>NC_090991.1:15675000-16925000 GCF_041146395.1 Eulemur rufifrons
AGCGTGGCACAGTGGAAAGAACCGGCCCCTGGGAGCCAGGCCCGCATTCAGATCCTGGCTCTGCCACTCGCTGCATGACACTGGCAAGTTCCTGCAGCTCTTGGAGCCCCGGTTTCCTCACCTGGAGAATAGGGCCGATTTATTTTATCCAGAGGACCTGGCTCATAGCATGGGCTAAATAAATGGTTCCTCCTGCCCCCAAATGCCTTGAGCACAAGCATACAGGCAGCGGATGTGCGCGGAGCTGGTGGGCTTGGCGACCTGAGCCCTGGGTAAGGAGGGGCCTCCACCCCCTTATATCCTGGCAATTCTGGCACCATCCCAGGCAGGCCGAGGGCAGACGTCACCACAAATACTAACCTACTCATCTACTCAGCAGATAAACATCAGAGTCGGAGCCTGAAAAGCCAACAGCTTTCTTCATCCTCTCATGACATCTTAAATCCCAGCAAAGACCACGGCCCACGGCCGGAGCGCAGACAAGACAAACACGAAAACAAGCACATCCCTCCTTACTCCTCCACCGTCAGTCCTCCCCACTTTGCCGAAGTAGCAGAGAATCTTTCGAACCAGGTCAATGAAAGCCTGCGCTGGGAGGGAGTCCTCGCTGACCCGGAGGCAGAGAAAGAGAGGATTCGAGTCTATAAAGTGAACCGGAGAAAGCGGTACCAGATTTTGGCCCTCAAGGGCTTCACCTCGCATCCCCATGTGGAGGAGAGCCCTGAGAGCTTACCCTACCTCCCAGACAAAGGCAGCAGCTCCAGCAACGCGCAGCCCACACTGAAAGCCAACCACCCTGATCACGCATTGAAGGAAACCTTACCCCAAGGCTCCTACACTCTGTTTTAGTTACTGGTCCGCCGGAGTAAATGTCCCCCCGCAATGCTGATGGACTTGTACTCTTTCCTTCCCGCAAGTTGATGTGTTAAAAAAGAATAAAAGGAAATCAGACCTGTATCTGGAAGAAGCAGATGTTTGGTACGTGGATGGGATGAGGCCGGCCTGTCCCTTCACCAAGACGCCCTTAATTGCCTGGGCCTCTTTACGAACATTAGCAATTTAGGGAGAAAAGTTCTTTTAAGGATTTCCTTTTTCTGAAATAAACTCCTGTCTCTCTGTTCTTCAATTTCTCAGCACAGCTGGATGTCATATAATCTGCCCCTAAAAAGAAAAGAAAGTATGTAGATTATATATAAATTCTAAGTCTCAAACTCATGGGTAAAATTCACACAGTACGTGCTTCTGTAGACCCAAGGAAGAAGCCCCGAATATCCCGGATACTTTTATTTTTTAAATTAAATACCTGCCCTTATGTGGCCTCAAAATAAGTGGGTCCCAGAACTTCATCCCTAGGCGGTTATTATGGGAAATCCCAAAATGAATATTGCTTCTTTTATAAATATGGTTCTCTCCCAACACCCCATTAAAATATGCCTTCGTGTACCGCTTACCCTAGGTTTATACTCCTTCCTCCCACACATATTTATTGAGTGAGGGCTGTGTGTTATCTACCTTTGCATTCTCCCAGAAGCAGCTCCTCCAGATTCCAATGCAGATAGTTAGGGAGGTGAGTGAAAGGTGGGGGGCGGGGCGGGGGGGGCGATAGAAGGGAGGGAAGACAGCCAATCAGGGAACACTATTAAGCCAGCTTTCATACTGGGCACCTGGAGCTGAATCCCGCAGGGAAGCACTGGGAATCCCACTGCTAGGATTATCCCACCTGAGGGTGCGGGAGCTGGGGTATCCACACTCCCCAAAGGCACTGGCTGACGCTGGTCCTGGGTGTGTGTTAGTTTCCTGGCGTTTCTAGCTGCTGCCCTGTGTGGGCCTAGAAGGCTAGCTCAGGGGTAGGGGAAATGCACCCTCAGGCACAAAGATGCAGACTGACAGGTCCAAAGGACAAGGGTGGTCTCGGGTAGCCTCCACTGCCAGCGTGGGGTCTCAGAGGGACAGAGTGGAAGTCTAAGATGAGGTCCCTGCCTTTGCCAATACAAACATCACACAGAATGCTTATTGGAAAGTTGAAAGCTAAGTGCAAGTGGGCATCTTTCTCTGAACTTTGAAGAGGAGGGGACAGGAAGTATGCTAGTGCTCAGCCACAGGACCTTGCTGGTGCCCTGGGGTATCAACGCAAAGGTGAAGACAGCAGGGGGCAGCTGCTGGGCTGGCATCTCTTGTGCCCTCTGGATCAACCACGGTGGCTGGGGGTGTGGTGTGGAGCCGTCTGGCTCGCCGGACCCAGAGCGCCTTGGTCATTTAGCAACGTCTTCCACGGGTGGTGAGGGGCGGGGGTATTGGTCTGTGGTCATCTTGCTGCTATGAGGTGTCATTCTGGGATAGTGGTTAAGATTATGAGCTTTGCCTGTAATCCTAACACTCTGGGAGGCCGAGATGGGAGGATCGCTTGAGGTCAGGAGTTCGAGACCAGCCTAAGCAAGAGCAAGACCCCATCTCTACTAAAAAAATAGAAACAAATTATCTGGACAGCTAAAAGTATATGGAGAAAAAAATTAGCTGGGCATGGTGGCACATGCCTGTAGTCCCAGCTACTTGAGAGGCTGAGGCAGAAGGATTGCTTAAGCCCAGGAGTTTGAGGTTGCTGTGAGCTTGACACCATGGCACTCTAGCCCAGGCAACAGAGCAAGACTCTGTCTCAAAAAAAAAAAAAAAAAAAAAAAAAAGTATGAGCTTTTACATCAGAGCTGTATTTATTCCTTTCCTGCTACATGCTAGCTGTGTGACCTCAGGCAAATTGTTTAACCTCTCTGAGCCTTAGTTGCCTCATCTGAAAATAGGAATGAAAATACCTACCTTAGTATTGTGAGACTCAAATGCAATAATTACAGGAAGCATTTAGCATAGCACCTGGCACCTAGAAGCGCTCAATCTACTGCAAGAGTTTCATGAAGATGCTGTCCTGGGTGGTGGCATAGACCGCACCTTATTGAAGGGTGAGCTTCCCAGAAGAAATGTGGCTTCAGTGGTTAACCAATAAATAAAATTCAAACAAAGCACAAAAGAAATTATCGGGGTCTGGAGCAAGAGAGAAAGTAGGAGGAATGAAGCAAGAGCCCAAAAGCCCAGTATTCTGGGAGGGGACTTTGGACCAGATACAAAAGGGCCCACTTGTAGCCTTGAACCAAGTGGGAGTCTATGCGTAAGATATAAACATAGAAAGCAGGTGGGGTTTAGTGTTCTCATGAGCACAGAAGTGATACTATGTCAAACCATCTTGGGTTAGAAGTTTTAAGTGTCTTTCTCACACCTAGGCTGTATCAGTGAGGACTCCTTTATGGCAATAAACAGAAAACACAATCAAGACTGGCTTAAAGACAAAGGGGAGTGGTTGACTTATAAAGCCAACAGTCTAGGGTTGGCTGTGGCTTCAGGTATGGCTGAATCCAGGAGCTCACACTGTGTCATTAAAATTTGTCTCTCTTTCTCCATATTTCACCTCTGCCCCCTCTGTATTAGCTTCATATTCAGGCAGGTTCTTGTCACAGTATGAAAAGATGGCCACTGACATGCTTATAGTTTTGTTTTTTGTTTCTTTTTTTAGAGATGATCTCTGGCTCTGTCACCCAGGCTGGAGTGCAATGGCACGATTACTGCAGCCTCAAACTCCCGGGCTCAAGCAATCCTTTCTTCTCAGCCTCCCAAGTAGCTGGGGCTACAGGCATGTGCCACCGTGCCGAGCTAATTTTTAAAGTTTTTTTAAGAGATGGGGCCTTGCTATGTTACCCAGGCTGGTCTGGAGCTCCTGGCCTCAAGTGATGCTCCCACCTCAGCCCCCTGAGTCTAGTTTTGTGAAGAAAAGAGAGTCACTCCCTTGTCCCTATCCAGTGCCCATATCAATCCCAAGAAGGTCTCTGGCCTGGCAGGGGTCGTATGCCAGGGGTCATATGTTCGTCAGGAGACTAATCACAGTGGCCTAGGAAATGCAGCATTTGATGGCTGCACAGACCTAGAGCCTGGCACGGAGGTGAGGGGCGGGGACAGGGGTGGCTCTACACAATGCATTTACTGAGTGTTATAGAATCTATGCAGAATCTGTGTAGAATATAGTGATTTCCTTGAAAGGTGCCAAGTAGAGACTTGTCCATTGCCCTCCAAACGAAGAATAATTCCTTTTTAAAAGGCTCTGACAAGGATCCTGGGCGCGGCTTGCACAACAGCAGTTGATCTTGATTGGGACCGACTACCTGCTTGTGTCCAGGACCACAGACCTTTGGCCAATGCTGTGGAGTCTATTAACTGAAGATAAACAGTATTCCGCAATCGTGGGCCCATGAGTTGTTTGGGAGCAGTCAACACTGTTTAATACTAATTGGGCTTATGATTTGCACCTGGTTTTGGTGGCGCCCAGGGTGTAGGTTGCAACCTTTAAGTCTAGTCACATAGCTAGGATGTGCCCCCGAGAACCACTCACTATAGGAGACTCCCAGCGTGAGTAGGCTTTGGGTTTCCTGGTACCAGGGTGCTTCATACACACGTGGATACGTATGGTTTGAGCCCCAGGAACCAAGCACTCCTGCGTGAGCTTCGTGAACTTCCACCACGGACACAGGAAGACGAGGTCAGGCATGGAACTGCCTTTGTGTGGGCAGGCGCGGTGGGCACCCTGGCGGGTCTCTGCCTCCCGGTGTTCACGCCCTTCTCTCCTGTGTGTGTTGAAACGATTGACTCTAATGAATAAAACATGGCAAAAGTGATGGCTATCACTTCCGAGAGGAAGTTACAAAAGGACGCTTTGGAGGAGGGAGGGAGCAGTGAGAAGGAGGGGCGCAGGGGTTTTGAGGGCTGCTAAACTGTTCTGTGTGACAGACACCATGATGGCAGATACGTGCTATTGGACACTTGTCCAAACCCACGGAATGTACAACGCCAAGGGTGAACCCTGATGTAAACCATGGACTTCAGTTAATAACCGCGTATCAATACCGACTCTTCAGTTGTACCAAGTGCACCACACTAGCACAAAATGTTAATAACAGGAGAAACTGAGGTCTGTACTGCTGGAGCTGCCTTCTCTCCAGACCTCTATTTTACGGGTGCCCAGTCGTGACCCAAAAGGACATTCTGTAAATGTCCCTGGTGAGCCCCCAAACACCTGTAACCCTGGTGCACAGTCCAGGGCTCACCTGTGGATCACGAGCTGCAGGTGTCCTGGGGGATAGCTACCGTGGCTGCCCCAAGCCCAGGAAGATCAAAGGTGGCCCCTCCATCCTGATGGGTGAACTGTGCACACTAAGGGCAAGATCTTGCAAGTCGTCACCAAGCATAGATGGAAGGAAGGCACTGAGGTCACCTTCCCTAAGGAGGCGGCTGCTGTGCCTGACAACGGCACTGCAGATGTTGCTTTAGTACCCAAAGAACTTCTGCCAAATGGCATCAGTAAGCTGTGCAGCGCCCTGATCAGCCTCAAGGAAGCGGTGCCTGGGTCAGACTGGGAAGCGGGGAGCAGGACAGGGGCAGGACAGGGGCAGAAACCCCTTTGTTCCCCCAGCGAGGACATTCTTTCCCATCTTCATTTTGTTTCTTACTTTTCCAGTTACTGCAAGGCAGCTTTCCTTATATCAGCTTTATTTTGCTCTGGGAGGTAAGTGGCCGCCTGGGCGACATTGCTGCCACTGACAACTGGGTGACCCTTTTGCTGTGCAAATGTCATCAATCTCGGCAAACTGAGGAAATGTGCAGGGGGGGAACCACTTCCCAAGGTGACTTTGCAGAAAGGAAACCACACCATCAAGGTCCAAGTGAGCTTCCCCAACACCTGAGCCAGCCCCACGGGACAGGTTCTTAGGCAGCGTCTGCCCTGTTCCTCAGACCTCCCCACCAGCCCAGTATCCACTGCCGCGGTAACACCCCCCACACGCCACCCACGCGTGTCATCCTCCGGTCACTGACAGCTTTTTCTTAAAAATGATTCAGCCACTCTGTTCTGAAATGTGTCCCTATCTTTGACCCTGTCTTCAGCTATGGCAGACCCGTGGTCTTTACTGCTCTAAGGGCTGTGAACCAGGCCGTGAGGGGAAGGTGTGGGCTGCAGCATAATGTCCCGAGGCAAAGCTACGAGGAGGAGCAGAGCCCCTCGGCCCAACTTCCTCAGGCGGGGAAGGGGTGTGGGCCACATGGTATCCGTTCCTCCACCAGAGCTCCAGGGGACAGGTCACCTTTTGGAAGCCAAAATAGGCCATGAGGAAGTGCCGAACTAAGTCCCGCCTGTCCCTACTAAGCACATGCTCTAGGTTACTCGAAACTTGTGCCCCCAACACAGCACACACCACACACATCACTCTTGCAGAGCATTTATTCAGAGCACCGTGTTCATGTTTTTGGGGGGTGATTTTCCCCCTCAGCAAATGCAGGGGAAAAGTCTCCTAAATCTTCCAGTGTTCTGAGGACTGGAAGGGGCGGCCGGAGGACCCTGGCCCACCCGAGCCCTGCAGGGGGTGCTTGGAGGGTGCACAGGCTCCCCGCGGAGTGCAGTGGAGGAAGCCTCTTGACAGGACAGGGAGCTGCCCTGCCCCAGAGAATTCCTTTGCCCCTGGCGCTTTCTTCTGGGCTTACGAAGCCAGTGCCACAGTCGAAGCATTCGCTTTCTCAAGCGCTGTTGAGAAGGAGGCTGTCCCTCCAGTGGCGTGATCGGGGTAGATGAGCCCCCAGGGGACTCCTCCAATCTCTCATCTACGCTGCTGTGAGGGGGCTGCAGACCAGTCTGTTTGCCGTCCTCAATCAGCTCATCGTTGGTAGCAGAGGGTGACTGTCTTGGGGCTCCCTGTCCTCCTTTTCCCGAAAGGGATGAGGCAGGGAGGGGATGATGCAGGCTGGGAGCTGATTTGGTTTTTCTGATTTTTTCCCCTGGAAAGGCTTCAGAGCTTCTTCCAGGGGGCCTGAGGATCCCACCTTTAAAATTTGTTGTTCCCAGATGATTTTGGGGGACGTTCTCCAGGTTTCGTTCCTGATATTTCCTCATCTCCTTGTTAAGTGGAAGGATTTCTGAGCATTCCTCTCGGAAGCTTCCAGATGGGCTCAGTGAGAGAGACCCACGGAAGCGGCAGGTGTTGGATGAGCCCCAGCGGTGTTGGATGAGCCTCGGGTGACGGCGGAGTGCGATTTGGTTCTGAAGCTCGCTGCCGAGAGAAAAGTCTCCAGGCAGGACAGAGATTGGAGCGCAGACCTTGGAGGACTGGCTGAGCCATATGAGCCTGGGAACTGGAGGACAAAGGTCTTCCTGAAATTTCTTGATCTCAGAGGATAAACGCCACACCAATTCCCGTTCTTTCTGTGGCACGTTCCATTGCAGGTGGTGAATGTAAGACTGCATGCGACACCGGGCCTCATTGTGGGGTTTATGTGAACTCACCCCACAGATGGTAATCGGGGATAGAGGACCGGGTGACAGGATCGGGAGTGGGGATGGAAATTGGGGCTGAGGCCGGACCTGGGTGAGGGTTAGGGACTGAGACTGGGGTGGGGTTTGAGGCAAGGACAGAAGTTGGGGACGGTTAAGTGTCAGGGATCCTTCAGGTAGGAATCTACTGGAGATTCTGGTCAACAGCGCCAATGTGGAAAAACAGCTGCCTGGGACAAGGACCACAGAGTGCAGGGACTTGCCATGCAGCCAAAGAAGGTGCCGGAAGAGCTGGAGGTATCTTTGCCCTAGGTCGTCCTCCAAGGTCTCAGAACACAGGGGCTGCTGGTGCCCGTGCAGCTCCCCTGCTTTGCCTTCCCGGCCCCAGCGAGCGAGGGAAACGGCCGCGCCCTGCTGGTTGGCAGCTGCTGCCAACACTGTGGTCCCAGAGGAACTGAGCCGGTCGTCTGGCCTGGTCTGCTTCAGAAAAGATCCTGTTTTGTGTTCCTTTTCCTTCCACATCAGGAAATGCCCCCTCTGTTTAACTAGTCTCTCCAAGAGTACCCGAAGGTGAGAGTTGGGCAGGGAGAGGTGACCAGACACCGCAAGGTTGGCTGCAGGGTGTCCTGCAGATGAGGCCTCGGAAGGGTGGAGGGCAAGAAGCTCTTGCTTGAAATCATGTGGTGCCCAGTCGGAGGGGAGCAAGTCCTGGGCATGAGGCTGCCACCAGGAGAATTCTGACATTGCCAGGTTTGGAGGGTCAGTGCCTCCGATTGCTGGGACACTAGTGGACAACTGATGTGCGTTATCTGGAGAGAACAGCTCCAGCGCAAGGTGCAGGAAGTTGGGAGCAGGTTGAAATGGAGCCAGAGCCAAAGTGCCCTGTGGCGGTGGTGAAGCAGACGGGGCTGGCGGTGCGTGATGACAGGCAGGGGCATCAGTGGCATTTCTGGCCGGGGATGGATGGGGAAAGGGGCTGATGTCTCCGGAAAGGCTGGGGTTGCATAGCAGGATGGTTTTTCGAGAGAAAGTGGCCTCTGGTTGGAGAAGAGGATCTGCTCGTGGAGTGTGACGTTGGGGACGGGGAAAGGCAAGTGGCTGGGGTGGAGAAGGGTCAGGCAGAGGGGCTGGAGGCAGGTGTCCTGGAGGGCTTGCTGAGAGCGAGGTCATGCTGGAAGGGAAAGGGGGCACCGAGTGGGGGGCAGCATCGTGGAGGGATTCCCGGGATGTCGATGGTTTGACTTTAGGTGATCTTTTGCGGCACAGCTCACAGGACGGGTGTGGGTGTGCGGGATGATGAAGGTGGAACACAACATCGTCATACTGTCCCAGGGGGCTGCAGAAGACAGGAGGTACAAAGCTACAGCCAGGACCATGACAAGAGAAGGGGAGTCTGCTCGTCTAGCGGGGGTGGGGCCCCCTGAAGCCTGCTGCCCTCTCCCCTGACATCACAATCCACTCTCTGACCTCCCCACAAACCCTTCACGCACATACCCGTTCCCATGGCAACCCCTCCCATGACTATGGCAGAGGCCACTGAATCCCGGAAATGCACAGAACATGCTTTCAACGGGGACCCGGAGAGAAGGGGAAAGACCCATCACCTTTGCATCGAAGGAAGCGGCTTCCTTCCCTCCTCGGCCTCTCTCGGGGCCATTCTCCAGGCTGGGAACCCAGGAGAGAAGGTGACATGTGAGGAAGGCAGAAGCAGAGGGATCGCACAGGGCTCCCTTTATGGGGCCCCTTGGCCTGTTAAACTCTGGCAGCCCCCCAAAATCAGCAGACAAGGTCAAATGGTCAACAGTAACATTAACAGGGGTCATGTGTGTATGTGGTTTCATCTAGAAAGTTCTTTCCCACAAATTATCCCACGTGATGCCCAAAAGCAGCAGGTGAAGCACAGAAGTCAGTGGTTACCTGAGAGCAACCCGAGCACCCAGGAAGTCAGGGCTCTCAAAGTCAGGAGCCAGAAGTGCTGACTCCAGACCCACCGGCAGTCCTTCCTGGACACCCCCCATGGCCACCTACTGGGGAGCACCCGTGGCCCAGGTCCATCGCTGCCTCATGCCCCCAGGTGGGCAGAGCGGGACTCTGAGAAGTGTCTCAGGTCCGACTGCCTTCCTGTGAGCCCCCTCTGAGGGCTCTGCTTTCCCGGAGAGACTGTGCCCAGCTGACGTCCTCCGAGATCTCGGACCTGGGGCCCCATGGCAGGAACAGGAAGGCCCCCCTTGGAGAGCTCAGGCCACACAGACAGAACCTTACCTCTCAGGGTGCCGCCCTTCCTCCTCCTCCTCACCCTGCCCTGGCGCTGGGAACAAAAAGAAAAGAATGAGCGGCTGGGACTCGCCTCTCTCCCTCCTCTTCTCTAAGAAGCTGTTCATTCTCCAAGGAGAGCGCGACTGTCCATTTTCATGAATAGAAATGTGTTTCTTTTACCCATTTTTAAAAGTGATGCATGAATTCCAATGTTTCTTTCTTTGAGACACTCAAAGGAGGATTTTGCCTGTGAAATCCCCACTTGGTGTTCTCACTAGTGCTGAGCTCCAGGACACAATCAGAAGGCAACGGTCACATCTGCTCCCTCAGAGGACCCTGTATCCTGGGGACAGAGCGTGAACGCTCTCGACAGTGCTATCCTGATCAGCCCACCATGAGGGAAGGCTTGGTCAACTGACACGTGACATGGGAAAGTGACGATCAAGTGTCAGGGGAGACTGTTCTCCTGAGGACCCGCACTATGTGCATAGGCCAGTCCAGAAGCAGGAAATCGCTGTGTTTGGGGGTTTACGCTGGATCTTCCACCACACCCTGCAGGGAGCCTGTGAGCCTGAGGTGGAACCTTCGTTCTCCCGAGCCCCCAGCCCTTCCCCACCTCTTCCCCTGGAAGAGTGATGTCCTGTCACTCTCCAAGCCACCCAGACTCAGGTAGAAATGTGGGGTAGGAATGGGAGCCAACAGCAAAGGATCTCTCTTGGGTGTCCCTTACCTTTTGGAAGGTTTTCCATTTTCTGACGGTCATAACTAGTTGTTTTCTAAAAAGGTAGAAAATCCATATGAGTAACAATCCCAGAGCCCTCCCGAAGGTGAGGCTGGGGAGTGTCTTCCATAAAGTTGAGGCATGGCTGTGCCATGCCTCAGTGTCATTGAGAAGATCAACAGTGTTCTCCATCATGGGAACAGTAGGGCTGCCTGAAGCAACTGAGTGCTGAGGGGGCCCGGGCTTGCCTATAGCCTCAGACCCGCATCACCCAGGACAGGAGAGTCACAAAGGGGTCCTAGGGTGTTGGAGGTGGCAACAGAAGGAGGGTGTGGCACAGCCCCTGCCCCGCCTGCCAGCCCAGCAGATCCCTCCTGCCCTCCTGGCCCTCTGAGTCCCTCTGCCCTCCCCTGCCGTCACATTCTCCACCTCCACCCTTTCTTCCTAGCATGTGTTTGCCTCAGTGAAATGTGCTGTTCATTTCGTCTGGAGTCTAGATATGACCTGAGGCCTCCTGTACTTGGAAGAGCCCTTGACTTGGACCTCGAAAGTCTGAAACACTAGCTGGGATTTCCCCTTGTACCCAGACGTTTGCACCCTCGGGATCACACATGTTTGTAAATCCTTGGTATCTACAGAATGGGTTTTCTCCTTATTCTAACCGAGACAGAAAACCTAACATTCTTTTACACTTATTTAGTTTTATGAATGTTGACTAGCAAACGTTTTGTTTTAAAGTCAGCCTTTACTGTTTTAAGTCAGAGGACTGACTCAATTAAAACTAACAATTCATCATTCAACATCCAGAAAACTAAAATAAGTGTAAAATAAACATATATAATTAAAACATCAAGTGATACGGGGGGTAAATTTATAGCACTTACTTTTCTGAATTTACTGAAGCTTGAACTGTTCAAAGACTTTTGGGACATGCTGTCCACACTCATACATACACACACACACATACACAAACACACATACACCCCATTTGACAAATCAGTCCAGTATGTTCAAATCCAGGAATCAGTCATTTCCTCCTTTATTTCAATCTTGTATTCATTATATTGACCACACTTGTTCTAACCCTTCCTAAAATACAGGTGGTCCCAGCCCTCCACATCAGTTTCACAACAGCTGTGTGACTCCCCCAAACCACGCACAGGTCACAGTGGGATAAGCTATTGACTCCCTCAGTCCTTGGTGGCAGGGTAGGACCTAGGAGTGTCACAGCGTTAGGGCAAATCTAGTCTTGAGCAGCCTCACCTGATTACCCCATGGGCCACGAGAATGTCACCTTTTCTTAAGAATGCTTTGGTGTGCGAGGGCGCGCGCGCACACACACACACACACACACACTGACACACACACACGGAAAAGTTGAAAGATCTGCTCTATGTAATCACCCCTGCAAATGTCCAGATAGCAACTAATATGTCACACTTAATACAGTCTCTTCTTGTCAGATTTAAATAATGGTCACATCACCCCACCCCTTTTCCTACACCTTCTTTTCTAAAGTCTCTATCAGCTGACAGCTGTCCTCTGAGCTGTCTCCTAACTTCTCATGTCTGTCTCAAACTGTGCAGCCTGTTACTTGGCACCCAGGGGCCAACACTGTGACGTGACCTCTTTTGTAGGCGTGAGACGGCCTTCCAGCCCGGCCACGTCGCCTTCCAGTTCTGCAGGGGCAGGTAACCTGCACTGAGGAGAGAATCTGCCAAGAGGTGCCCCTTCCTCCCCTCTTTGATATGCATCCTCAGTCCGGTTTTCATTTAGTATGTATTTCCCTCTGGAAACTAGGAGTCACACACATGTGTAAGTTGGGGGCTCTGCCCTTGGCCTCATGACGCGGGTTTAGCGTGAAGTCCTGCCTAGCTGAAGAGCTACACAGATGCAGAGAAGAGGTTTCCCCACCCCCAGCATTTGTACCTGCCAAGTGATCTCTGGGACAAATCAGATACTGTGGGGCGTGACTGCTCAGACACGTCATGCTCCTCAGCAGAGCGTTCCTGAACGTCTGCCCTGCCCAATTTTCTGATACGAATTAATGATTCTTTGAGAAGATGGTCAAAGAACAGCTTTTCTCGTTTCAAATAGCATTCCTTGGCTAAACATCCTTGCAAGTATATGTTTGCCTGGAGTTAAGAACTACAAGAAGCTTCAATAGAACAGGCTTTTCCCCAAATGCTGATGAGATCCCTTTTTAAACCTGGTAGAAGCTGCTTCAAAATTTAAAGGAACAAGAGACTAAAGGTACAATGTTTACTTTTTTGTACCAGCAACAATAAACTGCATTGACACCGAGTGGCAGAGCTTCGTAGCACTCACCCTTTCTACACTAGCATCAACTGTAAATAACAATTTTCTTGTCTAATTTATAAAGAATTTTTCTTCCACCCTTCTCAGTGGATTTGTACAACCGCCCTGGGAGGTAAGCAGAGCAGGTATTATTGTGCCCATTTTATCAATGAATAAAGCCAGTTACAGCAAGAGATGTTCTGTATTTGTGTGCTTCATATTAGCAGTGACTTGTAGGCTGTTAGGTTTAAAGAATTCACCCTCCCTAAACTTCCATCCCAACCCCCTATAAAACCCACCCCTGTCCCCTTCCTAGGGATGTATCAGGCAGCAGCCTTTGCCAGACCCCTAGGGAGATAAGGGAATGAAATGCAGGAGGGGAACTTACTTTCCTCATCCCTCCTGATAAGAACAAATGCTTATCCCTCCGCTTGTTCCCTAGGGAGATACAGGAATGGAATGCAAGAGGGGGACTTACTTTCCTTATCCCTCCAGGTTGTTTGAAAAGAATTTATTTACTCTTCCCAGAAAAACCCTCTATAACACCCAAGGCTCTCCCCTTTTCTCTCGAGGACTCCTTTTTTGGCCTCCGCCCATCTGCACCCAGATGCTCAGAATAAACAGCGTTTTGCTACACATGAGGCTTCGTGTGTGTCTCTTTCGGCTCCGGACCTAACATATCGCAGGCAAGAAAAAAATGTTTTTGAAACACCTAGTAGTCTTTTTTTTTTTTTTTTTTTTTTTGAGACAGAGTCTCACTCTGTTGCCCAGGCTAGAGTGAGTGCCGTGGCGTCAGCCTAGCTCACAGCAACCTCAAACTCCTGGGCTCAAGCGATCCTCCTGTCTCAGCCTCCCGAGTAGCTGGGACTACAGGCATGCACCACCATGCCCGGCTAATTTTTTCTATATATATTTTTAGCTGTCCATATAATTTCTTTCTATTTTTAGTAGAGATGGGGTCTCGCTCTTGCTCAGGCTGGTCTCGAACTCCTGAGCTCAAACAATCCGCCCACCTCGGCCTCCCAGAGAGCTAGGATTACAGGCGTGAGCCACCTCGCCCGGCCAACACCTAGTAGTCTTACCATTTGGAGAGCATTAACCTTATCTGTTTGGTATCCACCGTTTTAGTCTTTTTCTATTAATATATTTACCTACAGGAAAATTGGCCAGGCACGGTGGCTCATGCCTATAATCCTAGTACTCTGGGAGGCCAAGGCAGGTGGATCGTTTGAGCTCAGGAGTTCGAGACCAGCCTGAGCAAGAGTGAGATCCCATCTCTGCTAAAAATAGAAAGAAATTATCTGGACAACTAAAAATATACATATAGAAAAAATTAGCCGAGCATGGTGGCACATGCCTATAGTCCCAGCTACCTGGGAGGCTGAGGCAGGAGGATCACTTGAGCCCAGGAGTTTGACTAAGGTTGTGGTGAGCTATGATGATGCCACTGTATTCCAGCCTGGACAACAGAGGGAGATCCTGTCTAATAAATAAATAATAATAATTTAGGCCGGGCGCGGTGGCTCACGCCTGTAATCCTAGCACTCTGGGAGGCCGAGGTGGGCGGATCGTTTGAGCTCAGGAGTTCGAGACCAGCCTGAGCAAGAGCGAGACCCCATCTCTACTAAAAATAGAAAGAAATTATATGGACAGCTAAAAATATATATAGAAAAAATTAGCCGGGCATGGTGGCACATGCCTGTAGTCCCAGCTACTCGGGAGGCTGAGACAGGAGGATCGCTTGAGCTCAGGAGTTTGAGGTTGCTGTGAGCTAGGCTAATGCCACGGCACTCACTCTAGCCTGGGCAACAGAGTGAGACTCTGTCTCAAAAAAAAAAAATAATAATAATAATTTAAAAAGTAAAGAAAGTGGGTACAAGTTAACAAATGAAAAAAAGGGAGGGAAAGAACTCATTTAAACTAACTTTTCTGACCCTTGTTGCTTTGTAAGAATTCTTCCTAGGGAATGTGGTGTGCTGGCAGTGGGAATCTCCTGTTAATTGTACTTGCTGGTTTAATTACCTAAACAAAGCCCCAGGGCTTTTGGAGAAAAGTAGTAGCTTGTAATTGTCAACAATTGCTTTGAAACACCCAAGACCCCTGCTTTGTCATTCTCACAAAGAAGCCAGCAAACATAAAGAACCGAAACCTCTGGTTCCATACGAAGGGTAAAATTATTTTTTCTGTATCTGTGAAAAATGATGTTGGCATTTTAATAGGGATTGCATTGCATCTGTAGATCACTTTGGGTAGTTATAGACATTTTAACAATGTTGATTCTGCTGACCCACACGCATGGTATGGTTTTCCACCTGTTTACGTCCTCTGCTATTTCCTTCCTCAGTGTTTCATAGTTCTCCCTGTAGAAGAAGTCTTTTACTTCCTTAGTTAAATATATTCCTAGGTACTTTATTTTTGTTGTTGCTATTGTGAAGGGTATTGAGTCTTTGATTTGGATCTCAGTTTGACTATTATTGGCATATATGAATGCCTCTGATTTGTGTGTATTGATTTTTTATCCTGAGACTTTACTGAATTCATTTATCAATTCCAGGAGTCTCTTGGTTGAATCCTTGGGGTTTTCTAGATATAATATCATATCATCAGCAAAGAGTGAGAGTTTGATCTCTTCTGCCCCCATTTGGATGCCCTTAATTCTGCTCTTATGTCTAATTGCTGTAGCAAGAACTTCCAGCACTATGTTAAATAGAAGTAGGGATAGTGGGCAACCTTGTCTGGTTCCAGTTCTAAGTGGGAATGCTTTCAATTTTTCCCCATTCAGTATGGTGTTGGCTGTGGGTTTGTCATATATGGCTTGTATCATTTTTAGGTAAGGCCCGTCTATGCCTATTTCGTTAAGAGTTCTTATCATAAAAGGGTGTTGAATTTTGTCAAATGCTTTTTCTGTGTCTATTGATAGGATCACATGGTCTTTGTTTTTGCTTCTATTTATGTGGTGAATTACATTTATAGATTTGCATATGTTGAGCCATCCCTGCAGACCCCATTAAGCAAAAGTAATCCTAGGTAATAAGAACAAAATGGGAGGTATAAATTTACCAGACTTCAAACTATACTACAAGGCTATAGTAATTAAAACAGCTTGGTATTGGCATAAGAACAGAGACACAGACGAGTGGAACAGAACTGAGAATCCAGATATAAAACCATCCTCATATAGCCATCTAATCTTAGACAAAGCAGACAAAAACATACACTGGGGAAAAGAATCCTTATTCAATAAATGGTGTTGGGAAAACTGGATAGCCACATGTAGAAGACTGAAACAGGATCTACACCTTTCAGCTCTCACAAAAATCAACTCAAGGTGGGTAATAGACTTAAACCTAAGGTGTGAAACTATTAGAATTCTAGGAGAAAGTGTTGGAAAAACTCTTATAGACATTGGCCTAGGCAAAGAATTTATGAACAAGACCCCAAAGGCAATCACAGCAACAACAAAAATAAATAAATGGGACCCGATCAAATTAAAAAGCTTCCGCACAGCCAAAGAAACTGTCATGAGGGCAAACAACTTACAGAATGGGAGAAAATTTTCGCATGCTACATATCTGATAAAGGGCTCATAACTAGAATCTATTTAAAACTCAGGAAAATCAGCAAGAAAAAAATCAAACAACCCTATCAAAACATGAACAGAAACTTTTCAAAAGAAGACAGAACAATGACCAAGAAACATATGAAAAAATGCTCAACATCTCTAATCATCAGAGAAATGCAAATCAAAACCACAATGAGGTATCACTTATCTCCAGTGAGAATGGTCTTTATCAAAAAGTGCCAAAATAATAAATGTTGGCGTGGATGCAGAGAGATAAGAACACTCATATGCTGCTGGTGGGACTGCAAACTAGTGCAACCTCTGTGGAAAGCAATATGGAGATACCTTAAACAGATACAAGTAGATTTACCATTTGATCCAGCAATCCCATTATTGGGCATCTACCCAAAAGAAAAAAAAGACATTCTATCATGAAGACATCTGCACTCTAATGTTTATAGCAGCATAATTCACAATTGTAAAGATGTGGAAACCACCCAAGTGCCCATCAATACATTAGTGGATTAATAAAATGTGGTATATATATAGCATGGAGTTCTATTCAGCCACAAAAAAAAAAAAAAAAAAAAAAATGGTGATCTAGCACCACTTGTATGATCCTGGATAGAGCTGGAGCCCATTCTATTAACGGAAGTATCACAAGAATGGAAAAACAAGCAACACATATACTCACCATAAATTGGTACTAATTGATCAACACTTACGTGTACATACGGAAGTAACATTTATCAGGTGTCGGGCAGATAGGACTGGCGAAGAGGGGTGGGTATATTCACACCTAATGGGTGTGGTGTGCACTCCCTGGGGATGGGCCTGCTTGTAGCTCTGACCGGGGCAGTGCAAAGGAAATACATGTAACCTAAACATTTGTACCACCATAATATGCTGAAATAAAATAAAAAAGAACAGAAATCTCCCAGTAAAAATAGCCCCTTCGTGATCTGATGACTTGATTCCACACCTACACTGTTGTGAGGTTGAAAATGGTATTTATGGTGCCACCAACTAAAAACAATGTGTTCCCTTAGTTTGGTCCATTCTTCTCACCATTAAAAGCTACAGTTCAAAAATTAGCAGTGGTTGATCTCTGGAGAGAATATCAGTGATTTTTATTTTTGCTAGTATGAATTTTCTGATCTTTTAAAACGAGCATGTTATCAGTGTGATAGAAACATTATCAAAGATATGCTTTTTTCAACTTTTTTTCCTTTTTAACAAACAGAGCCTCACTATACTGCCCAGGCTGGAGTACAGTGGCTATTCACAGGCTAGATCACAGGTCTCTGCAGCTTCGAACTTCTGGCCTAAAGGGATCTTCCCGCCTCAGCCTCCCCAGTAGCTGGGACTACAGGCCCGAGCCACTGTGCTCAGCTAATTTGTTTATTTTTTGTAGAGAGGGGTCTCCCTATGTTGCGCAGGCTGGTCTTGAACTTCTGACCTCAAGCTATCCTCCTGCCTCAGCCTTCTGAGTAGCTGGGACTATAGGCTTGGATCACTGTGCCTGGCTCTCAACTTTTTATTATGGAAAATTTCAAATATATACAGAGTGAACATAGCATAATGCAACCTCACATACCCATCATCCTGTTTCTAGTATTTTCAACCTTCTACCATTCTTGTTTTACCTGTATCTCCATCCACTCCCCACACATCAATTGAATTATTATCATTTTTAATGATTCTCTTTTCTTTGAGGCAAACATTACATTAGAATGCACAAATCTTGACTGGGCACCATGGTGCACACCTGTAGTCCCAGCTACTCAGGAGGCTGGGGCAGGAGGATCACTTGAGCCCAGGAGCCTGAGGTTGCTGAGCTATGATAACACTACTACACTGTAGCCCAGGCAACAGAAAGAGACCCTGTTTCAAAAAAAAAAAAAAAAAAAAGCACAAGTTTTAACTGTGCAGGCCGGGCGCGGTGGCTCACGCCTGTAATCCTAGCTCTCTGGGAGGCCGAGGTGGGCGGATCGTTGGAGCTCAGGAGTTCGAGACCAGCCTGAGCAAGAGCGAGACCCCATCTCTACTAAAAATAGAAAGAATTATATGGACAGCTAAAAATATATATAGAAAAAATTAGCCGGGCATGGTGGTGCATGCCTGTAGTCCCAGCTACTAGGGAGGCTGAGGCAGGAGGATCGCTTAAGCCCAGGAGTTTGAGGTTGCTGTGAGCTAGGCTGACGCCACGGCACTCACTCTAGCCCGGGCAACAGAGTGAGACTCTGTCTCAAAAAAAAAAAAAAAAAAAAAAGTTTTAACTGTGCAATTTGGACAAAGTATATACCCATGTACCCACCCCCATCACAATATCAAACATTTCCATCTCCATAGAAAGTTCCCTGATGACCCTTCCCAGTAAGTCACCAATCACCACGCTCACACCTGGGCAATCACTATTCAACTTAGATTCCTTTTGCCTGTTCTAGAATGTCACAAATGGAATCATACAGTATGCGTCCTTTGGTGCCTGTTAGCATTATGTCTATTAGATGCGTCTGCAATTTTACATGTGTCAGTAATGCATTCCTTTTTATTACTAAGGAGTATCCTATGATATGAATATACACTGCAGTTCATCAATTCTGTTGATGGATAGACATTTTGGTTTCTTCAACATATGAATACTGTGAATAGAATTGCCACGAACATTCTTGTATATAAGCCTTTTGGTGGACCCATGTTTTCATTTCTTGTGGATAAGTATCAAGTTGTATTTCACTGCGGTTTTAATTTGCATTTCCCTGATAGCTGATGATTTTGAACACTTTTTCATGTGCTTATTTCCATCCACATATGTTCTTGTGGAGTGTCTGTTCAAGAGTCTGTTCGAGTCTTCTGCCCATATTTTAATAGGGTGGTTTGTCTTTTTAATGTTGGAGGAGTTCTTTATATATTCTGGGTACAAGTCCTTTGTCAGATGTGAATATTTTCTCCCAGACTCTGGCTTACTTTTTCTTAATGGAGTCTTTGAAGAACAGAAGTTTTTTTTTTTTTAAATTTTGATGAAATAAGTTTATTAATATTTCTCTTTCATGGTCACTCCATTTGTATCCTGTTTAAGAACACTCTCAATTCTTAAAGATTTTCTCCTAGATTCTCTTCTAAACTTTTAATATTTTTCCTTTACATTTAGGTCTATAATCTCTCTGAAATTAATTTGTGCCTATAGTATGAGGAAGGGGTTGAGGCTTGTTTTTTTCCTATATGGAACACCAGTTGTTCCAGCACCATTTACTGAAAATACTTTCCTTTCCCCATCAAATTGCTTTGGTGTTTTTGTCAGAATCAATTTGCAATAGATCTATTTCAGGACTCTATTTTGTTCCATTGACGTATTTGTCTATCTTTATGACAGACTATACTATCTTGACAACTGTATTAATAGCTTTAAAATAAGACAAAATTAGTTAGTGTCAGCCCTTCAGCTTTTTCTTTTTTGAGATTGTTTTGATTATTCTGGGCCTTTGAATTTCCATATAAATTTTAGAATCAACTTTCAGTTTTTATTAAAAAACAAACAGGCTGGGTGCAGTGGCTCATGCTTATAATCACAGCAATTTGAGAGCCCTAGGTAGGACAATTGCTTGAGGCCAGGCATTCAAGAGCAGCCTAAGCAAAATAGCAAGATCCCAACTTTATAAAAAATTGAAAAGTTAGCTGGCTATGGTGGCATTCGCCTGTAGTCCCAGCTACTTGGGAGGCTGAGGCAGGAGGGATCGCTTAAGCCCAGGAGTGGGAGGTTGCAGTGAGCTATGATGACGCCACTGCACTCTAGCCCGGGTGACAGAGCAAGATCCTGTCTCTAAACAAACAAGCAAACAAACATACATCTTGTTGGATTATAACTAGGATTGCATTAAACCCATAGACCAATTTGGAGAGACCTGACATCTTTTTTTTTTTTTTTTTTTGAGACAGAGTCTCACTCTGTTGCCCAGGCTAGAGTGAGTGCCGTGGCGTCAGCCTAGCTCACAGCAACCTCAAACTCCTGAGCTCAAGCGATCCTCCTGTCTCAGCCTCCCGAGTAGCTGGGACTACAGGCACGCACCACCATGCCCGGCTAATTTTTTCTATATATATTTTTAGCTGTCCATATAATTTCTTTCTATTTTTAGTAGAGATGGGGTCTCGCTCTTGCTCAGGCTGGTCTCGAACTCCTGAGCTCAAACGATCCGCCCACCTCGGCCTCCCAGAGTGCTAGGATTACAGGCGTGAGCCACCGCGCCCGGCCAGACCTGACATCTTAACATCTTCTATTCTCATTTATTTATATCTTCTTTAATTTCTCTCTCCAATGTTTTGTAGTGCTCAATGTAAAGACTTTGCATGTATTTTATTTATTCCTAAGTATTTTATGATTTGTGACACTGACACTATTTTTTTTTTTTTTTTTTTTGAGACAGAGTCTTGCTCTGCCACCCAGGCTAGAGTGCCGTGATGTCAGCCTAGCTCACAGCAGCCTCAAACTCCTGGGCTCAAGCGATCCTCCTGTCTCAGCCTCCTGAGTAGCTGGAACTACAGGCATGTGCCACCATGCCCGGCTAATTTTTCAATTTTTTGTAGAGATGGGGTCTTGCTGTTGCTTAGGCTAGTCTCAAACTCCTGACCTCAAGCAATCCTCCCGCCTTGACCTCCGAAAGTGCTAGGATTACAGGTGTGAGCCACCCGACAGCAGGTTGGAGAACTTGAAACATTATTAGTTTCAACATATTTTTGACTCTTTAAACATACACACACACACACACACACACACACAGAGAAAACTATAGCTTCGTCCTTTTATGCTTTAAATATTTTTTCCCTCAAAACCTTGGAACTGCTGATTAGCCAATTCATTTTATGGAAAATTTACATCATTTAACCTAATTGGCAAAATTAGTCCTCGTTGTTATCCCAATCAGCCAAATTAGACTCAATTTCTATTAAAAAGAGATTGTCTTTTTTAAAAAATTTTAGAAATGCCATGCATTCCTGGGACATACTTCTGAGTCAAAACTCGAGGACAAATAGATAATGCCCAGAGCCTGGCCATGAATTTGATGCTTCTGTGAAATAAGGGGCCTTCACCTTCAATATTTCTTATTGACTCTCTCTTTGCTTTACCCAAAGGGACTGATGAGGTGCAGGAAATGCTACCCCAAATACGGTACTTTTGCATGCTGAATCTTTTAAGCTGAAGGAAATTGAGAAAACAGCAGGAACAGGAACGTCTCTTCAAAAGATATAACTTTTTCTTCCCTATGATACTCTCAGGGAAGACAATAGTCTGAGATTGCAGAGTGGTGGGTATCGAATGAAAAGCGTCATCATTCAATGCCTCACTCTGTGAGATACAGGAAGTGAGGACATCCCAACACAGGCCAACCTTGCTCCTGCCACCATGCTCTGTCCTTGAAAGAGTGACGTGCAGGACGCCCATGGACACCAAGACCACCAGTAGGTTCCTGCTGCCCAGACACCAATGTTTAGACCTGGCTCTTTGTCAAGTGGCTACAGGTTTTTTCAGCACAAAGCATGTACCGCAATAAAATTAAGGATGGGCTAAGGCATGAATTTCTTCTGTAACGTGGGAGAAGGGCAGTTTGGAAGGGGAGATGGGAAAGGAGAAGCAGCTCGGCACGGACACTCGCAGGTGCATTTTCAGGAGGCTCAGTGTCAGGAAAGAGTGCGCACACACCGACCCTGGAAACAAATGGCCTTAGAACTGTCTGTGTCCAGGCCCCCTCCGAAAACCTGTGCCTGCAGACTTACGCTGTTAAATAGAATCACGTCCTGAAATTTCTCAGGATCAGGAGTTTTTTCTCATTTGGCTTAACCCCAAATAACTTAACTTTAAAAAAGAAAGCATCTCACTTGACATTCTGCTGTGAAAAAGAAAGAAAAAGAGAAGCATCTGCAAGTTTTACTTTTTTTTTTTTTAGATAATTTATTGCCAAATGAAGAAGTCACAAAGCAAAATGGACAGATGTCAAAGATAAACTTAAGGCACAGTTTTTGTCAAATACTATGGTGGATTTCCTACGGTTAGGAACAGGAAGAGTGTCACATGAAAAGGCACTTATTCAAATTAAGTCTTTTTAAAAGGTTTGTGATTTTAAAGGAAAACAACTTTTCACTAACAATACAAATCATCCCCATTACATGAAAGCCATAATTTAAAGACTAAGAAGAAAGCTTTTCAATTAACAAATAAACCGTATCTCCTGATACATTTCGGAATGTTTGTTTTAATCAGTGAATTTTAGAAATCACTGCCCCCACCTCGTGAATGAAGGCGAATCCACTATCAGCTGACATTATCTGAGCTGCACTAAAGTGTCCATTCGTCGTCACATGTTTTCTTTTCTGCAGCTTGTCAGCAAAGCAGGTTTGGAGAAAGAGATTAGAAAGAACTACAATTGGTTCCCTAGTGAATAATTTAACAAAATAAAACCTGCTTTTCCGTTTGCATCACACATTCACAACTGCTCACTTCTACTTACTTCACCGCCGTATTTCAGATCCTCTCTACACCTAGCAAGACTTGCCTGAACTGAACACGACCCCCCCAATACAAAACCATCTCCTGAAGATATCTCAAACCCTGCTGTGTTCAAAGGCCACGTTCTGTCCTCTGCCCACAACGCTGTCCTGAGCTCTTCCAAGCGCCTCTGCTGGGGCAGAGAAAAGCCTTGGGAATTCTCCTAGCAATTGAAAAACTATGTTTACCACTTAAATGACAACATTGTGTCATGAGATAGAAAAATTCATTTTTATCAATAAGTGCCGCATAATTTGCTCTTCCAAATGCAGGAAGCATTTGTGGCTCCGTACATGACCTCGGAGACTAAGGGGTCCCAGAGCGGCCCCCTCGTTGGGTCCCTGCCCAGCTTCACCCTGGCAAACTCTGCACCACGAAGCAGACTGCAGGCTCCGTCCCCGGGGTGCGTCCGTGAGACATGTGCCACCAGTTAGGGGCAGGACAGACTAAACGTTCTTGTCTGAAGTGGACGCCAGACAACGTGGCTCTAGAGGCCTCCACGACTGCAACTGAGGGTGATTATCATCGCACCTGCTTTCAGGCTAACAAAAGTCCCTGCTGTGGCTCCAGGGCACCGTGGAGCTATCAATTCTGCTTTGGGGACAGATGGAAGCCACCTACAGACACAACAGGAGCTTACAATGCTCTGTGACCCTCAAGCACTTGACATAATTTGGATGCATTCAAAGGAAATATCTACGGTTTGTTCTTTCCAATATTGGAAGGAAAAAAAAAAAAAAAACCATCTGCCACTTTCTTTACGCAGACGCCGCAGGGACTGGCAGGAGGTTCTGAGAAGCAGGGGCTGGGCAGGGCGGGTGGGGGAGGCAGGGTGAGCGGGGCTGAAGCCCTCGGGCTGTTGGCCTGCTGCTGCCGGGTGGTTCAGCTGAATTCACACAGTTTCTTCAGGGACACATCTTTAGTTCGCACCCAACGCCGTGACTGTCACTTCCACTCACACCGTGGTATGAAAGAAGTGTGTGCCATCGCTACAGTGGCCAGGCTTTGGAGTCCGAACTGTGACATCATTCCCTGTTCTGAATCCACCTTTGCTTAACTGGGGTGCGGGGGGCACAGACTTCCCTGTTTTCTGGATGGGACGTCAGGCGCTGGCAGGACTGCCGCGCCACTCTGACACCACTGAAATCCCGGAATCCCGGGAATGAGTCCATCCGGGCACCCCTCCTGCTGAACCAGATCCCCAGAAACATCTCCCGCTGCCAGGGCTCCGCCAGGGCGGCTGCTTCCCGTCCTGAGTGGAAACCCCCCTCTCGGGGGCCCACGGTGTTTTTCCAAAGCATTCTTTTACAATGCCGTTTCTCTCAAAAGCGCCCTGCGCTACGTTTTCCTTTATGCAAAGATGGGAAAGCATTTAGAAACCCCAAAATACTTATCGGGAGAGTTGCACAAGCCTGTGCCCGGGGTTCAAGGCACGCTGCCAGGGTCTGTGCTTGGAACCCCAGCCAAGGCCACAGCCCCAACACCCGGCCACCCCCAGATCTGACCTTCCTGAAGCACTCGAGAACAGGTGGACCTTTTTTTGTTTTAAGTCATCGTGTATTGTGGTTTGGGGTTTTTTGATATCATGAAAAAGATTTAGAGAATTTCAACAGATTTGGTTAACAGGAAATACAAATGGAAATGGAAATACAAGATGGAACGGAACTGAGAACTCCAGATTGAACCCATATGGGTGTCACAACTGACTGAGTTAGCACTGCTTTTGTGGCAGTGAAGACACCTGTGGCTGAAATCTCTTAAAACTCACTTTTTCCATCCCAGGGACTTTTTCCCTTACTCTTCCTCAGACAAACCGGCCAAGGGGAGATGAGCCCTCCTTCCCTCCCTACGTCAAGCTGTTGCCGCCTCCTTTTGTCCTAGTGGTCTTTTAGTAAAGTCTCATCAAATTGAGACTCTGCGGAAACTATGCAGCAGCGAACCAGGAAATCGCCTCCTTTGAAAAACAACTTGAAAATTCAAAAACAAAAACCAAATACCTCAATAATTATGAATGCAGTGATATATATATATATATATATTTTTTTTTCCTTCCCCAGGCTGGGCTTAGAGGTATCTCTAGGTTGGACGCCTCGGGGGCTGGAATGACATGTGAGGGCCAGGCCAATGTCGCCCAACCTGACCAGGGCAGCGGAAGAGCTGGTCCAAGCCCAGCCCAGCCTGCTCGAGTCAGCATTCGTCTGAGAGGTCATCGCTGCCCAGGAACTCCGAGGCTTCGAGTTCCACGCTGGACAGAAACCTCCGCAGCGTCTTGCGGCAGTTGTAATCCAGGGTGGTGGTGTAGATGGTCTTGGGATACTTTGGGTAGACGATGGTGGTACTGAGGAAGCGCGTGGGCTTGTGGCGTGGCTCGAAGCGCACCTCAGCCTTATAGTTGCGCCACGTGCAGTTGGGGATGCAGGTGACCGTCTGGCTGCAGGAGGCCACGGCCAGGCCCAGCGGCAGCTGCACGTCGTCAATGAAGTGCCGCTCTGAGTCGTACTTGACCAAGGAGGTATACCTGGGCAGGAGACAGAAGGCAGCATGAAGCCGTGACTCTGAGCTAGGGGCACAGGGGTCCCCAGTGTGACCTTGACTCTGTTACGGGATGCCGATGTTGCAACGTGGCTACTCCAGGAAGAAGCATAGAATTTACGAAGCCTTCACTGTGTGCCAGGTACTGTTCTAAGCACTTTGCTTACAGGATCTAATTTAATGTTCCCCACAGCCCTGAGAGAGGAAACCAAGGTGCAGAGATTAAGGTCCCAGAGCCACTGAGGCGCGTAGCTGGCATTTAAACGCAGGGGAGCAGGACTGCAAAGTCCACTCTGCACTTGCTGGCAGCCACTGCAGGCAGCAGCCCCTGGATGCTACAAGACCTCAGGCAAGTTATTTAACTTCTCCAAGCCTCGGTTTCCTCGTTCTGTAAAGGGCTCCCAATAATAAATGAGCAGAGTATTAGCACATAGCAAGTGCTGTCATGGTAATTATATAATGAGGCCGATTCTCCACTAGGGTGGGCAGTTTCCCTGACCTCTCAAGTGACCAATCAGTTCTTTCATGAGAGGATGAAGGAACCGAGAAATCCTGAATGCTGGTTCTGAAAGCCTGGCTATACCAAATACTTGTACTTGGTCCACCTTGACCTTTGGTTTGGAGACACACCAAACCCAGGGACTCGGGGATCTGACCTTATCAACGAAAGCCAAATACAAGCCAGGTGTGGGGGCTGACGCCTGTAATCCTAGCACTCTGGGAGGCTGAGGCAGAAGAATCACTTGAGCTCAGGAGTTCAAGAGTTCGAGACCAGCCTGAACAAGAGAGAGACTCCATCTCTACTGAAAATAGAATTAGCCAGGTGTGGTGGTGCATGCCTGTAGTCCCAGCTATTCCAGAGGCTGAGGCAGGAGGATGGCTTGAGCCCAGGAGTGTGAGGTTGCAGTGAGCTATGATGATGCCACTGCACTCTAGCCTGGGCAACAGAGCAAGACTCTGTCTCGAAAAATAAATCAATAAAAGAAAAGAAAGCCAATTACAGTCTTGATTTCCACAAAATAAATTTAACAACCACATTCCTCAACTGCTTTATATTTTTTAATTCCTTTTTTGGTAATTTAAGATTTTTTTTCATGGAAGCAAAGCATTAATGCATTTTACAACATTATAATCATAGCTTCACAGATATTAAAATATGTACGTGCAATATATTAGACACATCTAATGGCACTGTCCCCAGCACTGTCCCTAGCCAGCCCCTACCCACTGGGTAAGAAGCAGCACTCTTTTCTACTCTCCTTGGGCAAGCAGAGAGGCCGCTGGAAGCTAATGTCATGAAGTCATGTCCCCATTTTGTTCAAAATACAAGCTCCACGGGAATAAAAGGCTACACTGCTCACCTCCAAACTGATGAACCTCTCTTTGTTCCACGTCAAAGGGCCCTTTGTGCTGATGCAACTGAAACTCCAGCTATGAAACCACCAGTTACCAAAAGTAAAACTCCTTTCTCTACAAAGCCCTATCTTGAACTGAGCCTCTCAGTGCGTCTTTGCCCCCAGGTAATCCTGGATGGGGTAGATCTCGGAGGGAGGCTGGGACTTGTCCGGTGAAATGAGAACATGAGACAAGGTTAAAGCACCTTGAAGTGGGGGTTGGGGGTGGAGGGGAGCAGCTTCTGGAAAGAGGAATTAATGTTTAACAAAATTTTAAACATCTGATGGTCACGATATATATATGAAGTGCAAAAAACAAGTTGTAGAACTTTATCACATGATCTCATTTTTAGGTTAAAAAGCATATCTGCATATTTAATTGGTTCGAATGCAGAAAATAAAAGCCAAAAGAGTACCCACCAAACTATCAACGGTCTTTAGCATACTTTTGTCATTAACTAATCTTTAAAATAACAAGCATTATTGTCTGGAATAAACAATGAAAATTTTAAAAAATCAAATCAGGTCTTGCTATATTTACCTTACTTCCTTCGGTGGCAAGGGGTCAAACTCCACTCCTTCGCCAAAGGACAGGGGGCACAGCCTTGGTGCACAGCTGGGGACCGGGGCGCTGGGGAGAGATGCCGGGTTCTTCAAGGACAGAGAAGAACGTAGTTAGAGCTGCCACGGGCCATTCGACACATCCCCCACAGAAGGTCCTGGCTCCGAGCCTCTGGCTGATGGGCCCCGGTGTGAACTGTGACCCTCATGCTGGGCCTGCCAGAGAAGGGCTGACCCACAGCGCGGGCACAGTGCTGGACAGGGAGCCAAGAGGTCTGGGTTCGAGTCCCAGGTCTATCACCACTGTGCTGTGTGCCCTCAGAGGGATCACATCACGTGCCCTGTGACCTTATCTGCACCCAAGAGGGGTGCCTCCTTCCACAGCCGAGGCTGCGTGAAAGGTGGAAAAGAGGAAATGAACTTGAGCTCAGTGCCACGATGGTGGCCAGACCCGGGGCTGCCCCACCAGCCTATAGCCACAGCCTATAGCAGTAAGAAAACCTCGACGGACTGGGGCTTAGGGCTTAGCTAACCAGAACCCTCAGTGACATGCCACCCCCTGTCATGGACTCAGCAACACTCTAGAAGAGGCCAAAATGAAAAAATGCTACTAGGGATTTTTTTAAACTGCAGATTCAGTCCAACTTCCCCCACCTCCTCTGCCTCTGGGGCCATCAGATCGACACCGGCCCAAGATGGAGAAATCCCACAACCTCGGAGTTCTGCTGGTAAGATAATCGCCAAAGTGTTCTCCATGTCACCCTGCCCTCTCCAGAAAACGCCATGAACCAGAGCACAGCATTCCTAGAGGTTAATTGTCTTCCAGCCTGGTCTGTGCATTGAGTGTCCTGATTCACCAAGGAGGGCTTGTTAGGTGACAGTGACATCCTAGACACGGGAACTAGTTTTCACCCGATTTGCTGGAATCAGGGCTTCTGTGTTATTTGTACAAAGATAAACACAGAGTAGAGTTTGAACTCAGCAACCCATTGTGTTTCCTGGTTTACTGGGGGTCTGTCATTTTCTTCACCTAATTTGAGAGAAGGATCTATACCTGGGCCAGAGGCATCATGCCCTGCCTTCTCTGCTCTTTCACCCCTGCCCACCCAGCAGACACTCCCTGAGCGCCCACCTTGCTCCACGTGCAGCCTGGGGTTCGGGGCAGGTGGCAGAAGTCATAACATGCATGAACAAAGTGCCACTGGGACATGGGGATGTAGCCACCGACTCTGGCAAGTCGCCGGGAAGCATCAAGGAAGGCTTCCCATAGGGCGTAACATGCGTTGGGCATTGAGGAGCCAGCAGGTCTGGGAGAAGTAAGAAGCAATGTGCCTGCCGGGTGGCGGGAACAGCATCGTGACACCGTGTGTCTCTGCCTGTGGCCAGGGCAGGTGGAAGATGAGGCTAGACAGGGCGAGGTGGGGAAGGCTCTGAAGGCCAAGTTGAAGCAAGCCTCGGAATGGAACTGAGAAAACGTGCTGATGCCCACGAGAGACAGGGTCAGTGGGTCAAGCACGCCCGCACCACCAAAGCTTCACCTGGGGCCCCAAGAACAGCTGCTGCTGCTGACTGCTTTGCCCCAGGGCAGGGGGCCTGCGGGCTTTGCCCGGCTTTGAGCTTTCTTGAGACTGCAGGCAGGATGTGGCCTCCCCAGAGTTCTACTAGGTAAAGGCAACAAGCACCAAATCTGAGCGCTTCCTAAGGCAAGGTACACTTGGTGTTTCTTCTTTAAATACAAGTTTTAAAACAAAATAAAAATATAATATTTCAAAGGTTTCACCCACCTAAAAGCCTCCCACCTATTATGTGCGGGACTCTGGGTTAGGTGTTCAGGACAAGGTGGGGGGCACTAGCAGGCCAAGGGTCACGAGTCTCAAGAGGTCCCGCAGGCTGGCCCCGTTTGCTGTCTGAATCCGGGAGCCCAGAGCACACCTCCTCCGTGGACCAGTCGGGAGGAGCCGGCCCCTGGGAGCGGTGCGGACGCGGGCAGGGCCGCGGGGTGTAGGGCCCACAGTCCGGGAAGGCCGGGGCGCCCGCAGAGTCCCGCGAGCCCCACCCGCCCGGCCGGGCAGGAATGTGGCTGAGCCGCAGGCTGGGGGCCGCCACCCCGAGGGGAGGAGACGGTGGCTCGCCTCTCCCGGGGCTCCCGCGCCTCCCAGGCGATGACAATTTTCCAGCCATCGGCTCCAGCTGGCCAGGCTTTAGCCGCGCTCCCGCCCCCGGCTCCCGGCAATGGCCACGCCGTCCCGACGGGCGGGTGGCGGCGCCGACGGCGCGCCCCGAGCGGGGCGGCACGACCGGCTGGTGGTCCCCGGGCCCGCTGCGGGTAGGCTGGGGAGGGAAGGAGTCAGCGTGGGACCACTCACCGGGGCCGCGGGGGTCGCCGCCGCGTCGGGCTCCAGCGCCCCGGGTGCGGGCGCACGCTCCCCGCCACCGCCTCCGGCCGCCGCGAGTCCCCAGTGACTGGGGCTGGGGCTGGGGGGCAGCCCCGAGTCCGGGCTGTCCAGGACGCCGTCGCCCTTCTTCTTCGTGTCCACGAGCTCGGGCACATCCTGCAGGTTCAGCCGGCCCACCATGGCTGTGCGCGCGGCGCGGCCGGGGACACCCGGCGCCGGGGTCGCGGGCGATCGAGGGCCGCGAGGGGCGCAGACGCGGGCCGGGGCCGCTGCCCGCCCGGCCGCCCTCCGTGCCCCGCCGCCCGCGCGCGGTCCGGGTCTCGCCGGCCGCCGCGCTCCCGGGCCCCGCCCTCGGCCCGCCCCGGCCCGCCGCGGCCCGCCCCGGCCCGCACTGGCCGCGCCGCTAGGCTGGGCGCCAGGGGCCGCTGCGCTCCCGCCGTGCGCCGCCGAGCCCCCTCGGGCGGCCGATCTCCGCGTGCGGGGGCGCCGGGGGCCCCGCGGCGGGCGGGAAAGGCGCCCTCTGCCCGGGCCGGCCCTGCCCCGCTACAGGTGGACGCCGGGACCCCGCTCGCGCCGGGGCCGTGGGGGCGCGTTGACCCCTCGCCCGGTCCCAGCGGGCCCGGAGGCGCTACTATCTTCAGCCCTGGCGGTGCGGGGAGCCAGAGCGGAGTCCCAGCCTGCAGAGGCCTGGGAGCCGGCCGAACCGGCTGGCAAACAACTGGAAATTATTAATAGTTAATGCGCGCCGAATGGCGGCAGCGCCTGTTGGCTCCGCAGGGCGGGCTCTGGCTCTCCCGTCTGCCCCGGGGAAAAGAGGCCTCCTTCCTCCTCGCCTCCTGGGGGTCTCGGGCACTGAGCACCCCCTGGCCCGGAGCTCAGCTGGACGGGCCGCGGCCCTCACCGGGCAGGGAATTCTGTGGGAGGCGCAGACTCCTACCCGCAACCGGATAGACAAGCCCAGCTGGTGGCCCGGGGCTGCCTCGATGGCCAGGGGCCCCTATTGAGGACGCATAGGAGCTTTCAGCTCTGCGCCCCCTGAGGAGATCCCTTCTAAAAAATAGCCTGGGACTTCTCCTTCCCCTCTGGTTTGACAGAGGAGCTCTGTCCTCAGCGGGAACTCTTCAGGAGCTGCGCCTGTAGGGCTGGGCTGTTCCTAAACCCAGTACCTTCTCACACAGAGAGCTCCGTGACCATCAGCAAGGGTAGAAGTCCCCGCCGCCACCAGCCGCCCTACCCTGGAGGTTCTGACTGGTGTTTTCAGCTAAAGGCCTGGAGCCAGAGCCTTGCCCAGACCTACACCGCAGGGGTCCCGCCCTGGGCTAGGACACTTCCCTGGCTAGAGGAGAGGTGGGCTCTGTACAGGACCCACAATGGCAGCCAGGCCACATCCTCGCAAAGACAAAGGATACTTGCCTTGCTTGGAGCAGACCTGTTAAACTCAGAAATTTCCAGCAGGTAGATCTTAGAGATCTGCTGGCGAAGTTTGGTCCTCCTACCTCCCTGATACATCACTTTCAGGTAAGGAACCAGAGAGGGATTTGACGTGCCCTAAGTCACACAGCTGGTACAAGACAGCTTGCTGTGAACAGGAAGTCAGGATCATCCTCTCCACAGAGAATAAAACCTGGCACATGCCTGTGTGCTGGGAAGTCAATCGTTCATTCAGGGCCCGTGGGAACAGATTACAAAATCCTGCACAGTGCTGGGCACCATTTGGTCGGTGCAAGGACATATTACGCTGCTATACCTCCCCACCTCTGTGGACCCCACCATCTGCACGTCCCAGGCTGCCCCTGACCCCAGGCATCAGAGGAGGAATCTAAGTGCTTTCTGGGGTTATGGAAAGGTGGTCTGTCTGAGTGGGAGAACTCAGCTCCCCGGAGGGAATTTGCCCACCGAGCATTCCCAGGTAGACCCTGAGAACTCTTCCCCAAAGCCTGGTCAGATTGGGAAAGGTGTCCAGGAAGATGACAATGGCTCCTTGGAGGTGGTAGCCTTCAAGGTCATCAGCCTGGAAGACATGGAGGACGAGACTGCGGAGGTTGAGTGTGCAGGTCAGTGCCGTCGCCGTCCTGAGTGTGGATGGCTGTGGCGCTGTTGCAAGGCAGCTCCACCTGCACCTGCTAAAACCTGGAGCCTGGCAGGAGCCCGGCATCGTCACCTCCCGAGGGCAGTTCTGAAGGGCTTAGGCTATCCACATTCCAACATGATCCATGGAGACATCAAAGCTGCCAATATGAGCAAGCGGCTGTGAAGCTGCCAGCTTTGGAGTGTCCAGGCAGATCCAGGGGACACCTTTGAGGCACTGGGGTCACCAAGCAGCTGGTCCAGGATTTCACAGGGGCTGCTGGGCCCTGTGAGTAACGGCCACCAAACTGGACTCCGGAAGCTTCCAGACGCTGACCTCCCTCCTGTGAGAGTTCTGTCTGGGCCCCCAGAGCAACCTCTCCCCAACTCCCGAGGGGCATCTTGGCAATAAATAGAGATCGGGCAGGGTTTCCTGAAACCAGAGGACAGCCTCAGCCTCAGGGCGACTGCCAAGGAGCTCCTGAAGCATAAGTGGATTATTCACCACAGCCTCCTTCCTTACCCGCTCAGCACTGACACATGCAAGAAACTAGAGGGGCCTGAAGATGAATCCAGCCCTGGGCCTGACATTGACAGAGAAACAGGGGTAGAGACCACAGTCCCCTACAGATCCCCCCAAACCATTCAGATGGCCCCCCACCAATAAGCCTCACCAAAGACTGATCCCTCCCTACGGCTCCTAGAATTCTGTTGAGCCAACCAAAAGGCAACAAGGAGTGACCCCAGGTTTGCCCACTCTTGTCCAGACTGTCTGCAAAGAGCTCAAAGATAAACAAACCGCAGCAGACCAGAGGCCACACGGATACCCAGAGAGCACCTTCGGCCTGGCCAAGGCACCCTGCCTGCTCCGGCGTCTCCTCAACCCATGGCATTCCTGGTGGGGGTGAGCAGAGGTGTTCACACAGTGGGAACCGTCCCACTTCAGCCTGCCCAGGAGCCCTTCTGGGTTGGGGAGAAGGGATTTCCCTTGTATTAATAACGACATACAAACCATGCAACGCAGACCCTGGGAGGCAGCCGTGTTCCCACAGTCCAGAGCAGCCAGCGCACATTGCCAATCTACTGTAGACCTTTACAAGGGCCTCATCATCATCCTACATCTTATTCTGGACGTTTCCCACAGGACGTTGCTTTAAACACTCTAATCAAAGCTTGGGAAAGGTAACCCATTCTACCATTAACCCTCCTTGTCTGGTTTTGACGACGGGCCTTGCTTTCAGGAACAGCTGGGGTGCGCCTAGAAATCAGGGGTGAGTTACACAAAACAAGCATGGCCCAAGGAGATGCGGGAGGCTGCAGAAAGACTGGCCTCTTCTCAAAGCTGTCCTTTCAGATTGGGCCACCGTGGCCCTGACTGGATCACAGAGACACGGTGTCCTCACAGGACTTGGCATCTGGCCTGCGGCCTCTCCCAGCAGAGTCTGAGGAACAAAAGCTGCCCAACAACGGATGCCAATCCTGCATTTTTGTTTTTTCTGCATTAAGTTAAGCTGATGCCCGAATGCGAGTTAAATCAGAAAAGAACAGGGCAGGCCCCCCAAAGCTGCCGCTTATTGTTTTGGAACCGCTTGTCTTCAGCAAACCCAGCCAGACAGTAGATTAAAAACACTCCCGGCCCCAGCATGCTGGCTCGCGCCCCGTGCCCGTGGCACCTTGCAGCTCCCAGCCCCCTGGGTCCCAGGTGGTTCTGTGGCGCAGGATGTAGTGGATTTGCCTTGTTCAATCAGATACTCTCCCTCCTTCGTATGCACCCATGTCAACCAAATGCTTTTGAAAAAATAGAACTTTATTTTGTTTCTTAAATATTTTAAGATTAAGGTTACAGTTTTCAAAGAACATTGAAAGGGACCTGCCATAGTCAACAAAGAAAGGAATTGAATTAAAAAGACATACTCTGGCCGGGCGCAGGGGCTCGCACCTGTAATCCTGGCACTCTGGAAGGCCGAGGCAGGAAGGTCGCTTCAGCTCAGGAGTTTGAGACCAGCCTGAGCAAGATCGAGACCCCGTCTCTACTAAGAATAGAAAAGTTAGCCGGGTGGGTGGTGCACACCTGTAGTCCCAGCTACTCAGGAGGCTGAGGCAGGAGGATCACTTGAACCCAGGACTTTGAGGTTGCAGTGAGCTATGATGATGCCACTGCACTCCAGCCTGGGTGACAGAGTGAGACCCTGTCTCAAAAAAAAAAGACGTACTCTGACATAATGCAGCCCACATGAGTACATGCACATGTGTTGGTGAGGTTGATTAACAACCCTCAGCCCCTGGGACTCACAAAGTTGGCCTGAACCAGATAGCGGCAAGGGGCCCCCAAGGTTCGTGCTTTCACATCTAAGCAGGCCTGAGGGAACAGGCTGGCTCCTTTTCTGACCTCTCCACTGGGAGACCACCAGTTTGGTTGGAGACACGGGGTCTGGCCAAGCCTCGCTGGCGACACTAAGCCAGATATCCAGTGCAGCTGGCGTGGAGTCAGGCCAGTGTCCCCTGTGTGGGGAGCCCCACGATGCCAGTCAAAAACGGCTCCACCCTGGGGGCCTCCTAATTGTAAGCTAAGAGCTGATTCTCCCAAATGCTCCCTAGTTACACAGAAAAGGGCCTTCCTTGGCCTCTGCAAAATAAAACCCAGATGAGATTTTGCAAAGAGCTGGGGCACATGGCCTCCTTGGAACTGCATCAATACACTTGTGCTCCTGGCTCTGTTCTGCGTATTCACACTGGACAAGGACTTGCAGGCCAGAAAAATAGCCCTTGGTTGAGCAATTGAAGTTAAGACCCTTGGCTCCTTGACTAAAAGGCATGCTAGAATGGTGTGCTGTCACCTGTCCCTGGGGAACAAGTGGCTGGTCTGTGTGGCCACACTCCAGCAGCAGTCTCGAGGGTCTCCATGGTGCTTTAGGACCACCTGAGCCTTTCGGGCTGCAGGGGCTGCCTGGGAGGGGATGGAAAGTGGGAACCCTTGGAGGCAGCCAACTTGCTCCACACAATGACAACTGGCCTGTGGTGTCCTTCCTGGGAGCTGGGGTCCCTTAGTGCATTCCTCTCCTACCCATTCAAAGCAGAATACACACAGGCTGAGACAGCTGTGGTTTGCAGCTATGTACTGCAGGGAACTCCTGACGCTTGCTGAAGACATTTATATGCCTTTGAAGAAATGTTTTTCAGTTTTGGTTCTTTACTGAAAATTAGCCAGGGGTGGGGAAGAACTCAGGATGAGGGGAGAGGTACCAAAGAAAAACTCTGTGTGCCTCCTCTTCCCCCCAGCCATACTGGCCAGGGGGCCACTGGGACTTCATTGCCCTTGGCCCACAATCGCTGCTAAGTATTTCTGAAAATCCCTGAGGGCGTCTCTCATCTCCCATATGCTCATGAGTAAATCTGGCCATACACATGGGAGGCCTGCTATTAATTTTCTTTCTTTTTCCAGCCCTCACTGTCCTGGCCTCTGTTTCTGCTAACTTGTGTGACAATGTTCTACCACGGTCCTCAGGTGGACTAAGACCCTGCTGAGACCACCATCAGCAATATCAGCCATGTAGGAGAGGCTGCAGTGGTGCCACCATGGGTCCCATGCCTCTGTCCCGTGCCAGGCACTGTTGTCAAAGCTGCAAGGAGGTTTTGGCCTAGGTCCAATTACATGTTGCACGAAGATCCAATTATTGAGCCGAGAAGGATTGCCAAGGAAGAAAGGAATTTTTAAAATATGACAGATGTCTTGTCAGGAGAACAGGGGAAGCTGCCTCAAATCTGTATCTTCGACTAACAGGGATTACGGGCTTTTAAAGTGCGAGCCAGGTGCCCTGGAGCAGGTCGTGGTGTAACTAACAAGGGGCTGCGTGCTTTGGGGGCAGGTTTGGGGGGTGGTGAGTCTAGGTGTCAGGGAGTCTGCCCAGCGGCCTTCCAAATCTCCGCTCCTTTGTCTTGCAGAAAATCCACCATTTCTGGGAAACAACTCAAAAGGTCAAGTAGTTAGTTAAGAGATGGGATTATAAAAAAGCATACAGGGGTCACTCAAATTTGTTCATAGAGCTGGTTACAGCACTGCCCAAAGCTCGGGCACTGCTGCCAACGTTGGTGGTGGCAGAGGGCCCTGCAGCTCGCAGGTGCTAGGGCCGTGGGTGTTCCGCAGCAAAGTACTCCTCTCCTCTTCTGGTTCTGTGGGTAGGGTGGTCCTGCAGCACCAGGGCTTCTTTTATACCTCCCTCCTGCTCTAGGATGCAAACTTAACCCCTTCTGGGCTAGACCAAGAGACAAATATCAATTTAAAAAAATACCCCTTTGGGGCTGGGTGTGGTGGCTCACCACCGGTAATCCTAGCACTCTGGGAGGCCGAGGTGGGTGCATGGTTTGAGCTCAGGAGTTCGAGACCAGCCTGAGCAAGACTGAGACCCCCATCTCTACTAAAAATAGAAAGAAATTAGCTGAACAACTAAAAATATATATATATAAAAATTAGCTGGGCATGGTGGTGCATGCCTGTAGTCCCAGCTACTTGGGAGGCTGAGGCAGGAGGATCGCTTGAGCCCAGGAGTTTGAAGTTGCTGTGAGCTAGGCTGACGCGGAGCTCTTTGGTGGCTGCACACAGGAATGCCTTAGACTGCCTGAACTATGGGAATAAAGGGCATGTTGGAATCCAATCATGTGTCCTTGGATTCCAGATCTTAAAAGACCTCATGGTAGAACTTTGGTAGTCGTATTTCTTCTCCAGCTTAGCTTTCTTGGGTGGGGACCGTAGCAGACCTGGCCAGGGTCCCAAATGCAATCCCTTCTGGAGCCAGTTGGCTCCATTCCTGGACATGCATCTTGTACAGGTGCTGCACTGGTGACAAGGGGAAGGAGTTGGGGTGGCCGGCCCAGATCCGCTCTGCTCCTGGCTGGAAATGCCACATCAAGTGCACAGTGATGAGCTGTTAGGTCTCCTTTGGCACCTGTAATGGGTATTGTTTTGTGACCTCTATTCGGGCATAACAAAGTTTAATGCTCTTTTAATTTTTTAAAGTGAACTCACTTTAGCTCATAGACCCCCCAGTTTCTCTCAAGATTGGAAGGAACACTGTCTTGTAACTCAGTGTAGTTTCTTATCTTCTGGATGATGACTCAGTTGAGTTCTGGGTAATTATTGCTCTTGTTCTTCCCTTTTGCCTGAGTGACATCTGGAAAGGCTTATATAACATCATGGCAGCAAGGCTGGCTGTGAGTGCCTGGTCCATGGTCATCTTCCCACCTCTCTGGCTTCCACTGAGGTATAATTTGTTCTGCTTGGCCATTGAGAGCCACCCTCTGCTGTTGATGTCCAGATGCCACCTGTTTTGCATCCTAGTTGTCCTAACCCAAGGTCTCTTCTAATGTGCTGGTACTTTCACTACTTCTGGGAGCTCAAAGAGCTGGGGAACTCTTAGCAGCCGTCACCTGCCCACAATGGGGTGTTAGGGACTCTGTGTGGTGCACCCTCCTTAGGCCTGCCTGGCTGGACAACTCCTTCAGACACTCATTCTTGTCCTTCTGCCGCTGTGTTGTTCACAGGACTTCTCCATGGGGGCTGCAGTCTCCCAGCTTGATTGCTGGAAGCCAGGTAGTGGCTTCTAGATCAGAGGGTTCTTCTACTAGGGCTCGGCCCAGGGTGCGGGGGCTCTGGATTTCTCCTCAGAGACCTACCAGCCTTTAAACCAAGTCACAGCTGCTCTGGTCTTTCTTCTCCCACCTCCTGGTCAAAATCCACTTTTTTTTTTGGAATGCAAAAAAATGTCAAGATGCCCCATCCCTGTGACGATGGTGTAGATTGCCCACAAGGTCCTCCAGGATCTTGGTACTTAAAATTTAAAGGCACATTTTTGGAATAAGAAATCAAAACAAATTCAGATAGCATTCCAACACTCTTGCATTGACAGCCACGGCTTTCAAGAATTTTGCCTCTATTACAAAATTATAGAAGTTTACACAAGAGTTCAAAAGCTAAGAATTCAAGCTGTTATCTCTATAGCAGCCACACCTGAGGACAGCATCTATAAGATGCTCTACCTGCTGCTGCAGTAGCGGGGCAATGAATAGAAGCAAAAAGAATAGGAAAAAAACACCCAATTTAATATCAAAATATTACCTTGCTACATATATAAAGGATGATCATCGATTTCATGAGTGAACCCACAAAGCATGTTCTCCAGGAACTCCGACAAGGAGGGAAGCCAAAGGTCTTTACTCAACACACCTTGAACGAGGAAGCTTTCTTGCAAGACACTGTGTAGGTTGAGTCACATTCAGTCTTGTGCAATGAAAACCAGAGGGGAACTTCCACTTGCTGAGTTTCTACAGATAGAGCTGCAACTACATCCTCTACCTCAAGAAGCAGGAAAAAACATCTAGGGCGAGTGAGGATGTGGAGAAGTGGGTGCCCACGCACTGCTGGGGGAGCGAGCAGCAAAACAACCTTTGCAGAGTTGTCCTGGCGAGAGCTAGCAACGTTGTAAATGTGTATGTCCTTTAATCTTTTTAAGTGGAAGTGTAACAATTTTAGGAGAATATCCTGCAAAAAAATATGAGCATGAGGAAGCAAAAATATTTACAGAAAGATTTTCACAGATGATATGATTCTAATAGCCAAAAAATAAGAAAACAACCTGTTTGTATATTGATAGAAGACTGGCTGTCTCAGTCTGTTCATGCTGCTGTACCAAAATACCACAGACTAGGCGATTTATAAATAATAGATATTTATTTCTTACAGAGGAAGATCAAGGCGCCGGCACGAGGGCTGCTCTCGGCTTCCAAGATGGCGCCACGTTGCTCGTCATTACTTGGTGGAAGTCAGAGGGGAACAAGGGGCCAAACAGCTCCCTTGCACCCCTTCTGTAGAGTCATTAATCCCATTTATGAAGGCTCCTCCCTCATGGCTTAATCACCTCCTAAAGGACCCACTGCTTAATACTATCACATTGGCGATTAAGTTTCAACATACGAACTTCAGAGGGACACATACATTCAAACCTTGGCACTTGTGAAATAAACGATGGTATTATCTGAACTATGAAATGCCACACAGCCATTAGGAAGGATGAGTAGATGTGGCCGGGTGCGGTGGCTCACACCTGTAATCCTAGCACTCTGGGAGGCCGAGGCAGGAGGATTCCTTTAGGTCAGGAGTTCAAGACCAGCCTGAGCAAGAACAAGACCCTGTCTCTACTAAAAATTTCAAAAATTAGCCAGGTGTGGTCATGAGCACCAGTAGTCACAGCTACTTGGGAGGCTGAGGCAGGAGGATCACTTGAGCCCAGGGGTGTGAGGTTGCTGTGAGCTATGATCACACCACTGCACTTTAGCTTGGGTGATAGAGCAAGGCCCTGTATTAAAAAAAAAAAAAAATGCATTTATCAGGTTGACTGATGAGGAGCCAAAAAAAAATGCATTTAATACACTTAACCTACCAAATATCATAGCTTAGCCTAGCCGAGCCTACCTTAAACATGTTCAAAACACTTACATTAGCCTGCAGTCGGGCAAAGTCATCTAACACAAAGCCTATTCTATAATAAATTGTTGACTGTATCATGTAATTTATTGAAGACTACTGAAAGTGAAAAAGAGAATGGTTGTATGGATATGCGAAGTATGTTTTTTACTGAATGCATCAGGGACCACCTGTACGTGGAAAATGCAAAGAGAATGAACGTGAGCTTGGCAAGAAGAGCATCAGTGACCTTCAAGAGAAGTTTCAGGAAGGTGGTAGAGATGGAAGCTGACTTGCCTGGGAGGGAAGGCGTGTGGGCTGTCGGCTGTGAACCTCATTTGAAATGCTAACAACAGAGAAGGAGCATGGTGGCTGGGAGGCAGTGGGATCAAGGAAAGTGTGTAGATCCCTGCTCACTTCTGCAGGCAGAGCATAAAAGGGGTGAAAGCTCTGAGCACCAGGGAGGGGAGAAGCGTAGCCCCGGGGAAGGACAGCTAGGGAGAGTGGCATGGGGAGTGGGAAGTGGGACATACAAGAGTGGCTTAGATTTTGCCAGTCCTCTTGCACAGCAGGGAGTAAGCCAGTGATTGAAACTCTTAGGGTCTCAGTTTCCCATCTGCAAAATGAGAGACTTTGACCAAAGTCTTCAAACAAATAAATCAACACACCACCCAACCCTGATGCTCCAATTCAGGCCACTGCTAGGGTGCACAGCAAATGCCCAGATATCGATCCTCTGAGCCTTGGAGCTGCAGAGGAGAGTGTCCCAAAGCAGACACAGTTCCCGGCCCCATGGCCTCCGGCCCCAGCAGCTTCTTCTATTGATTTGCCCAGGAGTGGCTGCTGGGCCAGAGGTGACAGGAGCACACACATTGCCATTTCTATGTCTCAAGTCCTGGAAAGGTTGGGAATCACTGCGTGCAGACATGCGAGGCTTCGAGTATATGACTCGGGGCATGCGGGGATTTCAGAAGCAGCAGCAGCTTCCTTTCAAAGGTTGCCCAAGCCCCTCTCTCCATTCCAGTTACATGCACTGTTTTGTTCTTAGAACACAGCTGCCTTGCACCAGGGTTACTCAGCACAACTCTCAGACGTCCTTTCCAAAGGCTGGAAGGCCTCAACTCAGGAGGTGGCATCTAGGGTTATAGGTTGAGCATCCCTAATCCAAGAGTCCTTAACCTTCTGAGTGCCAACAGGACGCTCAAAGGAAATGCTCGATGAAGCATTTGGGACTTCAGAGTTTTGGATTAGGAATACTGAATCAGTAAGTATATGACACCAATATTCTAAAATCCAAAAAAATCTGAGAGCTGAAGCACTTCTGGTCCCAAGCATTTCAGATTAGGGATACTCAACCTGTATTTGCAGAGACTTTGGGTGACAGTCCAGGTGCTATTGTTGAGATGGTGCTCTTTCCCGTACTAAGGTGACAGTGCCGAACCACCTCTCCCCTCTAACGTTGGAACAACAATGAGAACGTGTATTAATGAGGGCGGCAGCTTCCAAACTGACATCTGGGGAAATCTTAAATTCTTCAACGATGTTTTGGTGGGGGAAGAACCTCTACAAAGGTGTGATTCTAACTTCATTTTTAAAATTTATATTTTAAACCTGTTCTGAAAACTCAACATTAAAAACAGTAATAACACCACCTGCATCCTCAAATGTGCCACAGGGGCAAATGTAAGATGTTGGAGCCCCTTGGTTGTCTTAACCTTTTCCTGCCAGGGCTGTTCACACCCATGTAGACTTCAGGAGAGTCTCTTGTCACCTCTGTTTAATTGAAGAATATCTGCAACTGGAATGGGGCTGTTTAAAACAAAACAGATACTACTTGCAAATTCTTACCTGGATTCATCAAGATTTCTCTATTCTGTGCAACCAAAGCAAAACATAAATAAGTTGGATGCTGGGGGTTGATACATGTAAATTTTCATCCATAATTTTAGATTTAAAATGCTATTTACTGAAATAGTTTGTGTTCTCACTGATTTGCTTCGAAAAATATTTGAACTCATAAAATACATTAATACTTTTGTCTGCTTTGTGGGGATGCCATGTAAAATTTTGTCTCATAGATTTGAAAACTACTGACGCAGTACAAAGAGATGGCATGAGATTTGAGCCCGATCCTGGCTGGGCCCCTCACTAGCCGTACAGCCTTGGGCACGTCACTTACCCTCTCTGAGTCTCCAGGTCCCATCCACAAAATGGAGTTAACCGTACCTACTCAACAGGATGTTGATCTGATGAGATGTCATACTGTATCCAGGACACAGTAAATACTCAGTAAGTTGTTCCCTTTTTCTTCCCACTCCTTTCCTATAGCCCCCCACTCCCATGTACAGATAGCACTGAATCGCCCAGACCTTCTCGTGACCAAAGATATTATATGCAGGCCAGACAGCAGCCGGGCTCTGCAGCCACAGCCCAGGGCTAAACCACCTGGGACCTTAACTACCTTCAGTTCAGCACCCTCCTCTGATGGCCCAGCCAGCCAGCTGCAGAGCTGGCACTTGGGATCCATTAGAGCTGTTCAAGGGATGTGACGGGCACAGGTGTGGGGTTGTGGGGGGCTCTCTGTGTGTGAACCGATGTTTTCTTTATGCAGCATGGGTATTTTTCCCATTTGCCTGCAAAACCTCTGCCGTGGTTGCTCTAGTCGGCCCAATCACAGCGCTTTATTTTCTGAAGAACCCCGTGGAATGCAGTCTCTCTGGCAGCCCGCACGCCTCCCCTCTCCCCGGGAAGTGCCTTCCTCTTCCGTCAGCACAAAGCAACCCAGCGGAAGCAGCTAGGGTTTCTTGCCCCTCTTTCACCTGGGGCCCCTAAAAGTTGCAGCCCACTTTGCAAGTATTTTTATTGGCCCCAGAAGTAGAAGGAAATTCATTGAGAAACTTTGTTAATTTCTCATTTGTTGAAAAATTACCCCAAACAGAAGGAGGCACGACAATTGGGCAGATTCCATTTGAGGACTGAGCAGAAGCTCCCAGAGCCCCCAGATGAAGTGAGAAACGTTCCTAGGGGACAAAGCATTTGACACTATCTTTATTCTAACATCACATAGTGCCCCACATTCTCTGAATCAATATCCCCAAAGGGGATTGGAAGAGCCCGATAGGAACTTTCCGGCTGATTACAGGGATTCGGCTGATTAGACCTTGGGAAAGGTCTGATCTTTGAAAGGCAACTGTAAAGTCATCCAAAAAGCTTGTGAACCCTGTGCTTCCCAGTCAGCACCGCCTATCCCAGATAATCCTACTTAGTTTTTTTGGGCATCGTAGGCTAAAAAAAAAAAAAGAAAGAAAAAGGAGTGCAGGCAAGAATTCTGTCCCTGAAAGGAGCAGCTAGCTCAAGAGTCTGGCCTGTGGACTCCAGACACCATACTTAAAGAATTTTTTTGGAAGAGAGCCTTTGGCAAGCCTTCTAATTTGCATTCAGAGGAAACGTGCCCTATTTTCCACAACAGGCAGCCTGGCCAACGCTACCAGGAGGGAGGAGGCTCTCTTCTCGGCGTCTGCAGGTTTATCCCTGAATGCTACGGAAAGAGCAGCTGCCAGGGCACGGGGATACAGCTTGGAGAGTCCTAGAACTCTTGAGTAAGCTGGATGTCACACTCATGACCTAAAAAGGCAAAGACTAGACACTCTGATGCCTGCTGCGGATGCAGCCTGCACACCGAGGCAGGATGTGTTGCCACTGAGCCATTTTTTAAAGAGCCAGGCCAGGCAGGCCAGCCACGGGCTCCAGCTGGCACGTGATAATGAACACATTGCACACTGCCTGTGGCTTGCACGGCATGTGCAGATAACCTGGTCTTGTGTGACCTTCACAGCCCTGTTCATTGCAATCCCCTTTCACAAATGTTGAGAACTGGGGCTCGGAGGATCAATGACTTGCCCAATGTCAAAGTGCCAGGACCAGACCTGCAGACCAGGCCTTCTGTAGACGTTTCCAATCCCAGGCTGCTTTCGTTTCAAATGGGCACATTCTTCATGTCCCACTGCTCACACAGGTGAGAAGGGAGAGAACTGGCAGGTAAGCCATCTGACACTGCCCTTCTAGGAGGGTGACACAGAAGTGTTTCTTTCTCGTTGGATCGATCCCTGGCAGCCCTAACCGTGGGGAGCTGGTGAAAACGAAGAATGGAAACTAGGTAATGATCCCGCGGCCACACCAATGGAAATGCTGTAACAGATTTTCCACCGTTGAAAGGAACATCAGACTTCCCCAAAAGTTTTCATTGCAAAATGCCCACCCAGTTATTAAGGAAACAGGATTAACTTACTGCATACGGGAGAGAAATCACTTGGCAGGCACATGGCAAAGCGGACTGGGACTGCAGTGAGGGTAGGGAGGGCAGAGTCAACAGGACAGACATTCAGAGAGCAAGCAGGGTTCCAAATCAGAAGCAGAGCACTGTATACACATCTACAGAGGTTCCCACCGCAGCTGGACGGTGCCGACCACCTTCTGTTGCTGTGCGCGGCTTCCTGAGACCGTCAGGGAAGGGGCAGCTGCCGGGAGGGGAGCCCGAGGTTCATGGGCTTGCTAATTCTTTCCTATAGTCCGCTCTGTTTTCTGTCAGCAGTAAGGAAATACATTCTAGCAAATGACATCCAGTAATGCTTTAATTAACTGCAGTACTTTGGGCTCCAATATGCACCAAGAAATCACTTCCAGATGGGGAAAAATGAAAGATATTTACACAAAAAAGCAATCCCTTTAAGAAAATTTATATCTCCCATGGGTACAGAACTTTGAAGGTCCAAGAGGCTATCTATTTTGATAACTACTAGAATGAGAATGGAAACTTTTATTTAATATATAAAATGCAATAGTATTCTTTACATACGCCAGCTTTTCATGTGTCCGTGTTTCCAAGGCTATTGCTTAAATGTAGTTCTATTTTATTTTTAGGAATCTGACTTGGAGTAGACAAGAAGTGTGAAACACTTTGCCTTTACCCTCCAGCAAGCCGGTTATTTTGAGAGTTCTCTTCCTAGGGAGGGGAATGACATTTCCAGCTGTGTGCTCCTGGCATTTCCCCCAGCATTCTGTAAACAGGGAACCCGGTTTCCTGGGCCAGCAGCCATTCAGGATGGGCCAGCGTAACATCCCCCGCACCAGGCAGCAGCCTCAGACCTGTCCACTCACCCCAGCTGCCTCATACCTGTCACGCTGGTCTCGGCTTGTCTGTTCTCAACCCTGTTGGATCTGCATGGAGGAGCCTCCTAGACGTGAGAAGGCAGGCACCTTCTGTGGGTGGTGGGCCGAGCCCCGGATACCGGACCTTTGTTCTTCAGGAGAGGGAGGAGTGGCGAGAGTTAGCTTCCATCCCAGAACTGAACCTGCAGGTCAAAACACCCTGTCCACTGTGGCTCCCGTTTCACTGTTACAGTCCGAACAGAATTTTCTCCAGCTGGGGCACCTCTAAGCCAGCTATCAGAGAAGTCTGCCCGTAACAAGAGCACTAGTGAATTCTTTATTGATTGTACATTACCAATATTTATTTTGACCACAAAGTGACTTCAAAGTTGTTTTTGTCTTTTGGTCTTTTTTTTTTTTTTTTTTGAGACAGAGTCTCACTTTGTTGCCCAGGCTAGAGTGAGTGCCGTGGCGTCAGCCTAGCTCACAGCAACCTCAAACTCCTGGGCTCAAGCGATCCTCTTGCCTCAGCCTCCCGAGTAGCTGGGACTACAGGCATGCACCACTATGCCCGGCTAATTTTTCTATAAATATATTTTTAGTTGTCCATATAATTTTTTTCTATTTTTAGTGGAGACGGGGTCTCGCTCTTGCTCAGGCTGGTCTCGAACTCCTGACCTTGAGCGATCCACCCGCCTCGGCCTCCCAGAGTGCTAGGATTACAGGCGTGAGCCACCGCGCCCGGCCTGTCTTTTGGTTCTTAAAGGGGCTCTAGAACGTGGAGGGAAGGAATGGGCACAATAAGTTTAGCTGAATCACAGAGCTGTTAGCTTCTGCTTTTATCATGGATGTTCCTTTTACATGTTATTTTGAATAACATATAAAATAAGATAAAACAAGGCTTCTGCTTGGGATTTGGTCAAATCAAGAAGAATCCTAAACACTGTGGGGAGAGCCTGATCCCTGACATGGTCCCCCCATCAACACGAGTTTAAAGTCGCAGCTGCCAGCTCTCAGCAAAGCACGTGTACCATGTGGTACCAGCTCAGGCGTACAGTAGCTACCTTTGCTTAGAGAACTTGCTTACATTTATACAAATGTGCCACAGGAATGCTTCAATACAGCAAATTTCTCTCTACTGCAGTGGTTCGTAGCAAGGAATAAATATTATAATCATCTATGGACCTTTTAAACCTATATGCCAGGCCCCACTCCAGACTTCCCGACTCAAAGTCTCCAGGCATCTGCATTTCTTCAGAGGGTCCCAGGTGATTCGGAGGCATATCCCTGGTGGAGAAGTATCCTGTCTTTACAGGATGCGCATACTGCATTCAGTCCCCATCAACCAGACAGTTAACGTAACTCCTACTGACATCTGCTGGCTCCTTGGGGATTACTGACAATGTAATAAATCAAGAAAGCAACTTCCCTGGCTGTGACCACCAACCGTGGAAAACAGCAGCTTGACATCTCAATGCTGTTACAGAGATGTCCAGAACTTGGCTCCTCAAGAATGAACCAAGAAGAGAAGTGTGGATTTGTAAACACCGAGAGTGACAAGAACCAGGTGCCGGAGTGCATTGGCTTTCCCAGCCCCCCTAGGTCGACGCAGCTGGCGGAGTCGGCCGCACCGTCTGGAGATGGGTCACTGCCCTTCTCTGCAGTTGGTGAAGGCTGGGGAACCTCGCCAGGGCACCGCGACGGCCAGGCAGGACCCACCTGCCGAGCTCCCGGTGCTCTCCCCGCCCCTCCTGCACTTGGGTTATTTATTAATAGAATCTTTTCCTAAGGGAGCTCAGCTCAAGGTCACGCCTCTGTCTTCCACCCTTTATTTTCTTTTCAGTGTTCTCAAATTTGAGATGCCCAATACACGAGAGTCGGACTGGCCAGCAAGAATAGGCTGGAAACTGATGTAGAAACGAGGCCCAGGATCGGAGCTGGGTCTGCCCCACACCCAGGTCAGGAGCCCCACGGCAGGTAGGACACCTGCTTCCGAGGCCTGGCACATGCAACCCTCTGGGGTGAGAGAGACTGAGGGCATCTCTCCTTTAGAGATTACTGAGAAATGGGGAGAACACAGGGATAACCTGGCCAAGGTATGAAAAGTACCAGAAACAAAATACGTACTAGGAAACTAGGATTTACATGGAAAAGTATGCACACTTCCATTGCCTTCATAAAGAAAGGCCAGTTTTCCACCTGTAAAATCTGCCACTTCATTAACTCAGGCCCTAGAACCAAACCCAGAGATGCAGGAGGAACAATCAGCACTCTGGCTGCAGAGGTGACCTCAACAGTAGCAGTGGGAAGAAGGGGTGGGATCAGACTTCCTCATCCAAGCTGCCTGGGCAGGTGTGCGGCAGGAATGGGGCCCAGGTGTCAGAGGGTGTGACCGCCGTGCTGAGGCTGCGTGAAGCGCTGACCCCCCAGCCAAGAGCAGCCCTGCACACAGGGACCTTCTCACTGCCGCCTCTTCTTCAGGATCAGACATAATCTAAATTGCCTTATGATAACCTGGCCCTTACTCAACGTCTCCAATTTGGACAGGAATTAAGACAGGGCCTGGGAGAGACTCATTAACAACCCAGATGTCCCAGAAAGCTTCAAGACTGATGATCTGACAGTCCCGGGGCGCACAGGAGAGTTTGGGGGGTCTTCCAGAGAACTGGGTGTTGAGGGTCACAGGCCAGGGAGAAAAAGTGCCCCGAATGCTTCTATAGTCTCTTCTTAATTAGCTTCTCGAGTTTGCGGATGCGAGATGACTCCTGTTCCGGTGTTGGGGCCATCAGGGACAGGGAGCTGGAGGCTTCTGCCCCCGAGGGCGGGGCGGGCAGCCTCTGGCGCAGCAGCTCCAGCATGCTGCTCTGCTCGCTTCGCTTCAGCCCCTGCGGGGAGAGGAAGGAGGGTGGTCACCGCCTGGGCCCGAGTGGCCGGGAAGGGAAAGCGCAGTGTCTGGGTGTGCTGAGGGCTGAGGCTCTAGAAACAGCACAATGACTCTGAGCATAGTAGGCTGAGGATTATCACCTTCTTCAGGGGAATTACCAACCCTGGGTAGTACCCGGGGAGAACTGTGGAGGGAAGAAAAAAGGTAATAGGATAGGAGAGAAAGAAGGGGTTGAGAGACAAAAGGACAGGCAAAGATGGGGGGAAGGAACACCCCCGCTCTTCATGCCACTCCTTGCACCCCCACCCTCCGCAGAGCAGTGGGTCTCAGTGGCCCCGAGGTCCTATCAGAATCCTGAGTTCACACACCCAGGACCATCCTCCTCAAAAGGGCTCCTCGATTTTGGTCCGTGGTGTGGGGCCAGGCACGTGCATTTTGAGAGAACCTCCAGGAACCTATAACCCACCCCCAGTTAGAACCACTGAGTGTGAGGATGAGCAGGTGTGGACAAGACAGGACACTGGCCTAACCTTCATGTCCAGTATCTTCTGGAAGGTTTCTGTGTTGCAGTCCGTGAGGAGTTTGATGTAGTTGTCAACAAACACCACCAACGGTTCATGAGGGGCCATCACGACCTACCGAGGGAGGGGACGAGAGTAGGTCTCGAGGAGAAAGAACTCACAGCTGGGGGCAGGGTCCCCTCTCCTCGCTCCAGCCAAGCACTAAATGGATTCTGCAAGAGTCCCTCAAGCAGCAGCAACCCGAAACTCAGAAATGTCCCAATGGCCATTGTGTCTTCACGTTCAATTAGAGCCATGTTTCCTGAATTGGCTGAATCATAAATATTACCTGGATTTCTTTTTAAAGAACATACCTGTGTCCCTCCTCTAAAGATTCTAACTCAGCTGGCCTGGCTGGGGTCCCAGGTGATTTTTCACTGTTCTGGTGATGGGTACACTGAAAGCCCTGACTTCAATTCATCCATGTAACAAAAAACACTTGTATCTCTTAACTATATTGAAATAAAACTAACTAAATATTAGGATCATTTGGGAAACACTCTGTCAGAGGGTTTCCTGTTTGAAACATTTCATGGGTATGTGGTACCTGGTCCTTCTGTCTTGATATATCCTTATTCCTGAGAAATGGAAAGCAGAAGGAACTGATATAAGTGGATTTTCTCAAAACCAAACACCCCAAAGCTGCCTATTTTGAAGGCTTAAACAATCCTGAGCTCCATTTAACTACATGTTTTTAAAGTATCAATTGACATACAGATAGACGGAAAGGAATGGCAGTACAGTCTTCAAATTCATTTCCATTTGGTTTTGGAATGCAGTATCTGATTTTTTCCCCCAGGAGACTGATTTTGTTGTGAATTCCTGATAATGTACCAAAGAGTGGCAAGGGTAGTTCACTCAGGAATCCTCCGCAGTAATTCCCAAACTGTATGCTCTCTTCCCCCGTGAGCGAGCCAGGGAAGCAAAAGACTAGGCTGCTTCCGATGTCCTCAGGCCATAAACTAAGGTCTGTGCAGTGCCCTCACCTGGTCCCTCCTGCAGGAGCCTCAGGTCCCACGCTACTTTCTACTCCTGCCATCATCTGAGTCATTCTGTTTGGGAAACAGGCCTCAAGCGCCTACAGGCCCTGGACTTCTAAGACACATCAGGACGGTGCCATTTGTTCTCTGGCTGTCACCCCTCTTCCAAACAGGCCCCTCGCTTCTCAACAAGTACAGGTGGAAATCAGATGCAGATGCTCAGGGCTTCAGACATTCATCACCCAGAGTACAATATTTTGTTAAATGAGGCTTTAAAAAACCCATTTGCTGATTAGATTCAGTTACTACAACATCTGTTCAGAGTTCATTTAAAGCCGCAGAGCACAGAGAGCCAAAAAGGCTCACGTGGAAGGGAGGAGCAGATGGCTGGGCCTGAAATCCCTGCTGAGAAGCAAGCGCCCCCTGACTTACCCACTGATTCACAGCGACGACTTCACCTCACTTCCAGTCTTGGCCAAGTCGTTTTACAAGATGATCCCATGATGACAAAAAATTCATTTGTCAGAAGAAACTACCAATCCCCAAGTAACTGGTCACTGACTATCCACAGTACCTGATGAGGCCAAAATCCAGTCCAGCCCAAATGTGGACAATCCTTTGGACCTTGTGGGGATAGGCCCCACCCTGTGCTTTCAAAAACCAAAACTCCTTGGAACGAGTGATCAAATAAATAAGCAGCCCCTTTTATCAGAATCCCCGAGAAAGACATGTCATCACCTTAAGGATCATCTCAGCCCGGGTCATGCCTTTCACAACGATTTTAGTGTAGCTGGCTGGTGCCTTCCTCACCACCTGAGAGCCAATGGAGGGGAGATCGAGCAGGACCATCTTCAGGGAGTGGGTGTCCAGCAGCAGCTGTGGGAGTGAACCAGAGCGTTACTAGCCGCTCCACAGGGACCCAGCACCTTGAATGACATTTTCCTGGTTATACAAGTGATGCATTCTCATTGCAGAAAATTTGGAAAATAAACAGAAATATAAAAGAAAAAAATTATTTATAATTCCCATTACCCAGGAAAAACAACATCAAGAGGCCATAGGTCTTTTTTTTTTTTTGAGACAGGGTCTCGCTCTGTCACCCAAGCTGGAGTGCAACGGTGCAATGGCGCGATCACAGCTCACTGTAACCTCAAACTCCTGGGCTAAAGCAATCCTTCCGCCTTGGCTTCACAAAGTGCTGGGATTACAGGCATGGGCCACCATACCCGGCCAAAAAAAACAGTTAAATGTGGTCTAATTCCTGCCAGTTTCTGTGTGTCTGTATAAAAAACTAAATCAGAATTATATTTTAGGCCGGGCGCGGTGGCTCACGCCTGTAATCCTAGCACTCTGGGAGGCCGAGGCGGGTGGATCGCTCAAGGTCAGGAGTTCGAGACCAGCCTGAGCGAGACCCCGTCTCTACTAAAAAATAGAAAGACATTATATGGACAACTAAAAATCTATATAAAAAAATTAGCCGGGCATAGTGGCGCATGCCTGTAGTCCCAGCTACTTGGGAGGCTGAGGCAGTAGGATCGCTTAAGCCGAGGAGTCTGAGGTTGCTGTGAGCTAAGCTGATGCCACGGCACTCACTCTAGCCTGGGCAACAAAGTGAGACTCTGTCTCAACAAAAAAAAAAAAAAAATTATATTTTACATATGTGCAGTTTTATAACCTGGTTTTCTCACTTAATATATGAAGTTTTTGTATTCTGTTTTTCCATCTTGGCAGTCTTAAAAAAAAAAAAAAAATCAAGATTTTTTTTTTTTTCAGTCACTGCACTCCAGAGTGAGACCCCCATCTCTAAAAAAAAAAAAAATCATGATTTTTAATGACTGTATAGTACTCTATGGAGGGGGAGTTTGTATAAACTTTAAGATCTTCCCAAAAGGAATGCACCTATTCACACATCTGCCAGCAGTGCAAACTGCACCCTCATCAGCACTGAAAACTGTCATGAAATCTTTCTTATGTGTTAGGCAAAAAATGGTAACTCATTATTGTTGTATTTTGCATTTCTCTGCATGCTAGTGAGGATGTAAGAGATTTAACCAAATTTAAATGCTGTATCTTAGCAACAATCCACCTTTTCCTGTTTGTTTGTTTTGGTTCTCTTGGATGCCAACTACCTAGAAGGATATCAACTTTCCCGACTGGCAGGAACGATGCTGTTTCTTCATAGTTGGTGTTCACGAGGCCTTGCCCTGGAGGTTATTTACTGTTCCCATTTTACAGATGAGAAAACTGAAGTTCCAGAGGTTTAGTAACTCACTAAACTCATCTCACGAGATGAATGGGGTTAGGTGATGAGGAGGACAGGAAGCTGTAATTCCATTTCCTGCTGCCCAGGTAAATGCCCCTGGGCAGTTTGGGCTCAGAGCTCACACTGATTCCTGCCAACTCCCCCATTACTGCTGCTGTTCTTGGCAACCAGGTGGCACAGAAAACGAAATCAGAATGATACTGTATCTATATGCAGTTTTATAACCTGGTTTTAAAGCCAGAAGGGTAACTCTGGCCTGTTTCGGAGAATAGAATCACACCACCACTAACCAGACAAGGCAGCAGTAGGGTGACGGTTCCTGCTGCCACTACTAAACTCCGATGATAATGATCAATCTTCAGCTTAGGACAAGGTTTGCGGCTCCTCTCGGAAAGCCTTGCGTAATTATATCAGGCAGGCAGGAAAGGAATCCCTTCAGGCCTACGACACTCCACATCCTCTGATTTTCCGCTTACTTTGCTTTGGACAGGAGAATTAATGACTATGGATAAACTAATCAATGAGAGACTATTCATGGTCATAGTGATTATAATTTTGAAAATGGTATAAAAATTAGGGGACGACAACAACGTTTTATTTGGAGTAACTTAGATGGAAACGTTACTCTCAAGAAGTGGTAAGAAATGACGCTCGGGATAGGGTAATTTTATGCAGTAATGTGGCTAGTCAAAGGCGGAAACTACACAGGTCATTCAACTGCATGCCGGCAAAGTGCCAGGGCATTTTGGACCTTTCTAGATTTCCAGAGATGAAAATTCTTACTACCCTAGTGTCTGCATTTTGAAAAGGCTTACAGAGAAGCGCACACAAGCATCCAGGGGAGAGAACGGCATAGACTGCCCGAGGCCCACGTGAAGAGCCCGGTGTCAGCACTTCCCAGAGCCCCACTGGAAATGACTACTGCCTTCTCACAGGGAACCCAGTACATGCCTCTAAAGAATAGGTATGCTCGGTTCCAGGTGGATTAAAATCCTAGATATAAAAAGAAAAACTTTAAAACTGTTAGAATAAAATACAGAGATTATTTTTCTTGTTTATGGGTGGAGAAGAAGGTCAAACATGGGAGAGGTTGAAAAATCTACTACCCTAAAATAAAAGAAGTCTATATCAGGAGACATAAGCAAAGTAAAAGATAAGAGACAAATCAGGAGAGGACATGTGCAATACTGACAAAGGAATGATATTCAGAACACATAAAGATTCCTACAGATCAATAAGAAAACGATCAACTATCCCAACAAGGACAACAACAGGGGGGCAAAGAGAAAGCTCAAATGCCCAAAAGGCATGTGAAATGATACTTAACCTTATTAGTAATTGGACAATGCAAATTAAAACCACAAATGTATGCCATTTCATACCCATCAGAGAGTCAAAGGTAAAAAGGTTGATAATCAAGTGTTAGCATAGATATGGCACCGAAATTCAAAATCATGGTGAATTTCATGGTGAAAATAGAAATTAGTTTAAGTGCTTTGGGGGAAATTCAGTAACATTTTCATATTTTCTTTCTTTCTTTCTTTCTTTTTTTTTTTTTTTGAGACAGAGTCTCACTCTGTTGCCCCAGGTAGGGTGCAGTGGTGTCATCACAGTTGATCCAAACCTCAAACTCCTGGGCTCAAGAGATCCTCCTGCCTCGGCCTCCCAAGTAGCTGTAACTATAGGCACAGGCTAGCATACCCAGCTAATTTTTTCTATTTTTGGTAGAGATGGGGTCTCGCTTTTGCTTAGGCTGGTCTCCAACTCCTGACCTCAAGGGATCCTCCCACCTCGGCCTTCTAGAGTGCTAGGATTACAGATGTGAACTACCACACCCGGCCTCAGTGGCATTTTTTTAAGTGAAGATGCATATAATCCATAACACAGCATTTATATTTACATCCTTTAGAGAAATTCTTGCCCATGTTAAAAAAAAAATATTTCCTGCATCCATCCCACTGTTCGTAAAAGAAAAAGATTTGAAACAACTTAAATGCCCACCAACAGGAGAATGAATAAGCAAATGGTGGCATATTCATGCAATGGAATATAATACTAAAGTTAAGATGAATGAATGCAAACAACATATATCAACATGGATAAATCTCAAAAAACATAAGTTGGGCAAAAAAAGCAAGTGGGGAAACGATATGTATTTTATGCATTTATATAAAGTTTAAAAATATGCAAAACAAAATCATATCATTTGTGAATATATATACATATAACATATTAAAACACATATGGGAATGATCAAAATCAAAATCAGAATAGTGTTTACCTTTGGCAGAGAGGAGGGGGTGGGCAGGGTGGGGTCCACGGGGGGCTTCAGCAATAACTATAATGATTTACTTTACATAAAAATGATCTAAAGCAAATGTGGGGAACATTACAAATTTTACTGAGCTGAGTGGTGAGCTGGTGTTCTTTATAGTACTTTCTATACTTTTTAATATTTTGGAAATTTATTTTTAAACTATGCCATTTGAGGACTGGCAAGGATTCAGCTTTTGTCTTCCATGTAGCAAATTTTGAGAGCCTTGTCAAAATTAAAGCCACGTCTTAGCTAGAAAAAAAAAATCAATGAATATGTTTTAAAACATATGGGGATATTTCCTACTTTTTCTGTATTTTCGACTTCCCAGAGATATATTATATGCATAAATAATTATATAGTCTTAAGCGACAGGAAGAGTTTTGAGTGAACCAGATATAATTCTCTTTTGTCCCCCATATCCAGGGTGATATGACACTTTCATTCCTTGGCCAGTCACAATAAAATTCTGTCTTTACCAGACTGCTGAAGAGATGAAAACCTTGGTTTCGGGTTTTACATAAAGCAATGCAGTCAGAAAAGGCGGGAACCAGTCTGACAGATTTAGCAGCTGTTTGTAATAAGGGAAGATAAAAGGTACCATTTATTACAAAAATCTGCTAGTTTTCACCTTTGAAAATAGCTAATGGTCATCTCCTTAGGCATGCAGCATTGGGCAAGAGGTGGCCACTGACAAATTTGTTTGCACCTCAGAGATAATTTTTAGGGTAGTGTGGGCTGGCTGATGGTGACAGGCTGTTGTGCTGTAAGGGTGGCCAGCACGCTGCGCCTGTGGAATTTCATCATCCAGCAACAGAAACCACTGAGGGAGACACTTTACTTCTTAAAGAGCCTCCTACGCTTCTTGGGGGACACCAGGGCTATGAGTAGTGATGCAAATCTTGAGTAGGTAAGATAAAGGCACTCGCTCCTAGAAGGCAAGGAACCATATATGTGCTGCCATATATGTGAACAAAGCCATGTAAGTGAACCATTTTGCTCCAACCCTATAAAATTCTTCAATAATGTGGTGCAAAAAAGACAGTTCAAGACATCAAGGATGAATGGACCAAGGTCAGGGCATGTCCTATTTCTTCCTTTTAAATTTGGGTATAATTTTCATACAGTCAGATACACAAAGTATACAGCTGGATACACTTTTACATACGCACATACCCTACTGCCTAATTGAAGATACAGGACATTTCTGACATCCCAGAAATGCTCTCTTTCAGTCAATGTTCACCTTTCCTCCCCAACAAAGGTAACCACTCTTCTGCTCTCTATCACTGTAGGTTAGTGTGCTGCTCACAAACCTGTTATGAACATTCTTCTACATGTCTTTGGTGGTCACAAGCTCTCCTTTCTCTAGGGTGGAAGCTGCTCAGAGTAGAATCGCTGGATCACACAGTAGGCATATGTCTGTCCAACAGTTTTTCAATGTGGTTGTACCAAATTCCATTCCTACCAGCACATATAAAAGTTCCGGTTGCTCTACATCCTCACCAAAACTTGGTGTCATCACTTTTTAATTTTAGCTAGTCTGATGTCATTGTGATTTTCGTTTACACTTCCATCCTTATTGGTTTTTTGGATAGCCATTTTTTTTTTTTTTTTTTTTTTTTTTGAGACAGAGTCTCACTCTGTTACCCAGGCTAGAGTGAGTGCCGTGGCGTTAGCCTAGCTCACAGCAACCTCAAACTCCTGAGCTCAAGCGATCCTCCTGTCTCAGCCTCCCGAGTAGCTGGGACTACAGGCATGCGCCACCATGCCCGGCTAATTTTTTTTTTTTTCTATATATATTTTTAGCTGTCCATATAATTTCTTTCTATTTTTAGTAGAGATGGGGTCTCGCTCTTGCTCAGGCTGGTCTCGAACTCCTGAGCTCAAACGATCCGCCCACCTCGGCCTCCCAGAGTGCTAGGATTACAGGCGTGAGCCACCGCGCCCGGCCTGGATAGCCATTTTTTGAAGTGCCTGTTCACATCTTTTGCCATTTTTTCTGTCGGTTGCTTTTTCTAATTGCTTTGTTAGAAGTTTTTAAAATATGTATTTAGAATATAAATACTTTATTAGTTATATGTATTATAAATATTGTCTCCTACCCGTGGCTTACTTTTTAACTCTCTAAATGGTGTCTTTGGATGGAAAGAAGTTCTTACTTTTAAGTACTCCAAAAACTAATCTTTTATGATTAATACTTTCAATGTTTTATTTAAGGAATCTTTGCCTAGCCCAAGGTCATAAAGGCATTCTCTTATATTATCTTCTAGAAGCTTTATTGTCTTATCCGTTACTTCTACAGCCATAATCCATCTGGAACTGATTTTTTAAAAATCGAGATATAATTCATATACCATAAAATTTACTCTTTAAAAGTGTACATTTCAGTGGTTTTTAAACATATTCAAAAGACTGTGAATGTGAGATTTCAGAATATTATCTAGTTTCAGAACATTTCACCATCTGACAAAGAAATCTTCTACCCATCAGCAGTCACTTCCCATTTCCTACTCCCCCTTAGCCTTTGTCAACCGTGAGTCGACTTTCTGTTCTATGGATTTGCCTGTTCTGGACATTTCATATAGACAGGATCACACAATATGTGGCCTTTTGTGTCTGGTTTCTTTCACTTAACATAATGTTTTCAAGGTTTATCCACGTTGTAGCATGAATATTTTATTCCTTTTAATGGCTGAATAATAGTCCATTGTATGTATACACCACATTTTGTTTATCCGTTCATCAGTGGATGGAAATCTGATTTGTTTCTACTTTCTGGTTATTATGAATAGTGCTGCTCTGAACATTTGTGTACAAGTTTTTGTGTGAATATATTTGTTTCAATTCTTTTGGGCATATACACAGGAGCGTAATCGCTGGGTCACATGGTAACTCTATGTTTACCTTTTTGAGGAAGTGTCAACTGTTTTCCACAATGGCTATACCATTTTACATTCCCACCAGCGACATGTGAGGGTTCCAACTGCACCAAATCCTCACTGGAATTGATTTTGTATATGGTGCATGGTGAAGGTCAAGAGTAACTTTTTCCCATACGGATATCCAATTACCTAGCATTACTGACTGAAAAGACCAGCCCTTCCAAACTCAATTATGCCACTTTTATCAAAAGTCAAGTGTCTATATATGTGTGGTCTCTTTCTGAATTCAAGTCTGTTCTCTTGGCTATTTGTCCCTGGTGCCAGTGACACACTGCCCTAATTACAACAGCAATAAAATAAGTCTCCATATACTGAGGTTTAAGTCCTCCAACTGGGTTCTTTAAGATTACTTTAGCTGTTCTTGGTCTTCTGCATTTCTAACTTTTAGAATCGGCTTATCAATTTACACACACACCCCTGTTGGGATGCTGACTGGGACTGCACTATAGCTACAGATTAACTTTAGAAGAATTTATATCTTTTTGAGTCTTTTAATCAATGAACATGAACATCTTTTAAAGGTCTTCATTAATATGTCTTAATATTGTACAGTTTTCTGTGTAGAAGACTTGTATATTTTTTGATAGATTTATTCCTAGGTACTTAATGTTTCCTGATGCTACCGTAAATAATGTCATTTAAAAGTTGTTTGTTGCTGGTATATAAAAACATCTTTTTCATACTGACCTTATACTCAGCAACCTTGCTAAATTTATATTTTAATAGTTTATCTATTTTTATTTACATTTATTTATATTTATTATCTGTATTTTATATTACTTATATTATTTTACATTTTAATAGTTTATTAGATATTATCATTCACAATCACATTCTCTGTAAAAAGTGATAGTTTTGTTTCTTCCTTTCTAATCTTTATACCTTTTGTTTCTTTTAAAAATATTTTATTTTTTGCTGTACTGTCCTGGCTAGGACTTTAAGGACAACATGGGATTGAAATGGTGACAGCAGACACTCTTGCCTTATTCCTAACCTTAAGAGACAGAAAACCTTTCCATATTTGGCCATTAAGCATGATGTTTATTGTAATTTTTTTTTTTTTTTTTTGAGACAGGGTCTTGCACTGTTGCCCAGGCTGGGGTGCAGTGGCGCAATCATATCTCACTGCAGCCTCAAACTCCTGGGCTCAGGTGATCCTCCTGCTCAGCCTCCCAAGTAGCTAGAACTACAGGTTCGTGCCACCACGCCCAGCTAATTAAAATTTTTTTTTTGTAGCGCTATGTTGTCCAGGCTGGTCTCAAACGCCTGGGCTCAAGCTGCCTCGGCCTCCCACAGTGCTGGGAATACAGGTGTGAGCCAGTGTGTCTGGCCCCAGTTTTTGTCATTAATTGATTCATTTACTTTACATGTTTGCTCAGTGCTGGTCAGTCCTCTCAAGTCCAGGTCCTTGATGGCCCTGCCGATGGCTGTCAGCTCCTCTGGAGCATGGCTGTGCCTGTCTCCCAGCTGTGTGTGGCACAAATGGAGGACCCTTTTGACTGAGTGACAGGAGAGGCTTGGAGCTCCCAGCAGGAAGGATGGGCTCACAGAAATCAAGGCGGGTCACAGCCTAATGGGGCAGAGAAAACTGAGTGGCTGGATAGAGAAGAGGTTCAAAAAGCTCTTCAGAGAGAAAAAAGTGCTGTGCAAAAGAGGGAAAGCTCTATCTGGCAGAAGTGCACACACAAAAAAAGGAAGAAGAAAATTTAGCTTTTCTGAACACAAGTTCTGCAATAAGAAAATCTAGAAGGAAGCTAGTGTAATTTCAGAAGCAAGGAAGTTTTGCATCAATTCTCAAAATAAAATTTTATTTTAGACTAAACATGAATGGGCATGGGTGGGAGTGGAACACTACAATTAAAAATAAAATCTTGTTATTATGGAGAATGTCAAACATATATGAAGTAAACAGAATGTTACAATGAGCCCTCACTTCCTCGCTTCAACAACCAAAAACATCCCATCACTCTCATCTCATCGCCTCTACCCCAGTGGCACTCAAGGAGAGGTGATTTTTGCTTCCCACTCCCACACCTGGGGACATTTGACAATGTCAAGAGACATTTTTGGCTGTTGTCATATCTGAGAGAGTGTCACTGGCATCTGATGGGCAGAAGTAGTGGATATTGGCAGGGGCAGGGGCAGAAAAGAAAAAAAAAAAAAAAAAGTAATGGATGGTGCTTAACATGCCCCCAGCAAAGGATTCTCTGGCCCCAAATGTCAACAGTGCAGAGGATGAAAAATCCTGCTGTATTTCACTTCCTAATCCTCGTGCAATTTTTTTGAGGTAAAATTTACATATATTGTAATATATAATTCTTAACTGTGGGTGTTTTTTTTTTTTTTTTGAGACAGAGTCTCACTCTGTTGCCCAGTAGATTGCCATGGTGTTAGCTTAGCTCACAGCAACCTTGGACTCCTGGGCTCAGGGGATCCTCCTGCCTCAGCCTCCCGAGTAGCTGGGACTACAGGTGTGTGCCACAACACCTGGCTAATTTTTTTTATATTTTTAGTTGCTGGGCCAAATTTCTTTCTATTTTTTAGTAGAGACGGGGTCTCACTCTTGCTCAGGCTGGTCTCGAACTCCTGAGCTCAAGTAATCCTCCTACCTCAGCCTCCCAGAGTGCTAGGATTACAGGCGTGAGCCACCTCGCCCGGCCTTTAAGTGTGTTACTTTGACAAATGGATATACCCACATAATCCATATCCTCTGCTAAGTTTTTATGTACACCCTTTATCAGATTTAACAATTTTCCTTCTATTTCTACTTTGCTATAAAGAATTATTACTACTAATGGGTATTACATTTTTATCAATCCATTTTTTTCAGATTGCTTAAAAACACACCTTTAGAAAATTTACCTAGGAAAAGTGTGCCTGAGAATTTTTCCAACTGCCATGCTGTACACACAACCTCATTCTCTTTTTCCACAGAGTTAGATGGTTTTGAATTGAGTTTAAAAGTCAATATGGCCACGATGTAATATATGCATACAATGGGATATTATTCAGCTTTAAAAAGGAAGGAATTTCTCACACATGCTACAACAGGGATGAACCTTGAGGACGTTATACTCGGTGAAATAAGCCAGACACAAAAAGACAAATACTGTATAATTCTACTTACATGGGTAGGCAAATTCATAAAGACAGAAAGTAGAACATGGTTGCCAGGGGCTGGGGGAGTGGGAGTGGGAGTGAGGAGTTATTGTTTAATGGGTACAGAGCTTCAGGTGGGAAAGATGAAAAGGTCTGGAGACCTTCCATGGTGGCTCACGCCTGTAATCCTAGCACTCTGGGAGGCAGAGGCAGAAGGATCACTTGAGGTCAGGAGTTCAAGACTAGGCTGACCAAGAGTGATAACTTGTCTCTATAAAAAATAGAAAAATTTGGCCAGGTGTGGTGGCTCATGCCTGTAACCCTAGCACTCTAGTAGGCTGAGGTGGGGGGATTGCTTGAAGTCAGGAGTTTGAGACCAGCCTAAGCAAGAGCGAGACCCTGACTCTACTAAAAATAGAAGAAATTAGCTGGGTGCGGTGGCGAATGCCTGTGGTTCCAGCTACTCAGGAGGCTGAGGCAGGAGGATCACTTGAGCCCAGGAGTTTGAGGTTGCTGTGAGCTATGATGACACCACTGCACTCTAATGTGGGTGACAGATCAAGACCTTATCTCAAAATAAAAAAAAGGGCCCGCAGGTGATGGTGCTGTGGTTGCATAGCAGTGTGTAGCAGTGTGCTCGTACTTACTGCCACTGAATTGTACGCTTAAAAATGGCTAAATGGTAAATTTTACATTATGTATATTTTACCACAATTTTTAAAAAGTCAATATAGTATATAAAAATAATACAAAGGCAAAGAAAATAACTTCATAGACATGCAATGTACTGCTCAAAGTATTTTAGACTCCACAATGTAACAGCTCTAGACGGGGCTTTTGAGAGTGTCTGGCTCAGTGCTCTTATTTAAACATGAGGAAAACTGAGCCCAGAGCAGGGAAGCAACTGTTTGTGACCACAGAGACCATTAACGACAGCGTGGGGACTGGACCCCAAGTCTCCTTTTCCCCATACCACACTGCTGCTTTCTCTATGGTAAGTCTGGGCGAATGGATTCCATTTCTACTGTGCGCTCATTCATAAGACAACCACAGCCATAAGACTAATTAATGACCCTGCAAATCCCACAAGATTCTCTGAAAATTACAAACTGGCAAGAAGCATTATAAATACCCGTATGGTTCAGTTCCTTGTGCCCTTGCAATTGCTCAAGAGGACTCTGGGGCCCAAAGATAAATAACTCACTTTATATAGTAATCAGGGACAGAAGAAAGAGCAGGAAAATGTCTCCTTTCCCATTTTCAGCCTAAGCATTAAAGCATAACCTAAATTTAGGATCTAGCACCTTTGTGGCAAAGCAGACACAGCTGAGATTAGGCTAAATTTTAGCTTTGAATTTCACAGTTTTTGTTAAAGCTTGGATTACAGCCACTCCACGACTTGAGGCAAAATCTGTTTCAGTCTCTGAACACCTCTTTGTTAACTTCTCGATTCCGATGGCTCTGCTGCCTGAGTGAACATGCCTGCAGCTACACGTTTGGGTTTCAAGGCCCATATGCTCAGGGCAAGCATGGACCCAGCTAAACCTGAGCTTCATGTGAGAATCCTGTAAAGACCACACTTTACAGGAGTGGTCAACCTGTAGAAACTTTACAGAGTTTCTACCCTCTCCACACTCTCTCCAGGCTAGGCCTGGGGTCTGATTGAGTAAAACTCTAGTTCCAGCAGATGCTTTTCTCATCCACATCCCAAAGTGGGAGTTAACACTGGTCAAATTCATATTTCTATGGAGGTATTGGTTTTGGGTCTGAGCTGATTAGTCTAATACTCTTTTCAAAGAAGAGAGAATCTTAGGAAAATAGATAAGACATTAGATTTATGTGACAAAATAAAAATGCCATGGTTATTAGACAGTAAATCAGTTAGCAAGGCCTGGGCAAAGCTGCAGAGTCATGAAAAACATGTTCCCAATGAGTCAACTTTGTGTTCCAGTGGCTTCATCCCTTCTGGAGCCAGAAACATAGTAACTAAGAACTCTGTAGCTTCTCCCAGATACACAGATCTTAATCATTCCACATCCTCTCTGACTACACACAACAATGAGGTGAACAGAATGAATTCCCAGTAAACATGTGCTAATGAAACAAGTTAGGGCATTATTCTGTTTGCAGTGGAGGGAATTAGTTCTGTGCTTATGACATACGAGGGTCAAGAATTTCAAAACACTGAAATGCTACAGTCAGGGACAGTCGGTGTTTGAATCCACACAATCGCCCAGAAAGTTCTGAGAACACTTTTGACTCCGGCTAGAGCTGGTTGGTCAGCCAGCCAGCGGCAAGCCCTGATGAGATGTCCCTGTGCAGGCTGCGTGCAGGGAGATATCAGGGAAGATGGGCAATGAAACAGAAGCAAAGTCATGTCCCTGGTCTTAAAAAGCTTAAAATTACTAAGAGCTGCCACGTATTGAGGGCTTACGGTGAGCCAGACTTGTGCCAAGCGCTTTATGTGCATTATCCTATTTTATCCTCACAGCTGTGATTATCCCCATTTTACAGGCGAAGAAACCTAAAGCACAGTGAGGTTAAGTAACTTATCTAAGGACAAACAGTTGCTAGGCTGCAGAGACAGGATTCAGCTCTGTGATTCCAGAGCCCATGACCTTAATGCTCAGACCATACTGCCCTTTCACATCTTAGGAAGGCCACTTGCTTACACAAAAAGGATTAAAAACACACTGCACTTACCAGATTCAAGAGCTCTTGCTATGCACAGGTACTACATAGCTGGCCCTATGTATCTATGGGTTCTACATCCATGGATTCAATCAATCCCAGATCAAAACTATTTGGGAAAAAATTGTGTCTGTACTGAACATATATAGACCTTTTTTTTTTTTCTTTTCTTCTTTTTTTTAAATATGAAGGGTAGAGGGTTGTGAGGAGGGGTGCTCAACTGCCTTGTTTGTTATTTTTGAGACAGAGTCTCACTCTGCTGCCCTGGGTAGGGTACAGTGGCGTCATTGTAGCTCACTGCAGCCTCCAACTCCTGGGCTCAAGTGATCCTCCTGCGTCAACCTCCTGGGTAGCTGGGACTAAAGGCATCCGCTGCAACACCCAGCTGGGTTTTTCCCCCTTTCTTTTTGGTAGACATGGGGTCTCACTCTTGCTCAGGCTGGTCTCGAACTGCTGAGCTCAAGCAATCCTCCCGCCTCGGCCTCCCAGAGTGCTGGGATTACAGGCGTGAGCTACCATGCCTGAACCAGAGTTTTTTCTTGTCATTATTTAACAATACAGTTTAATAACTATTTATGTAGCATTTATATGTATTAGGCATTATAAGTAACTTAGAGATGATTTAAAGTATACGGGAGGATGTGTGTAGGTTATATGCAAATACTACACTATTTTATATCAGGGACTTGAGTATTTGTAGATTTTGGCATCCGAGGGGGTCCTAGAACCTATTAATAGATGGATACCAAGGGATGACTATATATTCTGCTGTGACTCTTCATGAGAGACCCCCGATGCGCTGTGGCACATGCTAAGTTGCCACCTTGCTGAGGCGTGACTCAGACCAGCACAGGAGGGGCCAACGTCGGGGCAGGGCCCTGAGCTGGGAGAGAGCTGAACCTCTACCAAGTTCTTTCATTTGGTGGAAGAGCAAGATTTGTGGAAATGTCTTGAATTATATAATCTTCTTACTTAAAAATGTAGTTTGAGTTCTTTTAAATATAAAAAGTAACTGAAACATGTTTTCTAAGCATTGACAGACTGAGGTCTAGAGAGGATTTATTTTAATGAATATTTGAGAATCATTTTTGATGGGCATATGAATTGTCTGCATCAAAGTTGGTATTCTGAAAGAATTAGGGGCTGACTATTACTGTTTGCTTCTTTTTAAAGTAGTTTAAACTGCTCTCTGAACTCAAACTGCTCAAATTTCAGATAGTCTGAATTGGTAGTAGCTGAAAAAAGACAACTTTGCTTCAGTCCTAAGGTGACACACACTATGAGGGGATGTCCCGAAGCACAGAATTCCAGTGAACAGAGTGGGACTAATCCACAAGGCTCCCTGGGTGAGGTGAACAGAGATTGTCAGTACCCAGCACATAAGCCTTTCCTTGCTTGCTCTTACGTGGTCTCTGCCCCAGCCATTATGGGATTCGAGGTCATCAGAGCCTTTGCTGCCTCCTTTGCCTGGAACATTTCCTCCTGGTCCTCTCAAGCTCCAGCTCTCGGAGAAGCCTTCTCTGACCGTCCAGTCTAAAGCCGTGACTCCCTCATGCACCTGAGACCTATCTTTCCAACCTTCAGCCTGCTTATCTGAAGCTGAAATCGTCTACTAACTGATTTGTTAGCTTGTGTGGTATCTGTCTCTGTCTCCTGGAGTGTGAGCATCATGCAGGAGAAACCTATTCTGTCGTGTTCACTGTGGTAGACCCTGCACCCAGAACAACACATGTACTTAGCAGGTGTTCAAATAAAATTTTTAAAAATAAACAGATGAATGAATGAAGAAAGTTGCCAGGTCATCAGCACTATCCAAAGTAGATCCGTACTAGAAGTATGTGTCTGATCTATGACAAAAGCTGTAAGGCCAGAGCTCTATGCTAATTTCATCTCACCTGTTCGGCTCCCACCATGCTAATTGGCTTGCACTTGAAGAGGTGAGTGATGAATTTGGGAATGAAGGAGCTGTGGATAAAAAAGAAGTGACAAATTAGGCTTATTCTCTCTTCTGTAAAGAACTGAAGAAACTTTTTTTTACGGTTCCACTTATTTCCATAAGAAAACTGAGAACAAGGCAGACACTACTGTCGTCCACCAGCATCCATTGACTTCTTTTTCCTTCCAACCGAAGCATTGGTTTTGTTTAGGTATACGAGCCTTGATATGCCAAGGAAAAGCTGATCCCATCCGGAACTACAGAGATAAATTCTAACTACTATCAGCCAGTCAGAGCATGGCATTCCCTCGGTGACTGCTGTTGGTCTTGGGAGGCGGACAGGATCTAAGCTGGCCCAATCAGACTGGAGGAGAGAACTTTCATTGCGAGGCTGGGGCAAGACTCTCTCTCCTTCCTTTTTTAGGGGATTGCTGCATTTGGATATAAGATCTAGAGCTGCCATACGATCACCATTCTGAGGATAAAGCCAGCCCCAAGGACAGCAGGGTAAATAATATGGGTCTCAATGACATCACTGAACCACCCAATCAACCATTTTCAGATCTGTCCTACCTCTGGATTTCCAGTTATATGAAATAAAAAGTTCACATACAGTTTAAGTCAGGGCTTCTATTACTAGTAGCTGAAAACATCCAAACAGATACCAGAACAGAATATACAGGAGGTAGGTATGGCGTCATAAATGCAAAAACAGGAAATAATTGCTAAGGGAGTAACTGTCAGATCAAGAAACAAAATACATGATCCTCTAAAAATTTACTGGAGACTGAAGCATAACCTGGATCACATGGGCTGATGACGCTGGTCTAGGGGAAAGGGAGTGAAATTGGAATAGGTCAGGAAGGCTTTTTAGAAAAAAAAACAAACTGCAGAGGCCTGAGCTAAGACAGCTGGGTTGTGCTGGTGTAGAACCCAGGCGTAGAAACTGGGAACACCTATAATCAACGCAAGATCAGAGTGAGCTGACCAGGTGTGTCACGAGGGCCCATGACCCATGGAGAGATGATGAAATGAAGCAGGATTTGTAGGTTTAGATCAAGGCTGCCCAGCACCTCTCTTCTCACTCTTCAAATGCTGCTCCCAGGCTGGTAACCTCCATCTTCTTCAATCTCTCAGTATCGTTTCCTGGTGCCCACTGTACACCGTACACTTGTGCCCAGTAATACCTAATGACTCACTGGACATCTTAATGGAATGGCTGCTGGCACCTGAACCCAGCACAGCCAAGCTCAGCCCCACCTGGAATCCAGGTCAGTGGACTGGGTCTCATCTACCCAAGGCTGCTCCCTCGCCTTCAATCCCCAAATCCAATCAGTCACCAACTCTTTTCCTGAACCCCCACATCCACCGGGCCCGATGGTCCCCACTGCTGTTGCCCTCATTGGTTCCCCCATGAACTCTTCCAAGCATTTCCTAACTGCTCTCCCTACCTTCAGCCTCACCCCCTTCTAACCCAGCTGGTGCCAAGGGCATTTATTTCAAATGCAAACCTGATCAAGTCCCTTCCCTGACTAGAATCCTCACAATGGCTGCAGACAGCCATAAGGGGACTGGATGGCCTCCTTGATTCTCAATTTTCTGTCTTCAGCCTCAACATACGACGCCTCGGCACCCTGTGCTTCAACCCGGCGGGGATGCCTGCAGACCCCAGGATTCTGCCTCTGTGCTTTCCTTACACTGCTCCCTCTGCCTGCAGTGCCCTTTCCTAGGGCCTTGTGGGTCACACACACATCTCTCGGACCCTGTTCCTCTTCTAGGAAGCCTTTCCTCAGCCACCTCCACCACACCCTACACGGCGTCCACAGGCCTCTCCTAACATCTAACCCACTTTATTATACTTATTGCACGTGTCTATTTCTCTTCACTTGACTGTTAGGGCAATTGAAGGCTGGGCCGTGTCTATTAAGCTAAAGCACTTAACTCTTGTGTATGGGACACAGGAGGTCCTCGAGTGAACACATGTTGAATAAATAATAAATGTTTTAATAATATTCATAGTAGCAGCTATCACTTTTTGAATGTCAGCTTGGTACCAGCACTTTAGCCAGAAGTTTACATGTCATTCTATCCACCCAACCACTGTTCATAGATTTGTCTTATAATCTCCATTACTGAATGGAAGAGAGTCAGCTTAGTGGATGCGGGAAGTCATTGTGGTTCAAACTGCAGTTTCGACCGAGGTGGATCTTTATGTCTCAACAGGAAAGGCTGCTCTTGCTTCAGACACCAAATGGAGGGCAAAGGAAATATCTATGGCTGGGCAGTGGTGGGGAAGGAAAGGAGCTTCAGGTCCAGAGATCAGTCTGCTGATCAGCAGGAAGGGCAAACAAGGGACTATTTGGAAGGGATTCTTCAGTGCTGTAAACCAGGGCCAAACAAGTGGTGTGAGACTGAACTCAAGACTAATTGTAGCTGCACACAGTTTGTACCCTGAGCTACTTCACACTGGAGTAAGGTTTGGTGTGCCCTTGAACTGGCTCTATGTGCTAGCCTGGACAGGAAGATATAGGGACCAGATGCACGTCTTTGGGGGAGAAGTCCCCATGATATGCTGGCTAACTGCCAAGGGCTTCTCCAGGCCATCAGCAGGGTGGTGGCTATTGCCCTTGGCTGGGGAAGGGACTCTTCACAACCCCCCCCCTCTGAGGTTTCTAGCCTTAGGCTGGGATTTCACAAGGATGAGAGGGTACCATGGATTAAAACAGAAAACTACTCTCTGGATCACAGGTTGAGCTTTTCCAGATGTGAAAGATGGGCATCCTAGTCCCAGATCACTCAATATGGGCTTGGTAATAAAATTAAAGGGCCCTGAGGGCTGTGTGAGAATGTGAGGCTGATGCTGGGACGAGCTAAGTCAGTGGACTTCTTATTCACTTTAGCGTAAGCTCAGTCAGACCCCTGTGCAACCACACTGGAGATTTTCAGTCACAGTAAATTTTTACAGAGACACGACTTCCACCAGCCATTATGGGGAGTGTCACCATGTGATTTATCAGCAACGCTTTCAACACACAGTAAGGAGCACCCGGAGAGTGAAGGGAGTTTCAACTCCTGGTCCATCTGTCGTGCTGCGAACATTAATGCCTCCCTGGAGGGTCCACTCTATCCTTTCTTGACAAACTAGAAACTAAAGCAAACGTTGAAAGCCACTGCATAATTGTTGCTCCTTAGGGATTTATTTGTGAGGGAAAGGGAAAGCCCTAATTGAATACAAACTGGGAGGGATTTGGGGAAGACAGAAACTTGGAGTCCTGAATCACCATTTGGGACCTGGAGGAGAATAACCCAAATACAGTAGCTTGGACTGGGCTGACCTTCCCGAAGCCCTTCGGTTGCCAAAATGCTCATTTGATAATTGGTCAGAGGAGACACTCACCCTCGCCATCGCCTGGTCTCACGGGAACTGGTGCTACAGCCAGATGCTGACTGGCAAAGGATCAAAACTATTTCCTTGCTTCAAAACGCAAGCCAGACATGGCCACACACCAGGATGTGGCAGGCAGACATGCAGTCCAGTGTGACTCCATCTCCTGTGGCCGTGGCCCTCCCTGACTTGCTCAGCCCAATTTCTAGTACCTTCCCTGGGCCCAAGAATGACCACAAGTGGATAAATTCTAGCAGCCACATAATATGTACTATGAGGAAGGAGGAAGAGAAGGCTCAGAAGAGACAGAACTGATGGGTCCTACCCTTAAAAAGCTCATAATCAAGTCAGAGACAACGCGCATATATTAAATCACTGAAAAATAATTCTAATTATCCAAACCTGGGCAAGCGGCAGTTAGGTCCACATAATTCAAAATGACAGGACCCCCCTACTCATTTTTGTTTGCCTTGACACAGCCGATGATTATACTGCTGTTACTGTTATCTACGACTTCAACGAGCAGATTTAGTTTTATTATTATACTTCTTTTGGGTACAAATTAAAATTAGTTTGCCTGCAGGCACCAGAATGAGCCCCAGCTGGAAGGTGGGGACATCTGAATTGTGAGCATGCTGAGGGAAGGTATGGCATTAAAAATAACCCAGCTGAGTATGAAACTAAAATGGTAGACACATGTCGTTATACATCTGTCCAAACCCATAGATCGTATGACATCAAGCATGAGCCTCACTGTAAATGGTGACTGGGGGATTAATGACGTGTCAATGCAGGTTTATCAACTGTAACAAAAGTACCACTCTGGCGGGGGGTGTTGACAACGGTAAAACTATGTGTGTAGGGGGACAGGTGTATATGGGATATCTATGTGCCTTCTGCTCAATTTGGCTGTGAACCTAAAACTGCTCTAAAAAATAAAGTCTATTAAAAAAAAACAAACAAAAAACAAAACAACAACTCAGTGATAAGGAATGCTCCAGGACTTACTTTGCAAATTTAATGCAGAACTGAGTGAAGTATTTCCGTGTAGAGGCCAGGTTGTCACGGATGATGGGGACGTTCTGTTTAATGTGAAGAATGACAGAGGTGACGTAGGGGCTCTGGTCACCAACATGCTCCACGTTCTGCCACTGCATCTGGAATGGAAATAGGACAAGGCTTTAGATCCTTTGTGGGAGAACACTGTCACCTGTTTTTGGGAAGGGGCAGGTTGGAGTGGGAATCAGGTCATAGCTTGGTATCACAGGAATTGGTCCCTTCTGTCTTAGGGAATTTGTCTTATTCACTCTGTGGTGGCTGACCATGAATAAAAACAAGTGCGCCCACCTTATTCTTGACAGTGAAGTGTAACCTAGGCCCTTTCCTTTTCCTACCTGTCCCCATCATGCCTTCCTTTCCCAGCTAAGCTGCCATCTTGTAGGGGAACCCTCGCCCGGCAGATGAACAAGGATCCTATTCTTCTGTCAGCTGTCCCACTAGCAGAGGACTGCAGAACAGAGGAGGGACGTCTACTTCCAAGCAGATGGGGAGCTTGGGAGATCCGCGAGGTGGCTGGGCTAAATGAAATGAAAGCTGGAGGAGAATTAACATACACCTTTCTCTTAAATAAATTGGGAGGAGTCTGGGATTCTTTAAAAAGCAAAGTAGAAATGGTATGACGTGTGAGATTTGCTTCAAAATAATCTAGGGTTGGGGGGAGTGGAGGAGGGTGTCAGTGAAACAAGATCAATAAGCTGGGTGACAGGTACATGGGGTCCACCATACTGTTTTCTCTACTTAGGATATACTTGGAATTTTCTGTAACAAAACATTTAAAAAGGCGTGCATGTAGACTCTTACCCTCCAAAACCTTTGGGATTATGTTGGGATTTCAATAAAGGGAAGGGAAAGAGGATCTCTGGCAAACTCTACGGGCAGACCAGAGGGTAAGATGGTGATGTGGTGGCCAGCACAGGAGAGAGGCACAGGGACTGTTGGGTGACAGGCACAGGGGGAGACGGACATCACTGAGAGCACCAATGTGGTCCCTGACCAGGCCGTGAATAAAAATCAGAGACCCCTTTAGCTTGAGCTCCAACACCCTGATGAAAACTAGGGACATGCTCTGGAAAACATCTATAGGAAACTGGCTGGACTTCTTGGAATAAGTGGCACTTAGCAGTACTGGACCCTGGAGAACAGAAAGAAGCCATGCTGCAGTGTCCTTTCCCCCATGGGAACCCACAGGGGAACAGGGCCAGTCCCAGCCCCAGCCTTCCTGGACTGGCAGGGGAGGGGCGCTCTAACCCTGGGAAGGGCTGGAAGGTGCTGGAGGAGTTCTGCTGAGTCAGCCTCTCTGAGTGGAGCTGGACGGTCTGTAAAAAAGATCCCAAGCCAAACACAAACCATATAATATGTTCACAGAAGGAGGTCAGTAGTTCTGAGGCCTTGATGTCTCTGGCAAGAAAACACTATTTTTACAGAGCTCTTGGGGAAAGGAAAAATTTAATACTGAGAGAACTTGTTTAAAAGAATCATATTGTACATGGATGATTCCCCAGCCCTGGGAAGCTCAGATGACTCTATGTTTTTGTCCTAATGTTTCTACAAATCACCAGATATTTGTATTCTAAAAGCTTTAGTGATATGTAAGCGCAGGACCACAGAAAAGCAGGAAGGGACCTCCATCTTCATTTCATAAATAAGAAAACTGAGGTCTCGAGGCATAACGAGTCTCACGCAAGCCTTCAGATAGGAAAAGGTCTCTATTTTTTTTTTACTGGGACAAAATAGAAACAAACAATGGACAAACAGTAGAAAGGTCTAATACGAACTGACTTTATATTCTAATGCTTTGGATATGTGCAACGCTTTCCTCATTATCTTTTACCTTATTCAAGATGCTTCTTTTTCCATCTGATTTTAAAGATTTGAGCCATCCAAACATGAGCACCCTAGGTGATTTTAGTTATTTGTTTGTTTCACAGGGTCTTGCTCTGTTGTCCAGGTTGGAATGCAGTGGTGCAATCATAGCTCACTGTAACCTCAAGCTCCTGGGCTTGAGTGATCCTCCTACTGCAGCCCCCTGAGTAGCTGGGACTACAGGCGAGCACCACCATAACAAATGCTAATTTTTAAATTTTTTGTACAGTCGGGATCTTCCTACATTGTCCAGGCTGGTCTCACACTCTTGACCTCAAGCGATCCACCCTCCTTGGCCTCCCAAAGTGCTGGGATTACAGGTGTGAGCCACGGCGCCTGGCCTTCCTTGGTGATTTTAAATGAGCTTATAGGGTGAGGCCAAAATTGACAGGTGCTTTTAAGTCATCTTCCTTTCTCCAGCTCTGCAGCAAGACTTGGAGCAGAATGCTCTGGTTAAACACAGTGAACTGTGCCGGGCTTGATGTCTCCACTGCCAATCAACATGAAGCTTTTCCACAGTAATGACTATAGTTTTCCAGTTGGCAGCATTGTATATTTCAAAATCTCAAAACAGTTTATAAGCGATTATCTAAACATCACAGTTCTCCATCAACAGAAGACCATAAAAGGAGGTGGTGACATGCCCTGTTGCTAGTTACGAAGCAACTCTGAAGCAAGACCGAGCACGAGGCGAGGAGTTTCTTCAAGCTTCTGCTGGATAGTCTGTACGGATTTCTTGCCCCTCTTGATAACCACTGGCCACGTTTGGAATATATGGGAAGAGATCTGATTTGCTTTGCTACCTTAGCCAGCTATGATTCCACTGGTCAAGTTAAAAGAAGTATTAGCAAAGGCCAAGTGGATTCATGATTTTAAATTTAAGTCAGCTTAATGAAGGCAGAAAATGATTTAAAGTACTGAAAACAACGAAAGTTGACATTGCTTCTACTATTTTTGAAAAATGTGCAAGATAGAGTTAGCAGTGACTCTGACCCGTCATCGATCGGCTCAGGTGGCCGATGCTTGCCATCATCTAGCCTGGACGATGGAAGGTCTGAGCTGTAACCTGGATTGCACAAGATACCTATCTGGGACCTACCACGCGCAGGTCGCCTTGCCTGGCCCTATACATAGGCCATCTCATTTACAATTCATACATGATCTCATTTAGTTTTCACAACAATCTTGTGGATGAGGAAACTCAAAAAGCTCAAAGAGATTAGGGGACTTGCCCAAAGTTACACAGTTGGTAAATGACAGAGTTGGGACAGCCAGGTCTAAAGTCTGAGCACTACACCAGGCTGCTTGCTAGACATTTGTCAAAAAGAAGAGAAAAGCACAAAAGCACTTAACTGGGCCTTAGTTCAAGGTAAGCCCTGTTTTTCAAGGAGAAGGTAATGAAATATACAGTGATCAAGCACAGGTCTCTTTGAAAAAAGGAAATGAATGGTAGCTTGCATGGGAAGAACAAACATAATGAAAAGTCATCAGAAGAAATAAGACTTCAACTTTTCTAGGTAAGGTTTGCATTTGACATTGAGAAGTCACTGCTCTATACTGACAAGTTTTTCCTTTTGTGCTTTTTGTTTTGGGGTGGTGGGGGTGGGGTTGAATACCGGATAGTGTGTAACTGGTACTGTATAAATAATAAGAAATAGTTTGCAAACGAGTAGTAACTAAGACGCAGGGTTGACAGAAAGAGCAAAGAAATGACAGTATGAAGATAATAATGATCAGAGCCTCAGGGACCTCACATTTACCCACAAGGAGAGACTGTGGGGCCCAGAGCATCCCCAGGGCTCTGCTTCTGCTGCCTGAGGAGGGAGTGCGTGGTCTGTGCTGTCACTTCACAGGGAAGGCTGGGAGGACATCACTCTTCCCAGAAAGAGCCCACTGTCGCAGAGAATTCCAACCAGTTCGTTGATCACAGAACAGAGCTCCACACGATCTTGCTACGGAACTTGTTTTTTCCTATTTATAAGAAGCCTGGAAAGAGGTCTCCCGAGAAACTAATTTTCCTCAACGGAAAACTAAAATTCCAAGCTATTCATTTTGATCACTGGATTAGAAAGATGCATAGCATAGACTCAGACATTCCGACTCCGGGATAGGCAACTGGAATCTAGTGTTATGGTTTAGGCTGCTGTTGGCCCCAAGCAGTGGAGTTTTCTCAGGCATGCATGTACAAACTGACTCTCTCACTCATTCTAATGCTTGTCTGGGCTACTTTTACTCCTACAAGCATCTGTTGTATTTCCAGGTACTGCATGCACAGTACTGGACCAAGCATTGTGTGGGGAACAAAGAGGGAGAAGGAACATTTATCAAGCGCCTACTATGCACCAGGCACTGTGACTGACATTTTCACATGACCTTACTGCTTACAATGTTGCAGTGAAGGAGGTATTATTATTAATACTCCTGCTTTACAGATGATGAGACAGGCTTGAAGACAGTGAGGGACCCACCTAATGAAGTGTAACTAGCAGGACTGAAATCTAGACATTGGTTTGTTTAACTCCAAAGTGCATGTCCTTTCCATTTCATCATGTTACTTTACAAAAGAAGAGTTACCACCGTAAATGAACTTGAAATTAGCTGGGGCAACTGGGACAAGCAAAGTGTTTGTCTAGAATGAGGTTATAGACATATGGATGATTCAGCAGTGGTGATGGTGCTGCAGAGGAGGAAGAAAAGCCTCCTCTCACTTTTTTGCTCAGGGACACATGTTCCTTCACTCCAAGGGGAAAATCAAGATGATCCAAAATAGAAAGCAGAATAACAAAGAGTTGAAGATAGATAGATAGATACATATGTAAGATACAGATACATACATACATATCTATGCAAGATATCTATCTATCTATCTATTTCCCATTCACTGCTGAGCCAATGGGAAGCTGAATTCATATAACCTTTCCTTTTTTTTTTTTTTTTTTTTTAGACAGAGTCTCGCTCTGTTGCCTGGGCTAGAGTGCTGTGGTGTCAGCCCAGCTCACAGCAACCTCAAACTCCTGGGCTCAAGCAATCCTCCTGCCTCAGCCTCCCGAGTAGCTGGGACTACAGGCATGCGCCACCATGCTCGGCTAATTTTTTCTGTATATATTTTTAGTTGTCCATATAATTTCTTTCTATTTTTAGTAGAGACGGGGTCTCGTCTTGCTCAGGCTGGTCTCAAACTCCTGACCTTGAGCGATCCTCCCGCCTCGGCCTCCCAGAGTGCTAGGATTACAGGCGTGAGCCACCACGCCCGGCCCATATAACCTTTCTTACAACTAATTTGAAAATATCTATCAAAAATCTTGGCATTTACATAGGCTTTGATCTCTGCAATTTCCCTTAAGGCAACTAATCTAAAGTTAATAGTAATGAATGTTCAGAAAATAAAAATACACACATACAAGGGGCTGCCCACTGCCAGACTATTTATAAATGTTAAAAACCGGAAATAGGGCTGCTTGTGGGAGAGGAAGTGGGTGGCTGAGGGACTTACCTTGCATTTCCTTTGTAGAATTTAAAAAAGAAAAGAAGAAAAAATAAAGACAAGTGGAAAAGAGAAGAAAGGGAAAGAAAATGTAATAAAAGCTTCCCCCTCAAAAAAACTGGAAATAACCTAAATAGACATCAAAAGTGAATGGATTAAATGCTTTTTAAGGGAAGCAGTAGATTATAGCACTTAAGATGACGAAATATGGAGTCAGCCAGTCTGAGTTCTAACACTGTGCAGCCTTCTAAGTGTGTGACTTGGGCAAGTTACCTAACCTCTCTGAGCCTCAGTTTTCTCATCTATAAAACTGGGATGATGATAATATCTATAACCTATTATTGAGAGATAATATAGGGAATGCTATTAACATAGTGCCTCACACATATTAATTCCATGGCAAATGTTAGCTATTGTTATAATTTTAACAATGAACACTTTGTTTTATGGAATACAATGCAATCACTAAAAACACTGTAGCCCTAGATTAAATGATACAGAAAACTATTAAAACCTGCTATGTGAGGAAAACATTTTGTCAGACAGTGTGTAAATTATAAACTTATTTTTATTTGCAAATATATCAGCATTTTAAAAAGGACTGAAAGAAATATATCTGTTAATTGAAATTATGGATGATTTATATTTTTTTCTTTTAAAAAAGTCTGTATTTTCTATAATGGAGGTGGTTTGCTTTTATCATTAATAAAAAATCCTTTTATGAAAAAAGAAAGATGTGTTTTGGTTATAAGTGGAAAGTAAACTTGAGGATTTCTTAACCCTGGTGTTCTGTGGGCTTTCTGAAATAGATCTGCATTTTCATGACTGAGGCAAATGAGAACAGATTTGAGGACTGTTCTAACTATTTCAAAATGTCTTTGGGGGAGAGTAATGCAGCCTCCTAAATTAGTACATGCTCATAATCCTAAAACCTAATAGAAACTGCACGCCAGACTGTAAGGAAATGTAATTTATTCAGTTTCTTCCTAAAACTACCATTAATGGGCAAAAAGCTAAGTGTGTTTGATTTGGGGCAGAGACTTAGATTCTTTCAACCTAGTGACGTGAGCGGCCTTAGGAAAAAGGACATAGTGAGGAGGGTTCCATGGGACCAGCAGTCCCTGTTCAGGAGGCCGTAGATTTCTTTTAATCCTACTGTAAGGCCATAATCAGACATACTAAATCCTAAGGATTTGCAGAATTTACATCTAAAAGATAGAACTCTTCATATTTCCACCAAAACACTCCACATTAACTTTTTAAGAATCAAGAGAGTTGGTTTTACTGCTGGCTTCACTACTGTAAGCTACATGGCTTTGGGCAGAATATGAAATAGAAACAAACAAACAAACAGACATACCAGAAGGACAATTCATTAGTTTTCAGAGAAGAATATACAAAGCAGACTGGAATGCTTAGGTTGGCTGCTCAACACATTTCCTCCCCTGTAGGAAAGTCATGGTGTCAGAGCACCAACAGCTGAAGACTGATCTCCAACAGGATGACTGCGAGTGCTGGAGGAGCTCATGGTCAAGCCAGCATGAAGACCCACGTGAACCTAGCAGTACTGGGCACACACTGACTTGCTGCTCTTCTGCTTTCAGGCAAGTCACTTAAGCTGATTTTGCCTCAGTTGCCACATTTGCCAAAAAGGCGCGCATGCTCGCTCGCGCGCGCGCGCGCGCGCTCTCTCTCTCTCTCTCTCTCTCTCTTTCTGTGTATGGTGTGGTACAAGACTGCAGAGAGAGAGACAGGAGTCAGGATCCTGGCTCTGCCACATGCTAGCTGAGATCCTGAACAAGTGATTTAACGTCTCTGTGTTTCAGCTTATTTGTGAAAGGGGGGAAATAATAGAGCTACCTCATGAATTTATTGTTAGAATTAAATAAGATAATGCATTTAGGGGCCTGATTCTTGGTAAGTGCTCAATAAGTAGTAACTCCTTATCATTTTACAGAGCTCATCTAAGAAAATAATGCAATATGAGCCCAGGCATGGTGGCTCATGGTGTGTAATCCCAGCACTTTGGGAGGCTGAGACAGGAGGATCGCTTGAGGCCAGGAGTTCAAGACTAGCCTGGGCAACACAGTGAGACCCTGTCTCTACAAAAAAAAAAAAAAAAAAAGAAAATCCAGGCATGGTGGTGTGTGCCTGTAGTCCCAGTTACTCAGGAGGCAGAGGCAGGAAGACTGCTTGAGCCCAGGAGTTCGAGTCTGCAGTGAGCTATGATTGCACCACTGCACTCTAGCCTGGGCAACAGAGTGAGTCCCTACCTCTAAAAAAAAAAAGAAAGAAAGAAAAAAGCAAATAATGCAATAGGGGAAGGGAAAGTGGTCTGAAAGGCAATTCTGACATAACTTATCAGCAACATCACTGTAATCTCAAAGTTGCAGTTTCAGATGGACCACTAAACTTTCATCATATTTTGCTTCCTCTACTTGGGCCTGGCCTGTTTAAGGTTGTTCCTGTATATGTTTTTTATCAAACTTTGCCCCTCTGTATTTTTCTCTCCTTGTCTAGCAGCGGGGCTCTTGTCCACACCCACGGGAGCTAATAGCTGGGTGTGGGCATTCCTTAATTCTGACCTTTCTCCAGTCAGCTCCAGGATACTACTTGCTGACATAAGAAGCCCTGCTATTAAGTACCACGGAGGAGCACTGCATCGTCCTCAATAGCACTTGCTATGTTTTTAAAGATTGAGGGATTCTTTGACCCCACCATCTCCTACAAAGATGTCCAAGTTTCTTACTCTTTTGTCTACCAGCTCCACCCAGCCCTAACTGCTAGTGTTATCTATGCCCCACTTTATTTTCTGTTTTTTTTTTTTTTCTTTACCATTCTTTGGTCAAATGGGGGTCTTCAATCCTTTAGTTCTTTTTCTTCCTGCCTTTTTTACCTTCCAAGTCATTCAGGGAGTACTACTATTTAGCAAGTACTTTGCTATGCTATGGACATTGAAAAATGAGTAGGACACAGTCCTCAAGTTGTTCAAAGTTTAACAGGGAAGACAAAGATATAAAAATAATTGTTAACAAAGTAGAGAGGTAGTCTAGGTACTGTGGTGGGGTTTTTTTTTCTGTTGTTGTTGTTGTTGAGACTGAGTCTTACTCTGTTGCCCCGGGTAGAGTGCAGTGGTGTCATCACAGCTCACAGCAACCTCAAACTCCTGGGCTCAAGCAATCCTCCTGCCTCAGCCTCTCAAGTAAGCTGGGGCTATAGGCGTGTGCCACCCCAGGCCTGGATAATTTTTTTCTATTTTTGGTAGAGACAGGGTCTCACTTTTGCTCAGGCTGGTCTTGAACTCCTAATCTCAAGCAATCCTCCTGCCTCAGGCTCCCATAGTGCTACGATTACAGACATGAGCCACAATGCCCGGCCTGGTACTATGGTGTTTTGAGGGAGAAAGAGGACTGCTCTGGCTGAGGGAAGAAATGGTGACATTGCAAGGGACCCAGAATAGCCAAAGCAATGTTGAAAAAGAATAAAGTTGGAAGACTCATTCTTCCTCATTTCAAAGATTATTACAAAGCTACAATAATCAAAACAGTGTGGTACTGGCCTAAGGACAGACATACAGATCAATGGAATAGAGTGAGAGTCCAGAAATAAACCCATACATCAATGGTTAACTGATTTTTGGCAAGGGTATCCAGCCCATCCAGTGGGAAAAGAATAGTCTTTTTAACAAATGGTGCTGGGGAAGCTGAATATCTACATGCAAAAGAATGGAGTTGAATCCTTACCTCACACCATATACAAAATTAATTCAAAATGGACTGATGATTTAAATGCAAGAGCTAAAACTATAAAACTCTTAGCAGAAAGCACAGAGTAAATCTTTGTGATTTTGGACTAGGTAAGGTGTCTCAGACATGACACCAAAAGCACAAGCAACCACAACAACAACAACAACAACAACGATAAATCCGAGTACAGAAAATCAAAGGACATTATCAAGAAAGTGAAAAGACAACTCACAAAAAATATTTGCAAATCGCATACCTGGTAAGGAGTCTAGTATCCATACTATGAAAAGAACTTTTACAACTCAACAACAAAAAGGCAAATAACCCAATTTTAAAATAGGCAAATAATTTAATTGACATTTCTTCAAAGAAGATATACAAATTGCCAATAAACACATGAAAAGAAGATGAAAATCTTAGTCATCAGGGAAATGCAAACTGAAACCATAATGAGATACTACTTCATTCTCAGAAGAGTGGCTACAATTTTTAAAAAAGGAAAATACGTGTTGGTGAAGATGTGGAGAAATTAGAACTCTCATACTTTGCTGGTGAGAATGTAAAATGAATGGCACAGTCACTCTGGAAAACAGTTTGGCATTTCCTCAAAATGTGAAATATAAAGTTACCACATGACTCAGCAGTCTCATTCCTTGGTATATATTGAAGAGAACTGAAAGCACATGTCCACACAAAAATTGTACACAAATGTATACAGCATTATTCAAAATAGTTAAAAAGTGGAAATAGCTCAAACATCCATCAACTGATGAATGGATAAACAAAATGTGGTATATCCATATAATGGAATATTATCCAGCCATAAACAGTGATGAAGTACTGATACATGACATACATGGATGAACCTTGAAAATACTACGCTAAGTGAAGGAAGCCAGGCCCTAAAGGCCACATATTTGTGATTTTATTTTTGTGAATGCCCAGAATAGGCAAATCCATAGAGCCAGCAAGTAGATTAATGGTTGTTAGGGGAGAAAGATTGCTAATCGGTACAGAATTTCTTTTTGGGGTAATAAAGATGTTCTGGAATTAGATTGTGGTGGTGGCTGCACAACTTTGTGAATACAATAAAAAACACTAAACTGTACACTTAGAAAGGGTGAATTTTGTGGTATGTAAATTATACCTCAATTTTTAAAAAGGGGAGCAGACATTTGAACTGGATCTTTTTTTTTTTTTTTTAGGAGATAGAGTCTCGCTCTGTCACCCAGGCTAGAGTGCCATAGTGTCAGCCTAGCTCACAGCAACTGCAAACTCCTGGGTTCAAGCGATCCTCCTGCCTTAGCTTCCCAAGTAGCTGGGACTGCAGGCACATGCCACCACGCTTGGCTAATTTTTTCTATTTTTAGTAGAGACAGGGTGTCTCTTGCTCAGGCTGGTCTCAAATTCGTGAGCTCAAGCAATCCTCCTGCCTCAGCCTCCCAGAGTGCTAGGATTACAGGCGTGAGCCACCGTGCCCAGCCTGAACTGGATCTTAAAGGATATGCTCATTGGGTAGACAATAGTGGGAACAAAGAATAAAATGAGAAAAGGCGTGGAAAACACAAAACAGCAATGTACATCCAGGGAAGTGAAAATGATTCCAAGGCTGGAGTATATGGTGTGCTAGAAACTCAGCTAGCAACACAGTGAAGGGACAATTATGAAAGCCCTATGCCAACCAAGGAGGAGGCCATTGGGTACTTCCAATAAGAATGGGGTCTCCTCCCAGGAGAATTACATAACCAAGTTGCCTGGCTCAATCCCTCTTGTCAAGCCCAACACTCATTCTTCTCATCATGTATAAAATACATTTATTTAAAGCATTGGTTATTCTCATCTTGTTTCCAATCTTGACTATGTCAGTCCAAGTGCAGCACCCTGTGGAATTCCTAAGATGTTCAATGGGATTGGCGATTTCAACGTAACTCTGAGCTTTCCCTAACTTCACAAACCTTTGCTCACATTGTCACCGTTTGAAATGCCCTCTCAATCACAAAGTCATTTAAAACTTTGCCCTGGTCTATTTCAAATGCCATTTCCTTATGAAGGCTTTCCCTGCCCCCCTCCCCCCCCCGATATAAACTCTCTCCTCTTTTAAAGAGGGTGTATTTTATACTTTTCTTATGGTACTGATTTCCTCATACCTTACATTACAGGTATCTGGGCATTCCTCTTATCTCACACATCTCTTGCCCCTCACCTACTGGAATCTAAACACGTTGGCATAAAGGTCTACACCTTTCCGAGCCTTGCAACTCCCAGCACTGTGCTGAGGAGAGTCGGAATTGAACTGTTCAACTAGTGGCAAAAACGATAGAATCAGAGACAGAAATACTCATTATCCTAGAAGAAACTACACAAAACAGGATGCAGGCACAAATAACAGAGAGCATATGTTGAATCAATTTGTGACCGCTTGGCTTGTTTATTTCCATCACATGGATTTCATTTTGCTAGAACTCCAGAAGACTCAGACAAAAGTAATGGCCTCCCAGCTGCTGTGTTCCCAAGTCTGTGGTTTTCGTATGATATAAACAAAAGATTCTGGAGTTATGGTCTCTGTTAATATTTGCTGGTGTGGGTCTGGGGGAGAAATGGATGGTGGGGTGGGGTGGGGGGAGGTATGAGAGAAATCCACCTAATGAACCAATGGTTCATATAAGCAACACCTGGAGTGTTAAACCCTCTCCAACTGTTATTTTATTGAAAAAAAAAAAAAATTCCATTCTTCCTTCAGTAAATGTAAAAATTCTTTTGCCAGCTGCATTCCAATCGAAAGTGTGTGGCAGTTCAGGAGAGATGGCAGCTGGAACAGATCACATTCAGGATGTAGAGAACGCTTACCAGCAGCGAGGGGATAATCAGGGCCTGCAAAATGAATCCTCAGAGCCATGTTCCTCTAAGAAAATGGATTAGCCTTGATTTGCCTGCTCACAGTGTTCCGCCTATAAATGCTGGGAATACTAGAAATGCCTATCAGCATCTGATTGGTGAAACGATCAGCCTTTTGAATAGAAAATTGTGACATCAGCTATTTCAGGACTTCCCACTTCGATTCATAAGACCCCGAAGCCTAAGTTTTGGTTTTAATCCTATTTTTGTTAAATATTTACAATCTACTGCAAAACCAAATTCAGACCAAATGTCTGCTTGCACAACCTTGTGACACAGCCACTTCTCCTGACAAGAGGGAAAGAGATTTATTTATTGAGCACTTGTTATGTGACTGGCATCGGACCAGTCACTTTCTTCATGTTCCATCCTTACAACAACTCCAAGAGGCAGATATCCACATTTCACAGGACATACGTAGTCCCCGATGATGTAACTTGGGCCCAGACAGGTTAAGTCATTTGCTCAACACCCCCAAAGGAGAAACTGGAAGAGTTAGCTCTGTCTCACTCCAAAGTCAGTGTTCTTTCCACTGCCCTCTGCTATTGGCTAGTATGCCCCAGAGAAGTTCTTTCTCCAGAATTTGCAAGAATGCTACAAGAGCCTATGACTCTAGAATAGGTATTGGCAAACTTTTTCTGTAAAGGGCCACATAGTAAATATTTTATTATTTTTTTAAGCTCTGTGGGCTATATGGCCTCTGTTCCAATTACTCAGTTCACCACTGTAGCACAAAAGTAGCCATAGATAATATGTAAATGAATGAACATGGCTGTGTTCTCATAAAACTTTATTTACAAAAACAGGCAGTGGGCCAGATTTGGTCCATAGGCTATAGTTTGCCAACCCCTGCTCTAGAAGGTTCTAGGGTGGGCAGCTTCATGTTATTTGGTCTTAGAAATAAGTAAAGAATTGCCCATTTCTAGCTAAATTAACATACATGAGAGTCTCCTATAGTCAAGACAATATGACAGATAAAGAGCAGCACAAGACATGGCCCATGCACTTAAGGAATTTATAATACATTCTTTTAGGAAGAAAAGGCACAGGCACATAAAATCCAAAAATAGCAACACAAGATAGTACCTGGTAAGTGCCAAAGAAGGGGACTTGAGGGCCAAGGGCTGACTGATGGGCCACCACGATATTAGAAAACCAGAGTCCACAACCTGATCAAATAATCTTGCATTGGCACCAGAGCGCAGAAAGAGTCGGAAAAACCTCTCAGTGGGCAAGAATGAAGAATGAGTCAGAAGTTACAGCCTTAAGTGCTAACAAAAACATCCATTCTGGCGAGACCACACTAAGGTTTTTAGCATGTGTCAGATGCTAATCAAAGACATCTCCTTTAGACTCACCAAACGCATTTTCTCCCTGTCTCATTCTGAAAGGACAAGCAATTGACTCAGGTGTAAGATAAACTGAGTGCCTTAGGGAGCCCACCAGGTCTTTCCACTCTTCTCTCAGCTGATACAGAAGAGCCTGAAGAAGCTACAGGCAAGGGCCCATAGAGACCATCTCGGGCCACCCTTGGAAGCCTAGTAAGGGGCCATTTCTCAACAACTTACCTTGCTCATGGCGGTCAGGGCAGGGTCGCACGCAGCATCCAGATCCTGCACCAACAGCTGAATACTGCTGGAGATGACACTGCAGATCAAACAAAATACTGTGGTCACAACTTAAACAATGACTGCTTAAGTGACTAACATAGCCCCTTACAAATGTTTTAGCCCCCATGTAAAACTTAGGTTCACCATTTCATCAGAAAAGCTCAGGCTTTAATTAATGACACTGGAGGAGAAGGGTGGCTCTTTCTTCATGTCCTGGTCTTACCTGGGTGTGCCCCGTCTCATCAGGACACAAAATTCCATGGCTAGTCTCCCTAATCACCACCCCAAGAACCCCTCTTCACACTGTCCTCCTGAAGTACTTGTTTCCAAAAAACATTTAATTCGGAACTGAAGGAAAACAAAGTTAAGCAAAGGGGAAGAAATAAACTAAGAAAGAGAATTTTGATTTTTCCTCAATAAGTGGTTAATGTGAAAGCTGAAGCTTGGCCCATGCCTATCTTCATTTAATAGCAGTAGAACGGAAACTGACTGCAATAAAAATATTACAAGGTAATAACAGGGAAAGAAATATTCCAAGAAGGCTTTATTGTTTGAACTTCTTGGACGGACCTCCCTCGCCCCTCAAACACACCCACGCTCTTACATCCCCAATGGTTAAAACCAGGCCATTTACGCTTCATATTCTAAAATATAGGAGGTGGGCCTGGCTCTCTGTGGATTTGGCGGGGGGAGGGGGGGCAGATCAGAGATGAACAAGGCAGAAGTTCTTCTCTTTGGTTATTCTAGATAGTGCAACGATAAAGATGCTATATGCTAAAAGGATGATTGCATCTGAGGAGGCAGAATGGAAGGCAGCTGCACCAGTTCTAACGCTGCTTCTTACTGGCTACTGGAGAATAACTTGGATCCAACAGAAGGCCCTGGAAACCTCTTAGGTTCTGTAGTGGCTAAAGCCGACAGCCTGAGACATGCCGCTTGGTAAAGGAGAAAGGGCAGGCCTTAAGCAAATACGTGCAAGGTACATACGTGCTGAAGGTGTCCATTTCTCCAGTCAGATTGATTCGTTCGATCAGACTTACATCAACTTTTTCTTTGAGTTTTTCTTCTAGCTGTTAGAAAATGAAACAGAAACGTGCTTAATGATTATCCAAAGAGTACCATAATAATAACAGTTCATCTTTACTGAGGTTGATGATTCAGGCATAATTCTAGACATGTTTCATGTATTGACTCATTTATAATAATTCTCACATCCCTGTGAGGAAGATTCTATTATTATCCCCATTTTACAGATGAGAAAATGGAGGAGGAGCCTATCCTAGACAGTCAGGGATAGGGCCAGGAATCAAACTTCCTTCAACCTGTATCCTTCAGCGCTGTGCTATACTTGTTTCTTGATACATTTATAATTCATATCATTGATTTTGAAAAGACCCTGATTTTAAGATGTTCCCTGCACCATGAACTGCAGATTTACCCATCAACACTGGAAACCTTTGGTGGTAAGCGGTAGTAAAACCAACTAAAATACTGAGTGCTATAATGCTATGGGCCCAGCACCTTGCTAAGGTGTTGGAGATACAGAAGTAAACAAAAGGAACGTGGTTCCTGCCTTCATTAGCCTATAGTCTGGGATAGAAACACTCAACGTGCTCCCACAGCCTCAAAGAAAAATACTATTGGACCAGAAATTGTAAATACCTGAAAATATCCCTGGGAATTGATTCATCATCACTCTTAATACTATTACACAAACTCTAAGAATAACTAATGTTTTGCCTTAAATTTTAAAAATGCCCTTAGGGGTGTGTAAATTGTGTAACTTTTTGGAAGGCAATTTATTAAGAAACCAAAGATTTAAATATACACACTCTTTAAATCACCAATTCACATCTAGAAATACACTTCAATGCAATAAGGAGAATAATGTACAAAGATACACAGACACTCCATGCAGCATTCATCGATTCAACCAGTATTTACTGAAAGCCTACTTTGTGCCCAGCCGTGTAACAGAGTAAGAGAGTTGTTCAGTGAACAAAACAGGTAAGATCCTGTTCTCACAAAGCTCACATTCTAGTGCTGTTTTACATTATTGAAAAACTGGAAACAATGTACATGTGTATTTACAAAGGATTGATGAAACAAATTATGGCACAGGCTTACAATGCTCAAACTCTTCAGAGGCCTCTTCCCATGACACTGAAAATAAAATCCAGACTCCTGTCTAGCTCTCTGTCCCCATCTTCCTACTTTCTGCCTTGTGTGCTAGGCTTCGGTGACACTAGCCTCTTAAGTTTCTGGGACACACCAGGGTCCTCCTCCCTCAGGACCTTCATCCTGCACACTTCCTACTTCCTCTCCCTGAAGTGCATCCCACTCACCCTCCTAGCCAGCTCCCTCACTTCCCAGCCCGTCCCGGCTCCTCCCTTGACTGTCTCCTTCCCAACACTCAGGTCTCGGCTTCAGTGTCACCTCCTCAGAGAGGCCCTTCTTGGCCACTCTCCTTTGGCAGGCAACTCCCTCACTCTAACACGGCCACGTCTGTTCCTTCCTTACACCTCAAACGTGAAGTTCCATCTTGGCTGGCTGGCTTGTTTATTATCTGGCTCCCCTATTAGTTCTAAGTTCCATGCCAGAAAGAAACCTGTCTACTCCATTCGCCACTGTTAATTAACACTGTTAATTAGCCTCTTACTTAATAAGTGCTTAATAAAGATCTCTTGAAAGAAGAAAAGAATGAACGGAACACCCTGTGCAGGTGTTAAAAAGGCTGAGGTAATACTGACATGGAAAGATGCCTGTGATTTGGGTAAAAACAGAACAATGTTGCTTTGTTGTAGAATAGTATGTAGAGTATGGGTCCATTTTTATTTAAAAAGATACAACAAAAAATGTTTGGAAGGATATACATTTTTAACAGTAGTTAACAGTGGTTTTCGGAGGGGTGAGATTATGGGGAACTTTTATCCCTTAGGTGTATGTTTCTGTAATATTTGAAACTTTTTAGGAGTGTATATAACTTATCCTATTATATTTAACAGGAAAATTTCAAACATTTACAAAAATACAGTGCAATGTACCAAGTCAGTGTCACCAATTGTCACTATACAGCCAGTCTTGTTTCGTTTACAGTCTCACCTATTCTGCCACATCTTGAATTATTTTGAAGCAAATCCTAGACATTCTATCATTTCATTTGTACATGTTTCGATATGTATCTCTAAAAGATAAGTACTCCAAAAAAATCATAATCATAATACCATTATCACACCTACACAAATTAATAATTCTTTTAACATCAATCATCACATATCTATCTAGTCAGTGATCATATTTCCCTCATTGTCTTACAATTTTCTTTTTTTTTTGAGGCAGACCTCGCCTGGGCTAGAGTGTAGTGGTATCATCATGGTTCATTGCAACCTCAAACTTCTGGGCTCAAGCAATCCTCTTGCCTCAGCCTCCTGAGTAGCTGGGACTACAGGCAAGTGCTACTACACCTGGCTAATTTTTAAATTTTTTGTAGAGACAACGTCTTGTTACATTGTCCAAGCTGGTCTTGAACTCCTGGGCTCAAGTGCTCCTCCTACTTTGGCCCCCCATAGTGCTGGGATTACAGGTGTGAGCCACTGTGCCTGGCCTGACTTATAATTTTTAAAATAGTTTGTTTTAATTAAGATCCAAATAAAGACCATACATGGCAATTGGTTCATATGTCTCTTAAGTCTCTTTTAGAAAAATGAAATATAATTAACATATTAAAAATGTATAGATCTTTAGTGTTTAGTTGGATGAGTTTTGACAATCATATACAACCTACGTAATTACCAATAATAACAAGATACAGAACATTTCCCTCCCCCTAGAAAGTTCTCTCATGCTCTTTTGCCACTTTCTAGCCAACTTCATCCTTATCCCCACTATCTGATTTCTATCACCGCAAATTAGTTTTGCCTGTACAGTATTTGAATGTAATATACAGTAGTCCCTTATCCATGGTTTTGCTTTCCAAGGTTGCACTTACCCATGATCAACCATGGTCTGACAATATTAAATGGAAAATTCCAGAAATATGTCCAGCTATCCACACTATATACAGTAACCCTTTGTTACTATATAGAAAAAAACACAGTGTACTATATGTAGGATTCTATACTATCTGTAATTTCAGGCATCCACTGGGGGTCTTGGAATGTATCCTCCATGGATAAGGTGGGGACCACTGAAAATGCAATCATATAGTATGTACTCTTTGATGTTTGGCTTCTTTTGTTTAACACAATGTTTTTTAGATTCACTCATGTTGCTGTGCATGTCAGTGGTTCAGTCTCCTGCTGAATAGTGGTCCACTGTATGGATATACCACGACTTGTTTATCCATTCACCTGTTGAGGGACATTTAGATTGCTTCCAATTTTGGGCTGTTCTGAATGGGGCTACTATAAACATCCCTGTATGTGTCTCTTTGTGGTTATATTTTTATTTATCTTGGGAAAATATCTGGGAATGGAATTCCTGGGTCATAAGGTTTTACAAGAAACTGCCGGCCGGGCGCGGTGGCTCACGCCTGTAATCCTAGCACTCTGGGAGGCCGAGGTGGGCGGATCGTTTGAGCTCAGGAGTTCGAGACCAGCCTGAGCAAGAGCGAGACCCCACCTCTACCAAAAATAGAAAGAAATTATATGGACAGCTAAAAATATATATAGAAAAAATTAGCCGGGCATGGTGGCGCATGCCTGTAGTCCCAGCTACTCGGGAGGCTGAGACAGGAGGATCGCTTGAGCTCAGGAGTTTGAGGTTGCTGTGAGCTAGGCTGACGCCACGGCACTCACTCTAGCCTGGGCAACAGAGTGAGACACTGTCTCAAAAAAAAAAAAAAAAAGAAAAAAAGAAACTGCCAAACTGCTTTCCATTTCTAAAATGGTTATAATATTTCATGTTCCTGTCACCAATGTATAAGAATTCCAGTTGTTCTATATCCTTCTCAATATTGATGTTCTTATTCTTTTTGACTTTATAGTCATTCTAATAGCTATGTCAGTTTTAATTTGCATTTCCCTGATGACTAATAATATTGAGCATCTTTTCCTTTGCTTAGTGGACATTTGGGTATCTACTTTTGTGAAAAGTGTGTTCAAGTCTTTTGCCCATTTTAAATTGGTAATTTGCCTTTTTAGAATTATTAGGAGTTATTTATATATACTGGGTACAAGTCTTTATCAGTTATACGTGATGCAAATTTTTTCTCAGTCTGTGGCTTATCTATTTTCTTAATGTAGTCTTTTGACAAGCAGAAAATTTTACTTTTGATGAAGGCCAACTTATTTAATTTTTTTTCTTTTGTGAGTAGCACTTTTTATGTCCTGACCAAGGAGTCTTTGCCTACTCAAGGTTGTGAAGGTTTTTTCCTATGTTTTTCTTCTAGAAGCTTTATGGTTCTAGGCTTTATATTTCAGTCTATGATCCACCTTGAATTTTTAGACATGGTAAGAGGCAGGGGTTGAGGTTGTTTTCCATATGTATAATCTATTGTTACCACTATGATCATTAAAAAGGTTTTCTTCTCTCTATTTAATTGACTTGGCACCTTTGTGGAAAACCAATTGAGCGTATACATGTGAGTCTATTTCTAGATTCCTTATTCTGTCTCACTAATTTATTTGCCTATGATTACACCAGTGCAACACTGTCTTGATTACCATAGCTTTACAGTAAGTCTTGAAATCAGGTAGTGTAAGTCATTCAACTGTTTTCTTCTTTTTCAAGATTGTTTGGTAACTGGATCCTTTACATTTCTCTGTAAATGTTTCTTAGGTCTTTCTTCAAGATAGCCTGCTGGAGTTTTGATAAGGGACTGTGTTGAATCTATCATTTTATAGAAAATGGACATCTTAACAACACAGTCTTCCAATCCATGAACATGGTATACCTCTTCATTTATTCATGTCTTTAATTTCACTCAGCAACATTTTGTATTTTCATGGTAGAAGTCTTACGTTAGTTCTGTCTTATTTTAGTCTGTTTTAGTCTTATTTTAGTCTTATTTTAGTTCTGTTTTAGTCTTATTTTAGTTCTGTTTTGTGTTGCTATAACAGAAAAGAGGTTTATTTGGCTCATAGTTCTGTACGCTGGGAAGGACAAGACTGGGTAAGCACATTTGGTGGCTTCTGGTTAGGGCTTCATAATGCATTAAAAATGGTGGAGAAATGGAAGGATAATTGGGAATGTGTGAAAACAGCAAACATAAGAGGCAGTCTCACTTTATAACAACCTGCTTTTGCAGTAACTAATCCAGTTCCATGAAAACTAATCCATTTCCAAGAGAACTTATCTAGTCTTGCAAGAAAAACATTAATCGATCTTAACAACCCTCTTAAAGGTGTCACCTCCCAACACTGCCACATTGGCGACCAAGCCTTAGTATAAGATTTGGTGGGAATAAACCATAGCAGTGTCTTTCTTTGGATTTATTCTTAGGTATCTGATGCATTTTAGTCTGTTTTGTGTTGTTATAACAGCATACCACAGACTGGGTAATTTATGAAGAAAAGAAATTTGTTTCCCATAGTTCTGGAGGCTGGGAAGTCCAATATCAAGGCGCCAGCATCTGGTGAGGGCCCTTTTACTATTTGATCCCATTGCAGAAGGCAAGAGAGTGAAGGAGGGCAAAAGACAGGAAGGGGGCCAAACTCGTTCTTATATCAGAATGCATTCCTGTGATGGCCAACCCACTCCTGAGATAATGGCATTAACCCATTCACAAGGGCAGAGCCCTCATGACTTAATCATCTCTTAAAAGTCCCACCTCTCAACACTGTTGCATTGAGGATTAAGTTTCCAACAAATGACCATTGGGAGACACATTCAAACCATAGCATGATGTTTTAAATTGCTATTGTAAATAGTATTTTTAAAATAAACTATACTCTTCAGGACAGATTTAGATTTATACAAAATTGCAAAGATAGTTCAAATAGTTCCCATATACTACATACCCATTTTCCCACATCATTATTAACAATATATTTGTTATAATCAATGAACCAATATTGATATATTACTGACACTGTTTTTTAAATTTTATTTTCCAATTCTTTGTTGCTCAGATTTTTAAGTCTCTTTGGTTTCTTTCTCTATTTCTTTTTGCTTCTCTACAATTTTTTCTTAAAGAAACTAGGTTCTTAGGCCAGTTGCGGTGGCTCATACCTGTAATCCTACCACTCTGGGAGGCTGAGGCAGGAGGATCGCTTGAACTCAGGAGTTCGAGCCCAGCCTGAGCAAGAGTGAGACCCCGCGTCTACTGAAAATAGAAAAAATTAGCTGTGCATCATGGCGCGTCCCTGTAGTACCAGCTACTTGGGAGGCTGAGGCAGGAGGATCACTTGAGCCCAAGAGTTTGAGGTTGTAGTAAGTTACGATGATGCCACTGCACTCTACCTGGGGCAACAGAGCAAGATCCTGTCTCAAAAAACAAAACAAAAACAAAAAAAGGAACCAAAAAACCCCAAACTGTTAATAGGTTCTTTGTCCCTGTAGATCTTCCCACAGTTTGGATTTTGCTGATTGCATCCACAGGTATTAATTGGCATTTTCTTCTGTCCCTTATATTTCCTATAAAGTGGTAGGTAGGTGTAGAAGCCTAATCTGATTCAGGTTCTTTTTCCAAAAAAGTACTTCATTGATGGTGTTACATACTCTATCAGGAGATACATAATATTTAGTTGTCTCTCATTTTGTGATGTCAGCAGCCACTGATGCTCAAAGTCCAGATCTATTATTCCATTAGATAGTCTCTCTTTTCCTCTTCACTTATTAACTAAACTTCTGCCATAAAGACATACTTCCCACTGTAAATGATCTGGTTATCCTGAGGTACATATCATATAGGAAAGGCAGGGTAAGAACTTTCCCTTTCTTTACCAGTTTTAATTCATATCAGTCGTTCCTCAGCATCCTCAAAGGCAATAAATGAATTAAGAAAAATCTTTACAACAAAATAGATTTAAACATATTTGATGGAGGCTAAAAGTCTGAAATCAAGGTATTGGCAGGGCTGGTTGTTTCTGGAGGCTCTGAGAAAGAAACTGTTCCATGTCTCTCTTCTAGTTTCCGGTGTTTGCTGACAATCTCTGGTGTTCCTTGGCTTGTAGATGCATCACTCCAATGTCTGCCTCTATCTTCACATGGCATTCTTCCCTTTGTCTTTGTGTATTAAATCTTTTTCTCTTTTCTAAGGATAACACTCATTAGATAAGGGCCATCCTAAGTTCAGAATGATGTCATCTTGAGATACTTAATTATATTTGCAAAGACCGCATCTCCAAATAAGGTCACATTTATAGGTACTAGGGCCTTCGACTTGGAAATATTTGAGGGGAGGGCACAATTCAATCCACTATAGTTTCTGAGTCTTTCGAGATGACACAATGTCTTTGATATTTTTCTTGCTTTTTGTATGACATGATGTTCTAGGTTCATCTTGTACATTTCCTGACCTAGACCTGGAATTAGTCATTTCTCTAGGAATCTCTGGTTCTTTTTAGTGGAAAATGGTATCTAGAGATCACAATATAGGTTCTAAGAATTTATTTACTTTTATAATCAGTAAAAACAATTTTTACTAAATAAAAGTACCCACTAATACTTCTAGAATTTCTAAAGAATCTGTTCTAGAAAAATAACGCAAACCATTTAGGATGCTATATTCAAAAAGATATTCTTTGTAGCATTATTTATAAAAGCAAAAATTTGAAGTAGCATAAACAATTACTAGGGATATTGCTAAATAATTTATGATATAGTCCCTTAATAGAATATTATGTGGCCATAAACAATGATTTAATAAAGACATTTTGCAACAGAAAAAATGCTAATACTATGACACTAATAACAATAAAAGGATATAAAAGTGAATTAGGATTATAACACACAAAACTATGTTTATGAAAAACGATTGAAAAAAATACTATAAATTGCTATTATGATTATCTGAGGGAGATTAAGAGTGATTATTTTTACTATTTTTTGGACTATGGTTATTTTACTTTTAAAGTAAAATGCTTGTAGGTATGTATGTCTTTCTGCACACACACACACACACACACACACACACACACAGAATAGTTAAACACTGATTCTTCATCAAAGAACTCTGGGACCCCTGCCTTGGAGGCCCTCACAGATATTGCTGTCCTGCCCTGGGGGTCCTTGGGGCTAAATGGATTACTGCCTCTATCTCCAAGGCCAAACCTTTACATAACTCAAAGTGACCAGATCCCCAAGGAGAGCATGCTACTATCTCTGCCTCTGGCTGGCTTACCCTCGGCTGTGGAGATTTTGTGGGCAAACTTCCTATTTGGCCTCCTGTATTCTCACCCTGGCTCACAAAAGCTCCAAGTTGTACTGTCTGAACTATCATTTATGATTGTCTTCCTATGATCTAAATAATAAACACAAAGAAGATGGAAGAGCAGAACAGCCCCAAAATATTTTCTTCCTCCTGGCCTTAGGTGACTCCCAGACCAAATGTGAAAAGGAACTTTTAATCCCATGTCTAAGGCTGAATGGAAAGTTATTCTGGGTCTTCCTTCTGCTAAATCAGTTTGCCAAACTACTGCCACTCGGGGGGCTCTAGTAGAGGCATTGCCCCTTCCTGCTTCCCAGCTCCTGAACATCAGCATCCCAAACAATGGTTGTTTGTTTGGGCAGATTAAGAATGCTACGTAAATAGGAGACACATAAAAGCCCAAAGGATTTTGCTTAGCTTAGTAACACATCTGAGAATGGAATCACTGCCAGTGACTCATTACCACCAGAGGCTGGGTCCTAGTGTCATCAAGTTTGTTACTGCTTTTCTCATATGGGAGACAGTGCTACTGACCTACTTTCAAGAGGTCATGCCCTCTCTGAGTGGCTTACACAACTCCAGGGAGGAGACCAGTCATACTTTCTTGCCCTGTCTCCTTTTAACAAGGCCCTTCTGTAAGACAGCTGCCTGGGCAGTCTTCTGGCTGGACAGCCAGTTTTCCTCTGTGGGAGGCCAACTGGTCTACCCAAGGTTGTATGTGGCCTGGTTAGGCACTTATATTCTTACTTACTGAGCTATGCAGCCCAGATAGTTCAGGGATAGGAGGTGGTGAGGGGGCAGCCGGGACAGCTCACCTGCTGGGTGGTGGCCAGACAGTACTCTGCTGTGCTCAGGATGCTGCAGATGAGGCAGAGCTCCTCTAGGGTGAACTTGGCTACTTCTGAGCCCTCCTTTTCCTTGAGGAGGCTGCTGATGGTCAGCCCTCCACTGCTGGTTGTGGTTCTAAGGAAAAGGAACAGGAACTAGTCAGGCCAGAACTTCTAATTTGCTTCCTGAACTGGAAACTGCACATTTTAGGACAAAGAAAAGGGGGAAGGAAAGGCTGGACGTGGCCCAAATTAAACCATATACAATGAATCCTTTTCCTTTTGACCTCACCTTGACTACCCTCTGTTTAGATTCTCTCACCATCAGAAATAGGAAGAGGCGATTCCAAGAGTCAGCCAGTAATTAGTTACACTAACTATGATCTGATACTCACAGAGAAGGCTGCTGAGCCGCCTCTCTCTTTAGCTTGGAATTTCCTGATATGTGGAACTCATTTAGGATCCATTGTAGCACAAAAGCTAGTTCCACAACTGTTATTCTCAGTTAAGAAAAGTCTGCATGGGAATTTATATGTCTGCTTGTGGAGGAGGACATAAGTGAATGTTAAGACACGGTTCCTGCCCAAGGCCCTAATTGCTTCAAGAGACCAAAAAGCATCATACATCCTCTTATGATTACAGTTTTTTTGGGGGCAGCCCCAGCTCCTGAGTGAGTTCTAAGGTAGTAACAATCACCCACTAGTATTTGGATGCTTCAGAGTCCTCTGTTGGTTCCTTTCACCTTGCCCCCATTTCTTTAAATAGTCTCCTTACTGACAAAATCCCAGCCGAGGATGCCATTCGTTTCCTGTTGGGACACAGACTAACACACACGGGAAAATGCTCATAGGGTGATGTTAAGTGAAAGTACCAGGTTATAAAATGATAAGCAGGATAGTCTCAATTTTGTTAAACAAACAAAAGCACACATAGCATGCGTATTATGTATGTGTATATATATGAGTAAAAAATGGAAAATTATATACCAAAAAGTTAAAGAAGTTTTCTCCAGGTGGTGAGATTGCATGTGATTTTTATTGTCTTCTTTGTGCTTTTCTGTGTTTTCTAAGCTATGATAAATTTATATTATCTTGATAATCAGGGCAAAAGTTATTAAAAATTTAAAAATAATTTTTATCATAGTCAAAGAAGTTCTCATTAGTAAAACATGCCTGTCACTTCATAGCTCCTGGAGAACAAAGGATTTTATCTTCTTTCTTCCAAAAAATGTAACTCCCATATGTGACATGTTTTAGTGACAATGGCAGAAATTAATGCTAGAACTGTTAGATTTAGCTCTGCGGATGATTTGGAAATACTAAATTTAGAAGCATTACTTTAGGTCATATTCTATTACAGTTGAAATTGCCGTATAACCAAAACACCTCAAAAATCCTAGTTGAGTGACCTACTTATTTCAAGTAATAAGCAATACAGCAATATTCTAATGTCCCAGAATAATACAGTAGAGTCACCAAAATTAGGAGCTATGTTATGCAAAGCCCTCTGCCCAAATCCTATGGCATCTTTAAACATTAGGCTTTGTCCAGCACACCAAGGTGCATATACCATAAGAGAGACTTTGGAACCTAACCAGACTGAGGGAAGAGCAGATTCATGCCTTATGTCTAATTATCATTCCAGGACACAGTCTCATTGAATGAGGCTTGAATGAAATTGCTTATGCTATTTAATAGTTATTTCCACCATAACCACATTTTTTTTTTTTTTTTTGCCAAGTATCTATAGTTGAATCCATGTCAATTAGATACAGATATAATAGGATTGATTCCCTTGAGTCCACTGTGGTAAGATTTGACCTACACTGGCAGCCAGTGTGGGCATTTCCTCTAATGGTCTTGATCAGCTGTGGAATGTCATTAGAGAGGAAATAGTTTCAGACCCTTGGGAACTCAGTAAGAGGGCTTTCTTCCCTGGATACTCTTAGTAGTTCAGTAAACAACCTCAGAGTGGATTTCCTTAAAGATTCCCATATTTAGGTATATTTGGATCTAACTTCACAACTCAGACCATGAAGAACAGGACTCACTTGGGCAGGTTGCCAGAGAGGATTTTCCAGGCGTATTCTCGGAGGTACTTCTGGAAGATGGTGGTCAGAGCGATCATTGGCTCCCCCGTGCTGAGTTGAGAGCACTGCACCATGCACTTCTTGTAGTAGACAAAAAGGTCAGCACAGCTGGGGAGCACGGCACCGCCTTCATCAGTGTTGGGCTTAGGTGGCCCCTGGGCTTTGAAATCAGCCACAAACCGATCTATCAGCTCTCCAAGGTTCCTAGGAAAAAGAAAACCTAAAATGTTAGTCTACTTCAAGAAAGATAAAGCAAATGTGCTTTTTTGCAATGTACATAAATTACTGCCACGAATGATCATTTCTAATGCTTTTAAAATTGGATCCATTTTTATCAATATCATCATTCACCACCACCACCACTCCTACAATAACAGCAGCAATAAAATTTGGCATTTGTGTGTTGCTTTATACATTTTTACCGTAATCACATTTGACCTAAGTCCTTCTGAGTAAGACAGGGTATTACTAGCCCCTCTAAAAGATGCAAAAATTAAGTCCTAGAAAGTTTGTCACACAATTTAGTGGCAGAGCTGAGCCTAGAATCTACCATTTAAGTAGGAGTACTGGTCTTACTATCATATTAGTACCATTTCCTGTTTCCACAAATGGAAACCCCAAATAATAATGGTGGTGATCATTTTATGAGTACCATCTCATTGAACTTCATTTACTTCTCACAAAAACCTTTTGAAGTAGGTACTAGTCCTATCCTTTTCAAAGAGTTAGGTAGAGAAAAGTTAAGTTCCTTGTCCAAAGTCTTATAGCAAGAAAGTGGAGGAGATGGGACTCAAAACCAAGCAGCCCAGCTCTAAGCCTCATGCTTTTAACCACTTTACTTCCTAAAACACAACAAATTTATGAAGTCAGAAAATATTTAGACATCATGAACGTAACTGTGTCCAAGAGATAGATGCCTAAACAAAGAGAGTCCGTAAAAAATATTCCAATTCTTTCCTTCTCCTTTAATGTGGTTTTTTCTTAGGTATAAAAAAGTCTTAGGAAAAGAGAGGGTATGAGCACCTCCAGGCTTGTCCGAGGCCACGGTGGGGATGATGGTTACGTTTTTCTCCCATTTCCCACCCAAACGCCCCTGAATTTGTCTCGGTTGTATTGAGTCACCACCAGTTAGAATCCAGCAGGGCTGCCGTAATTGCTCTCTGCACAGCTGTGCTGTGTGAAAATGGGAGGAGTCGCCACCACCCTTAACATTTTGCATCTCTTTAGGTTGCTGTGTAGGGATATAAGAATCCAGCTGTGTTTCAGAAATGTATTTATATAATAGTCAGGGAGAAAAAGACAAGAAACACACACACCGTTAATTAGCAGGAATAGGAGAAAATTGACATTCTTCTCAAGAGCTTTTGTTATTGAAAGTTTATTATATCCAGATGTGGCCACTCTGCCCTCAAAGAACTTCGGGCCTAGGCTAGGTCTTTGTCCGTGTTGATAGTCAGAAAGGGGGTGGGGGAAGGATCTCATTAGTTGACCTTGGAAAGCTTCACAGTCACCGCCCCTATTCCTCACAACCTCTCCTCCCCTCACTTTTCCGTTGAATCTCCCGCCTCTCCCCTACAGCTGACCCCACACTCCAGCCAGAGTCACCTCTCGAAGGCTCCCCTGCTCCCCCTCCTCCCGGCCGTTGCCTGTATGTCTCCCTGGCCAACACACTCTCCCGCCACCTCCGCTCACCCTAGCTCAGCTCATATCACTCGCACAACATCGACTCGTACCAAGCCTGTCCCTCAGGTTGGGACCTCTATCACCTGTCACTCCCTGACACATTTTTTTTAAACTTTACTATGCAACGTAAAGACATAACGTACTCAAGAAACATGCCAACCTTCTCCCATCCTAGGCCCACAGCAGGCAGTGCTAATTAACAACAACCCATCTTTTCACTGATCTTTCTTTTAATTCTGGAATCCTTCTTGAGACAGCACTCCAGCCAGTCACCTCTAATGAGCTGGAGTTGGTACCAACGGTGAAAGGAGATTCTTCTGTTGCATGTGTGTTATCATAAGTTCCCTGAGAGTAAGAATGATGTTTGTGCTACTTCTGCTGCCCCCGGACCACTCTCACGCTTATGTGTGGGGCTAATCTTCATGCCGGTGCCCCATTCATACTTAGCCGATCAAGCTCCACACTTTATTCCTAAGGGATGGGAATGGGGGGCTGGGAAGATGGAGACGGGACAGGGGCTGGTGTAGTGGAGGGGAACATGTAACAGAAGGCAAAGATTCCACTGGTCTTCTTATGAGAGATTCTAATCTCCAAAACAACAGTGCCAACCAAAACACGGCCCAGAGCTCTGAAGTGTTTAATTACCCATCTATTCCCTTAGAAGATGGATACTTCCCCTTCCTATTTCAGTGCCAACCCAGTGAGTAACATGATAAATTAATTATGATCATAGAGCATAAAGAATATTTCTACTTCAAAAAACTCTAAAGATCTACATTTTGCAGAATGTCTATTGCGTTACTTTTGACATCGTTCTCTAGAGTGGATGAGAAATAAATCAGGCATGGAAACCCTCCTTCCTCTTCCATCCTCCACTTTGCATCAGCACGCTTCACTGCCATATAAGACCTTAGGAAATAAGTCGTCAGTGTTTCACAGAAGAGTACAAGCTACCCGAATAGGAATGGATAAGGTTCATTAGTTTTGGATAGATGATCCAATCCAACCAAATACTGATCGAGCACTTACTATGTGGAAGGCTCAGTGGGCTCTAAGATACAAATGAATTCAACTAAAAAAAAAAAAGCAAAAAAAAGGTTTTGATTTCTTCCAGGCACTAAACACTACCCTGAGTTTTGATAAGATCTTTTTGTATGACTACTGGGAAAGGGTTGTACGGCACAACGACCTGCTGAAAGGAATCACAAGGAGGTGCCTTCTAGGCCCTAAAGTCAGTACAATCGAGTAAAGGCTCAAGTCCTGATCTAGGTGCTGCAGGGGTTAAGACACAGTCTCTGCCCATTAGAAGCTTTCGACCTATTTGGGGAGATTGGCCCTACATGCTTATAATATGTAGATTTCAAGACAGCAACAAAATGCTAATTTTGTAGTACAGACAATATATGAACAATCTGGTTTAGACAAAGGAAATAAACAGAGGAAGCTAGAGAGAGAGTTCTGCAGCAGATTCCGGTGAGAGAATAAAGGCACAGAGGCAGAAGTGAGACCAGCATGTCTGTGTGAGGAAGAAAGGATGGAAGGGGAGAGGGGTTTGGCTGAAGTATCAGATATAAACTGAGAAAATTCTGACCTTCAGTTTGATTTATGCACTCTTCTGTATTCCCATAGCAAACTAGTCATACCTCCATCCCTTAATGCTGTGCACTGCAATCTTTTCGCTCTCTCTCTCTGCCACTAGGCTACAAGCCTATAAACTAGGCACTGTGCTGGGTGCGTTATAAATATAATCTCATGTAATCCTCACAATAGCCCTCAGTAGAAGGCATTGTTATCCCCATTTTATAGACGAAGAAACTAAAGTTGAGAATATGAAGTATTCCCCAAGGTCACAGAATTTACTGGAGCTGGAATCTGAACGTGGGTCTGACTTCAAGCTCTATCCCCTATACTGTGCTCTGATTTCAAAGCTATAGCACTACACAGTTATATGGTATTACTGCTATCATTCACTTTCTCTTCAGCTTAAAGAAACATGTCATGGATGTGTGGTTTCTTTTACCCTCTTCCCTGCAGCTTGAGTTTTGCACCCAAGAACTGTATAAGCCTTTTAGGGTGTCATGTGAACTACTGTTGGGAGTTCCACTGATAAATTACATGCCCTACAAATAAAGATCATGGTCAAGTGGTATCAGTAGACATAAAGGTTAAAACGAAGAGAAAGAAAATCTCATTGCAGGCTGGGCTTATCCACGGATGACCAAGGCAGTTTCTTCTGCTGGATCTGCAATCAGCATTCACAGGAAAATATTCTAATTGGAAAGTAAAGTAGTGAGGCACCAGGAGAGGAAGATAGTAGTCCGAAGAGTGACAAAGGAGGTGAGGAAGAACAAAGCAGCTTAGGAGCCCCAGAAAGTTACAGAACTTGTTGATTCAAGGGTACTCACACTAATTTGTATCCCTTCCACTTTCCTTTTTCTTGGAGCCAAGGACTGGGCTTTGGTGTGGCCAGTGAGGTTGGGGCATCAAGGTTTGGCTTGAGCTAAGAGATCAGTTACATAGAAGCAAATGGAGCAAATCAGTAAACATACTAAGGATGCTGGGAGCCAAGTTCCTTGCTGTTGTAGAAGGTAGTTACCAACATGGAAAGGAGGCGGCTAAAATAAACCCTGTGGTGTTAGATTAGAATTGGAGGTATCAGCGTAAATTCATGGGTCTTAATATACGAATAGGTATAAAAATAGATACAGATGTGTGTGAAGTGTATATACGTGAATGTTTATACATACATAGACTTCTTAGCTCCCTCAGCCAGAGGACCTAGAAGCAATGATACCTGAGCAGCAATGAGCACACCTGATGCCCAGAGCTTGGTTTCTAAATATCATTCTCTACCAAAGGAACAAGGGATCCTTGGGAAAACAGAAGACTCCAGAACTGGGTTATGAAAGCACAAGATAAGCCTGGAGTATTTTCTTGTGCCAGAGAGGAAGGACGTACTCAGAAAATGATAGGGGCATATGAAAAGGGTGAAGAGCTGGCTTGAAGAGGCTCCCACCGGCCAAATCAATGACAATTTGAGCATTAAAATAAATAATGATGGATCCTGAAGAAAAAAAGGACATTAGTGGAAAAACTGGTGAAATTCAATGCTCTGGAGATTAGTAAATAGTATTGTACCAATGTTAACGTGCTAGTTTTGATAACTCTTCTGGGGTTATATAAGACGTTAACACTAGGGGAAGCCGGGTGAATGGAACATGGGAAATTTGTACTATTTGTGCAATTTTTCTATAGATATAAATTTATTCCAATATAAAGTAGAAAGAAAAAAGATAGTAATGCTTATAACCTATTGAATCCACAAGTCTATGCAGAGATACATATATATCCTTATATATATATATCTGAGAAGTATACACATATATATGAGAAGTGAAAGCTTTTTCTTAAAGTAGAATGCCAACTAATAAAGGCAGAAGAAATGATGGAGTTAGAAAAATTACCATTTGTCAACCATTTTAGTAATAAATGATTCAGGCAAGACTCATTAATGGGTGGAAAAATAAGTAAGTGAAAGATGAGGAAAAGGCTATTGATACAGTTTCAAGGTTTCTCCCAATATTTATTAACTACTTACTAATAAACAGAGATACCTGGTGGAGACAACATCTGAGCCAAGTAACAAAAATGAACCTCACAAGCTATGGGACAAACCGACATTTTGATATGACAAACTGATATGAATTAGTAAGAACACAGCACCGCTTCTGTACAAATCGTAAATCATGAAGAAACATCAGACAAACTCAAAATGAGGGACATTCCACAAAGAAATTGGCCAATACTCTTCAAAAATTTTAAGGCCATGATAGACAAAGAAAGTTATTATTCTGCATTGAAAGAGACCAAAGAGACATGACAAATAAATGCAACCTGTGATCCTGGATTTCTTTTAAAAAACATGATTGGACAACTGGGGAAACAGAACAGAATCTATGGATTAAATGGTAATATTGCATCAGTGTTAATTTCCTGATTTTGATGGCTGTTCTGTGGTATTGTAGATTGTGTCTTTGTTTCTAGGAAATATACATTGAACTATTAAGGAGTAGTGGGGCATCCTGTCTGCAACTTGAGAATTCAAATGGTTCAGAATAAAAGTACACATGTACACACATATGTGAGCCTGTATGTGAGAGAGGGGAGGAGAAGAGAATTGTTAATTGAGAAATCTGGATGAAGGATATATAGGAGCTCTATGTACAATCCTTGTAATTCTCCTATAAGTTTGAAACTAATTGAAAATAACAGATATAATTACTTCAGAGAGATTCTAGGCTTGATGAAGCTGGGAAAGGGAGGGGCTCTATTTTAACAAAAGTTATTAGAAGGAACTCAGAAAAATGGGCAGACATAGAGTCATCAATGACTTCCCTAAGAATACACAGAATGGAGTGAAGAAAGTGCCTTGCAGAAATCTCTTCTGCAGGAGTCAGCCAAAAGCAATCACTACATATTCCCAAGAGTAGGAGATACACTAACTTCCTCCTTGATCGTAAATAAAAATTGAGAAAGCCATTTTAAGCACATAAGGACAGCTTAGCCCAGCCTGATAAACATGTGGCACAGGGACATCCCCACTTCCTGCCTCCTCCTTGACTCTGCAGTTGTCCTACGGCTGTTTGACTTTTGGCTGGGGCAGGTGCTGCCAGAACTTTCCCTGGGAGGTGAGAGGCTGGGGAGGTTGGTAACACTGATAAGGCCACCCACCCACATAGGAGTCCTGAACGACATAAGAAGGAAGATAGGGTGGGCACAGTCCCCAAGCACCATGTATGTGTGCCAAGGGCCAATATGTCATCATGTTTCATCCTCACCACAAAGCCTGTGAGATGATCATTATTGCTGTCATTGTAGAAGGGATAAAGCAAACTTGGAGAGGGTAAGTAGCACGCTCGAGGTCCTGGGCCATTAAGTGCAAAGCTTCGCATCCAGGTCTGCCTGGCGGCAGGCCCAAGCTCTTTCCACTACACTGTGTTGGGTCTCTGTCATCTGGGAGCTTGTGAATGGTCTCAGATTTTCCTCCCTTGCAGATTTCTGAGTCAGAGCTACAGCAAGAGTAGTAAATTGCATAAAATCAGTCCCTACCTGACTTCCTTCCCCAGCCTCAGGATTCTTTGACTGAAGGGAGGAAGGGATTCCTAGAACTCCCTGAAATTACACTCATCATACTGGATGGGTATATGTGGGTATTTTTTGACAAGAAAGTCTATGGCCTTCATTGGGTTCTTAAAAGGATCTATGACTTTTAAAAGGTTAATAACCACTGCTTTAGGCATTACTTTGTCTGATTCTTTCTTTTGACAGAGGAGGAAATGGAGTTCTTTAACTCTATTTTCTACTTCAAGTTCTTGCTGTTTATTCTGGAGCGACAACAGCACGACCTACGCAGTTCTCTGAGTAGCTTCTGCTCCCTCCCTAGTGCAGTGGAAACATCCTGGGGAGGCCAAACGGCAGGCTGAGCGGCCAGCACTGCATCCTTCATGGAGAAATGGAGAGCCCCTAAGGGAGGGGCGTCTGGCTCTCTGCCCAAAGTATCATGAACAATGAGTGTACTTTGTATAAATCAAGGCCATGTGAAAAGAGTGGATACCAGAATTATAATAATTCAGAAAAATGACTCTTTAGACCAGATAGGTTTGGAGAAAGGATGTGGTTATATCAGACATGTGCTTTGAACCCTGGACCCAATAACTTTTAAGCCTTCTTAATTTGGGCTAAGAGAAAATGAGGCTTTGGCTGAAAATAGTCATCCAGGTGTGTTGCTCTGAGGCTGTTACTTTAGTAGGCAAATAACCAACACTTTTTCCCACTCCTCAGGGGTGTCTTATTAAATTCCTGGGAGGAAACTTTTTGAATGCAGAAGACAGGGTGCTCTCCAAGGACTGGGCAGTGACAGTAACCACTGCCCTTCCGAGTGCCTGCTGGACACACCCAGTGGGTAGAGGGGAGGAGGGCAACTGGGCTTTCACAAGACAAACTGTTTTAGGGGGTGGGAGGAGGGGTTGCATTTGATAATGTAAAGGCTATTGTACAAAGTTCATTTTCTGGGATTTTATTTATTTTATTTTTTTGAGACAGGGTCTCATTCTGTCGCCCAGGCTAGAGTGTAGTAGTGGTCATCACAGCTTACTACCACCTCAAACTCATGGGCTCCGGCGATCCTCCTGCCTCAGCCTCCTGGGTAGCCGGGATTATAGGCGTGCACCACCACACCCAGCTAATTTTTCTATTTTTTGGAGGGACAGGGTCTTGCTCTTGCTCAGGCTGGTCTCGAACTCCTGGCCTCAAGTGATTCTCCCACCTCAGCCGCCCAAAGTGCTAGGATTACAGGTGTGAACCACCACACCCAGCCCATTTTCTGGGATTTTAATATGAAGTACTTTGTAATTGGGCATGAAATGCACAGAAGCAATCTATAAAATCAAAAAGGTGAATAATAGTATTGTTCTATGTAGTGTTTCTACTTGGAACATTCTCTTAATATTTTGGTTTACCCCTGAAACATATTTGGAAACAAGAATCTGCTAAACCCATGACAGAAACATTAAAAAAAGACTGGGCAATCGGGACCTAAATGCTTTCCCAGAGAACTCCCCTCAAGAACTTTTTCACAGCCATACTGTCCTCCCCGTGTGAGGCACTTTCTGGTCCCTCTAAGTGCGTTCTTTAGCGTGGCCTCCTCTCGGAGCCCAGGCCAGCCTGTCTCCAGTTCACTGCTCCAGAAACCTGTCCTTTCCAGAATGTGCCTTTGAACGTGGAAGGGCCTTCAGCAGGCACTCTGGCTGTGGACAAAGATTCAGGGATGAGGAAGACTCTTCTTTCTTTGCGAATACTGCCTCGCAAAAACAACAGACACTGGAACATGAACACACTCTTTGGCTGTGAAGACACTTGGCGGTGGCGGGCAGCTTTATAAAAACTTTGGGAGGCCAGGAGTTTGTGAAAAGCATATACTATATGCAATAGATGATCCATAAAATAAAATAAGAATCCATGAGTCCATACTGATATAAATAAACAAACGAATGGGGGAGAAGAAAAAAACCCTTCCTTACAGTGGAATTCCAATTAATAAATGTAGAAGAAATGATGGAAATAGACACTTAACATTTGGCAAACACTACAGAAATAACTGCTTCAGGCAGGAATCATCAAGGGATGCTAAAATGAGTGGGCAAAAGTGTGATGAGAAACAGGATATTTACATAGTTTCAAAGTATCCCCCACAAGATACTTATTAATTACTAAGAGAAAAACAGTAAATTCCCAGTGGAGAAAGCTGGCAAGCACCACCTTAAGCAAGTAATCAAAGTTATCAGCAGTAATGGATAAATCAATGTGATGTGCTTCCTGACACAATGCACTGAGAAGGATACAATATCACTTTTATGCTATTCTTGCTAGAAATGGATTTAATCAAGAAAAAATGAGGGGAGAGTAGGGGATGGGGGAAATCACACCTAATAGGTACAATGTACATTATCTGGGTGATGGGCACACATATAACTTTGACTCAAGCAGTACAAAAGCAATTTATGTAACCAAAACATTTGTACCTATGTAATATTCTGAAAAAAAAATTATACATATTCATTCCTTTCTTCTGAAGTACTTGGTTATGGATTAAATTCTGTATTATTTTACAGAAAATCTAATGAGATAAATAACTATATTCCATTTCCAGTTTAAAATAATAGTATCATTTAGTTATTTTTATTTTACAACTAAACCTTCCTTGTGATATATAGGAAATAAGAAAAAGAAGATATAACCTATTAATATTTTTGCATTTATGTCATATTTTTCTCAAATGACTTGAGTCAGCTAATTATATATAGGTATTAACCAATGCAAATCATCCCAGTAAGCAATTGGTACTCTTAAGATTACTGTTGTAAGATAGCAAATAAATGTTCTGCCTAAAAAAATATAAATGAACCAAAATTGAGGGTACTGTACAAAATAGCTGGTCAATATTCTTTAAAAGTATCAAGGTTGCCAGGCACAGTGACTCATGCCTGTAATCCCAGCACTTTGAGAGGCTGAGGCAGGAGGATTAATTGAGGCTAGGAGTTCGAGACCAGCCTAGGCAACATAGCAAGACCCTGTCTCTAAAAAAAAAAAAAATTTAAAAATTAGCCAGGTGTGGTAGCACACACCTGCATTCCTAGCTACTTAGGAGGCTGAGGCAGGAGGATCACTCGAGCCCAAAAGTTTGAGGCTGCAGTGAGCTATAATTGTGCCACTGCACTGGAGTAAAGACTTCATCTCTCTCAAAAAAAAAAAAAGGTTCCAAGGTCAGAAAGACAAAGAAAAGGTGAGAAACCATTCAAGATTAAAGGAGAACAAAGAGATCTGACAGCCAAATGCATGACTATTGGGTCCTGAATCAGAAAAAGGACATTAATGAGATAATGTTACCTTCCAGATTTTGATAACTGTGCTTACATAAGATGTTAACATTCTCTGAGGAAGGGTATGTGAGAATTTTTTTGTCCTATTTTTGCAACTTTTTATAAGCCTAAATTATTTCAAAACGAAAGGTTAAATTACACTTGAAAACATGTATATTAGAGATTAGGCTTTCTCTCACAATAACCAGGGCCCGACGTCATAAAGCTTTGTGGGCTGACATATGTCAGGGCTCAACACGGGCTCAGCACCCACATGGGCAGGGGATGTTGGTACCCACATGGGATCTTATTAGAATCAAACACAGGCCAATGAGATTTATAGACACAATAAATGATAACATTCAAAAGATATAAAAATATCCATAACGGGTTTCTAGGGAGGGTCACGGGCATGTCAAGTCTCCCCTTCAACCTCTGGAAGGAGTTGTGCTTTCCTAAGACCTAATTGTGACCAGAGGGACAAGAAATGTAGGCAGAAAACAGCAAAATGTTCGTCACTCACTTGTCCTGGGACTCAATATACACGTAGAGATGAGGCTCAAAACACTTGGAAACAATGCCATGAAATGGATTGTCTGGGGCTTTGGGCTTCTTTGGCTGCAAAGAAAAAGAAAAGAAAAAAGAAACCCTATACTTGAGCGATCTTTGCAAATTTCCAAGCAATTTCAACGAAGACATCACTTCAAAGTTCATTCTTAACTTATAGCTAAGAGAGCACTCAATATAACTGAAGTGGGACTATGTCCCGCACTATGATTCATCCCTGTCTGTGAACAAGAAGCCAGCTTTGTTAGCATCATTTACTTGCTTTGTGTGGTGAAAGATTTACTGCTGCTTTGATAACACATGCGTTTTCAATTTGGAAGCTAGTAATCATCTGACTGATGTTTTAAAAATTTAAATCCTGGCTAATAATAGCACCTCGTATTTGTATAGTGCTTTAGAATTTATAAAGCGCTTTCACACGATCTAATTTTGATAGCCTCCATTTACTGATTGTTACGGGCCAAGCACTTTGATACCAAATAATATGTCATCTACTCCTCACAATAATCCAATTATTACTACTATTTTATAACTCAAGAAATGGAGACTCGGAGGGTTCTGACACCTGCCCAGAAGCATGTGCAGAAGCTTTCTACTTCTTAAACTAGACTCTTCCTATTATAGCATTATTTTCCTGCAATGGTTCCTAGACTTTAGTATTCTACAATCTCAATAAGTAAATGTAAGAAAAAGAAGGGTGGGGAACCAACATAGAGTTGCCAACTTTTTATTTTGCTAATTTCTCTTCTTACCACAAGTTCCCAAAAAAGTATTTTATACATCCAAATTTTATAAGGCTAAAATAGCTGCATAAAGGCAGTCCTTTCTAAGAAAGAATAGCTGGTAACTTTATTGCAGGTAGATAGATAAATAAACATAGACGGATAAGACTATATGGTCTTTATTTTTTGCCTTTGACCACTAAAACACTAGACCAGCATTGGTCCCCAGACTGTTACTTGGAAATGTGGTTCAAAGGAAGTGGGCCCTGCATGTGAAGAAGTTTTAGGAATACCTTTATTTATTTTGCTTAGAGTTTCCTTTATGCACAAAAGTGAATTATGATTAAAGAAAAGTCTATGCATAAGTCTGAAGAGCTCATTAAGTATAAAATATAGATTCTAAGTGATAAAAGAAGATGGCTACATGATATCCCCACAGACTCATCTTGATCAGTCTGCCGCAGGTCCTGACCAAATAGCGCTGTTATCCTACCCCGCCTCTGCCCACTGAAGTGCTCTTCTGCAGTGCGGAGGGACACTGGACCCTGTCACCATGGCACCCAGATCCTCTTGCGGTGTTTTCAGTGTGAGTTGAAGCAAGGGAACAATGCGAGGGTTTGCTCGAGTTTCCTTTTTTCTTTCCCCCTCCCCCTCGGCAGGGCTGCCTCCTGCCCCTGCCTGTTTTATGAATGTGCTCATGTTTAGATAGTAGGTGCTGGAATTTCAACTCAAACTGGTGTCCCCCTTTGCACTATCCAGCTCCCCAAAGGGTTGATTTTCAGCTTAAAAACTATACTAAGTCATTTAGCAGTAGCATTCAGGCTGGATTTCAGAGTGTGTGAATTCTGCCCAAAAGCTGCAGATGTTTAAGCTATTTCCTCCTGCAGTTTGATGGACTAATAAAAGGTTACTGTTGTCACAGTAAGGAGGTCTGCAGCTGGTCCCATTTCCTTTTATTACTATCCAATGTAAACAGATTAAATCTAACTGCTAGGATCACCAGAAGGGTACATTTTTAAATCAGAAATTCCTTATTTCTTCTCCCTCTTTCTTTTCTACTTTTCTCAGTCCCCTTTCAGATGTCATTTTTTATCATTGGGAGTATCTTGGCAACTGATTGTTCAGGCCCTCTTGTAAACTAAATACCTCTTTCCAAGTCCACGCTCCCTTTTCAATAGCCAGGCGTAAACTGCAGCAGTGAGCAGGGAGTGACCCTTACCTGGAGGGCCGACTGCCTACTGGTCACAGCACCGCAATGGGGTGGATAACCCAGGGAACTTCGCTGCAACCACCTCTGGCTGAGTTTGCCACTGACATCCGTGGAGTTCCTCCCCAACACCCCACAGGGCTCCTCTGTTCCTGCCCGCCCAGCTCCAGGAGCCATCAGGCTGCTGGGAAGGGGGAGATCCTGTTGCTTCCGCCCAATTTGCCACAGGCAATACAAGTGCCAGCGAGGCAGTGGGAGGTCAGGGATGGCATCTGAGGAGGCATTAGTCACTGGTGCATAAGTTTTACTACTAACGAGTAAGAGCCCATGAAATTGCGGGTGGCTCATCTAGTCCTCGGGGTATGAATTTAGTTTAGATTTTTTTTTATTTTTTATTTTTTTTTTTGAGACAGAGTCTCACTCTGTTGGCCAGGCTAGAGTGAGTGCCGTGGCGTCAGCCTAGCTCACAGCAACCTCAAATTCCTGAGCTCAAGCGATCCTCCTGTCTCAGCCTCCCGAGTAGCTGGGACTACAGGCATGCACCACCATGCCCGGCTAATTTTTTCTATATATATTTTTTAGCTGTCCATATAATTTCTTTCTATTTTTAGTACAGATGGGGTCTCGCTCTTGCTCAGGCTGGTCTCGAACTCCTGAGCTCAAACGATCCGCCCACCTTGGCCTCCCAGAGTGCTAGGATTACAGGCGTGAGCCACCGCGCCCGGCCCTAGATTTTTTTTTAAACAGACATAAAACCCTCCATTCAAAAGAAAGTCCACAATACAAGGTGACTCAAGACAGAACTGCTCTGATGGCAGGGACCTAGGTCCCTGGTCTCCTCCCAACTCCCCACAGCAACATCTGAGGAGATACCAAGGAACACAGTTTGGAAACCATTAGCCCTCTCTACAGATAAAGAAACCAAGGGAGTCTAGAGAGAGTAAATAACCTATTTAGGATCACATGGTCAGTTAATGGCAGACTGGAGTCTAGCATTTTCACCACCACATGACTCTGCTTTACCCTATGTATTTATGGGATGTCAGTGTTCTGTGTTCTTACAATGAGCAGGTCTTGTTCCTTACAATAACAACTTCAAGCTTCCAGGATGAGCAAAAAGTTCCAAGAGAAAGAAAAATCATATTTTACCTGGCAAAACTGATTTCGTAGGTATAACATGATAGGCCTCTCTTTCATAATTCAGTTTAATAACATCCAGAGATTACTAGTTAAGGGGATAACTTTTCATGGCAGCACTGAAAGCATCTGCGTGTTCAACTGCACAGTTCTGGACATGACAACAGCAGCCACTAGTACTGGGGAGATCTGAGGGCCCTGCCAATGGTACCACTGCACAAAGCAGGCTCAGAGGGTGCAGGTGACCCCGCGTGGGTGGAGGACACACCAGAAGAATGAGCTCTCCAGCCAGGACTCCTTTTTCTACTGAGTCCTCAGTCCCAAAATGTGGGCGTTGCATTTGTTTAGTTAGAAGAAATCTTTTGTTTTCTTCCATGCTAGCCAATAACATGATGACTTTAAGTCAACTACAGCTAATCCTATACATCTCTGAGATATCCTCTCCGTTTTGCTCATTCACTTCTATTCCTGAGATTCATTTCTATGTCCTCCACTGTTTAATGAGACGTGAAGGTATTAAAAAAAAGAGCACTGGGAAAGGAATTCTAGTTTCTGACTGCTAGACCTGGCTTTCAGTCTTAGCTCCTCCACTTCCAAACTACGCGACTGTGGGCCAATCACTTAACCTCTCTGAGCTGCAGTTTCATCGCCTACAAAATGAGAGGCAGGCGTTGTGAAGACAAAATGAAATAAAGCATGTAAAAGACTTTTAAATTACAAAGCGCTATAAAAATGTAAGGTATCCATTTTTATTACTGTCATTTAATCAACGGACCAGACACATTTTACTGCATCACTTCAGAACCGCTCCTGGAAATCCTGCTCTCTCAGCTCCTGCCAGGCGTGCACACCTACCCTCGCCATGCTGGGAACGCAGGCCTAGCTGTGGAATGTGTGGCTACAAGTTTCCCAGAGCTGTCTTCCCAGCCAGCCTCCCTTTTGGTGGGTGTCTGGAGCAAAATAATACCATGAAATAATCCTCTAGCAGCCAAGTGTAGAAAATTAAAAAGAAGGATCACTAATCCAGAAAGGAAAAGTCCTGATTTATGGCTCTAACCTCGCTTGTCATAAAATGGCAGTGAAACAAAAACACCATTCTGTAGGATGAAGGGAGAGGAAATTTAGAGTTGGACAGAAAAATCCAAAGGAAATTAAAGTGCTAGTGTGCTCTGAAAAGTAACTCTCCAAATATGCCATTGGTCACCTTGTTATTTCCAGGCCTCCCCAATGGCTTCCAGACCTCAAGTGATCAGCTTACACGGCGTGGTGGCCTCGGCTAGCGGACGGTGCTGCTAGCTTCCCCGGGATCTTTCAGCCTCTCACATCATCACGGTGTCAGATGAGAGTATGACCGAAAAGCTATGCTAACAAGTTTGGGAGATGATGAATGAGGCAGAGCAGAATTCTGCTGGCCCTACCGCATGGGCTAATTAAGCTGTGTGTGCTGCTAAGTCCTGGTGGGGAAGCTCTTCAGGAGCAGAGATGTGGAGCAGGAAGGGCTGCCCTTTCACTCAGTTCTCTCAATGCACTTTCAGAGAAAGCCCTTCTCTAAAGACCACCAAAGCTGTTGTCTCGGAACGTGTCAATAGCCAGAGGATCATATCTGGAGCAAGTGGACCCATTTGCAGAAGCAGACAGTAGGTTAGGTTACCCGTGGCAATGCAAACCAGACTCACTTGATCCAAATCTCCTTTCTCCGTTGCCAGCTCCTCCATCTCTGATGCTGGCTCATCTTCCAGGAAGGGATTGGTAGATGCGGGTGGAGACTCGAGTTTTTTCTGTGTAGTAGACATGAGAAAGAAGTATTTTTTTTTTTTGAGCATATTCAATAGCCTTCCCCATTGATCTTCTGCTTTTTCCAAGTCTCCTCAACAACTAACTCATGAAATCTGATCTAACACACAAGAACTGAGGCAACACGGACCACATTCTTACCTCCAGGCCTTCACGATGCTTTTCTACCTTTCTGAAACCTATTTCCCACACCGGCCCAATTCTAATCTGGCTAAACTCTCACTCATCTTGCAGATCTCAAATTAGAAGGCCCTTCTGCTGGAAAACCTTCCCCATCTGTCAAGTTTGGGTTAGATGTCCCTGCCGCATGCTATAGGTCTCCTACTCAGGTATTTATTAAAATATTGCAATTGGGTCAGGCACAATGGCTCACGCCTGTAATCATATTGGGACGCCAAGGTGGGAGGATCACTTGAAGCTAGAAGTTCAAGACTAGCCTGAGCTGGTCAGACTCCATCTTAACAAAAAATACAAACATTAGCTGGGTGCGGTGGCACGCCTGCAGTCCCAGCTACTCAGGAGGCTGAGGCAGGAAGATTGCTTGAGCCTCGGTTGGGGTTTTAAGGTACAGTGAGCACGATGATGTCAATACACTCTAGCCCAGGCAACAGAGCGAGACCCTGTCTCAAAAAAAAAAAAAAAAAGAAAAAAAGAAAAAGAAAGGAAAAAAGAAATTGAATAGAATAAAATAAAATAGTACAACTGCCCATTTATGTGTCTTTTCCCCTTTAGACTCTGATGGCAGGGATGGTAGCTGTCTTATTCTCCACCATATCTCTGGTGTCTGGCATGTGGTAGGTCCTCAATAAATACAAATGAATCCAAATGCCAGATGGGTTTGAATTCTAGAACAAACTACAAAGTTGACCTCATGTGTTCTAGATTATAGACAGAAGTCTCTTCCCAAATAAGTCCCATTACAACAAAGAATATAGAAATCTCCTTAAGAAAAAGTACTTCCCTGCTCCTAAATACGACTGCTGTTTCAAGACAGATCACTGAGTGGGACCACAGGCTAGTGGGAAAGCTGGAGGCAGGAGACATGGGTTTTAGCTCCAGTGGTGCTGCCCCGGCCAAACCAACTAGCTTCTCTGAGCCACAACGACTGCGTCTGCTGAATGGGGGTACAGTCACAGGTCTATCTGAAGGATGAAATGTGATAAAGTGTGGGAAACCCTGGAAGAAGCACATGAGACATATGACGGTCGCCGCTGCTGTTAATTCCAGTACAACTACAGAACTGAGACAACTCTTTGGAATGTTTTACAATTTTGACTTAGAGATGTTATTCATGCCCAGGAGCTGGGGATTTTAGCAGAAAGGAAGCCAAGTGGACAAGCAGGATAAAAGGGATTGGTTGGTGCTGGGAATGAGGGGACGGGGCAAGGGATGGCTCTCTGGGGGCAAGCAGCTAAGTAGAGAGGCAGTTTCTAAACGTACTTGTGACATTTTAGCCAATACCAGTGGAGCAACCTGAGCTGACGTCTAAGGCTAAAGGGACAGCAGAAGGACAGCAGTGTCCTTCGCTGAGTGCCAGAACATCACCTGAAGATATTATACAAACAAAAGACAAAACAAACACAAAAATAAAAACCACACCTGTGTCTGGCTTTGGTTTTAAGACAATTCTGCTTACACTCATTTCCACTACTTAATTCTTGGCCAAAACACTTGGATGCTACTTATGTAGACAGATACAGCCTCAGTGTATGAGAAAGCCTGTGATGACTGCATTAGCTCAAGGTAATCATTAATAAGATGAAGATTTTTGTGATATCCTGGTGAGAAAACAACATGGTCTAAAAACCAAGCAAACATTTCAAATTTGCACACTCTGAACTTTGGCTTCTTTGTTTGATATGAGAAAAAAAAAATCTCTATAAACTTTCTTATTTTTAGAAAGCATTATTTCTAAGCTTTAGTTGTCTTTTTAAGAGTTGTTGGTATCTTAGGGAGAGGGCAATAGTAAGAAAGGGAAACTACCAAGTTTAATCTTCAATAATAAAAAAAATTAGTCAATAGCATTAGATTCCACTATTAACCCACTGGCTTAATAGTGGGTTTCAAGATCATGCTGTTGAACTGAGTCACTGTGATTCTGTCTTTTGGTCCTTTGTAAATGTGGAAAGCAAGTCAGTTAACTGAAGATAAAAGCTTTGTTCAAAATTGTTCAGCGATAGAAACAGGATTTGAATTTTTGAGCTAAATGTTCCTCATCTAAGTCTACTAGGGTTTATAAGAACATCTCATGATTACCTACAGGTGGATCTCATTTTTAAAACATAAGGTGATACTGGAAATCATGGCGCAAAGTGGACATGGGGAGGTGGACTGAGGGTGTTTCTGGGCTCTGGAGTAGAGTGCAAAGTGCACGGATAAAGCTGCAAGAAGTAAAACATAAAAGGCAGCACAGAACAAGCGGAGCAGCACCCGAGGCAGTGTACGCGTGGGTCACGTGTTTCATGTTACTGGGCCAGAAGATTCTGAAGGTTTCTTCTCCATCTCCACAGTCGGTCTCTATTAATAGACTGATGAAATGACTGTGGGGAGTTGTGGACACACAGGAGCTCCTGGCTCACTCGTCTGTGGCACACACATTCCGAGTGTGGACCGAGCTAGTCCAAGAAAGGTGATTCACGCCTGTGTTCAAACGACTGTGCTGGGCACCAGGAGTGAAGCAGTGCACAGACAGACCACCCTCCACTCTCACAGAGGTTAGGGTCTGCTGGGGGAGACAAGCTCTAACTATATAATCACACAAGCATGTGATAAGGGCCATGAAGGAAAAGTAAGCGTTGTTAGGAAAGCACACAATGGAGGGTCACAGAAAACTTCCCTAATAATGTTTGAGCCAGAACTGCAGGGCCCCCCAGAGTTAAATATACGAAGCAGGGGAGAAGTGGGGTGAGGGATGGAGTAGATCTTTCTAGGCCCAGGAACACTCATTCACTCAACAATTACGCACTGAGCATCTATTCTGTTCCGGGAATCCTTCTGTGCACTGGGGATGCAATGGAATAAGACAGATAAGAAAGGCAGGCACTGAGACAAAAAGAAACTTTAGGAACTGGGGTGGGCTGGAGGTGAGGGTGTGGAAGTGCTTCTACATACAGGGTGATCAGAAAAGGCTTCTCTGAGAATGTGGGAGTTGGGCAGAGACCTGAATAAGGAGATGGAGCCAACTGGGCAAAATCTGGGGGTGGGGGGGAGTCTTCCCAGCAGGGGGACCCGGGGCAAAGTCTAGACAGCACTTGGTGAGTTTGGGGGACAGAAAAGAGGATGAGGGCATGGGGCAAGAGAGGTAGTAGGAACCCAGTCGCATGGTCTTTTGTGGGCCACGTTACAGTTAGATTGTCTTCTCACTGCAATTGGGAGTCATTGGGGGTTTTAGACAGGCAAGTGATATGATCTAATTTGGATTTTTAAAATATTCCACTGCCATCCACAGACTACAATGGGAGCAAGATGACAGTTTAAGAGGTTACTACAGCGTTCCAGGCAAGGGCTGATGGGGAAGCAGACTGAGCTGGTGACATGGAGACAGAGAAAAGTGGCCAGATTGGGATATATGTAGAAGATAGAGCCACGGACTTGCTGAGAGAGAGGAAGTGAGGGCAAAGGAAAGAAAGGAGTCAGGGACACTCATTTCTTGGCCTGAACAACTGTGTGGCTGGTGTTGCCCTTCACTGAGATGGGGCACCCTCATGTAGAGGTGAGGGCACAGGCTCTGGATCTGACAAACCTGGGTTCAAGCCCAGGCTCTACCACTGGGTATGCTGCTTAACTTCTCCGAGCCTCAGTCTCGTATCTGCAACGTGAAGGGATAGTAACACCTGCCTCTTTAGAACTGTTATGAGGATTAAATGAAGCAATGTCTACCAAGCATGAGATACACAGTTATGCACCACACCATGACATTTCCGTCAATGACAGACCACATACATGATGGGAGTCCCATAAGATTACAATGGAGCAGGCTATACCATCTGGCCCTGTGTAAGGCCCTGTGGTTTCTTTTTCCAAACAGAATTTTGTTCTTTTTATGCTGCCAAACCTTTCAGTACTTCTCTTTATGGCTTCCTAGGATGTTCACACAATGATGAAATTACCTAACAATGCACTTCTCAGAATATATCCCGTCACTAAGCAACACATGGCTGTACATATAAAGTGGCTTAACACACTGTCTAGCACACAGGGAAAAGCTCACTAAGTGGAAGCTTTCAGTAGTATTTAACAGGGTGAGCAGAACTGTTGTGTTTCCCCTAATGAAGAAACTCTCAGAAGGGAAAGAAGTGGGAGCACAAGGCTAAAGGTCTTATAAAAAGAATTCCTTTTAATCACAAGTGAGAGCCTATCCCTACTATTTTGTCTCTTCGGGATCTCGCCAGGAAATGAAAGCAACGGGCCCATTAGCTGACAAGTGCAAAGGCACACTGCGCTGCTCCCTTCTTCCCGAGTCTACAACAAAGAGCTCACAGTACTGCACATACCACCCGCCAGCCTGATGGTAAATGTTATGTTACGAAACCCTGAGGTGTGGATGTAGACTCCTGCTACTTAGAGGGCTACATTACTGCTCAGATTAATTTGCTGTGATAAAAGAACAGGTCTTTGCAGAGAGCAATCACTGGCACAATGCGGCCTTCTGTGCAAGAGCCCTGTTGTCAGAGCCGACCAGATCACACTTCTCGGTCCTGCTTTGCAGCTGTTGTAGACCATAGAGAATTACAAGTTTGGGTTTAGATTTGTAGTAACTCAAATGACATATATTCCATGAACTCTGGGGCTGCTAAATAAAACCAAAAATTTGCCAAGAAGTGAATGACTTTCCAATTTTAAAATAACTCATTCTTTTTGCTATGATGACAGTTGATTTCAAGTCCACACAGGAAGGCAAAATTCTTCACACAGCAAGTGAATTCCTACTGATTAAATCACATGGGATTTCCAGCACCTCCAAACCAAAAAGGGTCGTGTGACAACCAAGCTGCCTAATTGACTGTTAGGAAGGGCGAGTCTGGCTGCAGTCAGCAGCATATCCATATGCGTCTGCCTGCACAACTCCCTTTTTGAGGCCCTAGCTGGACATGTCAAATTATCAAAGAGGGAACTCTGAAATTTAAGACCAACTTTTTTCTATTCCTTGGAGGAAAAAGCTTTCAGTTATGAGATGAAAGTTCTGCATTTCCCATTCCATAAATGCTTTACTCCAGCCCAATTCCTAATTTGTCCTTATGAGACAGCCTGGGGCTTTAGCTGATAGTCAAGATTGTAAGCACAAAGGGCCACGCACACCTGGTGTTTACTATTACAGAGACACTCTCTTGCTACCACCACGTTCACGTCTTACATTGTGACAGTTATGTATAGGTTTCTTTCTCCCACCAGACCATAAGCACCTGTCTTACTCAATTTCTCATCTTTTTCTAAGGCCCTGCACAAAGAGGAAGCTTGAAAACTATTTGTGAATAAATGCTGATCAGACGAGAAGCCCTCAATAAATTCCTCTAAAGCCCTCTAAAATTCCCTTTAGAAACATGAGCAACATATTCTATTGTCTGTAAACAAAACAAAAAGCCTGTTTATATGTGTGCATGCATACTTGTAAGAGAGTCTCAACAACATACCCCAAACTATTAAACAGTGGATACCTCTGGGGATTTGGAGTTAGTTGAGAGAGAAGAGATCTTCCTTTTAAAATATTTTATTCTGTTTGAATTTTTAACAAACATGTATTGCTTTTTGGGGCGGGGGGTAGATAGGATATTTACCTGAAGAGTGAAGGCGACTTATAAATAACTCATACAGTATTTTCTAAAGCCCTTAACACTTTTAAATAGCAATGGAATTCATATAACATAAAATTCACCATTTTAAAGTCATTTATAATTCAGTGATTTTTAATATATTCACAAAGCTGTGCAACCCTCACCAATATCTAATTCCAGAATATTTTTCACTCCAAAAAGAAACCTATACCCATTAGCTGTCACTTCCCAATCTTTCACTTCCTAATCCTTTTTGTCTCTGTGGATTTGTCTACTTTGGACATTTTCTATCAATGGAATCATACAATGTGTGACTTTTTGCATCTGGCTTCTTCCACATAGCATAGTGTTTTCAAGGTTCATCCATATTGTAATACGTGTCAGTACTTCATTTATTTTTATGCTTAAAAAATATTCTATTGTATAGCTATACCACATTTTGTTTATTCATTTGTCCATTAATGGACATTTGGGGTGTTTCTAGCTTTTGGCTATTGTGAATAATGCTGCTATGAACATTTGTATATGAGGTTTTTATGTGAACATGTTTTCAATTCTCTTGGGTATATACCTAGGAGTGGAAACTTGTAATTTAAAAAAAAAATCAGATTGCTTTGCCTTTTTTATTTGGTAGAGTTTCCCCTTTGCATTTGGAATCAGTGCATTAACACTGTGAGATGTCCTAAAACAAGGAGTGACTACCTCTTCTGAAGCTTAATAAATCATGACTAATATTAAGACTCAGTGCTGGGAGAGATCAAGCTGCATTCATAAGAACCAGTGAGAATCCAGAAAGCAGTTTAAAACAGAGGCTATCTGAAACTTGAAAATGTTCCTACCTTTGACACTATAATTCCTCTAGTATGTGGACATTTGTAAACAAAAATTGTTCACATAGCCGTATTTACAAAAGTGAAGAGTTGGGCGCAGTGGCTCACACCTATAATCCTAGCAACTAGGGAGGCTGAGGTGGGAGGATTGCTTGAGCCCAAGAGTTCAAGACTAACCTGAAGAACATAGTGAGAAATAGTGAGAGCCTCTCTTAAAAAAAAAAAAAAAAAAAAATGCATATATATATATATATATATATATATGTAAAAAATAGGAAAGAATGAAAAAAAATTTAGCTGGGCCAGGCATGTCTGTAGTCCCAGCTACTTGAAAGGCTGAGGCAGGAGGATTACTTGAGTCCAGGAGTTCGAGGCTATGAGTGTGCCACTGCACTTCAGCCTGGGTGACAGAGATGGACCTGGTCTCTTAAAAAAAAAAAAAAAAGACTAAGGTCTAATAAGAAAAGAGTGTTTAGGGAAATCATGGAATATCTATATATGGAAATATTATGCAAGGATTGAAAAGCACTTAAGATATATGAAGGAAAGAAGGATATAAAATTATATATATATCATCATATAAAAAAATTAACTCAAATGGATCAAAGATCTAAATGTAAGAGCTAAAACTGTAACACTCCTACGAGGAAACACAGGTAAATCTTAGTAGCCTTGGATTAGACAACAGTTTCTTGGATATGACACGAAAATACAAGCAAGAACAAAAAAAAAAAAATAAGATAAACTTCATCAAAATTGAAATCTTGGCCGGGCACGGTGGCTATAATCCTAGCACTCTGGGAGGCCGAGGCGGGCAGATAGTTTGAGCTCAAGAGTTCGAGACCAGCCTGAGCAAGAGCGAGACCCCATCTCTACTAAAAATAGAAAGAAATTATATGGACAGCTAAAAATATATATAGAAAAAATTAGCCGGGCATGGTGGTGCATGCCTGTAGTCCCAGCTACTCGGGAGGCTGAGACAGGAGGATCGCTTGAGCCCAGGAGTTTGAGGTTGCTGTGAGCTAGGCTGACGCCACGGCACTCACTCTAGCCTGGGCAACAGAGTGAGACTCTGTCTCAAAAAAAAAAAAATAAAAAAATAAAACGTACAATTTCAACTGTATAAAATGTAGAGAAAGAACACACCAAAATCCTCATCTCTGATTCAGATGACTTTTTTTTTCTTGCCTATAATTTCCAAATTTTCTAAACTGATCATGTATCACTCTCTTCTCAGAAACAAACAAAAGTTAATCTAATGAATTTGATGTTATTCAAATGGAAGAATACATTCCTCTAGCATCAATAAAACATTTATAAGTTATTTTCCCACACTGAAGGGAGTGTATGAGATAAGGCAAAGCTATTTCCTTGTTCAAGGCAGAAGCCCTCCCACTGTGGCAGAACTGGGAAGCCCTGCCTGTCCTCCTCTTGCACGGTTTCCCAATGCAGGTGTCAACTTGCTGGAAGACAGAAGGGTAGGATGAGACTCTGTGTGGGGGCTTTCATAAGTAGTGAGCCTTTTGCAAACACTCTTACGCTCAAACTGCGTCTATAGTTTCTATATTTGTAATATAATTTTTTTTTTTTTTTTTTTTTTTTTTTTTGAGACAGAGTCTCACTCTGTTGCCCAGGCTAGAGTGAGTGCCGTGGCATCAGCCTAGCTCACAGCAACCTCAAACTCCTGAGCTCAAGGGATCCTCCTGTCTCAGCCTCCCGAGTAGCTGGGACTACAGGCATGTGCCACCATGCCCGGCTAATTTTTTCTATATATATTTTTAGCTGTCCATATAATTTCTTTCTATTTTTAGTAGAGATGGGGTCTCGCTCTTGCTCAGGCTGGTCTCGAACTCCTGAGCTCAAACGATCCGCCCACCTCGGCCTCCCAGAGTGCTAGGATTACAGGCGTGAGCCACCGCGCCCGGCCTGTAATATAATTTTTAAAACTGGGCTAGTATACGTGCATATTAAAATGATCCCTGTAAGACAAAGGACAATTCTATTTAGAAAGGCAACTTATGCAATGGCCAAGAGGAAGGGAAATCCAGCTGCATGAAATGGGAACATTTTTTATTTTATTAAAAAGAAAAACCTCCCAATCGATGAGGCTGTTACAAAATCCAACCCCATCTACTCTGCTATCAGCAGAAGGTTGAATATGATTTGTTCACCTTGAATGTAATCATCGAGTCACTAATAATGCATATGGGTATAGTTAAATCACATCCAGACATTTGCCTTTAATTTCAAGGCATTTTAATTTACAGACTATCTTGAATCCCTCCTAGAGGGTCAGAACTTAAGGCAACTGGAAGAAGTACCGGCAGCCCACTTCTACAAGTCACAGTTACAGCACAGGACATCATATGACTTGTTAGGGTTGGTACAGTAGAAACAAAACAAGCCCTGTCCTTAAGGCTCTTTCAGTCGAAAGTTCCCCCAGATGTCAAAGTCGCACCTCTCACTTTCAGTTTCAAGTTCCCTCAGATGTCAAAGTTGCATCTCTAGAAAAAGAACAAAAGACGATGCATCCGTTGATCAGATAGGAGAAACTGAGTTGGGGCAGGTCTTTCTGGTGAGCTAGTCAGGCTCTCAAGCTTGCCCTCATTGTTTCACTGTCCAACAGTCCAAGGACTTCAAAGGTTCTGAATGATGCAGGGAAGGGGTGGCAGGGGCAGAGGTGAGGGGTGTGGCCTGGGGAGGGGCAGCAAGGGAGGATCTCTGGCCAGCTTGGCTCCCTGGCTGACTTCTTACTTGCTCTATGGTATCTTTCCAAGGAATTCACTAACTTTCTGTGAAATATGGCATATATTAAAGGGTGTCAAGATATCCCTTGGTTCATTTCATAGTTTATATCTGATACTATGAAACAAAATGGTGGCCAAAAAAGATTTCCCAAAAAGCATATCCTGGAAGCAAGGCAGCATGGAAGGTAGCAAGGGCTGGGGAGCAGCAAGCCTTCAGGTAGGTCAGGCCAACTGGAACCCCTGGCCTGGCCCAGCCCAGCCTCTTCCCAGTACTTTGTGTTGGAATAATAATCAGTACCCATGACTAATTCACCAAGGTCCCTGACACTCAAGGTTGCAGAAGGTGAAGAAGGCCCCACTTGGCCCAGAGTGAGGTGATGGCAGGGACCAGGCTCAGTGTGAACATCATCTATAGTGAGAACCTTCACATCTCCCCACAGCAGAGCTGCAGTGAACCGATTCTTCCAGACCTGGCCTGCCTAGTTGAAGTGGCCACAGCAGTTCTGTTCTCTTTCTAGAAACTCATCTTTAAGGCAGAATCCTTAAAGGCTGTTGGACGGCCATTGTCAGGACTTGGAATGTAGAATGGTTGCTGGGTCATGATAACTGATACAAAGAATGGTCCCAGGAAGAGGGTGAATTTTAATTGAATGGTGAAGTTGAATAATTTGGAGAAACCTGCAGAGAAGACAGTTGACCAACTAGAGGGGTGAATCAAGAGCTCCTGGTATTCAGCAGGATTTTCTGGCCAAGGATTTATTATCTGAAACTCTTTGCAAACATGATAAGAGAGGAAAGTAACAACTGAACAGCTGGAAGGGTGATTTACAAACCAGTTCTGCCAGAAAATTTCAAACATGGAAGACCAAAAACGAAGGGACTGGGGGAAAAGATTCAAGTGCTCCTAGTTGACCACTGATCACCACCACAGAACACAGTATCTGCCTAGAGATGAAACGGCTCCATTCCAAGAGCCTGGCCCTGCTGAGTTAAGGCAGAGAGGGGTCTTGCCCTGAGAAACAAGCACATCCAGCCCTGTCTTCCCTGGGACCGAAGGTGGCAGACAGTTGTCCACTGCCACTTTGACAGTCCTATACCTTTTTTCTACAAAAATGCATTATTTTTGCAAACCTAAGTAGAGCTCCTGTCAGTTTTTCATGGTCTCTACATGGTTACCCTGCTCAGCAGCCTCAGCTTGTCCAGAGAGGGTCTTTCCCTGCTCTCGTGACCCTAGCAGTTTTGTCCTGTAGGGGATTTCCTTGGACAGGTGAGAATTCCAGTGTGTTCTAAACAGACCTAAGTTTACTGGCTACTCTATCATCAGATTCAACAGGGCCATTTGTTCTCCTGTGATCTTGTAGCTCTCTGAATGTAAAACAAAAGTCACCAGGAAGTAGGGTCCAGCCAAAGGAGGTGAAAAATAGCTCAGAACAGGTGTCTGGCACTAATGCTATTCAAGCATCCTTCATTGAGACCTATTTCTCATCTGGTCAGCCAGATGATTGGCTCAGAGAGACTAGCCTATGTTTTACTGACAGAGCACAGCAAGAAGCTATGGGAATTCAGGGGCTCCTCCCAGGGTGGGGTCTGTGCTCAAAGCTTAAACCTTCTTGTCCCCAAGCAGACTCTGTAGGGCCGAGCCCAGTGCTGTCATGTCTCTGCTGGAAACCAGGCCAGAAGCATGGCTTGGGGAGGGCAGAGAGGAGAGCCCGCACGAGGAAATCAGGGGGTGCTGAAGCCAACCACACAGTTCTCAGGAGAGATACACACTCCCTTCAATGGCATTTCTCTTCACTATTTCCTTTTCTGACTTGCATTTTCTTTAAAGGAATTTTCATCCATTTTGTGGCCTATTTTTTCCCCCTTGTTACTAAAAAGAAATCAATTTTGAATGTAAGTTAGCAAGGAGAGGAGAGTATTTTTTTGTTTGCCAAGTATGCAAAGTGGTTTATGGTTCTAGTTGGATTTTATTTGAATAAAGTCATAAGTGAGCCTGAGCAGGCAGGGCTTTGCTGTCTTGCCTTAAAACTGAGCTGCTGCCGCCACCACTCTGCAGCCCAGTGCCCTGAGGGACCAGCCCCATTCACCTACTCTGAGGCAGGTCTTGTGGGGCAAAGAGAGGATTCCACTGAAGTCCCAGGATCTTACGGCCAGAAAGATGGGAGCCAGAGAAGGTAGCTGAGGTGAGGGGTGAATAAGTGAGCGGGACTCCAGGTCCAACTCCTGCCCTGACTCCCTGCTTCAATCAGAGCAGTGAAGTTTTTATGTTTTTACATATTAGCTCTGTGGCCTCAGGTCACAATAAGCATAGCATCTACTTCCTATGGTAGGTTGATGAAGCCAAGTGACTGCCTGCAGGTACAAGCACCTAGCACAGTGTGGGACACCCAGTGGATGCTCAAAAAAGGTTAGCTATTGTGTTTGGATTCCCCATTAGATTTTGTTAGAAGAGAGAGTTTGGAAATCACTGATTTGGCCCTTCTCCCTCATTTTAAAACAACTGAAAAATACCTTTGTTAAAGTACACAAAAAGAACATAAATGTATTTGTACAAGATAATTTGTAAGAAGAATACCAGAGTAAAAGGAAAAAAACCATTTCTTTGCTTCTCCACCTACTCTCACTCCAACTTCCTTCCCCAGAGACATCTACTATTATCATTTCCAGATCTTTTAGTTACACATTTATATATATAAACATGCCTTTTGCTTTTTACATAAATAGAATCATACCATATGTGCTGGGCTGTAACTCACATTTTGCACTTAACAATGTATCTGAGAGGTTTTTTCCCCATGTTAGCACATCTAAAATATCCCCCATTTCTCTACTTTTAAACTGCTATAAAGTATTCCATAGTATGGATATACCTTGATTTATTTAACCATTCTTCAATGACGAACATTATAGAAATACCCCAATTTTTTGTTTTTAAGGCTGCAGTTCACCTCTTCCTATGTACATCTTCCTCTACATGTATGCATTTTTTTGTAAACTTCTTGTTTAGATGTCAAATTATTGCCTCACAGGACATGCACATTTAAATTTCTGACAGATAATGACAATTTATTCTCCACAAAGGTTGTACCAATTTGTATACTAGCACTAAAATTCTGTATTGTTAGTCTTGTAAATTTTTTTGCCAATCTGATGTCGGAAATATAGTATCCTGTGCTGGGTTTTTTTCCCCATATTTATTAGCCAACTAAATTCTTCAGTGAGTTGTCTGTTTGACCCTGTACTCATTCCTCTAATGGCTTACTTATCTCTTTCTAATTGATTTTTAACAATTTCCTTTTTATGTGCTAGACATTATTTGTCTTACAGAGCTTAAACTATTTTTTAATCCCTTAATTATGTTTATGGTTTCTTTTTCCAAACAGAATTTTGTTCTTTTTATGTTGCCAAACCTTTCAGTACTTTTCTTTATGGCTTCTGGGTTTTATGTCTTGTTTACTCCCCCGGTACTCTGCTATTAGACGGTAGTCTATTCTTCTCGTTTAACAGACAGGACGATTCACTAAGTTACAGCAGAGTCAGTACCACACCACAAGTCTCTCTTGATGGCTGGCCCAAGGATTTTGCTACTAAATCACACTGCTTCTCTATTGTTACCAGCAGTTTTAAAAAAAAAATACAGTTTTAAAGAAAATTCAAGAGGTATGAGTCTCTCAACTTTGATTTCTTCTTCCCTTTCTCCTTTCTTCTTTCCCTCTCCATTCCTGCTGGCATGAGTTCTGTGTATTCTTTGCATGACTAGGGGACAGAGATGAGTCTGATTCCTGCATTCAAGGAATTCAAAGCCTGCGTGTATATAACGATGTAAACAGAAATTACCATAAAACATAGAAATTTGGTTTCTCCATAGATAGGAAATCTGAAGAAAGCACAATGATGTGTCAGCAGGATCCTGGGGCTCCCAAAAGAGGTTTTCAGAAAGACACTTTGCACCTGGTCCTTTTTTTTTTTTTTTTTAAGAGATGGGGTCTTGCTATGTTGCCCACACTGGATTCAAACTCCTGGGCTCAAGCGATCCTCCCACCTCAGCCTCCTAAGTAGCTGGGATTACAAGGTGCATGCCACTGTGCCCAGCCGGACCTGGTCTTTGACTCCACAGCGATGAAATGTTTTTAACTAGCAATGCTATATTCCACCTGTCCAGTAGAGGTGCACAGTCCCTAGACCTATTCATCTACCTTTGAGGTTTACAGAGACACATTGTCCTAGTTTGCTCACCAGAGATGTTAAAAGGCAAACCCTAAAGTAAAAACACATCCGAATTGTAATAAAATTTGATAACTGATAAAGTAATAATGTATTTATGACCAAATAAGTGAGGCCTCTATGACTCACAAGATGACTAATCTGTAACATGGGATCAATACTTAGATAAAATGATGATAGAAGATTTCTCAGAATGTGAAGCACTATGTAACAGAGAAACAGTAAAGCCACACCGAGTGGTCTGTATCACTTTCATGTTAACTCAGAGAAATCACTGAAACAGGGGATTACACACTTAAGCCCACGGACAGAATCACCACACAGTGAAACACTGGGGTGAAGCCCAGTGACCCAACCCATCAATTCACATTCCAGCCTCCCTCAGGAAGTTCTTACCAGGGTTCCATCTGTCAGGGTACAGCCGGAGAAGCGTTTTGCAAGAAATCCCTCAAAGTTAGTTGTTCTCTGAATAGCAAAAAGAAGCAATTTCACCTCAATTTCCTTAGCTCTGGTACGCATAATCTTGGCAAGTTCTGTCCTTCAAAACACACAGATAAGAATATTGTCAAAATGACCATTCAGGATAAGACAAAGTAAATGGCTTTTAACTTATATTCACACACACACACACAAATGTCTGTGGTCACTTCAAATCCTGTTGTCTGTTACCTGCTTAGTCTAACACCTGGGAAATAGAAATATATATTCTAGATGAGAATTTTAAGGTGAAATTATCTACCAGTCAAAAAAATCAAGGATTATGGATGGATGCTAATTTGTTTACATGGTTACTACTAGGTTTAGATCTTTAAACTTTTCAATAATTTGCTAATAATATATATGATGCATTTACTATTTTATTAAAATGTATATATCCCATATAATTGTACAAGTCATTAATTACTGAATTATAAAGCCCTCCCTCTTCCAGAGAGCTCAATAACCATCTCTTCAATGAGAGAGCAGGAACCCTGGAAATACATGTGAGAGATGGGAATTCCCATGTAAAGAGTGACACATACATGTTTAGGTGGTCCCTGCCTGTAAAACTTATGTGCAACTCACTCAAGTGTTGTGTTTCAGAATGTAAGTTGTTAGGTAACAGAGACATGTGAGTGCCTAGTAAGGACTAAGCTATCATCATCTTCCCACACAAATATGTGACAAAATCAAACAAAGAGCTTCCAAGTTTATTTGAGAATGATATATCTGTAGGATTTTAGCCAAAATTCTAACAATAAAAGCTTGGCAGCAACACTGCCATTAGCTGAGACAACAATGGCAGGTACTGACGCTCACAGAGACTTGTTGGCTTGAGTGTACTTCCAGTCTCTTGTAGGCTTCATTTTTTTTCTCATAGAATTAGTTTGCAAGCCTGCTGAACTGTAGGCTAAAGGGAATTAGTTATTAGTTTCTGAAGGACTTCACTCTTGGGCTAATCAGGATTTAGAAGATGAGAACAACTAGCTTTCAATCAATACTACAAGGTTATGCAAATCTATGATAGTATATGTGTTTCTTAAAACAGTAGCCACATAGAATGGAGTCAGGCACAGTGGCACATGCCTGCAGTCCCAGCTACTTGGGAGGCAGAGGCAGGAGGGTTGCTGGGGGCCAGGAGTTTGAGTCCAGCCTGTGCAACATGGCAAGACCCCCCCATCTCAAAAAAAAAAATTAAACAACAACAACAAAATAGCCACACAGAGTGTACAACACCAAGAATGAATCCTAAAGTAAACTATGGGCTTTGGGTGATAATGATGTGTTAGCATAGGTTCATTGACTGTAACAAATACACTACTCTGGTGGAAGGTGCTGACAATAGGGGAAACTATGCATGTGTAGGGGAAGGGATACCTTCTGCTCAATTTTGCTGTGAACCTAAAACTGCTCTAAAAAATAAAGTCTATTAAAAAAAGTCAACATCCCTTAACTCAGTTTTTTCCCAGAATGTATTTAAAGTATGGAATTTGTACTTCCTGTGATTTTTAAGAAAGAAGACCATCATGGATCATGCTAAGGTGGCTGAGTTATGCTTACATATGGGCCTTGTTTTTCGCCTCTTATTAATCTGGAGTTAGGTGTTAATTGTGTACTATTAGAAGGGAATATATAACTAATAAGAGCCAGTTACCAACACTGTTGTAGTATAGTTGTAAATAAAGAATATAAATGTTTGGCTCTAGCTTTATTGTAGATACACTGATCTACCTTCTTGGGCTTTAATTTTTCAATATAAGGGACTCTATGGCTCTGGGCTATACCCATGGATACTGTAGAGAGGATGAATGAGAGAAGGTCTTTAAAATGCTTAGAACACTCAGATGCCAATATTATTATTTAATATCTATCCAGAGACTATAAACACTGTATTAGGCGTGGGAAATTCATTCAACAAATATTTCCTCAGTGTCTACTATGTTATTAAAGTAGATACTACCCCTGTCTCTATGGAACTATCTATCCAGTAAGTCAGAAAATCCAAGTGATGATGGATATATACACAACCCACTGATATATGTGATACAGATGTGGGGGAAATGTGGGGGCGATGAATCACTGTGGGTAAGTCTGGTAGATGAGTCTTGAGCTGGTGAAGTAGAGAGGGCAGGCTGTTTAGGCAAGAGGTACAAAAAAGGAAGGTTCTGGAGCAAAGGGGGCAGCAGAGGGTGGGGTTATAGCAGGGGGTAGTGGTAGGTGGTATCAACCATTTGGCAGAATCTGGAAGCGATACTCAATCCACAGGACAACATGAAACCATTAGAGATTGGGGCGTGGGGTGTGGGAGGGATTGAATTCGAAATTTCAATTAACACCAGAACCAGCAGAGAGCTGGACTCTACCTTGTCACGTGGCAAAATTCCACTGCAATCCTCTCCGTCATGTACCACTCACGTGGAAACATGCGGCCGTATTTCTCCTCGTAGTCCACAAGCTGGCGTTTTATCCAGGCATAGCGTCTGTCGATTTTGTCCAGCCAGGCAACCTTATGAAGGCAGGGAACAGAAATCAGCCCAGTGCTTAGAAGTAGTATTAACAGTTTAAGGAAACATGTAAAAACACAGACCCAAGACAAAGACAACCAACCTCTGTATTTCTTAAGGTTTTAAAGAATCTAAGCTACCTTTTTCACTTGATCCAGAAGTTTTAACCTGGAGTCCATGATTGGGCTCTGGGGGTCTGTATATTTCCAGAAACTATGCAAAGTTTTATGCATAGGCACATTTTTCTGGGGAGAGGATCTGTAGCTTTCATTAATTTCTCCAAAGGATCAGTGACCTCAAAATTGTTAAGAACCACTGAACTGTAAAGTTAGTCCCTAGGAGTCATCATTCAACAATCAACACTCTAAGTCAGTATAAGTCAGTAATACCAAATAAAGTATAAATCAATAGGTTTGACAGCATTCATTTTTCAATAAAATTCAAATGTTACATCTGATCTCATTTGGTCAATACTTACATCTTGGTTTTCTTGAAAAAGTACTAGATACTCTGACAGATGCTGCTTAATAAACTTTTTGATGATTTCCTGCTTGATTCTGGGGTCCAAAATATTAGCAACCAGACAAGCATCTCGTAGGACATTGCTGGGTCCTCCTGGCCTCTAGTAAAACAAACAACATGCACCAGTTCAAATGCCAGAAACAACCTTTAAATCGCATGGCCTCTGACAGCTGCTACTTCTTGTTTCTCTCTTATTGTTAGCATTACTCTTACTCCCTTGACACTCATTCTTTCTATTGTGGATGGATACGTCAGTTACTTGTTTCTCCATGAAGGAATCATTAAGCTCATCTCATAGTAGCCAACATAAAAACTACCCTGTGAATCAGCAATGAGACATTTTAGAAAATAGGGCCAGCAATGATCAAAGGAAATTTTACTTTCTGAATACCAAAACTGAAAGAGACCTAAAAAGCCAGAATGACACCAGCCTAAGACTTTGTCGAAGAGGCCAAAAGCCAGAATGACACCAGTCTCTCCCCACCTGTGCCATTTTTTTCCTGATTTCAACCTCTGGGATTCCTGTTGTCAAAGTGCTGTATTTGTATCAAACAGTGCGGTAGCCTTTAAAACCTAAAACCAGGTTCAAAAACACCAGACTTGTTTCACTGATAGTCAACCACCGAGACAGACAGCCAAAGGTAAAATATTGTGATATCAGCCCAAGCCTGAAAAGACCAGTGGAAGGTTATCAGGGGCTGTACTGATACATCACGATGGGATGGCCTTTGTTATTACCAAAGGCAAGTCAGTCTTGCTGAAACTTTCTTTATAGTAAATCACTGAATGGATGTGGTTGGCTGAGTGGACGACAGTAAAAAGAACACTTGGAATCTACCCTTGGCTAGAAAGCCACGTAGCTTTGGCGCAGTTACCCAACCTCACCTGAAAAATAATAGACTTTAACTAGATGATGAATAAGGTTCTCCCAAATCTTTATTTTAATTTTTTATCAATTCTTTCCAATTCTATCCATCTCAACTGAGGTTCAAGTGCTTCAAATCGTTACATAAACTGCCCGAGACCTAAATTGTTAAAATGCTGACTTGTTCCATGCTGAGTGGCTGTTATGTCGTCCGCTGAATATACTAAATACTCAACTCTTGCCTCTGGATGACAGGGTTTGATCTGATGGAGAAGTCACAGAAGCTAAAACCTATAGGTTCACGGGTTCAGATTTTTTTCATTTACAGACAATTTACCAGGTTATCTTGGATAATTTTTTAAATATCTTGATTTCCATTTGTGAAATAGGAATAGTAACACAAGACCTTTAAGAAAAGTTCATAGATTTTAAAAAGGACAAAAGAAAACTCAAAATATAAAAAGAAAAAGAAAGAAAGAAAAAAACATGAAGTCACCGAGCCAGAGAAATGGAAGGCATGCTGTTAAAGAAAACCATTTAACTTCATCTGCCTGGTGGGATCTGGGAAAAAAGATACAAAGTAGGTCATGGTTAGTTTCCTCTAAATAATAAAGATGGGCTTTATCCATCTTTCTTGAAAGGGCAGCAGAGTCTAGCAAAGCTGTCTGGGGCCTGAGAAGAGTCCAGTGCTCACAATTAGTGAAGAGCCTCACAATCCTTTCTATTTCTTTGACCTTCATTTTCCTCATGTAGTAAACAGGAATAGTGGCTTTCCAACATCTACTCCCTCCCTGCAGTTATATCAGATGACTAAGGAATATGAGGTTCTCAAAGAGAAGTGCTTTATAATAAATACCTGATTACTAACAGACAGCCATAAAATATGAAGACATTAAAATCAGGAGCAGGTTTCCTATAGAAAGTAATCTACAAAAGCTGAGCCAACCACACCCACCTACTTCCTAAGTTTCTTTTATGGAGCACACACAAAAAATGGTGAAGATATTTCCAGTTATTGAATTATACAGCAGATCCAGGAAATGTTCCTTGGCTCAGTAAATGAATGTATGTCCCCTCTCTCCACCCACCAAGTTCAGCACGGAAGGCTCCTTACCCCTGCGTGCTTCAGGACATTTCTGCCTTGAACGATTCTGTCTCTTGAAATAGCTCAAATAATAGAGGAAAAAAGCTTCTATGGGCTCTTCCCCCCACCCCCGACACATGCAAAGCATTAAGATGACATCTGCTACAGTTTGAAGGACAGAGCTAAACGCAGTTACCCAAGCACAGTGACAGCCAAGTGAGGGAAAGCTTGTTACATGAGAAGTGTAACCAATAGCTCATAAGTGAAGTACTGTGGGCTTTGCAGACACAACACAAATAGCTCCGTTACCAGTGAGAGCTAAAGGGCATTAATTCCAAAGAACAGGATTATGATTATTAAAAGTGAGGCTCCGAACCGTGTCACTCGGAGAGTTACATAAGCTCATGGATGCCCCTCCTAGTTGTCTTTGCACCAGACCGAAACCAATAAGTTACATAACAACCCTAAAAAACATTGCGGCTTCAAGATTTTTTTTTTTAAAACACAGCCATAAGAAAAGAGGAATTTATAGAGTAGACAAGATATAAGGTTTGACATATATGTACTAACTTAAACCAAAACAAATCCTCATTTTTGATGCCGGAAGAACACAAATGAGGAACTGATGTCACTTAGGGATATTTAAAATCAAGGATGGTCTCATTACCCTAAACTTGTATTCAACAGCAGACAGACTTGCAGCTCCCAGCAAACACTTTTGGAATGATAAACGAATGGCAACTGTAGTGAGTAGGAATTTGGCAAGAATGGTGATAACATCTAAAGACTGGAGGGAAAACGCAGAACAGTACCTTGGTACCCTGGGAAGGAAATGCTTCTTCAAAGTCGGCCAGGATCTGCTGTCCTAACTCAGTCTGTGCAGCTTTCACTCTGCGAGGAAAAGGGAACATGTCACCCCTTGGTATAATTTTCAAATACCCACAGGTGATTATGCACTGATCTCTAGGGGTCAGAACTATTGACGTCTTTAGAGATCATCCAGGAAAGGGACAGGGATGTGTGACTAGGTAAGACAGGTCACACACCAGTTAGGAGCAGGTTTATGACCAGGGCTTGTGCATCCAATTTATTCTCAGGATGGATTTTCCATACCCCCAAAGTTCTTCTAGGCTACCCCTCACCTGTCGTGAGGTAGTATATATTAATCGTTATAAAATTTCATTAGTGAGTAGTTATGCTGTGGGACAATGTTACAGAATAACACCCAACTCAAATGTAAATCCATTTTGGATGACTGGTATAACTGCTCTCCCGATCCTTGGAGCAGAGAATGTGAAGAGGGCTCCATACTCTTTCAGGGTGTTTTTTTTGTTTTTGTTTTTGTTTTTTAATCCCAGAAACCAACAACAGGATAAGTTTTTAAATAAATGAATGCAAAGAATGTTTTCTAAAGTAAAAAGAAAAAAGAGCCAAATGACAAAACGAACTGCTAATGAAGAGTGAAGGCCACTGAAGTTCAGAAGTTTGTGAATATGAAGATGGAATTTCCAAGAAAAACCAGTTAGAATGGAGAGGCTGGTCCTTAGCAGTGGTTGCATGTACACCAGGAGCTCTGGGCTATTTGTCAGCTTGAATGCAAGAGGAAAAAGCAGAAGGATGAGACAGGAGCTGCACATCACATCCTGCAATTGATCATGCCCTCTGTCCCTGTGTCCTCCACGTCCCTTGCCAGCCACCTGACATTGGCGGCCACCTCCCAGAGCTGAGTGGAGCTGGGCTCTGAGGCCCTGCCGGACTGCTCTGCGCCAGAGGCAAATACTTTATCTTTGCTAGAAACACCATAAAAGAGCATGCTTCCTTCCTTGGTCTCCACCCTGTTCCTTCCAAATTAACTTTATGAAGTTTCTAGAAATGGTGAACAGCTCAAAACCACAATTTCTTTGGCTACTAATGAGTGCCTGGCAATCTGCTGAGATTTTTTTTTTTTAAGTAAGGGGATAGGCACAACTCGAAACAGTCTATTTTTTCCTGCGGCATATTTATAATTATGCCTTATTCCAAATACTTTCCAGGGTTTTTCCACTATCTTCAAAACTTTTTAAACCTCTCTTATAGGTGGGTTTTCAGTCTTTTCAGTCAGTTTTCAAGGGGGCCAGAAATGAGTTAGAGAAGGCTGTTACTGCAACAGGTTCCCAGACCAGAATCAGGGCATCCACCAGAGTAGCCCAACAGACAGTGGGAAACATTCCTTGAGTGTCAACCCTAATATAAAAGAACATGCTTTCATAAAATTGTACCTGAAAGCATCTTGTGATCTCCACCCAGTAAGCCAACAGATGGCCTCCTTTGGTGCCAGGTCGCAAGACAGAGCTTCCAGGGGCTCAGGCCTCTCTGTTCCTCCTCTCTTCTTAGAAGCACACAAACAGCACCAGTTCCCTCCTAAGCCACAGGGACTCCTGTGAGGGCAGTCCCATCCCTGGCCAGAGGCACTCACAGTCACATTCTCAGGGCCACTGACCATCTCGACAATACCGACGGGCCAGCACTGCCTCCTTCACCTCCAACCCCCATTCTCTAATTCCACATTCTTGCTGACTCTGAAACTGAGGTGGCTGAAAAGACGACCAAAGCCTAGGATGGGACTTGGGATATCAGAGTACAAAAGGAAGGGTGAACCACCATACTCTGATACACAGACCTCCTCGCCATGTTCTTTGATCGCTTTCAAAGTCACCTCGTGAGATAGGCTAGACTTAGCTATGTGACGAGTGAGCTGTGTGTAATCATAAGTCACTTCCTTTACATGGGCCACAACTAAGAACAGCTATGAAATAAGAGGGTGGGGATAGAGGCCTGTACTAGATGATTTTCTGTGTCCTCCAGTACTGAGTACTCTGACACCCATCTTACAGCGCTAGCTGGCTTTACTGGGGGCTGCAAGTTGGATGCACACTTAATGTTGGAGCAGAAGAATAAGCTTCTGCATATAAATGTTCCCAACAATAGTTTTTGAAGTAGCTGTCAGTGATTCAGAAGAAAGAGCAACCATCCTCTTACAGATATTACTGATGTTATCTATAAAACCAAATCACAATCCCACGCATTTGCAGGGTGAGACGTGACTTGTAGTCTTTATAATCAATTGCCTAAACAGGATCCTAGAAAGAATTCAACAGACAGAAAAGAATATACCTTTGGCCTCACTCCTTTAAATTTCTTCCTCTTGTAACAGTGAAAATTAACTCCCTACTGTAAAGAGATGGATCAACTGAGACTCTTGTCAGCAGAGCAGATATATGCATTCAACTACCAAGATTTCCTATCCATTCTTACGAAAGCTCCCTACACCTCATAGACAATAGGGTAAATAACAATTCCTCCTGGCATCTAAACAAGCTCAGCCCACTGTGTGGTGGCGACCCAATGTTGGTCACTCTTAGGAAACAAAAGATTCATGGCGCTGCTCTGCACGAAAGGTCAACCAAGTAGTTTCTGGCATCCTCCTGCCATGTGACTTCAGGGTTGTTCAAAGGTGCCCTTTCCTAAATGTGTTATCAGTTTTTCATAAGGGATGGTTGCAGAGGGATGGCAGATTATGAAAATTATTCAGACATTTGTGGATAAAGTAACCCTGACACTTTCGTTACCTTGTCAATAACAGTCCCAAAGAAAATACCCTCCACAATTCCTATTCAATAAACCCATCGTCCTCCCAAATACAAAGAGTCTGTACTAAACAGGATGGCTAATTAGTCAGATGCTACATTTTTCAAACAGACAGGCACTATAAAAAAATCTTCACCTAGAATCTCAGCATGACTCAGTGGGATGCTTTTGAGATCAACAAGGACAATCCTCATCCTTTTGAAACTGAGAAGGAGGCCCCGAAAGAATGTGTCAAAGCCGTGCAGCTAATCAGGCCGTTCCACTCCCTGCTTCAGTTCTTTTTTCATTCACTACACCATGTGACTTCCCAACCTGCCAAGCCTCTCATAGAAGATGTTAGAAATAGATCTGAAAAATACTTCTTAGTTCAAAGGTTTCATGGTTTTTAAGAAAATGCAAGAATCTTCCATTCTCTGTCAGGAAATATTGATTTGTGACTAGAAACATTTGCTTTCATGGATATGCTTAGGCCAGGAGGATTTGAAATGTAAAGATATTAAAGAAAAAAAATCTTTCCTTCAATGCTACATTAAACGTTTAAGCATTTGCCAGAAGGGTAGTTGGAAGAAATAGCTATATTCAAATCAAGGCTCAAGAACTTCATATTTCAAATATATGAAGGTTTCAGAATACAACCTTTCTACAATTTATAGACAGCAAGATACTAAAAGCAATGCATAAGGTGGAACTCTCCTGCCTTCTCCCTACCCCCTCAAAACAAACAGTGATTTCTATCATTTCCAGATGGTTCTACCATCACTACGTAAACATAAGGGAGAAAAACTCACCAGAAATGATGCTAAAAATAATAAGTCTGGACTTTCCTTAAACTTTTAGTACCTCTTAAAAAACAATTATAGTCAAGCACTGAAAACAAGAAGCTTTCTCCTCATGTTCTTTTTAGTGTTACTTAGCACATATTAACTTATACAAAATTATTACCATTAGTGAGAAATGAACTAAAAGAAAAGTAAATTCTCTTCTGTTTCCAGCAGCCCTAGATGATAATGACTGTCTAGAGCACTGAAATATATTTGTAGAATGTTGGATTTTCTCTTTTTAAGGGAAAAATTATAGCAGTGATTGCAAAGTTCTTTCAAATTTATAAAGCTACCTCTTTGACAAAATGTTGAAAACAAAAGAGCACACCCAAAGCACAGGCAATAAAAGTAAAAACAAGCAAGTGGGACTACATCAAACTAAAAAGCCCACCAGGGAACTGCAAATCAAAACCACAATAAATATCACCTCCCACCCTAATAGAAGCATCTTTTCTTTTTTTCTTTTTCTTTTTTGAATGTGGTCTTGCTCTGCCACCCAGACTGCAATGCAGTGGTATGACTGATTATAGCTCATTGCAGCCTTGAACTCCTAGGCTTAAGTGCTCCTGCTTCAGCCTCCTGAGCAGCTGGGACCACAGGCATACGCACAGACTATAGATACCGGCACCGGGACGCCTTTTCATGTGTTTATTGGCCATTTGTATATCTTCTTTGCAGAAATGTCTTTTGCTCATTTTTGAATTGAATTTTTGGTTGTCATTTAGTTTTAAAGTTCTTTATATATTCTGGATATTAATCCCTTATCAAATAAATGATTTACAAATATTTTCTCCCATTCTGTGGGCTTTTTACTCTGTTAATAGTGTCTTTTAATGCACAAATTTTTAAAAGTTTCATGAAATCCAATTTATCTATTTTTTTCTTTTCGCTCCATAATTTTGGAGTCATGTCCAAGAAATCACTGTTAAATCCAGTGCTGTGAAAATTTGCTCTATGTTTTCTTCTAAGAGTTTTATAGTTTTAGGTCTTACATTTAGGTTATGGATCCATTTTGAGTTATTTTTGGTATACTAGATTAGGGTCCAACTTCTATCTTCTGCATGTGGACATCTAGTTTCTTCAGCACCATTTCTTGAAAAGACTATCTTTTCGCCCACTGCATGGTCTTGGCACCCTTATTGAATCCCTACATTGTTTTTTTATAAATAAAATCCAATTCTGTCACATTCCTGCCATCAATAATGCCCCTCCCATACCACCAACTGGTAATCAACTCCTAAACACCTCTCCTTGCCCTCATGGTCACTGCCTTATAAAGTTCTTATCTTTTCTACTCTAGAATATACTCCTAATCTTCAGTCCCTGTACCTCTATGATCCAGCAGACTTTTACAAAATACAAATGAGATCATATCCTTCCCTGCTTAAAATTTCTCACTGTCCCCAAAATAAATTCTTTAGCAAGGCTTATAAAATCTGACCCTAATGACCTATGTAGCCTTATCACCCTCGGTTGTCTCTCAAACTACCATGATATTCCTTCTCTCCCTTCTTTCCTCCCTCCTTGTCGTGGTGGTAAGGTCCTACCTGTTCTTTTAAAATACAGATTAAAATTGAACTCTTCTATGACCCCAACCCTAAGGCCCTGCATTATTCATCTTCAGAGATCCTGCTATACCTTGTATAGCACATACCACATTTGTTGCATCTGTGCTGTGTTAAAATTTTCTATTAGCATCTTTCTTCTCCATATAAAAATGGTGAACTCTTTGAGGGCAAAGAGTGTGTATTTCTTATATTTGTGCCTTCAGTACCCCAACACAGGGCCTAGGATACAGAAAAGGCATAGGCAATAATCTGTTAGATAAATGAAGGAAACAATAAATGAATGGGAAAAACAGATCAACTCTGGGTTATCACAAGAGTAGGGGTAGAAGATACTGGCCTCCTGCCTCTTCCCCATCTACTGAGAGCAAGTCTGCCTGCTCCATCCCAGCTTCCTTCTCTCTTGCAGCTCATAAAGTCCCATTTGTCTGCTTTCTTGGCTGTGTCACATTCCCAGTCTGATATGGCAATCAGCCAGCTCTAAGTGTGAAGGGGTTAGGAAGGATGAGGGAAGGGGTGGTGACTTCCCGCGCACCCTGCCAAACTCTGTTCCAACATTTCTTAATAGTTCTTTGGCATTTCCACTATAAGATGGCACGCTGAGCACGCGTTGCAACCTCCCATTCCTGGCCCAGATCCTCAGAAATAATGAAAAGATTTTATTATAATAAAAATCCAGAACTGGATTTATCCAGAAGAAAAGAAGTGGTGGACTAGCAACTCTGAGGACCCTCTGGGAGCACAGGCTTAAAGAAGGAAATCGCTGCCCAAAAATGATTCTCAAAAATGAAAGATATGATGGTAACAGATACCAGGAGCAGAAGGAGGGCCCAGTGGGATACGCTGGGTCCCTGCAATTGGAGTAACTAAGCCAGTGTCCACATCTACCTGGAATGCTCAGCAGCTGTGGCCCCTGGGTCTGAGAGCCTCAGCAGAGTCCAGAGGGACTGACGACACCCAGGAAGATCAGGGAGCCTCCAAGCCCAGAAGATCAGCCACTGGCATACCCACCTGGCAGGTTCCTCCAGGTATGGCCCTGTCTCACTTTAGAAGCACTGTCTGTGATACACTTAGCAGTAAAAGAGCATTCTTGATCAGATTAACAGAACATCAACACCAAAAATGAGCTTTCAGCTAGGAATCACCAAACACCTGAAGAACGGTAATACCAAGAAAGCAAGTCGCCATATTCAACAAACTGAAGACCTTACAATGGAGGACAAGAAATAAAACAGGCAACTCAGAGCTTTAAAATATATATAATCTATATTCTCAGAAAGATTTAAGAGTATATTATGTCCATGAAAAAAGAATCAGCTAGATATCTTAGAAATTAAAAAGCTGGATTGTTAAAATAAAAATTCAACAGCTAGGGCAAATAGCAGAATGGGCACAAGTGAAAAATAAATTAAAACAGGAAGACTGAGTTAAGGAATTCTTTCAGAAAGCAGCCCAAAAGGACAAAGAGATGGAAAGTATGAAAGAAAAATTAAGAAACACGGCAGCAATTCTAGAAGCCCCAGTATTCATGCAGTAAGAATTCCATAAGGAGAGAACAAAGGGACAAAGCATAGAGACTACTCAAAGAAAGGAACAAAGGAGAATCATTTCTGAAAACTTAAGAAATTCATGAGTCTTTAAAAATTCTATAAGAACAGAGCATCACAAATAAAAAAAGACCTATGTCCTAGTAAAATTCCTGACTTCCCCCAGCCCTAAAATCTCAAATACTTCCAGAGCAAAAGAAAACTAAAGAAAAATAGGTTATCTTGTAAGGAAGTAAGAATCAGATTGACTTCAGGTCTTTAACAGACAACGCTGAATGCCAAACAATAGATTTGCCTATTCTATCATACAATAACTAAAAGGTGGAAACAACCCAAATGTCCCTCAATAGATGAATGGAGAAACACAATGTGCTACATACACACAATGGAATATTCGGCCTTAAAAAGGAATAAAATTCTGATACATGCTAGAACACCGATGAACCTTGAAAACATTAAGTGAAATAAGCCAGATACAAAAGGACAAATATTGTTTGATTCCACAAGGGACCAAGAATAGGCAAATTCATAGAGACAGAAAGTAGGACAGAGTTTACAAGGACCTGGGTAGAGATGGACATGGGGAGTTATTATTTAATGGGGACATAGTCTGTTTGGGATGATGAAAAAGTTCCAGAAATGGATAGTGGCAATAGGTGCACAAAAATCTGAATATGCTTATATCGCTGTTTTGTACATTTTAAAATCGTTAAAATGGTAAATTTTATGTTATATATACATTTTACAATTATAAAATTTTAAAAAGTAGGAAATCTAAATAGACTAATTAGAAAAAATTGAAAGGATAGTCAAAGATCTGCCTTTAAAACAGGTAAGATTACCCAGATGGTTTTACAGACAAAAATCTACCTAGATCTGACAAAGGATTAATATCTAGAATATATAGATAATTCCTATAAATCAATAAGGGATAACTCAATAGACAAACAGGCAAAGGATATAAACAGATACTTTGCAGAGGAAATGTAAATGGCGAATCATTAATGGGAAAAAATACTAATCTCACTAGTTACCAGGGAAATGAAAATTAAAGGAACTAGATACCATTTTTCATCCATCAGATAAATAAAAATGAAAAATGACAATATCAAGTGTTGTTGAGGCTATAGAGAAATGAGCATTCACATACTGTACAGACGGTACTATAGGTACATAAAGCTTCCTTGAAGGGCAAATGGACAGCAGTTATTAAAATTTTAAATATATATAATCCTATGATCCAGAATCTACCCTAGAGAAATACCTGCATATGTGCAAAAGGGGATATATTTTATAAATTAGAAACAAACAATCTAGTGCTTGCAAAATGGATAATCTGTGGTATGTTATTCTACGGAATGGTATGCAGCAATTAAATAGAATGTGGAAAAACATCTCTGAAATACGTTGCTAGGTTGAAAACAAAAAGCAAGTTTCAAAATGAAACATATGGTATGAAACCATTTATTTATAAAACAAAACAAAGCAAAACAAAATCATTAACTGAAACTATAGATTTATGCAAATGCACAGATAGAAGTCTGGGGAAATATCCATTTAATGGAGTTCTACCTCCAGGGAGAACAACGGAATTTGAGGTATAGCTCAAACTTAAGGGAACTTAAGTTTCATCTGTATATGTGACTTTTTTAAACAAAAGAAAATGTATATATGTATTACTTGTATAACTGAAAATAAAGAAACTTAAGAAAAAAGAAGCCCGTAGCAGTGAGGCCTTATCAGGAAGGCAGAGTGGAAAATTATGGCTGCTGCTAAGTAGTAGCCCCTTCGTTTCTTCTTTACTGCAAGGAAGGTTGTTAGGATTTGTCAACGGTGATTGTCTCTGTGTTCTCAGTATTCTCCCCGCTGCCATTTCTAATACAAAAGTCACTGAATTCACCATCCCTCAACATCCTTTAAAATCCTAATCTTCCTTCTCTCTAAGCGTTTGGCTTTCCTTCCATTGGATCCAAATCTGGGACTAAAACTCAATGGTACCAGGAAGGCGTGCCAGGAGTGGTAGCACACGCCTGTAGTCCCAGCTACTAGTTACATTCATTATACCTTGAAGGAAATTAGCAACTTCTCCATACTGTCTTTGCCTGGTCATGGCTCTCCATGGAAATAAGAAGTTGAAAACCCTAGAAAAACACTAAGGACACAAGATATGGATATAGAACAACCTGCTCTATCCCTAAAACAGACATCAACTCAACTTAATAAACATTCACTGAACATTCAGGCTAAGGCAGGAGGATTGCTTAAGCCCAGGAGTTTGAGATCAGCCTGGGTGATACAATGAGACCCTGTTTCTTAAAAAAAAAAAAAAAAAAAAAAAAGTAGGAAGAAAATAAGGTTAGAGAGAAAGTCATCTTTTTGTCATATCTGAAGTTTTAGTGGCTCATTGTATTTTTCTAAAGAATGTCACAGCAATATATGCCATCCCACATGTTCTTTGTACCAATGTGACTCTGACACTCCTCCCATTAGGGGGTGAGGGAAGACTACTACGCTCCTTCTTCTCGAATCTTAGCAGCCTTATGATTACAGCAGAAGTGATGCCATGTGATTTCCAAGCCCAGTTCTCTTGGGATGCTCATTCCTGGAACCCAGTCACCTTACCATGAGGAAGTCCAAGCAGCCCACAGAGGACAAGAAAGGAGCCCCGCCCACAGCCTGGCTGAGCTGCCACCTGACAGCAAGCACGAACCTGCCAGCCACGATTGAGCAAAGGTCCCCTCTTGAGCTGTCTCAGCTGACGCAAGCTATTTCTACTGAGCCAGGCCAAATTATGTGAGCAAAATAATTATCGTTTTAAGCTGCTAAGTTTTGTGGTGGTTTGTTACTAGGAAATAGATAACTAGAACAGTTTTCCTCACAAATGCAGAGTTGCTCATATACACAACTGCAACTGTCTTTAGAAGACATGGTAAGGGACATTGTAGGGGTAATGCCTGCATCAGATCAGGTAACACCCGGGGTCCCTTCATACAGTAAGATTCTACAATGAACGTGCTGAGCTAAATGCATAAGCACTTCCTAGAACCATCTTTTCTTAAGGGAAAAGCATTTTTCTCCAGTGTCATTTTACCTTTCAGAAAGCTGCCGGATCTGTGGAATTCCCATATACTTGTGGAAGTGCTCTAGGACATTCATTACACCCTGAAGGAGATTAGCAACTTCTCCATACTGCCTTCGCCTGGTCATGGCTCTGCAAGGAAATAACAAGTTGAAAGACCTAGAAAAACACTAAGGACACAAGATAAAGATATGGAACAACCTACTCTACTTCTAACACAGACATTAACTCAATTTAATAAGCATTCACTGAGCACTGAATATGTATGGCGCTGTGCACTAGGGGAAAAAAATAAGACCTGGTCCAAATCCACAAGGTGACATCATTTAGTACAGACCTAACTAATACCAAGCAGGATGAACTACATTCTATACAGAAGTACAAGTTGTGTGCTATGGGGGCTCCAAACGAATGTGTGAGTGATGAATTCTCATTGGGTTGGGGGAGGGGAATCTGGGAAGACTTTATGGAGTTAGGTGGGGCATTATAGGATTAGCAGGCTTTTGGCAGAGAACAGGGGTAGGGATGCTACCATCTGAGGATTACAGCATTTGGGCAAACCAAACACATCTTTCTAGGGCATTTACATGCATTTACATGTTAACTCAAATCTGTAGGCTTTAAGGCAATGATAAGCCACTCTGTCAGAGATGTCTACTTGCCCTGGTGCTAAGGCAAATGAAGCTTAAATAAAAGGATGCTGACAAAATCAACAGTTATAGGGAGGAAGTACAAACTATTAGATCTAAATTTTTCATTAGGGTTGGGCTTTTAGATTAAATTTATAATTTACTGTTTTCCTTAAGAGGCATTGAAAAAGACAGGGTCAAGTTCAAGCTAAGGTGTTACGTTATTACCATGACCTGGTCTGACAGTTTGGTGGACAACACTGAGCACCTGGGGCAGGAACACAGGAGACTGCTCTTCTGGTCTCCCGCTGGCCACTGCTCACAGGAGAACGGATGCCCTGGAGCTCAGGCAACACCCAGGAGAGCCCAGGAGGGAGCCTGCCTGCTCCTCTGCTTCCCTTCAATGCGTTCTCCCCTCTCTTCTCCCCCAAGACTTTGGATACTGTTTCTCGGTTTCCTTGGAGATGCTCTTACTCTGTCCACACATGGAATTACACTGAGGCTGGGGCAGGGGCAATCCCCAGCCTGAGACAGATCACAGACGTGAACCGGAATGGCAGAATCTTGTTGCAAAGGAAGCTTTGGATCGCTGCTTTGTGATAAATAACCAGCTCTTCCTTTTAACACTATTTCTAACATTCTCACGTCTCATTCCCTCTGTAAGCCAAAAAGGAAACTACTGCCTTTGAAAAATGGGTTAAAAAAAAAAAAGTGGGTTGAACGACAAATTAAAGATGTTTCCATGTGGTCTCTTCAATGACACTGCAACTCAGCCCAGCACAAGCACGAAGACTTGCCAAGGCAGAGGCCACAGGGAGTGATTATGGGCCCGAATCACCTTGTCTGCCTTAATGGTATAGATGTACTATGTGAAATGGTCCATATTCTTGGAGTCATTCTCATAGGCTTTCTGGGTCTCCCTCAGACTCACCTGCACCTCACTTCAAAGCTTCAGGTGTCTGTTAAGTTCTGAACACCAGAGGGCACAAAGCAAAAATGGTACAGAACACTCAAGGTCAGTTTGCAGAAAGTGGGGCAGGATGGTGAGACTTCTCTGGCTGAGAAGTGTATAAACCTATGACGCCATTTTCTTTATATGACACATTTCTTGTGGACTCAAAGGAGAAAAGTTTACATTGCTTACTCCAGGGAATCCACGCCGCCTGCCAACATGTGCAGGTGGTTCAGTGTTGTGATTGAGGTGGTCAGGTGGCGTTTGGCGTGATCTAACTGCTTAATGTCACGGGTGATTTCTTTCACCTAAATATAGAAAAACCACAGGAGAGAAAGGAAGAGGTTAAGAAAGATGTAAATGCTTCTGCAAGTAGCACCATAAGAAACTAATGCAAATGAAACAAGGAAAAAAATCTCAGGTTAGCCCTTGGCGAAAATACAAACATTCTCATAATACAAAATCAAAATAATTTCCAATCAGCCCATTTAAATTGAATTTGGCATTTCTTCAGATTCTATGCAGGGTTACAAAACCCTCAGTGGTGAGAATGAAATGAATGTTATTTTTACCCCGAATAGAATGATCCAAATAGCAATTTGCTATTGAGCATATAGGATACAGGAGTCAACTAAAGCACATTTTTCTCTTGAATAAGGTCAGAAAAGAATGTCCTGTGACACTGGAGCTACTGGGTTCAGTACAAAATGGATATTATTCAGCTAACTGAATGGAAATTGTCTTTATTAACGGAACTAAGGTTTATGGCCTGGGTCTCCAGCAAAGACTCTCTCTCAAATCTCAAGAAGACTAAAATGTAACCAGCTATAACATAAGCATAACAGGTAATGTCATAGGTGGAGAGTAGCAGGCTTCAGGGAGTGAGAAGGCAATCTGGGAAGTAAAGTTCTGAGTGCTGTTCCACCACATCCAAGAGAGAGGAACCCTGTATCTGGGAATGCAAGTATATTTCAGTCACTAGAAAAGTATACTCAACAAAGAAGTTGGAAAAATTCTCCAATTTAACACCTAAGTCAAATCTTCCACTAATCTGAGTCCATGTTGACTAGAAACTTTCTTAATAGCGATTTGGTTCCCCAGGTTCTGTGATACCTGGAAGGAAGAGAGAGCCCTGGATGCCAGGCACAAACATTCTAGTCACTGGATAGATATACCTTCCATTAAAGTGAAAAATTTGGTAGTGCATTAAGTTCATGTGACCTGATTTTTCCAAGTTTGAGCACCCTGGGTGAACTCATGAAGATTATAGCCTGCCCAGTTCAATTCCATACCCACAAGCCTGTAAAACTGGCCTGGATCTTAGCAGAAAAAAAGTGTCTTTGGCTGGGCACAGTGGCTCATGCCTGTAATCTCAGCACTTTGGGAGACCGAGGCAGGAGGATCACTTGAGCCCAGAAGTTTGAGACCAGCCTGGGCAACACAGTGAGACCCTATATCTAAAAAAAAAAAAAAAAGAAAAAAAAATTAGCTGGGCTTGGTGGCATGCACCTATAGTCCCAGCTACTTGGGAGGCTCAGGCAGGAGGATCACTTGAGCCCAGGAGTGCCAGGCTGCAGTAAGCTATGATTATATCATTGCACTTTAGCCTGGGAGACAGAACAAGACCCTGTCTCAAAAAAAAGAAAGGCTCTTTCACTGGAACTTCACCATGAAGCCTGTCTTCCCTCTATAACCCTCAAACTACCTCTATTACCATCGTATGTTTTTTAGAAAAAGGTTAAGACCCCCTTCCACCACTTCACTGAATAACTGAAGTGGGGGCAAAAAAAGATCAGGAGTGGCATAATAAACCAGATATAGGAGCTTGGCCCTATAATCTGATCACTCGCTTCCAACACTGAAATCATCACCCTATTTCCTACAAAAAACCTCTGTGTTTCTTTCTGGGTTCCTTAGTTTCAGTCCTAACATCAGGAGTCTTTAACCACTGTGTTCAAAGTCACAGTCATCTATGACTATTGTCCTTCCCTGCAGTCAGTAAATCCTAAATATTCTTCCGCTGCCTCATGTCAGGAATCTATCCCTTCCTTTCCATCCATCACTGCTCTGCACCCGACCTGGCCGGTCTCTTTATTCCCAGAATCTGCCAACACTCCCCATCCCTTATCCTGTGATACTCTAGACACACTGAACTACTTGTTTTTCCCTAAACAAAACTTTTAATTGAAGGGAACACAACAGGTCACACTTACACAAGACCACTCTACAAAACAATGCCCAGAGTTAATTATCTCAGTTGTCACCCATGGGCATTCAAAAAAGGGCAGAACAGGAAACGGTAGGAGTCAGATCTAGGGCTGAATCCCAGCTCTACCACTTACCAACTCCATGTCCCTAGGACAAATTTCTTAGCCTTGCTGAGTCTCAGCTTCCTCATCTATAAAACTGGTAATCATAAAAATAATAATGACAACAAAACCTAGTTCCTAAGGTTGGCATGAGGCTATCTAAACAAGTTAGATCACTTGTATAAAGGAACTGGCATGGTGCTTGGCACTTAAGAGGTCAATAAATAGCAGCTCTCCCCTTGCTCCTACTTCTTCTTCCCTTTAGCAAAGCACTGTCTAGGAAATCAAACTGCTTTAAAATAAGACATCTAATAACTTTAGAAGCAGCTTACTCAAATTGTCACCATACCCCCCTTGGATGGAAGAGGGAGCATAGTCCAGAACAGCAGATTATAATCGTAAGGATATCGATGCATAAGAAACCCAAGTGCAATAAACTCTAGCAAAAGCAGCATCTGACAGTGTCACCTGACAATTGTACTTCAAGGGCCCCTGGGTGCAGTGCATCCTTGGGGAAGGGCCACAAACCCAAGTCCCTAATTCCATGCTCGGTGCCCTTCAGTCACTTAATTCTCACAGCAACCCTGTGAAGTAGATGTTATCATTCTTATTTTATAATTGAAGAAACCGGAATTCACAGATAATTTAGAGACACTACATTACTTAGTCAGAATTTGAACCCAGGAGCCAGCACTTCCTAGTGCCTCCCATGGAGTACGAGGGGGTGGATGCTGCATTCCTGGTCTACAGAGGGGCCTTTTGAGTATATCACTGGGGGACACAAATTTGTAGAGGGAAAACTTAAAACTACACACATGGATCATGGGCAGGAGACATCCCACCTCCCAGACCCAGGGCCAGTTTCATTGTGTGCTACCAAGTCACACATCGTATATCTTAACTGAGAAATACATGATATAAACAAATGCTAGAGAAAGAAATCCAAAATGACTAGGAAACTATTTTGGGGGAAGGAGAAAAAGAAAACTTTTCCTATTTAAAAAACAGGGCTGCAAATGTAGGGCAGCAGGGATGGTGAGTCACTACCGTCTAGCAGCAACCCCTGAATCAATCTGGAATGTGCTCACAGGTGCAAGTTTCAGAGATGTGGACGACTGGTTGGCAAGAAGTGGGAGAAAAAAACCCACTAATTAGAATGACTGGATGAGAAGCTAACTTCCTCTTTTGCTGTAAAAGAGTTAGGAAGAAACCTAAACTCACCATCTGCTCTGATTTTTCTGCTTTGTCTTTGATATCTTTGATTTTGCCGAAGAGTTGCTGAATAGCTTTTTGAGCCTCCTCAAGTGCCTAGAATAAGAGAAATAAATGAAAAACAAAAAGCAATTCAAGATAGCACCAGTCACTACACTGTAATCAATTCCAGTAGCAAAAGAAAATTACCATAAAGCTCTCTTGATTCATTGTACTTACGCCAACTACTTCTTTGTAGTAGTAGAAACATAAGAGAGTCCAGCATTTGGACACAGGCAAATACTCGGGACTCTCACCAATCTGCATCATAAAGTTTTAATTTAAAAACTAAATGATACTCCTCTATCTCAGTGATTGCTACACACGTTATTGATGACAACAAATAAACAGGGCATGCACATCTGAATTTGGAAATTTCTGAAGCTCTGAATTTGCAAATTCCAGAAGATTGTACTCTCAAAAAAAAAAAAAAAATCAAAAATCAGGGCTGTGCATAAGGACTCCATAACTATGACAAATCTTAAAGACATTTATAGTACCTCATTTAGAAACCAATGAAATGAGGCTAGAAAGGAATACTTAAAGTTAACAGTGAGCCAAATGTTTCCACTAAAATAAAAACCTACTAAGATAGATGCTACACATTAAAAGTATTACAACTCATAGTATCTTCTGCAACCAGAGGAAGCGACATGAGAGGAGCTGTGAGGGTGCTTGCCAGCCACACACGTGTGGAACATATGTCCTTTACTATGCAGTGACGGAAGACTACCTATAGCCACACTGCTACTCAGAATACCTGGGGCAGTTATGGCTCCACCCACATTAGTCAGCATTTCCTTAACTCGCTCCCTCAATCATTCAACAGGTATTTACTGAAGCCCTCCCATTATCAGGCATTATTCTAAGCACTGGGAATCCAATGGTAGACAAGACAGGTCTCTCTCTCTGTGTCCTCAAGGAACTTACTACTTTGAGAAGTGGGGGGAGGAGATCCTAGAAAAGCAACAAATAAAGAAACAAGAAAATTCCTGAGTGAGACAGGCGTGGTGAAGGAATTATGCAGAGTGATGACAATAAGGGAGGCAGTGGTTACAGAAGATCTCCTGAAACACAGCATATGAACTGGCACCTGCAGGATGAGGAAAAGTCAGGATGTCCAGATCTGGAGTAAGAGATTTTCAAGCAGAGAGAACAGCAATGCAATGACTTTGATACAGAAAAGACCTTGGTGTTTTGGAGGACCAAAAAGAAAGACAGCAGATGGTAGTGTAGTATCGCAGTGGGAAGTGTTATAAAAAAAAAAAGCTGGAGAGGGAGGCAGGAGCCAGAGCATGGAGGGCCTCAAAGGCCTGGTACAAGCATGGGGATTCTGGTCTCAGTGCAATGAGAAGCCAGTGAAGGGCTTTAAACAAGGGACTGGCATATAGTTTGCACACATAAAACACTTCCCTGGCTACTTTGCGTCAAGGGGGCCGTATAGAGACAGGAGTGAAAGCAGGAGAGAAAGATCTGTTAAAAAGCTGCTGCAGGCCTGGCATGGCTCACACCTGTAACCCTAGCACTCAGGGAGGCTGAGGCAGGAGGATTGCTTGAGGCTAGGAGTTCGAGACCAGCCTGAGCAACTCAGTGAGACACTGTCTCTACAAAAAATTATTAAAAAAAAAAAAAAAAGAAGAAGAAGAAACTGCTGTTGCATGTATATAGGTGAGAGATGGTGGAGGTCTACCACCACCAGGTAGCCAGTGGTGACGGGAAGGAGTGGAGCGATTCGGGATTTATAGGAAGGTATAACCCACAGGACTCACTGACGGGCTGCATGTGGGTAATGAGAGAGAGAGAAGAATCAAAGATTACTCCTAGGTTTGGGTTTGAAAAGTCAGTGACTGGTTCCATTTACGAGGTTGGGAAGAGAAAGGAGAAGGACGAGACTGACAGGCAGGTGTGCGTGGTGGTTATGGTAGCAGTGAGGCTGGAAATCAAGAGTTGTGTTTGCAATTTATTAAGGATGCACAGCCTGCGCTATGGTTTGAATGTGTCCCCCAAAGTTCATGTGTTGGAAACTTAATCCCAAATGCAATAGTGTTAACAGGTGGGGCCTTTAAGAGGTGATTAGGTCATGAGGGCTTTGGCCTCATGAATAGATTAATGGCATTACCTGTGGAGTTGGTTTCTGATAAAAGAATTAGTTTGGCCCCCTTTCTCAAGCATGTGTGTGCTTTCTTGCCCTTCCACCTTCTGCCATGGGATGACATAGCAAGAAGATCTTTGTGAGATGTGGGCCCCTCGACCTTGGACTTCCCAGCCACCAGAACTGTAAGAAATAAATCTCTTTTCTTTATAAATTAGTCTGTGCTATTCTGTTATAGCAACACCAAACTATAGCTATTGCTAGAACAAATACCTGAAAATGTGGCTTTAGAGCTGGGTAATGGGTAGAGGCTGGAACAGTCTCAAAGCGAATGCTGGAAAAAGCCTGTGTTGCTATGAATGGAGCAGTAAGGGTGATTCTGGCGAGGGCTCAGCAGAAAAGGAGAAATGCAGGGAAAGTCTGGAACTTCTTAGAGATTACTTAGTGGTTGTGACAAGAATGTTGGTAGAAGTACAGACAGTAAGGGCAATTCGGATGAGGTCTCAGAGAGAAATGAGGAACAGGGTATTCGAAACTAGAGTAAAAAAGCCATCCTTGTTATTAATACAAACTGGCAAAGAGCTTGGCTGACTTGTGCCCACGCCCTAGGGCTTTATGGAAGGTGAATTTAAGAGTGGTAAACTAGGATGTCTGGTGGAAGACATTTCTACGCAAAATACTGAAGGAGCTGCATGGCTACTTTTAAGTACAAATAGTAAGATGTGAGCAGGGAGAAATTATTTAAAGGAATTTATAATTAAAAGGAAAGCAGAATGGAATGATTTGGAAAATGTGCAGGCTGGCCGTATAAGGAGTGAAAAGGCATGTGTAGGAGAGCAATCCAAGGGTGTGGCCAAGCAACCACTTGCTAAAGAGATTAGTAGGAGGAGAATGGAGCCAGGAGCTATTCATCAAGAACATGGGGAGAAAGATCCCAAAGGCATTTTGGACATCCTGGAGGCTGCCCTTCCCATTACAGGGCCAGAGCAGGGCCTTGGGGGCAAGGTTTCCAGAGAAGTGCCCTCAGGGCTACCACCTGGTGACTCTGCTGCCCTGAATGCAGCACTCCTTGGCTGACCTAGCCATGGTTCCAGTAGGCCTGGGTGTGACTCTGGTTGCTGCTCCAGAGGGCATGAGCACAAGTCTTGGTGGCATTCACATGGTGCTAACTCTGTAGACATACAGAATGCAAAAGCTTCGGGGCCATGGTAGCCTCCATTTAGATTTCAAAAATAGCCTGAGAGCCCAGCCAGACTTGTCATAGGGGCAGAGCCATTGTACAGAGCCCCTACTAGGGAAGTGCCTAGGGAAGTCATGGGTACGAGGCCAGCTCATACACCCCAGAACCGTAGGACTATCAGCCTATAACTCCAGCCCAGGAGAGCTGCACGCATTCAACTCAATCCATGAGAATGCTGAGTAAACTGAGCCCAGCAAAGCCATAGGGGTGGGGCTGCCTGAGGACTTGGAGGCCCGACCCCTCCTCCTGCGAGCCCAGGATGCAGGGTATGGAGTCAAAGATTATCCTCCAACTTTAAGACTTAATGTTGTTTTCCCTGTTGAGTTTTGGATTTACCTGAGTCCTGTTACTTCTTTTATCTTGCCTATTTCCCCCTTTTAGAATGGGAATGTCTATCCTATGCCTGTTCCACCATTGTATTTTGGAAGTAAATGAAGTACATATAGTCAGTGCTCCACATCCACAGATTTAACCAACCATGGATTGAAAATAATTGAAAAAGAAAACAATACAAAATAATACAAATTTTAAAAAAACAGTATAACAACTATTTACATAGCATTTACATTGTATTAGGTATTACAAGCAATCTAGAAATGATTTAAAGTATATAAGAAGATGTAGGATGTATATAGGTTTTATGCAAATTCTATACCATTTTATATAGGGGAATTGAACATTAGCAGATTTTGGTATTTGAGAGGGGTCCCACAACCAATACCCTGCAGATACCAAGGGAGGACTGTAACTTGTTTAATTTCACAGGCTCACAGCTGGAGGGGAATTTGTCTCAGGATGAATCATGCCTTGAGGCTCACCCATTTCTGATTTAGATGAGACTTTGGACTTCTGAGTTGATGCTGGAACAAGTTAAGACCTTGAGGCTATTAAGATGGAAAGAATGTATGACATGGGTTTGGGTGCCAGGGGTGGAATGCTATGGTTTAAATAGGTCCCCCAAAGCTCGTGTGTTGGAAACTTAATCCCCAATGCAAGTGTTGACAGGTGTGACCTTTAAAAGGTGATTAGATCACAAGGGCAGAGCTTCATTCATGGCAATGTGGCAGAAATGGGTCTCTTTATTGCTCTTCCACCTTCTACCAGAGGATGATGCATCAAGAAGGCCCTTGCCAGATGGGAGTCCCTTGACCTTGGACTTCCCAGCCTCCAGAACTATGAGAAATAAATCTCTTTTCTTTATAAATTACTCAGTCTGTGGTATTCTGTTGTAGCAACACAAAATGGACTAAGATAGACTATTTGATATCAAGTGGAGATATCAAGTTGGACATAAAAGTCTGGCAGAGAGGTGAGAGCTAGGGGTTTAAATTTAGAAGCCATCACTTCAGAGATGATATTTAAGTCTGTAAGACAGGAAGAAGTCAACTAGGGAGAAAGAACAGAGAAGAGAAGATGGCTCAGGGCTAAGCTCTCAGGCACTCCAATATTCAGATGCCTAGAAGAAAAGAAGGAAGAAGCAAAGATACAGAGAAAGGTCACTGGTGACATGAGAGAAAACTAGGGACTATGGCATCACAGAAGACAAAGTGTTTGAAGGACAAGGAAGAGGGCAATTATTCCTTCTGTTGTTGAAAATTCATGTAAGATTAAGACAAAACTGCCACTGATTTTGACAACAGGGAACTCACTGACAACCTTGACAAAAACAGTTTCAGGGGAGTTGAGGGAATGGAAGTGGACAGTGATGACACGATAAGGTGGAGGCAGTGACACACAGAGCAGGGGCTTGCAAATGATGCCCGTGGGCTGCATCCAGCCTGCCACCTGTTTTAGTAAATAATGTTTTTTGGAACACAGCCAAACCCATTTGTTTTAGCATTGTCTATGGTGACTTTCACCATACAATGGCAGAGATGAATAGTTGCAACAGAGACCATATGGTCCACAAAGACTAAAATATTTACTATCTGGCCCTTCAAAGAAAGCTGGCTGACCTTGGTATAGATTATTTTTTCAAGAAGTTTTTGCTATGAGAAGACAAGAATAAAGGGACAATAGATGAGGTAAAGGGAAGAATTTTTAAAGGTGAGAAATGAACACATCTGTTGTGAGAATGATTCAGCAGAAAAAGAGAAACTGATAGGGAAGGTAACAGAATAATCACAAAAGAAAAGAATTTTTTTATAATGTTCTTGAATTGTTTAGTGTGTAAATATTAACAGGGTTTCAAGTATCCTGTAGAGATGTGGTTCCCCAGCCCCCAGGGCTGTGGATCAGTACCAGCCTGTGGCCTGTTAGGAACAGGGCTGCACAGCAGGAGGTGAGCCAGCCAAGCTTCATCTGTATTCACAGCTGCTCCCCATCACCCGCATCACTGCATAAGCTCCACCTCCTGTCAGATCAGCGGTGGCAGCCTTAGATTCTCACAGGAGGGCGAAACCTACTGTAAACTGCACGTGAGGGATCTAGGCTGTGCGCTCCTTATGAGAATCTAATGCCTGATGATCTGAGGTGGAGCTGAGGAGCTGCTACAAATACAGATTATCATTACCGAGAGGTTTGACTGCACAATAGATGTAATGTACTTGAATCATCCCAAAACCATTTCTCCCCTTCCCTGCCCCTCGTCCGTTCATGGAGAAATAGTTTTCCATGAAACTCTGGTGCCAAAAAGGTTGGGGACTGCTGCTTTAGAGTGTGGACCAAGGGTATGAATGGCATTTTTATATCTCCTATAGCTAAAGCAATCATTCATCCTGGTTTAGCCGGGAAAGGCCTAGTTCATGACTCAGTATAAGTATTAATAGCTCTCTTTCACCCTCAAAAGTGACTCCAGTGATAAATGATATGGTTACCTTACCTACGACATCTAACCAAACCTAGAGCACAATTAGAACTTGAAAAATATTTGCCCCTTGATTAAAAGTACCATGGGGCACGTATAAGAGTGGCAGTGTTGAGACTATTGCTCTGAATGAGGTGTGCTGACACCCGCTGTTTCCTCTAACTTCAGGCACAATTATAAACAGTGGTTCAAAATCACAGCTTCATGCTTTATATAACTATTACCTATTTAGCTTATATGGAGCCTAATATCCAAGATGCTATATGGGGTCAATAAATTCTAAACCCACTGGAGCCTTCTAAAAAATGTTGGGTCATGGTATTAATACAAAATGCACTACAGACAGCTCTGCGGCAACTGACCACTAGAAAGGACAGGTCTTTCTGGGGATGCCTGCATGAAATTCTGTGATAGTGCAGGTCATGTCATGTTACAGTGATGTGCTGTGCTAATGGGATTATAACCACCATCTTCTAGCCAAACACCCTAAAACATATGAGATTCAGCTAGGAAAAGCAAAACGGGCCACACTGTGTGCTTAGATCTCAAGTCTGAAGCAGTGTGTATGATCCTGTCTCAGAGAAAGGGTTCCTATCCCTATTTCTCCCTTATTCTTAATCTGGCACCCTACCAGAACTGTCTCTGCTGAAGGTGCCACTTTTTTCTTCCAGCAAACAAGAATCACACAATCTTACATTTCAGTCTTCAAGAAAGATAAACTGTCTGCCAGATTTTTTTTTTTTTCCCAGCTGGAATACTTTAGCTTATTATAATAATGTACTAAAGTTGGGGAAATTTAATATAATTTATTTTCCAGAGTCAAAAAGGTTCCTCTGAAGTATTTGCTCTATCAAGCAAGTCCCTTCTCAACACACACCCAAATATTTGACATCTAACCTCTGATAATCAATTATACAGAAAGAAGAGTGTTTTGTAATCGGAAGAATCGTGAGACCTACAAAAGGTTAAGATTTTATTCTTTAAAAATACTAAAATACTTTTACTACCTGGCTAATCAGAAAATGTGCTGAAAGAAAGATTCTGGCACTGTCCCTAGACACTCTTTAAAATAAAATGTGGCTACTTTTCCATTCCAAGCTGTATGTGGATTAAAAACAGAACTAATCACCCCAAAATGTCTGTTTTCAATCTACCCTTACTGGAGTTTCTGAATTGAGCACGGGAGAGTGGCTACAGCTTGCGTTTGAGGATGTTATTACAAAGCAGTTACTGTGGTGGTCCTCTTTAATAACTCAGGTTCTGTGATCAGGAGAGGCAAAGCAACCCACTGAGCTAGCCGAGAAGACTCAGCAAAGCCAATTACAAAATCTGTGTATTTCTGTGCATCATTAACTGTAATTGTTACTCTTAATTTTCTTTGCCTCCTGAAGCAGATTCTGAACAGGCTCTCAAAGCCACACTAGATCATGTGTGCGGAAGATAAGCAGTATGGAACCCGGCACAGACACTGCTATTTTCTCCTTTCCTATTTTTCTCTTTGTTTTTTGCAGAACTGTTGCCTGTCACCTGTGCAGATAGAGAGGCTCTGATTCAATGGAAATGCCTTAAGAAATAAGCATCTCCTTTGGCTCCTAGATGCATCTAATTTTGCAGTTTGCTCTATCAAAGAATGAATTACCTTTATCCTGCGAGTCCACAGGGGGCCTTTCTGAGATTTTAAACTGAGATCCCTTTTGTTGCCACTGCAGGAAGGAGGAAAGGTGTTCATTTTCAGAACTGGTATGGCTTTAGACTGCTCGTTGAAAAAATAAAGTGCTAATATTCAAGGTTCCTGGGAAGAAAATAGATTTTTCCACTATTCTGCTATGATTTGTTTTCCAACTTTACATCTATCGGCTGGTTCCCTTTCTTTTCTACTGTATGGGAAAGCAACACATTGTATTAGTTAAAAACAACAGTTTCTGAATTAGCTTACTGGGATTCTCATCTTGGCCTTCCCATTTACTGTGTTATCTCCGTCAAGCCTCTAAACCTCTAGGAGGCACAGTTTCATAATTTCCGGAATGGAAATTATGTCACCTGTCTCAAAAGATTTTTTTTGTTAGGAAGGAATATGGGGTCTAGTAGCAAACATCTTTGGAATTGTTTATCCAGTACTCTTCCCTCCTCCTGCGAATCTTGCTCTCACTGTGTTCTTACAGAGTCTGCTACCCAAGGGGTAGACCAGGCCCACACTGGGGCTACTGAAGTTTTCCTGTGATTTTTTTGAGAACTAGAATAGAGAAAGTAAGTTCGTGTCTCTTGGGTGGTAGAAACCCCAAGATGTGAGATTGAGTTAGCTAGGTTCCTCGGTAAGGGGACAAGGCCAATCTCTAGGTAGAGATGATGAAGCCAACACACAGAGACACAGACAGAAAGATACTGAGCATTAGTTCAGTCCTTGACTTCTGCTGTTTTAACAAGCCCAACTAAGACATTACTCTTCCTATGGTTAGACTTGTTCAACTTCTTCAAAACAAGACACAATAGGATTCTTCCAAATAATCCTCCTTTTTGCCTAAGCCAGTTTGAATTGGAATTTTTGTCTTCTGCAACCAAGGGAGTCCTGACTGTGTTTATGAAGCTCCCAGTGCACAGAAGGGGCTCTCTAAATGCAGTTATTGCATCGAGATCTCCTCGATGGAGGGCTGAGACTATCCCTCTAAGAGTCAAAGTTGCTGACTCATCTTTTAGAGCTTTTTAAACAAGCTGGTTAAGTTTACTATCTGTACCCATACTCAGAAGAATGGCTCATGGATCGACGTGATAGCATCTTTCAACCATGTTGAAAATGAGACATTCTCCAGAAAAAGTTTAAGTCTTTTGTTCATTTCTTCCATCAAAAGTGAGTGCCTGGCTGGGCGTGGTGGCTCACGCCTGTAGTCCTAGCACTCTGGGAGGCCGAGGTGGGAGGATCGCTTGAAGTCAGGAGTTCGAGACCAGCCTGAGCAAGAGCGAGACCCCGTCTCTACTAAAAATAGAAAGAAATGATTTGGACAGCTAAAAATCCATATAGAAAAAAATTAGCCAGGCATGGTGGTGCATGCCTGTAGTCCCAGCTACTCAGGAGGCTGAGGCAGAAGGATTGCTTGAGCCCAGGAATTTGAGGTTGCTGTGAGCTGGGCTGACGCCACGGCACTCTAGCCCGGGCAACAGAGTGAGACTCTGTCTCAAAAAAAAAAAAAAAAAAAAAAAAAAAGTGAGTGCCTACTATCATATATATATACTATGCTAGACACTGAGAGAAAAAAGATCACTAGATAGGGGACATGTCTTTAAAGAACTTATAAGGAATACATGTAAGAAATATAAATAACTAGGATGAGAATGATATAAAGAGATCTGAATAAAGAATGGCAGCATCATTTAGAAAGCGAGGGACTCCTCAAGAGAGCAGAAACATTGATGAGTGCTACCATGTCTGATAATCCCCAAATAGAGGCCCATATGACATCCATTGAAGGAAGACACCTAGGGTTAAGTAGCCCCTATTTATGGAAAATCCCTTCTTTTGATACTGCTGGCCACTCTGGCACCATGGAGAGCTGGGAGAGCTGTTGCTATGGAAACAGGGCATCCCCAGCTGGGGCAGAGCTGCTTTAAGAAGCCACAGCAATAGCAACAATGTAGCCCATTCCCCACAACGGTGCTAAACAGTAGCTGAGGCTACAGGACTCACAGCCACCGTGTTTCCTGTGTCCTAACCAGGTACCTTCTAGGTCTGGCAGCCCTGGTCAAATGCCAGATGGCACTCATCAGATGAGAATCATTAGTGTTTACACTAATTCCTCCATAGTCCATTCAGAAAGCTTGAGCATAAAATGGCTTTATTTAAAGCACAGATTTCTTTCCAACTTTGTGAACCAGAAGACTGTGAAGAGCAAAGGGCGTAATTCTCACCTTATTTGTTAAAATGCTCCGTTCCATGTGACTTACTTTTATTTATGATTTCTTCAAACTACATCTACTGAAAATGTGAAGCAAAGAGCTCATTTTTATTGTTTTTAGGAGACAAGCCAGAAGTTAAAACCATGAGCGAGGCTGGGACACAAATTCAGCAGTGCCCAAACAAGACTAAACATTTACATTTTGAAGTTCTGCTTATATCTGTTATCATCCATAACTTAAAATACGTTAGCCCTGGAATGGCTGGGAGTGAATGCATTCATGCACAGCTTCCTCTGATGAAAGGTAACCCTGGAGGATGCGTGCATTTAAAGCAACAATTCCAAATGGCAAAAGAGAAGGAAATGTTTAAGCGAAAGTCTCAGCTGCTTTTGCTGAATAAAAGGTACAGAAATATAATACTTTCGGAAATGGGGCATATTTAAAGGAACAATTTGTCCAAGTTTAACAAAGGACTGCTTCCCACAAATAGCTAAAACTTCCAGTTGCCAAGTTAGAGGTTACTTACCTCATTCTAATTCCCCATACCTTACTATTACTTCTAATTTTAGTCACTTGGTAACTCTTATTTATATTATGGGTTTTCATTCAGGAGAAAAGATCTTTTTGTGGTGACATGTGGATGTTTCTTCAGCTGATTTATTGAGATAACTTCTGTACCAAATGCTCCTTAGGCTACGAATCCAGATATGAATGGTTTTCTCTCTTCCGATTTCACTTACTCTCCTCAGGATCTCATTGGTTGCTATATTCTCAGTGCCACAGGTGTGTAGTGAACACACAGTTCTCTTTCTGTCCTTGAACTCTTCTCTCAGTCCAATTTCTTCTCCATGCTTAGAGGGACCCAGCTGGTTCACGAGCCCTGGGTCACTGCCACTGTTTGGATTCCCTTGTGAACCAGTTAACTTTTCAGGTTCCACAGTGAAAAAAAGTGGCTCCCAAATCTGCTTTTAAATGTTTGTCACTGTTTAAAAAGAGAATTTGATATGGACAAGTATGTAGCATGCTGGGAATCAGAAAATCTGGATCCATGGTCAACTCACAGAGTGTGATTTTGGGCAGGTCACAGAACCTATCTTAGCCTATTTCTCCACCTGTAAGATGGGGAGAATAGTATCTACGCAGCCTAATACACATTTTTGTGAGGATCAAGTAATGTATGTGACAATATTTTGTAGAATGCAAGGTAAACATTTATACTACAATAAAACATTAGTATTTAGATCAAGAAAAATGACTCAAAATGTATGCTCTGCAAAAGCAACTCAAAATGTATCTTTGCCTACAGTGAACCAATCAAGTCAGATTAGCCTTACAGCAGTACATTCATAATTTTAGAGATCTGGAAAACTCCAGGGTTGACCAGTCGTACTAGAACCTGCCCACAAGATGCTAATTTAGTCACCAGAAATCTCTAAAGATCAGAATCTCCAAGTACTCAATGAAAAAAAAAGTACAGATTTCAGACTTATTAGTAAGCAGCACTGGGCCTAGCTTAGGATAATGGTATTATCATTGGAAAAATAGTTGGCTAACTGTCCCTTCTCTTCCCATGTGACTGGAAAAAAGAAAAGTTCAAGTACGATGAGGTGGCAAGGGTTAGTAATTAGGTCTGAGATAGGGTAAAAACCCCTCAATTCCTTTCTTCTCCTGCTTTATAAAAGACAGTATTTGAATTATCAAATTTATTTGTCTGTAAGTCCAGTAAGTACGTCTTCAGAAGAAATGTTCCCCTTCTAATTGGGGGTCATTGTAAGGGTGGCACTAATATATTTTGTCTAACACCCATACTCCAGATATTACATACAATACCTAGTGATGAACACAGTATCTGTTCAGAGAGTCCACAATTCAATATGAAAACAGAAATCAGAAATCCTCTCATGTGATCCAACACTATATGGAGGACCACAAGTTTCTTGTGTATTTTAGAGCTTTAATCTAGATGACTACAAAACACCAAACCAAAATAGACTCATTATCTTTGCTTGTGCAAAGCTAATCTCTGTCTAGAGGAGACCTTGGAGTCCAAATTAGAGCAAAGGAAATTTTATAGCTATATTATAGACTCCTGAAAACAGAGATTTCTAAATGGAAATGCTGACAGAACAACCACAGCACTGAATTCGTGCTGTTCTAAATACTGTGTTTCCATGGATGAAAGAGAGAAGAGGAAAAAGGAGGTCAAGTTCTCATATGAAGACTGAGTTTCAAATTCCCATCCATTGTTCAAACGTATCTGAATGACTTCTTGTGTCAAGGACCTGAAATCCAGAAAGCTTTGCCCGGTCAGCAGGGATACTGCAATTTTTTTTAATGCAGAACCTCAAACGGAGGATGGAATTTTCCTTACAAAATCTCTAACTACAAGCAATCAAAAGCAAGAGTGACCTGGGTAACAGCCAGAGCAGTTGCAGCAGTGATGAATGGCATTTTCCTCTTTAGATGTAGAGACTCCACTTTAAACTTGTGACTGCTCTAACATGGAAAGAAGCAGATGGCAAAAGTTATGCTTGACCTTCTTTCTTGGCTCCTGAAGAGTGCCAATTTATATGGAGATGGCTCAGAAGAATAATAAACTTCAGTGTTCCTTCTTGGCATGTTATTTTCCTAAAACTATTTTCGATAATCACGTTGCAGACAAGTGGGACTTGTGTTTCTAAGGTCAGGAAGGAAATAATCCAACTGCTGGACTTGTTAACTAAATAAAACAAAAAATCAGGGTGGTTTTATTTTGGGGGGGAAGAGCAACTCTATTATTAGGCACTGACTACAAAAGCTTAAGACTCTCTAGCTAATCTGAAACACATAGTTTGTATGGACTAAATGAAGACAAACTAGAAAGTATGTTTGTGTTAAGGCATTCTGTGTCTAACAGAAAAATCTATTGAAGCTTAGAACAATATGGAAAAATGTTTCCAAAGAGATTAAATGTTGAAATGATTAAAAATTACCATATGACTCAGCAATTTCACTCCTAGGTGCATACTAAAAGGAATTGAAAGCAGGGATTCAAACAGATATTTGTACACCAATGTTCATAGCAGCACTGTTCACAACAGCCAGAAGGTGGAAAGGACAACCCAAGCGTCCGTGAACAGATGAACGGAAAAATAAAATGTGGTCTATCCATACAATGGAATATAATGCAGCCATGAAAAGGAGTGAGGTTCTGATGCATGCTACAAACAAGGATGAAACTTGAAGACATTATAAGTGAAATATGCCAGATACAAAAGGTCAAATATTGTAGTATTTCACTATATGAAGTATCCAGACTAGGCAAATTCATACAGATAGAAAGTAAATTAGAAGTTACAAGAGGCTAGGGAAAGTGGGAAGGGGAAGTTATTGCTTAATGGTTACAGAGTTTCTGCTTGGGGTGAGGAATAAATTTCAGAAATAGAAGTAGTAATGATTGTACAACATTGTGAATGCCACTGATTGTACACTTAAAAATGTTTAAAAATATAAATTTTATGTTATATATATTTTACACAATTTTTAAAACTTAATAATGTAATATATCAAGACACTGAACAGTGCTTCTTAAACAGATAAATTATATTGTATGTGAAATATATCTCAATAAAGCTGTTAAAATACAGCAATACAAAAAAAGCAAAAAAGGTCATGTTGACTAAATGAAATTTAATAAAATTTTAAAAAGGATCAAACACATCAAACTACATGCCAAACAAACAAACAAACAAACAAAAAAACCCAAACCCACATGTACTCTTAACTCTTTGTTCTCAGGCAAAATAAAAACTGCATTCAAAGATTATTTCAAAAACAACAACAATAAAAATACATTTTAAGACTCAGGAGATGTGGCCAAAGTGGTATTCAGAAAAAAGTCATTATCTTTAAATGCTCTTATTCTTACATAACAAAGAATTAAAAGGAACTTAAGACAGAGATGAAAGAAGTACTAAAGATAAAGGTATAAAGTAATGAACTGAAACAGGAAAAGAGGAGAATTGATAAATAAATCTAAGTGCAAGTCCTTTGAAAAGGTCTAAAAAAAAGTCTGGCTCGTTAGACTAGCCAGAGAAGAGGAAATACAACATTAAGAATGAAAAGAGAATATAAAGAGAGATTTGGAAAGGATGAATAATCTTAAATATCTGAGTGAAATTATTTTCAAGAAATCTATACTTTGGGGAGTGTGAGCTGCAGCGGTGGGGGAAGTGGTCGGCGAGCCCGGTCCCCGTCAACAAATAAAAAAAAAAAAAAATACTAAAAAAAAAAAAAAATCTATACTTACTAAAATCAGTTTGAGAAGTGGAAGATGTAAATATAACCACAGAAATAACAGAAAAGGCTGCCAAGGAACAAATCCCCTATAAGGCACTAGACCTTGATAATTTTATAGGTAAACTGTTTTAAAGACATCAGGATATCATTTTTACACTATTTAAATGGTCTCAGTGCACAGCAAAAGATGGAAAGAAAGCTTCCTGTTTGTTTTATAAAGCTGACATAAACCGGATACAAACCCTAACAAAGACATCACCAAGAAGAAGAAAATTACAAACTAATTTCATTTTTGAACATGAATGAAAATTCCAGATAAAATACTAGAATGCAACAATATATTAAAAGGATGATACACAATGATCCATTAAGTATTTAAGGAGGGTTAAATATTTAAGGGAACAAAAAAAAGGTCAGGGAGAGGTGGTTCATGCCTGTAATCTCAGCACTTTGGGAGGCTAAGGTGGGAGCATTGCTTGAGGCCAGGAGTTTGAGACCAACCTGGGCAATATAGCAAGACTATGTCTTCCCCCACAAAAACAAATTTAACCAGGTGTGGTGGCATGTGCCTATAGTCCCAGCTATTCAGGAGGCTAAGGCAGGGAGATCACTTAAACCATGGAGTTCAAGGCTGCATTGAGCTATGATCAAGCCAATGTACTCCAGCCTGGGCAACAGAGCAAGACTCTGTCTCTTTAAAACAAACAAATGAAAAAAAAAAACCTAAGATAATCAACAGAATGTAAAAACCACATAATCACATCAGTAGAAGCTGAAAAAGCACACGATAAAATTCAACATCTATTTTCTGGCAAAAATGCTTAGTGACCAAGGTTATGAGTACAACTCCTAAACAGTCAAAGAATCTGGAAACAAGATAATGTCACACTTAGTGTCAGCTCTAGGAGAGAGGGGTCTTTGCTTTGCTCATTGTATTATTCCTAATGCCTAGAATAGTGCCTAGCATACAGAAAGCACTGGCTCAATATGTACTGAGTGAATAAGTAAACAAATATACTAACTAAAGTTACTGTCATTAAATCAAGAACAAATTCCTCCTGTAATCCTAGAGCCAACAGAAGGGAAGACTGGTGGTCCAAGGGCCGGGTGGGTCTAGACACCAGTGTTGAACACACAGCAAAGGCTCCTTTGCAGTGACCTAAGTAGTAGTTCATTCTGATGATTAGAATATGGCATCTTGGCTGGGTGCAGTGGCTCATGTCTGTAATCCTAGTGCTCTGGGAGGCCAAGGCGGGAGGATCACTTGAGGTCAGGAGTTCAAGACCAGCCTGAGCAAAAGTGAGACCCCATCTCTACTAAAAATAGAAAAATTAGCCAGGTGTGGTGGCATATGACTGTAGTTCCAGCTACTCAGGAGGCTGAGGCAGGAAGATCGCTTGAGCCCAGGAGTCTGAGGTTACTGTGAGCAAGGCTGATGCCATGGCACTCTAGCCCAGGCAACAGAGCGAGACTCTGTCTCAAAAAAAAAAATAAATAAATAAAAAGAATATGGCATCTTAAAATTTTACCTCTTTTTATAAAATAACATACAAACTGTCCCCAACTCATGATGGTTCAACTAAGAATTTTTCAACTTTACAATGACACAAAAGCAATACACATTCTGTAAAAATTATACTTCAAGTACCCATACAACCATTCTGTTTTTAATTTTCTGTACAGTATTTAATAAATTACATGAGATATTGAACTTTTTTTATATAAAGTAGGCTTTGTGTTAGATGATTTTGCCCAACTGTGGGATAACGTTAAGTGTTCTGAGCTCATTTAACGTAGGCTAGGCTAGGCTCAGCTATGATGTTTAGTAGGTTAGGTGTATTTAAATACATTTTTAACTTACAATATTTTCAGCTTATGATGAGTTATCGGGATGTAACTCCACTGTAAGTTGAAAATCATCTGTATGCTTATTAAGAACAATTTGGAAATTACAAAAATTAGAAATAGGAAAAAAATTATCTGCAGTCTCAAAGTTCAAAAATAATACAAACCATAAATTTTGTCCTCATGTGGAATATTTATTTTCCCTAACTCTGGAGTGATAGTGTACATCTTGCCCAGGCAAATGTCTAATGTAGGTCTTAAGGACAGGACCAGAGAATTGAGCCTTTTATTAATAACACCTCTGATGCAACAGCAGATATTCTGGACCACAGGTAAGCTACGCTGCAATTTTCATTCCCAGAAAAAGACACCGTGAAGCCTGTAAGGAGGCTCTAATAATTCAGAGCAAGTAAACGTGGCATTGCTTTAAAGCAAGGCCGCAGGGATGGAAAGGAGTGAAGCTGATGGGAAAGCCACAGGAACTTGACAAACGCCCGGATGCACAGAATTAGGAACACTGATACTCCAATGGGTTATATCTTTATAAGCGGCCGCAGCATTACTGCCATTTACTAAATGCCAGTGAGCCCAACACTGTGTCGGGTGTTTTAAAACTCTCTGTCCTTTCCAACTTCGGCCTGGCAGAATGGCTCCTGCAAAGAAGGGTGGGAGAGAAGAAGAAAGGCTGTTCTGCCATCAACGAGGTGGTAAAAATACACCATCAACATTCACAAGCCCACCCAGGGAGGGGGCTTCAAGCAGCACACCCATCGGGCACAGAAAGAGATCCAGGAATTTGTCATGAAGGCAATGGGGACTCCAGATGTGTGCATTGATACCAGGCTCAACAAAGCTGTCTGATCTTTTGTACCCCCTTAATGAGCTGAAAAACAAACAAACAAACAAACAAACAAAGCAGCTGTCTGGGCCAAAAGAATAAGGAATGTCCTGGGGCATATCCCCGTGTGGTTGTCCAGAAAACATAATGAGGATGAAGATTCAGCAAACAAGCTCTATAGTTCGGTTACTTATGTACCTGTTACCACTTTCAAGATCTATAGTCAATGTGGATGACCACCGGTTGCCAAAGTTATAAAACTGAAAAATAAAATAAAATAAAATAAAATATACTAACTCTAATCCTCACCATCCTGAGGGCGGTATTATCTTCATGTCACAGATGAAGAAGCTAAGGCTTAGAAAAATTAAGTAACTTGTCCAAGGTCACACAAACAATAGCAAAGCCAAAATTTAAATTCAAAGCTCAAGTTTTTTTCACTTGCCCAGGCTGCCATCCAAGGTTACATTAGTGAAAGTATCCAATTACCCCAATCCTTAGAGAATTAAAATAAAATGCTCAGTCCTTTATTGTATATAGAGGAGAGAGGATAGCTGTTTGGATTCCTTACGGATGTCTAATGAGGGATTTTAGAGGATAAATGGCAAAGCGTTCCAAATACATAGCAGATATGTCTGCCAAAAAAGCACTATCCTATCAAGGCTCATGTGCAATAAGCAGGAGGAAGCATGGTGGTCAGACTAAACCCAGTCACACTACAGTGCTAAACAATGAGTGGACATTTTATGAGTCCCTGCCTCAACTGCAGTCAACAGCATTCTAGAAGTAGGCAGAACTGAACATTCACTTGAATTCAACCCGTCAAGTAAAGGCAAGCCAACCCCGACTGCTGCACCAGATGTTAGAAATCCTGCATGGGGAATGATGGAGAGCCTTAATCAAAACTTGGGACACTGTCCCCCTACAAAAGGCTGAGCTAACAACCTGACTCCTGGGCTGCCCCACAAATCCCAGTGCTCTCTGCACTGCCAGGTCATGCCCAGACCATAGCAATTTCTGAAGGTTAGTGTTGTGTGCAGACATTCTGAAAAGTACAATACAAAAAAAATTAAAAAGAAACAAAAAATGTCCAGCCATTCTCAGCCACTAATGGGAAATTTTAAGCCTATACTTTATAAGCCCAATTGCTTTAACTGTAGTATGTTTTAGCAGGAGAAAGCAAGTGGCAATTGCCATTTTTCCAAACTATTTATGTTCCCTTTAATACTAATCCTATTTATTTTCTTTGATTTTTATCAATAGGCCTCATTTTCCTCCTAAGAGAGGATGAGAGAAAGGATAAATTTTAAGTGATGGTCGGCCGGGCGCGGTGGCTCACGCCTGTAATCCTAGCACTTGGGAGGCCGAGGCGGGCGGATCCTTTGAGCTCAGGAGTTCGAGACCAGCCTGAGCGAGAGCGAGACCCCGTCTCTACTAAAAAATAGAAAGAAATTATATGGACAACTAAAAATATATAGAAAAAATTAGCCGGGCATGGTGGCACATGCCTGTAGTCCCAGCTACTCGGGAGGCTGAGGCAGAAGGATTGCTTGAGCCCAGGAGTTTGAGGTTGCTGTGAGCTAGGCTGACGCCACGGCACTCACTCTAGCCCGGGCAACAGAGCGAGACTCTGTTTCAAAAAAAAAAAAAAAAAATTTTAAGTGATGGAAGATAAGAATATAAACCCTCCAGCTAGTGACAATGACAAATTCATAATCCCACATAATGAAGATCAACACCATGCTGTAAAGTCCCCCCATCTACCTAGTTCAGAGTCACGAAGAGCACATTTATTTTTGTTTTAACACTTGAATGAGATGATAGGCTACTTTTGAGAATGAAAAGCAAGGAATACGTTCTCCCTGGAAGGCAACATGCTTTGCTAATTTAGTTGATATTGATGATATTTCTATGAAAAGTGAAGAAGAGAAGTATTATTATATTAACCTACTTTTCTGGGGAGAATCAAGACATGGAAAGATTAAGAAACATGGCCCTGGACAACACCCAGGTACTGGTAGAAATTCTTTGTTTCCTGGGTCTGGCATTTTGCACTGAAGTGAGGATGAGGAAGAGAAGAACAGGAAGTCTCTAATGGCATGCCACATGGCTCTGCACCAATCTCATTCCACCTTTTCACCTACAACTTGAATGAAGACATAGAAGGCATGACTGATGAATCTGCTAATGACAAAATGGGGAGGTCATCAAGATTCCAAAAGGTCTTGACAGGCGAGAACAACCAAGCAAAACTAGCAAGATGAAACCAAGAGTGAGACACATAAAGTCTGGCACTTAATTTCAAAGAATCTCTGGCACAGACAGAAGAGGAGAAAGTTTAAATGAAATTCACATGAAAAAGGACCTGGGGCGGTATTGCAAACTGTTGGCCCACAGATGTGTTTTGTTTGGCCTTTGCAGTGTTTGTGAAAAACACTAAGCCAACATTAAAAATTGGGAGAGTCACATAAAAATCCGGATTTCTGGCTTCTCTTGAAAAATTGACAGATCTGGCAATTCCAGGTCTGTATCCAGACATGACAGAATTGGTTAGAATCGGCTTATGGTTGTCCCCTTAAGACAGAAGATTCAATCCCTTAATGGATATGTATAGACACACACAAGCCTGCATAAGCCATGTAGGTTACTTTCTTAGCTCTGTGGGCATCTGTTTGCAACTCTTGACCGGGTTTTAGGTAACTGCCAACTCAATAGATGCCAACAGTGTGACACAGCTGCCAAAAATTTCACCAAATCCAAGGTAATGGAAAAACAGTGTCAAAATCAGTGGTCCTTAACTTTTGAAGAGTCACAGACTCCTTAGGAAATCTAGAAAAATCAATGAGTCTATCGCTATGTCTAGCCGTACAAAAATTTACAATTAATTTCAGGGAGCTGACAGACCCTCTGAACCCCTAGTTCCCAGGCTAATGATCACAGTCCAGAACAAGGAGGTAAACTGTCCCACTGTATGTTTACTGGGTATGTCTCCTCCTGGGAATCACATTTTAAGACGGATGCTGACAAACTGCTATCCAGAGCAAGGCAACCAGGATGATAAACGGTCTGGAAATTACATTATAAAGTTGAAGAAACTAAGAATGGTTAGCCTAGAAAAAGGAACACTTAGAAAGGAGCATTACATCCATTTTAAATTTCAGAAGCTGTAATAAGGAAAAGGGATTAGGCTTACAATGGTCCAGCTGGCACGGCTAAGATCAATGAGAAGTTACAATGAGGTCTAGTTTACTACTTCAGTTCAGTGTAAGAAAGAAGTTTCTCACGATTAAAGCTGTACATAACTGAAATAGTCTGCCCTGTGGACCAATAAAGTAGTAAGTTCCCCATCATTGTAAGTATCCAAGCTCCTGCAGATAGTGAATTTTTGTGTCTCAGAGATACCATATGAAGGATTTCTGAGCTGGGCAGACGGATGTGCTATGATTATCTAAAGCTTCTTCCAAACCAAAGTTTGAGTGAGTGGAGCTGGAGATGGCAATACAGTAGTCCCCCTTATCTGTGGTTTCACTTTCTGAGGTTTCAATTACCCATGGTCAACAGCAGGCCAAAACTATTAAATGGAAAATTCCAGAAATAAACAACTCGTAAGTTTTAAATCGCGCACTGTTCCACGTAGCATGATAAAATCTCGCACTGCTTGCTCCACCCTGACGAGTCGTGACTCCTGCTTTGTCCAGCATATCCATGCTGTACACACCACCTGCCTGTTCATTCCTTAGCAGCCACCTCGGTTATCAAATTGGCTGGCTGGGTAACCCAGTGCTGTGTTCAAATTACCCTTATTTTACTTCATAATAGCTCCAAATTGCAAACGTAGTGATGCTGGCATATTGTTAGAATTGTTCTATTTTATTTTTAGTTTTTGTTAATTTCCTACTGTGCCTAATTTATAAATTAAACTTTATCATATGTATAGGAAAAAAAACACAGTTTTTACAGGGTTTGGTACTATCTGCAATTTCAGGCATCCACTGGGAGTCTTGGAACATATATCCCATGGATAAGGAGGGACTACTGTAATAATTCTCTTCTCCTCCCAAACCTTTGTCTTGCTCTGATCAAGTAACTATTAATACATTGCAGCAAAGCTGAACTAAAGAGATAGGAACTCAGTGGCTGGTCCTCTCCTGTGATTCTCAGTGAGCTTACTGGGAATTGGTCAAGGTCTGGCAACTCTTGAAATTTAACATGCCAACTTTTTCTTCCTCTAACATGCACTCCTCTATTCACCTCTCTTTCTACCTACGTCCGGGCTGTCCATTTTAATTCTTGGGAAGCTGCATAAATTTCACAGCGTATCGGACCATGTACTTGTTAAATTGGCTCATCTTATCCACAAAGGTTCAAACATGTGGGCATTTAATTAAAGCTTTTGACTGATGACTTCAACAGATAAAAATGGAGAGGATTCCGCGCCATATAAACTTTGTAAGAGCCTCACAGTCTGGTTAAAAGAGGTCACTCGGACTAGCTGAGTTCAAGTTGCCCCACATAGGAGGTGGTCAACAATCAAAGACTCTCCAAAACGTTTAGCAGAGTGCTAACCAAACAGCTGGCATTTCAGAAATTTCAAGAAACTACAGAAATGACCTCATTATATCTTCAATATCACCCCCTTCCCCCAAATAATTTTTGTGTCAGAAACATTGCTTTTCAAAAAGAACTTTTCTCCTAAAAATGTCTCCTTAAGATACCAAGATGTGACACAAACTCTTTCTCCTTATTTACACAGATTAGAAAGCACAACTATTCTGGTTGAACACGATCAAGATTAAATTTATAAAAGGAAAACTTCCTTCTGTCCATGTTGCTGCTCTTCTCCTGAGTGTTCCTCAGAAGCTTAGGAAACAAGTTTTGAAAGCGAACTTTCCCTCCGTTCCAGGGAAGAGGGGAATGTGGGGCCTCTTGACCTATAAAACTCAGTATTTTGGAACACCCATAATTCTCCCAAGTCTGTGCCAGTCAAATAGAGACTCCGTTTAGCAAACCACCAGCCAGCAAGGGCTGGAGAGTGAGGCTTTCATCCCTAGGAGTTGACAAGGACAGGACCCAAAAGCTTCCTAGGGAAAAAAAAAAAAAAAGAAAGAAAGAAAAAAGGCTCTACTTCAGCTTGCATTACAAACTGTTGGAAAAGACAGATGGAGGGGATGACAAGAAAAGCAATTATTTCTTCTGGGCTTCCTTTCTGTCTGGATTCTAAGGAGACGAATACAAAATTCCATCACAGATTGAAATGCTATCTAAACATTCTTGAAAATGTGGTCTTGCTCTCTGAAATATGACCTCCTCTGCTGCAGCAACCTGTAACCTATTAATATGTGATGGTAGGGAATGCCGACATTCCTGCCGGCTGTCTAAGTCTGGGCCTGACTCGCCAGTACTGCTAGTTTGTCACCCATGGTTAAAACTGAAAGATACATATCTACATAGCATGAACCAACAAAACGTCCTGATGAATCATTCATTTTGTTTTCACATTCTTAGAATTTTAAATACCTGAGACTCTTGTTAAGTATTTAAAGGTTTCTAGTGAGCCGTTCTAAATGCAGGCTGAGTCATACAGAACAGTAGAGTTATTATTCCAAATAATAGTAAGTTGGGAGTATTCACGCACAAATAAAGTTTTAAAGCACTTTAAAGTAACTCACACTGATCAAAATGATGTTTTTATGGTCAAGGGCTTTTGCTTGTTTATAATTAATAAACAATCTTATACAGTTGAATAAAACGTTGTTGCATGTGGACCACATGTAGTGAAATGACAAGGATGACAAAGATACAGTTCTCACCTCCGGTGAGCTTATAAACTAGTCAAGGAGACAAGATGTGTTCACTAGTAAGTCAAGGGAGATCCCAAAAGCCAAATGAAAAGTACAAGCGTAGGGCTGCGGGAGTTTATGGGTAGAAGGAATATACATCTAACTGAATGATCCTGGGATCAATTTTTGCCCCTGTAAAATGAGAGGAATGGACCTGATGAGTTCCAAGCCCTTTCTAGTTCAAGAATTCTGATTCCTTGGTGTATCTAGATGAGGTAAACAGAAAATACTATAAAAGAAGTAGTATTTGGAAATGTAGCTACTGGAAGAAAGAGAGGAGAACAAGCATTCCAGGCACAAAGGAGTACATAAGCATATGTCCAGAAAGCACAGGGCATGCTTGTTGAGCGCTAAATCTTCCGTATAGATAGAACACAACAGGAGACAAAACTGGAATGCAGACTGAAGCCGTGAACGCCAAGCAAAGGAACTTGGATTGCATTTGGTAGTCAGAAGCCACTGAGGTTTCTGAAGAGGTAGAGGATATGATCAGACATATATTAGGAAAGTTAACCAGCAGAATGAGGCTGCAGCAGTTGCAGCCTGCTCTGTGATTCCTTATGACCTCTAAGAGCCCCCTTTACGTGGGCCTCATCTGCCAGCAAAGTAGCGCTTCTTGGCAGAGACCTCAAATAGACAAAAACAAGGCAACAAGGACCGTGCAACCGTCCAGAAAACAGGATCAGTTTTAGGAAACTATGCGTCTATAAACAAATACTGATGATGATAACAAGGAAGAAGGCAGACTGTTTACAAATGGATCAATGGAAACTATTAAGCTGAAAAAGAAAGTTAAAATAAAAAAATGCAAGAAAAACAGAGAGCTGAGTAAAACTAAAAATGTAAAAGAAAGAGACTCATAACCCCTGTAAGCTACTAACAGAGGAAGGAGGAATATCAGAGACCAGGAAATTTTGACATAGAAGCATACCCTCCCCTCACCCCGAATATGGGCAACATGATGAACATTTTTAGAAATCAGCTGCACTAAACAATGTCAAAGAGGAGAAATAACAGAACTGAAGCTATCACGAAGGCACACTCCTGACCTAACTGGATTAGTACTGAAGAGGGAGGAACAGACTGTAAGAGGGGAAAACTAGAAAAGGCATGCTCAAGCATTTCTGTCACGACAGCAATTTCTGAAATATGATGCCTCAACAGAAGAAGAGTCTAAGTAAAAAGGAAAATGGTTACTAGATAACATCTGGCCCCTCAGTCAGTGAAGGCTGTCTCCTTCCCACACACTTCTTTCTCCCTTTGTTCTCTTCCAACAAGCTAGATCCAAAAAGACCTGTAAAACTTTGAAATGAATCTTCAATTACCTGGGGCAGGGGCAATATACGTCACCTAAACATTTGTACCCCCACAATATGCTGAAATAAAAAAGAAAAATAAATAAATAAAAACAACAACAACAAAAAAGAATCTTCAATTACCTGTCTATTGGCAAAATTAGGTATGGAACATTGTAGCTGTGTCAGGTTACTATGTTTTGCAGCCACAAAAGTAATACCAAAACCTCATCAACTAGGGCCTCCCTCCCTTGGGGTTTGGCGGGGGGTGGGGGAGGGGTCCCTTTTCTCCTCAGCCAAGGATGGCGGCCAAGATCAGCCCTTGAGGATCATGGTCAGGACCGCCACGAGCTGGGCAGCCTTGTTTTCCTGCCTCAGACATTTGGGGGAAAAACCCAAAAAACAAAAACCCAACAATTTAGTTGATACACAAAAGCAGCAACCTTATCTAGTCACACTATACAAAATAAAGGAGGGTACAAGAGATCTCTGACACTAAGGAGAAAAACAAGGAAATCCCAGTCTTCTCATTTCAGCCTGTGTGCATGTCCCTGGGCCCAGGTGAGCGGTGCCACAGTACATGCTCCTGGTCCAAGGGAAACTAAGTGAGAGCTCACGGTCGCTCTGGGCAGCCTACCCTGTCCTGCTGTGCATGAAACAGAGCAATCAGAAAGTGCACTGTTAGAAGGCACGTCAACATTTTGGTCACTTGGTTGTTTGGGCTTGAAGAAATTAGGGGAGTACAATTAAAATGAAGGAATAAGCTACTTACTTGCCTTCCATCCTGCCCCACGTTCGTTTGACCTCTTACAACGGTTCGAATATTGTCATCCAGTCTCCTAGCAAAAAGTTAAAGGACACAAATCATTCAGATAATCTCTATTCTAGGTTGACCAAAAGAAAAAAAAAAGTTAGTAATTTATCCATTAACTCCTGCAGATTGCAGCTCCTTGTCCAGAAAACCAAGCAAGTGTGACTGATATAAGGAAGAATGAGGCCTGGGACCTCAGGGGGCAGCAACAGTAGTGCAGGGAGCCAAGACTGATGAGTCGCCTTGTTTTTAAAAATGGCTATTTTCACTTAATAGTCAGGGCTGTCCGAAAGGACCAATAAAACTTTTAGTATTTTTCATGGAATAAATCAGGAATGACAGAGTTGCTGACACTTTATAGGAAGAAGCCAGAGAATTCAAATTACCCCACACAAAATCCCTTCCTCAGTAACTTCCTCAATACCCTTAAAAGGGAGAAGGAGCCAGGGTGGTAGATGAAATCCGTTCTTCACCCTGTGGGCCCTGATCATGCAACTGTGTGGGAGACAGATCCACGGCTTCCAGCTCCTCTTTCTCCTACAGCTCAACAGGGGCCAATTAATGGCACCTCAGCTGGAGGAATTTGTATCAGGCTATGTCATTTTTCATTTGAAGAATCCATCAAAGGTACCGTAGGGAGAAAGTGGAAAATATTAATAACTAGCTTGCAAGTGACTTTGAATCATCAGGGAATTTCCATTTTCTGTGCAAACCCTGGACATCTTAGTGGTCTACTAGAATTGTTACAGCTAAAGTCCAACAAAACAAGGAGGCTTCTTTGTCCTTCCCAAGGCACCAATGGAACGATACATTCATAGGTCAGAGGTCTTCACTGAAAGACCCAAGGGTTGTAAGGAAAAAGATCATCTCTTGGATATAAAATGAACACTTTTCCTCATCAAAAGTTAAAAACAAAACCAACAACCCCCCCCAAACTATATCTGAAGCGATGACACCAACCTATTTATATAACGAACACTTATTGAGTACCTACCATGTGTCAAAACTGGAAACCCAGACATGGGTAAAGCAGAACAAGCCTTAGGTGGGAAGGACACGTGATGATAATCCTGGACAATCACATCCTGGATTAATCACAATGTTTAATCCTGGGCCACCACCAAGGCCAACCAGATCTAACATTGTTAGTTGGTATGTAACCAAGGATACACATATAAGCCTATCTTCATATCTAAAGCTTGGGAGTACAACAAAAAGTAAATCTGTTAGGGAAATAGAACCATTAAAGATATAGTAGAAAAGCTTTTACCTTCTACAATTCACTGTTTTGAATAGATTGTTTTGAATAGACTCTATTACAGCATCCTTCCTTTTTTATGAATTGAAGACTGGCCGAAGAATTGAGTTCCTTGCTTCAAAGTTCATATGGAAACCCAAATAAAAGAATAATTTTTTAAAACATTACTATCTACAGCAAACTTTGACCTTCAGTGCCCTCACATGAAAGTGTGATCCAGAATGCGATTAACTAAATTAACAACACACTTTCCAATTATTAACAATCATACAGTGTTACTTACCTTATTTTCAGTCTAATTTTGTTCACGACTTCGTCTATGTTTGCCAGAGACTATAATAAAGAAGGAAGAATGCCCAGCTGTTATTCCACTTCCTGGAATTCCTCTTTCACAGGGGAAATAATGAGTTATAATGGCTATTTATGAAATCTCAAAAAATGTAATCACACTGTATGATACCTTTTTTTTTTTTAAAGTAAAGCAGTAGTTGGCAACTACTGCCAAATCCAGCCCAACACCTTTATTTGTAAATAAAGTTTTACTGAAACACAGCCATGTCCATTCACTTACATATTGTCTGTGGCTGCTTTTGAGCTACAATGGCAGAGCTGGGTAGTTGTGACAGACATTGTATGACCCACAAAGCCTACAATGTTTACTCTTTCGACCTTTATAGAAAGTTTGCTGACCCCTGGTACATAGGATTGGGACAAATTCATACAAGAAAATACAGCAACAAAAATAAATGAACTATTACAACACACAACATGGATAAATACTAATAATATAATGGTGCACAAAAAAGCCAGACCCAACAATATATACTGTCTGATTCCACTTATATAGTTCAAAAACAGGTGAAACGGTTCTCTCATGTTAGAAGCCAGGAGAGTGGTTATTTCGGGGAGGTAGTAACAGTGAAGAGGCAGGAAAGGCCTTTTGAAGATGTTTTATTTCTTGATCTGGGTGGAGGTTGCATGGCTATATTTATTTTGTGAAAATTCATCAAGGTTCACACTTACGATTTGTGTACTCCTCTAGATGATGCTATACTTCAATAAGTAAATTTATTTTTTAAGTATATAAAGCCATTAGAAAAAAGTCTGGAAGGATATACACTAGTAGTTGTAGTCTATACTAGTAGCTGTAACCTAAAAATTCTAGGATTAGTTTTAATCTATGAAAAGAAGGAATTTCAAATTTTTCTTCTTTTTGCCTATCAATATTTTCTCAAAACACTGCATTAACTATGCACCACTACTGTAATTATATTTTTTAAAAGATAATGACAATTCAAACAAACGAACCATTTCGGACCTTAGAGATCAGAAAATGTAGGGGAATGGCGCCCCCTAATGGAGGAGGGCAAGTACCATTTTATAGAACCATTTTAACTCAAGTTTTCAAAATACAATTTTATACGTCCTCCTTCCCTCTCCCACAATAGGTTTTTTTTTTTTTTTTTTTTAATCTCAGAACGAACTGGGGGTAATGCAGGAATTGTGCTTCATCTCATCTGCTATTCTGACCAAGCCAGTGGTTACTCAGAGTTTTCAGAAATCCAAGAACAGCCTGAGGTAAAGACAGATCTCAGAAAAGTTACTCAATCCAATCCAGTTCTGCCAAGTTTGTCACTTTAAAACCAAACTGAGTATAACATAGATCATCACTGTGTTAACAGTAGCTGAAGTGGGGCCCAACCCTGCCACTAACTTGCTGGAGGGCAAGTTGTTTACCTCAATTTCTATGTCCTCACATGCAAAATGGGCATAACAGTTGCTGCCCTGCCCATCTCTGCTGGAACCCACTTTTTCAAAAACTATATTTTTTGGTATTTAAAACAATCTACTTTTAAAATGTTGGTGGCAGGGAATCTGGGTGAAGGGCAGCCATAAATTCTTTGTACTATTCTTGCATCTTTTCTAAAAAAGGGAAATAATATCAAAAATTTTTTTAAATTTATATTCTGGCCAGGTGAGGTGGCTCATGCCGTAGTCCTAGCACTTAGTAAGGCTGAGGCTGGAGGATCACTTGAGGCCAGCAGTTCAAGATCAGCCTGGGCAACATAGCAAAACCCTGTCTCTACCAAAAAATAAGAAAAATTAGCTGGGCATGGGAGGATCGCTTGAGCCCAGAAGTTGGAAGCTGCGGTGAGCCATGATGATGCCGCTGTACTCCAGCCTGGGCAACAGAGCGAGACTCTGCCTCAAAAAATAAATAAATAAAATAAAATAAAATAAAATAAAATTGTAATCTATTTAAAATTGGTAAAACATTTACATGACCAAAAATTCGGAAAGTAAAAGAGGGTATACAGTGTTAAGAAAGGCTTCCCTTCCTCTCACCCTGGCCTGCCCGGCCCATCCAGTTCTTTCCCAGAGGCAATAACACTGAGCCAGTTCTGGTGTACCTTCTGGGAGGCAGTCTATGTATTGAAAGCACATCCACAAACATCCTGCATCATTCTTTTTTCACTTAACAACAGAACCCAGAGGCCATCCCACATCAGTAAGTACTGATTTTTAGTAGTGCAACAACCGTTTATTAAATGTAATAATCCTCAGACATGAAGGTCTTGCTTAAGCCATAACAATTTTTCTAAGAATAATCCAAAATATTTATACAGTCAGATGTTCACTTGTCTTGCTTAAGCCATAACAATTTTTCTAAGAATAATCCAAAATATTTATACAGTCAGATGTTCAACTGCATTTGAAAGGGTAAAAACCTGGAATAGAGCTAATTGTCCAACAATAGAAAAGTCAAACCAATCAGGCGATATTTCTTCGATAGACTTTTATGCCACCACTACAGGCACTGGTCTCAGGGAGGCTATGAAATAGAAAAGATTGCTTATGATACCATGCTAATAAGAGGAAAACATTTTATAATATCATTTTTATAACATCAAATGTCATTTTTATATCGTGAATATAGCTATTAAAAAAGAACAGAAAGAAATATCCAAAAACTATAATATTTGATTGAACATTAGTAGGACTCAGTGACTGCTTTGCCTTTACTTCCCAAATTTTCTATTGGGGAAGTAAAAGGGATAGGGTGCTAGCATTTAATGTGGGTTTGCATAAAAATGCGACACTGTTCTAGACACTTTACAGAATTATGTCCCTTAACGCCCTCAGCCACACTACATTACTATTATCCTCTTCCATGTTAAAATTGGGAAATGTGCTCTGAAAAGATTGACACTGTCTAAGGTCACAGAGATAACATGCAGCACAAGCCAGATTCAGTCTGTCCAAGGTCTCTGCTCTTTCTTACGCTATCATGCTACCCCCAACACAATGGTCCTTGACCTACTTTTCCTGTACCCCAAACACCTGGCAGATATGATACGCCCTGTCCCCTCTGTTCAGTGCCTTGCCATGGCAATAATCCTCACTAGGGTTGAGGGCCTCTCCTGGTTGGGAAAAAGCCCCATGGGAATCCAGATTGGCTGCCCCGGGTGCAGGTAGTTTATTTCCTGAGAACCACTCATCTAGTTAAGCTGTAATGTGCTTGTACAGCTTTAATTGTATAATCTTAAAATGTTTATTTATTGAAAAGTATTTCTTGATTTTAATGGTAATTCTTGACAATTACAGAAATTACAGAAAATAAGTAAAATCACCTGTGTGCCCGGGAGAGTATAACCGCTATCTGCATTTTTGTATATTGCCTTCTACTGTTCTTTCTACGAAAATACATGGCTTAAAAAAAAAAATAAACCGGGATGATAAGCAATTTGACATCTTCCCCCCCACACTTAACAATATAGATCCAGAGCATTTTGGGGGGGTCATTAAAAAGGTTTTTTTTTTTTGAGACAGGGTCTTGCTTTTATCACCTGAGCTAGAGTGCCATGGCATCATCATAGTTCAGTGCAACCTCAAACTCCTGAGCTCAAGTGATCCTCCTGCCTCAGCCTCCGGAGTAGCTGGGACTGCAGGCACGTACCACCACATCTGGCTAATTTTCCTATTTTTGTAGAGACGGGGCCTTGCTGTGCTGCTCAGGCAGGTCTCAAACTCCTGGCCTCCCACAGTGCTGGGATTACAGAGATAAGCCACTGTGCCTGGCCGAAAATTCTTTATAAACATTCCCATATGACTCTTTTCTCAAAAGTTCCTAATTAGTTTTATAATAGTTTTTCATCAGTTTCAGCTAGTTTCCCCTAATCAAACTGCCAATGAAAACATGACAACTGATTATTTTCAGTTTACTACTAGAGACTAATAAGATTTTCCAGACCATCGTTAACCAAACTTCGCTACTCTTCAGAACCTCACAGGAGCTGTTAAATGCAAAAATCTAAGCTCCTTCCAGACACATCCAGGGATCTGTCCCAGTCTACACTACAGCCTCCAGACAACCACAGACACACAAGTACTTGCCACCTAACAGAAATACATACACACCCTCTTCAGAATGACGTTAAATTTCTTTTTGCATTTTTAGGCCGGGCGCGGTGGCTCACGCCTGTAATCCTAGCACTCTGGGAGGCCGAGGCGGGCGGATCGCTCGAGGTCAGGAGTTCGAGACCAGCCTGAGCAAGAGCGAGACCCCGTCTCTACTAAAAATAGAAAGAAATTATCTGGCCAACTAAAAATATATATAGAAAAAATTAGCCGGGCATGGTGGCACATGCCTGTAGTCCCAGCTACTCGGGAGGCTGAGGCAGTAGGATCGCTTAAGCCCAGGAGTTTGAGGTTGCTGTGAGCTAGGCTGACGCCACGGCACTCTAGCCCAGGTAACAGAGCGAGACTCTGTCTCAAAAAAAAAAAAAAAAAAATTTCTTTTTGCATTTTTAATTGATACACAACATTTGTACATATTTTTAGGGCACATATGATATTTTGTTATGTGCACAGAATGTGTAATGATCAAGTAAGGGTATTCAAGATATCCATCACCTCAAGCATTTAACATTTCTATTAAGTTTATTCTTGATATACTGATACCCACTTTAAACAATCTAAACTCATAATTAACAAGTATTTACAGTAGGTCTACAAGGCATATAGATGGTTTTTGCCCAAGTTCTAGCAATAGTTAAAAGAAATTATAATTATGCCACTACTTTCTATTCTCTTTTCATTAAAGTCCCTGGGAATCTGGGTTGGTAGATGAACCGTTAAGTGTAACTCTGGGACCAGGGGAATAAAGGTGACCCTGTGTCATAAATTTTCTGAGTTGCTCTAAGAAACTTCACTACACGTTATCATGTTCGTGGGGGCATAATTAGACAAGACATATAACTAAATCTGTGGAATAACAAAGATCTTGTGTTACCTTCAGTAGTTTATAAAAACAAATAAACATATCAGAAGAGGCAAGAATCTGGTGGTATCCAATATAATTTTCAAATCTAACACTTATTTTTGTTTTCGTGAGTCAGCAATTGCTATCTTCATACTAGTTGTTCCCAAATGTCTATCTCCAGCTAATTCCTAAAGTTCCCCTTTCACACAAAATGATGAGCTATATAAAGGCCATTTATGAAATCTCAAAAAAGACAATCACACAGCATTTCATTTTTAAACTTTATTTTAAAAATGAGTAAGCCCATTAGAAAGTCTGGAAGGATATATGCCAAGATATTGACAATGATAAAGATTATGAGCTCCACAGTCAAATATCCAGGTACATACTTCCACCTGGACGACCGAATATGTTCAAAACTGAACTCACCCTTACACCCTACCCCACCCCACTTACCACTGAAACCTGCGCTTTCTCCTTACACTTAACATTGGGTAAAGGTGCCAGTACCCACCCAGTCTATTAGGCTAGAAATCAAAGCTCAAAATCCTTAACTTGGCCTATAATGCTCTGCTAAAATGCCTTTTCCTCAGGGAAGGAAGCTTTCTCAGATCCTCAGACTAAATTCAGGCCTTGTGTGTTCTGCTTCCACTGGATTTGGTATGATTCCTTCATAGCAATGCTGTCACGTCTAAGCTGAGCTTTCTTTCTCTCTCTCTGCCTCATTATTCTCACTGTAAAACAAGAACGCTTAGTGCTTACAATGGTGCCTGGTACACAGCAAGCATCCAATAAATGTTAACTATTATGATAGTTGTGGTAGATGTTAGGACTCTTTTAAGAGCAAGTTATATTTAATAATTATACAAACAAGTTATTGTGACTTCATAATTTACTTGTAATCTGTTAATTGTATCATCACCTTTCAAGATAGACTGTAAGCTCTGTGTTGGTAAGGACCATGCCTGTCTCGCTCACCTCTCTACCACTGAATTTCTTATGAAGCTAGGCAGAGTAGGTTTTCTTTGTTGAGTAAATGAATGAGTGAATTCTGGATTCTACATGAGCCTCTACCTTCATCCCTTCAGGCGCCAAATTGTGTGACTTCTGTCCCCTAACTAGGTCTCAGATCTGGTTCTCTCCACCCCACAGCCTCCCTTCAGGCTCTCATCCTCTCTCTCTCTCTCTCTCTCTCTCTCTCTCACATGACTGATTGCATTAGTCTCCTAAATGGTCTTCCTGCCTCCAATCTCACCTACCTCTCACCCAGTGCATCCCCCACTCTGCTGTCAGATGGGAACATGAATCTGCTCTAGTCATGATCCTGTCAAAAGTGCTTTCATGTAACAGTCTCCAGAGTAAAGAGTTTGCCATACTATTCCTTGGGACGTTAGAAGAAAACATTAAAACCCCTATTTTTATTTTTTAGTTACATAGCAAATACTACTAAAGCTTAATCTAGTTAAGATTGGTACTAGAATATGTACATAACATTTTGGGGACATAGGCTTTAATATCAGCCCAGTGAAAATCAGTTCTGTAAAAAAATATTTCACTGAGATACCTAGAGCAACAGCCCCCAACCTTTTTGGCACCAGGGACTGGTTTCATGAAAGACAATTTTTCCATAGACCAGGGAGGTAGGGGTGGGATGGGGTGTGTTGGGGGATGTGGAGCTCAGGCAGTGATACAAGGCCCATTTCCTAACAAGCCATGGACCAGTACCAAGCCAAGGCCAGGGGGTTGGGGACGGCAAGCCTAGAGGACATAGATCCTTCAGGATCCTTTCTCTGTCTACCTCCTCAGCCTTATCTCCTACGAGGCTCTGATCACTGTGCAGGCTTTGTGTTTCCCGTTTCTGAGCCTTTGCCCTATGTTTAGAAAGACCACCTTTCCTTCGTCATCCTGGAAGATTTTCCTGGCCAATCACTCTGACTAGAATAGTGTCCCGCCAGATTGTCACAAGCCTGGCTCCTTCATATCTATCAGGTCCCAGTTTAAAGAGAACAGGTTCAGAGGGAGCTTCCCTTTAAGCTTCCTTTTTCTAAAGGACTCCCCACCCCATGTCATCATGCTCTATCACTGCACCTGCTTTGATTCAGAGCATTAACCAACCACACTTGATAATTTCCTGTGTATTTACTTGTTGATTTATTTCTTGTCTTCCTCCCCAAATAGACTCCATGAGACCAGGAACTTACCTGTCATGTTTACCATTTCTCCCCAGCTTCTAAAAATAGTGCCTAGCACTCAGCAGACACTTAATAAATGACTACTAAGTCTGACTAAATGAATGAATGAATAAATGCTCTAAGACTTGGCAGACAGACTACCTCCTCTCTGAGGTTTTGATTTTCCTTGGAAGAACTGTTCTTCTGTTCCTCATTGTACCATGTCATATCTCAGCAGCATTCACCGGTGTCTCTCCCTCCACTTGACCATGCACACCTCAAGGACACACACTGGGTCTTATTCATAACTGTATCCCCGGCATCTGGCACAGTGACTGACAACACATGGCAGGTACCCACTGAATGTTTGCTGAATGAATATATGAAAATTTGAACAGAACTCTAGCTGCCTTTCTCCCAACTGTGCTGCTTCTAATTCTGGTCTACTTCTCACTCAAACACCCAAAAACCAATTCTGTAAGAAAAACCCATCTGTGTAGGTGAATCACCCCACAAAACAGAAAACATAAAGACTAAAAATTTACATCTTGAAATAGGGACAAATGTGGCTTTATGACTCTGGGCTTAAGATGCCTGACTCATCCCCCCCCTTTTTTTTTTTTTACATTATAAAAATCCTTTCCAATTCACAACAGAAAATGTGGGGGGACTCCTACAACTTAAGGGCACAATTTCTAATAATATTCTCAGCATGCAAAGAATTCCACTCTAATACAACTTAGCTAACTGCCCCATTGGTTATGATGGAGTTTGATTTGAATTTAACTCTCACTTGTTGATCAAGGGCCCTTGGATTATGTAGTATAACACACCAATCATAACATTCAGAATGAGCCAGAAGTCACTGAAATGAAGGAAACTTAAAACTCTATACTTACCTGCTCTGTTGGGAACAGGGTATTGATATACTCAACAGCATTGAAATCTGCTCGATCTAGAGGATCCTGGCTTGGAAATACCTATATAAATAGAGAGGGTTATACATCAAAACATCATGTTGTATACCATAAATATATATATTTTTTTAATTTGTCAATTAAAAAGAAAATACATTTTTAATAATACAGGATTTAAAAATAATTGTCGGCAAGGCATGGTGGCTCACACCTGTAATCCCAGTGCTTTGGAAGGTTAAGGAGGGAGGATCCCTTGAAGCCAGGAGCTCAAGACCAGCCTGAGAAACATAGCAAGACCTGTCTCTACATAAAATTTTAAAAAAAATTAGCTGGTCATGGTGGTGCATGCCTGTAGTCCTAGTTACTTGGAAGGCTGAGGCAGGAAGATCGTTTGAGCCCAGGAGTTAGAAGTTGCACTGAGCTATGATTGTTCCACTGCACTCCAGCCTGGGTGACAGAATGAGTCCTTGTCTCTAAAAAAAAAAAACAAAAAAAAAGTCATCTTTCTCCTCTGTTTTATGTATTAAATATTATTTCTTTCCTATTAGATAGTAAGTTTCCTAAAGACAAAACCAAATCTTTTTTCATTTTCTAACGCTTCACACAAAACAGATACTCAATAAAGTATCTGTTAAGGTAAATCCTTAATTTTCAACATCTGCAGTCTTAATATCTTGGCACAACTTAATAGAATGTTCAAATGTGAAAGTTCCACAGATATCAACGAAGTCACAAAGGAAAAGTCAGGAGGCATGTACACTATTAGATTAAATTGGTGATGACATAGTTGTATTAAGGAAGCCTTGATAACAGACTTATGTACCATATCTCAGTGATGTCTCAGCAGTAGAATTCACTATGCATTGAAGCAATTCGTAAAGTGTAAGAAATGGAGAGCTGGCACTCAGGTTAACAAAAGAAAGAAAGCCACCTATGAGAAATATACCTAACTCCTTTCAAAGTCACAACCTGAAGAACATGTAACAAGGTAGGCTATAAAACAAGTCCAATGATACCCTGGGTACCGGACTTCACCAGCTCAAGATAGTTATAACCGCAGGAAGCAATTTCATCTCTGAAGAAACCTTCTAAAGAAATATAGTGTTAAAGGATCAAAATGTCTTCTAAGATAATTATTATTAGAATTTAAGGTTACTACAATATCAAGGGGAGGTGGAGGGAAGGTAGTGAGAAGAAGTAAAGGTGTTCTTTTTTAAAAATGCTTAGTATTTGTTTCCATAATATATATGTATGGTGGAGATACATCATATGCACACATAATTTACACAACCTCAATTATATGTGCTCACCAGAGGGAATGCAGGCAACTGGGCCTGCCATGAATGTATGGTCCATCATGAACATGATATAAGAGATGTGAATTGTTCAAGTCCTCAAGTTAGTCTCAGTTTCTGCATTCCTCTCACCACTCCTGGGTGTTACCTTAGGTTTTAATATGTTTTCATATAACAAGGCCCCTAACACAAGCCAACTACTTCATCCAGTAATAACTGAAAAAAGAGTGATTGGTTCCAATGCTGGAGGAAAAAACTAAAAGCACTAGACTTATCAAAGACATGCTTATACACTGTACGTTAGGAGCAATTTAAAGAATTTCAAGGGTAACATGTCTGTAGTGATTTTCACCTCATGCAATGACTCTGGAACTTAATCTCTGAGTAAAATGTGATTCCATTATACCAACCCTTCCTGACTCGTCACATACCTCTACTCTTTACAAATATGCTATTGCATAACTGTCTGCAGAACTTCACTCAATCACAGAATGCTAAAGTAAGAAATAATTCTGAATTCATCCTGACATCAAAATGTCTGCTTACAAGATAATCCTATGCTATAATTCAAACCTATTCTTAAGAAATAGCAAAAATGTGCTCTTCTGATATCCCTGTAAGTCAAACAATAACTGACTGTGTTATTAGTTTCTTCCATAGAGCCCACTAGGTCCAAAGAGCAACTGAAATGTATGTCTTTTTCTAGCAAAAGGAGGTGGTTGGTGGAGCAGTGTGGCCTGAACACTAAAAGCTTTACCCAATGGTTTGGAATCCTCATGATGTAACAAATGTGGTTTGCGTAAGGAATACAACCATTCCCAGAAAAGCACACACCAAAAGTCTATAAATGGGACAATATAGATACATAATTTAGTACAGTGGTAGTGGTTGACCTATGGTAAGTTTGTTTGTTTTTGTTTTTAAGAGACAGGGTCTTTCTCTGTTACCAGGCTGGAGTGCAGTGGCACAATCATAGCTCACTGCAGCCTTGAACTCCTGGGCTCAAGCAATCCTCCTGCCTCAGCCTCCCCAGTGTCTAGGACTACAGGCGTGCACCACTACACCTAGCTAATTTAAAAAATTTTTTTGTAGTGATAGGGTCTCACTATGTTGCCCAGGCTGGTGTCAAACTCCTGGCTCAAGCAATCCTCCTGCCTTGGCCTCCCAAAGTGCTGGGATTACAGGTATGAGCCACCATGCCTAGTCAGTGGTAAGCATTAATGGTCAATATATGTTAACTACTGGTAACAGTAGAAGCAAAGTTTTACTCAGAAAAACTTCCCAGTTGTCATTAAATGAGGCATAACCCTCCTCTACTTAAATCATAACCCCGTAACAATTCCTTTAAGGGAGATTTTCTCCCTTTATCAGGAGCAATAGCCTGTAAAGAATAGGGGGAGCAAGGCCTGTACAAGAAATCACTATTCCTAACATCATTACTGTTAAAAATTCAATAAATTTGAAAGGAGGGCTAGTCAACTAAAGAGTTTCTGCAAGGAGAGAGAACTCCAACCTAACTCAAACTAATCAACTGCAGGAATTCTCAATCTTTTAAGTATGGTAACACGGTTATTTTTCAACATTTTCTCTCTGCTCTGCCATCAGCTTCAGAAATTAAGCTCACATCATTCTCCCAATTCCAAGCCACTCACAAGGGGCTAGCTTGAGAACCAGGAGCGGCGGCATTAGACTGGTAAATCAATGAACCCCCAGAATCTGAGGTTGCCACCCAAGGAGTCCCTTCTCGGTTCATCCTCTCGAAGAGTTCCTCTGCCCGAACCCACCAGGAAGCCCCACTCTCCAAAGACAACCATGGCCTAGAAAGGATTTTCTTTCCCTCCCTTCAGAAACTCCTTTCCACCTCCATCTCTCCGCAAGTCTTCGCTTTCCCTCTGCACACAGCCCCCACCTCTCTGTCCAAAGACCGCTTCCTCCCCGCCCCTCCCAAGTCCCACCGCCCAGAGCTGCCCCAGCCTCCGCACTCCTCTCTCCTGAGGGGGCGGAACGCTCACCTGCTCTATGGCTAGCTGCACCTCGGGCGTGAGCTGCAGCACGGCTTCCAGCTCCTCCACGAACTCCAGTTCCTCCTCCTCCATCATCCCGCCACCCAGCCTCCTGCCGACCCCTACCTCAAGCCCCACTCAAACCCCTAGCCCTCGCCCAGGCCCCGGAACAGCAACCCTCCGGTTGCAGCAACCAGGCAAGTTCCAACTCTCTCAGCCACCCCGGCACTTCCGGGAAGCCTGGTACTTCCGGGATCCGGGGCACTCTGGGATAGTGGAGGACTGACGTCTGGAAGCATTCCTGTCAGTCCGTAGAGTCTCCCGGGGATCCCGTTAGCCCGGCGGCCTCATCCTTAAGATGGTAGGGGCCTTCTCCACCTCGCATAAGGCGCGCCCTCCGCTGAGGGCCCCGGTGTTGGGGGAGAGGGCCCTCCTCCCACTGGGTGTAAGCCCCTGCGGCATTGCGACCGACGGACGGCTACTTCCGCGGGCCCCGAAGCCGGCCACCCTTCAGCTCCCAGGGCCCCATTGGTCAGGGGCAGTAGTGTCTCCCTGCCATCGGGAGTGAATTGACCCCAGCCGGTAAGTGGCAGTTGTAGGATGGCACAGCGTCTACTTGATAGGGATAAGTTCCCCTTGTGCCAGGCCACCAGGCACAGTTTTTTCTGGGGGTGACTGCAGCTTCTTTATTGGGGAAGTCAAAAAAATAATAAGATAAAATAAAAAAGCCAGGCCGGGCACGGTGGCCTACGCCTGTAATCCTAGCACTCTGGGAGGCCGAGGCGGGTGGATCGCTTGAGGTCAGGAGTTCGAGACCAGCCTGAGTAAGAGCAAGACCCCATCTCTACTAAAAATAGAAAGAAATTATCTGGCCAACTAAAATATATATAGAAAAAAAAAATTAGCGGGGCATGGTGGCGCATGCCTGTAGTCCCACCTACCCGGGAGGCTGAGGCAGGAGGATCGCTTAAAGCCCAGGAGTTTGAGGTTGCTGTGAGCTAGGCTGATGCCACGGCACTCACTGTAGCCTGGGCAACAAAGTGAGACTCTGTCTCAAAAAAAAATAAATAAAAATAAAAAAGCCAGATTAGGCAGTGTCCTAACGCTAGGGAAAGGTTTACTTTCTGAGATTCTGAATATCAAGGGTCTGAGTCCCATTCTACCACTGAGAAGCTGTGTGATCTAGAACAAATGACTCCGTCTGCTCTGCTTACCCCGCGTGGATGTGGTGAGGATGAAATATTAAAAGCACCATGCAAATGTAAGCTAGTAATACAGGAAATATTAGGGCGTCTTGGCGCTTATGCACTGCAAAGGGAGAAAGAAGCCAGATCACCCTGTGGAACCACTTTTTCTGCAGATACTAAAACAGTGAGAGAATTGCAGCCAAAGGAAGAGTTGCTTTACCAGTTGAACATTGTGAAACCCTATGAGGAAAGAGTCCCCTGCCTACTACTGAGCTATTTTTCTATAGTAAAGATTTTTTTTTTTTTTTTTTTTTTTTGGAGACAGAGTCTTGCGCTGTTGCCCAGGCTGGAAGTACAGTGGATACAGTGGAGTGATCATAGCTCACTGTTAAGGTCGAACTCCTCCTGAGTAGCTGGGACTACAGGTATACCAGGCTAATTTTTAAATATTTTTGCAGAGATGCAGTCTTGCTAAGTTGCCTAGGCTGGTCTCAAGGGATTCTCCAGACCCCAACCTTGGCCTTCCAAAACGCTAGTATTACACCTGTGAGCTACCACAGCCAGTCTTTTTTCTTTTATTTTTAATTGATGAAATAATAATTGTATAAAAAATATAATTTCTAACAATAAAAGAATGCTTCAAATGTCAATTGAGCCCGATGTGGTAGCCCACACCCATAGTCCCAGCTACTCTGGAGGTTGAGGTGGGAGGATTGCTTTAACCCAGGAGTTGGAACCCAGACTGGGCAAAATAGCAGGACCCCATCTCTAAAAATAAATAAATCCTCAAGTTGAAATTTGAGGAGCCAAAAAAAAAAAAAAAAAAAGGAAAGAAAAAATTAATTAATAAAATAAAATCAAAAATGTAAATCAGCTATACAATAGCATATTATTGATTTCATAAAATCATGGTTTGGATTTTTTTGGAGACAGAGTCTTGCTCTATGACCCCAGCTAGAGTGCAGTGGCATCATTGTTGCTAACTGCAACCTCAAACACTTGGGCTCAAGTGATCCTTCTGCCTCAGCCTCCCAAGCTGGTACTACAGGCATTTGCCACCATGCCCAGCTAATTTTTCTATTTTTAGTGGAGATAGGGGTCTTGGTCTTACTCAGGCTGGTCTTGAACTCCTGAGCTCAAGCAATCCTCCCACCTCGGCCTCCCAGAGTGCTAGGATTACAGGCATGAGCCACTATGCCTGGCCTGGAAAATTTTTTTAATGACATGGAAAAATGCACAATATATTTCAGAAAGCAAATTGTATCATGTATTTCAGAAAACAAAAATGTACACTATGGTCCCAGTTCGTGTGTGTTTTGTGCCTATAAAACTGATAGCAAGGAAATATTACTTTCTGCAAGTGATGGAATGCACATTCTTGGTTCATTTTCTCAAATGTCTGCAATGAGCCTATAGTACTTTTATAATAAAACATAAATGCCTTTTTTTTTTTTTTTTTTTTTGAGACAGAGTCTCACTCTGTTGCCCAGGCTAGAGTGAGTGCCGTGGCGTCAGCCTAGCTCACAGCAACCTCAAACTCCTGAGCTCAAGGGATCCTCCTGTCTCAGCCTCCCGAGTAGCTGGGACTACAGGCATGCACCACCATGCCCGGCTAATTTTTTCTATATATATTTTTAGCTGTCCATATAATTTCTTTCTATTTTTAGTAGAGATGGGGTCTCGCTCTTGCTCAGGCTGGTCTCGAACTCCTGAGCTCAAACGATCCGCCCACCTCGGCCTCCCAGAGTGCTAGGATTACAGGCGTGAGCCACCGCGCCCGGCCTATAAATGCCTTTTTTTAAAAAGGAAAAGGTTATTGTATCTGCCCGTCCTGGATATTTTTTCATTTTTAAAATTAAGATATAATTTACATACAGTAAACTTCACCCTTTTAGTTTACAATGTCTTGAGTTTTGATAAATGCATATAGTTATGTAACCCCCACCACAATCTAGTTCTAGGACACTTCCATTATCTCCCCAAATTCTTTCATGCCCCACCCCATCCACTGGCAACCACGGACTTGATTTTTGTCCCTATAATTTTGACATTTCCAGAGTGTCATATAAATGGAATCATACATTATGCCACCTTTTGAGTCTGGCTTCTTTCACTTAGTATAATGCATTTGAGATTCATCATGTTGTTGCATGTATCAGTATTTCATTTTTTCTTCTTTGCCAAGTGATATTCCACTGTATGAATATACCATGATATGTTTATTCATTCCCTGGTTGAGGGACATATAGGTTGTTTCCAGTTTTTGGCAATTCTGAATAAAGCTGCCAACAACATTCATGTGTAGATTTTTGTGTGAATATAAGTTTTCATGTCATCTGTGTAAATACCTAGAAGTGGGATTGCTGGCATGTATGGTGTGTCTGTGTTTAACTTTATAAGAAACTGGTAAACTGTTTTCCAAAGTGGCTGTATTGTTTTCACATTCCTGCTAGGACCACGTGAGAGTTCCAGTTGCTCCGAGAGCTTATTTTTAATGATGATAATAGCTAACATTTCCTAGCCCTTACTGTATGCCAGGCACCATGCTCAACATATTACATACATTGTCTCTTTAAATTCACACAGGAATTCTGAGGTTAGAGGTTACTATCTTTATCCTTATTTAAAAAATGAGGAAATGGAGATCTAGTTAAAACAAACAAACAAACAAAGAAAAAGCTTCCCCAAGATCCTATAGCTAAATCTTCCTGCGATTCATTCATTCATTCAATAAATTTATTGAACACCTCTTCCTGTTGGTGACAGGTACTTGGCTAGGTGCTGGGAATTCAGCAATAAATGAAGTAAACCAAGTGCCTGCCTCCATGGAGCTGTTTTCCATGTATGAAAAGGATATTCATGGAACTTAAAGTCATCTGATTAAAAAATATATAAGAAATGAGGATATTCATATAAATAGAATTGTGATAGGTCCAATAAAAAACAAACAAAACATATCTATATGTTGAGAGACTATATCGACAGTGTTCTGATTGGATTTGGTGGTCAGGAAAGGCTTCCTTGAGGAAGTGATTTTTAAGCTGAAGCAAAGAGTAGGAAATGAGGACAGGGATGACAGACCAAAGGAACAGTATATGCAAAAGTTATGAAGATGAAAGAAATTGACCAGGGCGATGGAACTTCCAAAGCCAAGGGGACAGTGAAACAAGAGGAGCCTGAAGAAACAGGCAGTGGCAAATGTCGAAGGATCTTGAAGTTCATGTTAAGGAATGGGAAACTTTTGAAGGATTGTAAGCAGAAGAGAGATGTAACCAAGTTTGCTATTCCTGTCATCAGCCCTATCTCTCCACCTTTGTTTCTATGCTTCTGAGCTGCCCGCATTGTGGTGGAGAGTCATGAAACCACGGTGACCATAGCCAGTACAAATTCATGCTGTCTAATTTCCACTGATTGTCCTTTTACGAACCCACTGGCAATTCTCAACGGCATCCCCCATGACCCCAAATCTTTCCCTCCTTTGAAGCTCTCAACTACATGATAACCCTTCTCCCTCTTTGCAGATAAGCTACTAATAATGAATATAAGTTTAAGTTTAAGAGAGTTACACAGTACAAAAAGTGTAGGAATTTAAAAGAGCAGAGGTACAGGTGGACACTAGGTTTAAAGAAGCTGTGTTAGGATAACTAATAACAGGCTAGGCTGATTTGTTTATGATAAGCAAAAGAGGGAAGGAGGAAACCTGGAAAGACAGGTTATATAGTTTTAAGGTAAATAAGATATGGAAGTTTATGAATACGAAACATTTGGGTATGAAAATAAGGGGTATGTAATATTCTCATGAATGAGCTGAGCTTTAAAAAAAAAAAAACCAATTTCCTGTAGTGCTGTGGGATGAGGTACAGCTGATGACAAAGTATCACAGAAAACATATTTTCTACTTTGAAACTTCACCATATGAGGCAGAAATTCAATCTCTAAAAGAAGGATGGATTGGAAAAGGAGCACAACAGGCTAGAAGGGAGTTGTGTGGTGCATCTCCGAGGAAACATCAGAATACGATGGAAAGATAACAGTAACCCCCAAATGAGGAATTTTCATAATGTCTCTTTTTAAATTATATTTTAAGGCTGGTCAAGTGAAGCAGTGGGAGTGGAGAAGGAACAAAGGAATCTGTAACTGGCTGTGATCAATTAGTTGTAAACACCACTGCACTCAGACCAACCAATCATAATGTTTTTTATTGTGCAAAAAAATGCTTTAAGTATATAAGATGGAAATATTAAATAATTTTAAAACAGACTTTGTTAATGAAATCCAGTGAGATTGCCAAATTTCATGTGCCTCTGTCAATTTAGTGTGAATAACTCTGTTAAAAGGAGTCTCAAATATCCTTGGTTATATTTTGGTTTTGTTATTGAGTGCAGAGGTAGCTGCAATATAATATAGACACTGTACAGAGTATGTTCTTTTATAATATCAAGACAGAGTCTTTATTCCACTTAAGCTTCCCTCTCAGTAACAACCTTTTCTTAAATAGCTGGCTTCTGCTGAAACTTCTTATAAAAAAAAAAAACAACAACATCGCAGGATGTCTGAATTACCTGTTCTGTACCCACTAAATACCAGCAGCATAGAACCTTCCCCAAACATTGATACAACCAAAAATATTCCCCACAAATTTCCAAAATGCCCCCTACTGTTCTCAAGGACAATCACTTTTAGATCCTATTGTCACTATGGGTGGCACAAGCTCCCAAGCCAACCTGGAGTAGAGGAATGTAGTTTAATCTCTACATGAAATCTTGTTCGAATTGTTCTCATGGTGCTTCTTTATGGATTGTTTTTAGTATATGGCTTTTCACGATGAGTGGTTCTTTTGCAGTCCTTCTTTCCTGAATTTCCATCCTACATCCTGGACACTGGCATTTGTTCTTGATTGACATTGGGATGGTTCTGAGTGTTTCCTGTATCCTAGACACCAGTTTTGTTTTGATTGGTGCTCTGATTCTCTGTGCGTGCCCATTCTTGCTAAGCAGATCATAATTTCCAACTAGCTTCAGCAGCTCCTCTGTTCCCACAGGCCATAGCTAAGACACTCAGTCATGCATATATGCTAGCTCCCACATGCTTTTAAATGAAAACCCTTCCTATTGGCTACCTTGGGTTCATACTCAGTAATCCTTTTACTTACTCAACAAAGTAATTAGATAGGCCAAAATGACAAATGCTTTTGTGCAAGCTGTACACATGACAAGTATAAAAATATTTGTTTTACAAAATTGACATTAATTAGTACAATTATTGTAACGTAACTACCATTAATTCGTTGTATCTAAAACCCTTGAGTATCTTACAATACTATTGCCACTTTCAGTTTTCCTGTTTCTTTGGCTTCACTTCTTCCTGCTGAGCTCTGTGGCATTCCCTGAGCTGTATCTTTAGCTGCCGAGCTTTTCCCGGTCTACACCAGTAGTTCTTAATCTTTTTTGAGTCTGGACCCCTTGGAGGAGCTGAAGAACTCTATATAGATCTTTTCCCCAGAAAAATGCACATTTTCATAACATTTTGCATACCATTTAATGGGAGGTATTTCATTGAATATTTCTTAACCTTTTTTGTTTAACCTATGCCTCCTTTTGCTAAACATAAAAACTTGTGAACAACCCTCCCACACACGGTATTTTATTTTTGTTTTATTTTGAGACAGAGTCTTACTCTGTTGCCCCAGGTAGAGTGCAGTGACATTATCATAGCTCACTGCAACCTCAAACTCCTGAGCTCAAGCAGATCCTCCCACGTCAGCCTCCCAAGTAACTGGGACTATAGGCGTTGGCCACCATGCCTAGCTAATTTTTTCTAGTTTTGGTAAAGACAGGGTCTGCCTCTTGCTCAGGCTGGTCTCAAACTCCTGACCTCAAGTGATCCTCCCACCTCGGCCTCCCAGAGTGTTAGGATTACAGGCGTGAGCCCCCCACACCTGGCCCCAAACACAGTATTTGAATAAGAGGTATTCTCATCCCTCCAATTTTAAAATCACTGATATGCAAATGATATTCTCTGTCCACCAGCCAAGAATATTTTGCTCAGCTAAACTTTTTTAGCTCTACTTCAGAAAATCAGCAAAACGTTTTTATTTCCTAAATGTAACATTATTCAAGATTCTGGTAGCTTCCTCCAGCTCTATCTATCCCCTGTTGAAATTTATTGCTTTAAGAGAACACTCTCACAGCCATCATTAGTTTCCAAATCTTTTATATCCAAACTTGGACTTCTCTCGTTAGAGTTAGTCACACATTTTCAACTGCCTATGCAAATGCACTCTGCCTATTCTCAGTTTATCTTTTTCTTTGCCCTCACTGCCCTTGCCTAAACACATTTACCTGTTGCATTTAGAGTTTAGTATGTTACAGACATATATAGTAATCCACTACCAGTGGTCCCCAACCTTTTTGGCATCAGGAAGTGGTTTCATGGAAGACAATTTTTCCACTGATGGGGTTTGGGGAGGTGGAACTCAGGTGGTGATGTGAGTGATGTAGAGCGGCTGTAAATACAGATGAAGCTTTGCCTACCAGTAATTTTTTGCTATTACAAACTATACTATATCCTTATAATACATATTTATTTTTTACCAGCATTGTAAGAAAGTGCCTATATCCTTGGGTCCTTAGGCACACTGGATATTATCAGTCTTTTAAATATTTTATTATAAAGTTTTTGTTGACCTTTTCATATTTCTTCTGTATATTTCTAGTTTGTATAATTTAAATAATTCTTTTGGGTCGTTTGTATTTCTTTTATTTATTTATTTATATTTGGAAGAGATGAGGTCTTGCTATGTTGCTCAGGCTGGTCTTGAACTCCTCCTGGCCTCAAGCGATCATCCTGCCTCAGCTATAGTGCTGGAATTACAGGTGTGAGCCACTGTGCGTAGCCCATTTGTGTTTCTTAATAATTTGTAGGATCTCTGACCATTCTGGATGTTAACCTTTGGTGTATACTGCAAATACTTTCTTCTGTTGTCTTTTAACTTAATTTTGCCTTTTGATGTACAGGGGCTATTTTTTTATTCTTAGTATATACAAATCCATTAATCCCGTTTCTATATGACATCTGGGTTTTATGCCTTGTTTGGGAAAGCCTTCTATAGCCTATGAAATATAAAAATATCTTTAAATTTTGTCTTCAAATGCATTTGTAGGGTTTACCTTTTGATATATCTGGAACTTAGTTTTGTGTTTGGTGTGTGGGAGGCCATTGTATTAGTTTCCTAGGTCTGCCGTCACAAATTAGCACAGACTGGATGACTTATGAAAGAGAAATTTTCTCATGGTTCTGGAGGCCAGAAGTCTGAAATAGGTAAGTTGGAGCGTTGTTTCCTGTTTGAAGGCTCTGAGGGAGAAACCCTCCCATGCCTCTCCCTCAGCTTCTGGTAGCTGCCAGCAGGCCTTGGCATTCCTTGGCTTGTAGACTTATCACTCCAATCTCTTATTCCATCTTCACACTGCCTTCTTCTTCTATCTGTGTGTTCTTTTCTGTTTCTTATAAGGACGCTCTCACTGGGTTTAGGGCCCACCCTAATTCAGTACAATATCATCTCAATGTTTACCTTAATTAGATCTGCAAAGACCCCGTTTCCAAATAAGGTCACAATCTGAGGTTCTGGGTAGACACGGATGGGATGCTATTCAACTTCTAACTTTATTTTTTTTCCAAACAGAAAGCTAATGGTTTCTGTGGTTTTCTTAGACAGTCCTTCCTTTCCTCACAAATATTAGTAGATCTGGTTCAGGACTCTGTTTTGTTCCATTGATTTGTTTTTTTGTTTTAGAGACAGTATCTTGCTCCGTCAACCAGGCGGGAGTGCAGTGGCACAATCATAGCTCACTGTGGCCTCAAACTCCTTGTTCAAAGGATGTTTCTGCCTTACTCTCCCAAATTGCAAGGATTATAGGTACAAGCCACCATGCCCAGCTATTTATTTCTTCTACACTGTTTTAATTATAATAAACTGTAGGATGTTTTAATATATTATAAATTCCTCTCCTCCCCCAGTGTTCTTTATTCAAATATTTCTTAGACATTCTTATACATTTTCTTAATTTGCATAAGTTTTAGAAGGAACTTACTGAGCCCATTAAAAACATATTGGGGCCGGGCGCGGTGGCTCACGCCTGTAATCCTAGCACTCTGGGAGGCCGAGGTGGGCGGATCGTTTGAGCTCAGGAGTTCGAGACCAGCCTGAGCAAGAGCGAGACCCCATCTCTACTAAAAATAGAAAGAAATTATATGGACAGCTAAAAATATATATAGAAAAAATTAGCCGGGCATGGTGGTGCATGCCTGTAGTCCCAGCTACTCGGGAGGCTGAGACAGGAGGATCGCTCGAGCTCAGGAGTTTGAGGTTGCTGTGAGCTAGGCTGACGCCACGGCACTCACTCTAGCCTGGGCAACAGAGTGAGACTCTGTCTCAAAAAAAAAAAACAAACAACATATTGGAATTTTGGTTGGGATTACATTGAATTTGTAGATCAATTTGGGGGAAATTGAGATGTTTACAATACCAAATCTTCCCTTGTAGCACCATGCTCTCCATTTATTTAGGCTTTTATGTCTTTCAGTAAAGTTTTGTAGCTTTTTACATATAGGTCTTGCATATTTCTTATTAGGTCTAAAACTAGTCACTTTATAAATTTTTTAAAATATTGTAAATGGTCCCCTTTTTCTATTATATTTTCTAATTGGTACTTTCTGGCTCATAGAAATAGCAATTTATTTATATTTGTATGTTGATCCTGTATCTAGTCACCTTATCTTAATTATTTCAACCTACCATATTTCAGTTGATTTTCTTATTTTTTCTTGATAAATTAGTATATTGTTTAAAAATAATGATAGTTCTTTCTCTTCCTTTCCAATGTTGACACCTTTTTTGAGAGCTTATGTGTTTGCTGTTATGTTGGCCAGGACCCTAATAGTAGAGTGTTAAACAGCAGCAGATTGAGTGAGCATGATACTTACCATCTAAATAGAAAACACATATAAAGCACTATCCAATCAAGCTACAGATGATACTGCATAATGAAACAATGGCCTTATAACACCTAACAGAAGGAAGATGGCAGCATCTTGATTAGCAAGTGCTCCCTGTCTTCCATCTTGTACTAATATTTAAAACCTTCCAAATCCTTCTAAGTCCTATGCCAGGTTCCATCATGTTACCTGGCAACATAGGATTTTGTTTTGCCTGCAGGGCAGAAGTATTTCAGCCTATCTCACAACTCAACAGTTCATTCAGTCTTTAGACTGGCCATTAATAGTTCATAAGGTCCATCACAGACAAGTGGTGACACTTAGCTGCCACATAAGCATGTGCTAGTGTACTTGGAGCAGAGGTTCTTGTTGCTATATATAATGAAGATTTTTTTCCCCAAATATAAGACTTTTAAGTCCTTGTAACTAATGAGCTTTCTCTGCATTGTTTTTGGTTTCTGGCCATTTAGGTTTTCACCTACAATCTTGTTGAGAAATAATTAACTCTTGGAGTTGAAATTGGCTGTGCGTGGTAAAAGCCACTACAGACTTAGCTTCACAAAGAATGGTTTTCCTTCATTCGTTTCTTCAATAAATACAAGTGCCTACATAAATATATTCCTTATTAAACAGGATAATGGAGCCTATATAAAGAAAAATCTAGATATTTAAATAGGAGCTTGGGTTTCTATAGATACTATGATGCTCATTCTCAAGACAGACACTGAGTGCTAATGAGGATGGGACTCTTAATATTTTTAAGGTTAGAGTTACCTTGTCTGTGTTAGTGTGCCAAGGTATGACTATGAACAAATGTGGAAACCGACTCTCCCCAGTTAAGAATATTTTTCAAAACCAATAGCCCATAATCTATAGTGATTCAAATATCAAATTAATTCTGACTTATTAAAAATGAAGTCTGTGAAATTTTAAGTAACATTGAAAATGCTTATAATGTAAGTGAAATATTAATATTCAAAATGAATTTAAAGCATGATCTCAAATATCCAACAAATGCATATAAGAGGACTGGGAAGAATTCTACCAAAATGTTAACAGTAATATCTCTCAGTGATGGCATTATTTGTCATTATTCCATAGTAGGCATGTTTTGCTTTTTAATATATCACTTTTATGATCAGAAAACTAAAAAAAAAAATCATCTGACTTGAGTAAGCAAAATAAAATTAATCTTTTATGGAATTACTTATGAGACATAAAGACACTGAAAATTATTGGTCTGATAATTTAGGAAGGCAACTTAATTTGTTCACAGGGATTTGCTGGTTCCTCCTAACTCATTTCAAGGTAATTTCCTTAATGGTTCAATGTCCTTGAATATTTTTTCAACCTGCGTTTAGAAATGCTTACTTTTAGGGGTGTGGCTATCTGCAAACAAGCTAATTTTTGCATTTATAGCAAAAGAAATGTGTATGTGAAAGTACTTTGAAAAATACAAAGCAATACCCAAAAGCAAGCACTATATAATCAGTTCTTTGCATAAATTATGGTTTTTATTGACAAGGATCATTACCATTGTGTACAAGAGCAAAAACTTTCCTGTGGTGTGCAGCTGTGGTCACTGTTTGTAGAAACCATGTGCTTGGGGTGTGACTGTGCTTCTTAGAGTCACAGTTCGTATTTGCAGAAAGTCCAGGATAAAATTGAGGAATGTGGAGTCTGGCTAAGACCAGCCTAGGGCATCTTAAATCCAATAGGTGCTTACTGAGAAGTTTAACAGCAGGGAACTGTGCTGTGGGGATCCAAGATGTAGAACAATAATCCCTTGCCGGTGCCCAGCACATAGTTTAGCATGTGTTTTTGAAAATACTACCCACCTAATTCTCCTAGCCACCCTCTGAAGTAGGTGGAATCCCCATTTTACAGGGGATGTTAAGTCATTTTCTACATGTCACACAGCTTATGGGTAGCAGAGCCATAAGCTCTGGAACTCAGGTTCTCTGGTCCCAACACCAATGCTGTATGTCATGGCTGCCTCCCAAAAAGACAGTCCCTACCATTAAGGTCTACTGGGGAAACCTACACATATGCACGCACGCACGCACGCACGCACATACATCAGTGCGGGGCTGTATTGATCAGGCAAAGTGAAGGAGACATTAAGAGGAGAGTGATTAACTTCTTTCTGGCCACACTCTCCGTCCTAAGAGGAATCACCTCCTTATGTACCATATTTCTTCAAATGCAATATGGCTTTTATTGTGCTAGCCTAAAAGGAATGAAGTTCCTTAAAAGGCTGTCACTTTCTTTCTCTTTGCATGACTCATTCCTTCTTCCCCTATGTCTTACAGTCCTTTTCCTCTTGTTCAGTTGTTACGAACTGCCAGTCATTGGATTTGCATCTCTATATCTATTTTCCTGTGTGTAAAAGTATATCTTGGTTTTTTTCCTGTAACCATTTTAGTCTCTTCTGATTGGATCATCTTCCTGTGCTGTATCTTTCTCTCCATGTCTCTTCCTATTACTTCACTTCTCCTTTTGTGTTTCCTGCTGTGTCTCTGCTTCAACTGTCCCTAGTGCAGAAATGAAGTGTGTGGTTCTAAACAAAATACATTTAGTTTCAGAATAAAGTTTCATTATGTTTGTCTGTTAGCATTTTTAAAGTAGATGAATGTCCATGCTGTGTGTGGCAACTTGACGAAAATAAATAAATAAAAATAAAGGAGATGAGTGGATGGAGACCTCCAACTTCTCTTTCAACTCTGGAGCTCAATATGAAGATGTTTCCTGTGTGACTCTCAACTGATTTTCCTGTAGATGCATTTTCGTGGGTAGGAAGAAAATGTACCTTGATCAAGGATAGTAGCCTACACATCACATATCTTAATTGCATTCACTTGAGAATTCTTAAGGTATTTTATAAGTAAATATGGTATTTTCAATTTAAGGCTAAAGAAACCAGGAAACAGACATGTCAGGAGACTCCCTGTATCCTATACCCTAATGGGATCCAGAGTGGGGTCTAGAGTAATGGGGGAGAAGAGACCAAAAAGCAGGATCACATACCTTAGTGGCAAAAGAATCCCTCCACAGCCCTCCAAAACTGGGAACTTTATAAATTTCCTGTTCAAGGGGTGAGACTCTGAATTTGGTAAATAAGTCTTATCTTGGCATCTAGTAACCCAAACTTCACTCTTGAAATCCACCAAGAAGCATAATTACAAACTCCCCAAATCCGAACCCTACAGCATGAAATAGTTGAGATCACCCTGGAACATGAATCAGGAGTCCTGGGTTCTGTCACTTTATAGGGTAGCAAGTCAGTTTACCATTCTGCACTTAGGTTTCTTCATCTGTAAAATGAAAACAATAATATGATCAGCCCATCTCACTGGATTATTTTGAGAACCAAGTGATATATGTGAAAGTGCTTGGAAAAATTATAAAGTTACATATAAAATGGCATTAATAGCAGCATCAGAGCCCGTACACTCCACCCCACACATTTATATTTATGAGTAAACAATTAGGAACAGGGGTTATTAATGAGAAATTATATTGAGAAAAATTATTACTTTCTCCTTGCTTATCAAGTTTGAAAGCAGTATAGTCATTAAGCACATTGATGTGAAGGCAGAAAGTACTGAGTTCAAATCCCAATTTTTTGATTGCTCTGGTCTGAGTCTCATTTTGCGCGCATGCGCGCACACACACACAAATACACGGACACAGTGAGGATAACAAATTTGTTGTGAGGATTTAATGAAACAATGCATATAAAATGTTTGATACAGTGCCTAGCATATAGTAAGTACTCAGTAGACATTATCTTTAAAAAGTATCAAACATTTATTGAACCCTTGCAATGCACCAGGCCTAACTTGGGATACAAAATGAAAAAACACAGTTCTTGTTTCAAAGAGCTAACAATCTGGTGGAAAAACATACATGCAAATAAAAAACAACATGCTCACTACGCAAATGCAAGGCAGGTTGGAAAATGAATTTATAAATCTGTCTGGAAGAGACATAGAAACCTTGGAGAAAGAAACATTTGATTTAGGACTTTTCGAGGGCAAGAGGATGTTTGTGTAAACCAGGCTTGGTGCTTTTTATTTGGCTTTATCATTTGCCCACAGGGGTTTGATCACTTGAACAGCAGAGGTTCATGTTTATGCTTGTTAACTTTATCGTGATTCAACCTAAACATTCTGGTGACTTCCCTGAGGGTGGTGTTGGAAACTGCTTTTACTTGCTGTTTTCTATATGTCAAATATCTGTTGTTTTGTTTTCATTTCATGCCTGAAGAGCTGCTTGTATAGGGGATATAGTGGTTCTCACCACTTAAAAGTGCTAGCATACCCAGTGCAAGTTGCTGATCCGTTTAAGGCAGAAAGGCAGGGAAGACTTGTAACCACTTGTCACTCTCTGGAAAAGCTGGAGCTGGAAGTAACTATGATAAATGGATAGGAAATATGAAGTGGAATGCACAAAGATTTGTTCTTCTGGAGAGAATGGAAAGTTTCCAGATAGGTGTTTTTGTCCACAAGCAAATGTGCAAATACAGAGAGCTTTGCATTTCTCAGATACATTGGTACCAGACTGAAGTGTCTTTCTCATTTCATCAAGTTTGTTAGCAGTCAATTTGGGAGTCAGAGATGTTGTCTTAAGTGGATGAACTTTCAGACTTTTCTTTGGGCTGTCTGCTACCTTAATGTTGGCTAAGTCCCTCATCTTAGCAAAACATGGGAAGATGTTAAAGGCTGTGTTCACTCAAAAAGATCATGACCTAATTAATGATTATAATAATGCTAAAGGAAAACTATCTTTTAAACCTAAGAAACATTTTCAGACTCAATAATTAAATAAATACAAATTGAAACAAACAAAAGCTGTGTTCACTCCGTTTCTACACCAGGAACTGCCATGTTAAAGTAATTTAATTGATATCTAACAGAAATCATCTAACACTTTATAAAACTCATAGAATCATAGGACTTTAGAGCTATAAGAGCCAGAGAGAGCTTGTAATCCAGCCTCCTCCTCATTTTGCAAATAAGGAAATAGTGCCCCAGAGAGGCTGAGCCCTGCTGTTCCGGACATATGTTCCAGTCCTCATATGGGACTTCGGTCAGCATTTTCCATGATGGTGATTTGAAGAGGCCCATAGCACCTTTTTTTTTTTTTTTTTTTTTTTGAGACAGAGTCTCGCTCTGTCACCCTAGCTAGAGTGCCGTGGCGTCAGCCTAGCTCACAGCAACCTCAAACTCTTGGGCTCAAGCAATCCTCTTGCCTCAGCCTCCTGAGTAGCTGGGACTATAGACATGCGCCACCATGCCCGGCTAATTTTTTCTATATTTTTAGTTGTCCGGTTAATTTTTTTTTATTTTTTAGTAGAGATGGGGTCTCGCTCTTGCTCAGGCTGGTCTCGAACTACTGACCTCAAGCGATCCTCCCGCCTTGGCCTCCCAGAGTGCTAGGATTACAGGCGTGAGCCACTGTGCCCGGCCCATAGCATCTTTCAATTGTAGTAGATATAAATGAATTGTATAATCCACTCCGCGCCCCCCCCCCCACATTTGTTAGCTTGTTAGCTGAGGAAGATATAGACCAAAGCAAAGCAAAGCTGGGACGTCAAGAGGAATGAAGTCAATAATACTGAAATTATTGTCCTGATCCATGTGATTGGTGCTTGGTGAAAATGAAATAGATTCCAACCCATTCAAGTTTAGGACACCTGTCCCGAGAACTTTTAAATAAGGACACGTTGTCAGCAACAAAACAGTCACTCGAAGCCTCTGGACAGTATCTTAGTCCAAAGCCGAGAGGCAGGACCGCCTAGAAGTATGCAGGCTTAATAGTCCACCTCATTATATATATAGAGAGAGAAACTGCTGGATTCTGTGGCATGATTTAAAGCTCTCTGAGAAACTCCCCCCCTGGAGAAACTGCAGCAGCTGGTGGGACGAGGAAAAGATATCTTTGAGGTACAGAAAGACCAAGTCCTTAAGACTCTGCAATTGAAGTAAGAGTGCTCGGTGGATGAGGCCAGGCGGGGACGGCCAGGAGCCCCGTCCTTCCCTCCCCCGAGGAGCGGTGCCCACTGCACCCTTCGCGCCGGGCGATGCGCCGGTGGTGGGGGTTCCTACCTGGCCTTCTCTGCAGCTCACCCCAGCCCGCCCCGCTGGCCCCGGCTCTGGAGAAGAGGAGGCCCGCGGGGGAGGGGGAGGCGTCGCGGTGACGGAACAGAAGCCCGAAGAGCCACGGCCCTTCCCGCCACGGCCCCGCAGCCGGCTGTCCCGGGCGAAGCGTCAGCGGACTCAGCCCCCTCGGCCGCGCGCGCCGCGGCACCGGCCGGGGGAACCCGGGGAACCCTCGAGGCGCAGGGGCGGCAGCGACGAGACCCCGCCCCGCCCGGCCGGCCCGCGCCTATCGCGGCCGCCGGGCCTGGTCACGCGGAGAGCCGCTCTGCGGGCTCGGGGCCAGCGCCCGGCGGCTGCCGGAGTCGCGGCGGGCCGGGCGGAGGTGGGGGCGGAGGGCGGAGTGCGGAGGGTAGAAATAGGGACCGGGGGGCCGCGCCAGTCCCGGAGCCGCGCGGAGCGGAGCTGAGCCACGCCGAGCGGCGCCGAGCGAGGCGGCCGGACCCCAAGCACCCATGCTGCTGACGCTGGCCTGGGGGTCACTCTTCTTCCCAGGGCTTTTCGCGCTCTGCAACTGGACGCTGCGCCGCTCGCGGCCAGAATGGACCAACTCCGACCGCCTGATGATCAGCACCAGGTACTGGGCGCGGCTGGGCCGCCCGCCGAGGGCCGGGGAGCTGCCCGCCCCACCCGGCCGCGCGCCGGCTGCTCGGCGCCCGGACCCGCCTGCGCCCGCCCCTGCGCTCGGCCGAGGGCGGAAAAGGGGGGCGACAGGAAGCGGGGTGGGGAGGCTGCCTCCCTCGCTTCCTCGCTGCTCTCGGTCGCTTCGCCCGAGCTTGCCGAAGACCCTTCGCGTCCTCACCTGGAGGGAGAGGGGGCTGGCGGAGGGTGCCCGTGCGGGTCGGGACGGGGAGGGAAGTGTTTGTACAATGCATCCCTCGAGCCTGCTGCCCACAGCTGCCAGCCGCCTTGGCGGTCCGCAGCGCTACCGCTTTCCTCGCCGCACTGGCAACCTGGGGGAAGTCAGGTCGAAGAGTTTGGCTCCGTGCAGTCCACGGGACTGGATCGAGCGCGCTTTCTCTTTCTCCCCTCTGCCCGACGTTAGGCTGGTTTCTTCAGTGCAGGCTGTGCTGGCCACCGGGTCGGGCATCGTCATCATGCGCTCCTGCAGCGACGTGGTCAACGGCAGGTAACATCCAATGCCAGGTGAAAGAAGTACAAATCACAGGGCTGAGGAGCTTTTCGGAAGTTCCCACATTTTATTGGCTCACAGGCACTAGTTCTTGATCAGCACATGCTGTTAGGTAGCTGGCTGATGGGAAAACTTGGGCTCCATAATTAGTTCGTTCCTCCTCTCCTTTCAGTATCCCCAGTTTAGGAGAAAGTAAGCAGAAGGTAAACTGAAATGAGAGAGAACAACAGTCTGTATCTGATTTAAGGTGGTGAGAGGACAGTGATAAGTCCATTGATCCAAGTTCTTTATGAGATAGGTAAGTGTAAAAATGTTTATAGGTGTGAGTATCAGTCGACCTCACTGAGTCCCCACTCTGGAGCATTCATTGGCCAGTTTATGTCCTTCTATGAAACATATCCACCACCCCTTTCCCTGCAAGTGCTGCTCTTGTTCTTCCTTTAGATTTGCTAAAGGTGGTGAAGAGATTTCCGATGGTTTCAGAAAACTGACTTGTGTGTGTATTAGAGCTCAGTCCAGAGGCAGGTCAGGAACTGTGCATCTGTCTGCAGTTTCAGTGAAACAAATCGTAAATTAAGACCAGAATGGTCTGCTTTTATGTAATATTTAGACCTGGACAGTGGTGGTGATTTTATTTATTTATTTATTTTAAATGTCATTTTTTTTCCACCTGTCTTCCTACTTTCTCCCAGTTAAGTTGAAGAACCACAGTCAGATGTGCAAGGAAGGTCGAGTGGCCTCTCCTGATCCTGCTTGCGTGTTGGCTGTGTCATGTCCTGCTTTTCACCTGTTGAGACTGCAGCGTGGCGGGAAGCCTGAATAGGGCATCTCACTGTGGGCTGCAGTCTTACTTGGACTTGATCCTGCTGTTGTGATTTTCTTGCTTTTCTTGTTGCAGCTGATAGAAGATAGGCCAAGTGACCTTGATTGGCTAACAGCATTTGCCTGGCTGGGTTCAATTTTTATTTTAATTGAGTATTTTCTGATCATGCAGCAAGCTCCCTCACCACCCCATTTGCCACATCAAACTTGAAACCAGCCTCTTCTGCAAAGATTAAACTAAGATAAATGTGACTCGACAGCATTAGCATGAGTTAACATGAGGGCAGGCAGCAAGCAACCACGATGCATCTCAGGAAAAGCTATTTAAGTATGACTAACTTACAGGTCTGTAACACCATGGTTGTATTTTCCCCTCCAAATGTCTGTGTTTTAGTGGCTTGAGCATGGTAGCAAACGTGAGTTTGGTTTTTGGGTTCTTCCTTTTATGCATCTTTATTTCTTAGATTCCCTGAAAAACAGAGATAGATACCACATTTTGGACCCCTGCACCTCTTATTGGATATACAGGGATGCTCTAAAGGCATCTACATCATCTTTTAAAAAGGGCTTTCAGGGCTCATACTTGTATACCCAAATATTTTTCTATTATATGCCTTCTCATTTGATGCCTTCATATGAATATTTATAGATAGGAGGAGTATATATACATCTCCCCAAATTATATGCAGAATGTGGCATGCACTAAGGATTTCATCAGATTCTTAAAGGGACCCCTAAAAGGGCTAAGTAACATCTCTAGGCAGTTTTCTCAATTTAAGCACTTATATATATATTTTTTGTTTTAGAGACAGGATCTTGCTCTTTCACCCTGGCTAGAGTACAGTGGCGGAATCATAGCTCACTACAGCCTCAAACTCCTGGGCTCGAATGATCCTCTTGCCTCAGCCCTCCTGAGTGGCTGGGACTATAGGAGTGTGCCATCACACCTGGCTAGTTTTTTCTTATTTTTTATAGACACAGGATCTCACTACCAGACTGGTGTTGATCTCCTAGCTTCAAGCAATCTTCCTTCCTTGGTCTCCCAAAGTGCTGGGGTTACAGGCATGAGCCACAGCACTCAGGCTGTTTTTGTTTTTTGAGATGGGGTCTCACTATATCACCCAGGCTGGTCTGCTGGTCTCAAACTCCTGGGTTCAAGCAATCCTCCTGACTCAGCCTCTGCAGTAGCTGGGACTATAGACGTGAGCCACCAAGCCTATGAGCCACCAAGCCTGTGAGCCACCAAGCCCAGCTTAAGCACTTAAACTTTTTACATTTAAAAGGACTTTTGCACTTTTAAATTTTTAATCCTCACAATAACTTTATCAGAGAAGTAAGACAAGGGATTATCATTTTTGTTTTACAAAGAAAGTTAAATCACAGGCTAGTGGTATTAAGATTATAATCCAGATCTCTTACTAATAAATCTTCAAAGAATTCTACCTAAGAGTCAGAATTTCAGATCTTACTGAATTGGTACTATGTGCAAAGTATTACAACCCTGGGTTCCACTCAAGAGGAGAGGCCAGTTATATTTCAGCTGAACTTTCAGTAACTCTTTATAGTTATTTTACTTGGAATTTCTTTAAGAAAGCAACTGAGACCATAGATACAAGTGAAAGAAGTATTGCATCTTTTTTTTTTTTTTTTGAGACAGAGTCTCACTCTGTTGCCCAGGCTAGAGTGCTGTGACATCAGCCTACCTCACAGCAACCTCAAACTCCTGGGCTCAAGCGATCCTCCGGCCTCAGCCTCCCAAGTAGCTGGGACTACAGGCATGCACCACCGTGCCCGGCTAACTTTATATATATTTTTTTAGTTGTCCATAAAATTTCTTTCTATTTTTAGTAGAGATGGGGTCTCGCTCTTGCTCAGGCTGGTCTCGAACTCCTGAGCTCAAACGATCCACCACCTCAGCCTCCCAGAGTGCTAGGATTACAGGCGTGAGCCACCGCGCCCAGCCCAGTATTGCATCTTTTTGCCTAAATGGAACCTGCCTAATTAATTCACCTACAAGGGTATTATATTTGCCATTATGTGTTCGCCTTATTGAATTTTTACGCTGTGGTAAGTGTGGAGTCATTCAGGAACATAACTTGAATGGCACCTTGTGTAGAGTGCAATCCCAATGTTGATTTCCTTAGGAAATCACCTAAGACAAATTTAAAAATACAGATTTGAGGGCCACAGGCATACAATTTAGAATTTCTGGGGAGTGGAGCTCTTAACATTGTGGGTGATTCTGATGTTCAGGTTGTTTGAGAAACATAAAACTAAATTTTGTCCTCTACCTAACACATGGATGCACAAGAAAAATTTGCCAAATGTGTGAATCCAATGCTCAGCATAGTACATTTTTTTAATCTTTTTTTTTTTTTTTTTTTTTTTAAGGGGTCAGGGATTGTGAGGAGTGTTCAGTTGCCTTGTTTTTTTGTTGTTGTTGAGATGGAGTCTCACTCTGTCACCCTGGGTAGAGTGCAGTAGCGTCATTGTAGTTCACTGCAGCCTCCCACTCTGACCTCAAGCGATCCTCTTGCCACAGCCTCCTAAGTAGCTGAGACTACAAGTGTGTGCCACCATACCTGAATGGGTTTTCTTTTTTTTTCTTTTTGGTAGAAACGGGGTCTCACTCTTGCTCAGGCTAGTCTCGAACTCCTGAGCTCAAGCGATCCTCCCACTTCATCCTCCCTAAGTGCTAGGATTACAGGCCTGAGCCACTGTGCCCGGCCCATGATTTCAGTTTAGATTTTCTTTTTCACATAAAGTGTCTGTAGAATGTTTATTTATCATTGGAAACAATATTGTATCTATAGTAGAGACTTCTACATTATAGCCGAAACTATCATTTTGACTCAGTAAATATTGATTTAGCCCCTTTAGACAAGTAAATGAGAAAACTGTCTTTTGACCTAGCCTCTCTCCTGGTATCTAACTGCTGTTATGTAGTCCTTGAGCTCCAGACTCATTTCCAAACATATTTTTCTTAATGGAATTGGGATTAGCTATAGAATTGTAAAGAAAATCGCCAGGGTTGCTTACCAGAAACTCCCTAGAGTGGGGTTGCAAGCAGATACAAGAGAAAACTCATTGGTTTCAGGGGTTTAAGTTAGTGAACTCTCAACTATTGAGCAACCGAGGAGCTAAACTGGAAATATTGGATTTGAGATTTGGAGCACCTTCCAAACCAGTTTCTTGGTGGAGCAGTTGAATCAGTTGTATACAAATGTATCTATATCAAAGTCAGCTTATCACAAAATGCCAGAAAGTCCATTACAAATGAGTAGCTAAATCAGGCAAGCAACTTAAACACATGGGGCTGAGTGAATTCCTGCTTTTTGCCTTTGACACTCATGCACTTGCCCTGTAATTTACAGAAAGTTCTCCGCTCTCCTTATCAGTTTCAGCATCATCATGGTAAAGTATCTGGAGTAGTAATAGCTAGTTAAGTACAAAGCTGAGGGGAACATGTCTGAGAAGACGTTGGCTTTGGGCCTTCATAATTGATGTCCATAATGATTTCATGGGCCACTCGTATGCTTTCTTTCAGGCACTGGCTTGCCCGGGAATACGTCTGGTTTTTGATTCCATACATGATCTATGACACCTATGCCATGTACCTCAGTGAATGGTACCGAACCAGAGATCAGAACCATGGACACTCCACCACTTTCAGAAACTTCCTAAGTCAAAACCGCCTGATGATCACTCACCATGCGGTCATTCTATTTGTCCTTGTGCCAGTTGCACAGGTATGGCCTTTCGGGACAATAGACCAGCGCCTTGGTCACTCATTTTCTCCTGTTGAACTGGGTGAACTGACCATTACGTAGGAGTCAGGATTGCCCTTCTTTTTTCCTTTCCTTCCGTACAGCACCCATTCTCCATGTGCCCGCTGCTTCAGCAGTTAGATCCCTCATGCAGACAGTAGAGGAAAATAAATGAAATCTGAAATGTTGATGATCCTCCTTGCCAACATTATTCTTTCTAGAAATCCCCCAGCCCTCTGTGATTCCTTAACATTTGTCAAATATTCTGTCTTTAGTTCAATGCATTATAAAAACATACAAAATACAAGTATAATACAAAATAAGTTTTCTAACAGTGCCAGCAGGTACTGTGTGCATTATTCTGATGTCACAAAAACACTCTTAACGCAATTAGCCTCATAAATTCTCCCCAGATCGATTTCCCCGTAAAACCCCGCTCAACAAGGAGGAGAAATGGGAATGCAGAGGGGAAACTCAAGATTCCCGAGTGCCTACCAGGTGGCAGGCACTTGATTTAAAATCTCATAGCTTGCTAAATATTAGAAATTATTAGCCTTACACTGTAGATGAAGAAACAGGCTCTCAGAATTTACTTAGCTCAGTCAGTGGTACTGAGTGATGGAGCTGGTATTCTACTATGCCATGCTCCTTTCTTAAAAAGAAAAAAGAAGGGACAGAGTGCATTAAATTCTTTAAGAAATCTCTTGATTGCTTTGGGACCCTAACATCTAGCATAGAGCCTGGCACATATTTTGTTGAAATGAGCAGGCTAAGTGCCCTTGGCATGACTGAGTTAGATACACAAAAGTAGGCTACAGAGTTTCTTCTGGCTGTTATTAAAATTCAGAGAAAGCTTGGTGTGTGATGCAATCAGCCTATCTGAATCTGCCTCTGGATCCTAGGGACTGGACCATCAGAGTGCTATTGCTATGGACGCAGCAGAGTATTAGCTGGGTCTGCACTTGCCTATTTAGCATTTTCTTTTCCCTTCAGGGTCCTTCATGGTTACCCTTTTCAATAGCCCCAGTTAGAATTTTCCTTCTGGTGGTTTCTTAATCTCTACTTATTTCCCATTTTCCTCTTTTCATCTGCAGAGGCTGCGGGGAGACCTTGGGGACTTCTTTGTCGGCTGTATCTTCACAGCAGAACTGAGCACTCCATTTGTGTCACTGGGCAGAATTCTGATTCACGTATGTATGTATGAAATGGCAGAAATAGTACAGGAGGGAACGGACTGTGCTTTTCCGTTGGAGACTGTCGGGTTTGGAGAAATCCCTTCATGCTAGGAATGGTGGGATGGGAGACCCTTCAACAGACTTCAGGCCAGTTGGTCATTGAAGCCATGGGATTAAAGTGTAGATTTGATCCAAGTTTCATACAGTTAATTATATTTTTTCCCTGGCCACATATTTTTCTCTAATGCACTGTTCCTGTACTCCTGTCAGCTGGTTGGCTTAGGTAGGCAAAATTCAATATCATTATTGGAAAAATTATGAGGCTATATGTATATGTAAACAGGACAGTCCTAGGCATGGTGGCATGTGCCTGTAGTCCCAGCTACTTAGGAGACTGAGGTGGGAGGATCACTTGAGCCTAGGAGTTCGAAGTTATGGTGAGCTACGATTACACCACTGCACTCCAGCCTGGGTGACAAAGTAAGAGCCTGTCTCTAAAATAAATAAGTAAATAAGACAGTGCTCAATAATGTCTTCTACAGGTGTCAGTAAATTAGACGAATGTCTAGGTGTCAAGAAATTTGATAGCCTAGGTACACTAACCTGCTTGGCTTTTACTGTTGTGGGACTCGGGCTTGTCATTCCCCGACTAGCGGTGTAGTGTATTACCTCCTGGTGACCTTGTGTTCTCTTTCCCCTTCTTTTGCAGCTAAAGCAGCAGCACACCCTTCTGTACAAGGTGAACGGAATCCTCACACTGGCCACCTTCTTCTCCTGTCGGATCCTTCTCTTCCCCTTCATGTACTGGTCCTATGGCCAACAGGAGGGACTGAGCCTGCTCCAGGTGCCATTCAATATTCCTTTCTTCTGCAATGTGGCCAATGCCTTCCTCATCGCTCCTCAGATCTACTGGTTCTGTCTGCTGTGCAGGAAGGCAGCCCGGCTCTTTGGCACTCCCCAAGCCAAAAAGGATGGTTAAATGCTCCCAGGAGTCAGGCAGCGAGGGTGCCTCCTCCACTCAGTATTCCACGGACCAAATCGTGCCCTGGGTGGGCTCAGCCTTTTGGATATTGATAAGCAAATGGATTTGAGTTTTTCTAAAGAATATTCTTATTCCCTCCCTCTTCTAACCTGCCCCTTTCACAAAAGTACTTTTTTGTTTTTAGTAACAACTGTTGGATCCTGTCAGACCTCTACTGGCAGCAAGGTGGTTTTAAAGCAAGCCCAAGGATCTTCCCCGGGTCTTATCTCAAGAGCTCTGGGAGGCAGGAGCACGGGCTGTAGAGGATCAGGGTGGATCAGGGTGTTAAGTGTCTGGGCACCTGCCCGGCCCTAACATTGGCAGCCACCCACATTCCCAACCACTCAGGGCAGTACCCGCGGTGCTGGGCCAGCGGAAGCAAGTGATGACTTAGCTCTTGAAGTAGTGTCTTCTTGCGACATTGGCCTAGGAAAATCATTGTGGGGAGGTAGTTTTTGTTGTTTACCAGATAACCCACTGGTTCTTTGCCTTATCCTCTCATCCGTGTCAGCATTGAATTCTCATGTTTACTGACTTCCAATCAGAAGTCCCACTGGCGGCGGGGTAGGAGGCAGGGTTGGGAACCCAAAGCTCTTGAGTAGGTAGGGAGGTCAATAGAGGTCAGCACAACCTTTGCAGGCGGACTTGGTAAAAAGACCAGTGTCAAACTTGTGAGCTCGTTGCAAGCAGTCACAAATACTAGTCCCTTTTTAGCACATCCCCTCATGCCCAGCTTTCCCCACGCCTACATGCATAGGATGCTCTCATAGAAACTAGACGGGCAAAGTGAAACGATGGCCTTGGTAGCTATTTACTAGGAGACCCCACTCTTTGGCACTGTTCTTTTCATATGAAGTGGAAACGGACTTCTATACTCCAAACCGTGAGGTACCTCATCTAGACTGCGGAGTACTTTCCCAGAACCTCCTGAAAAGACAGAGCTTGTGGTCCAAAGCCCATTCCTGTGTGAGTGTACTGCCATTTAGCCCCAGAAGGCTGGAGAGCAAGATGGCAGCAACCTGGCCAGAGTATGTCCTGTGGACTGACACTTCATCCCTACTTGCAGATAGGATCCTCTGGTGCCAACACTAATCATTCCTTAACAAGGATGGTGCCAACACTAATCATTCCTTGACAAGGATGGATTTCAGAGACTGCTACCATGTTTCTTCAAGTGGTAGTAAAAACTAGAATTTTTAAAGTGCCTTTAATTCATTGTCCATGAACTTTTAAAGGACTGAATGATTTATAATAATGTCTCAAATTTTGACTGTTTCAGTCTTTAATGGGTGCCATTTAAACATAAAATGCTATAATTTTTTTTTTACTGTTTTGTTTGTGTTTACTATCAGTATATATTTATAAGTCACCCCATGGTGATTAAATTGCACTAATATTTCCCAATGTATTTTCCTTTGTAAAATACATCAATACTGATTTCCTGTAAGAACTGTCCTGTGACCCATATTGACTGGCTGCTGTGTGCTAGTTCCTGCTGTGTTTACGCCCATGTAACTGGCAGTGGGGAGGGAGGGGTGGTGTATGAATGCTATCATCCTCCAGGACAGCCTCGCTCATATCTCACTCTAACATATTGCTGTGGCTTGTGGTCCCAAGAACATGTTGAAGGTTCCCAGAGTTGAAGCCCAGTGGTCACAGGCTCTTTCTTCAGGAGTGAATCCTATTGAGAATTGGGAGGGTGGAAGCCTGATTATTGGTCACAGAGCCAAGCCTACTTTATTCAGATGGGGAAGGGAACCTGAGCAACACCCTATTTTGAAAGAGGGTGTGGGTATAAAGGAGGTGCTAGGACACGTCCTCTTCCCTCATCTCCTAAAACATCTCCCCAACCAGTTCTCGTAGTTCTTTAGTACCCCACTAACTTAAATTCTCATTTTTATGCTCCTACACACACCATTCCCTGCTCCCACTTATTCATTCAAACCACGATAGCCCCATCCCAGGCAGAAGATAATTCCACCCACCCTTTAAGCACATCTCTGCTGTGTTTGCCAGATCTAGTCTAGCACAGCCCCCTCCAGGTACACTGAAGGAGTGAAGACTATACGGGAGCCGGGTGTGGTGGTGCACACCTCTAGTCCCCGCTACCTGGGAAGCTGAGGTAGGAGGCTCACTTGAACCCAGGAGTATGGCATGCCACAATTCAGAAGGGACCCATTTTCTTGAGGTCATTAATCTACCCGCCTTAACGCTTAGTTTATCTTGGTCCAATCCTCTTGTTTTACAATTATGCAGGTCTCTTGGGCACCCAGATCACATGGCCAACCAGAGGCAGAGCCAGGGCTAGACTAGCTCTCTCTTCCAAGTTGCTGCCCTTTCTGAGATACCTCATGAAAAATACTAAAATGATGAAATGACTCTTGAAGAGGGTCTCAACGTAAAAGAACACACATGCCCTGTAATGTTTCTAACACTAGGGTGGTTTCACCTTTGGGATTATTTGCCAAAATCTAGGGTGAAGTCCAGTTATGAATATATCCCTCCCAGCTTGACTTGATCTTGAGCATATTTATTCTTAGGCTACTACTGAGAAAGACTCCAAAGAGATAAGGTGAAACTCAAAAGAGAATTTTATCATAGTTTGTTACAAATATCTAAGAAACTATTTTCTCTACACTGTTATTGCCATATACTTATCTTGTGTACAATTTCCCGTAACTGTGAAGTCTGTGCTTCTCAGCTCCAGCCCCTACAGACCCCAGCTTTTTTCCGACCTACAAAGGTCAGAAGTTGCTGATCTTCTGCAGCAGGGTTTGGCGCCGCTCCTCAGGGCTGATGTTCTCAGCGATGGATTTTAAGAAGCGCTGCTCATTTACCTTCTGGAGCAAGGAGCTAACGGAAGGGTTGGTCTTGCTCAGGGTCTCATAGCAGGTGAGGATTTCCAAGGCCAAAACATAGAGTGGTTCACAGACCTCTTGGTGGAGCATGGCCATGATGTGCAGAACATGACAGAACACCTGGGTATAAACAAACAGGGTTTCCTGGGTCAGGTCCTGTTCTTGTCCTTGGGCCCAAGGGCCAACGGACTGAATCAACCTAACCGAGTCCAGGAGGTTAGTCAGACTGCTACAGAGGAGTCTGATCACATGGCTCCAGCCTTCCACAGGAAGCCAATTATGACAACTCTGGCTGCAGAGAAACTGGAAAACTCTCAGGAAGAGTACAGAGAGTTGGAGCTCCTGGGCGAAGGGCTTCAGGTTAAGCAGGGGAACAAACTGAATATACTCCAAGCTATAGGGGACGTGTAGGAGCTGTTTCTCCAACAGTTTCCTGGTCAACTGGAGAAGGTACTGCCACTCCTGGGGGCTGCACCAAGGCATGACTTGCACCAGGGCCACCAGAAAGCCCTTGCTGAACAATCTGACCTCCTCAGGATTGCCCACATCTACCACCAAGAGAGACAGCATCTGCTCAGAGATGCCCCTGGAGATGCAGCAACACTCCATCCAGGCGAGCAGCCCTGTGCCCGCCCCATACCCTGGGTGGGCCTGGGAGGTCCACACATCTTCAGAAAGCTTACAGATCTCAAAAAGCGTGGCTGGCACCTCACACTTGAAGTGACCCTCAAAGAAGTTCTTCAGTCTCAGGCCCACGGTCCAGTCTAGCTGTTCCAACTTCCGGTGGAGCCAGGACAGGGACTTGATCCAGGTATCTGGGGAGAAGGTCTCGGCATTGGCTAATACAATCTCACAGAGGAGCTCTAGGATGTGGACCACCAGATCCTTTCTATCCAGAGGGAGGCACCGCTTCTTGGGGAGCTGCCAGTATTTGCTGAAGCTGTCCAGGAGCTGACACAAGCTGAAGATGAGGGGGAATGGGGAACAGGTCTGGAGCCAGTATTCCTCCAAGCACACATTCGCTTCTAGAGTCTGGATGAAGATCTTCAGACTGAGGTCTACCTCTTCAACATCTAGCATCAAGAAAGGCAGGACAAATTCCTTCAGCACCTCTTCTGGCTCGAGAAGAGCAGCGACTGGAATCCCCTGGGGCTTGACAGGATTCATCAGGCAGTTCAGGAGCTCTAGAAATTGCTTTTCTTCCTTGGGTGTAGAGAACTTTGTCCAGACAGTTTCTCTGAGGCATGACACCACGAAAGTGCTGGATGAGTTTTGACCTTGCTCTTCCACGAACCTGAGGGCAGGGAAGGCAGTGAGAATCTGAGCCAGGAACTTGTGAGTGCCGAGATTAACCACGGCCATGCTGCACATTTTCTTCACTGTGATTTCCGGGTGCACTATTACCAGGCGGGCCACCGAAGCTACAGCTTTAGCCAAGCCCTGTTCAGATGTGCTCTGTGTGAGCTGGTTAAAAGTTGTGTTGAGGTCTTCCTGAAAACCCTCCAAGTAAGGCACCAACTTTTCAGAAAGGCCCTTGCACCCCCAGGAATGCAGGACACCTGAGAGGACTTTATTTTTATCTGGCAGTGAGAGGTCTACGTAACATTCCAGGATCAAGTCGATCACTTGTTTGATCCGAGATTCAGGGATGGCTCTGTCAGTTGTACTGACTTCCATCACCGTTTCCAGCAGCCTTAACACCAAGTTCGGCTCTTGGAAGAGAGCCCTGTTGTTCACTAGGCAGGCTACCCACTCGTCTGAGAAGGCCCATTTCTTCTCAGAAGCAAAAATGTAGCACATTTCCATATGCCGGTCCATCTTCTGCTCAATAATGGCCATGGCAATGGAGGCAGTGATGTCCTCAAAGCCCTTGTTCTTCAGGACTCTGTTCGTTTTCCTCAAGAAGTCCCTGACACACTCTGCCAGCTCAGAGACCACCTGCCTCTCCTCCTTGGACAAGCTGGTGGTATCCAGGAAGAGCGTCAAGTTCTGGCTGAAGGAAGCCAGACTGTCACACAACCGGTAGCTATCATAATTTGTCCCCTGGCTGCTGTTGAGCATGGCCTGTAGCTCCTCCCCCCATTCCCGCAGCAGGCTGTGCATGTACTCAAACCCCACAAAAACGGTCTCGCTCGGGAGTTTGGCCAGTGAGGTCAGGCTGACATCCCGTTCTGCCTCCTTTACCTTCTCTGACAGCGCCTGTTGGTGGTATGGGTTCTGGGTGTCTGAATTCCACACAGAGATCACTGTGGCCAGTTTGTCCAGATACATAGTTGCAGACACTTCCTGGGGGTCGTCCTCCATCAGTGCAAACACGGTCAGCATGTCAGCCAGGTTGGCTAATGCGCAGCACTTCATCCCCGGGCCCAGGATTCTATCCTGGATTTGCTTCAGCCCATTCAGCAGCATGGCCAACAGGGGCATGGTAGGACATACATCTGGGTCAGACTTAAACCGCTTTGGAGGGTGGCAGAACTCATCTGAAGAGGGCAGGTACTTACGGGCCATTGTCCTAAACTGGGAGAGCAGGGGGTCCTGCTGATCACCCCTGTGCTTCATCATTTCCCACCAGACATCCAGGAAGAAGGCCACGTCCTTGGAAGAAGTGTCAATAGTCATGTGCTCCAAAAAGCGCTCTAGTTCTGTGCGGCCGATGGTGGTGGGCAGAGCCATCAGGAGCTGAATAAAGAGTCCAGAAGCTCCCAGGGACTTGAGCAGCTCAAAAAGGACTGTGTGGTTGATCACAGGGATCATGTTGCCTACTGAGAAGAACACATCTTCCTGCCACCGAGTTTCAGTGTCAGAAGGGGTGACGGGGTAGGGCTGAAGAACCTTGGCCCAGATGATGATCAGAGCTTTCTTCTTCCAGGCAAAGGACTGGGCATGTGCTGTGGCCGAGGAGATCTCCCTCAAAGCCTCCACGATGGGCCGCCCAACGTGCTCCCAGTCAGACTTTGTCAATTCTGCCAATGCTTTGGGGTGGAACAGCTGCTCGGCCAGCAAGAAGCCCCCATGCAGAATAGTCATTTCTTCACAGATGTTCAAGGGTCCTGCGCAGAGAAAAGTTGAATAAGATAAAGTGTCATGAAAATTTTTCAAAGTGGTAAGCAGAGGTCAGAGGGAGAGACACAGCAGTTAGTAGGCTGGCTGTCATCATCAGGGTGAGAGGTAACAAGGGTTTTAAATGACATCAGTGAGAGAGGAGGAAGAAGGGACGATTACAAGAGCCATTGCAGAGCTGGAGTCAAAAGGACTTAACTGAGGAATAAAAAATGACTTCCAAGCCCCCTAGCCTGGGAACTGGGTGGATGAGTACCATTAGAAATAGGGAACACGAGAATCACAACAGGTATGAGGGAAGTCAGGTTCAGTTTTGCTTATTTGAGTGCAAGGTAGAACATGAAGGTAGAGATGTCCTCCAGCAATGGAAATGCAGGGTTGAAACTCAGGGAAAGTCAGCCCTGAAGTGAGATTCTGGGAGCTGTCTGCCCAGGGAGGATCACTGGAACAAGGACGTCAATGAAATCCTTCAGGAAGTGTGAAAAGGGAAAGCTGGACTGCTGAGCCAGACCCTCCAGCAAAGGAAGGGCCAGCAGAGGCTCTGGGGAGAAGGGTTTAGAAAGAGACAGCACAAGGACAGTACCAACCTACAGGGGTCACCCAGTGTGTACCATAGGACATGACAACTGAGCTTCTCAGCAAGAATACAGACTAAGGGGCAAAGCCGCAGGGTAATGGGCACAGGAGCAATCAGACAAGCCCTGCCTTCCCTGTTTTACAGCCTGGCGAACAGGTTTCAAACATTCTACCCTTCAGGGAAACAGTCCACCCCATAGCTTCTGCCAGGCAAGAATAAGCTACTAATGGCCCTGGTTCTGTGGGAGAAACCAGGGGGTAGATACAAAAAGTACTACCTTCAGTGAGCTATGAATTAACACAGACTTATCAAGGAAGGCATCTTGGGATGTTTAGTCAGACACAGGTTTAAATCCTAGCTCAGCCACTTAAGTGATGTGACCTTAGACAGATTACTTCTCTGAGCCGCCCTGCTGCATAGGTGGGGATAATATAGGCTTCATATTAGGACTTTGAGGGTGAAATGATATATACTAGTCAACCCTTTGCACTGGGCTGGTGCTGTTACCTCCTGATCTCATCTCCCAGGCATGCTGTAAAGGTTAAATAAGATCCAGTAAGAATCAGTCTACAAAGAGCCCGATTAAGTGCTCAATAAATGTCAGTCTCCCCCAGCCTTTCCACTGTTGGCAGAACCAGCATCTTACTGCTGTTCTTTGCTTCCCCTGGCTCTGAAACATAAGTCTTTATCAGGTATGCTGCTTTTGGCCTAGAAACTAAAATCAGAGCACAAACACTGCTCAATATTCGATATTCCTGACTCTTCTCCTTCCCTAGGGCCTAGAGATGCTACCCCTTCCTCAGTCCTTCATGTCCCCAAGAACACATACTCCCCATTTCCATAGGCCCGGAGCCAGCAGAGAAAATATTGATTCCAAGAGACTAAAGAATACCCTGCCCGTCCCACGATTTATAGGAGCAGCAAAAGGCCAAGGGCTCAGCACTCCAGGCAATCCACTATGAAGGTACTGTCTTGGTTCACAGGGGGTAAGACCCCCAGGGAGGGTTAGGTTGCTAAGGCGGGGGGTCTCTCTGTGGGTTATGGCCCTTCTTTCCGGCTCAGGCTGCTCTCCCAGGGCCCCAAAATATGTTCCCTCCTGACTCTGTAAATTTAATTTTATTGCACTGTCTCCTGAGCTGTGCAGATGTCTCGTCCTCAACACCTGCCTACCAGACACAGTGAGTATGTACATGTGCTGCCTGAAGTAATGAGTCCCGGGGGCAGTTAATAGCCGGGAAAAACCCAAGTGCTTTATCACTGATGGTTAACTAGCACTTGTGAGTGCCCACTTCTTGTCTGCTCAGTGCTTACCCCATGCCAGGCACTGTGCTAGGTGGTACATATATAAGACCTCTTTTAATATGCCAAACAACGTTTTGAGGACTATTCCTGTTTTAGAGATGGGAACATTGAGGCTCAGCAAAAATTTGCTCAAGGTGTCAACCACCTCAAAGTAGAGGCGCTGGGACGGAAGAGGGCTCCAAACTCTTCCAGCTCTGCCATTCCACCATGAAGAGCCGGCTGGCTATGAGGACATTTCTCCACAGTCTACTATTACTGGCACATCTTGGGGTGCCTCAACCCCAGGTCTCTGGGAACAACCTCCTGATATTATCCCCTTAAAGGCATATCCAGCAGGGGATGGAGGCTTGGCAAAGAGCTATCGATTACTATCGGCTCCCTCTTCTCCCTTTTCCCAAGCCTGGCCCACCAGGATTCTGAATCCAGACGCAGGCAAGTTCAAAATGTGCCATCTCAGCTGCCGAAACCCCTCCCAATTGCTAGTTTGATGAGGGGTGCTGCTACGCGCAAGGCACTGTACTGGACATTGTATACACGTGATCTCAGTGAAAACTCCCCAAAACTGAGTAAGATACAGTATTATCATCACCGCTTTGTCCATGAGGAAACCTTATGAGGCTAAGAAACTTGCTCAAGAACTTAGCAGACGGTCCATAAATGAGACCGCGGGGGCATCCGAGATTCCCCTAGGCGTGCTCCAGGCCCAGCATTTCCCAAAACACGTGCACTAACTCCGAGGGGTTTCAGGGCATCTAACTTCACCTCCGCTCGGTTTTGTTCCGCGGAAAGCGGCCGGCAAGAGATGGGCCAACGAGCGGCGGGGCTGCGGCTGGAGCCCCGGCTGCCGACCCCCGGTCTCCGAGGACACCCCCGGCCCTCCAAAGCCCCTCCCCGCCCCGGAGGTTTTCTTCAGCGCCGGGCCGCGCTAGCGTGCAAGACTGGGGTGGAGGGGACGCGCCGGGCAGCACCGTTGCGGGGCGCCGCCCGCGCGGGCTCCTGGTAGGGGAGTCGGGACACCCACCTAGGTCCATGGCGGCGACGCGGGTAGCGGCGCGGGCCGCCCCTCCCCCTCCGAGCTGCGAGCGCGGCGCCGGCGGCACGACACAATGGGCGGCACCGGGGGCGGTGCGGCAACGGCACCAGGCCCCGCCCTCAGTTTCCGTGTCCGCTACTGTGCGCACGCGCACTCCCCACGAACAAGCCCGCCAAGCCCACAGCGCCCCCTCTCGGCCCCAGGCCGCCCACCAGCCAACAGGCAGGTACAGGAGCCTCCCTTCCCAGCCACGCGCCTCGCTCCGCCTGGCCAGCCACCTGCACGGTCCCCTTGCCGAGCCCTGCTTCTGGGGTCCCAGTCTGTCCTATCCATTAGTCCCTGCCCCGTAGCCCCGGGTGTGCCCCGCACACAGTGCAGCCACACTGAATGCCCTTCCCCGGGCTGCTCACTAACCACCGCAGCCGCGCCACCCGCGCTGCGGGTCTCCCTCTCAAGCTCTGTGCCGCACCCCGCCACCCCCTACAATCGCCCTCCACGCTCTTCATGCCATATTGCCTCCTTCGGAAGGCAGCAGCGCTCCTTAATTTTCCAGGATCATAGACACCTTTGGAACATTGATGGGTAATCCTCCCCCAGAAAAATGCATTGGGCGAGCTGAGACAACCAGATCCAATCCACTGGACCCCTGGTTTGTAATCTGTACTTACAAGATTTCTCACTGAGAAAACACACACGCTACCCTAACTCATCAATAAGTCACTCCTTTTCTAACACAGACCCAATAATAATCAGCCTCATGTGTTTCTAACTCTCCACCCTCCAGTTTCTAGCACCAAGTATTACCTAGAAAGGACAGAGGGGCCCAGCCTCCGTTACCCCAATGTGCCAAGTGGAGTTTGAGTTGGCCTGCGCTGCTATGAAGCAGCTGAAGGGCCCCGTGAGTGATCAGGAGAAACTGCTGGTGTACAGCTTCTACAAACAGGCCACCCAGGGCGACTGCGACATCCCTGCCCCTCCTGTCACAGAGGTGAAAGCCAAGGCCAAGTGGGAGGCTTGGAACCAGAACAAAGGGATGTCCAAGATGGATGCCATGAGGATCTATATTTCCAAAGTGGAAGAGCTGAAGAAGAAGGAAGAAGGCTGATGACAGGGTGGCAGACAAAAGGAAGTAGCCTGGCATCTCTGGGAGGGAATGGGCTTCTTAAAAGATCTTGACGGCTGAAGGGATAGCAAGGTTAGCTGAGACATCAATAAATCACTTAAACTGCAAAAGTGATCGTCTGCTGTTGGAAAATAGAAACACAGGGACTGAGAGAGCTGGGAGGGTGTCCAAAATGTAGAAAAAGCATCTCTCCTCTAGATAAAATTCCATCAAACTGGCTTTTGGTATGGGTTTGAGTGGAGTTCCTAGCCTTCCTATTCTAAGAACGTATGTAGATGAGGGGGTGAGGGAGAACATGCTGTGGAAATGCCCAAGATCTGACATCATCAAGACCACTCTCCAGTGACTCTGCCTCTTGGAAGGCTTAGGCACTGGCCCCTTATCTGTTAGGGGTTGTTGATTTGCTAATACCCCAATGCTACAGAAGGGAAAGGGGTCTGTCTTCTAAAAAGCTAAAGTCAAGTCCAAAGGCCCCCACTAGAACACAGGCCCAATAAAGTTAATATTTGAGGGAATCCAAGCTTTTTGTGACAATGTGGTGAAGTAACTGATACAACACATCAGCTGAGAAACAATGGAGCAGATGGTTTCCATATCCCAGCCCCAGACTCATCAAGGGCCAGCAACCAAAATTTTCTTAGGACTACTCCGGAGCTAACTCTGGTTTCTGCTTGGGGATGTTTGTGGGACAATATGTATGTATATGTGGGATTTGTTGTAATAGCACAACACACCGCTTGACCTATATAAGTGCCAAAGTGTCAGAGCCCAGCTTCTACTCTTTGGTGTTAATTGTCACGGAGGCATCAATGCACAACCGTCGTGCCTGGTGGCTGGGGATATGGAGTGATAAATGTTAATCAGAGAAGCAGGTCTGCTGCGTCATGGGACTTCCCAGTACTTTTCCTCAATTAAAAACTATTGTCATAGATCATGAAGACATCAGGTCAGCTCCAGTTCATGAGGGACCAATAAACAATAGAAGCAACAACCATAAAGGAACCATGGAAACCACATCTCATCAGATATCTTTGAGATCTGTTCACATATTTGCAGGTGGTTGCTGCAGACTAAGATGAAGTATACCCAGGACACCACCATGGCTAAAGCACTCCTCTGTGTAACTATAAACTGGGCAAGAGCTACACTGTAGAGCAGCAGCCCCCAACCTTTTTGGTATCAGGCACTGGTTTCATTGAAGACAATATTAAAACGGACAGAGGGTTGGGGGAGGTGGTGCACAGCTCAGGCAGTGATATGCTGTCATTTTCCTAACAGGCCACAGACCGGTACTGGGCCATTGCCCAGGGGTTGGGGACCACAGCTGTAGAGCACAATGCTGTTCTCTTTTTGAAGAATGTCATGAACACATTTTCATGCTTTTAGGATCATGATTCATGTTAAATGTGAATTTTAGTAAAATTGCTAATACATTTTGTTCCAAAATATGGTGGCAATTTAGAAACTGTAGATATAGCCATACCATTCTGTAAATCATTACAGAACCAAAGTAAAAATTTGCCATAATTAGGACTGCAGAAAGTAACCACCAACAACAAAACAAGTCATGGTGTATAAAATGTGCTAAATTTTGTGGGGAAAAGGGAGAAAATAAGAAGTTACAGATTTGTATTTGCTTACTAAGTGGTTACCTATAGAAGGTAGGGGGAATGGGATTGATGGGGACAGGGTAGAAGCAAGATTTTTTTGATATATATATTTTTATATTGCTTTGATTTTGTTGTTGTTGTTTTTAAAAAGACAGGGTCTCACCCAGGCTGGAGTGCAGTGGCACAATCATAGCCTCAAACTCATGGGCCCAAGTGATCCTCCCGCCTCAGCCTCTCAGGTAGCTAGGACTATAGGAGTGCACCACTACACCCAGCTAATTTCTATTGTTTTGTAGAGACAGGGTCTTCCTATGTTGCCTGGGCTAGTCTTGAATTCCTGGGTGCAAGCCATCCTCCTGCCTTGGCCTCCCAAAGTGCTGGATTACAGGTGTGAGCCACTGTGCCTGGCCATTGCTTTGATTTTTAAACCACATGACTCTATTACCTTATACAAAGAGTTCTGAGACAAGAGTACTTCTTTATTGATCATTAAAGACAGAGTAAATTTCCTATTGATTTCCCCTAGGGTAGGGGTAAGAACTCTTGGCCCAAACAAGGAAATATTTCATTAACTCTTAGCATGAATTTCAGTGGACAAGTTGAAGGCCTTCTGAAAACTCTAGCTGCTAAACCACATTGGTACTGTGTGACAGATGGGATAGGCAGAAAGTCACATAAAGGAGCACTGAATGTCCATGGCTTTGTTAATTCCACCAAGATGTCAAGCAGACATGAACTTCGTACAGCTAACTCTCCAGGCTAACCTAGGAGAACTCTGGCAACATGGTCATTCTAAATCTCTCTAGATTTAAACTCAAGGCACGTTTGAACTTATGCTAGGACTCCACAAACCCTCATTTCAAAAACAAATCGACTACTCTGAAAACACAACTCTGGAGAAACTGAAGAGCTTTCCAACTTCATCTGTTTAAAACGCCAGCTTGGGCAAAACCGTCTTTTTTACAACCTCATTTTCTAATTGATCATACCGTCCCCCACAGAGCTGAGAAAATAATCATAACTTTTGGTCTAAAATTACTGTTTTTTGGTTTAAAATTACTAGCTGAACTGTGCAGAAGCAAGCTTTTGGATTCCTTGATAAAGGCAAAAGTTGTACACTGGATGTCTTTTGAAGGAATAAAATGTTCAAGATCACAACAAAGGAAAATACGACAATGAAATAAATAAAAGGGGGTTGATCTCATAAAGCCAAAATGTCCCAGGTGGACAAACAGCATTAGTTTCTATCATGCACGGTGCCCTCTATCATGCGTAATTGTACATTTAAGAGAAAAACATTTTGTTATGTTAAAATACAAGATAAGCAGATAAAAAGGAAATATATGTTATTTAGTCAGTGCTTACATAAACCACTTATTTTACTATATCAAACTTAGGCCGGGCGCGGTGGCTCACGCCTGTAATCCTAGCACTCTGGGAGGCCAAGGCGGGTGGATCGCTCAAGGTCAGGAGTTCGAGACCAGCCTGAGCAAGAGTGAGACCCCATCTCTACTAAAAATAGAAAGAAATTATCTGGCCAACTAAAATATATATAGAAAAAATTAGCCGGGCATGGTGGCGCGTGCCTGTAGTCCCAGCTACTCGGGAGGCTGAGGCAGTAGGATCGCTTGAGCCCAGGAGTTTGAGGTTGCTGTAAGCTAGGCTGACGCCACGGCACTCACTCTAGCCCGGGCAACAAAGTGAGACTCTGTCTCAAAAAAAAAAAAACAAAACAAAAAAAAAAAAAACTTAAATGGTTACATTATAGCAGCCTAAATACACTGGGAAAAGTAGGTACTTTTCATGAGAATGAGTTTATTACTAGAGATAAATATCCAGAATTAATTACCTAATAGAACACTTGAGATTAACATATTATACTCTAAAGAGACACAGAAGTTTATTGATTATTCAAAGTTCACATAGTAATTTCTCCACGTATGGAGAAAAAAATGAACCAATTACCTAGAGGAGGAACATACATAACTTGGTTTGCTTTGAAACACATGATTGCTTCCCTAAGATAAGGAACTTCAGTTGAATGAAAAGTTGTGGAGTTGGACAAAGATTTCTCTCAGTGAAGGTAAGATCGCTGCTATAAGACGGTAAGCTGAAACTCACCCAGAAACGTCCACGCCCCACCCTGCCAATAAGGGAGAAGAGCAGAGGTTCTGATTTACAATAATTTTATATACATTATTTTGGGACTGGTATTCTCCGAGCCAATTCTTTCTAGTATCCTCACAGTTTGTTCTCTAAAATTTTAACCTGACCATGACTTTAAATAGTGACACTTAAAGACTGGTTTAACAGCTTGATTTCAGAAGCATGCTTTCAAAAAAAATTTAATAATGAATATACCAATACAATTCTGTTTCCAGTGATTCAAACCTATTTGTTCTGTAGAACCAAACAGAAAACTACAAGAAAACATTTAAAAAAAATTTTTTTTCAGGCTGAAGAAACTATTTAATCCATTTTTAAGATATTTAACATGATGTTTTTTCTTGCAAAGATCAAAAATATATATATGTATAAAGAAACTAGCACAGAGCCAGGCATGTAACAACACGACACATTAAATCCTTTCTCTGGCTACTGAAAATGTAAAAGCAAATAAGGTGAGGGTTTTAACCAAATCTTTTGGTCCAAGGAACAAAATTTCTTTAAAAAATTTTTAAATGTCAAGACCTGCCAGAGTAAGATATTAGACAGAATATCATCATCAGGTGCTGGGAGTATTACCATTATAAGCAATTGATTTGAATTTATTTGAACAGCTGCTCTCATAAAATCTATATGATTCACAGCTCATCAAAACTGCCTCCATCCCCAACCAAGGGTGATGTCTCCCATAGCCGTCCTCGTCTGGAAAGTAATTTGGTACACACAGAACGTGCCATTCCAGTGACAGTGCAGATTACAGCAAGAGTTCTCCCCTACCTGGATTAATGGTAACTGATTTCTAAAATATATCAGAGCTTTCAAAGATTAAAATATACAAATCTTCATCACTCAGGCCTCCTTGCCTGCATAGGAAACCACCAAGTAGTAAGAGCATTTATCACAAACAGATACATCTGGCCTCACAGGTGCTGGACAGGAGTCACAAATGCTCGTTCCACACGCTGTCTTCCATTAACCTGAAGCCTTTGGTTTATTGTGTTTAGCAAACCACTCATCACTTTTATCTGCTGCCATTGCCTGAAGAAACAGAAATGGAATATACATTTATTCCAAGCCTGAAAAACAAAGATATAGCCCACTTTATACTTCATTGTACTATCTATAATAAAAAAAATATTAACATTTAAAGAGTGTTCATCCAGTATAGAGTATTATGTTCAATGTGACAGGAGATGCTGGTGAGTACTGAGCAAATTGCTTATGGATTCTCACTCTGCAGAGTAAGGGGCAAAGCCTGAGCTAGAAAGTGTGGCTGGCTGGCCAACTCTAGCAGGGACCAAGCATGCGAGGCTGTGGGGTCTTTGGTAGTATGGAAAGTACTGTCACTCTTAGCATCAGGGTAGACTCTCAAGCATCTTTAGCATTCGTGAGACTCAAGACCAAATATGAAAAGCTAGCTGATGTTATAGCTATTGAGCCTGCAATGATTCCCTTTTTCTAAGCCTCCTCCCAGCCTACTCCATTGATGTTGGTTCTATTGAGTTAGTTTTGGAAGCCTTGTTAATGATAACGTTTTGGTCCCATAAACAGCCTTTTAGCTGTTTAGTAAGGAAAAACATTCATTTATTCAGTCAAAAAGCAAGCCCGGCCGGGCGCGGTGGCTCACACCTGTAATCCTAGCACTCTGGGAGGCTGAGGCAGGTGGATTGTTTGAGCTCAGGAGTTCGAGACCAGCCTGAGCAAGAGCGAGACCCCATCTCTACTAAAAATAGAAAGAAATTATCTGGCCAACTAAAATGTATATATAGAAAAAATTAGCCGGGCATGGTGGCGCATGCCTGTAGTCCCAGCTACTCAGGAGGCTGAGGCAGTAGGATCGTTTAAGCCCAGGAGTTTGAGGTTGCTGTGAGCTAGGCTGATGCCACGGCACTCACTCTAGCCCGGGCAACAAAGCCAGACTCTGTCTCAAAAAAAAAAAAAAAAAAAAGAAAAAAAAGCAAGCCAGAAATGCCTTCTAAAAACTAACAGTTTTCATTATGAGCTAGGTACTATGCTGGGTTCAGGTGCGGCAGCAGAAACAGTCTGAGACTTTCAGGAGTGTACAGAACAGCTGAGGACTCAGATATGAAGCAATTATTTTGCATGAAGAAAAAAGAGAGAGAGAGAGAGGAAGTATACGCATGTGCCTTAGGGCATTTGCTATGACAGATATCAGACCAAAAGAAAAGGAGCAACTGACTGGTTGGAGAAATGTTGTAAAAACACTCATCTACCTCAGCAGGAAGTCACAAGATGATCCCTAAAATTGAAAACGAGGAAAGCAGAAATGCATTTTTAATTTATAAACAGTAAAGCTGAAAGTGGCTATCCTGGGTAGCAGGACTCAGAGATGGGGCAAGACATTGTTACATTTCATTTATATAAAATCTTAGTACTAATTTATTATTTTGATAAAAAGTATTTAAAAATCAAAGATACGCTAAAAAAACAAAACAAAACAGAACTCACAAACATGCAGAAGTTTCTGTCTTTTAGGAGCCATAAAAAGTAGGAGGAAAGAACAGCTAACTCTGGTTTGGAGAACCCAAGATAGTTTCTGAGTTTTGCAGGACAAGTTGAAGAAGTGGTAGGGGGGATACCGTTTGGGTAGCGGCAAGCAACTGTATTTTGGCTAATATAAATGTTCAGTGGGACTGGAATGGGAGTGAGCTAGGGATCTTAGGGAGGGAGGCAGAACAGGAGATCAGAGAGTAGGGAAGAGCCAGACTCGGCCTCCCAGAGTGCTAGGATTATAGGCGTGAGCTACCTTACCCGGCCAGGACATGGTTCTTACAGTAAGAAACTGGATCCTGCTGCTTTGGCCCTTCCCCATACACACTTAATGCCATCCTCCTGAGGCCTATGGTGATATCAACTTAGAAATGAGTGAGACTCACATCATCTAACAATTTGCTTCCCTCTGGATCCATCTTAGAAAGTTCTCGAAATGCCTCATCCCCAACAAAGCAAATTTCATGTCCATCCTACATCAATAAAGAGAAAAGAAATTGGCAAAAAGACATCTCCGAAGAAACCCCTGGTACAGCCTGTCCCCTTCCTGAGGAATACTTACCGGGTCAGCCAGAATGACCACTTGCACCGTTGCCTTCCCTGGGGTATCCAGGCTCACCAGAGGAGTCAGAATCTTCTGGTTCTCCCTTTTCATCAAGTCTTCCAAGTCTGGCAACTTGAGGAAAACACAGAGGCAAAGTGGGTAAAGGGTCACCAAGTACTCTCATGGCACGGCTTTCATCAGCTCTAGAGGAGTATCAGGTCAGCCAGAAAGAACCAAGGCGCCACTTGTTTGATTTTATTATCTCAGCTGCTTTTGAAACAACTGTTGAACTTGATACCAAAGCCACAAGCAGAATGAACCTCAAGAAGGGAAGGGCAAGCTTCTTAGTTGGGTTGACCTAGCTAGTCACAGAGCTTAAACAAAAGATCTGGTATCAAACAATACCTCCTTTTGGGGACAAGAAAAGGCAATTCTTCCAAATGCTGCTGCATGATCAACTGCACCCTTGATGCCCTGTAGCTCCAGCTTACACTGAAATCAGAAAATAGGTTTATTTTTTTGGGGAAAAAAAAAAAAATCCAAGCAGTATACTAAAGGAACAAAGTAAAAACTAAGTCTCTTTCCTGCTATCACCCCAGAGAGAACTAGTCAGCAGTTTCCTGTGTATCCTTCCAGACACATTGCATGCATATATCTTTTTACACAAATAGAACAATTTAAAAACTATTCTGTTCCTTGTTTTCTTCCACTTACTGTTATCATATCAGTACATAAAACTTGCCTCAGTCTTTTTGATAGCTATATAGTAATCCATTCTATGAATGAACCATAAATTGCTGAAATATTCCTCTAATCCACAGAACACTGTTGTTGCTATTACAAACAATGTTGCAACAGATAACCTTGTACACAATTCTTTATCCATATGTATGTTGAGCATATACGTAAAACAATTTCTAGGAGAATTGCTGGGTCAAAGTGCAAGGACTAAATCATGTTCAAATACTAGGTTATTTTTTAAAAATGAAAATACAGCATGCATTAAATGTTGTCTACAACTCTTCTGATTAAGCAATTCCACTTCTGAAAGGATATATCCCCAAATATAAACAAAGGTACTATCTGAGTGGTGAAGTAATCACTAATTTTTATTTTCTTCTTTCTGTTTATCTGTGTAAATGTTGAATCACTGAAGAAAGTATGTGAACAATCTTCATGTTAACTTCATTTGTAAGCCAAAGTCAAAGTAACAGGTTAGTTATTTCTTTCCAAGATTGTTCACCTGGTTATCAGCATAGCCCAGCAAAGCCCTTTGCTTCTCTTCATCTTTTTCATAAATTTTCATTCCCAGTAGATTAGACCAGTAGTTCAAGGACTTCTGAAGATCAGACACTGTTAGAGTTACTTTTAATACAGGATCTGTTGGTAAATAGCAGAATACACAGGTCAGTTCAATGGAATAGAAATAGAAAGACCAAAACAGGCTCATGTATATATAAAAACTTAGTTTATGGTAAGAAAGGGATTTTAAGACAGTATGAAAGAGAACATTATTCAATAAATGGCACTGAGATAACTGGCTCACCATTTGGTAGGAAAAAGTTACACCTTTGAACTAAATGATAAAATATATTCCTGATGCGTTAAAGGATTAGTTTACAGAATGAAACCATGAAAATATTAGATGCAGATGATTATTTATGCAATTTTGGCAGGAGGAAGATTTTTCTTTAAACCTGACTCTAAAGATAGAAGAACTATGAAGAAAAAAAGTCTCCTAGGTCAATTAAACAAAACGGAAAATTCCTAGACAAAAACTACCCAAAAAGGGAATTATAATCAAAATTAAAGAGTAAATGACAAAATAGAAAAAAAAAATTGCAACATATAGGATAAAAAATCCTTAATATGTAAATCACCTTTAAATATTAACAGGAAAAAGATGAACATCTATGAAAAACAGGCAAAAGGCACAAAGCAGTAATCCACAAAAGGAATTGGAATGATCAATGAACATATGAAAAAATATTCAACCTCACAAATAATCAAAGAAATTAGAATTGAAACAAAATATTTTGTTATCTAATGGCAAATAATTTTAAAAGTTCACAATGTTAATCGTATTAGTACGGGGGGTAGAAATCATAATCTAATATAATACTGGTAGAGTATAAATTAGGACGTTTCTGGGCAACAATTTGACAGAATGTACCAAAAGCCTTAAAAATGTTCATTGCTTTTGAAAGAACAAGTCTATTTTCAGCAATTGAAAAAGTAATTGTGGATGTATGAAGGGCTTTTATCACAAAGACATTCATCACAGCATTGCTTAGAACAATGAAACACTAGGAACAACATAAATACCCAACAATAGAGAATTGTTTATCTTCCTACAATGGAATAACACAATGGAATTCCTACAATGGAATATGAAGAGATGTATATATTTAATTATTTTTTTTTAAATAAAAGATTGGAAAGACATACTCTAAAATGCTAACAGTGGTTATCGCTGGATAGGTGGGTACTGTTTTCTACTTTCTTTTTTTGTTTTCTTTTCTTTTGCTTATCTGTTTAAGGAAAAAAATCTATTATTTTATAAAAAGAATAAAAGTTATATTAAAACTAACATTGTTGGAAACTTTTTATATTATTATAAAGTGACTTTCTGCAGAGCTGTTCCATGTCTGCATCTGACTATGACAAATTCAATACATTTTCCTCTGGTTTTCACTGCCTCAGTCCTGTTTGCTAGAATCCCAATACCATGACTAAGATAAGTGTTTCTCACGACTGCCTCTGCCTGGCAGACTCAATTTTCATTCTCTCCATTCATTGTAAAATCAACAAATCCCAAATGACTCAGAGCCTGAAGGGCTATAGGACAGGAATGGTAACAAGTGGGTGAAACTGCACAAGAGCAAGTAATTCAAAGACAGGCTGAATGCCAGCTAGACAGACAGAACTGACTACATTACCAAACAGAAATTAACATTGAAAAGGTACTACCATTCCAAAAGACAAAAACAACTTAGGTTTGTGGGGCTCTATGTTAAGTGTTGAAATATGGCTAAGACTAGAGGAAAAATAATGTACAGTGGAGTTAGTTGCAGGAGTTAAGTTTTAAAGTCAGTATATAAACCAACAATCACCTATCAACAAAAATGACCATAAAAATTCCTTCAATCACCAGTGAAGTACACAAATATCCTCTCTCAATAAGTCCCACACAGCCAGTCTGACCTCCCACACTGGAATGGTTTTCCTTTTGCTGAGCACCAGATGAAAAACAAATAGCATTAAACACTATAATCAGACTCCGCATGACAGGCATTTGGGACCTGAGGCAGATCAGTGGGGGAAAGAGAATTTATATGCTCTCGTCAGGTCCACTCGTAGGTGTGCATTCACAAAGTGAAATGGCAGGCAGAATTGCCCTTGCTATTCACCAATAGTGTCTCCCTTTTTTGCTTCTGTTTTGGTGGGGCAGGTAGTTGAATTTGCAGGAATGAGGCTGCTTCTGTAGTAAACAAAACACACCTTGCAAACCTTCTTTCTTTGTGCAGAGTCAGCATGGTGGGTTCTTCACTTTCATTCCCCCACTCACTCAAGTGTTGGGGAAACTGACCTGGCTCAAAGGGCGTGGCTAACTGGTTTAGGGATAATCCTGTTTCTCTTGCCAAGGATTGACTCAGGAGCAGGCACAGTGTATCAAATCTGACAAGGAACTTTGCTGGAAGTTTCTAGGAAAGTTTTCCTCTGCTCTTAAAAAGGAGCAATAAGAAGTTGGTCTTTCCCTGTCCTACCAGATGTGAATGCAGAAGCCAATGGCTACTGGCAGCCATCCTGCCACCATGAGGGGACTAGCTCTAGGAGAAGCACCCTAAGGACAACAGAATATAGAACGAGAAAATTTGGGTTCTTGATGCCATTGCTGAGCTACTGAATCAACTAACCCTGAAATCTTTCCTACCTATAGAATACCTGCTCTGTGAGCTAAGAAATTTTCAAATTGTTCAAACTGATTGGGTTTTCTGTTATTTACAGCTGAGAGAATCCTAAATCAATACATTACCAGAATAGAACCAGTCTAGATCCCCTGTAGTTATGTCCTAAATTTCTAATATGAGAATATACTTTCTCAGAGAACAGGTATAATAAAAACACTGCTTGGGAAGTCGTATGTCATATCGATATGGAAAGACTCTACAACAGAAAAGAAATGCAGCTCCCTCTCTCCTTCCATCAAAGATGCCTTTAAAAAGAGGCTTTCACGAGTCCTGATATAATTACCTGACTGAGGTAGACTGCGATTCTGCAAATAGAACTTATATCCTCCTGGGGCCTCAGTTTCAAAAATACCTTCTGCAACTTCACTGAGTGGCCACTGCAGTTTCCTGGCATTGCTGACAGCCTGGCTAGAAGCGAGCGTGATACCCTGTAACAAACAATAGTATCATCACAACAGATCTTTTGTAGAACATGATAATGAGCCAAAACTCCACTGCCTTTAGGTCAAATCACCTAAGATTTCATTGGCATTCAAAATTTTCTTCTAGTGATTTTAAAACAGGTTTTGCATGTTTTCTCCCACAAAAATTCAGACCTTCAGGAATCATAGGACAGAAATTCAAATGCCAGTGAAGTCCGATTCATTTAATACCAAAGATAATCTCTTCTAATTTTAAAGCTCTTGCCAGAGAAATCTTGGTCTTACCTTGGCCTGTTCAGCTACCTATTTAAGATGACTTGCTTTTGCTTATCAAACAAAAAAAAAAATTCTTAAATTTAATCAAAGTAGCTAGAAATGTACACCTATGTCTTCTGATGAAAGACCAGCCTGGTTTCTGGCATGGATTTTTTGAGCAGACTTTCTGCCTCCAGTCTTGTCAATCCATCATCCACTCTGCAGCCAAAGTAAACTTTCCAAGCACATCCTACAGGTTTATTCTCAAGACAGTCGCCAGACCTGTTTTCCCTCTGCTAGAAATCCTCCCAGGGCCCTTCATTTCCCTCAGGGATGGCTTATGATGGCCTAAAAGGCCCAACACAATCTCACCCCATGCCACTTCTGACCCCACCTCCTACCACTTTCCCCTTGCTCTCTCTAGTCCAGCCACACTGGCTTCCTTGCATTTTCTGGAACATGCCATGTGCTACTTGGGCTTCTGCACAGGCTAATCTCTGAATTGTTCTTCCCCGAGATATCCACATGGCTAACTTCCTTGCCTCCTTCAAGCCTGTGTTCAAATGTCACCTCCTCATTGACACATACCCTCAACACCCTGAAAATTAAAACCAACCACCTACCCTAGCCAAAAACCTGCTAGAAAAAAACGATATTTACCATGAAGTCATTGCCAAGCTTATAGTCTCCGATGCCATAATTGTAAGTCAGTTCTACAACAAAATGATCATCCTCAGGCCCAAATCCCACCATTGTTTTACTCCATCTCCCATCATAAGGCCTAGAAAAATGAAAGTAAATGAACTCAGTGACCACAGACAAAATCTGCCCCAGGGCACCCCCTGAGCACAGAGAGGTGGGCAGTCCCTTCTCATCCTAAAAGTACTCATGAGTTAATTTCAGATGGTGCTGAAAGAACCTGTGGACAGTTGGGGGCCCATGGGCCCCAACTTCAAGGTCCAAATACCATCTATTTGGCATTTACTGGAGGAAAAAAATTCTTTTACCTTTTCTTTCTTTCTTTTTTTTTTTTTTTTTGAGAGAGTCTCACTTTGTTACCTGGGCTAGAGTGAGTGCCGTGGCGTCAGCCTAGCTCACAGCAACCTCAGACTCCTGGGCTCAAGTGATCCTTCTGCCTCAGCCTCCCGAGTAGCTGGGACTACAGGCATGCACCACCATGCCCGGCTAATTTTTTCTATATATATTTTTAGCTCTCCATATAATTTCTTTCTATTTTTAGTAGAGACAGGGTCTCGCTCTTGCTCAGGCTGGTCTCGAACTCCTGACCTCGAGCGATCCTCCCACCTCGGCCTCCCAGAGTGCTAGGATTATAGGCGTGAGCCACTGCGCCCGGCCTTACTTTTTCTTTAATGCAGGGAATGGAATCCTAAAGGCAATTCTCCAATTTGACCTTAGTTTATTTCTTTGCATATCAATCGACAAGCATGCAATTCCCAACAGGCCATAGAATTTTCCAACTTGCTACGGCTACTAAACTTAAAAGATACTCGATAGCCATTGCTTCATCCAGGGCATATATTCATTTGTGTTTGTGATATAATATGAAATATATTTGGTCTTAGTCTCTGGTTCCTGTCATAGAGCTCCTAAAACTCTTGGGATTTCCTGAGTTACAAGAACGTATTTCGTTATTCACAATGAGCCCCTTTCAATCATACCTGAGTATACGCTAATGGGCCACTTAGTAGCAAATTATCAAACCCCAGGAGGGGGTGTTGGAAGCCCTGTTAGAAATATGGAGGTCCAGACTTGTGATTGGGATCTGAAGAGGGGCCAATCTTACAGGACTGAGCTCTTCACTTGTAGGATCTGATGCTAATTCTAGGTAGAGTCAGAACTGAATTAAGTAATAGGACACCCAGCTGGTATTCAGAGACTTGGGGAATGGCTTGCTGTGTCATGAGTGCTGTATGAGAATATAAAGAAACTGAGTATATTTTCCCAGTGTTCTTGAAGTTGCCTCTCTAATTTATTGCCTCATTTTTTTATTCCCCTGTCTTGTACTCACTTTGAGAAACTGTCTTCTGTTCTCCAGTATTCAAAGCCTGGAGGAGATTTTAAGAAACAAGGTATCATACCCATTACAGGAAGCTTTGCAGCCTTCTTCAAATTCCTCATGCCGCAGAACCTGGTAAGGGAATTAGAATAAATTGTAAAGTTTTACTTGTACTGCTCACAGCATCTTTAGCACAAACTAAAATGTCAAAATACAGATATTATCATTTGTAAGCTTTACTTGTAAAAGAACAAAAGAGAATGAGCTTTATACCTTTCCTAGGGTAGAAGTAGCAGAGGTAAGGAAGAACAGCTTGACACCAAGGGTTAGGCTACCAAGAAAGTTGTGAAATCTATTTAGATTCGGAAGCAGTGCTTTGTAATGGAGAAAAAGTATGTCTTTCAACATTAGAGAAGTCTGATTTGGAATTCCAACTGTCACTTAGCAGTTGTGTAACTCTACTAAATTGAGTAAGTTGGATCTGAGTCTCAGTCTCCTGATATATTACGAAAAAGGATAACTTATTAAAGCACCTAACACAGAACTTGGTGCATAGTAGGCTCTCAATGTGTTAGCTTTATTTTCCTTTTTGACTTCCACTACCACTGCTCCAGTTCAAGCTCCCATCACTTCTCTAAGGCCATTAAAAATCATCTTTATTGATCTCCTTTCTTAATACCACCATAAAAATATGTCTCTGAAGCACAGCTCTGATCACAATACCACACAGTTCAAAAATGTGAGTTCCCTACTTACTGCAACATAAAATCCAAATTCCTTAGCCTAGCATTCAAGATACTATCAGAAGCAATCCCATCCTATTTGTCCTGATATCCCATCTCCTCAACTTCAATTAAGCGACCTTAGCTAAAGGTATATAAAACTAGTGGTTATCTAAACGTGTTATTTTTGTACTAGCTATTCAGTTTTTCTAGTATAACTCCTCTCCTTAATCTATCCATCTATAGATTAATCCTACCTGTCTATAGAAGTCAACTTGTATGCAAGGTTTCCATGAATTATTTTCTGACCACCCAGGTTGGAAAATCAATCCTTCTTTTGTATTTTTATAATAGTAGCAAACACTTATATACTACCTAAGTGTTAAATACTATGCATATAATGTGTTTAATCTTCACAACAATCCTTTGATCAATGAGGAAATAAAATAAGGGAAAGCTCTGCAGTTTTTTGCCATCACTTACCAAATTCTGACTTCATGACTGTGGGCTATGTACAAATCCAAATCTCACTCCCACCCCAGCCCAGACCATGACTCTAATTGAGGACATATACCAGGGTCTTTCACACATTCGTTGCCAAAATTCTACATAGTACACTCAAACATAACAGATATTTTTAAAATGAGTGAGGAATTCAGTTAACTTCCATTCCACTCCACGTCTACTGCACTGTCTCTACATTACATTGTGCTCTTGCACCTCTAAAGCCTTCTTTACTGGTGTGTTCCCTGGCTTATCAACAACTCCCCAGTAACTTCCACCTGCGTTTTCCAGCCAAGTGCTCCCCGGCAGCATTACAGCTTCTCAGGACAGGGAAGAGAGACCTCTTCCGAGCGTTGGAAAGGAGACGGGTTCTGACCTCATTATTTAGATCTGGATTGTTGAAAGGTGACTTGGAGCATTTCCCCAGAGGGATTGAGTATCCGAGAGGGCACACTGAGACCAGCCCTGATAGAAGCGGAACTTTGAATAGGCTGATTATGTAAACCAAAGGCTCCAAACCGGAAGAGACCGAGCTACTGTTAATTGGAAAAGCATTATATAACTTTTTAATTACTGTCTTTCGCAGTAGACTGTAAGCTCCACAAGGGCGGGGCTCAATAAATATTTGTGAGTGAACTTAAATGAAAGAATGTGCGTGGGCACACGGTTGGTGACTAAGTGTAAGCCCCCTAATAAAGGCCTATTAACCCAATTTGCGACTCGCAACGCTTCCTGAAGCTGAACCCCATGCAGGGTCAACTGGGTGTCCCGGGCCTAAGGTCGGACACCCTCCAGCTGAGGTTCATGACACACCCATTTCTCCCCTCCCTCTGCCAGAGGCGGCTCAGGCGCCCGTTCCAGCCTCGAGCGCCAGCCCCAGTCTGCACCTTCATCCCCAGAACATCCCGATAGAAACGCGTGGTCTGGAAGCGGTTTCCCACTTTGAACACGAAGTGCAGGGATCGGCGAGCAGCCATGACTCCTGCAACAGCTCCGCCGTCAAGCGCGCGGCGCCGCCCCGCCCACCGATGGCGCACCGGGAGGGTGACGTCACTGGCCGCCGCCGGCGCGCCTTCCTGACGTAGGCCAGGGCTCCGGGAAGATGGCGGCGCTGGCGCGGGGTGTGTGGTTTACCACGCGACCGTTACTGCCGGTGGTCCAGTCTTGGGATCTCGAGGCGCGGCGCTGGGTCCGAGCGCTGCGGCGGAGCCCCGTGAAAGTGGTGTTTCCATCCGGTCAGGTTGTGGAAAGGAAGCGTGCTCCTGCGGAGCAGCCCCGCAAGGCGGCGTCTGGGGCCAGTTCCCAAGGACAGCAGCAGGAACGGACGCTTCAGGGGTCTCCATCCCAGACGCCCAGCACGTGGGAAGAGTCGGGGCTTCGCTACGATAAGGCTTTTTCCGGGGACAGGAGGCTGAGGTGATGTGTTCCTGAGGCTTGTCGAATGTTCTTGTTTCCCTTCCCGCCTCACAGCGGGACCTTAAGCTCCTCCTGTTCCTAATGGAGGACTTTTTCTAGTACAACCTGCTGGATTTTATTATACACGGAGAGGAGAATAAGTGTCTTTTTTGGAATTTGTTTCTTCCTCTGCCAAGCTCTTTAAGTCCGTTAGAACTAGATGTGTCTCAGTAACGAGGATGTTGGTAATTACTTGTCTTTTTGTTTCCACCCACAGCAGTGTAATGACAATAGTTAAGTCCAGGCCATTTCGGGAAAAGGAAGGGAAGATCCTGCTGGAAGGTCGCCGGCTTATTGCTGACGCTCTCAAGGCTGGAGCTGTGCCGAAAGTTTTCTTCTTTAGCCGTCTGGAATACGTAAAGGAGCTGCCAGTCGATAAGCTGAAAGGTGTCAGCCTCATTAAGGTGAAATTTGAGGATATCAAGGATTGGTCCGACCTAGTAACGCCACAAGGAATAATGGGTCAGTGGTTTATTAGTGCTTAGAAAGGCTTTTATCTGCATGTGGGAAGATAAAGTCTTTATACCTTTTTGACATTGGAGTTATATGTAAGATCTAAGAACTGAATGGCAATAAGTGTAGAGATTTCTCTTGAATGGTAAGGGACAATTGGAGGAGGTGAAGTTATCTTCAAGGTTCTAAAGTCTAGGCCAGGTCTTGTCATACCACCTGTACATGTGTATTCCCTATAGTGGGCTCACTGGTTCCATCCTTGAACTGTAACTGGGAAAGGAGATTCTGGGGGGCCATCTCTTGTCCTTATAACCCAACGAGTCACAAGGATCTGTGCCCCTACACTCAGAGCTCCTGGACCTTAGAATGGGAACTTGGAGCACTAAAGTACCTAGAGTTACACCAAGTAATCATACTCGCATTAGCTACACCTTTCTAGCATCCACTCCATTCTTCAGTGAAAGCGTCATTGAGTTTTAGTGTGCTTGCCACTTTGGGCATGTGTGCTAACACTGGCCAGCCCATCTTGGACTTAAGTAGCCTCCTTCATCATTGTGACTACTTTCATCATTTCATGGCTTTAAAAATTTTATATTCAGCTTATCCTTATGTTGTGATATTTTAGACTTGAGGGGGATAAAGGGAGAAATTGATAGGAACTGGCATAGTGCTGTCAAACTTCAGGCATTCTCTAAAACCCAGTGATGTAAGTAGGGCCTCTGTAAGTAGTGGGTTTGCATCACCACAGATGTTCAAGTAGAAGTTAAAGGACTTCTGAAGTTCTTTGCCCTACTGAATGGTCTTTTGGCCAACTGTGACTCTTAAGTGTAAGATCTCTTACAGCCCACAGATGGCTAATACTATTCCATTGCCTCCATTGGTGGGTTAGGCTTTTTGCTTGCATTGTCTTTTGCAAAGAATCCTAAATTTTTCATTGTGTTGTGTTTCAGTACAAGTACTATTTTATTCATTTTCTAACTTCAGGCAGTAGCCCATTTATTGGAGCAATTATATACAACAAAATGCTAGTAAAATTTAAAAAACTGTATAGTCCCTTGAGAGCATGTTCCAAATGGAATTTAATTTTCATTTGATATTACTGTGTGTGTGTGTATAAAATTTAGAACGATGCCTGACCTAAAAAAAAGATCATCATCACTTCTACCATTAAACACTGTGATTCAAAAGGAAAATTGTGGATATGTAGTATACCTACACAAATAACTTTATACCATAGAAATTTCATATACCTGAAAACCATTTTTAATATTGTAATAACCTTTTTCCAGTTTTTCCCATGTCCCTTAAATACTTTCCATAAAATTTTGGAAACTGGAGGATATAGTGTAGAGATTATTAAATAAGGAGGGAATTTTTCACTGAGGCCACTTAAGGTTTTCCTTTTTCCAGGTACCCCTAAGCCCCATTTGTACTCCTTTGTATTAGATTGAGGACAGAGAGGTCACCAGGTAAATGGTTGTGCCCATTCTAAAACCCCCGAGCTTTTGGACTCCAGCATGAGAACTTAGAAGTGACTTGGCCTTCACTGCACCCACAGCCCCTTCATTTTGCAGAGCACTTTGCTGAGCATGTCCTTAAGGTAGTGCTTCTGAGCTGGTGTATTTGAAAAAGGAGTCATTACTTTGATGTATTCAAGTTTTTTAATTCAGATTTTTTCCTAGGAACGTACTTTGAATTTTAAGATGAGCAGTGAAAGATAAGTCTTAAATATTTAATTTAAGCCTACAACTATTAAAAAAAAAACCTAGTAGGAAAATGGGCAAAGGTTATAGAAACAAGACAGTTCAGAGAAGAGGAAACATAAGTGAGTGAAGGAACTAACTGAAGAGGATCACAAATGGTCAGTTAAGAAAAGATGTTCAGCCAGGCACAGTGGCTCACACCTGTAATCCTAGCACTTTGGGAGGCCCATATGGGAGGATCACTTGAGACCAGCCTGGCAATAATAGTGAGACTGTCTCTACAAAAAATTAAAAAATTAGCCGGGCATGGTGATGCATGCTTGTAATCCCAGCTACCTGGGAGGCTGGGGCAAGAGGATTGCTTGAGCCAAGGACTTGGAGCCTGCATTGAGCTATGATGACACCACTGCACTCTACCCCAGGCCACAGAGTGAGATTCTGTCTCAAAAAAAAAAAAAAAGAAATTCAGTCTCCTTAGTAATCAGGGAAAAGTGCAAGTTAAAATAATAAAATGCCATTTTTCCTGTCAAATTGGCAGAAATTGAAACAAGTGAATAATAGACCCTCTGTTGACAAAGGTTGGAGCTAAGAAACAGGTATTTATGAGTTCCTGATGTATTTAATAAATAAATTGAAATAGCATGTGGGGAGGGCAGTTTGCATCATTTGTTAACATTAGGATACATACACACTGCCCATTTCACTTACAGGTGTTTATGCTAGAGAAATTTTTGCACATAGGCATAGTCATAGAGGGGTATTTATTGCAGTGTTGTTTGTAATGGGGGGAATTTTAAATAATTTAATCATCTATAGGGGAAGAGCTAAATGAACTGTGGTACATTCACATTATAAATTAACGTGTGGCAGTTAAAAGAATCAGGTAGCTCCAAATATTAAATTTTTCAAGATATGTTATGTTATTGAGTAAAATAAGTAAATTATAGAATAATATATAGAGTATACTATTTTTTATGTTAAAAAAAAAAAAAAAAAAAAGCTCCTGATGGGTGCAGGTGGCTCAAGCCTAAAAAGTATCCGGGCGTGGTGGTGCGCACCTGTAGTCCCAGCTACTCAGGAGGCTGAGGCAGGAGGATCACTTGAGCCCAGGAATTTGAGGCTGCAGTGAGCTATGATTGCGCCACTGTACTCCAGCCTGGGTGACAGAGTGAGACTCTGTCTCTAAAAACAAAAGGTAAAAGGATCCTATATATGGGTAGATGTGCATATATGTAGGTAACTGCATAGGACAACTTCGGAAAGGATACATTGCAAGACTGAACACATTTTGGGGCAGGAGAGTGGCACTGGTAGAATTTTATGTTTGAATTTTTTCAGAGTGTAGTCATGTATTCCCTATGTAATTAAGAATATATAGAGAATGCTAAGTAAATGAAAAGTGCAACTATTCCCCGTGCCCACATCAGATAAGTGAATTTTCCTGTTTTGTTTCTCCAGGGATTTTTGCCAAACCTGACCATGTAAAGATGACATATCCAAAGACACAGCTTCAGCATTCACTGCCCTTACTGTTGATTTGTGACAATCTCCGTGACCCTGGAAACCTGGGGACAATTCTGAGGTCTGCTGCTGGAGCAGGCTGCAGCAAAGTATTACTCACCAAAGGTAAGAGCACCTTTGCTCAGGTAGACTGGCCATTTTTAAGTGAACCAGGGCTCTGGGCAGACATGCATAGGTTTGAATCTTGGATCTGCCCCTTACTAGTTTTATGTCCGTGAGCAATAGTCTAAACGTTGCTTTCCTCATCTGTAAAGGGAGAATAATAACAATCTCCCTGGTTGTGTTGTTTTGAGGATTAAGTGAGATGATGCACATAAAGTACTTCATACCATGCCTGGCACACAGTAAGTAATTTAGTAAATGTTGGTTATCTTTTAAATTATTTTGAAACCTGCTAGTTTATTAAAGAAGAATTTTAAATCAGTCAGGGAAAAGAAATAGATGTCAATTCTAACACTTGGTTTCAAGCCTTTATTTAATGATCTTGAGTTCCCAAATTGTTGGGTATATGAGACCTTCCTAACTCTTGAATTCTGAACCCTGTGAAAGGAATGATATCAACAGCCTGTGATTATATAGTCGTGATACATTTCCCTTAGCCTCAGGGTGGGTCACACGCTCTACACACAAATTAGCCTCATCACATTTCTGTCTCTTCTCATCAGAAATGGGGATTAATAGGCTTGGCTCTAAACAGACTTGCCTAACAGTTGGGACATGCCTAAAATGCCTATTATACCTTGGGGGCGGAGGGGAGGGAGAGTATCATTCATCAGAAACACCCAAGCTACCATTAAGTGTCAACTAATAGTGGTGCCCATTGCTGAGACTTGCCTGAATTGCTCCTCTTAACTCTTCCTCAGTCCCGCCTTGCTGGAGTCCATTTCTCTGCCAGCATGAGAGTTAGGTGCTCTGGCGTGAGAGCTGGGTGCTGGGCTTCCGTTATCAGTACCTGCTTACTTGCCCCATCGTTGAGTGCTCTGAGAGCAGATGTGGTTTTGGAAATGGGTCTTCGTAATCCAAGCGGTGTGGTTTTCACATTGATACTGATGGCTGGCATGTAAGAAGTAGGGAAAGAAAGAGTAGGAAATAATTGGTGTGCTTAGTATCGAGGGGATGAGGCTGAGGGAAGTCTCACCTTTGCCCTTATCATGCCAGGTAGAGTGGTCAGACTAGACAGCTCCTCTCACAGGTATGAACCCACCTTCCCTTCCTTCACCTCGTGGCATATGGCCCAGCTCCCATCTCTGGTCCCTGCCATGAGTGGGAAAGCCCACGTTGGGCATACGTGTGAGCACTGTTACATTCTCTGTTTCTTATTTTCCTTTTTAAATCTGATTTGCTTAATCTCTCCTGAAGTTTTACAAATTAACTTTTAAAATACTTTGTCAGGCTGGGCGCGGTGGCTCACGCCTGTAATCCTAGCACTCTGGGAGGCCGAGGTGGGCGGATCGATAGAGCTCAGGAGTTAGAGACCAGCCTGAGCAAGAGCGAGACCCCATCTCTACTAAAAATAGAAAGAAATTATATGGACAGCTAAAAATATATAGAAAAAAACTAGCCGGGCATGGTGGTGCATGCCTGTAGTCCCAGCTACTCGGGAGGCTGAGACAGGAGGATCGCTTGAGCCCAGGAGTTTGAGGTTGCTGTGAGCTAGGCTAACGCCACGGCACTCATTCTAGCCTGGGCAACAGAGTGAGACTCTGTCTCAAAAAAAAAAAAAAAACTTTGTCATGGGGAGACTTGTGCTAACAAGTTAGAGGAGGATAGCAGATAGGTGATGCACTCACCGTGAGGCCATCTTGCCCAGCCTGCCCATGGTGAGTCGCAGACACTGGGAAAGTCAGTGCACCCACGTGGTTGGGCTTAGCGCGTGATTGTACGTGAGCGTGAGGTCCTCCCAGCCTTCCTCCTGGAGTGTGGGAGGACGACGTGTGTGAGTGACAAGGCTGCCTGGGTCACTGCAGTTGCCTCGCCCCTCACTTCCCCATCTCTAATGTCTCTGCTCCTCTGATCCAGAGTGAACATTGAAGCCAGATGGGTCTTTCTGAATCATAAATCTGATTCTGTCACTGCTCTGCTTAAAATCCTTCAATGGCATTAAATTGTCTTCTGATAAAATCCAAAACTCCTCAGCTTAGCATCCCCCGCCTCCTTTAAATTGGCCCCTGCCTGCTTCCCATCTCCTCTCCCACCACACCCCACCCGTTAATTGGTCTGCTCACCTTACTTGCAATTCTTAGACCATGGCACTCTCCCCTTCTCTAACTTTGTCCTCGCCTGAGCCATTCCCTGCCAAGACCCTCCTATCCTTCAAGAGCCAGCTCAGTGCCATGGTCTCTTACGTGTGTTTTTCCTGATTGCTCTGCTTTGTACATGGATTTTTCTATTACGCTGTTCATGCTGCTTTTATATCAATTACTGCTGATATCGTAGTCATCCATTTCAATATCGTCCCAATGCCACCACCCACTATAGCATGAGTTCCTTGAGGTTGGAGACTTCTTTCCATCTTTACAACATCCGGTACATGTGTATGGAAAGTGTTGAGGGGATGACTAAATATGTTTTCAGCACTGGTGGGAATTGATCCCACAGTCCATTTGCCGATGCTGTCGTAATTGGGGAGGCAGAAGGTCCCAGCTTTCAAAAGGCTACATTAGAGGAACTTTTATCTCCTGATCCAGAATTAATCTGATTTACTCCAAAGTTCCCTAGTTTGGGAAGATTTATAAAATCTGGGTTGTATCCTGTCTTTTTATTTTCTAGGCTGTGTGGATGCCTGGGAGCCCAAAGTGCTGCGGGCAGGTATGGGTGCCCATTTCCAGGTGCCCATTGTCAATAATCTGGAATGGGAGACAGTGCCGAATTACCTGTCCCCTGACACCCGCGTCTATGTGGCTGACAACTGTGGCCTTTATGCTCAGGCCCAAATGTCTCATAAAGCCAGTGACCGTGGCTCGGCGTGTGATCGGCGATTCCTAAAGTTTCACAAGTATGAAGAGGAGGAGGATCTAGAAACTGGAGCCAAGAAAGGCTGGCTCCCTGAAGTGGAGGTTCAGAGCTACGACTCAGACTGGACAGAGGCACCGGCAGCTGTGGTGATCGGTGGGGAGACCCATGGGGTGAGCCTGGAGTCCCTGCAGTTGGCGGAGAGCACTGGGGGCAAGCGGCTGCTGATCCCCGTCGTTCCTGGTGTGGACAGCCTGAACTCGGCCATGGCCGCAAGCATCTTGCTTTTTGAAGGGAAAAGACAACTACGGTTCAGGGCAGAACACTTGAGCAGGGACAGGAGTTACCACTGAGAGGGGACGCAGAAGTGAGTTCTCGCTTTGAGGATGTCTCCACCTCTTCCTGTCCCTGGCACATCATTAGGAGGCTGGCAGTCGGTGACTGTGGCTTCAGGAGCCACATTCAGGAGGCAAGAGGAAGGCGTGAAAAAGTCTGCTAAGAGCATTTTGTGCCGAGAAAGTTCCTGAAGGCGTCATCTTGGGTGGGGAATTCCCACCAGCTGGTGGGTATTTTGCAGTCATGGAGTTACAGGTCATGGCTAAGGCACTCACATTTGGTCATCGGTCAGTGGAAAATAAACTGAAGTACAGAGCTAGCAGATTACATTAAAAAGTTTTGAAGTGGGTCTCAGTGCCTGTCTTTTTATCTTTGGCTGGTGATGAGGACACTGTTAAGAGATTAATAATTCAGCAACCTAGGAGCCATAGGTCATGGCATTTGCTAGCTGGCTGTTCTCTGGGCTTGGATGTGCCAGTCTGGGATTGTCTGCTGTAGCTGTCACTTAAAACAGCCACTGTTTATGTATCACTATAAATAATTCCACAGGTGGCGTCATATCTTAGCACCTCTGCAGTTATCTTTTTGAGGACTCTATGCAGAAAAGGAAGAAACTGAGTTTTTAAATCTTTACCTTACGCCTGCCTGTCAGGAAAGGTTCACCGTTTTTACTATGACAGCTTTCTCCTGTTCGACTTTATGTGTCCCTTTTGGTTCAATGTAATGATGTACTTGTATTAATCCCCTCTGCCCCTAAAGAGGAACAGAACTGCTTAGGAAAATGCCAACATTCCTGGATGCTGTGTGAACAGAGAAATCCTGTGAGGGGACGAGGTCTTGGGGACTTTGGGCCACAACACTGCAGCAGGACCCTGCTGCTCTCTCAGGCCCTGGGGAACCAGGGCGAGCTGGATCCTTACCAGGTGCCAGGCAGGTATAGCCAGGGATGTGAGGGCTGGTGCTGACGGTAATCACTGTGTTTATAAGTACCGTGGGAAGGGGGTGGGTGGACAGGAGTGTGGGGTGCATTTTAAGCACTGCTTTTACAACTACAAAGAATAGGGCTGGAGTTGAGGGTGACAGAAGTGCAGTTTTCCCACACCCCTCCTGTACAGTGGCTCCTACAATGGTTTGGGCTCCATGGGAGCCCTTTAGCTGCTTGTTCCAGGGAGGTCAAGTGAGTTGTCGGTATGCCTGGGGAAAACATGTCCTCCCCCACCCTCACCCCCTGCTTTCTTCCCCTTCTGTTTCCCCAGCTCCCAGGTGAAACTTCCTCTTGGGAAAACAATGATCAAGCATGATTCGTGTGCCAGGGAGCAGGATGGGATTACTTGGCATGTTCGAGGCGAGGGGTGTTTTCAGGGATAATGCTCTTTGGATGGCTGTGCCCTCCCAGGCTGAGCGGCCTGAAGTACTCTGGTCTGGGGCTGCCCCGAGCCCCACACAGATGGTCGATGCAAGTGGCCCACAGACTATTCTTGAGACTCCATCCCCAGGCAGGTTTTAGAAAGTAGAAGGGTCCAAAGCCTTTATACTGCACTGGTGCTCAGAGAGGCCGGAACACAGTCGGCAAACTTCGCAGGAGTTGAAGAGGACCGCGCTGTCACCAGCAGGCTCAGTCTGAAAGCAGCTGGAGAACTCAAATTCGTACCGTGCCCTGATGGCATTTGGTCTCCCTCAACACCTTCACGTGCTAAAGAAACAGAAGGCACCAAGAGGAGGCTCACATCTTTCCAACATAAAACCAGTCTGTAATTTGTGTCCCTGGGTAAATAAAAATCAGTGAAAGAACATATCTCATACCTTATCCTTGTTTAGGAAAACAAAGCAATGCAAAATATAAATAATTCTAAGCCCATTTTGTCATCCTGGGTACAGGAAAAAAATTTACATCTTACTCACTTCATAGCCAATGGCTTATGTACAATGCCATCTGAGTTCCTTTTGTATATTCATGGGTTTGATGTCTGTCGGGAGGGGGTGGAAGAGGAGAGGGAGGGAAATTTGCATTTAAGTGACTACAGGGGAGCAAGTGGCTATGTTCCTATTTGCTGAGTGATGTTGGAAAATTGCTATCTTGAATTCTCCTCAATTTTGAAGGCAACATTTGTTCTCACCATTTTCCCAGTAAATAGGAATAAAAACTGAGCAATACATGACAAGAAAAACACTGCTGGGCTGAAAGATAAACATTTGTCAGAATGTTGGCCAGGCTCCCCCTTGCCTTTGTGTTGACGCATAGCTGCAATAGCGACTTCTGCCACGAGGTGGCAGGTCACGCCTCAAAACCCTCTCCCAGTGCTAAAGGGAGGGGTCAGGATTTTTCCAGGATTTAAGTTGTTGGAAAAGTGGGGAAAGAGGATGGAGTCAAGCCTCCCTCTACCAGGGAGAGCATTCTGCAAGCCATTTGTGGTCAAAGGTGTTAAAGTTGGAGACCCATCCAGATTGTTCCACGTAATCTCGGCAGAAGAGTCTGAAGCAGAGGACACTGGAACCAAACCCGAGGAGAAAGTGGAGAGAGATGGGAAGTGGCAGCAGCAGGAGAAATTAGTGTTACTCTTCCCTTTGACGGGAGCCTCTGGGAAAGCTACTCTGGATGAAATGCAGATGTCCAGACGAGCCTGGAACTCACACCGGAGCCACCGCTTGGCCCTTCGGTTAGTGCTGCAGGGCAGGACAGCTGCCCAGCCACAGCTGCCGGCTCCTCCTGGTCGTTCAGGTCCAGAAGCCAAGCGGCCCTCTGGGGACTGAGTCCACCTGGGACCTTCTACCACTTGCCACAGGATTAACAGCAACACCAGATGTCCCCGCCATCCCAGCTGGGCTGCACGTAGCTCCACCTTGGCCATTCCACCACACGGAGACCCCACAAACAGCACCCGAGGTCTGTGGCTGGTGCTGGAAACCCCAGCTGTGCTCCCTCGGGAACAGACCTGACTTGGACTTACCTGTTTTTGTTTTTTCTTAAGGAAGCACTCATGTACCATTTGTAAACTCCAAGATCTTATTTGCTCTATTTTCATCAGTGTATGTACAAATGTAATAAGCTGGAAGCCAAATGAACAGGTGAGCTGGCTTATTGCTTTGGATGATTTAGTGTCGGAACCAAGGAACCATGTTACATTCGAGCAGCTGAGACAGCAGCCGCGAGCCAGGCCCTCCCTCGCTGGAAGCCTCAGGAAGTGCTGTTGACACAACAGCCAGGGATGACTGAACATCTGAGTGTGTTACGGATGGGATCGGTTCTGTTCTTACGCTCTCAATATTGTTTGTAGGGAAGAGCTACTTTTTTCAGTAGAAACCTCAGCGCCAGGGTGGGCCATTACCAAAGTCGCTGCTTCCTCAGAATGCAGGAGGGGAACAAAGGCTGGGGACGGGGAGGACCGATGGCTGCAGGTCTGGTCTCTCAACCTCCTCCCTCGGCCTCCCTTGCACCGCTGAGAGGTGAAGGGAGCACATACTAACTGCAAGCCTGTAGAGTGGCTCTTGATTGGTTGGGGACTTCCATGACCCCTGATGTCCAAAGGAGATTGATTTTTGGGGCCCTGGGTCCGAAGATCATGTCTCCTACTGTATCCTAGTTCTAGGAGGAGTGGGTGACTTACGTGTGTAAGGCGAGAGCACCCACGAATCCAGACCTGAGGCTGGCTCTGTCTACTTCAGGCTGCACATTTTGCCTATAGGCCTGGGGACAAAGGCTTTCATGAGTTGGTACATTATTTAATGGAAACCCAACAGTCCCTCAGGACAAGTTCCACCCAAACCTACTAACACACTTCCCGGCTTGGGAAGTTTTCCAGAGCACCCAAGGCGTGAGACACACTTATGCCTTGAAGAACGACAGTAAGCACACTTACCTTCTGCTTTCACATAGGAGGCAACCCTGGAGCACCCTTGTGTCCTGTCCCCCCACAGGATAAGAGGGCATGAGGCAGAACCAAGATAAAAGCCTGGTTTCCTGCAAAATACTTCACCATACGTGCTCACAGACCGTTAGTGCTAATAATGAAGCTAATAGTCAACAGCTATTTGTCCCCAAAGAATTTGCCCTAAAGCAGCCTGCTTGGAGGAAAGCAGGGTGTGTGTTCTTGTCACAATGAGGAATGCAGGTAAGGTGTTCACTTCAATACAACCACTGCGGGGCAAATGTGAAAGATCTTCCCAAGCTCGGGGTCCCCAGGTCAGTCCTTGGTTCCCAAGGCAGCCCCCAGAGAGAAGCTGCAGGGGACACTCCTGAGCCTCTGTGGGCCCACGTGCAGTCTGTACCATGGTGGCATTCCATGCCAGTCCTATCAGAAGCCCAAGCACAGGCCTGCCCAGGGTGGCCAGGGCAGTGGCACTGGGAACAGAGCGTGCCTGCCTACACTTGTGTGGTTCGAGGGAGCAGGACCAGATGCTCATGTCCCTCCCAGGGCCACCATCCCGAGTGCCCAGCGTTCTACACGTGTATCCTCCCTAAGCTAAATAGTGCAGCACCATATTCGGTCCCAGTGATCCATTCCCAAGCCACACCCTGTGTCTGTCATTGCAGAATTCAGTTTGCTGCTCTGGAAAGAGGCAGCCGGAAGGGAGAACAGCTTTTCAGTGTCTTTAATTAGGCAACAGGAAAAAACAAAGTCTGGCTGAAAATTACCACTAAAAGCTTGGCTGATGCCAAAGCGACTGGCTCCCTGTGCTCGGGTAAGTGATAGCCATTGATTTCAAGGACACACATGGGGGGCGGGGGGGCAACAGCAGGAAGCCACCTCACTCCTGGAAAAGAAGCTGGTTTTCATCTGCCCGCTGTACATGGCAATCCCAAAGGCACACCCTTTTTCTTAAACAGATTTCTAATGTTGGGAGACTAGTTAAAAAAAAAAAAAATCTCATTTCTGTTGTGAGAATAGGTGGAATGGGATCTGGAAGTCATTGTGGTGAACACAAATCTGGGAACCCTAGGGTGGCATTTTTACAGCCACCTTCCTGCTCAACCTCCAGGGCATGGTTTTCCTGGCTGCTGGCGGAAGCCCTTGAATATGTCACAGCTGGTGTTTTAACCTGCTTCTAATTAGCAACATGAATTTTAAGGTATTTTAGAGCTGCTTGGTAGGAATTATCATGCCACCCACTTAGTCTGCATCAATAACCTTTAAGATCTCTCGCACTGTCAAGAAAGGGATTTCACTGACACTCAAGAAGTGATTCTTCCCTAATGTTTTCCCCCAAAGTAGTCACTACATAAACCTAAGCCTTTTTAGTAAACCTTCCCCTGCTGATCTTAACAAACCTACACGCCCGCCTTAAGAAGGGAATTCTGGTGTCAAGGATCCAGTTTGACATAGTGGCTGGCAGTTCGGAAGAGTCAGCTCAGGACAGGCCACCAAAGTATCACAGATGACCTAATTTTTCTGTTGCAGTGACTCAGTGCAACTCCTCCCTGGGCTTTGTACTTCTGCCCCCCCAAAATGAGTATCTGCTAAGAGAGACCACCTTTTCTCCAAGGCCATCACAATCTGGGGCATGGACAGAAATCCTGCCCATCTCCCAAGGGACACTGGCCTCATCTTGTAGCCCCACCCAGCCTGCCTCCTAAGGAGGACATTGGCAGAGTTCCAGAGAAGCCCCTAGCCCTAGGACAGAGCCAGGTTTACAGGTCTCCACCTTGCCCCATTCTTCACAGCGAGACCCATGCGTGCTTCCTTGTGTTTCCTCAAGCAGCCCTCTCAGGCCTCAGAGCGCTTGACTCCCCTGTAGGGAGGGAATGAGCAAGAATGTCCACAGCGATGTGTGTAACCCGGGGACTCGCCCTCCATCAAGGGCCACATCAGACCGGGAGAGATGGTGGCTTGATGGGGAGCTCCAGGAAGGATCTGCCTCTGGCGCTTTAATCCAAATGAGCTTCCTTGTTTTTAGAAACCAAGAAGATCTCACAGATGACTGTGTTAGGTCTTGGGCTTCTCAGAAATTCTGGAACACAGCTACCAGCTATCAGTGAAAGTCAAGAGGTTCTCTCTGTCCCCCACTCCCCTGTCCACCCTCTAACAGATCAGAGCAGCACAGGCGAAAAAGAGGACAGGAAAGGCCACGTGGTTGATAATGTCCAGAGATGCCTGCTTTATTTCTTACTAGGTGGTTGCATTTCAGGCTGGCAACATCAAATAACTGTCTAATTACCAACTATTGTGTACCTCTGAACTACAAATCAACAATCCAATTCGGCAAGGAAAAACAGTGTCAACAGCTTACTGGGGGGCTGGGTTTTCCGAGTAAACGGTTTTGTTTGGCAGAGCGCTGAGTGCTGAGCAGTAGGGCCCAGGGCTGTTTAAAGACCCTGACACCTGACTGACTGAGGCGGATAAAACCCCGTGAGTACCGAGGCCGAAGCCCTCCACGCCAGGTCCTAAGAACAGAGCAGTTGTTTCCCTTTTTACGGTCACTTCAGCCCAAATAAGAGGCCAAGCTATAACACCTGGGCCTACCAGAGGGGCTCCACGCCCTCTGCCCTCACTCCCACCCCAGGGCACAGCTCCTTCTGCCGGTTCTTAGGAAAAAGTGAGGCTTCTGGTAGTTTCTTGTCTCTTTTTAGTTATGCTTTGAAAAGAAAAGAGAATGACAAGGGTAACCAAAGGTGGGCACAGGCACCCCGGCAGAGGTCCAGTGGCCTCGGGCACAGAGCTGGGCTGAGTGAGAGGTCTGTGCTGGCCGGGCCGTGCTCCTCTGAGAACTTAGGGCTGAGTTTCTTGGACGGTGTCCAAGGGGAAGAATTCGTTAACAAAATTCCAAGATAGTGGGAGCTGTTCATACGAGCAGCAGAAACTTGGGGAAGGTCAAAATCAAGGAAGAAAGAGATACAAGGAAGGAACGAGGAGCTCGTATCACACAGGAGCCCAATAAAAGTAAGCAATTACTACAGGAACCGTTACCTTAGCTACTTGTTTTTCTCACCAAAAAGACCCCATAAGCTTCCTTTTAGATTGGGAAGGCCCTGCCCAAGAACACACTGACAAGCTGCTGTTTTCCCCTCAGACCAAGAACGACTACATCGCTTAGAAAAGGACAGTCTGACCAGTGGCTCTAAGCTGATGCCTAGTGAGGCCACCGCCCCTTCTCTGCTCCAGCTGCATGTCCGTGTGTCACTGGGCAGTGCCGCCTGGCTGTCCCAGGCTCTGTGTGTGTGCTGGCACCAGAGTCAGGGTCCTGATCCGTCATCCCTTCATGCTTGCTCTGCTGGAGAACACACTGGCAGGTCCTTCACCAAGAGCTGGTGACTTTGAGAGAAGGACGCAGTCCAGTTCTGGCCAGGTGGTGCCATCCCCGTGATCCCAAGCAGAGTCTCCAAACACGGTGGGTTCTGCTGCTGCTGGGAGGATGCGCACCCTGGGGTGCTGGCTGAGGAGTTAATGCAGAAACAAGGCACCACAGAGAGGTTGGACACTGGGCTGAGTGATTCGGGACACGCTGGAAAAGTCCAAGGGCGGAAGGAGGGAACAGGGGGAGAAGAAGACTGAGTTTTAAATAACGTCCCAGGAGGCCGCAGCCCCACTAGATGGGCTCTGGTTTGAGCTTTTCTGCTAGGAAGTCATTCACAAAGGCCTCCACGATGGCAGGGGTGATCTCCTCCACGTCCATCACATACTTGGCCCGGGCCGACATGTCCAGGATGGTGAGCAAAGGGGCAGCCTCGGGCAGGTTGGTGTAATCTCGCAGGGAGTCAGTCATGTCATCCTGAGGTCACCAGAAAGGAGAGATAACCAAGAAATTTTAAAGATGGCAGGGAGTCCCCTGGGCCCAGTCTCCCCAGATGGCATGGAAGCAGGACCGCTCTGTCACCCTGAAGAGCAGGCTCCCCTCAAGGAGGTGTGCTTTTAGAATGAGGAGCAGGGGACCCTGCCCTGCCGTGGAGGCTGCTTTGTAAAATTCTCTCTCTGTATCCCCCAAACCACCAGATTAGCATGAATGCAACTTTAATGTGTCCTCTGCTTTTTAAAACTGTGACATCCTTTGATTGCTTACTTTTGCAACCAACTCTCAATTATTTGCATCCCCACTGTGGATTATCTGAGGACAATCTGGACTTACCTCTGGAATGTTTTTAAACAGAAACAGCTCTCTGCCTCTGCCCTAACCCGCTGGTTTCAGGGAGGGCACGAGTTGCCCAGCCGGCCAGTTCAGAAGGAGGCTACTTAAGCTCCGTGCAAGTTTACACAGGCTCCCCGCCTTCATCTGAGGAGGACGCTGGTAATTTATCAGACATTCCCAGCAGCTGTCCAGGTGAATTTCCCTAATATCAGACATAGCCTTATTCAAATAGAAAGGCAAACACAGAAATCCGAAGACAAGGAGAAAGGATTTGTAAGGGAGCAAACATTTGAGACTACCTTTCCCGCTGTGGACTCCCATTGGAGAATAAGAGAAAATGGACTCAACATACCCACCCTGAGGTTATTCACTGTAAAATGCACAATGTTCCAAACTGAATGGGAGAACCTGAGCCACCCTGCAGAGAAAGGGCTTGGGATATTCCCGGCCTTAATTGGCGGGAGCCGGAGGAATGAAACGTACAGCTCACTGGTTTCTGAGACAGACACACTCCGTTCTCAAAAGGCAAACTTTTAGGAAGGTTGTTAGTGATGATGGTTCTCCCCACCTCCACCCCCAGAAACTAGCGAGCACTTCCCAGCAATGCTGGCTGGCCCAACATCCCTGGCCCTCTTCACCCAGCCCAGGCCCTCCTCGGGGGTCAGTAACAACTCTTCACGAAACACACAGAAGGGACACCTGGACACACACTGTGCATCCGACTCCCATCCAGAGGCCCAGACCAAGCCAAGCGCTCGGCTGCCTCCCCTCCCAGCACCCTCTGCGCAAACCACGGGCAGATGAATATCAACTCCTGTTAAGGCTTTGGAAGGGATAACTCCTGCCCGTCAGAGGGGACAGGATCAAGACAGAAACAAGCCCCCCCCCAACCCTGGGTCGGAGGGGCTCAGTTAGTGCCCGGCATGCCAGCTCCCTGAGCCCACCTCCTTCCGTGTCGCCTTGCTTCAGGACAGAGAAATGGAAAAGCCTCCACGAGCATGAGCCCAGGTGACGTGCACAGGAGGAACAAGTGGCCAGGTGGGGAACTAGAGCAGCGGATGACACAGGCTTCTCTGTTCAGCTTGCTGGCCTGGGAGCCTTCTTCCTGCGCCTGCCCATCCTGGTCCCTCAGGTCTAAGCGGGTCATTTGTGAGAGCACAGGGACAGAAGGAGGAAGAGCACTGCTTCTGGAGTCACACTGACCTCACGTCAGTCCCCTTTCAGCTACCTGCCTGCTGTGTGACTTTGGCAAGTCACTTCTCTGAGCCCGGATCGCATGCCCTGTAAAACGGATTTAACCACACTACACTCGGGGCTGATGTAAGGGGAGAACGAGCCGCCAGCACTCCCAGCCCAGCGAGCGGCCTCCAGGCAGTCCCTCCCCCTCTCCGAGCCCTGGCCTCCTCTGTGAAGCAGGACAATGGTTATTTCCCAGCCAGAGAGGCAGGAGCAAAGGAGCTCCTGCAGGTGAAGTGCTTGGCTTGGAGCCTGGTACATAGAAAACCTGCAAATGCCCCTTTTCAGACGCATTTCTAAAGCCCCTGCCCCCACCCCACACTCAGCCCTTTCTGTTCTGCACCCATCTTTACTCTGGGCCACTCTGCAGGGTTAGAGTTTAATAAATTCAGAGCAGCTCCGTTGTGCTTTGTGTGGAGCAGCTAGTGTGGCCCGAGGTAGGGCCTGTGAACCCCCTTTGTTCCCCTCCACCCCAGGGCTGGGCAGGCAACTCGCTGTGGCGAGGGGCCCGTCGGGCGGAGCAGGGGCGCCTATTGAGGAGATGATGAATGGGTGGTTCAGGGTGCCTGGCCACCACCACCAGTCTCCTCTGTGCCTCTCCCGGGATCCAAATGCAGCGTGAAATGAGCAAGGGGCTCTGACCAACTGGAGGTACGGACGTGGACCCAGCACAGGGGCGGCTGCAAAAAGTGTCTGTTGATACCGGCTTACCGGGGGGCGCACACGGGTTGGGTGGGAAGGTGGTGGAGCATGCGCAGAGCAGGGCTTCTGGGGGGGGGGGGGGTTGGGAATGAGCAGAGCGCCTGCGCCACCTCGCAAAGAGGCCGTGTCTTCGGGGCAGAGGGTCCCACACCCGGCTGGGCCAGGCACCTGCTGGAGATGGCTCCACCAAAGGGCCCGCCTTCTCACCCTGTGAAAGGCCCCCACCCCAAACCCCCTGCTCGGTCCAGCCCAGCTGGAGGCCTCCCGAGGGACAGTCTGGGGTGAAAGAGACTGGGAATGGCAGCAATTTCCAACCTCAGCACTCTCCCTGGGTTGGCCCGAGCCAAAATCCCTGCAATGGGATGAACCCACTTGCAGGCTGGTGGGGAGGGACTAACAGAGCCGACCCTTGTAACGCATCAAAGGCTTGGTTCTGACCTAGCGCCAAGGGAGCACGCGTGGATCACGGAGCACGCGTGGATCACGGAGCTGTGGCTGCTGCTCTGGGCGGGGGCTTGGGTGGAACAGCCCTGGAAGGGCTCCTGCTGCTCGCAGGCTCCTCAGTGAGAAACGCGGGAAGAGGCAGCAGCAGGGGCAGGAAACAGCTCTCTATGGCGAATGACACACCTTTCCTTGCCACATTGGCCTGTGGGCTCTCCCAGAGTCACAGTCAACCCTGGGGCTGGTACCACTCAGGTCCTAGAAGTCCCCAGCTGAGCCAGCCTTGCCCAGGCCCAGCCCTTCCTTCCTACTCACCTCCCCAGCTACAAAGAATAGAAGTGGCGCCTCCTCCTCTTTGGCTTTGTACTTGGCAATGATTTTCTCAGCAATTGGCTGAATCAACTGCTTGGCTGCCTCGGACTCTCCGTCATCCTCAGAATCTGTGATGGGGGAGACAGAAAAAGAAACACTGGCTTGTGGAACAGACAGAGTGGCACCCCCTGAGCAGGCCTGGGCCCAGGGCCTGAGCTGCAGACACACTCATCTGTGCAGCCTCTGAATGGAAAAAGAATGTGCCCTCGGACACAGGCCATGCCTTCTGCGTGCACGAGTGTGCCACACACCTGTGAACACATGCATGTACCCGTTCTAGCAGCAAAGCACACTCGCACAGCGCCCTCCTGCACCAGGCCCGCCAGGAACAACCCACCACACTGAGCAGCGCTGAGAGCGCTTTTCACTGAACTCCTCGCAAACCGGGGCCTGGGGCCCTAGTAGTTTTTCTGTCAATCACAGAATGAGAAGCCATGACCAGGGACTTCCACCTCCAAGTGAAAATGGCAGAAGAACTGGTGGTGAGGGGGTGAAGACTGTGGTCCGGTCAGCAGCTTTGATGGCGAGCGGGGCACGACCCTGGGTCTCTCCTGGGAGGGGTCGGCTGGCTGCAGGGGAGAATGCCCAGCCCCGCTTTGGGCATCGCTTGCCTCGGTGAAACGGCAGGGCAGCCACACACCGGGCCCTGGGCTCGCTTGCTGAAACCCGCATCCGAGAGCAAGAGGAGCACCCCAAGTGGCAAAAGCAGGGAAGGGGAGAGCTGGCTCCCGCAGAGGGATTTCACCCAGAAATGCCCGAGAGCTCTGCCGTGTGCACAGAGACTCCGCAGGACACACTCTGGGTCCACACCTAATTCGCTCTGGGATGCTGCACAACTGGCTCTTTCCACTTCCACATCTACAGATGGCCATGAGGTTCCCAATTGTCCCTGGGCTCAGCACTGTTTCCCAGCCGGCCCCAGGGTGTGGTTGTGTGAGCCTGCGGCAGGCAGGACAGCCCCATGGTGAATGATGCCCCTAGGCCCTCTGGGTGGGGGGCCTTCCTCCCCCAAGTGCAGAACCAGCCAGCACCCTGTTTGCTGAAGAACTCCCTTGGGTCTGCAGACTGGCTCCTCTCCTGGGGGCCCCAAACCAGACCTCAGAGAACAGGTATAGGAGCTGCACATGCCCGGCCCCTCAGTGAGGGGGATGGCAGTGCCTCAGCCACAATCCTACTGCAGTCATCGTGAGTCCGAGGGGCGCAACAAGTCCCAAGGCAGAGTCCCAGGCGGCCCTTGGCCACCTACTGCTCAGTTTGCAAAAGGAACTAGTGTCATCCCAGGGGGGCTGCAGGGAGCCTAGAGAGGACGCTCCTGTGTCCTCCTGCCCAGGCTGAGCACAGCCACCCAAGGAGCACCAGAGAGGGTGGGACAGGACAGCTTGAGAGGTGCAGTTGAGGATGGATGGGTGTGCATGCGTACGTGTGTGTATGTGTGTGCGCGTGTGTATGTGTGTGTGCATGTGTCCTGCAGCAGTTCATCAGAGCACAGAGGATCAGCAGGAGCAGCCTGGGGTGAGCCACGGCCAGAGGGGGCCCAACCCCCCCCCCAGCTGCTGTGTGCAGCCCCGCCTCTTTCCAACAATGGGTCTGTTCAGGGGGGCCCAGGGCACCCTCCCAGCCGGACCTATCCTGCCCAGCTGGCAGCCGGGGAGCAGGAGGAAGGCAGGCAGCAGCAGCTCCCAGAACACCTCCCACAGGGGCGAGCCATGAATAAATCATTGGGGTCAAAAGCAAGGCTGCTGGGAAGAGACAAAGGCCCAGGCTGCACTGTTAGTGATGGGAACAAGCTGCAGGGACAGGCACCTCCCAAGTGAGGTCCATCCTGTCCCATGGCCCCCCACTGGGGCCTGGCTGAGCTTCATACCTACAAAAAGGACGAGGCAGGGGCCCTCGTTGAGCTGCACAGCGTTGGAGTCGGAGAGCTCCAGCACGGGCTTGGGGTGCCACGGGAACTCCCTGCAGTCCTCGTCGTTGAGCACCTCCACCCGGCCCTGCCGCGTGATCACCTCGCCCTGCGGGTCCAGCACGATGAGCGTGGGGATGCCTGCAAGGGAGAGAGAGTGTGTGGCCGCCAGCCTGGGACAGCAGGTCCACCCAGCAGGAGGGGGCCAGCTCCCCCCGCAGCACGCTGGCCAGGCCAGGCCAGCGTACAGGTTCACAGTTAAGACTCCAGGTCTGGAACTGGAAAGCCCTGGGCTGAATCCAAGCTCGGCCACTGAGAGCCTGGAATTCCCTCGGGTCTGTGTGTGACCCGAACAAGTCGCTTTGCCCTCCTGGGCTTCAGTATCCTCGACTGCAATCTGGTGAATGTGCTGTGGTTTCCGCCTTATCCTGCTGCGTACAGCTTGACGAGGGGAGGCATTTAAAAAACTTGGCACAGGGTCTTGGCACATCAGAGCAGTTGATCACTGCTGGCATCCTAAAGAGATGCCAAAGACACAAAGATCCCCTCCGCCATGTTCGGAGAGTCTAAAATTGAACCAAGGTAGTGGAATAACCCATACAGTATACTCGCTACAGACACACAAACCAGCACAAAGCCACCGATGTGACCGGAATCCTCACGTCGGCCGTGACGAGCACAGGAGACCCAGTGCAGGGGAAGAGCCTGGGCTGGGGCAGCAGGACTGGAGGGGAGGACAGCTGGCTGCAGCCCTGCTGCCGGGGGAGGCTCTGAGGGGGGCGGTGCACAGAGGAAGCAGTACCCTGGGGCCCCAGGCTGGGGTGAGAAGGCACCACGAAGCTCGCCTGCAAACCACCCGCACCCCAACCATAAAACGGCAAATGGAAACTCAGAGGACACCCTCTCCTGAGTTAAAGCCCAATTTGGGGTTTCCCCCTCCCCACTCTTTGTACCCCACTCCCCGCTGCTTCTTCTCCAGATAGGGCTGCGCCCCCACCGCCCACAGAGTCAGCCCCAGCCTTGCCCTTTGGGGACATTTGTCTCTCCAATGGCAACCAGCACCCCCTACACTCGCTAGACGCCTCTCCCTCCCCCCCCCCCCCCCCCCCCCCCCGGGACCGACCAGAGCCTGCATTTTATATGAAAGCCAGAGCAATTTAATATTTATAGATTCCAAAGTATTCGGTCAGTAATTTGCTCCACTGACATTTTACTCCTCTGTGGGGGGGAAGCCGAGGTACCAGAAATGTGGCCCTGGTGTTTTGTAACCTGCTGCGGCAACCGGCACAGCAGGCTGGCAGTGGCGGGCCTGTCTGCCAAAGGAATGAACGATCCATCATGTCCACACCTATTACAAGACGTGGCTGGATGTGTCAGGAGACAGGTCTGGAGAGAAATGGGCTCCTGAGGACTGCCACTCCCACCGCGTCACATGCCACAGCGCTGGGGCCTTTGACGTGCGCTCAGTGCTGGGTGGGACTCCCGAGAAGGTGTGCGTCGTCGGGCCATGTCCAGCCTCATCCTAACAGATGCACTTTGTCCCCTGAAGGCCTGGGCCCCCTCAGGCGTGTGCCCATCTCTGAGGGTCAGGGGCTGGACTTGAGACAGCAGCCTGAAGGGGACCTGGCCGGCCAGCTACAAACACGTGTCTCTCCATTGCCACTTCCTGATCTCAAAAATGCGTCGGCAAGGTTCTTTCGGCAGGGCTGGGGTGCTGCTGAAACTGAGCACTGGTGAGTGCTGGGGGCAGCTGGAGCCTGCCCACCGGCACGGTCAGACACAGCAGCAGGCCTGGGCGTCCCCGGCTGCGGGTGCCGAGTCGGGCTGTGGAGGACCGGCAGGCACAGAGCACAGCAAGGGCAGGAGAAGCACGGCGAAGGCGAGAAGCCCGCTCCCGGTCCAGGGCCGCGCTCTCTCCAAGCGGCTACTCTAAGGGGCCTTCTCTGCTACCGTGGCCACTGCCTCTTTCATGTCCATGCCTGTGGGGCCTGGGACAGCAGGGCAGGGGCACAGAGCCCCCACCTCGCCGCTGAGGAGTCCTCAGCTGATTCCACCAAGGAACAGCTCCTCGGGGCCCGTGTCTAAGAGCCCAGGACACTGGGGTACACAGGGTCAGAGACCATGATAAGCAGAAACCAACTCTATGCAATAACCACAGTCAGATGTGGACCCAAAGAAGCCACCTGTTTTTGGCACCTGGACAGGGGAAAGCATCTATGTCCACTGTGCCCCTCAGCTCGTCTTGGTTAGCTTGTCCTCGAAAAAGGGATCTCGCCTGTGCTATGTATCTGCTCTGTGCTTGGCAAGGCCACCCAGCCAGCCAGTGGTCACGCTGGGACAGGAGACCTGGTCTGCCTGCTGCAAATGAAAAAGGAGCAGCCATCGCTGCTCTGCTTGACCCTGTGTCCCAGTGTGAGTGGCCGGGGTGGCTGGGGGAAAGCACAGCTGGGATTCCAAGGAGGATCCAGGCCAAGTCTACCCTCTTTGAGCCGCATTCCCACAGCTGCCAAATGGGGATAATGACAGTTTCCTACCTTATTTGGCTATTGTGAGGAATAAGCAAGATATAAGTGTAAAATGCTTTTTAGCAGAGTACCTGGTATACAGTAAGTGTTCCATGAGTATTAGCTATTATTACAGATCAGTTCATTATTTTTAAAAACCATCCCTAAGTCGACCAGTTGGCTCACGAGAAGGCAGAGGTCCAGAAGACTGGGCCTTGCTCTAGTGAGAGCAACAGAAACCTCCATGCTGGGCTGCAAAAACTTAGCTAAAGAAACAGAAAACAGAGACAATGTCAACACCACAGTGAGAGTCCCAGTAACAGTGTGGTGTCTGCCAGTGTGGGGTTGGTGTGCTGCTACTTCCACCATCCCAAGCTTAACTTGTGGGCGTAGAACATATACTCTGCGTTCCTAGACAGGGCTCAGCCCCACGTCCCCTGCCCCGAGACACGAGCGGTGCCTGAGAATCCCTCTCACCATCTCCCTCAAAACACAGAGAAGAAAGAACAAGGCCTAAGAAGTCAGCTTCACGCTCCTTCCTCCTGAGAGGAACCTATTTGTGAGTATTTAAAACAATCTCAAAGCCACTCATAATGAGACTGTCCAGTTTAGTTTGGTGGCTTTTCTACTCCCAAGGAAACAGGGAGTTTCGGAGGAGGTGGGAGGGGAGGGGACTGGGGGAGGAGCCAGGCAGGGCTATGACCCAGCCTTCTCCGTGTCTGGATGGCAACGTGACCTGGGGGGCTGGGAGCAATTCCCCAAAGACTGCTGGGAGCTGGGAGGAGTAATGGCAGCAAAAGCAGATGCCAGACCAGAAAGAGCAGGTTAGGGGACATCAACAGGCAAAATATTATGCGCTCATGAAAATGGTCGTCGTGAAGACTGTAGCAACTTAGAAAATGTTTGCACTACTTTTTTCTTTTTTTTTGAGACAGAGTCTTCCTCTATCTCCCGGGCTAGAGTGCAGTGGTGTCATCATAGCTCACAGCAACCTCCAACTCCTGAGCTCAAGCAATCCTCCTGCCTCAGCCTCTTAAGTAGCTGGGACTACAGGCCCGCGCCATGACACCAGGCTAATTTTTCTATTTTTAGTAGAGACAGGGTCTTGCTCTTGCTCAGGCTGGTCTCGAACTCCTGGGCTCAAGCAGTCCTCCTGCTTCAGCCTCCCAGAGTGCTAGGATTATAGGCATGAGCCACCGTGCCCAGCCTACACTACATTGTTAAGTAAAAAAATGTAGAACACACAGTTCTGTGATTTACGTACATCACAACTGTGCATGCGTGTGGGCAGAGGGCAAAAGGGACACAGAAAAGTGAGAACAGTTGTGCTGGGAAGGCAGGAGGGTAGGTAAGGTAAGAGAGACAGAGCTATATTTGGGTTTTCTTAATTGGCGTCATAATTAACACATTAACAGAAGATGAAAATCAGAACTGAAGGGCAAGGCTGGGCATGGTGGCTCATGCCTGTAATCCTCATCCTCGTGGCTCCTCCAAACTTTCCCTCGCCTCGACAGTCAGGGAGAGGAAGAAAACAGCTCTTGTGGGTGGTGAAGCTCGGACAAACCCCAGCGGAGGTTATGGGATGGACCTGGACCTACTTGAACCCGGCCGGCGGGTCCAACAGCTGCCCAGGCAGGTGCCTGTGTCAGGGGACAGGCATCGAAGACAGTTACGGCAACATTCCCATAATACAGAAAATCTAGAAACCACCAACTGTCTATCAACAGTGGAGCAGATAAATAAACCGCGGTACAGTCATATAATGAAATACTTTGGGGCACCCAAAATAAATGCACTAGGTATAAATATCAACAGGGATAAATCATGAAAACATAATGTTTAGTGAAAAAAACAAGTAGCAAAATTGTATTACAGTATGTCCGTATTTTAAGCCAGATTCTAAAAGACTCAGCCAGCAATAGTATATATTATTCATGGGTTCACATACACATGCGGTGAAAATGTGCAAACAGATTATGAAGACGCACATTAAGCCCACGGGAGCCTTTCCCCAGGGACAAGGCAGAGGCAGGGAGCAGGGTGAGGACGCCTCACCTTTTGCTCCCCTTCGCTCGTACTTTACATACCTGGGAAAAATGTCAATTCTGAGTGGCGGCCACATGGGCGTTGATTACATTACTCACTGTCCTTTCCTCCTTTTTTCTTTTCTGTGCTCTCAAAATTAAACAAGACACCGAAGCTGCCGGGCAGCCCCGGCCTGCCCTCCCCAGCCCCACGGGCGGTTCCCGGTGGCCTGGACCCTTTCAATACTGAGGTTCGTCTGCGAAAAATACCAGAATCCGCCCCTTGCTCTCTACTGATGGAAACACACAATCTGCAAGTGTTTTGTTTTTATATAAACAGATTCTTCCTCAAATCCATTTTTTGAAAGGGGCAAGGAAGAGGGAAAAGGCAGGGAAAGAGAGGAGAAAGGAGGGAGATAGGAGAGGAAGAAAAGAAAAAGGGAAGGGGGGAGAAAGAACAGAAGGAGAAGGACAGAATGGGAGAAAGAGAAAAAACAGAGATGGTGCCAGGAGAGCAGAGGGCCCTCACCCAGGCCTCCCAGCCACCAGGCTAAAGCGGCTGGCCTGTCCCCCACCCCCACCCTGCCCCTCAGGGCCCCACGCAGCCCTGAGGCCGTCTGTGCTGCCCAAAGGCGGGAGGGGGGAAGGGCGGGGGGGGGGGGCAGGCAGGGGAACAAAGCCAGCTGGGGCCCCTAGCCCAGGGGAGAAGGAGCTCTAAGCCGCCCTGCAAAGAGCACAAGTCCTCTGACAGCCCAGGATTACTTAGACAATTGCAAATGGGATTTGCCTTTTGCCAAATGTGTCTAAATGGTTTCCTTAGAAAGGCAATTTTAAACAGCTTATAGGGCTACAAATTCTGCAGTCTGCACAAAGCGCTGGGAGCGGGAGGCAGCCCGCTACGCCCATGAGATGAAGGAAACAGAGGCCAACACCCAGTCATGGTGAGCTCCAGTGGCCCCGTGAAGACGCTGGGTCACACAGTATGGCAAGGTCCAGAGCATAGAAGGGAGCCGGCCGCCAGGCCGCCAGCCGGCAGCAGGACTTTGGCCTCACCAAGGCTGCAGCAGGTCCTGCCGCCCTGTGCAAGGGATGACTCCAGGGCACCACCTCAACATCCTGAGTAGCCGCCATCCCACAGACACCTCCACCAACTGTCAGCACTGGCAAGGACTCCTTCACTCTGCGAGGTGATACCGGGGACCCGGGGAAGCTCTAAGTCCAGCTCCCGACACACTCATGGAGTCCGGGTTCTTTCTGCATCACTCACGTTCATCCGAGCCTGTCCGGAGAACACAGCTCTGCCCTCGTGTGCCTCCACACACAGCGATGCGACTGCCGGCTCAAGCTAGCCCTTGCTATGAGGCCAAAGACAGGCCAGGTGGAGGCGGCTCACCTGGGTGCAGGCAGGGGAATGTCCCTGGGACTGCTCTGTAAAAGCGCCTTCATCACAACGCACCAGGAGGAAAGACAGAAAGAAGAGTGAGAGCCCCATACACACGGACAGCCACACAGGGGCAGGAGCTCTCCCGGGGACAGCCCTGCAGCACTGCTGAAGACAGACACTCAGACAGCCAGAAACCTGCAATGACTGCGTGTGTGTGAGTGTGTGTGTGTGTATACACATACCTATAAACACATCAGCTGAATGACTTTGGTTGAAACCACAGAGGCACACAGAAGCTCCGAAATCTTCAGAATTCAATAAAAAATAACTGTCAGAGTTTTGTGATACTATGAAGAGTATGAAAGAACACACAGTTCCTTCAATTTCAAAAGTATTTAGTGCTAGACTGGCAACATTTAAATATCCTCAGAGGCAAAGAAAACCAAAACCCAATCAAGGGATGGCAGGGCCTAGGGAGGAGTTGCCAGTTTCCAAGATTAGCAGAATTCAGAAATGACACCAGTCAAACCAGCAATGTGAGCTATAAGTACCGTGAAAGTGAAACCACCACCTACTTGGAGGGCAAGGGTACAGCACCACGAATAGGGCTACCATTGCAGACTGAGTGCACATACGCTCTTACACAACCTCCCTGCACTGGCAAGGTGCTTCCAAAATCGTATCATTGGAATGATACAATTACGTCCTTAATAAGTGAGGATCTTTCAAACCTAGAAGATCTATAGAATTAAGTTTCGAAATACAATTGAAACTCATGGCATTAATGTTTTTGCATGTCAAGAAATCCATGCAACTAGGCACGGTGGTGGCACATGCCTGTAGTCTCCGCACTTCGGCAGGCTGAGGCAGGAGGATTGCTTGAGCCCAGCAGTTTGAGGTGACAATGAGCTAGGATTGGGCCACTGCACTCCAGCCTGGGCAACAGAGGGAGACCCTTTTTCTAAAAAGAAATCATAATAAAAGAAATAACAAAAGAAGAAATTCATGCATATTTGGTATTTAATTTCAGTGTTTGTTTTTGTTTAAGAGATGTGGCCTTTTGGAGTAACAGGTCCATCCTTTGACTCCAATATTAAAATATATAACTAAGAAATTGATTCAGACTTGTGACTTTGAAGTTGAAACCCTGCTAACAGTGCTGCTACATTTAAGAGAATCTAAGAATCACCATATTTATATTCATTTTACTGGAGTTAGCAGGCTTACTTTTTTTTTTTTTAGACAAGGTCTTGTTCTGTCAGCTAGGCTAAAGTGCAGTAGAGTCATCATAGCTGGCTAAAACCTCAAGTTCCTGGGCTCCAGTGATCCTCCTGCCTCAGCTTCCGAAGTAGCTGGGACTACGGGCACGTGCCACCACGACTGACTGATTTTTCTATTTTTTGCAGAGACAGGGTTTTGCCTCTGTTCATGCTGGTCTTGAACTCTTGGCCTCAAGCACTCCTCCCTCCTCTTACTCCCAGAGTGCTAGGATTATGGCGCGTCAGCCTCCATGTCCAGCTAGTAGGCTTACGTAAAGATTTGGAAACCATTTTTTGTCCTTCAAGGAAGTACGGGAAAACTTTAAATTTGTAAATCAGTTTAAAATGTTTAAAGGAGTTTAATTAAGTTTGTAAGTGGGGCCCAATGGACCCCTAACAAGAAGCTTCTACAATTTCCTAGACATATGAACAGAGTTACAAAATTCAAAAATCAACATTAAAAGTTTAAGTGAAGTCTAGGATGTTTTAATTTCTATTTTAATAAATCACATGTGAATTTTAAAACCAAAGTAAACCTCTGGATCATCTCTTCTGCTTATGAAAGCCTGCCAAGAAATTCACCTCCACTGCCACAAGCTGTGGGATTCTGCATCCAGGTGAAGGGCGGGGGTGGGGAGGCCGGCCCATGGGGACACACTAGACGTGGCAGGAGACAGCAGCCTACGAAGCCCCCAGGCTTGACTCCTGACTCCGCTGCCGTGGGAAGTGGAGACTGGGAGCTGCCTGGCTTTCCTTCAAGTCAGGACGCCTGGAGGGACCTGGGGATCCGCAGGCCAACGCTGCACATCTTTAGATGAGGCAAGAGGCCCAGAGAGGGGACGCGACTGGTGTGGAGCACGCAGCTGCTTAGTGGCAGAGCTGAGACTGGAACCCCTAATGGACTCTACTTTCCTCCAAGCCCCATCTTCCCCCAGGAGCAGGGACTGGGGTGGCTTGGAGGGCACAGATGTGGGGGCCGTTGTGGATCTGAGGCAGCACAGCCCCCTGCCCCAGGCCACTGCTCAGGGGCCTGCCCTGGGTACCCCTGTCACACCCTCTGCTTCCCTGGGGCTGTCTCTGCCCCCTGCCAGAGGCAGGTGCAAGTCATCTTCCCCCTTAGTGCCTAGGCCTGTGCTTACTGCATGTCTCCTTCGGCTAGAGCGTCAGCTCCATGAGGTCTGGGGCCTTTGTCTTTTCGCTTCATAAATAGCTAAGCGCTGGGCATACAGCTACATTTTGCTCAATAAATACATGAACAGGAGGCCCCTAGTGCCCTCGGAGAGGCTGGCGTTGGCTCAGTGCTGGGGCTGGAAGGACAAGCAGTGAAGTGACATTCCTGAACTCCATGAGGCCAGGGACCGTGACTTCCTCATGCTGGTGTCCCTCACCAGCACAAGACCTGACCCATGCAATGGGAGTGTCTTTTGAGAATTTTGATGTCTGGGAGAAAAGAAGAGAGGGACAGCAGCTGCTATGGACTGAGTGTCTGTGTCCCCCTGGAAAATTTAAATGTTGAAGCCCTCACCCCCAATGTAGCCATATTTGGAGAGAGGGCCTGTGAGGAGGTGCTAAATGAGGTCCTACAGGTGGCATCCTGACCCGACAGGGCTGGTGCCCTTGTAAGAAGAGGCAGAGACTCCAGAGCTTGCTCCCTCCATCGCGTAAGGACACAGCGAGAAGGTGCCGACTGCAAACGAGGAAGAGGGCCCTACCCTCACCAGGAACCAAATGAACCACCACCTTGACCTTGGACTTCCCAGGCTCCGGAACTGTGAGAAATAAATCTCTGTTGTTTAAGCCGTGCAGGCCATGGTGTTTTGTTATGGCAGCCTCAGCAGACTGAAACAGTCCCTTTGTTCCTTAGAATAATGGGTTTTTTATAGCTAAGAGAGACCCGAGCATACCGTGAGGTGGAGAAGAAGCCGAGGGGTGGGGGGAGAGGCACAAGAAGGGGCGAGGAAGAGATGGAAAAATGGAACAGGCAAGAGCAAGGCCCCAGAAGAGCAAAGGTAGAGCCTTAGAAAGTAGGGAAGATACTGCTGGCAAGAAGAGGGAAAGGGATGGGGACCTGGGGAAGTAGCAGGGACGTCTCGCGGCAGAAGGGGGCTCCAAGGGGATTCAGGAGAGCAGGTCTGCTGGGGAGAGAGGTGGAAGAGGAGCAGGGAAAGGGATGAGTCACCAACAGGGAGGGAGGTGCCGGCCCCTCCATAACCCCCACCTCTCTGCTCCCGGGGGTCCGGCCTGTGCAAGGCTGCAAAGCCATGTTCTCAGCGACCCCACCCACCACAGGCTGTGGATTTCCTTCCGTTTGGTGGTCAGAGGCAGTGGGAGGCAAAAAGTTGCCTGAACTTGTACTTGAGAGCAATGTACGTGAGAACAATGCTGCTGACTGGTAACATCAACCTAAAATGCTGCACAGGATCTTAGTGAAAACATGGGTTACGGACTCCCCCGCCGCCACCCCCACCAAGATGCCAGCGAGCAGAAGACAGTAAGTGGCAACGTGAGGCTGGGAGGCCTGATGTCAGGCAGTGTGGCATTGAGCCCCAGCCTGAGGCCTGGTCACAGCGTGTGCTCCATGTGTCCATCAGAAATAGCAGCAGACAACCTGCCTCTGGGATTTCTCTTCCAGTCCAGCTTAAATGTCTCGATTGCACTGATCTGCCCTTAATCAAAACTTTCAAAAGCCTCCAAAAGCCCAAAGGGTCAAGTCCGAGGTGCTCTAGGCCCTCTGTGATGTGGCCTCATCAGCTTTGTCCCCTACTCTGCCCCTGTGGCATACCATGGGCATGCCTGTTCTGGCTTTTGCCCTGAAATGTCCCAAATCCCTTATCTAAACCCTACCCAGTCTGTAAGGCCCTGCTCCAGAAGCACCTCCTCCAGGAAGTCTTCCTAGGTCAACACCTCTAAGCCAGAGTCTCCTCTGAACTCAGATTCTTCCATTAAATGAAGCCTGGAGAAGGATTCAGAGGCTAAGCTCAAGAGGTCAAAGAGGTCAAGTAAGCAATGGGCACAAACCACTGTGCCAGGGAGAATGAGGAAGCAGGAGGTGGGAGCTGGAAAAGATGACATTTCCAGACTGAAAGGAGACTAGAGCAGATGGCAGGGGTGTGGACACCATGGAGCCAGCAGGAGGGGCCAGGTGCGGGGGTGGCCCGCAGAGGAGTCAAGCTCTGGCTGAACCCCACATCGTTTGAACATGGCTTGGCTGGCTGCCGGCCGGGGCTCGGGTTCCCCAGATCAGCTTTCTGATCCTTGGCTGAGGGATCCTTGAAGCTGGGGGCCACGTACGTACTACTTGTCCCCACACTGCCAGGGCCTCGAGAGACCAAAGGAACAAGTCTCTGAAAACTCCCTGTTCTCGTCCCTTAGTTGTGGTCACCCATTTTCTGGCTGGCTGGGCCCCACCTACCAACCACAGCCCGTTCGTCTACTGGAAAGGCAGAAGGAAGAGAGCCCTCCTCTGCCTTCTGCTTCAGACACATGCACCAAACTATCAATTTGACTTTTTGTGCCCAGCCAACGTTTTACAGGAAGGCCCTTCCAACCTCTGCCGCGTGGCCAAAGTGCACGTGGAATATGGAAGGGCTCCTGCTCGCTGCGGTGCCACCCAGCTCTCCAGGGGCCTCGGAAGCCTCTGAGCACAGCAAGAGCCCAGGCTGCGACCCCCAAACTGGCTGTGCAGTAGAAAGGCCGTCCTTTGCGGAACTCACTAGTTGCAGATGACCCCACGGCCTTAGCATGGACCACCAGCAATCCTGTGTCACACAGGCCCCCACTTCCGGGGAAGAACTCCCCATCAGAGAGGAAAAGATTCTGCTCCACCGCGGATGTGGTGCCTGGGATGAAAAAGCCTATGTACGGCACGGCTCCTGACCACGCAGAGTGGCCGAGTGAGGCCAGCCCCGGCCCTGCTCTTCTAAGTGGAGACAAGTGGTCGCCTTCTAAGCCCTTGTGCAAAATGGGGCAAATTTGACCAACACTTTTTAGTTCCTCGCACTCTGCTCTTTAGCTATTTCCCCGTTTTGGTCTCGTCTTGTCCACTCAAGGGCAGCACTGGGCCGCCCTCCCGGTCATTTCCCACGGAGCTCAGCGCGGGGAGGATTGAATGATTAGTTGGAGCTCAAGAGATGGAATCCCATGCATTTAAACCTACTGCTTTTTTTTCCAAAAAGGATTTGAGGAGGCTTAAAAAACCCGCATAATATATAATCCAATAAAAAGAGATGAAAATATCACCCTGAGGGGAAAGCAAGGAGGGAAGAGAAAATGAAGCCAGGGTCAAGGTCATGCATAGAAATGGTAACTTTTGCAGAATTGCTAAAGGTGGTTACAAATTCAGCTGCATTTTCTAGGGGCTGAAGAAAAAAAAGAACTGTGGTCCATAAAGTACACAAAAAATTTAAAAAACCAAAGCCCACTGCCTGCTCGAGAGATGCTCAGCCTTTGCTGGGTACTGTAAGATAATTTCCTGAGAAACAATTCCTGCAAGTGGGATTTCGAAATGAAAGGCTTTATAGATTTTTAAGGCCTCAGATGTATAATGCCAAACTGCTCTCCAGAAAGGTGGTCCTGATTTATGCTCCTACTAGCAGCGTGCTCCCTTCCCTACACTGGGCACTATCTTTTTGTGTGCGTGTGGGGGGTGGGGGTTGTGGGTAGAGGTGGGGGTAAGAGTTCTTTGCAAATGTGACAGATGTAAATGCAGTGTTTTCATCTGTAAATCATGAAAACAAACCCAGCTGAATGTTGCCCGTGTCCATTACTGACGATATGTATTGGGGAAGTTGCCTGCCTCATATCTTGTATATATTTTCTACTCAATCGTTTCTCTCTCTCTTTCTCTCTTTAAACTGATGCCAGAGAGAGTTCTACTTCCGATGAAGGACACTGATTCCTTGCCATACATGTTGCTAATATTGTTGGTTGCCTTTGTTTAAGCTTTTTGACATTCAAAAGTTTATCTTTTTTAGGTAGTAAAATCAAATTTTTCCTTTTCTTTTTCTGAGATTGTCAGTCAACAAATATTTGTTATGAGCCTATTCTGTGCCTCACACTGAAACTTCTCAATTTTACTGAGAAAAGGGAGGTTAAGTAAGTAACAGTCAAGGCCACTCAGCAGCAGGGGGCGGGGGCCAGGGCTGGGGTGTTGGTATCAGTGAACATGGAAAGAAATAAAACAGGAAACCATGCCCTGGGCAAAGGTGCAGGAGGGCCCAGGCCTGGTAGAAGGAGGACAGTTGCTATTCTTCTTGGCCTGAACCTCCAAGACACCTCCCAAGTCATCTGTGAGGTGTGTGCTAAGGCCCAACTACGTCACACAGAGTCACACTTTGCACACATTTGTACACACATCCACAGGGGCTGGTATGACTGAGGGGCCTCTGTTAGGGGACTCAGAGGAAGATACACATCACAGACACCTGCTGGTGTGTAAGGGGAACAGGGATTAGAAAAAACCCAGGAGTGCCCCCGTATTGCTAAAAGGCCGAGACGGAAAACCCGTGGCCACAGGAGAGGCAGGACCTGCTGTCGGGGAGATACAGGCACCAAAGGACAGCAAAGTCACAGCAGCACTCAGGAACGAGCTGGGTCCTACCTGGCTGGCTGGTGTGTCTCACCTGTAGTTCTCCGAGGGCCTCTAGTCCCATCCCAGAAACCCAGGCTGGGGAACACCTGCACTAAGTGGAACCCTCCCCACTGTTCAGGGACAATAAAACAGTCACACCTCCTTTAAGTAAGAAAGTCATTCTTGGGCTGAAGACCTGAATCCCATGGGCAGGAAGGACAAAGCACAACCCCGTGTATTTTTTTAAAGTGTAAAAAAACTGAGGAAAACACTTAAAACCTTCTGGACTTTTCCTGTTCCTGGTTCTACTTTCTGAGGAAGGAGAGAGAGCCCTCATGGTCCCCAGGCCAGGCCTATTTTGTGACATCCCAGTCTCCTTCCTCACTGCTGGCAGGGCCTGTGCACATGGTGTTCCTTCTGCCAGGATCTTTCCTCTCCAGCTACCTAGTCAGTTTCTGCTCAGTTTCCAGATCTGTTCCAGCACAATGCTCTTCGAACCACCTCTGTTCTCCCCACCCAGGCCACACGTCCCTTGGATGGGTCCCCCAGCACTGGGCGCCTCTGCTTCAGAGCACTCACAGCTGCTACTCACACATATCTATAGGACTGATTAGGGTGAGTCTCCGCTCTAGAACTATAAGCTCCACAAGGACAGGGACTGTAACTGTTTTTACTCAAGACTGTATTTCCAACGCCTGGCAGAACGCGATGGTGTCTAGTCAGCTCCCAGTTAATACTTGTTGAATGAGTGTGTCAACAAATGGCCAGACGTGAAGTCCTGCTGTGGCAATTCAACCATCTGTTCAATACCACTGGCCTAGACTCATCCTGACACTTATCTCAAGAAACGCTGCTCCCACCCAAGGCACACACACATCTTGAGTCTCTGCAAGCAGAGGCCGGAAGGAAGTCCGTGACACCTTTACCTCGCTCAACCTGGTGCCTCTCCCTCCGGTCCAGGAAACAATGTCGTGCCCCTCAACTTCTGTTTGGAAAGGGAACTGCTTTCCTCTTTGCTGTTAATAGGAGGCACGAACCTCCAAAATTCTCAAAGGATGAACAGATCTAGACTATGAATACTCTAAGTGTGGTCCCCAGGCCAGCGGCATTGGCATCGCCTGGGAGCTGGCCAGAAACGCAGGCGCTCAGCCCCACCCTGGACGCCCTAAATCCAAACCTGCATTTTCATGACATCCCCAGGTGATTCTTATACACGCTTGATATTGAGAGTGCCAATTTAAAATTCAATATTAAGCTGGGCACAGTGGCTTGCACCTGTAATCCCAGCTATGTGGGAGGCCGAGCAGGAGGATCACTTGAGCCCACGGGTTCGAGACCAGCCTGAATATAGTGAGACATGATTCCTCCCCTCCAAAATTAAATATTAACTTTTTGACACCTCAGCTCCAAATAAAATCTTATGCTTACCCTAAATGGTGAAGAAAATAGGTCAAAGAGCCTGATGATTTCCCCCAGGGGGAAATTTGTGGGTAAACCTTGATATGTGTTTTTTTTTACTCTCAGTAGCACAAAAAGCACTGAGAACTCAAATATTAGCTGTATCAGTCCAGGGATGACCAGGATCTGATACGATTGACACAAGGGGAATGGGTTTAATGCTTACACAGGACAGCTAGGTGCTTCACCAAGAAAAAACCTGGCTGAGTGAAGGCCGGGAAGGAGGCATTCACATAATTTAAAAAAAAAAACATTTATCTCAGAAATAATCATTATTTCTGAAAAACACCATGATTAGTACTCTCAGTCCTAGTTTTCAACACTCTCTGGAAGTGAATTTTCTCACCTAAAAGGCAAAACCCACTTACTCTCACTACTATGCTCAGGAAGCTAGTGAGGCCCTTTGTGCACCTTACCTGCTAATACTCCCGACAACTTGTGCAGAGATTTACCATCCCTGCTTTGCAGACGAGGAAACCGAGGTTCAAAGACCCCGAGTGACGGAACCAAACATCACTTTCAAGTCTTTCCGACAGTAAAACCCTTCGGATAGGGTTTGGGCTGAGTCATCTGGGTGTGTGTGCGCCGCAGCCTAACCATACCGGATCCACTACGCCGGGGGTGAGAAGTAGCTGTCTTGCCAGGAAGCACTTATTTTAAAATGCAGCTTTAATGAGGTGTAATTTATATGCCATCAAATTCACACCAAGTAATTTCTAAGATGTTCAGGAACATGAGCATTTACGGGAAGGGTGATGTTCTTTTTCTTCTAAAAGGAAAACCAAAGACGGGGCGAGTCCAGGCGCGCAGGCTGCCCAGGCACGCAGGCTGCCCAGGCGCCGCCGCAGGGAGCCGGGCCTCGAATGCCTACCTTGGATTCCGTACAGCCGGTTGAGGCGTGACCGCCGGGCCTCGTCAGTGTAGGGGACAGCGAGCCAGGGCATCTCACTGAAGTACTGTTTGAATGACTCCTCTGACCTGCAGAGAGACACACACGGAGAACAAGGCTCTGGTATCTGCACCACCGTTGGGATCTTTCCCACCTTTTACCGAGCGCCCAAGGCTGCTGCAGGGGCTGGGGCCTCTCACCGCCAGGCTATGGGAGTGTTTACCCACTGTGGCGTCCGCCAAGGAGCAAATGCCTGTACACAGCCGGGGGTCCCAGACCAAGCGCCAGGCCATTTTAACAGCCCACACGCCCGCATCCCACCCGCTGAACTCACGCCCAGCTTTTCACGTGCCAACACAGATAGGTCTTACTTTCCTAAGGGGCTTAGATGTACACGGCTACGGCATTCCAGGGGAGATTTCTAATTTGTGCAACCAACTTTATACCTAGGATTCCACAAGTAAGAAACCATAGAAAAGACAAATCTACTCAAGTGATAGAAAGTAGATCATGAGTGCCCTGAGGCTGGGGTTCGGGGGTGGGGACTGGCCAAGAAGGGGCACAAAGGAACCTTTTGAGTGAAGGAAATGTTCTGTATCTTGACTATGATGATGATTACCTGGGTACATGTATCAGTCAAAACTTACTGAACTGTATACCTGACATGTGTGCATCTTATTGTACATAAATTATGCTTCAATAAAGTTGATGTCATTTAAATCCTTATAAAAGTGATTGTTCCACCTGGCATGCCTTCCCGCTGGTACGGGGAGCTTCCAGTGGAGCAGGACCATGGGCCCATAAACCTTGCACAGGACAGTGTGGATGTCAAAGACACAACAATGTACACAATGCCCTCATTGTGCCAGTACCTTAGAGGCAGAAGTGCCTGGAGACTCGGCCTAAACTGGGTTGGAGTTTTGAGATGAAGGAAGCTCAATGATGAGTGAGGCCAGAGAGAGAGAACAAGAAACAGAGGAAACTGAGGCTAAGAGGACCTGACTTAGTCCAGGAAGAATGTCTGCCCTGCTTGTTCTATGATTCCTTATCCATGTGCATTCAAATGGCCCCGAAGTCTGTGGCCAGAGCTAACCAAATGATTGCATAGCCATCCACGACAGGGGTCACATGGTTTTCGTCTGTGGCCCTTTCCCATCCCTCCACGTCTTCTTACCACAAACTGAAATGATGAACCAATCAGAAAACACACCCTAATCGCAAATGACCCAGGCCTGAATTGGAACATACCCAGATTTTACAGCAGGAAGCGGTTTCTCTGGGCTCCCCTTCAGACAATTAAATGAGAAAATGTGAAATGTATCTGTCCTGCTGCCAATACTCCCAGATATGTTTTCCTCCATCCCCATCTCCCAGCCCTACAATGAGGAAGTAACAAATGCAAGACGAAAGACATGGATGTCAGCCACCTACAGAAACGGGGAGCGTCCCTGCCACTTCACCGCACGCCTTACCTGTCTGCACTAACAAAGATGATCTCAAAGTTCTGGCCTGCCTCCTTGATCTTCCGGTAGGATTCCACCAGGACCCGGGTGAGGCTTCGGCAGGGTGGACACTGGAAGGCAAGAGCAGGCCCCTGCTGTGTGACATGCCTTCTCCATTCCCCGGCTGCTCAACGTTAGAGCCCAGGCAAGCTAGACCCCCGTAGGACTGGGATGGCAAAGCCCAGTTTATAAAAGAGGCGGAAATGAACTTGCCTCTCTGAACAGTGAGCACCCAGCACAGGCGCCCCCGCCCCCCATGCAGCGTGCCAGCAGGCAGCCGTTAAACGAACCCCCTTAGGGACCATTAGAAGTCTCACCGAATGGAATATCCTTATAGATCCATCAAAAAAAGACATTTTCTTGATGCTATTATCATTATAATAATAAGCACTATTGCACGCCAACACTGCATCAGGCACGGGAGAAGGCCAGAAGGCCAGGAAATTCCTGCCTGGGCAGTCTTGCCTCCAGAAACCAACCACAGCCTGGCTTGGTGGTGACATCACTGCTTCCTTCTGTCTAGACTAAAGAGGGACCAAACACTCACCCAATGTGCAGAGAAATAGACTCCCACGTGAGACCCCTCCAGGCTGCTGCTCTCCAGGGACTGCCCGTTATTTCTAAGCAAGGGCCCTGCAATGACTTCCCTGAAGGGTTTAGGTCCCCAAGGGAATTCCAGACCTGAAACAGGCAACAGATGGTGAGAATGTTAAGGCTCCTCGTTAAGGCCTGGGACCCAGGAGGCCTCAGAGCTGTAGGCATGACAACTTTATCATCAAACAGTGTTTGTTAACAAATCCACAAGATCCGTAGCTAACACAGGACTAAAAGAAGAACTCATCCACCGCAGAGCCCTCCTTACCCTCAAGGCAATGGTTCCCAAACCTGGATAATCATAAGGTCCATCTCCTGGGGCTTTGGAAAAGTACCGATGCCCATGTGGTACCCCAAATCTCGAGATCCAGGGACAGGGCGAAGAGGTTATGTTCGAAACAAAACAGGCTCCGCAGGTAACTCTGGTGATGGTCAAGGTTTGAGAATCATTGCCTTAGGAATTAACCCTGTGTTAATTTGGTCTCAACCCCAGAATCTCAGTGGTTCTCAACTGCAGTTTAGAATCAACTGGGGAATTTTAAAACATGATGCTCCTGGACGCCCACCCCCAGAGATTCTGAGCCAATTGGTCTGGATTGGGGCTCCGGGAATCAAACGAGAATTTCAGTCTAATAAAAAGAAAGAGCAAAACCCACCCCATCCAGATGGTCAACATTCTGATGACACATAAGCACCAGGCAGGAAGAGGAAGTAATATCCTCCCAGCCCAACTGAACAGTGTTTTCTCACAGGGTGGTCCATGGACCACTGCCTCAAAATCGCCTGGGGGGTGGGGTGGGACGGAGAAGCACAGACTGGTTAAAAATGCAGGTGGCCAAGCCCACCCTGCAACAAAAGAATCAAAATTCCCTGGGAGTGGAGCCAGGGAACATGCATTGTTAACCTTCACAGTAGGGTGATGTGTGTGTGTGTGCATGCGTGTGCGTGTGTGTGCGTGTGTGTGTGTGTGTGTGTGTGTGTGTTTAAATTTGAGAAAGTACAGACTTGGTTCCACCACACCCTGTTTCTTACTAAGGGCAATTCTTCGGAGCAGGTGAAATTTTTACTGGGAAAATCTGTGAGCAGGGTTGCATCCTCTCATTGGATCAGTAAGTGAGGGAGGGGAGAGCGTATGAGCTTTTATCACTCCAGTGCAAGGGAAAGAAGCCGTCCTTGGACAGCCACCCAGCAGGGATGAGAACAGCCTACCAGGTGCACGGCCCGGCCCGCAGCCAGCAAGGCCAAGGCCAAGGCCTGCAGGACTCAGGCAGCACCAAGAAATGAGGTGTACTCACCTCCCGGGCCAGGAGAGCAGCACGGAGACTGCAACTTTGCTACAGGAGTATTTTAAAAGAAAAAACCCCACTTAGCCTGCCTCTAATTGTTAAGGGGGCAGCCGCTGTTGAAGCAGCACTAGGAATCAGCGTCTGGGCTCTCCTGCCTTTCCACAGCCTCCTCGGCTCTCCAAGCTGAACTTCCTTTTTCAGATTCCATCTCCTCTGGCCCATGAATTAAAACCCCCAGAAGGGACATTCTGAGCCCTTTAAAAATCTTAACCATGATCTAGAGAATACCGTAATTTCACCAAGACAATGTTCTCTGGCCACATAAACCCACTTCTATGTGTTTCATTAGTACTCTCTCCAGCAGTGGGGTGGAGATTAGGGAAGGGGGATAGAGGAGGGAGCTGGGTGATAAGAGTGCAGGATGCAGGCCGGGCGCGGTGGCTCACGCCTGTAATCCTAGCACTCTGGGAGGCCGAGGCGGGTGGATTGCTCAAGGTCAGGAGTTCGAGACCAGCCTGAGCGAGACCCCGTCTCTACTAAAAATAGAAAGACATTATATGGACACCTAAAAAATCTATATAGAAAAAATTAGCCGGGCATAGTGGCGCATGCCTGTAGTCCCAGCTACTCGGGAGGCTGAGGCAGTAGGATCGCTTGAGCTCAGGAGTTTGAGGTTGCTGTGAGCTAAGCTGACGCCACGGCACTCACTCTAGCCTGGGCAACAAAGTGAGACTCTGTCTCAACAAAAAAAAAAAAAAAAAAAAAAAAAAGAGTGCAGGATGCACATGTTACCTTCAGGGTCATCTCGGATCACCAGCAGCCCATTCCTGCACACGACCTTCCCGGTGGTGGCATCTAGGAATATTAGTGATGGAATGTTGGAAATTCGGTATTTGTTCCAAAGTTTAAGCTGTAAGAAGAGAAGTAAAAGGAGGTGGTTAAGTCCACACCAGATTAATGGCAGAATTCTTTTGAGCCCCTCAGGCCTGGGGGGTAGGTGGATGGGCAAGCACCAAAGTACAGATAAATGAATAACTGATCCAAAGCGGGGCAGCTGTGCAGGAGGAGCAAGTTATCTACAGCCCCACTGGCTCCCGTGGTAACAGTGCAGGGGACCCCACGTCCCACCCAGGCTCGAGCTACAACAGCAACTGGTGGAGAGCCACGCTTATGCTAGGACAGTGCTTCTCTCCTGCCTCTCCCACGGGTGCCTTCTCTAATGAGCATGAAGATGAAGATGGATTATGCATCTTTACAACACAATCAGATCTCAGCCAGGTGGTTAAGGAAGGAAGGGAAGCTTTTCATTTACAGCCTCTCCACCCTATCAGCAGGAAGCGGCAGGGTTTCCAATAGAGGACCACATAGTTAAAATCTGCACCCTCGTTGCTTCACCAGGGCCCTGCACTTGGAATATCACAGTTGTTATTTCGTGTGCCGTTCAGCCTGCAAAACACCAGGGAAGCAGTCTCTCGAGCCAGCCCCAACCCTCAACTCTCAGTGCCACTTAAAATAATCTTCGGTTTATTGGCAGATTCTTGAGGTTGGCCATGCAAACTGTCAGAGTTCTGGGGTCTGAGAGGGATGAAGCGGAGACAACGTGAATGCAACAGCCCAGGGAGAGAAGCCAAGTACACTCAGGCTCCTCTGTGTGCTCACTGCCACCAGGGTGGACACTGCTGAAGTGGGCCACTGGGTGCTGTCGAACTTCACCGCCAAGCCCAAAAAGCAACAGAATTAAATGAAGTGTCAAGCTAGCGACGCATCTCCAGAAAAGAAACTCCAGAAGGGTCCACTGGTTAGGACATTCAGCTGTGAGCCTCCCTTCTGGGGGTTCTGGGGACCCAGACGGGAGGGCTGGCCACTTGGGCTCCAGTAGAATAGGGCAGGGGTCCCCAACCTTTTTGGCACCAGGAACTGATGTGATGGAAGACAATTTTTCCATGGGGGAAGGGCGTTAGAGGCTGGAGGGTGGGTGGCAGAGCTCTGTGGCCTGGTCCCTAACGGACTACAGACAGGTACCAGCTGGTGACCTGAGGGTTGGGGACCGCAGGAATAGGACATGCAGAAGAGGGAGAGGCACGTGTGGCTGTGATTATTATTGTTTTTAATCCAATCCCAAGCAGTGAGGGAGGAGGGCAGCATGTCTGCCAAGAAACGCTAGGCTTCCCTGTTGTGGAGACCTGTGTCTTGGCAGGGAGGGTTGTGGGACCCCAGCTCAAACTGGGTGGGCCCTGCCCCAGAGCTGCATGCTTTTCCCAGCCCCACATCTCCAGTGGGCTCACAAAACCAGCCCAGGACCTCAGAACAAGAGCGACTCTGCACATACAGTATTCAATGACCAGTATTGCACCATCGCACGGAAACTTGATATGGAATTTAGCTCAAACATTCTTAAGACAAGAGGTTCAGCAACAGAACAAGACCATCCTACCACTGGGATCAGCTTCATGAGTCTGCTGCACAAGGATGCAGCCAGGTTAATTTTAACAAGAAGAAGGAGATTAAAATTATTGGATTTTTCTGGTTTAAAAAGTAATTCTTGGGGGAAAAAAATCATTGGAAAAAAATTGGGAAACATAGCAAACCACAAAAATTGAGATAAAAATCACCCATGACTCACCACTTAGGAAAACTTAGACTTTATATTTCCACCAGTGGCAAATGAGACAGCCCATTTCCTAGCACCCCTACCAACATTATTACTAACATTAATTTTTCCAATTTGCTGGGGAAAAAAAGGATACCTCTCTTTTATCTTCTACTTATTGATGTTTAAGAGATACACTGCTGTACATACACTGTTTCTCCCCGCTGTGTTTTATAACTGGTAAGTACTGAAATTCATTCAACAGATATTAACTGAGCACATACTATGTGCCAGCCTTGTTTTAAGCACAACAGATACAGGAAAGAACAAGGCAGATAAGGTTGCCGCCCCCTCATGGAACGTCTATTCTAGTAGGAGAGACAGACGATAAACAAGAATATAAATAGAAAAATAATTTCAGACATATAATAGAAAGCACAGCAGGGTAAGAATAAAGGCATGGCTGGGAAGGTGGCGCACATTCTAGAGAGAGCGATCCGGGACAGTGTCTCTGGAAAAATGACATTTGAGCACAGACCTCAGTAATGAAAGGGAGCAAGCCACATGAATATTGGGGGAGGCCATCTGAGGCCCAGGGGACCTGCCTAGAGGCAACAAACTAATTGCAATGGCCAGAGTGGATGGAGCCAGGGAGGGCCAGGGAGGTCAGAGGGCATTCGTGGACCAGCTCTTTAAGGCCCCATAGACCAGGGTAAAAACAATGGAATTTTATTCTAAGTGTAGTAGGAAGCTACCAAGGGTTACAGGAGGAGTGGGATGACCTGACTTACAGTTGAAACAGTCACTTCGGCTGCTGTGAAGGAACAGACTGCAGGGAGGACAAGGGGAGGCAGGAGGCCAGTCGGAGAGGCTACTGCAAACAGCCCAGGCCGGAGCCGAGTGTGGCGAGCAGGACTGGGCTGTAGCAGAGCAAGGACACAGTTGACTGTGAAGACAGTGTCAGTGGGTGAGGCTGGCAGATTGAATGTGGGGACTGGTGAGGAGAAAGATCAAGGATGTACCTGGTTCGGGGGCTTGAGCAAGTGTGTCAAGGGGGTGTCCCATTAACCAAGATGAGAACCGGTGGAGGAGGAGCAAGTTAGTGAGGGAAAAGTCCAGAGGCCAATCTCGGGGCACCTACCAGACCCACAAGTGGAGATGTCAAGGCAGCACTTGGATTTGTGCATCTAGGCTCTGGGGAGAGGCGGCTTGAGATATAAACCAGGGGTCATCAGATGATGTCAGAGGTCATGGGCCTGGATGAGATCATCCAAGGAGAGGACAAGGCTACAGAAGCGGTCCCAGGACACAGCCAGGGACCACAGTTGCAGGAGGCCAAGTGACGGAGGAGGGGAATGAAGACACTCTAGTGTCACTCTAGCGTCCCAAAGGCCAGGTAAAGAAAGTGCCTTGGGATGGAGGGAGCGGGCGACTATGTCAGATGCTGCTCAGATGCTGAGGAAGATGAGGACAGAGAACTGACCGGCAGGTGTGGCACAGAAGGTCCCATCTGACCTTGATGGGGTCAGGGGGTCAGGTAAGAGGTGAGGCTGAGAGACAGACTGGCGTGGGGAGACAGGAGCGGGCACTGCCTGCCCCACACACGCCCACATGCCTGAGACTCCGACCCATCCCAGTCCTCCTGCCAACATAGGACATACTAAGAGGGTAACAAAAAGGAGAAAGGTTATAAAAGAGAGAGAGAGAAAATGGCAGATGAGAGGCTGAGGTAACAACTGTAAACAATTCTCTTTTGGTTTTGCTGCAAAGGGAGCAGAGACAGGGAGTTGCAGCTGGAAAAACATGTGATGTGATCAGGAGGAGGATATTTTAAAGACACTCTAACATATGCTGATTGCGACAATCCAGAAGAGAGGGGAAAAAAACTGATGAGAGGGAGAATTGCAAGAACAAAGTCCTTGAATAGGCAAAAGGGTGAGATCTAGTTTACAAATGGAAAGGTGGAGCTGTAAAAACAGCTGACTTTTAAGTATAGTTGTCCCTTGGTATCTGTGGGCGACTGGTTCCAGATGCTCAAGTCCCTGATAAAATGACAGTGGTATTTACATGCAGCCTATGCACATTCTCCTGTATACCTTAAATCATCTCTAGATTATATGTAATACCTAATACAATGTATCAGTTGTTAGTTATACATATATATAAATATGTAGTTGTTTACTATAATGTTTAGGGAATGACAAGAAAAAAGTCTGTAGCTGTTCAGTACAGATGCAGTTTTTCCCCCAAATATTTTCGATATGCAGCTGGTTGAATCCACAGATGTGGAACCCATAGATATGGAAGGTCGACTCTATATATTCTTATTTCAAGGTAGTTTTTTAGTCCAAATAGAAAGCCATGCCATTTGCAAGTAAAGACAACTCTACCTTCTCTTTGCAATGGTTATACCATTTACAGTTGACCCTTAAACAATGTGGAGTCAGGGGCCCCAACCCCCTGTGCAATCAAAAATCCGTATATGACTTCTGACTCCCTCAAAACTTAACTACTGTTGACCAGAAGCCTTACCAATAACATAAATAATTAACATGTATTTTGTTGTTATATATGTATGATATACATATAATATATACATATAACATACACATATATATAACATATGTGTATGTTATACATACACATATAAAAAGTTGTATGTATATAACTAGGTATATGTTATAGTTATATGTATATAACTATTATATACATACATTTTTTTTTAGAAAGAATTTCACTCTGTTACCCCAGGTAGAGTGCATCATAGCTCACTGTAACCTCAAACTCCCGGGTTCAAGTGATCCTCCTGCCTCAGCCTCCTGAGTAGCTGGGACTACAGGTGCACGCCACCATGCCCAGCTAATTTTTCTATTTTTTGTAGAGACCGGGTCTCGCTCTCAGACTGGTCTCAAACTCCTGGCCTCAAGTGATCCTCCTGTCTTGACCTCCCAGAGTGCTAGAATTACAGGTGTGAGTCACCACGTCCAGCTTATATACTGTATTCTTACAATAAAGCTAGAGAAAAGAAAATCAGAAGGAAGAAAAAGTATGTGGACCCACATAGTTCAAATCCATGTTGTTCAACAGTTAACTGTATTTCCTTTTCTTATAGAACTATATGGCTAGAACTTCTAGAACAATATTAATTAGCAAGCATTCTTATCTTCCATCTGATATAATGGATATATCTGTAACATCTTATTATCAAATACAGTATTAGTCATTGGTTTGAGACAGATTAAATTCTTTAACATGCTAAGAAAAAAATAGCCTTCCATAACTTTTTGACCAAAAGTTTTATCAGGAATGGGTGGCTACTTTATCATTATTCTTTTAACCTGCTGTAGTATATTTCATTAGTAGCTGTTCTAAGGTCAAACTATCTTTGCCTTATTAGAAGAAATCCTTCCTGGTCACATGTATTATTAAGGGATCACTAGCATCATATTTTCCCTGGGGCTTGGGCTTCCACAAACAAATGACATCTTGAAGTAAGACTCTCTTTTTGGATAGCTAGACTATTTCCTAAAGTAAATTACAGCCTCTGGGCCTTAAATATAAAGCTGGCAGATGCAACATGATTACAATACAGTGGTTTGTATGTGGGTGCCCATATTGTACTGGAAATGTAAGCATGTGATTTGGTCTTGGCTAGATATTTTTAAAGGAATGGTGGTGTGGGCAGCCTAGCCTCTAAATGCTCAGTAGAGATGCTATCCCTCCCTTGCCAGATAAGGAAGAACCCATTTTCTTCCAGGTCCCTCATGTAGGCAAAAGAACTTTAAGACCTCTCCCTGCCCTGCTCCAAATTACCACAGATGTATCTTTTTTCTCTTAGAATCCTCCTTGGAGGGGTAAGAAATTTTAATCCTATGACCCCTATTTTCCCTCCTATGGAAGGATCCCCCCTCTCTGACCCATTGTCTCAGGAAGATAGGAGGTCTTGGCTTGTGTTTTACCCATTCATTGTTGGATCACTGTTTCCAAGTAAAGACCCACTGGATTAGTGGGAAAAAGTTTTGCTTCTAGACTCACAGATGACACTGCAAAGTTAATCCTTTTACAGAGTAATCCATCATGGTCTAATTTTATAGGATAATGATTTATTTAGGAACTTATGTTACATCAGGGAGTTACGTCTGTGGGTTGTTACGGGACTGTCTTTCTCAGGCTGCAGCACAAAGGTTACTCAGCTCTGAAACAGTGCAACAGCACAGGAATGATCAATTTCAATCCCTGCATCAGAAAGTGACCCTTATGTCAGAGAAATCATCTAGGCTTGCTTTGAGGATTCTCTTATGCTGATTGGAAATAAGCAATGCTTGAGCTTAAAGAAATGATCACCAAGATTCACCTCTGTGCCTTTTCAAGTGTGTATGTAACAGCTCAAGTCCACCAAAGGTTTTTAAAATGGCCTCTGGAAACAGTCATTTCATAGTCACTTTTGTGTCACAGACACTTGAGGATATAAGCTATGGATCCTTTCACCAGAGAAAAATGCACATACACAATAAAGTCTGTGTATAATTTCCTAGCGTTCATGAATCCCTCGAAGCCTGCTACTAGAACCTAGCTGATCACAGGAGGTCTACGGACCTCAGATAAAGACCCCCTTGTCTTAAGAGTTCATTTCAGTGCATGTCTTGACCTTGACTCAACTGGAAGAGCTACAATATAACTCCATCTTTATTCTTGCTGTTACAATTTTCTCCAATCAAACCAGCATTTGCCTAAAATCCAAGACAATGCAGTAGTGCAGAGTGGGTGATAAGAAACCTCACTCTCCTGCTGCTACGTTCCTGAACTCACATAGCAGAGCTGATGGCCACCTGTAGTCTCAAAGTCATCCCTCTGCCTACGGGATGGTGACTATCAGAACCACCCAGGACTGAGGGCTAACTGCACTATTCCTTAAAGCATTTCCCCCAGAATTGAATTCACATTCTTTCTCGGTGTCATATTAGAGCACCGATCATCAAGGCTTCCCCATCATCTAAAGGTTCCTTCTGGGGAGGAAACAGAGTAGCGCAGAAAGAAAACAGGCTTCCGAGGGGCTGGGCATACATCCTGGCCAACACCTTATTAGATGTCAGTAGGTGACAAGGGTTCCAGACTTTGGGCAGGTCATGCCCAGTCTCTTAGCACAATAACGCTCCTTTCATAGAATGAATGGGGGGCTTAAAACCAGGTGACATAGACTCTCAAGCACTGTGCACCTGGGAGGCATCGTTAATATCCGAATCCAGTTTATGCTTATTTCTCCCTTGTCAGCATCCTCTCCAAAAATCATTTTCCTTTCCACTATATTTTAATCAATCGACCATATATTAAATAGTTAGCGGGCTGTATATAAAACTACTCAGAGAACGGGGATATCTTTTTGTAGCAAGTGGTATTTTTGCCATAAGCACCCTCTGCAAAACACACACATATTTTTTGGCCTGTCTTACGTGGTCTGTTTCCCGTCTCCCTCCCCCCAACTGTTTTTGGATTTCCAGATTTTAAAGGGGCATCTACAATTTTTTTTTTAACTGACTGTGGATTTTGCTTTCTCTCTACTTAAGAGAACTGGACACCCCATCTGATTCTGAAAGGAATTCCCACTTTGTTTCCTCACCTTCTGGCTTGGAGGGCTGAAGTGTGAAATACAGTATAGTCTAGTACAAAAGAGTGTGGGAGGGAGGGAGGTGAGTCAGGCAGTTCCGTCCTGTCTCAGCAGACTTTGAACCTGGAGACTGGGGTGAGGGCAAGAACTCACATTCCACTGGACGTCAAAAACGCAAATGGCAACTTGAACCCTTTAAAAGGGCTGTGCTGACCCGCACTGCTGCGGTTGGGAAAGACCAATGACTTCAGCATCCGGTGTTTGATCTCTGCAGTGATCATCCTGGCAAAAAGTCCACCAAAAGTTCATTTTGATGGTATCTTCGACTTGCTGAACTGCCTTCTTCCACGGCTACCCCCAAACCAGGTAACTCCAATAGAATACGTTGCTGCAAAACCCCAACATCTAGGACTCTAAGTGTCTGAGTAGTGCACCAAATTCAGAAGCAAGGCCACAAAGATGAAATAGGAGAAAAAAAAAAAAAAAGAGAGAGAGAGATACTATTAGCTCAACATAGCAAAAATCAAAAAAGGATGACAAAATGGGCTATCCAGTTACTTGAAAGTTCCCATTCCGTGGCCTGGCAGCTGGTTCTGGTTAAAGAGTCCAAGGTTGTGGCTGGAACTATCATCCTAGGAATGCCGGCCAGAAATGCTTCCAGGGTGACCCACAGACAATGAAGCAAGTATCAGGGGCAGGATGGGGATCGAGAGAACTGCAACAGTGCAGACGAGAAAGCCAGAGAGCGGGGCTGATCTGAAACACTGGTGAGATTAGTCAGCACCCGCAGATGCCGCGGGGATATGCAAACTGGTGATTTCTGAGAAGTCTCAGCTCCTGAGGGTGACACAGAATCTGTCTCTCATGCTAGGGACTGAGTCTTGCACTTGACTGGGGTCTAAGCTTTTATTTCTCAACAGCTGCTGCAAATCTGTGGGATCAGGCCAAAGCTAACACAGATGTAGGATTAATCAGCAAACTCCTTGGCCAGGTCAGCTGGAGCCTCCTCAGGCAAACTTCACCCCTGCCCTTCCACCAAATGCTGCCCACGGTCGAAACCATCCTTTCTGTGAGCAGCATTTGAAAACAGATTCCTAAACATGTCCCTGCACTTCCTAACCAAACAGGACCAAAGCCCATGATATGCAAAGTCTGACAGGAGAAAACCCCTTGTGCCACCCTCCAATGTCAAGGCTGAATATAGAGGTTACTTAGCACAAGCTCTGGAGCCAGACTGCTGGGGTGGAAGTCCGCTCCAGCCACTTACTAGGTGGTGACCTCAGGCAAGCTACCTAACTTCTCTTGGTTTCCCTATCTGTGAAACAGGGGATAACAGAACCTACACCTTAGTGGACTGTTGTGAAGAATAGATGAGTTACATATAGCTGAGGTCCCCAAGCCCCAGGCCGAGGACCGTTACTGGTCTGTGGCCTGTTAGGAACAGGGTGGCACAGTAGGAGGTGAGCGGCAGGCTAGTGAGCAAAGCTTCACCTGTATTTACAGCCACTCCTCATCACTCGCATCACTGCATAAGCCCTGCCTCCTGTGAGATCAGGAGCACGAACCCTACTGTAAACTGCACATGCGAGGGATCTAGGTTGCACACTCCCTGTGAGAATCTAATGCCTGGTGATCTGAGGTGGAGCTGAGGCAGTGATGCTTGTGCTGGGGAGCGGTTGCAAATACAGTTTATCATTAGCAGAGAGGTCTGATTGCACAATAAATGTGATGCGCTTGAATCATCCTGAAACTATTGCTCCCTCACCCCCGCCCCTTGGAAAAATTGTCCTCCATGAAACCGTTCCCTGGTGCCAGAAAGGTTGGGGACCACTGACATACAGTGCTTACAATAAGACCTAGCACAGATTAGGTACCAAGTAAGTGTTAGTTGCTATTATTGACATCAACTATCATTATTGTTATTGTTATCACAGTGCCATCTTCTAAATGCTTCAGAAAGATGTTGTCCTCATATCCCCAGAGTTAAGACCAAATCTTTGATCCCCTTGCTCCTGGGGCATGATGGCCAGTGTGTGATCTGGCGTGTGTCTGAAATTTCTGTGGCCTGGTATACCTGCTGGCCAAGGACAGTGTTTGGCACGTTATGTGTTCAGTAAATGATGGGTGAACAAGTGGAAGGAAGGGGGAGAGGAAACACTGCCCTGGGCCAGCCAGCTAAGCAATCAAGTTCAGCTGTTTAAATGGCTTTTTCACGATTAAGACTCCTCTTTAGTTCCTTGGGGGCCCAGAATGTTCCTGAAATTGCAGAACTCAAAACAAGTGCTAGTAGAATTTGAGCTCTTCTCCCTTTATCCAGCAGAGCCTTTGATCTCTGTACCCTCCCCACCTTCCCATCTCTCCTGTGCCTGGAGCTGACACAGAGAACGGACCAGCCTATGAGACCAAGGAAAAGATGCGGGTGGTCTGGGCCAGGCCATGAGCAGCTCCTGAGAATTCCAAGCCCTTTTGCAATTATATGTTGGATTTTTATAGTTGATTCCGAGAGAGAAACTATGCCCCGAGGGACACAAGAGTGTGAGCTTCAGAAAGTAACGTGTCCACTTTGCTTCTAAGGACAAAGCCACCAGAAGTTAAATAAGCTGCATGCCTTCTTTCTGGATCCTTCTCTGCTACTCCAGGCTATATAAAAGGAAAAAGACAAGACTAGGCCAGGCACAGTGGCTTACGCCTACAATCCCAGTGCTTTGGGAGGCCAAGGTAGGAGGATCACTTGAGTCCAGGAGTTCAAGGTTACAGTGAGCTATATTGATGCCACTGCCTTCAGCCTGGGCAACAGAGACCCTCTCTCAAGGAAAAAAAAAAAAAAAAACAAAGCCTAGGTAAAAGGATGTTAAAAATTTATGCTTCATTTTTCTAAATCTCAGGACAGTGAATTTTCTAACCCATTTGCAGCTGACCTATGCAATCCAACAGAGCTTAATTAGCTGCAATTTACAATATGCTAATCAAAGTGCTTCAGGGAAATGAAGGTGGTGAGATACCATACCTGCCTTTAAGAACTTTATATTAATAGTTTCTAAGTAGAAAATGATTAAAATGGTAAATTTTATGTTATGTATATTTGACCACAATAAAAAAATGTGAAGTCGTGACTACGTCTAGGCATAATCTAAGGCAGATGGTGCCAAATGCCAGGAGAAATGAGCAAAAAAGGGCAAGAAGGAAGCCCGGCTCTATCCTAGTTTAGGGAATATGCCGGGAATGGCTCTGGATGTTAAATCAAACACACTTTCAGACACACGGTTCAAACATCCTCCATGTAACCACTTTCCCTGCAAACGGGGGCAGCCACAAGAAACAACAGCTCCCAGTTGAGTTTGTTCCACACTGGTTGTCAAAAATCTTTAGCCAATGCTCTGGTTTCATGGAGGGCAGAACGGCAGAGATAAAATACAATGGTCAGGAACATGGCTCTGGAGCCAAACTACCTGGGTTCAAATCCCAGCTCTGCTATATAGCAGCTGGGTGACCTTCGACATGTTACATCACCTCTCGGAGCCTCAGTTTCCTCATGAGAAAATGGGGACAAGAGCAATACCACTGCATACTGTTGCTGTGAGGACTGGATTAATCCATGTCCAACACTTAGAACACTGCTTCATACGTAGTACGTGTTCCACGTATGTTAGAAATAATGAGGATGGTGATGCCTCAAAGAATACTGCCATTTCTCCTCAATCATACCTGGAAAAATGGGATGTGTCCTCTAACCCTGTTTAGCACCCATGCCAGCTGCAGGTTCCCAGTCTGGTGGAGGGGCTGTGGGAAATGACTTCTCGGGCCTTGTATCAATATGGGATACCCCAGAGAGAGGGACCAGGAGAAACTCTATGTAGTAAATGCCAGTTACTCTCAGCCTGGCGTGTGGGACTTGAGTCTTAAGAGCCTCAGGTCACTTGCAAGATAGTCTTTTACAAAGCACTTTGCTGCCAGGATGAGAGGCAGGAGGATCTGACATGCTACTTCCTCCTTTTCTCTCTCTATCCAGGAGACGTCTCTGCCCATCAGCAGCCTGCCTCCCACCTTGCTCACCGGTTACAGCGAGCTGTGCTTCCGTCCTAACTTGTCACTCCAAGGTGCTATCAAATACACTGGATAAAAGTCCCCAGGATAAAGGGCCGCATGCCATGCTTCTGTTGGGTTGAACACAAAACAACCACTGCCCCTTAAGCCTTTCTCCAGGGGGACCGCCGTGTCCTGGCAGCCCCCTGCCCTCCACTGCATGGAAACAGAGTGTAGGGGGAAGAGCACAGGAGCCGGGGGCAGACAGTGTGGGTTTGAATCCTGGCTCTGCAGCCTTGGGCAAATGACTCATCTCCGCACAAGCACATCGCTCTTTTCAACCACACAATGGTCCTGGGGTGCCCACCTCCTGGGGCTACCGTGAGGATAGATAATCCCTATGAAGTGATTAGGAACATCCCCAGCACACAGTCAGCACTCACAGGAGAATTCTTCTGATGTGTGCCCTTCCAAATTTTATCTCAGAGAGTTCCGTGCCAGGAACAGGGGCTGTGCACGTGGCCCCCACACTGCGAGAGCACTTCATAAGCAGTGTTTGACTATGGCGACAAAAACACCGCAGTGCCGCCAGTCCCTGCCAGGCCGGGACCCAGAGTAATCCACACAAACAAACATGTACAGGGCATCTCACAAGGGACTTTCTGCCAGAGTTAGGTAAGCAGGTCACCTCTGACAAAGGAAAGGGGGAGCCCAGAGGTCTCTCTCTCCCCAGCAACAGCTCTGGGTTTGGGGGGCAAAAACACAAACTGAACAAAAATGGCAATCCTTCCAGTTACCCGCTGCACTTCGCCACGGCAAGGAAGATACTTTCCAGACTAGCGTCGGGCCTGTGGGTCCTCCTCTCTCAGAAGGAGGGAGTGGCAGGACTCAACTCAGAAAGGGTCACTAGTTCTAACCGCAACCCCCAGAGACACAAGGGGCTGATGGTGACTGTGCAGGAAGGGACAAGAAGTTAAAAAATACAAAAGCAATTGCTCCACGTGCCTGGAGCCTGGGTCTGGCTGCCAGCAATGGCAGTGGACTGCAGTTCTGTGATCCCAGTGGTGAAGGCCACAGCAGGTTACTGGCGAGGATGAAGGGTGACGGGAAAGAAGCCATGGCCCACGTGCAACTAGCGTTCCAACACGCCGGTGGCCTCTTCTCCTCTTCCTTTTCAGAGTCACTCCCCAAGCAACTAGGCTACTAAACTTCCTTGCAGAAAGCCACACCTTCAGACTGGCTTCAATCAATGACAAATTAATGAGATAAAAAGTGATGTCCACAAATAGAAAGACAAATGCATAAACGTTTTCTTCCCACCCTTTCCAAAGTGCCGAAATGTAAAATATTTAACTATTCTAGTCCACTGCTGGCGTGGAGAGCCCGGTGCCCTGACACGTGGAACTCGATATCATTTGTAACACCAATTAAGGAGGTTCATTTACTATGCCACACAACTTCCTGCCCTAATGCTCAACGAGCCAGGAGATGAGCAGTTTGTTGGGAGTACAAAGCGCCATATGGCTGCCAGGTTCTCCCTGGCCGACACCACAGACGGAGGGAAAGGCTGCTCCGTCTCTCCACGCTGCAGTTCTCACAAGCTGACAGAAGGGATTTCCTAAAGCCCCATCTGGTATGAAAACCTCTGCTGGGCAGAGTGGTTTGGAACAGTGAGGGGGTAGCTGGTAATGACAGGCTAGGGCCATATGCTCTGAAGAGAGAAGATCTAAAGAAGTGGCTGGGAGTCTGCATGCGAGAGGGGGACAGGGAGCCAGAATCGGTCTGGAATCAAAGAGACTGTGTCCCGGCTCCAAAGGCAAGCACTTCTAGTGGGGGATAGGGTTTCTGTGGCTTGTGTCATGGTGGATCCGTTTGCTGATATTGTCAGGAAAGAGTTCAAGTTTGCCCACGTTCACGCGGAGTAGCGCATTTTCACTTGAGCGCTGGGACCTTGATCTGCAACGTTCTTTGTGAGATGTGTCACCAGACAAGTTCAACTCAGAATGTTGAGGTCATAACAGAGATAATGTTTCCATACCAGGTCTTTACAGGACCGATCAGGTTAAAACAACAGAAAAAGGGAGAAAGAAAGTGAAGGAATAAGGACTATGTGGAAGCGAAAGTGCCATTCCTTGTGGACTTGGGGAACCTACTGGAGGAATATGCTTGTCAGGGTGGTAATATCTCCAGCTCTCCCCCTTAGTTGGAATGTGGTGGATGCCACCAATTCACCCTAACCAACCCACCCTCGTGGCTCAGTACAAAACATAAGGCCGTCAAATTTGGAAGCTGACCATAACTGATGAAAGGACTTTGCAAAAAAATATGCCAGCAAAGTTCCTTTGTTAGTTTTTGTTTGTTTTTCAGATGGGGTCTTGCTTTATTGCCCAGGCTGGCCTCAAACTTCTGGGCTGAAGTGATCCTCCTGTCTTAGCCTCTCAAGTAGCTGGGACTATGGGCTCCATAGGCCTGAGCCACCACACCCAGTACAAAAAAAAAAAAAAAAAATCCATCCAAGAAGCCTTCTTCATCTGGAAAGAGACCTCTCCACCCCCGTAGACAGTGTTGGTGCAGCTTCCTGAGTACAGGACAACAGGGCTCCCCGCGGCCTCCTCAGTTCTGGGCAGGCTGACCAGCCATGACCCTGAAGCTCCAGGCTCTGATTTTCTACTAATGCTCAAACTGAGCACTTGGATGACATGTCCAGCAAGGACTTACTGCACATGATAGAACCCCTGGGACCAGGTACTATGGTGAAAAGTGGCCAGTGAGAAAAGAGAGGTCAATTTCATAAACTGTGGAAACAAGGGAGTTTTTAGATGCGAAGTGATCCACCAAGTCAAGAGCAAGAACGAATCCCACCCTGCTACAATCCCATCATCAACATCCTTACAGGGTTTAAAACCAAAAGACTATCCCACCTCTCCCTCCTTAGACGAGTCCCTTACGCAGCTTTGCATCTTCAGTGCCCTACCTGTGGTAGGTACTCAATCATGGCAGTGACGGTGGCTCCTCCCATGTCACCCGGCAGGTGAAATGAGAGGCAGAAACAAGCCAGCCCATGTTGCATTTTCACACATTCACCAGGGTCCCTCAGCAGCTACTCAATGCACTGCCATCCAGAACAGAAATAAGGCATAGTCTCAAAACTTTCTGCAGCTTCCTGTAGATCAGGAACGCGATTGCATAACACCTACTAACCCAAATGCTATTATAAATTACAAGTCAGCAGGGCGAGCTTTTCCACGTCTGCTCTCCGAAATGAAAATAAGAGCAGGAAGTTTGGTTTGTGAGAATGACGACAGGCTTATCATTTCAGCACCATCCCTACCTGTTCCACCACGGAGCCATTAGCACTCAGCGCAGCAAGCTTTTCAATTTCCTACTTGATTGTTATTTCATCAGGGATTTTTTTTTTTTTTTTTTTTGCCTTGGCTGCATAGAAAGCTCTGTTTCTTGGCAGAACTTTCCGAGTGCCCAGTTATAAACCCCTTGTTACCACTTTCCTGCTTCAGGAAGTCCCCACTGAGCCCCAGCCAAATGACAAGGAGAGGAAAGGAAACATTTACAATGATGTGAGAAATTCCCAGTCTGGAAAAAAAAGATCAAAGGGGATAGTCATAAGGGACCGTTCTGCGTGGAGCCTGGCACGGAAAGGCCCTCCATAAATTGGACTGGGCTGGTCCGAGAAGGTAACCACATCACCTCCCCGGGAACCCAGCAAGCCAGGCGCCTCCACGGCTCTGAAAACAGTACCAGCCACGCTGCTGCAGACTGGCTGTGTCCAGGGCAAAAGGAATCGTGCCCTGCACTAAGAAACTGTGATCACCATGTACCGAGATGCCTTATATAGAAACGGACTGTGGCTTGCAGTGTTCCCCCGTACCAGCTCTTGAAATGAAAGGGTTCCACAGCACAGAGAAATAAGTAACAGCAGGGAGAAAGAGAGAGGGAGGTAAATTGTTTGGAAAGTAGAAGACAGGGTGGAAAAGATGAAATTCAAGACAGATGTGTGAGGGCCGCAAACATATGTCTTTGAATTTATGCATCCAAGTGATTCATGTAGAATAAGGGAAAAAGAACTACATACCCAATATAGAAATAAATATAGGAGTAAATACAGAACCAAGTATCACATTCCCCTATTCTTCCAAAGAAACATCAATTCACATCTCTCTTTCCGCTGAATAAAGGTGTTACGAAACAGGGTGAGTGAAGGATCCAAGATGAAACGCTATTAATTAAGCGAGGTTCTCTGTGGTCCCTGTCACTCTCAGGAGGACGTCAACTACCAACAATTCATTTCTAATTACTGAACACTGATTCTTATCTCCACAAGGTATTGCCGCTGCTTAACGTCAGCAGAATTGAAAAAAATAGTGGTATTTGCCAGGTTAATGCCTGGCCATTACGAAAAAAATAAAACAGGAAATTTAGATGGGCGTTTCCATCAAAACACAAAAGTCCAAGACTCTGGCAGGAAAGACATTTTTACAATGCATTATTAGTGTGTGTTGTTTTACTTCTAAACAGCTAACTCAAAGAGGCCACCGCACAATTGGTTCCAAATGTCTCATACTGGGAAGAAACGCAGGCGGCCTGCTTCGCTGGTTAATGTCTCTCAGTTTGAGGCTTTAGAAGGTAACAAGAAAGAGGACAACAGCAGGAGTGTCCCCGATGCTAGATGTGCTAGAAAGATGGGGTAAAGCGGGGTCCAGGGACGTAACACAGCGGGTGGGGGAGGTGACTGAGTTTTTCTGGATAGGCCAAGTGCCACCCATCATGTCCACACCATGCTCGTGTCTAGTTGTTTTTCTTCAATAGACATTTATTGAGCATCCAAAGCCTACCGAGTATTTGTGCCAGAGGCTGTGGGGCTAGAAAGATTAAGACAAAGCTCCCTGCCTTTAAGAGAGGAGAGGAGCCTGACAAGTACCCAAGCCTGTTTCTTCCCTGGACACTCCACTCGGGTGCCAGTCCCTGCCCCAGCCACACCCTGAGCAGTGGTGCGCCTAGGGGCATGCCTGTTCCATGGGCTCCAGTCTTGCTTGGGCCATCCGTGATTACAATGCATGTGGACACTGGATCTAAAACCAATCATACTCTCTCTCCTAGGAACTTAGAAATGGGATACAAAGATGGATTCAGTAAGATCAGAGCTTCCCAACCAGTGGGCTACAAACAGGCTATAGGAGGGCGCCATATGGATCCTCTCAGCCTTTGGGGCAGCTGGAGCCCCTTCTCCCTCCAAGTCCTTGTCCACTGGTGGCCAGCTGCCTTGTCCCTTTACCCCTGCAGACAAGCAATGATCATTTCCCACGTGTGGCAGCACGCGGAAAAGGTAGAGAAATGCTGATTAGATGGACGGTGGTGGAGTGGGGACCAAAAACTCACGTCAAGGACAGGCAGGAGCAGCCTTGTTGGGCCAGGGACAAGCAGAGAGAAATAGAGCTGGCGGAGAGAAGGGGACAGAGAAGGGGCAGCACGAATGACACCAGAGAGTTAGAGAACAGAGGGGAGAGCAAAGGAGAGAAACAGCGCAGCCCCAAGGAGGGTGAGAGGGACCCTGAAATCCCATTTCTGGTCCCTCTGGGTCCCGGCTGAACGCAGTTTCCTGGATCTGATGCCCATGTGATTAGCGACTGTATTCTGAGAGTCTAACCCAATCTATTTATGCCAGTTTGAGTGACTTTCTGCTCCTGGTAAACAACTCCTAACTAAGACAGGTGTGTGGGTATGTGTGCACAGAGGGCCCATGGACATCACGAAATCCTCACTGCTTAAAACGCCAGGGAAAGAAACGCTGTCAATTCTTTCAAATCCCTTTCTCCTGTATCACTCTTCTATCCTCCTGGCAGAGCCCTGGGATCCTGGGGAGAAACTCCTGCTGGTGCCAGGCATGAGGAGGAGGAAGCAAGAAGACTTGCCCCAGATGACAGGGCACACAGTCCCAGGGCCTCTGCCCCGCCGCCAGCAGCCCTTGAAATACAGAAAGAACTTCAATGTGAGCCTAAAAGACCTCGTACGTTTCGCATGTGTGTGGATATGAGAAAAATCAGTCTGCTACTCTGATGTGTGGGTCAAACGAAGGGAAGGTGGCCGTGAACAAACTCACAAACTTGCCAAGAGAAGCCTTTTTTTGAGGTCCCAGAACGAGGTTCTTCCTCCAGGAAGGTTCTGTACTCTCTTTGTCTCCAGGGGACGCAACCCTGAGCTGAATCAGGAGGGAAGAAAGTCTGAGGTTTCTTCTATGGACAAGATGAATGGCCACTTTATTTTCTTATTTTTATTTTTTGCCAAAGCATTTAAGGAATTGTTATTCGGATACTGGGACACAAAGTGAGAATCTGGGTTCCTGGAGGCCCACAACCAGGCCTGCGTGCCGATCAGCTGCCCTCCCCACCTGCAATAAATTCCACTACCTTCCTAACGTCCGTGCTGGTGAGTGAGGAACAGCAAATATGCTCAAGTCACTGGTCAGGAGCTCTGTCCTGGTCCACTTCAAGTTCTTTTTTTTTTTTTTTTTTTTTTTATAACCTAGGGCCCAGATTTTGCATTTTTGAGCTCAACCCAATTCTCCCTTTCTGGTGCCCTGCCAGCCAGCACGGTGCATTGGTCACAAACGGGCCTATCCTGTGACCAAGCACCAAGTTCTCATGGCCACCCAGCACCATGCGCCCATGGCCATAATGGGCAGCGGCAAGGAAAGAGCCCAAGGGCTGTCTACTCCCAGGGGGAGGCCAGGGCCCTGTGCACCAGCGGCTGCGAGGGGATGCCCCGTCCTGATGTCCAGCTCTGAGATCCCTTCCAGGAGCCACTGCTGGTCCTGACTGAGGTTCTCCCCACACATGACCCTCGTCCCTTCAATTACTTTCCCAAGGTTTAGTAGCACACATTAAGGTGCTGTTCGGAAGCAGACACAGCAAGTCTCCCCCAGCTTTAGTTTCCAAAGACAGCTCAGTGAGGGACTGCTGTCAGCGGACACTCCCAGGCCAGGTGCACCCCCGCACTCTCCTCTGGGCTGGTTCCGGAAGCCACCAGTGCCACAGAACCGAAACGGGCTGAGTATAAAGTTTCTGAGGTTGCAACAAGACTTGATTTTCTCCTCCGGAACAGAAATGTCCCAGTGAATCAGCCCTTGAATATGCCACTAATCACTTGCTTAGGAAACTTAAACTGCTGAGGCCTTCTGAATAAAAACCACACATAAATTGATTCTCCATAAGGAGCATGAGCTTTCTGGGACAGCCTGACCGTTTTAAAGTGCACAATAATTCTGTCAACCTTTAGCAGAATAGCAGAACCGAACTGTTAAATGTCAACAAGTTTCAAACTGGTCTCTGGACCACCCGTGGAAGGGTCTGTGTCCAAAAGCAGGGCAATTCGGCGGAGAAGCAGGGTTGCAGCGCCCTTGAGCTCTGCTCTTTGCTAAGCAACAGAGAGCCCCAAAGTTCCCCAGGCTGAAATGAAGACGGCCGGGACAAAGGGTGAGGCCAACCCTGCCTGCTCCCGAGAGCAGCTGCAAGCTGCCGGGGACAGAAATGCTCAGACTGCGCAAGGGCAGCAAGCAGGGGCGCTGAGGGGTCACAGAGGAAATGCGAGGCCGTGTCCCCCCACCACAAGGGAGGGCAGGCTGGGAAGCAGAGTGGCCACGCCGGCCGGGCTGTGTACGTCACTTCACTTCTCTGAGAAAGCTACTTCCGCTGTAAACTGGGAAAAAAAAAATCACCGTTCTTGCCTCATAGGCTTGCTATGAGGATCAAACCAGACGTGAAATCCAGATGGCTTCTTCCAGCGCCCACGTTTCCCAAACTCAATCGTTGGCATATACCGTTCACAATTTGTGCCCCTCTAACTCTGGCTCTTATTTACTTATTTTGCTTTGAGTAGACGCCTTTTTAAAAAACAAATCTATTTTGAACATTGCAATTGTACATGGAGAACCAGCACCACTTGCCATAAACAGAGGGTAAGTGTCAAAATAAAAATGACGACGACCAAACGATTATTAAATTTGATCTCGCCTCTGCCGCCTGCAGAAGGCTGATGTCTTCTTGCTCTACTGGAAGGAGATTAGCAAGTTTTCCAGTGGTTTAAAGATGGAGCAGCACATCAAGACTTTCTCCTGATATAACCAGAGACTTGAAACAGAGAATGGAAAAAGCATGATGTAGCTCAGTCAGGGGCGCCAATCTCAGTAACAGTCCTGCCACCGTAATTCCTAGGTCCTGTGCCAGGGGAGGCAGTGGTGAGAAAAGGGAACAAGAATCCAGTGCCTGGCTTATCCCTGCACGCCTTCCAAGGCCCCGCAGCCTCCAGAAGGCTCTTGGCCAAGGAGGAAACCCTGCTGGCTCGGCCTCAGTTCTCCTGCCGTCTGGGGGACTCTGCCCCACAAGCCCCATCAGTGAGAACCCGTGTCAGCCACAGCCAGTGGTGTCTCCATGAAGGACCTCATGAAATTCACCACTGACCAGGAGGCGGGCTGCATGCTCCCCGGATGCCTCGTGTAGACAGCTGTGTCTTGCTCCCCAAATGTATGCCTGTTTTCTCGCTCCTTTCTACATCCAGAAAAAGTCAGGAGGGGATATGCAGACAGGCTTGTGTCTGAGTGTCCACACTGATGTCCACAAAGTTTCAAGGGGAAAAATACCCACTTCCTTTCCTTCCTAACCTGGCTCCCAGAGCTCTGAGTTGGTGTCAGATTTGGATCTGGGCACCTGGAAGTGTGTGTGGAGCAGAAAGTAGGGCTGGATGGGGGATGGCGGGGGCGGGAGGGAGCGAGGGAGGACCACAGTCTGCTCTCTGAATCAGCCCTGGGGTTAAGCTTTAGCCAACCCTAACTGAACCCATCCTTGCAAAGGAGGCCTGGAGTTCTCTCCAGCACAAATTACAAATCGGAAGGAAAGAGCTTCACCAACAATGTTTAATGCAGTATTTCCCAGGCCAAGCTACATCAGAATACCCTGGGGGTAATGCAAATTTCTGGGCCCCACCTTTGACCCACTGAATCTCACTCTCTGGGAATGAGACCCAAAAATGTCAATTTCAAAAAAACAAAACAAAACAAAACAAAAACAAACCCAAAAAAACAGTGCCCAGTAACTCTTGCCCACTGAAGTCTGAGCCACCCGGGCTCTTTCCCATATGGTATCCCTTTGTTGTTACTGCACTTCCCCCAGCCACACCCCCCCCCCCTTTAATTCTTAGTGTCCTTGTCCTGAAGATCTCAGGTCAAAGGTCACCTCCCAAGGGAGCCTCTCTGCCCACTGCCCCCTTCCAAGTCTAGTCCAGGTCCCCCACTATATGTCCAAGCCCTGGCATTCTTCCTTCATAGTACTTATCACAATTTTCACTATATATTTGTGACTTGTCGAGTAATGTCTGTCTTCCCCACTGGACTCTAGAGCTCTGAGGGGAGCAGGGAGGTATTAATATTTAGCCCACCCTAGCCGGCTGTACCCCAACTTCCAGCATAGTGCCTGGCACAAAGTAGGCTTACAATAAAAATACCTGTTGATTAAGTAAATGAATCTGGAATAACTGCTTCTAATTCTCATTTCCCACCATACCCCACTGTTCTCACTGAGGTTTTTCAGGTACTTGGAGTTCTTATTATAGCAGGTACTGGGAAGGGGGACCCCGCTGCTAAAATGTTTCTCAGTTAAACATACTTTAAGTGATCCCACCTGCTTACCTGAGTGGAGTTTTAAGAGTTTAAAACTTTTCATATACTAACATAGAATCGTAAGAGGCAGCCACCAAATCTCCTGAATCTGACAGCACCCTAAGGGGCTCCAGGAAAGCTTTGCCCAGGGTGACAAGCAGAGGGAAGTGAACACTTTCTACCCAATCCAAAGTATCTCCTCTAAGGCTAGTAAAAACTTGATGGCTACCCCCTCCCATTGAAATGTGGGTAAAATTTCCCCCAGATTTATCCCATAAGTTCTATTCATGAAAAAGTCTGTTGAAAAGCTTTGTTTGAATTAGTGTAACTCTCTCTGAAAATGTGCCCCAGAAGGGAGCAATCCTCTCATTCTTCAACAAGTGGAGGCACAGACCCATCTGATCCACCACCAGTTCTGGCAGCCAGATACCCACAAACGTTTAGCTCTGCCATGGGATATGTAGAATAAATTAAGTTTAGGGGGAAAAATCATAAAACAAGCCTCTAAGTCTAAAGACTCTGTGTACCTTGGCAGGGGGAATGTGTGTGTTACAACAAACCCGACCCCGTGTGCCAGAGAACTCCATCCAGACCAGCAGAAAGTGATTCCTGTCATATGAGACGGGGCAACTCAACAGCCGTGCCCTAGGGGAGAGGGAGATAAGCGGGTCCAATCCAGCCTTGCATCTGCCAAAATTCTTTTCCATCACGGCTGAGGAAAGAAAAGCCTAAAACCCTGAATGAGAGAAGATGGACATTCTAGAGTCAAAGCTTTTGCAAGCACAAAACAAACATTAAACTCCTCGGGAAGGCTTTCTCACTGAAGTCTTTACCGGCTGGGACTCTGACTGGACGTGTTCTGGAAGGAGAAGAATCTTAAGTCCTTGTAGGGCACGCTCTAGGATGGAAACCTACTGGGTTCCGCTGCTCTTGCTAAGTACTTTTCTTTCACTAGAAACTCCGATTTCCATGGCTGAGCCTGCCCTGCACCTGGATGACCAAGTTCACCTGGACCCAGGCAGACTAATTAGTTTACAAGGCCCAGCCGTATCATCCGCAATACAGTGAGACTAAACTAGTACAACTGATCCATTGTTGGCAAAAGAGGCATCGCAGAGGGCCGGGCGCGGTGGCTCACGCCTGTAATCCTAGCACTCTGGGAGGCCGAGGCGGGAGGATCGATTGAGGTCAGGAGCTCGAGACCAGCCTGAGCAAGAGCGAGACCCCGTCTCTACTAAAAATAGAAACAATTTATATGGGCAGCTAAAAATATATATAGGAAAAAATTAGCCGGGCATAGTGGCACATGCCTGTAGTCCCAGCTACTCGCGAGGCTGAGGCAGAAGGACCACTTGAGCCCAGGAGTTTGAGGTTGCTGTGAGCTAGGCTGACGCCACGGCACTCACTCTAGCCTGGGCAACAGGGTGAGACTCTGTCTCAAAAAAAAAAAAAAAAAAGAGGCATCAGAGAGTACTGATTGGTGACTTGCTTAGTAAGTCAGGGTTTCTCAGGCCAGTGTTTCATATGGGACTCAGGCCACCTCATGCCCATCGTGCTTTTTACCATTCTGTGGAGAAATCCCCCAGAAACATCAGATTATCTACACCTTTTTATGGACTTTTGCATCTTCAGGTAGGTAAAGGTCATGTAATTCAGCCAAGTTCATTGCCACTTTATAACAAGGATGATTTTCCTCCAGTTTCCAATAACATGCTCCTTGTTCTGTCTGAGACCTCCTCAGAATGGCCTTTAGCATCCACATTTCTACCAACATTCTGTTCACAACCACCTAGGTATTCTCTATGAAGACTGACGTTTTCTCTACAGCTCTCCTCTTTTCTTTCTAAGCCCTCACCAGAACTGCCTTTCAAGTTCTGTTCACCGCAATGCAGGCTTTTTCTATCGTGAACCTCAAAGTCTTCCAGACTCTAAACGTTGCCCAGTTCCAAAGCTACTTACACATTTTCAGGTATTTGTTAGAGCAGCACCCCCACTTCTTGGTACCAATTTACTTCTGTCTTAGAGCGTTCATGCTGCCATAACAAGACACCACAGACTGGGGGACTTATAAACAACAGAAATTTATTTCTCACAGTTCTGGAGGCTGGGAAGTCCAAGATCAAGACACCAGCAGATTCAGTGTCTGGTGAGGGCCTGCTTCCTGGTTCACAGATGGTGCCCTCTTATTGCATCATTATATGGTAGAAGAGGTCTGTCTTGGGCCTCTTCTATAAGGGCACTAATCCCATTCATGAGATCCCCACTCCCATGATCTAATCACCTCCCAAAGGCTCCATTTCCTAATACTGTCACCTTGAGGGTGAGGATTTCAACACGTGAATTTTGGGAGGATACAAACATTCAGACCCAAGCATAGGCCAAGGGCATGAACTCAACTTTGGGCTACTGAGACTTGTTCAGAACCTGTATTATAAATAGTTATACAAGAGTCACAATGAGAAATGTTTTCCCAAGGAGCAGTTTCAAACAGATTAGAACAGATTTCCATTCTGGACTCTCTTCTTTGTAACTTGTTTCTAATGATCTAATAACTGATACTACTTTTGGATGAGGTGGGCACATGCACTCTACAACAAAAAATGGGGGTAGGCCTTCTTTTACCATATATGATGTGAGTTTATCATCTCGATGGGACAACTGACCTTGCTAACTAACTGTTACCAGGAAGGCTAAACACCAACTATTCTAAAGCTAAAGTTATTATTTTTGGTAGATGCTTCCCACCTTTTAGTTTATTTTAGTTGCTTGATTTTTAAATTAAGTAACAATCCCATATGACAAGCTACTTCCTTTAGTTACCATCAAAATAGTTTATCCCTGAGAGTTCACCAGGAACCAGGATCAAAGATGGGTAGTCAGTGAGGGATGTGCTGAGGGTTTTCTTTCTTGGCCCAGGTGACTGAGTGGTTTTACATATTCTAAACTTTGTTCAGTCTCAAAACATGCCATATTGGGTGGAACTTGGGAACTCACTCCCCCAACTATCTGGGTGCCAGAGCAGATTCAGAAGTGTTTCTGAGAGGAGTCCTAGCCCTCCCACCAGGGGCCCTCCCTCGACAAAGCTGAGCACAGGAGTAACACGGCCATCCCACCTGTTCTTATTGAGCTCCCTGGCTTTCACAAGAGGATGCCAACCGTAGGTGACTACGGTCCAGGCATAACCAGGAAGTACAATATTGAACTCACTGCCCTTCGCCTGGGGGAGAGAAATGCTTGAAGAATATCCTTCCAGGTAATCTAAAATATGTGCCCACTTTAAGGCAGAGCAGTAGGGAGCTGAACTTCATACTGACCACTTCTAAAAGCAGTTTCACTAAATGTCTCTTTGGTGGAATGCCATCAGTGGTTATCTGAAGACAGTAAGACAGATTTATAATAAGATACTATTGAAGGCATCCCTCAATAGATCACACAAATTCCTCTCTATGTGGGTTCCTGGAAGAAATATCCATGTTCTTCTTAAGCACTTGGTTTGATTTTATCTTGCAGACACTACAAATTGTGGAACAGATATGGTTTTCTTTTTTCTCACTGGCTGTTAGGAAGGTCATGAAAAATTTTACCTTCCCATGTAGCAGATACACAGGTCACCATGACACATATTTTTAGTCACATGGTTAATTCTATTTTGTCGTCTTCTTACTTTATTTCTTATCTTATATATCTTATATCCTTGTTTTTCATTTTGTCTTACCTTTATTTTATCCTGCCACATTTTATGCTGCCTTTTAAGTCAGCTTAAATCTTTTTTTGAATATGTAGGCATATGTTTTGTTTCTAGAAGAAACTTCAGTCCCCTTGATCTGAAATAAGGACTTTCTTTCAGATATACATAAAACTATTGTGAAACCTCTAGTTTTCAAGAATATTCATTAAAGCAGTGTCTGTCTGTATCAGTGGTTACCATCTTCCCAAATACCACTAGGGTCATTAAAATATGGCATTGGGCAATGCTTTTCTAAGCAGAATTCCTTATTTACACCTGGAGGAAATCTTTTTCAGGTGGAACAAGTATTCCTAAATAACACTGAATAAAAGAGTGAGAATGTTATTCACTTTGTAATTTTCTTTTGGTCCTTCCAATTATCATAGGAGAAAAGTCTTAATTTAATGTCAACAAATGATTAACATTTCTCCAACACCCGCTCATCTCCTTTTTTAATCAAAGATATAAATCTAAATCTTATAAATGAATGTATTTAAAGAAAAATATTAAATAAACGGTAGTATACCTGATATTCTGATATGACAAAACCACAAAGGTGATACTGGTATGGCTGAAATATGGAAGATATTTGCACAGTGAAAACCTCAAGCTTCACCTTCTATCCCATATCCTGCCAAGACCAGGCAGTGGCCAGTTTTCTGAATTTATTTACTCTACTTTGCCCTGACATGATCAAAATGGACTTCGTCCACCAAGGAAGAACTGACAAAATGATTTAATGTTGGAAAGATCTGGTTCAAAGGCCATCCCACCTCCACTATCTGGGAGAGTATCTTCACTGAGAAAATTTTCCAATCAAGAAAAGGACCAAGTTATTCCAGGAAATCCTTTCAGATCCAGTTTCCTGTCCAGCTATCATTTTAAGATGAAGTCTTCTCAGTCTGACCCCTAAACTATATTTAATGAAACCCATTAGATGTGTTTTTCCATGTTGACCAGTAATAGTTCAAAGCTGTCACTCAGAAGTGGGATAAAAAGTCACTCCCTAAATTCACCAAAGGAGTTAAAACCAGAAATACTGGAGAGACTCCTACTGAGGTCATTTGGAGTTTAAGGGAAATTTTTGGTTTGGGTTTTCTCCTAGTTTTAATTGCTTGTAAAAGCTCCTTAATGTCAAGTAAAGAACAACAACAACAAATGTGAAAAGTTAACTTCCCCGAGATGTTTATTCAAGAGAAAAAATTTGTTCCCTGCAACTCTTATGCAGGAGGTTAAACCAGATAATACTGTATGCAAAGGAAAGGGAAACCCAAATTACTCCAGTACAAAACAACAGCTGCACTAAAAGGCCTGCCAGAGAAGCAACTTATCTGCTTAGTCACAAACAGTTTCACTCTGGGATCTCAGATCTGCTCCAGGGATACCAGAGTCAGTTCCACTGCTGTCAAAAGGGATTAAACAGCCCATCAAACCCAAACTTCCTTGTATGTGAAAGGCCTGCCCCTCAGGTTGTCCTGGTCATCCCTTAATTATCCTCCCACAGGGTGCTTTGCCTTTTTCACAGACTGCTAAGCAATAGACGAAACCAGGCAAATTAACAGGGTGAGGGAAGATAAGGAATTCCACTGTTTCCTTTTTTTTTTTTTTTTTTTGAGACAGAGTCTCACTCTGTTGCCCAGGCTAGAGTGCTGTGGCATCAGCTTAGCTCACAGCAACCTCAAACTCCTGGGCTCAAGTGATCCTCCTGCCTCAGCCTCCCGAGTAGCTGGGACTACAGGCATGCGCCACCATGCCCGGCTAATATTTTCTATATATTTTTAGTTGTCCAGCTAAGTTCTTCCTATTTTTAGTAGAGACGGGGTCTCACTCTTGCTCAGGCTGGTCTTGAACTCCTGATCTCAAGCGATCCTCCCGCCTCGGCCTCCCAGAGTGTTAGGATTACAGGCGTGACCCACCACGCCCAGCCTCCACTCTGTTTCTGACATGTTCCCCTGGTCACAGCTGATCCTGAGGCCCAGAACCTCCAACCATCCCTGTTTGTGCATAAGACCAGGTCCCGGTATGGATGGGTATTGGTTACTTGTGCAGTGAGGAAGACGGAAAGGATAAACTGGAAACTAATGAAAATGGTTACTTCTGGCAGTGAAAGTGAAACTTCTCTTAGTATGTTGTTTTATACTGTTTTAACTTTTGAACCTCGTAAATATTTTACTTATTAAAAGAATAAAATCAAGTAAAAAGCATGAGGGAAAAAGCAAATCTTAAAGTTGAACAGGAACAGAAACATTTGAGCCTAACTATATATGATAATTATTATCTATCTGTACAAAAAAGGCAAGTAGGCTGGGCACGGTGGCTCACATCTGTAAACCTGGCACGCTAAGAGGCCGAGGTGGGAGGATTGCTTGAGGTCAGGAGTTCAAGACCAGCCTGAACAAGAGTGATACGAAATAGAAGAAATTAGCCAGGCATGGTGATGAGTGCCTGTAGTCCCACCTACTCGGGAGGCTGAGGCAGGAGAATTGCTTGAGCCCAGGAGTTTGAGGTTGCTGTGAGCTACGATGATGCCATAGCACCCTAGCCCAGGCAACAGAGCAAGAGTTTGTCTCAAATAAATAAATAAGGCAAGTAATTCAAGTGACTTTTGAATATAGCTCTCTGATTAGCTCTCCTTTCTTGGATGTAGTCTAAGGACAAAAGAACTGAAAAGAAGTCTTGAACTTTACTTGGTAGGTTTATCATTGGCCTTGATACTGGTTTTGCAAATCTGCACACAAGGTTCTCACTGTGGGACACAAATACAGAATGGGAAAAGTGAGGAAGGGTCCTGTGACACTAGTTCTGAATTGAACATACCAGTATGAATTCAAGATTTTAAAAAACTTTTTAAATTCCTTAGCTCTTTCTAACCCAGCAATAAGCATACTTCAAGCCCAGATCTTGGTTTCTAAAGATCATTTCTCCACCAAAAGGAGGCAGAGTTTCTTAGAGAAATAGCTCATTAATTGCAAGACTGGGGCAGGGAAAGGACAAGCGGGGCTTGAACATCTTACTGTGCTGGAAAACCAACCAAGTGCTTAAAGAATGTCGGGGACGTGTTAGAAGGACTCAAGGAGCCATCTTGAAAAAATTCCCATTGACCAAATTTGGGATAATTAGAGCATTAAAAAAATAAGAAAGCTAATGGACTATAGCAATTGAATTGAAATCCATGTGTCCAAAGTGATACTAAAAAATGGCGGGGGGGGGGAACACAAGGGTCTCTTCTTTATAAAAGAATACAAGCTAATAAATGCAGAAGGAGTGACAATTTAAAGATTAACATTCTGTAATTATCCATGTAAAAACAAACTCAGGAAAGGATCATCAACAAATCAATAAGTACTAAAGCTGCTGAGTAACAAGTTATTGGGAAGAGGATACTCCTATAGTTTTAAAGTGTCACACCACTTATTGCTCATTAATTACAAGGGAGAAAAGCCTTTACAAAATAGAGAGCTCTGGCAGTCATTACCGTCACCAAGCACTTAAACTCAGCATCATCAATAATGGTCCACAGCTGTTATGTGCCTCCTGGTGAGATGCAATAGGAAGTATACAACATCAGCGCTGTCGTATTCTTGACAAAAATGTTTGACCTGAATCTAATCACGAGGGAAAAATTGAACAAATTCAGATTGTGGAAAATTCTACAAGACATCTGACCTACACTCTTCATGTATCAATGTTAAGTTTCTTGGCTTTGATGAGGGCACTGTTATAAAGGGAACATCCTTGCTTTTAGGAGATACATACTAAAATGTTTAGGAGTGAAATACCAGGATATACAAAATCTATTTTCAAATACAGTAATCCTTCAATACACATAGGGGATTGGTTCCAGGACCTCTGCATATACCAAAATTCAAACGTACTCAAGTCCCTCAGTCAGCCCTGTGGAACTTGCACATACAAAAAGTCAACCCCCCATACAGGCAAGTTTCACATGCTGCAAATACTGTATTTTCTTTTCTTCTTTTTTTTTTTTTTTTTTTTTTGTTTTTTGACAAAGTGACTTGCTCTGTTGCCCAGGCTAGAGTGCAGTGGTGTCATCTTAGCTCACTGCAACCTCAAACTCCTGGGCTCAAGCAATCCTCCTGCCTCAGCCTCCTGAGTCGCTGGGACTACAGGTGTGCACCACCATGCCTGGCTAATTTTTTTTTTGGTAGAGACTTGGGTCTCCCTATGTTGCTCAGGCTGGTCTCAAACGCCTGGCCTCAAGTGATTCTCCTGCCTCAGCCTCCCAAAGTGCTAGACAGGTGCGAGCCACCAAGCCTGGCCTAATGCTATATTTTTTATTTGCATTTGGTTGAAAAATTCTGCATATGAGTGGACCCTCACGGTTCAAACCCTTGTGTTCAAGGGTCAACTGTAGTTTAGAGGAAGAAATATACCCACCACTTATACATCTGTAAATATTTATAACACAGGTTCATAAAAGTATGCCCTCCAGATCAGCAATGGCAACCATCCCTTGAGAACTTAATGTGACAGAATGATTACAATTGGTAAATTTAGGTGGGATTTGCTACACTGCAACTTTTCTGTAAGTTTGAAATTTCCCAAAATAAAAAGTTGGGAGTCGGGAGAAGAAGTCTTAATCCATTTCCTTCTCAGGGACTCAAAACCATGGTTCTTCAAATTATTGATTCTTGAATTTGCCTAAGTGTCCAGGAGTGCTAAGTTACATTGATCTGTGTTCTCTAGTTCCATGTACAACATGGGATGAGATGTCAACCTCAAAGTTCTTAGGTCACGGGGGCAGACTGTATGGAAGGAAATAAAACCGAGGAACAAATCAGGCTCTGTCCATATGAGCTGCTGCCTTTGTTGTATAGGCTGTTTTCCCCTGATAAACATCAGTTACACCAAGAAGAGTATGAGGTTTTGGAGAAACTCATCTTGCATTTCTTCCCTCTCCAGACAATTCTCTGTTCCAACATCTCAAAAAACGTCTGACCAGACTTCCACTCACAGATCATTTCCAAGCTAATTGTAATGGAAACCATAAGAACTCCATCTCTCACTCTGAGGCCTTCTAATTAATGGGCCTCCTTAAGGAATGTGTTTGGCACTAAAGGAGCAGAGGAGGGTACACAGTTAAGTAAGCTGCTATGAAATCTCCTGAAAATGGAGATGACCCACTAGTTGTTCAATCTCTCTGCTGCCCAGCAAAGGGCCAGATCCCCCAAAGTCTTTCCACTTCATTCAACGCAGATGAAAAGATAAAGGATCTAGAAATTAAAGTGCTGATTCTGGCCTTTTACCTCCTGCTTAAGCCTCTCCTGGAGGCCAGGCTCCCGGGTCTCAGAACTAGAACCACACCTGGGTTTATGCAAAATTATGGAATGGGACTTAACAGACAATATTACCCACATTTACTGAACAGAGGGGGAAACTGTGGTCCCCAAAGCCATCTGTCTTGCCCAGTGTCATTCATGCTCCTCTCCCTGTGCTGCCTTACAGTGGGAATGCATTTGCTGATATCCTCTGTACTAGGAGGCAACATTTTCTGGACAAGAGACACTACCAGCATTTGAGGCTGGCTGTCAGAAGCCAGAGTTACACATTTTCTGTAAAGCAATGACACTGTCCCCTACAAGAAGGACCTTGGCAATGTCTACCAAGGTTAATAATGCACGTACCCTTTGGCCTAGCAATTCCAATTCTAGAAATGTATTCTACAGATATGCATGGATGAGTACGCAAAAATGTATGTGCAACAATGTTTATCATAGTATCATGTGAAACAGCTGAAAGACTAAGGAAGGGGTGGAATGTTCATTTACAGGGGAGTAAGTAGGTTACACTATATCCATTCAATAGAATTCAGTGCTGTTATTACAGAGATTGAAGCAGGTCAGTGTATGCTGACAGAGAAAGACTGGCAAGATGTTATCAAATTTTTTAAAAAATCAAGTTTTTTTTTTTTTGTAAATAGGACAGACATTACCCATATTCATAGCTTCCTACATGCATGTCTATAAAAGCATAGAGAAGGATATTCCAGAAGGATGTGTAAGGTACAACTGAGGAGTTGTACCTCTGTTATATCCTTTAGTACAGCTTAAATTTTTTAACCACATGCATGTAGTTCTGCTTTTATAATTAAAGGAAAGTGGGGGTGGGAGGTGTCTTCTTTTAGGAAAAGAAGCCTCTGGTTGCTCAATTTCAGCCCAGGCTCTAACAAACAAAGACTTTTTAACTGAATCAGCAATGAACCTATTAGATGTGAACTAATCTAGTTTGCTATCTCAAAATATATATTCTTAGTGAAACAAATGATTTGAGCATGGGTCAGGGCAAGGCCAACATTCAAATACTGCTTTGCTGCAAACCTCAGCTGGTGCCAGCCTCAGGCTGGAGTCTGAACATGTGAGTGGAAACATTTTACAGGAAAGAAAACTGATGCCAGCTTGGTCAGCAAGTTCCCTGGGTTCTCCGGGGAATTCTTTCCAGTCCCTGAACGTTATGCTCAGAGTAGGGCCTGCACAGCTACCAAAGTATACTCTCTCTTTGTCGGAGGAAAAGTTCAGCAAAACTACATGGCTAAATGGCACTACGCGTTTGTTCTCAAAGCCTGGGAGAATAGCACTTTGGCCCTTTGAATAATCCCAAACTCGTGATTAGTAACAGAAAACTAGACAGTTTAACACTTGTGAGATTGAAAAGTCTAAACAAATGTATCAGCGGCCAATTAACTTGCAAAGGCTGTGCAGAACCTGTCAAAATGTGAATGGCCTGGGTGATTATTCTGCCTTGTCATTAACAACCCTCAGGTATAGGAACCTGACCCACTCTAGGGGACACAGTGGGGACATGTGTTGTGCTGTGGGCAGGGCTTGTGGGGCTTCCTAACTGGACCAATGCTAAATACTAGCTTCAGAGCACTCTCCCTGCGTCCATCCCTGAGACCACTTACCTCCGAGCTATTCTCCTGAACTACTGTCGACCTGACTGCCACTCCTCTCCAGGTCTTAATGAGAATCTCTGGGAAATCTCCCTGGCCTTATCCCCCTCCAACTCTCGACCTGCCAGCAGAGTGAGTGAGCGCCTCCTTGGCCATCACCCATGTGCTCAATGCCTTCGCTCTCCCCAAGAGCAGAAACCATATTCCTTCCATCGGAGTAGCTGCAGAAGCAGGCCCACCGGCCAGTCCGTGTCTGTAGGAGGAGAAAATGAGCAGAGCTAGGGAAATGTCTAGTCGGGACAAAGAGGAAAGATGCTTTCCTTTATCTCAGAAATCACTACAGCCAGTGAAAGGCGCAGAAAACACAGAGGCCCAAGTTGTTGGTGCTTCACAAGGCCAGGGAGGGAAGGTCGTCCCAAGGCGATTTCAATCACTCCAGGAGCAAGGCAAGGCGGTGGCCATGGTGGAACACAACCCAAGCCACCTGCCTCTGTTAAGTCTGGCTGTTCTCACAGATGAACTTCTAGACTTGGGGGAGCCTCACCCACCAAACCGAACAGTTCCTTTTCTCTCATCTTCTTTCTTATGTCACTATTTGTTAAGTTCTCAGTGCAAATCTGTTTCTCTTTAAAGGACAGGCAGTTATTACACACACTGGGTTACATCAAAGGCCGGAATGCCTTAGGAAGGCCACCCAGAGCAGATGCTGGCGGCCGCCCCTGGGGCTCCTGACACCGACCCGGGAGCGACCCAGCTGCTGACTCACCAGGCATCAGTTCATGCTCTCTGATCAGGGAGCTCTGGGCAGGCAACTTTAGGTTCCAGGGGGCTGCCTGACACATCTCTGTTCTGATCCGACACAGCTACAAACCTGCACAGGTTACGAAGCAGAGGGAGGTCTCTCAAGTTCTTGAGCTGCGAAGAGGACCATCTTCTCCCATCCAAGTACTAACCAGGCCCGACCCTGCTTAGCTTCCGAGACCAGACGAGATCAGGCGCATTCAGGGTGGTTTGGCCATAGACAAGAGGACCCATCTTCTCAAGGCATTTTGGCAAAAGTTCCCATCTCTGTTCACATCCACATATTTTACACTCTGAGTATTATTTCTGCAGCATTTAGACTTAATACTTTAGAAGGATTCTGTAAGACTAACTGGCATCTGCAGGTTTCAACGGAAATACTTAGGAGCTCTACCCACTAAGAAAATACTCATTCTAGTACCTAGTTCTATAAATTACCTGGAGGAATGGGTGAAAAGGAAAGGAGAACATGTTAAATAGGTAAGATCTTGACATTGTCTTTTATTTCCTCCACTCTTGGATTCCATGGACAATTATCTGCTAAGTCCTACCAATCCTCCCTGTAAGCATCTCTGGGAACCAATTCTTCACCTTTGATCTCAGCCAAGAACCGCCAACCTGCTGTCCCAGTGTTGAAGGTGGCACATGGGACATCACTGACATTTAGGAAGGGAGGAGAGGAGCTGGGCACTTGGGGCTTGCTTTAAGCCCGTGGTTCCCAATGGAGGTGATTTTGCTTTCCAGGGGACATTTGGCAATGTCTGGGGACGTTTCTGGTTATCACACTGGGAAGAGGAGGTGTTACTGGCATGTAGGTAGAGGCCAGGGGTGCTGTTGAACATCCTACAACGCACAGGACAGCCTCCCATGACAAAGAATGATCCGGCTCAAAAATGTCAGCAGTGCTAAGGTCGAGAAACTCTGCTCTAAGCCTCTGCTGGAATTTTTTTGGTTCTCATCTGGCCCCCAGTCACTTCCTAATTCTACTTCTCCACCACAGGAGCACAGGTAATGGATTAGAGAAACAAAGGGAAAATTAACTCAGCAAGGCGCTTGTCCCGTGCATATTACAAATGGGGAAAGCACTTTGAATTTACTGTGTGACTTGGAAGATTCAAGGGCAGGCTTGAATAGTCTCATTTTTATTATTTAAGGCCTAAAGGAACAGCATGGGATGGGAAGGGCCAGGTCAGATGAAGAATCCTATCCCCAGTCTTTCCTTCTGAGCGAATGGTTTGGAATCTCCCATACCTGCAAAGCTGTAAGCGTTGATGTTAAGCATGGCGATCTTCACAACACTAATTCTCGAGCCACATTTGCAGCCACTGTTAATCACAAGAGTGTACACCTGTCAGGCATTCCACAGGCCCAATGTCAAAGACCAATCGACTATGACCACCTCAATGCTGAGACAAACAAGTAACCTATTACTAAATCCTTTACTAACTTAAGAAAAGTCAGTAGATGGTTTGTTTTCCAAAAATAAATCATAGCACATGCATTTGCTTTTGATAAGCTTCCTTGAATGGAAAAAGTTGAAGTTTCACTAGCTAACCAGGAATTACATGTTTTATCCATTCCTGATCTAGCTATGCCGTGTTACTGACAGAACACTTAATAGTCACCCCTGTGCTTGTAAAATGCTCTTATGAACAACAAGTCACAAAGCATCTATGGTGCTATGTGCTTTATTTGCTGGGAAACTTGGCAGTGGGGGCCTGGGGGAGGAATTGTCAAAATTTGGACATGCCCATAGAAGTATGTTATGCATGGAATTTCATATGCCATGTGTGCTGTGGCAAAAATAAAATAAAAAAGTTGAGGGCTGTGGTTCTAAAACAGAACAAAGAAGGCCTGAAGTAATACCAGCTGTAGAGGGAAGAACCAGAGACAGTTCCTGTACTGAGTCCTGGTCTTTCAGCCAAGCTGCCAAATATTCATAGGCCAGGATACTGAACACATCATTAAATGACAGAGAGAGAGAGAAAAAGAAAGAGAAAGGGTATAAGAGACTGTCTGCCTGTGACAGTTAATTTTATGTGTCGACTTGACTGGGCTGCAAGGTTCGAAGATGTTTGGTTATTCTAAGTGTGTCTGTGAGGTTGTTTTGGGGTGAGATTAACATTAGAATCAGTAGACTGAGTAAAGCTGATTACCCTGAATGTGGATAAGTCTGATCCAATCCATTGAGGGCTTGAATAAAACAAAAAGCCAAGTAAGGGAGAATTTTCTCTCCACCTGACTGTCTTCAAGCTGGCAAATGGGTCTTTTCCTTCCTTCAAACTTGGACTTGAACTCACACCATCAGCTCTCCTGGGTCTCCAGCTTGCGAACTATAGATCTGGAAACTTCAAAGCCTCTATAATTATGTGTGCCAATTCCTTATAATAAATCTTTCTACACATTTATTTTGCCAGTCACAGAGAGAGACTATCACCTTTGAGATTATATAATGCGGAACCATCAGCCTCTTACTGGAACCTTTTAGTATCTGTTTACCTGAGACCCCTTTAGCCCCTGTACTAGAAGGTCTGGAGAAAGTGAAGTTCTAGAAGCTTTGCTCATATTAATAATGATGATAATATCAATGCGTTTGTAAGAAATTGCCTTCCCCCTAAGAAAAAACATATCCTTCCACAGTTGATCAAGAAAAAGCATTTAGGCTGGGCATGGTGTCTCACACCTATAATGCCAGTGCTTTAGTAGGCCGACGCAGAAGGATCACTTGAGGCCAGGAGTTTGAGACCAGACTGGGCAACATAGTGACACCCCATCTCAATGAAAAATTTAAAAATTAGCTGGGTGCGCTGGCCCACACCTGTAGTCCCAGCTACTTAGGAGGCTGAGGTAGAAAGATTACTTGAGCTCAGGAGTTTGAAGCTGCAGTGATCTATGATTGTGTCACTGTATTTCAGCCTGGGCAACACAGCCAGACGCTGTCTCAAAAAAAAAAAAAAAAAAAAAAAGCCAGGCCCAGTGGCTCATGCCTATAATCCTAGCACTTTGGGCGGCCAAGGCAGGAGGATAGCTTGAGGCCAGGAGTTTGAGACCAGCCTGAGTAAGAGAGAGACCTTGTCTCTACTAAAAATAGGAAAAAATTAGCCGGGCATGGTAGCACATGCCTGTAGTCCCAGCTACTTGGGAGGCTAAGGCAGGAGGATCACTTGAGCCCAGGAGTTTGAGGCCACAGTGAGCTATGATGTCGCCACTGCACTCTAGCCAAGTGAGACCTTGTCCCCCCCACCAAAAAAAAAAAAAAAAAAAGGAAAAGTGTTTAAACATTCGTTTAAACCATTTTCATGGAGAAAAAGAGGGGGAGTTCATTTATTATGTAGGACAATGAAGAGGGAGAAGCAGCACTACAGGGTCTAGTGAGGATGAACGCTTTTCAGCGTTTTTCAATTCTCCAACACCCCCCACCAAAAAACAGAATCATGTTCTTTTTCTGCATCTGAGCTCTCTGCTCCTGAGCACAAACTCTTTATCACAAAGACAGCCAATCATTACTACAGAGACAGTCCTGTATGAGACGATCGGAATCTGCTCCAGGTGAATAAGTAAATTAGCTGGGACAAAAGACAAAAATAACAAGAGAAAAGAATAGTTTTGAAGAATCATATCAATAGTGCAACTAACATATTGAAATTTACCATTGTTTGAGAACTAACTTTGTGTCAAGCACCATAATAAAATGCTTTATGTACACTACCTCTTTTAATCCTCACAACACAACCTTCTGTACTACTACCATCAAGCCCGTCTGGCAGATCAACAAACTGAGACTCACAGCGATAAGTCACTGTATGCAGGTTGCATGGCTAAATCACCGGATCATAAATATTAATAGCAGAGTGGCAATTCGAACCTGGGTCTCTGATCTCAAAACTCTTTCTTTATTATTTTTTGATCTCAAAACTTTTAACTTGCCTCACTACACATCAAGGGCTGAAGATCTAGTAAGATTAGGATGAAATGAAATTGTTTTTAAGTAAAGTTTTAACGCATGGGAGGAGCGAAGTTTGATGAGAGATGGTAAGAATGCATTTTACTGATGGAACTGTAAAATAGTTCGGCTTGGATGGAAATCAGTTTGGTGGTCCTCAAAAAGTTAATCAGAATTACCATATGTTCCAGCAATTCCACTTTTAGGTATATACCCCAAAAAACTGAAAACAAGTCCTCAAATACATGTACACACGTGTTCATAGCAGCACTATGCACAGTAGCCAAAAGGGAGAAACAATCCAAATGTCCAGCAACAGATGAATGGGTGGACAAACTATGGTGTCTACATACAATGGAATAGTATTTAGCCACAACAAAGAAGGAAGTACTGATACGTGCTACAACACCAATGAACTTGAAGGCCTAATGCTAAGTGAAAGAAGCCAGACATAGAAGGTCACACATTGTATGATTTCATTTATATGAAATAATCAGAATACGTAAAATCCACAGAAACAAAAAGCAGATCGGTGGTTGTTTAGGGCCGAAAGGGTAGTTACCTGCCAATGGACACAGGGTTTTCTTTTGGGATGATAAAAATGTTTTAGAACCAGATAGAAGTGGTAGCTGTATGACATTGTGAATGTATTAAATGCCACTGAATTGTTCACTTTAAAATGATTGATTTTAGGTAATGTGAATTTCACCTCAACAAAAAAAATTTTTTTTAAAGAAAGCATTACAGACAAGTAAGCCAGCAAGTACGAAAATACCAAAGCAGCAAGAGGAAATCAAACATTGGAGGACAAGAATTGGGTTAGCTGGAAGGAAGGTGAGCTGCAGATAAGAAACGCAGGTGCCCAGTTAAAAAGGTAGGTTCCCTAAGTGAATGCTAAGATGCTAAATATCATGTGTTGTTAAAAAAGCTATTGAAATTTCAAGTGAGAATGGGACCTAATAAAAATGCTACCGGAGGAAATCAATGCAGGTTGTAATGCACAGAATTCTTAATTTGGTTCTTGATCACATCCCCCCACCACCCCTCGCATTTTGCTCCTTTATTTCATGCTATGTGCCCTCTTCTCTAAAAGTGTTTGATGTAAGTCTCCCCATCAACAAAGAAAGCATCTTGAGGGTAGGAAATAAGAGTTATGTCCTCTGAAACTATCTCTTAAGCCCAAGAATCAACCTAATTGGCTTGGGAACTATAACAGCACTCACTGCTAGTGTTATTCATTGGTTATTACTTTTGCATAATAATGTGGTCTTTGCTCCTCATTTATATGGAAAACTCCTTATGGTCACTTCTGAGGCACCTGCTCATAGCTAGCACATTCTACAAAATCAAAGACAGTTCTTAAAATATTAAACAAACATGTACTAAACAACTTCGATGTGAACAGTAACTGTACTTTTCAAACAGCTAAATTTGCCAACCATTACTGGGTTCCTTCTATGTGTGAATCCCTGTGCTAAATGCTGGGGATAGAAATACAACTGATACATAGACCTTGCCCTTAAGGAAGCCCCGATACCACAAGAAGACAGAGATATACATAAACTATCAGGATACAGGAAAATACAAGCACAATACTGGCACAAGAAGGAAATCAGTTCACATACATATTAATAAAATGCTTGGAACAATGTCTGGGGCTTTACTTAGTGCCATATCAGTACTAGCCGTTTTTATCATTTAATCTTGTTGCAAGTTGGAGCAAGTAAAGAGGAAGGAGGCAGCAATGGCCAAGCTGCTTTTTGAAGACTGAACTGGATTTGATCAGGCAGGCCAGGAGCAGGATGGGGGAAGGCATCCAAGAAAGAGTGAGAAGCAGGTAAAGCCCAGTGCATTTGGGGAACTGCAGGTTTTTCTGGGCTATAGAATATAAAACTTTGGGGGCTGCTAGGGAAGGCAGGGGAGCTGTGGGCAATGGTGAGGCTGGAGCCATGTGGGCTAACAAGTCATAATTCATGACATCATGGTGACAAACTATTGGAAATAAGGCCAGACCTGGAAAACCTGGGCTGGAACCCTGGGGATACAGTCTGGAGGGGTAACAGACAAGTTAAGAACTAACTGTAATACGAGCAGTGGATGCCATGACAGACATCTGGACAGCAAAGTGACAACTGCATAGTGGAGGGAAGGTTTCTTAGAGAAGGTGACACCTTGAGGAGACAACTTATACAGCTTACATCTGAGCACAAGCTCATCAGATAGAGAATGGAAGAGCATCGCTGGTGTAGGGAGCAGGTGTTGCTGAACAGTTGTTTCGGGAACTGTGTAGAGGAGCTGAGACTAAAGGTTGGTGGAATCCTTAAGGCTGTGGTCCCCAAACCCTGGGCCACAGCCCATTACCAGTCTGTGGCCTGTTAGGAAAGGGGCCATGCATCACCACCTGAGCTCTGTTACCACATCCCCCAACACACGACATCTCACCCTCAACCCCCAGTCCATGGAAAAACTGTCTCCCATGAAACCGGTCCCTTGTGCCAAAAAGCTTGGGGACTGCTGCCTTAAGGGATGCCTGAAACAATAGTGCTCTGACCTAATGAGACCCAGAGAATGGGGGGAAATGAGTTGGCAAATGCCAAGGCCTGTAGCTTGGGCAAATGCGTCAGTGTGACACTGCTGTTGGAGTTAACCAGGGCCTAAAAAAAACATGTAAAACCAGTTAAAAGCTCAAATATTTGTTGAATGAATAAATAAAAGAATAAGTGGATAAGAGAGGAGGAGGAAAGAATAAAGAGAAAAACTGGTGGAGGATGGGGGGACGAGTTGGGTTTTGGGCCCATGGAACTTGAGGTCTCTGGCAAGCAGGCAGGGACGCCACTGGTTGGCTGGTGAGTAGGGGACGTCCAACATGAAAGCCTCGTGGGAACCGGCTGCAGTGTGGTGGACACTTCGACTTTCCAGGTGTTGGGAACAGAGGTGGGGGGAGGAGTTTTTCTGCAGGTGTCTCTTTCTAGCCTCCAGCAGGGGGCAGCAGAAAGGGTGGCTCTGAGGACAGAACTTGGCTAAGCGTGTGCTTTTCAAGCCAAAGGTCTCTAGAAACTTCTCACAGGTATGGAATTCAACCACAATGCCCACTGTGGTGAAGCATTGTATTGGTCCAAGAAAAGAATGACGAACAAAATGACACTGAGCCCAATTCATCCTGTAAGTAGACTCTCTGAGCTATGTTTGGTTTGGTTAAGAATGGAAATTCTACCTTCATTCCAAGAACATCTTCTAATGTATCAAGTTCAAGGGTGAGGTTTCATTGAAAGAATTAAAAAAAAAATTAGTGAGATCATAGTGATTCTTAAAAAATGATTGTTTTATCAGGGGAAAAAAAAGGTCTTTATCCTCATTCAGGGCATAATTCCTAATCCTGGTCCCTGAAAATAACACAGACCCTTGAGAAAATCATTCTTGGCTGGGGGTGGTGGCATCTCTTTATTTCTTCATATATAAAATGAAAGAATTTAATTAAATAACTTTGGATTAACTAACAGGGCTGAGGTTTATGATAAGACTGTGATTAGGGACACATAAAAGGAGAAAATGTCTTAATAAGTACTTCTTTGTTGCCTGATTGAGCCTTTCTTAGTAAACTAATAAAGTTACACTTTTCCTGGAGAAAAAATCTTGGAAATGACCCATTTCCCCAACAGGACAGCATTTCCTGTAATTCACATGTGCTAAAATTAAAAAAGATTGTTTGAACCTAGCTTAGCTAGGCCAGGGAGAAATTTAAAATAAGTATTTATTTTTCTGATTAAAGCCAAACAATCAGACTCAAAATAGGCCACAGAAAACTCACAGAATCTTCCAAGTGGCCGTAAGCTGGCATACCAAAGACATCTAGGAGAAAGAGGTGCTGCCCTTTCCCCAAAGGGCAGAGCTGGAGGTCTGTGGGTCAAGTTCCTTATACATATTTAGGAGCAGAGCATCTTTGCAGCCAGAAGAATAAGCTGACTGTGAAGGACAGATACTTCCAACTGAAAACTGAGTAGGGCGCTTGGTCTGATAACAAGATGACAGACTATCTAAAATGAGGCCCTCCTCCGCAAATCCCACAGTCTGGGCTAGAGCTCCAAGAGGCTGATCAGGCTCCAGTGGCTCAACTCTCTGGAAACTTCCCCCTCCCCTCTGCTCCGTCTATGCCAGGTAGCTGAGCTCTGGCCCCAGGAGCATGCGTTCTCGACAGTCAGAACCCGACAATCAGAACAAGTTCTGTATCGCAGCTGGACAACGAGCAACCAGCTAGGGTCCGAATGATTATTTACCTTCAGATGGGATGTCTTCCTGGAAAAAGTGAGATTGGAAATTGGTCTGAAAAAATGAAAGGGGGGAGTTGCCCACTCAGTGCAGCCAGCATCACGTCAGTCTCATAATATGAAAAGTGAAAGAGGGTCCCAATGATACTTTACAAAAGATAATAGAGGGTGAAAGTAAAAAACTTAAGATGAAAGCCTCAGGGTAGTGGAATATTTTTTCTCATGACACAAAAGCACCAACCTTAAATGAAACGTCAACTTTGACTTCCCTGAGATTAATAAATAATTCTATTTATGTAAAGCTCCCAAACAGGCCAAACTAGAGTCTTTAGGGAAGCACATTTAAGTTGAAAATTATGGAGGGAAGCAAGGAAGTGATTGTCATAAAAGTCAGGGTGATAGTTCCCTGTGACAGAGAAGACAGGGTTGTGCCTGGAGAGGTGCACATACGAGGTTTCTGGAACCTGCCAAGGTTCTATTTTTTCACTCACATGCCACTGCATGGGGAGTTCACTTTGTCATAATGCACTAACTTGTATATTTACGTTTCATGCACGTTTCTGTATGTGTGTTATACAATAAGGGAGAGGGAAGCAGCTAGCAGGACTGACAGAACATGGGCGTGTACCCCAAGAACATATAGCCCCAAGAACCTACATGCACGTTCAATAGCAGCCAGTAAGGACGGAAAGGGAGCAAGCGTGTCTTCCATCAGCAAGGATGGAAATTCAGACAAAGGTCTTCCAAACAAATGAACTTTAAAAAACAAGGTGTTAGTAAGGACTTATTATTAATTTTTAAGGTATGATAATGGTATTTGGGGTTGGGGGGAGTGTTGTTTTTGTTTTTTGAGACAGTCTTGCTCTGTTGCCTGGGCATGAGGGCAGTGGTGTCACCACAGCTCACTGTAATCTCAAACTCCTGGGCTCAAGTGAGCCTACTGCCTAAGTCTACTGAATACCTGGGACTACAGGCTCGTGTCACCACACCCCGCTAATTTTTCTATTTTCTGTCGAGATGGGGGGGCCTCACTCTTGCTCGGGCTGGTCTCAAACTCCTGGCGGCAAGCAATCCTCCCTCCTTGGCCTCCTAGAGTGCTAGGATTACAGGTGTGAGCTACCACCACAGCCATGTGTTTGTGTTTTTAAAGAGTCCTTATCTTTTAGAAACACATACACCAAAACATTTATGATGGAATTAAGACATCTGGGATTTGCTTCAAAATGAACTGAGGAGGGAGGCTGAATGTATGGTGGAAGGGACAAAACATTACTGGCTGTGACCACTTGACGCAGGTGATAGTTACGTGAATGTTCTATAATATTCTTCCTACTTTGAAATTTGAAGTTTGAAATGTATCACTGTTTTGTAAATATCAGGTAAAGGAACACTATCTTGGGAAGTCTCAAAAACTGGTTGTTCAATAGCTGGGAAAAGACTCTCACTGGCACCACAAATGAACATATTTGCTAAAATACAGCCTCTCACGTGCCTGTGTGGGTGCCGCTCAGCTCCAATCCTCGGCCTGGACCAAGAGTCAGCAACAGGGTCCCGCGTCATCTTTCAACAACAGAAATAAATCATTGTAATAACTAAAACAACTTCCGTCTTACAACTTTCTGATATGAAAGCCCCCCTAGTGCTTAGCGCCTCAGGATGGGCAGAACCAAAAGATGGAATCTCACTCTGTTGCCCAGGCTGGAGAGCAGTGGTACAATCATAGCCCACTGCAAACTCAAACTCCTGGGCTCAAGTGATCCTCCTGATTCAGCCTCCTGAGTAGCTGGGACTACACACATGCACCACCATGCCCAGCTAATTTTTAAATTTTTTTTAGAGACAAGGTCTCCCTATGTTGCCCAAGCTAGTCTTAAACTCCCAGTCTCAAGCAATCCTCCTGTCCTGGCCTCCCAAAGCACTGGGATTACAGATGTGTTTTGGATGATATTTATATAGGTTATTAACAGTTGTCCAAACACATTGAACTGAGCACTTAAGAAGTGCATTTTACTGTTATTAAATCACACCTCAAAAAACACAGAAACAAATTTATGCCAAAAAAGGGGAGAAAAAAATTCATTTATTCCTCCAATTGCAGAGTAACAACATACAGTACCTGCCTCCTGGGCATGTCCACCTTCCCACAAGTGACTCCCCCTCCCTGTCTTCCTCTGGTATTATTCCGTGGCTCAGTGAATGGCATCAACTGCCCTCCACCCAGTTTCCCAAGCGAGAAAACTTGGGGTCCTTCCATACGCTCCTCTCTTCCTCACTTCTACTCAGTGACTTCCGAGACAGCTCCTGAACCCACCCCTCCTTCACTCCACCCAACGGCCTCAACTGGAGCTTGGATCCAGGTTACCATAACTGCCTCTTGCCTGCATCCAGTCTGGCTCCCTTCCCATCTGTCCTTATCCAAAAACAAAAACCTCTGTTTAACGTCCTTCTGCTGCTCTGGATCACCCTGAGGATAAAGGCCCAACCCTTAGCAAGACAAGCAAAGGCAGTCAGGTCCCTTCATGCATCAAGCAACTCTTAGCTTTAGCTCTTGCAGCTGCCTAGAGCTCCTCCTGACCCTCTGTCCCTTTGGGTTTCCCCCTACCCTGTCTTTATACCTGTCCACCTGCTGAGTCTTTCTTACCACTTGTTCAAGCATCATCTATTCTTAGAAGTCTCTCTCCTAGGTGCCTCCGCTGCCCTGGGCCTCCCCACATCCCCTTACATTGGTGCCAGGCTTACAAGACGGCTCACCATGACTGCGCCAGGCACCAGGTGTAAACACTTTACACGTGTCAGCTCATTTAATAGCAATATCACTCAGCCATAGTAATGATGGGTTTTCTGTTCTGTCTCCCTTGACTAAAGTGTAAATAAACAGGAGCTATTTTGTCAAAATTTTCTCCTAATACCTATTCAGACCCTAGGAAAATACAGGTACTAGCTTAATGAATGAATGTCACACAGGTTAAGGCACAAAATGATTTGTATTTCATTTTATTTCAAAAAGTAAATGAAATAAAATGAAATACAGGATGGGCTAGATGCTGAGGTTTTGATCTGGCTCGCTATGGCAAAGCCCAAGTGTATCCAAAGTATTCCCTAGGGACAAGTCACTCACCATAACAATCCTCACATGTCTCAATCGCCTTACTCTCTCCTCTAACTACAAGTGCTTTACAACCACCTCTTATGAAGTGCCTGATGTATACTTTGCATTGCTGGCCTCACACACAAACCCATCATCTCATTTGGTCCCCACGACAACCCTGATGGTGGACATTGTCATCATCCCCAATTTTACATACGAGAAAGCTGAGGTTCAAGGAACCAGCGTCACTGAATGGGAAATCTAGGACAGAAAGCTGCTCTAAGGCAGAAAACTGACATTCTTCCCACTGACCACACTGCTTCCCGAGACGACAAGATGGCAAACCTCAACGCTGCTTTGAGACAATGTTTTCTGAGTCACTTAAATAGACGTGTTCTCTTTTTATAGAATGGGAAAGCAAGACTCAGGCGGTTCTGTGACCTTGCTGAGGCCACTCAAAGAGAGAGGGCAGGAGGCAGAGGTGGGGTCTGCATGGCCAGACAGTGGAGCGGCAGGCTTCTCCTCCCTGCTCACACTGCACGCATGAGCTACACTTCTACCTACTCACACCCATCCTGTGGCCGAGAATGAAAATGAATAGTGAAGAACTGGGCTTGATGTTCAGAATTCCTAGAGAACTGGAGAGAAGATCACAATATGCTGACGGTCCCTAAAACCTCTGGATTAAAATAGCGAAAATCTTTAAAACCAAACCCTTAGGAGGTAAAGAAAACAGGACTAAGATGAGAACATTTTATATGAGTAAAAGGACAAAGCACTTAGTAAAAGTACTTAGATAAAAAGTACTTAGTAAAAGTACTAAGGGCCAAGCAATGTGTTGGAGGAAATTCTGGGATGGGAAGCTCCAAGGCTCGACTGAATCTATCAGCAGCAGAGGATGTGGGGAGGCGATCGGTTTGCAACCTTTCGAGAGGTGGTGACACAAAAGAGGGTGACACAATCGCAAGGAGAACAGAATCCGCAGAACCCAGGAGAACACAAGGAGAGTGAGCTGGACTCTGCCTGTCCACGTACAACCGTAGGACAGAGGCCAGCAGGGTCCCCAAGGGCCAGGCCAGGGAGCAGTAGGAGAAAACTAAATGTGGGTGGTCCTGTCTCTCCCTGGGAAGGGAGGAGGGAGAGAAAGATCTCTAAGTGACTGACCCAGCCTCTTCCTCTACTGCGTCTGACCTATCAATCCATAGAATTGCAAACTTCCCATTTTTAAATGGAAAGAAAAAAAAAAAACCCACCATAGACTTGTTTTCTATCTTCCCTTCCCATTCCTTCTTTCTTCATAGAAACACAGGCAAGAACTGTGCCGATTGGGCCTGCGAGGTAAAGACCAGAGGAAGGAGACAAAGGAAGCTGACTCTCTGCCTGACTAAATCTTAGCTTCTGAGACGTGGAAACGCCCTGTTCCCAGCCCAGGCCTCGCTCTTCTCCCCCTGAACACCCCCAGCAGAAGCTGCTCCCTGGCTGTTGTAAAAGTAGTCTTTGTTCTTGGAGTTTAACCAGCACGGGCCTCAAATTTCCATTACATCCACAGCCCTAAACTCCTCCTACACCACCTTCATGACCTCAGGCTAAAGAAAGAAAAAAGCTGGCCATAAACATCCTGGGCTAAGAGAGGAAAACCTCCTCTCCAGAGAGATTCCTTCCGAGGAGACCCTCTGGTCTTCCTCCATCAAGCCAGGCGCAGTCCTGGGAGGACCAGAAATGCCCAGAAAGATGAGCACCAAGGAAAGCTCACTTGGCAAGGGCTGAAGGGCTAGCTGTCCCATAAAGTACAAAAATGGGGGCAGCAAAGCCAGGAGACCTTGGCTCGTGGGATGAACACATGTAAAGACAGACTCAGGTGCTGTGAAAGGTGACGTAGGGCACAGCTGGCAAAGGCAGAGGAAACCAGGATCACAAAAGCAAGTCACAGAAGTGTGTCTGGCACTGTCCAGGGGCGAGACAGCACTTCTGGGGACAGAGATGTGGTGGTCCCAGGAGAGTCGGTGGAGATGGAGACAGGCTGGGATGGAAGATCTCTCCATATTCTCCCCATCCACCTGTCTTTCAAAAAAAACCTTCTGGTTCCTAATTTGGTTTTCTAGCCACCTAACGAACGGGGAAACGCAGTGTCCTGGATGGGGAAAACAAACGTTGTTCAGATACTAGAATGGGGACGGATGGCCCCCTGGGAATCAATAAAGTAACCTGAGCTGATGTCTGACTCCAAGTATCTTAGCACCTCTGGATGTCCCAGTGAACTTGTTTCTAGAATGGGAACAGTTTTTAAGCATCTGTGTCCCAATTACCAATCCAAACCTAGGAAACCAGAAAAAGTTTGGCTTTCCCCCCAGATATTTAGCTGAGGACACAGAAGAATGACTGAGATGGACATGAAAGATGACTTTGGCTGAGGGCATCCTCTGATGAGAGCCATCTCAGTCAGGCAAGAGGGACATCGGACACCAAGCAGTCCCGAGTCAAGTCTCCTGGGTGGGATGAAACAGTACAAGAGAGAGAGTTTTAGGAAAAGGGTTTTGCTTGGGATGACATGTCCCATAATGACCAGGCAAGGTTTGGATGGAGACCATATTAACAAGATAAACAGGTCTAGGCTGCTTTGTTTGTTAAGAGTCTCGCCATGTTGTCCAGGTTGGACTCGAACACCCTGAGCTCAAGTGATCCTTCACCTGGGCCTACCGAGTAGCTGGGACTCGTGCCACCATGCCTGGCTAGGTCTGGGTATTTTTACTTAGAGCAGGAGATAGGGTCTAAAAAGAGTTAAGGATTTCATAGCCCCTTCTCCTACTTCATTTCTTAGCCATGAATTATCTCGAGAAGTAAACGGCCACTTCCTTTTCTCTTTGCACATGCTCCATTCTGAAGAAAGGTTCCATGCCCACCTGGGGACTGTGGTACTTGCTTTTGATGTCCCTTAGAAAATTCTAATCAAAGGCTCCAAATACACCTCAAAACTCTGGCATGGAACCACACAAAAGGCAGAAAGAGGCTGGGGCAAGATGGCGCCCACCGGAAGTTCAAGGCTCTGCATTTAGGATCCATCCCATTCTGACCACGGTGCTGGATTTCTCAACCGAAGCAGCTCCTAGGTCCCCAGTGTTAGGCAGTCTGGATTTCAGTCAGGAAAACTATGCAAGGGATGTTCTTATACAGAATCTCTCCAGCATTATTCTTGGCTCTGCTAACATTGCTTTGGCTTTGAAAAAAAAAACCAATAAATAAAGTAAGCAGAAGGTTCCCTAACATCCAGGCTGGACTAAAGGGTTTTGCCCTTACTGAGCCAAAGGGAATATTTAGTCCAAGGAGAGCTATTCTGCTGGATACCAGACACTTTCACAAGATTTTCCTTGGGATGCCAGCAGTGCACTGGGAGGCTTTGCTACATGAGAATCAATGTTGCTAAGCTACCAGAAGTCACTGTGGCGAAGGAACAGCCAGGGACTCCAGGAAAAAAGAAAGAAAGAAAGAAACAACAAAACAACACATCAGCAGGAGAAAAGGAAGAGGGGACAGGAGATAAAACTGTAATTAAACACTGACTTTTAAGGCTCTGAAAAGAAATGGTTGGCTCTTAAAAGCTTCAGTTCTAGAAGGTACATCAACACCCTTTCCAATAATCCTGAAATGATATGATACAGAGAAGGTATAGAAATAACAGCTCTTAGTCCTCCTGATGCTTTGAATCCTGAACTAAACCAAAAAGAATGCTTTGATCTCATTCTATTATTTATTCTAACATTTTTGCCTGACAATCTGGGTACAACAAACAAACTTTTATCTAGTAGGAGCTCAATAAATACATGCTAGTTGCCTGGCCAGAACTCTCCCCGGGAGGAGACCACAGGGATGATGGGCTGGTGGGGGCGGGGGGGGGGGGGATGTGTCCAAAGCTGTGCAGGAGCAGGGCGGCGGCTGAGTCCCCGAGTGTGATCCAGAAAGCTGCCATTCACATGCTCTTGTCACCACAGTCAACGAGAATACCTTCTTCTGCACCACATACTTGGAGACTTTCCAGATCCCAGGCATTTTCAGTCCTTTACTCCTGCCACTAAAACCCCATGGCTTACTTCTCCCAAGTGAAGAGGCCAAGAAAAGAACCCATTTTATTTGTCAGAACTGGCCATAAGGTAAACAAATACAAAGAAAGTGTGTGCTAGCCAATTAAACAGGAACGCAGGCTCCTGGCAGCTACATGACCCAGTTTTTCCATTCACTGGATGTAAGTGAACCTCCATTACTGAGCTGGCCTCTATGGCTTGAGGGGAAAAAGAAAAGAGAAAGGCTTTCCATGTGTTTTTACAAGCCTTCTCCACCTTCTTTTTCCTAAGAAAAAAAGCAAAATTCTACTTCACCCAATTCCCAATGGAAAGGAAGTAGAAGAGAGTGGGAAGAACTTGGGCTTTGGTGTCACAAAGGCCTGGGTTTAAACCCTTGTTCCAGTACAACCTACTAGCCATGAGGTTCACAGCAAGCACACGGAACCTCTCCAAGCCTCAGCTCCCTCATTTGTAAATCAGAGATGTCTGTCACTGTTACACAGGTCACAGAGGCAACTAGAGATCACCCATGTTCAGAAAGCATGTGGCACATGGCACGTGCTCAGTAAGTGTTTCTCTCCCCTCCACCTGGGTTTGTACTATACAGATGAAGTGCAGGTCCCCTACTAGGGTCAGGAAAAAAAGAGAAGGCTGGGCTTACGGAGCTTTTAATGCAATAAAAAGGGTAATCCACATCTTAGAATAGGACTGGGGACAGTGCAGCACGATATTTAAAAACTTCAAGAAAACTAGATTTTTAAAAACTTAGGTCTTCAGACAACTACTATTATCAGTCGCAATGAAAAACACAGCTGGGATGTCAGAGGACTGTCTGGATGTTCTGGAATGGACAGAAACACTGACTGATCCACTTGAAATTTCTGACTCAGAAAAAAACAAGAATCAGAAAGTTGGGAGTTTTTCTAACTCTTTAGAACACAAAGAGAAAGGCAGTAACCACCTTGTGATTAACAGATGGAACGTGGGCAAGAAACAGATTGGAATCTCAGCTCCACCACCCACCAGCGATGTGACCCTTGGCTTCTTGGGAGGACATGAGAAGACAGAGCATTAGCACGACACCTGCACATAGGAAATGTGACAAAGTTACTGTTGTTGCAACGTACAGAAAAGTTCTGAGACTCCATACACCTGTAGTGAGTGATTCAGCATTCAAGGCAAAAAGAAGACTGTGGGAAAGTGGAGATAAATGAGAAATGTAGACAGATTAACCCTTGGGGGTTGCAGAATGCAAAACGGGGTGGAGCCTGGAGTTTTGAGTTTAAGGCCATGGACATTTCAGAGCCCAGTGAGAAGCCAGGAACCAGAATGCTGTGTCCTCACTTCCCCCAGGAATGCCATTACAAAATGTGCCCCCACGCACAGAAAGCTTGCAGGAATGCAGCCAGGGCACCATCCCTCTTACTGGGGTAAAGAAAAATGACCAAAAAGCAAGGTCCAAACTCAAAAAGACATTAAATTCAAAACAACAAAAGCCAACACCTGGTGTGTAAAGGATCTTAATTAAACAGTGTCAAACATGCCAATGTAATCGCAGTGTCTGGACCTACTTATTATGAAATAAACTTGATGAAGAACAAATCCCTTTTAAGAAGAGGAAAGAACCCAGCCACTCTCATGCACATCTAATGCTGTTCTCAATTACCCTTTTCCCTCTGAACTTCACAAGGTACTAGCAGGTGGGAGATAATTAAAGTTTTAATAAAACTTGTTTTCCATGCCTCAGTCGAAACATTTTTGTTCCACAAAGCTTCTCCCTCTCCAACCCACAAAGAAAGATTTTTTTTCAAAAGAACATTTTTCTGGTTACATCTGGGCTTCTATGACTTCAGACAGATGAGGGTGGAGGAGGTAATTTATGAAAAGGAATATTTCTCTTTATCCATATTTACATTCTATAAGGGAGTGAGTTTGGTTTTTGGATTCTCCTCCCATGCCTATCGGGGGAATAGAATCCTTGCTCCCATTTGACAAGATTTACGGAGCAACGAGAGATCTTCGGGACCGATGTGAGCTACACCGCCCCGCATCATGAATACGGGCCCTCCATCTGCAAGACTTAGAAAGTTTGTAACGTTCCCTCATAGATCTCTATTCTTTAAAAGCAGTCATCTCAAAGCTTACTACCCCACTCACACTCGGCACCCACGTTAGCCTTTTCCAGTATTAAAATGCTACCCTCTTCTTCTTGGGTAGTTTAATTGATTAGGTCTTCCACAGTATGTCCTACTGCCCATAAAACAGTTCTGGGATCACAAAAGCTAACAGATATCAACTCATGAAGATAATCTATCTATGACAGGACAAGGAGGACAACTGTCTTCCTTTTCAGAAAAGAAAACCGAGGCAGTGAGAAAATAATGGTGATGCATTTAATTTGAGACTAACTTAAGCTAACCCCACCAAGCACAACCCAATAATTATTATTTGGGGCATTTTAATTGGACTCAGACCTCAGGGTCTGAATTTAAGAAGGTGAGAGTTAAAGGAACGTGTGTGGGGATTATGGCTGGAATGTTGCCTGCAAGTTCCAGTTCACTTTCTCCCCGGGCCTTTCCAAATCCACCTGGTGCCTCTCTTCTGCCACTGCACAGCCAGGCCTCCCATCATCCAAACACTAGGTTCCTGGGGTGGCCTTTCCAGCACTGGGGCCGCACAACCCCCCTCCCCAACCCAACACTCACAACCACACTTGGGCAAGTGTCTGTACCACAGGGTCTCACAATCTCAGCACTGTGGACATTTTGTTGTTGGGGGGTGGGGGGCCGTCTCACCCACTGTAGAATGTTTAGCGTCTCTACCCAGGAGATGCCAGCAATGCCTGCTTAATTATGATCATCAAAAAATGTCTCCAGAAACACAGGAGATTTTTAGGGCAGTGCAACTATTCTGTGTGATACTATCATGGTGGATACATGTCATCACGCATTTGTCAAAACCAACAGAAGGCACAATGCAAAGACTGAACCCTAATGTAAGCTGTGGATTTTAGTTAATGATAATGTATCGAAATTGGCTCATCGTTCATAACACACATTGCACACTAAGGCAAGATGGTAATAACTGTGGAAACTGGAGGGGAGGGAAGGGGTTTATGGGAACTCTGTACTTTCTGCTCAATTTTTCTGAAAACCTAAAACTGCTCTATAAAACCAAGTCTATTAATTAAAAAAAAAAAAAAAAAAAAGTCTCCAGACATTGCCCTATTTCCCTAGAGGGCAAAACTGTTCTCCATAGGAGAGCCACTGCTGCAGGGGAGGGCGGCCTGCCCACTCAGGCCAAGTCCTGGCAGGGAGGTGCTCTCACTGTTTTCTCGAGTTAATCAGTACGGCTGTATCAGCCACGTTTCTGGACAGAGGGTGGAAAAGGTGAGCTTTCAGAGGGTCTGGATTGCTGGGACTCCTCTAGGGGATAATCTTATTAGGGGAGAAAACGAGGAACCCAGTCTCTTAGGAAATCCCAGGCAGAGGCTAGACAGAGGGACCCAATCCTCCTGTCCTGTCCTCCAAGACAACACCTTGGCCACCATATTCAGTCTTTAGTAAGAACACCCTCCTTGGTTTTCACTTTTTCAAGAATTACCTCTATAGCCCAGTAGCCTGAGATAAAGAATGGAAAGCGTTAAACTTCAAAGAGGCCATATCCAAACCTGGGGGTGCTCCTGGTGGCCGCCTTTGCAGCTGTGCCTCTCGTGTTCTGATCCGTCTGCAGGTTCCCACAGAGTCATGACAGAAAGAGGGGCCCCATGTATACTACGCCTTGCTTTGTACATATCCCCTGCTAACACACTCCCTTCTATCCAAAAGCATAATTGAGATGTGACTATTTCAAGTTTAAATCCATTTGGCAGACAGTCACGCACGTGCATATCTGAAACGTGGGCAAACTCAGTTCCCCTCTGGCAGCTCAGTGGGTCACCTTCGCAGGTTTCCCCAAATCCTGGAGCTCCCTTTTGCCTGTGGCCTGATTTCCTTTCTTTTTCCTCCTTTGCTTTCACCCCTTCCCTATACAGTTCATCTTCTTTAAAGGAGAGAGGAAGAAAAGAGGCTCCCCAAAGAAGCATAAAAATGAGAGATAACATATTAATCAGGAAAAACACTCTGGGGATTGCTACCATGACAAAGCCAGGCATGGGGACAAAAACAGAATTAAATACCATTCTAAAGCTGCAACAGTAAGACTTCCCAGCTCAAAAAGACCTAATCTTTCCCAACGTCATTAACTCTTCTCAACACTGTTGGTATCTTCCAACGTTGAACCTTTTGGTAAAATGGGCTTTAAAAATTGTTCCTGTCCCTCCCAGCATTGTTGGGAGGATTAAGTTGGCTCGTGTATACACAACACTTAGCATGGTGCCTGGCTCACGGTACATGCTCACCAGACGCTTTTGGCTATTAGCTTTATTTGTGTTTCAACTTCCCTTTAAACTAAAATCTAAACATTTATTAAACTATCCAGTCCTCCCACTTCTCATCTCACTAACCCTCACTCAGGGAAGTTTCTGTGGAATTGACATTTGTTTTTTATAGAGAGCTGTTCCTGGTAATAGGACCTTCTCATCTAGTTCAAAACTCCCTAAAATCCTCTACCAACAGACACTTGAACCTCTCCAGATCTCTGAGACAATAAAACAGACCACACAGTCCTTACCACTCACCTGTAGCCACTCAGCAAGCTAACTCACCCTATTGCTCAGTTGCTGCATATCACACAGAATATCTTTTTTTCCAAACCAGTCCCTTCATATGCCTGACTGTTTAAATTATCCTCTCATAGAAAAGTCCCTGCAGCAGATAAATACAGGATCTGTAATGGAAACCCAAGCATGCTCAACAATAGTGCCACTGTCACGGACGCATGAGCTTTCGTGAAAGCCAGGGATTGGCAACCCAGGGCTGCCATGCCCAGGAAAATTATTTCCTGTGGGAGAAAGAAAACAACCTTCAGCCCCTGGCAGGTCCCAGGCAAGCCCAAGCCAGGTTCGCTGGAGGGTGTGAATGCTCCGTCTTTGGGAAAGGGAGGCAGAGGGAAGGGCTGTTCCCACCCTCAAATGGCCCAGTTGGGAAAGGCAGTTGGGTGAGAATCATGACAGCAGAGAGGCCCGGCTTTTTCCTAGCATCATTGAAACAAAGCCACTGTAGGCTGCCCAACATTGCTTACAGGACAATCAATTAGCAAGATGGATCATGTGGTCACAAGAGGAAAAAAAAGGAAACTCCATTTCTTCTTGAAAGCACCTTGGGGGGGGGGGGGGCGGGGTCCAATGCATTGTTATCCCATCAGTCAGATGTAGAAAGGCAATCACTTAAATTTAATAAGAGAAGGAAAATGCTGGCCAGCCTCATTGACATCCTGCATGTTTTGCTATTACTGAAAGGAAATTGAGAAATTACAGACAGTATAGCCTGTTAGCTTCATAATGCCTTGTCCCATGGTGACCAGCAAGGACGTCTTCAATACAGTGCACTCTTCCACTCTGTGCTAAATGAATTCTTGGTTCAGTATTATTTAAGGATGACTTGAAAAAAAAAAAAAAAAAAAAAAAAGGATGACTTGACATTGTACACCTAGAAGCTAATCATGTATTAAGCTGGCCGAGCAATATTTGATTTTCAAATAACTATCCACCTACGGGTGTGTATTTCTTCCCTCCTGGCTGTTCATCTTTGTTCCTACCTCCGCCCCTCCCTAGGCATCTCCAGGGGCTCTTCCCCTGGCTCGGGGTGCAGGATTTCTCAACCTCAGCACTGGGGGGGCCGGATCATTTCTTTGTTGGGGGCTGCTCAGTGCATTGCAGCATGTTTAGCAGCATTCCTGGTCTCTACCTCCCTCACACCAAGTCTGGACAAATACACCCTTAGGGGGCAATTTGCCCCAGTTGAGAAGCACTGTCCTAATTCTGTGCGTTGTACTCTTCTGGGAACACACTCCTCCTCTTCACCTCCCACTGCCTGGAACACTTTTGGTCCCACCTTTACTTCTAAACTCCTACTCCGCTGTCAGGGACTAGGTTGGATGTCACCTCCCCTGAAAAACTACCCTGAGCACACCCCCAGCCCCAGCAAAACGGGCTGGGATTCCTTCTCTGTGCACCCATCCTGCCCTGTGCATGCTTTCATACAGCACCTGTGCTAGAGTATTGTAACTGTCTCCTCACTGCATTTAACAATTCATCCATCCATTCATTCAACAAATGCTGACGTGCTAGGTATGGCATATAGGGCCATGAGTAAGACACCAGGGTTCCCGCTCTCATGGGCTTATATTCTAGTGAGGGAGGACAGTCAATAAACAACAATGAAAAAATGGCAGATATTAATAAGAGCCATAAAGGAAATATAACTTGTCTCTCTGTCCCCAAGGAGATTTAGCTCCTTGAGGACAAAGACCGTTTTATTCATTACTATAGCTCCAGGAATTAGCACTGATCCTTAAAAAACAAACAAACAAACAAACCTAAAAATTTAGCACTTTTCTCCTTTCTCTCCAGGCATAAGTCATTTTCTGGTCTCTGCTTTGGAGAAGTAGGTACGGCGGTTCTCTCCAGGAGTCAACAAGCTCCTTCGTTTTTTTTTTGTTTGTTTGTTTTTTCAGCATAATAGAATGTCAAGCAAAGGAAGCTTCTTGAAGGGAGGATCTTGCCCAATTTATAAACTTTACAGAGTAAATCGGGAGGCTTTTGTTAAAAGTTAAATGATATCATCAAGCTATAGTTTTTAAACACTAAAATTCTGGTACAGATACAGCCAAAAAAGCTTGAGACAGCATTTTACAGATGGGGAAACTGAGGCTGGGGAATGGTGACTTGCCCAAGGCCACGAAGCCAGTAAACTGGAGCCAGGCATCTGGCTCCAGAACCCATGTTCTTCCCCACCACAGATTCCTGCCCCTTCTAGAAACAGACAGGCACAAATTAGGTAAAAATGTCAGGAGGAAATCTCTTTCTTCCCTGAAGACTGTTGGCAAACCGTGGCTAGCAGTTAAGATCCTCCCTGGGTGGGAAGGGGAAGGTGGTGAGTTTATTTACAAGCAAAATGAATCTGCTAGTTCAAGGAGAAGAAAAATGAATGACATTAATTTTTCAGATTCTTACCACTGGGACTGGGACTAAACTTTAGCACTTTATTAACAAGGCCAAAAATCACTCAAAAGCTAACGCCTACAAAGAAGGCAGCCAAAAAATTTTGCCTTTTTTCTTTTAATGGAAAGAAGGGTTTGTGACATTTAAAAGCTCAGGATTGTTCTGCAGAGATGTTAAAAATGACCGAATCTGTTGGGTTGGAAGCATCTTCTGAGAGGCGGGAGGGTTCTGAGGGACAAGCATGGACTTCAGGAACTGAAGACGGCTCTGCATTCTAATTTGCGTCCGCTAAACCTCTCTAAGCCTCGACATCACCATCTATAAAATGCAGGGATTTGGTGGGGGATGATGTCTAAATTAAATGGGATAACAGTATCTGGCACAGAGGTAGAAACTTAATCGATGTTAGTTCCTTTCCCTTCTGCAATTTATTCCAGGAAGAGCACTGGCCTGGGAAACGGGAGACCTGGTTTCAACTCCCAGCTCTGCCCAGACTCAGGGGGGACTCAAGTTCTTCAGCTACCCTGACAGCTTCCTCCCCAGTAAAATGGAGAGTACAGTACCTACCTCCAACACCAGGCACAGGAGTCAAGGGTGCATTACATATTAAAACCAGTACAATGGCTGGCGAGTTGTAGGCACCCAAAAAATGTTAGCTAAATCTGAACTGACTGCATTTTGCCCTATAAACACTCAGTATGAAAGTTTCCCCCTCAACTTGCTTTTTTTTTTTTGAGACAGAGTCTCACTCTGTTGCCTGAGCTAGAGTGCAGTGGCATCACCATAGCTCACTGCAGCCTCGAACTCCTGCGGTCAGGCGATCCTCCTGCCTCGGCCTCCTAAGTAGCTAGCACTACAGGCATGTGCCACCACGCCCAGCTACTTTTTGTATTTTTTGTACAGTAAGGGTCTTGCTATGTTCCCTAGGCTGGTCTCGAACTCCTGGCCTCAAGTGATCCTCCCACCTCGGCTCCCCCAAGGGATAGGATTACAGGCATGAGCCACTGCTTCTAGCCTCAACTTGCTGTTTAAACATGGCCTCATGCAGTTCCATCTGCTCTGGACAGCAACACTAGTCAGCAGTTCTGGCCCTCCATGGTCATCTCCCAAAAATACTCTCGTGGTGCTTGTCCCAGCTGGTGAGTCAGGACTGAACCTGAAACCAGGGGAAAGTATTGCTACTATCAACCCACCTCTCACCAATCTTATCTATTATTCACTGCCCCCACAGGTGCAATGGACAAATGTCTATAATCCATTCTAGATATAAATCACTATTAGCTTTATCATTCTTAGAAACTGTAAAGGTAATAGAAAAAAAAAAAAAAGGTTAACTTCCATTATCACCCTCTGATATCCACGAGGTTCATACTTCAAACAGAAGGCAAGAGAATGTCTTTCTGAACCCCAGACATCATGAGGAAGGTCCTGAGAATACCTACACGGAGGGAGTCACAAAGTTATTAGGGAGAGAACGGGGGAGAAAAAAGATGGCACAAGAAAAGATGCTGCCTCACTGGGCTGTCTTGCCCTGCCCCCCCCCCAAAAGGGGGAGCACAGAAGGCTATTTAAAGGCAACTGTCATTCGGTGGCAATGCCACCAGCTTTCCAGGACTTGTTTTCTTTCCTCCAAAGCTGTTTACAAAGGCGACGTGAGGGAGGGAGTGAAGGTCACAGGGCACAAGCACCACGCTGCTATCCAAAACATCTCAACAAAATGAACGACCGCAATAACGACAGTAATCAAAGCAGCTAGTGGCTCTTAGGTACTTACCTTTTCCCTTCTGCTACAAGTTTTACGTGCATGGGCTCATTTAGTATAGGCGACAACTCTTTGAGATACTATTATCCCCATTTTCCAGATGGAACACTGAGGTTCGGAGAGGCTAAGGAACCTGCCCCATACAACTCATACAACCCTTGAGTGGCTTGGCAGAATTTGAGGCCAGTTTGTCTAAGGGCCTGACATCTGCCTTGATTCAAAGATTAGAATAACTCCTTCCTGGAGTGTCCCCCTCAGAACTGCCCCCCGCAACAGGTTCTTAATAAAATCCACGTTCTTTTGTGGAAAAAAAGTCACTCCTCCATGGACATGGAGGAGTTAAGGCTTCATTTGTTGGCTCAGAACTCCAACTTTTCTCAGTTTTGTGGGCTGAAGTCAGACTTGTAGCATTAACTTTAATGTAAATTTTTGTGGAGGTGATTCATGTAGCATTCCTGCCAAGAATTTTAATAATTAGACGGAATTAGCCCAACCTCGGTCTGTACATGCCTAACAACATCTGCTGATCTAACAGTTATCCTGCAAGCCCTGCAAAGCCTGAGGAATGACTGGCCAAGCAGGACTTCGGCACCTGCAGGCTGCCCCTGGCTTCAGCCTTCCATGCAATTACCAACTAACTGGCTCTGGTTTTGTAACACACCATAGCCACCAGGGGCGAAGGGAAGGGATGCACAAATCAGAAAAGGCTCATAAAAGAAACACCTTTCCCAAAAGTCTCCTTTGTACCACGAGCTGAGGGCTATAAAGTATTTCTCTCTAATGTGGTGATCCTCAGCCTTTTCCCTGCTCTGACTCAACATGTTCCCACTGGCAACAGGGACTCAGTCACATGGTGGCATCTCTTTAAGGGTGGGGGCCGGGTGCACAGTTTGGCAAAGCCCCTGGAGGATCTGTCTCTCATCTTCCTCTCCTCGTCTCTCCTGGTGACACACAAGTGTGTGCACGCACGCACACACACACAGACCACTGCGGATCTAACACAGTTACTCTGCCAATAAATCGAGCATCACCCAGAAGGCTGTGTCATTAAAACCACAGAAATTATATTAAAATTGCAAAATAAAGAATATATAAGCTTCTTAAAGCAGACTTCAAATGAGATGGGGAAGTTTAGTGCTCCCCCAAAATAGAGGGGCACTGTTAGAAGATAGAATACTAGTAAGATATAAGACATATTATTTATACAAAATGCAAATTATGCTATTGCAAACTACAGAAAGTAATTCTAAGCCAATGTTATTCTATAGAAATACAATGTGAACCACATAATAATACATCATTTTAAATTTCCTAATGGTCACATTAAAAAGGTAAAAAGACACAGATGAAATTAATCTTAATATATTTTAACCCATTATATCTAAAATAAAATCATTTGACATGTAATCAATATTACATGTTTGTAATACAAGCAAGTTTTTTTTTTCTTTTTCAGAGACACCATCTCTCTCTGTCACCCATAGTGTAGTGGCATGATCATAGCTTACTGCAGCCTCCAACTCCTGGCCTCAAGCGATCCCCTCGCCTCAGCCTTCCAAGTAGCTAGGACTACAGGCACATACCACCATGCCCAGCTAATTTTTAAATTTTTCTTTTTTTTTTTTTAGAGATAAGGTCTTGCTATGTTGTCCAGGCTGGTCTCAAACTCCTGGGTTTAAGCAATCCTCATCCCTTGGCCTCTCAAGTTGCTGGCGTGAGCCACTGTGTCCAAAGGTATGAGCCACTGTGCTTGACGATAAGCAGGGAGTAATAGGATATTTCACGTTCTTTTTGTCATACTTGGTCATTAAAATCCCATGCACATTTTGCACTTAGTGTACATCTCAATTTGGACTCACCTCATTTTCACATGCTCAACAGACATGAGAGGCCACATGGACCACACAGCTCTGGGAAGTGGTGCAGTGCAATTAAGAAAGGCCCAGAGTTTTGCTTACTTCTAAATTGTGTATTTCTGAATAAGTGACCTATAAGCAATGAATATCTACTATGTTTTAAAAAGATTTTTTTTGTGTCTGTGAGACAGGGTCTTGCTCTGTCACCTGGGTTAGAGTGCAGTGGTATCGTTGTAGCTCACTGCAACCTCAAACACCTGGGCTCAAGCAATCCTCCCGCCTCGGCCTCCCAGAATGCTAGGATTACAGGCGTGAGCCACTGCACCCAGCCAAAAAATTTTTTTAAAAATTAGCTGGGCGTGATGGCAGCTAATGATCATGCCACTGCACTCCAGCCAGGGTGACAGAGAAAAACCCTGTCCCACACCCCCTCCCAAAAAGCTATAAACCTATCTTACAAGAAAAATTCCATCACCGTTTCCAAGTGATATTTAAAACTCTTTTGTTGAAGAGATATTTTACCTCCAAGAGAATTCGAGTATTAAACAAAGATGAAGAAACCACTCCACCCATCCCACGTTGTTCTGTTTCCCCCAGCCTCCTGAGTCTTTTAAGAGTGTTAGCAAATTATCTATGAATTTAGGTGATTGTTTCTGTCTGCAATATTTTAGGATTGATAAGCAAACTGATGTCTAAATATTTCTTGATGGCTGAACAAAAGACCTACCAGACATCCCCCCCCAACTCCAATCTGTTATGATAACGGAGACAATAATGCAAGCTTTGAGTAGTGATTAAGAGAATAAGTGAGGGGTAATTATTTTCTGAAGAGTGACTTGCATACAGACGAAACAGAGAAAACTTTTGTCTTCAAGGATTAACTGTAGCCAGAGAACAAATCCTTGTTTCCAAAGGCCATCCAAGGTACTTGGCGTGAGCACCCCTCCACAGAGACGCAGAACACTAACCTGGAGGTGGTCACAATGACAGCACCTCACTCTACAGCTAAGCTGTAGCGTATCTGGTTTCTGAAGTCTAGATTAAGTCTGAAATCAGCCTTTCCCAAAGTGTGTCCCACACCACGTTTATAAGCATTTCGTGGAGGGCAGGAGGAACAAGCCAGAGCTCCATAGCCAAACGAGCTTTGGAAAATCCAGGATCAACGCACATTCTCCAGGTTCCCCTACTGTGGTACAGCTCAGACTGTGATACGGGAGTGTTTTAGGGGAAGAAGGGGATTTAACCGTGGATGGGTCCTTTTGCAGATGTCAGAGCTGTAGTATTCTCAAGTTGACACGGGTATGTCTTCAGACATTTCAACTTTCGTAAATGGCCACGAAATATATTGGGTGGCAGGGGGGAGAAATGGAGGTAGAGTCTCTCCTCTTGAAGCTAGCTGTCTACCTGGCTTTGTTGGGTTCATTCTTTAACTGCACATCAAAGTCGACGCTCAACAGCACTAGACTCGGCAGTGCCTCATGAAACGCGCTCAGTAGCGCTCTGCCCACCTACCTGTGAGTCCTCTGTTCAACGTCCCAGGCCTCCCTCTCTCGAGAGGCCTGAGCCCACATTCAAAGGCATTCCTGCTTTTGTACCTAAAGGTACCAGTAAAAGATGAGTGCCAACATTCTGAAACCCAATATAATCATAACTTTTACTGCCCTAACAGCATTTCACAGAGATTGCTCGGAGTAGGGATATACTACAAAGGAAGAGCAATTTCCTCAATCCTGACCTCTGATTTTTCTCCTCTAGTACCCAGTCTGGCAACTTCAAAAACCCATGTTCTACTTCTTTAGACTGAAGCCATTGCGGTTATATCTGAACAGTGCACAGCAGTGGTTCCCAAACGCGGGCCCAGGGCCCCTGGAGAGGGCCTCAAGGTTGTTACAAAGGTCCTTCCATCCACATAAGCACCAAAAATTGCCTTCAGACCAAAAACTCAAAAGTACAACTGCTATTAGGTGAAGGATCCAAGAAACCTTTTGATGTTAAAAAGAGAGCCTCATGTTTTAAAAACCTGTAAACCAAGACTAGCACTTTTAAGAAAAACACCCCCTACCAGTAATCTGTCCTATTCACAAGAGAAAAACATACCTCAAAATCTTTTTAAGTTATAAAACAAAGAATTAAACAATAAACATCTTTGGTTTTGTTTTTCTGTTTTAATCTCATAAGGCATAGCAAAATCTGAAATTACAAATGCTCACAAACTTATACATTACACAACCGTCCTCCCTGAAATTTTACAATTTTCCACTGTTCGGCATGAAACAGATTAGAAGATTTTCTATTTATTTATCAGTGATACCAAAAAGAGGGAGTTATTGGTGTGCCTTTAGAAAAAAGTCTCAATATAACATTTTGACAGACCTGCACTGATTAGAAAAACAATAAAGCCACCAAAACCGTGGTCTGACATTTGACTATTCACAAAAGACAGTGTTTCTTTATTTCTGCTGGAGTTTTGTAAGGGATGAAAAATGGAGGTTTGATAAGCTTGTGTTTCAAAGGAAATGAATCTTAAAGAACTACTGTGAGTGACGCTTATGAACTAGACTAACAGGAAACAGCATGCAATAGAGGACATATGTCTTAAGAAATGCTAGCAAATGATATCCCCTTTAATATCTGTATCTACCCACTATAGATACTACAAAAGAATCATCATGAAATACTTCTAACATAAAGGTAGTTTGTCAAGAGAAAAATCTTAAATCTCCCAAAAGTTTTATCTAGTTCTAGCTTGGAGCAACACGTCACACCTTCTAAATCAAACAACCCATGATTCAAATTCTAATCTTTGTAAGTGGCACAGAGAGATGATAAAATGTTCTCGAAATGCTGTGGGAGGTTTTTTTTTTTTAAAAGCTCCCAATGCATAATACTGTCTGGTTTTTTGTTTGTTTGTTTTTAAAGAATTTATCATCAGTTCCAAGCTAGAGTTCAGTTGCTACAAATACTCAGAACTGATGATTTGGTTTAAAAAAAAAAAAAAACAACATACTTTCTACATAGAGCATTATTGCTTCAGTGAATTAATGCCAACAAATGTGGTCAGTATTGTTTCCAGATTCTTCAAGCAATTGCAGTCCTTGGAATGGGTCAACCCAGTCCCGTCTGTCCTTGATTACTTAATTTGCAGTCATTTGTAAACTCAAAATGACTTTTCTAAAGCAAAAATGTAGGCACACCTGGGTCACTTAGTTCTGGCGTGGAACAAATAATGTAGGCACAGCTCACGGATTTTCTCACGCAGGGCTTCTCAATACTAAAGAGACTGCAAAAAGAATTACCCCCATAGGTGAAGCCTTAGGGAGGACAGTTTCTATTTTTTAAGAGACTATGGACTATAAGAAAGATTACTTCTTGCTCTAACTTATCTTTTTTAGCATTTTAAAAAAAATATTCTTTCCTGATTAACTCCATTCTGCCTATTCTCTCAAAGGACCCCAAGTTCCCACAGTACATATGTATTCAATTTTATTGCTTTGCACTTGATATATTGCTTTGTAACTGTTCAAGGCATTTTTTGTGAACATTATGTTTCTGTCTCCCAAACTATACTCTAAGCTTCTTAACCATAAAAACTATGCCCTGCCTCCCCCTTGGGATTTTTTTTAAAAACTATGACTGCATTAAGCCTATAAATTAATTTTGAAGAAATGACATCTTTTCAATATTTCATTTTTCTGGCTAGAACAGTCTGTTTCTCCACAAATGCAAGTGGTTTTTTTTAATGTCTAACCAAAGTTTTGTAGTTTTCTCCAACTATAAAAACAAAACATGCACATGGTAAAAAATCTCAAGTGAGTCTTTCTCCCTCCAAATCCTAGTCTGACTCACAGAGGTACTCCCCTCAACAGTTTCTCATGTAGCTTTCAGAAGATGTTCATGCACATACATGTTTATATAAGCAAAAATATCATCCTTCCCTATTTTTAAAAAGCTGATCAACTTATTAATTTATTACCTCTCAGTTGACAAAGGAAAAATATTTAAAGGGCACAGATCTATTTTCATAGATCGGGCAACAAAGTATGATTTGGAGCTGAGAGACAATAAACCAATAATAACAGATGGTAAATATTAACATAAGCACACTATACACAGCACAAACTACAAACCATTTAAATGGCTGAATAGGATTCCACTGTATGGATACATCATAATTTAACTAACTAGTCTTTTACTCACAGACACTTAGATAGATCAACATTGTTTGTTAGCAAACGTTCTTTTTGCCAGTCTAATGGTGATATCATATTTCATCAGTTCCACTTCTTTAATTATAAGTAAACAGGTATCTTTTCATGTTTAAATTTCATTCTCTGCAAGGTATGTTACCTGGGTGATGGGCACACTTATAACTTTGATTCAAGCAGTACAAAAGCAATCCATGTAACTAAAACATTTGTACCCCCATAATATTCTTAAATTAAAAAATAGGCCGGGCGCGGTGGCTCACGCCTGTAATCCTAGCACTCTGGGAGGCCAAGGCGGGTGGATCGCTCGAGGTCAGGAGTTCGAGACCAGCCTGAGCAAGAGTGAGACCCCCGTCTCTACTAAAAAAAATAGAAAGAAATTATATGGACAACTAAAATATATAAATACAAAAAATTAGCCGGGCATGGTGGCGCATGCCTGTAGTCCCAGCTACTCGGGAGGCTGAGGCAGTAGGATCGCTTAAGCCCAGGAGTTTGAGGTTGCTGTGAGCTAGACTGACGCCACGGCACTCACTCTAGCCCGGGCAACAGAGCAAGACTCTGTCTCAAAAAAAATAAATAAATAAAAATAATTCTTGGCCGGGCGCAGAGTGCTAATTCTAGCACTCTGGGAGGCTGAGGCGGGTGGATCGTTTGAGCTCAGGGGTTTGAGACCAGGCTGAGCAAGAGCGAGACCCCATCTCTACTAAAAAAATAGAAAGAAATTAGCTGGACAACTAAAAATATATAGAAAAAATTAGCCAGGCATGGTGGTGCATGCCCGTAGTCCCAACTACTCGGGAGACTGAGGCAGAAGGATTGCTTGAGCCCAGGAGTTTGAGGTTGCTGTGAGCTAGGCTGACGCCACGGCACTCTAGCCCGAGCAACAGAGCGAGACTCTGTTTCAAAAAAAAAAAAAATAATAACAATAATTCTTTACCCAAAATAATTTTGAAAGCTCTTTCTGCACTAAGAAAATAATAGCCCTTTTCTCTGTCATATATGTTAGAAATATTTTTTCCCAGTCTGGTTTGTCAACTGATCTGGTTTCTGGTATTTTGAACCACACAGAAGTTTTATACTAAAGTCATCTCTTTTGTAGTCATTGACAAAATCTAGCTTAATTTTCTGAACACACATCTATGCTAACTTCTTTTCAGAATAAGTGAAGTTGAACAGAAAAATTAACAAGTCACCAAAAATCCCTCCCCTGATTTTGTAAAATCTGGAAAAGCAAATAGTTGTTAACCACCAGGCCACTGCCAGCACCCAGTGATGTAACTCATCAAAAGGGCATTTGCAGATCCCAGGAATAGCACATTCTCTCACTGTGTTTGAAAAGTCCATATGCTTGTCAGTTTTCCAAAGTCCAGTAACCCTCTGTGCCTCTAGTAAAAGACGCCTTGGCTTAGCAGTTTCAAAACAAACGTGATTACAGATGAAGATCTTGGCCCTAGCTCTGCCACAGCAGAGACTCCTCAATACCACAGCCAGTTCAATAGGCTAAGAAAGGAGATATGGTCAATTTCCCAGAGATGCTACGGCCCAATGTGAGACCAAAGGAAAAGACATAATGAGGCAGGTTCTCCAACTTCCCACTATATCCTCAAGCAGTGAACAGATGACAGATGTTCTCAGATGACTTTTCTCTCCTGGTACCCTTTTAAAAGAGCAGATAAAAATGAAGTAGAAAAAAAAAATTTTTAAATGATTGCTCTTCTCACTGATACTGGTCTAAAGTCACTTATGTTACAGCGAGGACATTAATTATAATGTTGTGTCCTCTCGAATTCAGGGAAGACTTTTATAATAATTGCATTCTATTTGTTCTTGGTATTTTAACATGATAGTACCAAATGAATGTCTGTGCCAGTGGAAGAGCTGAAAAATAATAACCAACATACCACCACAATGATATACGTAAAGATTCTTTGGAGGGGTGTATTAAGTAAATTATTTATTTAACGAACATTTCTGTAGTACCTTCCATGTATATGGATCTGTAGATACTGAGTCCTTGCCTTCCAGAAATATAGTCTAATGAGAGACTGAAACATAAAACAATGATTGCAAGAACCTGTTTTAAGTATTTTCAGGGAAGAATTCAAGTGCTAAGGAAAAACACAGGAGGCACATCCAATGAGACTGGAAGTCTGGGGGAAAAAACCATGGATAGGGTGAGTATGGACTACTCCAATGAGAAGTCTGGAAATAAAAAGGAAGAGTAATGGGACAGGAGCCCAAGGGTATGTTTAGGGAGAAGGAACATTTTATAAGGCTGGAGGTGTACAATGAGATAGCAGAGGAAGGTCAAAGACAAATCCAGAGGTTTGTAATTGGTAGAGCAAGCAATATTCATTCCTAGAGGAGGCAGGAATATACACAATTCAACAAACATTTATTAAATGCTGCCTTGTGCCAGGCATTGGACCAGCTGGAGACAAAGATGAGTAAAAAACACTTGCTTCTAACCTTCAAGGAGCTCACAGTCAGTCCTGAGTGAGGTAATTAATCCAGGTTGCAGTTTAACAGAGAGAGAGTGCCATGACGTGGGAAGTACACGGCAGTATTAGGTACATAGGAGGCGTACCTAAGGCACATCTGCGGAATCAGGACTTCCTGGTGGAAATGAAGTTCACAGAATCAACAGCAAAGGTAGAAAAATGAAAATAGGATGAATTTTATTGAAGTTTCCTAAAATATTAATGGGGGTAGGGTGGCAGAAAGGAATGTGTGCTGGAAAAATCTCATAGTTGAGAATAAGTAGGATTATAATTAGGACCTTCAGAGTACAGAAAGGTAAAATTGTGAATGACTTCTAAGAATTGTCTCTAAGAAAAGAATAAAAGTGAGAATGAATCCATATACAGTGTAATGCTCACTGGCTTTGGTACAGGAAGGAAGCATTTAAGAAGGATATCCTCCTAGGGCTGGAAGATTTGGCGTGGCACGAGACCAACAAGGCAAAGGTGACAGGTTCTCTGAGACCGTAAGTGAAACACTACCATGGGTGACCACTTACTGGAACTTCCCTGGTGTCCCCTCTAGTTCTTTCTTCCTTGTCCCTAGAGTTTGGGTCTCTAAGCAATCAGTTCTGTGTTTTTATTTCTATGCTCAATTCTAAACCACACTTTGAAAAGGCACTTCTTGAAAGGCAAAGATTGGGAGAAAAAACACTGAAGCTCTTAAGAGCTCCTGTCTAGCTGCCAAAGCATTGTTTTAGTCAAATGTCAAATGAAAAGGGAGAAACAGAATGATAATTTTATTTGAATTGCTTCCAAGGAAAAGTAACCTCCAGCAAAACTCTAGGCCCACTTTGCTGGAAATCCTGGCACGCCGACAACAGAAATGGAAGCAGAAAATTGCATCTTCCAAAGAGCACGGTATCAAATAGGAAAAACCACAAGGACTGATATGCTTTGAGGTTCCTGTGGCTCAGGATCCATTTTACCCTTTTCTACTCCTTCCTGCTGAAAATGAAATTATTTAAAACATAATTTTCCCTTGCAGGGGGCTCTGGGAAATGATTAAAGGTCAAATGCCTTGCTTTAAGTAAACCAATATATTGTTTCAAATTAACTTTACTAAAAATCGGGCAATGCAAATAAATATAAATATATTCCAAAACTTTAAAATTAAGGAGTTTTTACGATATGGTTAAATGATAGTCCCCCCTCACCCCTGGTGAGATAGGAAGTTGTATCCCAGCTGGATTATCTACTGTAAAGATCCAAGGAATCAAAGTTTTAAGTGTTTAGGGATCCCAGGGATCCCTGCAAACTACTGAGGACCTCAACGCTATGCCTATAAATTACAGCAGCCAACAGGCCTCTAGCCTGTTAACCTCTTCTGCTTTAGAAATTTTTAAACCATGATGAAGGTGGATATTTTTAGTGGTCTTTATCTTCATTCATTAATTGCATTTATTAGACCCTTACTGTGTGTCCTGTTCTGTTATACATGTTGAAGTTACAAATCAAATATAGACTTTACCTCCAACAAGACGGCTTGTTCTTACGTGAGCAAAGAGATGAAGTGTTCCATGTTTGTGACTTGTGTCTTTATTATGAGCCTACAGTCAAGCCACAGATGCCACACTGTCATTTGTGGCAACTGCCCCAGATCCTCCTTGTTCCTTCTCAACCTGCTCCCACTCTTTGATCATGCTGCCGTCCCATTCCTGACCCCGTCTTCATGTCCCATTTTTTATGTCCCGCCTACTCTTTGAACTGAGCACTGTGTCTCTGGGCTCTTTGAGCTGACTTCCAGCCCTCCCTCAAGGACCTGGCTCAGACCCACGTCACCACCTCATCCCAGCTCAGACTACCCACCCCAGGCAGACTTTCCTACCCTGTTCAGCCTCCTGGAGGCAAACACCAGGCTCCAGCCCTACAAGATGCATGTACAGGCCGGGCGCGGTGGCTCACGCCTGTAATCCTAGCACTCTGGGAGGCCAAGGTGGGCGGATCGTTTGAGCTCAGGAGTTCGAGACCAGCCTGAGCAAGAGCGAGACCCCATCTCTACTAAAAATAGAAAGAAATTATATGGACAGCTAAAAAATATATATAGAAAAAATTAGCCGGGCATGGTGGTGCATGCCTGTAGTCCCAGCTACTCGGGAGGCTGAGACAGGAGGATCTCCTGAGCTCAGGAGTTTGAGGTTGCTGTGAGCTAGGCTGACGCCACGGCACTCACTCTAGCCTGGGCAACAGAGTGAGACTCTGTCTCAAAAAAAAAAAAAAAAAAAAAAAGATGCATGTACAAAGTACATTACAGGCGCAGCGGCTAAGACTACCTAGGAAGGCTTTGCAGAGGTGGCGATGGCTGAGCCAAGTCTCAGTGTAAGCAGAGTGGAGAAGGGTGGGACCTGCGCTCCAAACAAAGGGGACAGCATGTTAGTGAAGAAAGAGAACGTGGTTCGTAGTCAGTTTTGTTGACAAGAACCCCAAATCGACCATAATAAAATGTTTACTGAGCTCCCATTTTATGGAAGACATATGGCCCAGAACAGAGCCTGGCACATAACAGAAACTCATTAAGTATTTCTAGCATAAATGAAATCTCAGTTGCATTTAAAAAGTTGTGTGCCTAAATCAGAAAGTAACATAACATTATTCTACTAGGAAGATGAACCAAAAACAAACGAATGAAAGAACCACCAGAAAATTCAATATCACCTTCTCCCAAAACAACAGAGTTTTTTCCTTCTATAATCAAAGAATGCCATACGGGGCTAGGCTGGGCCTGGTCTTTGTGCCAGAAGCAGAGCCACCGAATCCTGGGCCCAAAGGGGTCTGGTCTTGATTAAGGTTATTTTCTTTTGTAACATTCAGTTTGGAGGCAAAAGGAAGGAGGGTCAAAAGGAAACTGGAGAAGCCCAAGCAAGACGCATCAGTGAGTTTTAACACAGCTTTTTATTTCCTTTGCGAACAGGACTCAGGAAGGCCATAACTCCCATCTTCAATTGGCTACTGAGCCAGTAATTCCCTTCACTCCCAACTACCTTCTGTCTTACTTTCTTGACTTAAAAAGGGTTTGGTTGGCCAGGTGCAGTGGCTCACGCTTGTAACCTTAGCACTCTGGGAGGCCGAGGTGGAGGACTGCTTGAGCCCAGGAGTTTGAGGCTGCAGTGAGGTATGATGATGCCACTGCACTCTAGCCCAGGTAACAGAGCAAGACCCTGTCTCAAAAAGAAAAAAAAAAGGGAGTTTTGGTTGAATCCTTGGTGAATTTAAGGACTCAGAAAACAAAATAATTTAAATTATGTTTGCATAGCCTCTTATCTTACTAAAAATGTTGCTAGGATGATCATTCCAATTAAACAGCCTTTGTTATAAGGCTGTATAAACGCAGTATGATAATTCCTTAAATCTAAGATGCTACTACACATGAGAGTTGTAACACAATGACAAAGGCCTATCACCTTAGTATAACTGGAAAGTTAAATTAATGCAGCCTGTTTTTTGTGAAGACTAAGTTAAATCCCTTTCTTTAGCTCCTATTCTTATGTGGCTTATGGAATCTATGTCACTCACTGAAATCCCTGCATTCATCTCATCTGGCCCTCAGACACTGGCTTTGGTTCAAGGTGAGAAAGACTACATCGATCAGCATTTATCAGGTAGTGCATAGCTCTGGAGGCAAGCAACAATTGGGAAAATAATATCGGAAAAGAATCCAGCTAGATGCAAAGCAGTCCTGGTAGAAAACACCCGGGAATACTCTGCAAGCAATCTTGGCAGCCCATGCGGCACGCAAGCTCATCTGGCTATACATCCCTCTCCTCACCCTACAAGTTGATATTCACTAACCTCCAGGCCATAGTGGGAAACATACCACTGATCTCTCTCCACCTCCATTCCCGCTCGCATCCTAGGTCTGTCACCCATCTAGATTGTCTACCCAGTTCCATAACATCCACCCATGCTAAGGACCTGCACCTCCAACTCTCTTTAGCATGGTGACGTTCTGAGTCCTTAACACCCAATACCCCAAAATCCAAAATTACAAACTTAGAAATCCTGCTTCTTGCCATCTCCCCCAGCCAGCTACCTCTTTGGCCTTGAGGAATCTGGCAACATCCTATGATTGTTCAAATTCAGCCTAACAAGCTGACATGCCCACATGTCTACCCTCTCAGCCAGGGGCACCTGAGGATATCAAGGCTCTCCTGGAATTTGACTTCACAACCAGCAGTGCCTGCATAAACCCCTTGCTTGGCCTTGGTGCATGCCCTGCCTGGGCTTGGCCTGGTCTCCCACCCCAGTCCCTCCAACATCCGCAATCCCAGTGTTTAGCTCCCTCCCCAGCTCCCTCCAGCTCTGTAGTGTTTCCCAGGCTCAGCCCTCATCCAGACTCACCACTGTCCAGCCTACACCCCGGGGTTGGTCTCAGCAATCATATGCTCAGGGGCAGCATCTATTGCATCCTCAGTTAGCTCCTGGTTCACACCGCCTTGCTAATCCATTCTCCTGTTCCTTGCCCTCAAGGGCATCTGGAGGATTCCACTGCCCAGGAATCCTTTCAGGGGTTCTCTTTCAGCGTCCTTACTGGTGCCACTGCAGTTGTTTCAAAGCTTACCAGGTCTTCTACCCCACGGCCACTTACGCCCGGTCATCTTGTCACTAAGAAAACAGAGGGCAGCCAGGAAGGACCCTGCCAGCCCCACTCCCTTGGGCCCCCTCCCCAGCTCTTTCCCCCAGCCACAAGGAACCCTTCCACCCACACTCTTGGCTTGTCATCCCAACACCGCCACGTAAATGCTGTGCGACCTTTATAAGCTGCTTAACCTCTTTGTGACTCACTTTTCTCATCTGTAAAATAAAGACAAGAGCATCTAACACACAGATTTCCACAGCAGTGAAAGTTAGACACACACATGGGAGCTGCTTCCTTTCCGCTTGCCCTCCTTCCCCTCCACCTACAGAGTCAAGTCTTCTCCACTCAAAACATAACTGTTTATCCCCAAGCAACCACTTTCCCTGGCCCAGCACCAAACTCCCTGACTCACCACAGCTGCCTCCTGCCCCGGCTCACTCTCCGCACTCACAAGTTCACTGTCTGCCCTCAGCGAGGCCACCAGTGACATCCGACAGCGAACCCACTGCCTTGTTTCCAGCCCCTCTGCCATCTGGAACCACCGGCCTCCGTCTCTCCCTCCCTTCTTCATTCACCTCTCCTGGCTCTGCTGCGTCTGTGGCTTGTCCTTCCTGGTCTCCTGCGTCAGCCCCTCTGCCTGACCCTCAACACTGGGGCTACAGGTTCCACCCTTGGCTTTCTCCTCCTCTCCCCAAGATGAGCGCATCTGCTTCTGCACCCTGGGCAGTCCCTGCTCACCAGCCCCTCTTCTGGGCTCTGTCTGCCTCCCGTCTCCACCTGTTATCCCAAGGGAAGCTCAAACTCAGCATTTCCAAGTAGAGGCTATTGCTTTCCCCAAACCTGCTTCTTCCCCTGCATTTCTTCTGAGATCAGACGGGATCGGGCGCCTTCAGGGTGGTGTGGCCCTGGACTTCCCCTGCATTTCTTACATAGAATGATGACATCGTTACCAACCCAGCTCCCTAAGTCACACCTTTGGTGGTGTACTGGGCAACACACATAATTCTAGGAAATTCATTTTAGTGAGTATCTGTGACCATACTGGTAAATAGAGACAGGCTAGCCCTGTATTCATGGACCTGGCTTTAAAGTGTAAGAGCCATTAGAAATAGGATAGGGCCACAGATGAAATCTAAGGGGTACATTCTAAAAGCAACAGCTTAACAAGAGGCCTGGTTAGCTCAACGTATGGGGCCAGGGGGTGCTCAGACTAAGAGCAACAGAGATGTGATAAGGTGAGGAAAGGCCCAGACAGGAGTCCACTCGCGGGTCTCACAAGGCGCTGTGCGTGGTTCCCAAAGCCCGAGCTGGATGCCTGAGCAGGCTTCATGTCCTTTAACCCTATTTACTCACTTCCCAAACTCCCCCAGACTTTGTCTCCTGCCTGGAATACTCTTCCTTGCCACCACTATCCCACTAGTTCAGGACTTCTCTTCCTCACCTTAAGACCTACAACCTTAAGTCTCTCTCACCATTAATCTTTCTAAACCCCCATAACTCTGATTATACCATTTCTCTGCTATGAAACTTACAAAGGGGCCAGGCACAGTGGCTCATGCCTATAATCCCAGCACTTTGGGAGGCAGAGGCAAGAGGACTGCTTGAGTTCAGGAGTTTGAGACCACCCTGTGCCAGAGTAAGACCCCATCTCTACTAAAAGTAGAAAAATTAGTGGGCATCATGGTGCACACCTGTAGTCCCAGCTGAGGCAGGAGGATGGCTTGAGCCCAACAGTTTGAAGTTGCAGTGAGCTACGATGAAGCCACTGCACTCTAACCCGGGCTACAGAGTGAGACTCTGTCTCCCCTCCCTGCAAAAAAAGCACATTTGGACGAAATGGATACTCTCAGAGAAAAACATAAAAGACCAAAACTAACTGAAGAAGTAAAAAACCTGAATGTAACAACACTCACAGAAAATCACAGAATTATGTATAATTGTCAAATTATTACCTGCCCCAAAAGGCACTGGGCTCAGACAGTTCCACAAGCAATTTCTCTCAAACCTTTAAGGAACAAATAATTGTGCTATTTAAACTATTCCAGAGCCCAGAGAAAGGATTGTGAGTGATTTTTTTTTTTTCTTTACTTGTTTCTGTTTTCTGAAACTCTACGGTGAGCATGTATTATTTTAATACTTAGAAACAGTAAACCTATTCAACTTACAGGAATTTTTTAATAAGGAAGTAATTGTGGATTTGTACAAAGTTTTATTTAAAGGTTATCCTATCTGAGCACAAATAGGAAAATGAAATGTTCATCAATGTCTTCATTTATTCACTATTTGTAGACCGACAACATGCAAGACTCTGTTGGCACAGGGATGAAACGGTGAGCTCAACACACACAATCCCTACACTCACAAGAGTGTAAAACCGAGTTTACACGCTTGTGAGGAGACAGACATCAAACAAAAATCTGATAAGTGGGACGAAAGAAGTCTACATAGGCGACAAGGAGAGTGCATTTGATACTGGGAAGATGACCTTCTCTGGGAGTCAGGAATGATGGACGATCAAGCAACTGTTAAAACTAATAAAGTGTTGATAAATGTGATGAATGTTCATGATCTAGTAAGTGGGAACTACAAAACAGTATGTATAATTTAGCCCCACTTTTGTATTTCTTTAAAGAGCATATTTGCACAGAAAAAAAGACCCGAAAGATATATTAATACAAATACAGTAAAATGCAAAATATTAGCAGTGGGAAGATTTATAATTTCCACTTTCTTGTGCTTTTCTACATTTTTCAAATTGTCTAAAAGATCTTATATTACTTGTGTTTGCAAAAGCCTCATTTGATTTTTAATTTTTTATTGTGGTAAAATATGTATAACATAAAATTTACCACTTTAGCCATTTAAGTGTATAGTTCTGTGGCATTAAGTACATTGACATTGTTCTGCAGCCATCACCACCACTTATCTCCAGAACTCTTTAATCTTCCCACCAAAGTCTTCATTTAGTCACTATTTGTTTGTGGAACTACACCATGCAAGACACTGTGTACCCATTAAACACTAACACCCCCTTCTCCCTTTCCCCTCAGCCTTTGGCAACCACCAAGCCTCATTTGATTTTAAAATGCAAACATTCAAAGACCAACCTCATTCACACCTTAGGCTTAAATTACTTTCATCTGCTACCTTCCATCACTCAGAAAAGACTGCCCAGGTGAAGCAGGCTGTAGCTATATAGAGCTGGAACAGGCCTGCGTGGCAATTTTAGATAGGGGTGGGGAGGAGGAAATTTGAAGAGAGAGGGGAAGGAAAAGTAACTGCTTACTTTTGGCCCAGGGCCTTGGCAGCAGCCAGTGTATTCAGGTGTAAGGACTTGCCGACCAGACCATAAGCCTCTGCTTCTTTCAAGTCATTGCCGATTGTCTCTGGCTGCTAAGAGGCACCCAAAAAAAAAAAAAAAAAAAAAAAAGAGGGGAGATGGAAGGAAGGAAGGATCATAAGAAAGAGATGCAGAAACTTAAATGTCTACAAATGAGGCCTCCGGAAACCAAACACAGGAATTTCCTTCACAATACCCTTGACAGCTGGCCCTGCAGCACCTGCCTGAACAAGTCCAAAGACCAGGGTACAACGGAGCCCTGACATTCCAGAGACGCACATCCCGACAGCTTCATAAATCCCCAAACCCATAAATACAGAAAAGGTTGTAGAGATTTCTGGCTTTTTCCTGATTTTTTTTTTTTAATGTCTCGCTTCCCACTGCGAGTTAACCCCCTTTTCAACTTTCTCTAAAACTATCTCATCCAAATGAATTCTGCCCTGGCTCAAGCAAATGCTAAAACGTTCATGAACTTCCTTGTTTCCCTATGGCGTAAATGGCGGAGTTATTCCCAAAACAGCAAAATTCATCACTCTAGTCTTTAATTCATCCCGAACTCCCTTTTTATGGCTAAGACCTATCACTTCTTCAGACGTCTTTGCTTTTTCTTCCCTAACATCGTGAATAGTAGCAGCTGATTCTCTTTTCAAAAGAACCATTTCTCACAAAGAAAGTTTTAATTACTGAAGAGTTATAACCAGCTGCAATTCAAATCTGAGTCTTAGCAAAATTACAAATTACAACCTGTCAGGAACCTTCAGGATGGCTTAAAGCTCTGAAAGAGTCAAGACAGTGTGACATCTGCAAATTCTAGGCATCTACTATCTCTGTGCATTTTAGTTTTCCTCCCCCCTCCCTCTACCAACAGCAGTACCCCACATCTTGGGATTTGTAGAACATGGTTCTGGGGAATGAAAGAGTCTGCTGACAAATACTTTGCCCAACTCCACCCAGTGCAGCCAGGAAACTATTTGCAGTTATTGGGAGGGTGGGGGGTTGGTGATCTGCGGGAAGGCTGGAAGGAGCAAAAGCAGCTAGGATGATTTGGCTGAAGGGCAGAAGCAGGGGTGCTTCTGCATGCAGGAGGCTCTGCATACCAGTCAGAGGGCATTGGCTCTTGGAGGCAGAGAGCAAAAGGAAGGTAAAAGGGAGACAGGCAAAAAGGAAGAGGGTTGAAGCTAACTTCAAAATAACACCGAGAGACAGCTCTGCCCACCCCCTCACCAGCTGTCCCTTAATTACCCAAGTCTGCATGTAATGTTCCTTACATTACCTGGAATCTCATCAACCCAGGCCCCTTGTGTTGACAAAGTCAACTTCTCTGAGAAGCTAGGCTGGTGGCAATTAAAAAAAGAGGAGAGGATAAACATCCTAGATAAAGGGAAACCACAGATTGTAAACTTGAAGTGGACTCTGGCCAAAACTCCAGAGGAATTACTTAATTCACAGGACCATGGCAAGAAACTAATGAGAATGCAGATGAAGGCGTTCTGCAAAGAAAGTGCTATGCATGTGGGTTACCATCAAAGCTTATTTATGAGCACAGAGCATAGGAAGTGGGAGTGCCACTTCTTTAAAAAGTGACATCCAACTAACTTCATATCTTATTTCAGAAGAGTGGCAGTTTGGGGAAGTATGTTATACCTAGCATATCCAACTGCATGAGGAAAGCATTTCCTGAGATTTCCCATGGAATGCTTTGTGGACAAGATGGAAACCTATGTGCTAGACAAGGTGAACTGGTCACACTGGCCAAACCATCACACCCCCGAAGCTCGGGTCATCCGATGAACACTAACCTAGTGGGAAGTTTCTCACTGTGTTCTAAAGGGATCTACTCTGGCCATGCTCACCTCCACGTTAGTCTTCATTCCCTTGAGAAAAGGTATTGGGTAATATCACTCCAAGTGCAGATACCACAAAACTGGAAGATGAGCAAATAACCACTATAATCAGCTGTGTAAATGAAATAGTCAGAATAATTTTTACGAGCTGTTTGCAATTTACACTTAATTCCCACAGAGTAAAGCAGAGGACTTAAATTGGTGAACTACATATGTGCTTTGCTTGGCTTGCCCAATGTTAAGAAAAAGTTTAAACTGGCTAACAGCATGTAAAAATTAACTGGTTTCACATAAAAATCCACATTTTAAGCTTGAAAAATCAGAAGACCTGGCAACACCAGGCCTTCATTACTACCAGGCAACAAGCAGCTGGAGTGAGTGCTGGCTTCCCCCTTGGACTGGCGACAACTCTCGGTTTTGTGCCTCCCACCACCACCTGGCATTTCAGTTGGTGACCCCTGCAGTAAAATGTTGGTTCAGATTATTAAATGTGTCCAATTAACTATAAATTTTATTTGATTGTGCATTAAATTCCAGCTCAATCTTCTCTCGTTTGGCTTTTGCAAGTTTTGCTCCTGTAGCAATATCCAACATCTGACCACAACTTCACAATGAAAACCTGTATATAGCCGGGCATGGTGGTTCATGCCTGTAATCCTAGCACTCTTGGAGGCTGAGGCAGGGAGATCGCTTGAGCCCAGGAGCTTAAGGTTGCTGTGAACTAGGCTGACGCCACAGCACTCTAGCCTGGGCAACAGAATGAGACTCTGTCTCAAAAAAAAAAAAACCTATATATAAAGTACATCCCAATTTTCCCGTGTGCCTTTCTTTCTATCCTTTGGTTTATTTTATCTTCCCAATATTCCAGGAAGGCCGGGCTCATTGTCCATAATGCGAGGAGGATCATAGCTAATAGGAACCAAAGCCAGGATTTCAACTCAGGACTTAGGCTGAATCTTAATCTAGCATTTCCCACCATACCACGCACCCCTCAACCCTTGGAGACAGCTCCAATTCCAGACTGACCAAGATTGCAAAGCAGCTGGGCTCCTCTGGAAAGAGCATTTGGAATCCTTGCTTTACTTCCATTTTTAATCTTAAAAAAAAAAAAAAAACACCACCATGTAATAGTGCTTAATCCAAAGACAGCTGATTCTCATTTACACTTAACCTGTGATGAACTCACATACTAAATTTTAAAGCTCTGCTTTCGAAAATGCATTTTGTTCTTTAAGATCTCCTTGGTAACAACTCTAATTGGTATCTGGGCTACAAAAAAACAGCAACAACAACAACAACAAAAGGTTTGGAACTAATCAATGACTGGAGTTAGAATAAAATCCAATTGGAAATCCAACTCAGGCAAGCACTAAAGGAAAGTTCCAGGCTGACAGCTGTGTAAGCAGACCCAGAGAACAACCTGTCCACAATGGAAGAGGATTAGCAAATCCCAGGAAAGGGGACTCTCCAAGTTAAAAAGGGGACTCAATAAAATACCTGATTGAATTGAGAGTCCTGGGGGAAAGTACTTAAGGACATAGTCAAATAATATGGGGGGAGGAGGCACTCAGAAACTTCAGGAAAAACAAAAAGCTGTACAAAAACTATAACTAGTTTTTGTAACTATAACGTACCACTTGAATTTGCCATGAACAATATTTGCAGACACAACAGTGCCACTATTGATTGATTGGCTGATTTTCAACTACACACAAAGTATGAATTGCAACCTACACACAAAGCATGAATCACAGTTATATGATGCAATGTAAATACGACCAACCTTGACAAAGTAAAAGGTAAGGTACAAAAAAACAGGAGAGAGGAGCAAGAGGGCAGGACAAAGCCATACCAACATTCCCCGATTATAAAAAGTCTTTATTGTAGGAGAAGAATTAAAGGCATAAACATGTTATTTAAAAGTGTAACCAGGAAAACCATAAATGGTGATATAGTCATATCACCATGAGGACAAGGAAAGGAGAGGTGAATTTGGTTTAAGTGAACTAAACGGACATCTATCCTAGCAGAAAAGCAACAAATAATGTTGAAAGATAGTTGACAGAGAAATAGCAGCAGAAACATATATCATTTTGAGATAGGAAGGTAATTACCAAAAAAGTTTTTAAAAAGAAAAAGACAAAAGCCACAACACTTAAAAAGTGGTAGCTTTGGAGAATAGGAAAAAACAAAAAAAGATCACATTAGATTTTGTTTTAGCCATAAGCATGTGCTATTCAACTTAAAATATATTTTTAATCTATTTGGAAGCCTAGGAAAAAAGCTAAGGCAAGATCATTTGAAAAGTCTATCTCCCTGCCCAGCTACCAATGAGAACCAGCATGGTTTGGGTCCTGAGCAGTGGTTCTTAAAAAGTCTGATCCCTGGACCAGCAGTATTAGTATCCTGTTGTTAGAATTTTAAATTCTTGGGCTCCAGTCCAGACCTACCAAGTCAAAAACTCTGAGATGGGGCCTAGGAATCTGCATTTTCACACACCCTCCAGGTGATTCTGATGCAGACCTGGTTTGAAAACCACAGGTCTTGAGCAAAACAAAACTCTAAGGCAGTTTTTGATGCTTATCGTCCTCTCCTCAGCTAAGGGTTAACTATCCATTAAGGCAGTCTCAGGTGAAGGCCTGAGCCCCTTCTAAAAAAATATGCATTTTCTTACAAAGAAATCTAGAAGAATCTTTAGAGTTAGTTTCCCCAGGGTCAGGGCTAAAGAGAGAGGTGACCCCTGCCCTGTGTGAGTTCTGGTGGGGGCCAACAGCAAGGGCTCATCACAGGAAGAGCTTTCTGGGAGGCACACATTTGCCACAGCCATCAGTGGGCAGCAAGTGGGCTGTGTGACCCCTTGGCCAAGCAGCTGAGTGGGCTGGGAGTGCCTTGTGGCTGGCTTTGTATAAGTCATCTGCTATTATTAATATAAGGAAGCGAGAGGCACTTCACTTTGGCTTGTGACATTCTGAATAGAGCTCTCAGATATCCATTGGCTATTTCTAACTTAAAATAGACCAAAGTGTGAGTGGGGAAGCAATATCTTGCATCCTAGGTGCACTCTGATGATGGGCTCCAGAGGCTTCAGGGACATATATATATGCTTTGCAAACTTCTCATTTCTGCTTCTGTTTGGAGGGACTGCTAAACCAAGAGGAGCAGCCTCATGTTAAGTCAGAGTTCCAGGAAGATAGGGAACATCTCATGACTGCCACGATTTCCTTCCACAGAGCCAGCCCTTGGCAGACATGGCAACTAGACAGAGCCTCAGAAACCTTCTGAACACTCAGCTGGGAATGCTACCACTAACTAATCAACATTGGCAGGCAAGATGAAATTGACCATACCCAGCTCAGTACGCTTGAGTATTTTGTCATCAACAGAAGCCCCAAAAGATGACACAGTACCCTAGCATCTCTTAGTAGAACAGGTGACTGTCATTAATGATTTATCATTTTATGCATACTTTCCTCCTTAGGGTAATGAATTTCATAAGTTTATTACCAGCCATACAATACAGGACTCCATTTCATTTCTCCTAAATAGCCCTGTTAGAATTTAGGTCCAGAGGTTGGTGTGCTGATGTATGGGCCTAAGCATCCTTAATAAGGGAAATTAAAGACTGAAGTTCCACAAACCGATTTAGAACTGGTCTGAGTCCCACCTGAATACAAAGAAAGCAATCTAGATTTCCAGCCCTACTCCCTTCCTTCAAAGTGCTTACAATACAAGTTGGAAAGCAAAATGAAAAACATGTATCAACACCAGCATGTGCCAAACTGCTGTAAAGAAAAGAACACCAGAGGTTCCAAAAAAGGGGAAGACCCAAGAGAGCTGGCTGGCGTGACTCTCTGGAGGTCATAACTGGATTTGGATGGCCAGAGGGCAGAAGGGAAGGCCTTCCAGGAGGCAGGAACAACCTTAGCACAAGGAGACAATGGGAATAAGGCCAAGGAGACAATGGGAATAAGGCCGCTGTGCGGGGTCATGAGGAGACAGGCTGACTGCGGGGTGATGACTGAAACTGTGAAACTGGACTTGGCAGGTTGGAGTGGCACCCCCAGGAAGACACACGACGCCACTGAGAACTAATGCTCTAAGGAGTCCTCGAGTGAAACTAGTTTAAGAAAAATTAGAGCCACACCTGAAGGGATGAAGCACGACAGAAGAGATGGTCTCCTTTCTTAAGCCTCCTTCTGGGGACAATAACACCAAGTGCCTGAGTGGTCTGGTGTCTCTCCCTGCCTGCCACCCACAAGGCAACCAATTCAGACAAACCTCTGGCCCCCACAATCCTGCTAAGCCTGGTATTGCCAATGCACCCAGCACCGTAAGAAACTCCTAAGCTCCTCTAGGTTACGTGAGGGCTGGGAAGTCACCGAGGGGATCTACTATGACCCAGTCACACTTGGTGCATTTTAGTGACAGCACAGTACAATGATGAAGAGCTTGGGCTTGGAGCCAGCCTGCCTGGATTTGAATCTCTGCTGCATCACTTAGCAATTTGTGATCTTTCTTGAATTACCTAATCTCTCCGGGCCGCAATTTCTGCATCTATAGAATGGTCTATAATAACTGCACTTACTTCACAGGGCTGTGTAGATTGAATAAATTAATATGTGTAAAAATGAGAACAATGTCTCATACTTAGTGTCATTAAATGTAGCTATCATCAGCGTTATCATTACCCTACATATTTACTATATTGGTTGTACGATGGTTTTTATGGATTCTTTATTTCAAGTCAACCAATTCACTAGCTTCTTAGAAAGTCTAAACATTCCTCAACTGTACCTGAATCCATATAACTACCTGATTTTCACACAAAATTTTGGAGCTGGAGAGAACATAGGACTTACTCCAACTCAGTCCGTCTTTTAAAGACACGGAAACTAAGACCCAAAACAGCCATTTGTCAGTGCTCAGTGAGAATTTTCTTGCAATTGATTTGAACTGTCTAAGATCCCAAAGGAAATTAGAGATGAAGCAGCCAGGCCCTCCTCTTTAACCTGCTCAATTTCACCCTTCACGACCACTAGTAATAGCCCCTTCCCACTAACTTTAATAGCTGCAGCCCAAAGCCCCCAAGAGCACTAAAAATTCATCCGTTTCCAAACCCTCAAAGGTCATTTAGTGTCTCATTCCTGGTGCCAAGGGACAGAGAAACAATCCAACCAACCACGCAATAGGTATTCTGTTTTTCTGGTATGATTTTGCTCTCCAGGTCTGCGGTTACCATTTACAGAAGGCAACATTTGCATCTGAAACCCAGAACCACTCTAACCGGTGAGCATGCAACAGAAGACCCTGGCAAGGCCTCTGGGAGAGGAGCTTGGCCAAGGGAGAAAGTCTGATTAATAAAAAGATAAGTGGCAGAGGAATAAATTAAATGAGTGCTCACAGAGAAAGCACATAAGGAAGGAAGGGGAGTGACTTCCTGCACACACTGTGACAGGGACAGAAAAGCTCTAAGGATTGGGGTGGGGGAAGGGTAAGAACTGATTTTCGGCCGGGCGCGGTGGCTCAAGCCTGTAATCCTAGCACTCTGGGAGGCCGAGGTGGGCGGATCGTTTGAGCTCAGGAGTTCGAGACCAGCCTGAGCAAGAGCGAGACCCCATCTCTACTAAAAATAGAAAGAAATTATATGGACAGCTAAAAATATATATAGAAAAAAATTAGCCGGGCATGGTGGTGCATGCCTGTAGTCCCAGCTACTCGGGAGGCTGAGACAGGAGGATCCCTTGAGCTCAGGAGTTTGAGGTTGCTGTGAGCTAGGCTGACGCCACGGCACTCACTCTAGCCTGGGCAACAGAGTGAGACTCTGTCTCAAAAAAAAAAAAAAAAAAAAAAGAACTGATTTTCTAGTGATAGTTAGACTCACCATACGCTCAATTCCCAAATCCCAGCCAAAGTGAAGGCCCCTAGCCTGCCGCTGAGTCCCGGGCAGCCTTGTGCTTGGATACACTTTCTGCGTCAGGACTGCGTGAACGTCAAAGCCGATCCCATCAGCTCCTCACTGCAACACGAAATTACTCACAGGGCTTATCTTGAAATTGCCCCTTTCATCTATGCCTCCCACTAACTTAAAACAATGTATTTAAAAAATATTCAGGACCCCTACGGTAAATCCACATCCCTATTATGCAACAAAGCACTTCCTAGAAAGCTGTTTATCCTGAACTCTACGTGGTCAGTTTTCAGAAAATGTGCCTTCATTTAAGCAGCTTTTTATAAAATAAATAAATAAAAGCCTCTACAAATGCCAGAACACTATCAATTTGGAATAAATTCACAGATTCCAATACAAGCGGCCAAGGTCCTCAAGCCTCAAGCACAAACATCCCTTGGCCTTTATTAATTGAATAATAAACAGATGGGGGCAGACGGGGGTACGTGCCTTACTATGTGATTTAACAGATGACGTGATGTTCTCAAACTTCCATTAATTTTTAAGAAGGCATTTTATTTTTAACTTTATGATAATAAAAGTCATAAAGGCAACCTATGGGGAAATTTAGGAGGTAGAGTAAGAAGAAAACCAGGGGGTCACTTCTGAAAAAGTACTCGAATTGGTGACGTATGGTCCATAAAAATCCCAAAGCCTGGCTAAATTCCAAACCCACGTTGAGAACGTTCAACTAGCCCGATTCCAGGCTGACTTTCTAGTTGGACAGAGTATTCACTCGCTGCCACTCATCACTGCATCATTTCGCTGTGCTCTTTAAAACAGCCACAGGACTCCACCCCAATCCCTAAGTTTCTGGGGATTCTCTGGCACACAATCACCACCTCTCCTATATTATGTGGTCTATGTGACAGCCAGAAATCCCCCCAGCTTAAGAACACTGAGAAGAGGGAGACTTCCAGTGGGTTACAATGTCCATGGGGTGAGGACAAACCAGAGGCTGTTTTGTGGGTAGCCAACCAAGCAATTAGGTTTGGGAAGGGCCAATTCTTGGAAACCGAGAGCTATGAAATCAGATCAGGGCGTGGCCTGAGGAACCCTCCGAAGGCCCTCAAACCTCCTGGCAAAGGCAGAATAAGGAGGAACCCCAGAAAACGAAAAGTGATAATGTTTGAAGGTCTGGTAAGGACATATGAAAAGGCCAAGACACTAGCTTTAGGATCGCTGAGGACTGCAATAAATAAGTGTTCTGATCAATGAGCTATGTGCTCGTGCATTCCCTAAGTATTTACTGAGCGCCTACTGTGTCTAAGACCCTAAGCTCAACAGAGCACAAGCAGGAATAACAGAAGGAGCTTACGCAGAGCCCGGGAACACCTGCCATTAATGCGGTATTGATTGTTGCACTCCTGCAGAACAAAGCCACTTTTGAAACCAAGCCACAATATACCATGCCAGCTGCATCCTTCAAACTTAGCCAGAATAACACCTGCAGTCTTGCTACCAGGAGGCCACACTAACCTGGGTCCCAATCCTGCTTACATCAGTTGTCCTCCAAAGGACAGCTGGAGTGTTTCCAAATCACTTGCAGGCCACTCGCATTCAACCCGCCAACTGAAGACAGGCTCAATGCTGGGTGAACACTATTCACAGGAGGGCCTGGCTAAAGAGATATTCTTTCATTAGACCAAAAGTTGTCTCCATGACAAAGCCTTTCTGTTTTGCTTTACGTTTTTAGCATGGAAGGGCTGCCCTCTGTCTGAGGCACTGCAGCTGTTGGTGCCTTGGCGAGTGGCCACACACACAGCAGGTACAGCAGCCCTCACATGCTGCTTGTGTGCCATGCACAACCAGGACCAGCATTCGCCCAGGTAGAGCCCCTTCGGTAAATGCACACGCTAGGCACTGCCACGGAACGACCCGAGGGCTCTCTCCTTCCACACTTTCCAGTACCCTAAAAGTGACCTGGTGACAAGATGCTGCTTGCTGTGGGAAAACCAGACTTGGATGAAAGGCGGAGAGAAGAAGGAGGCGTATCGGCCTGCCTCCTGTCTGCGGTGCCAAACCATGGCTGTGCAAACAGTAAGGAAAGATGGATGCTGCGGACACCTGACTAAAACAGGCCATGACATGCCAGTCAGGTGTCAGAGCTGACAGCCGAACCATGGCTTTATGACAGATTTTTTTCTAACTTGCAAAAACATATGAAATACTTTACAGAGGCTTTGCAGTTAAATCACATTTATCCATATAAACTCACCTTTCCTGAAAAAGCTAAAATGATATAAAACTGGGAGTGTCCCAGAAAATGCAGGACTTGTGTTCACCATCCCGATACCTTCTAATAGAAAAGAGATAGAAAATCGCTTCAGCAGATCGGCATAGCCAGGCTCCCCGGGGACAACGTTCACACAGCACTGAGCCTGGCTGCGCGTCTTCAGTTGGTAGGATCCATGTGAGCGGCCTGCTAGTGACACGCAGATACGCCAGCCATCCTTTGCAGGGCAATCCATAGAAGCAGGAGGGAGACCTCTCCCTCTGGTGACTATAAGCTAATCTTTAAGGGTTGTAAGAATTAAACAAGCTAACATGTCATAAGCACTTAAAGTACATAGTGAGTGCCATGTAAGTTAAGTTACATAAGAAAAAAAGAAATAGCATTTTTAAATGCTATAGTTTGATACAACATATTTAACAAAAATGTGTTGTGATCCCAGAGACTCAAAGTTGATGAGGAAACTATCTATGGCGAGAAGTAGGCCAGGGCTCCAGCCAAGGGGCTACACGACTGGGAGTGTTTGTAGCATGGGACGGGCCACCTTCTGGATAGAGAGCCTGCCTACTGTGTAGCTGGCCAAGCACCCTAGACGGGCTGCCTTTCATTGAATCCCCATGCTAGCTTGATGTGCGGTGTAATTAGAGCTCTGTAGGCGTATGGCTGGGTAAACACTTAAGTGAAAGAAAGCTTGACATGAATCAAGATATACATATAATTTTAAAAGCTGACCCCAAAAATGGTAACTATGGAAAGTGATGTATAAATCTGCTTGACTGTACTAATCATTTAACCATGTATATTTATATCAAAGCATGTTGTATATCTTCAATATATACAATAAAAATAGGTTAAAAATGAGATATGGGCTATTTGAACAATGACTAGATATTTCATGATATTAAGGAATTATGAATTTGGGGATATGATAATACTATTGGTTATTTTTCAAATCCTTACCTTTTATAGATACACTTTTTTTTTGAGACAGAATCTCCCCCTGCTACCCTGGTTAGAGTGCAGCGGCATCATCATAGCTCACAGCAACCTCAAACTCCTGGACTCAAATGATCCTCCCGCCTCAGCCTCCCAAGTAGCTGGGACTACAGGCCCGCACCACCACGCCCAGCTAATTTTTTCTATTTTAAGTAGAGATGGGGTCTCCCTCTTACTCAGGCTGGTTTCAAACTCCAGGCCTCAAGCGATCCTCCCACCTCGGCCTCCCAAAGTGCTAGGATAACAGGCATGAGCCACCTCACCCAGCCTATAGATACACATTTAAATATTTACAGCTGAAATTGTATGTCTGGAATTTGCTTCTAAATGATGTAGGGCAGGATGGGGGAGGGTAAAGCTGAAAGAAGACTGGCTATAAATTGGTCACCATTGCCGGTGATCGGTACACGGGGGCTCATGACGTTATTCTGTCTATTTTTGTATATATTTGAAATAAGAAAAAAAAAATTTTTTTTAACGAAAAAAGGGAGGGGGGGCCCACGAGGCATGGCAAAAAAGAAGCAGCCAGGTTTTCTAAGAGGGAAATGGCCAGAGGAAATAGAAGGAATCAACTCCCAACAGTGACACTTCACACCCTGTTTGGAAGCACTCAGGAAACAAGGACTATACCTGCAGAAGATCACTAGGCGGTGATCACTCGCAAATGAACACGAAAGGAGCAGTTTCAGGGAAAACTTGGGGTGGGGGGTGAAAAGGAAATAAAAACTGAATGGCTCTCCGGCTGTCCGTAATCAAGAGGAACATCCCTCCAGGGTTACTGCCAGGTCAAGCTCATTTCCTTCAGCACACGCACACAAAGTTACCAGGGTCTCTCCACCTCCCTCCCCAGTACACACACTCACACCAGACAATTTCACTCTTCTCTGCACAGATTCCAGGGAAGTATCCTGGAGACAGACATCAAAGGAATTAGAGCTGGCAGCCCACAACAGGTCACGCTGTCAGGGGGATGCCAGGCACCACATGAAAAGCAGAGAATTCACAGGGTGTTTTATTATTATCATTATTATTATTTTTTAAAGAGCTCAGAAATGTCTTTCGTTTTAGCTTTCGTTTAAGGACAGCTACCTCTGGGGGAATGGCTTTGAAGTCACACAGCCCAGAGCAGCACTCAGCAGCAGACCAGCAAGGGAGCGGAAAACACAGAGGGACCCACGACAGCTTGTGGGTCGTTACTAAATAATAACGCAGAAGATTTAAGTTTGGTATAGGATGTGAAGGAAGGAAAGGGAATCGCTGTAGCAGGGACATTTGAAAAGGCTACCAAGGCCAGACCTGCAACTGCCCCCTTGAAACTGCAGCGGCAGCAGCAACTACCAGAGGTTAAGTGACAAGACACCCTGGGGAAACCCCATTGACACCCCCTTACCTGGAAGGGCAAGCGCTGGAGGCTAAGAGTGCCCGGAGAGGAAGAATAAACGTTTCACTTGGGCTGCTGTACTCCTCCAGAAAGCAGTACTGAAAAGTGTGGGATGGGAGGTCCAGGCCATGGTGTGGTCTCTTCAGCAGGCAGCAAGAGCTTGCTTCAGTGTGACAAAGAGGTGAGCTGGCCACCGTCTCAGCTCATAGCCAGTGCAAAGGCCGAACCAAAGAAAAAGCCCCAAGCTTACACTGACTTCATCTGAGCAGCTCCAACAAACACAGACATTCCCTGCTAGGCTGGCCCATGTGTCCAGCATCTTCCCTACTCCCATCGGGATAATGAAGAGCTAACACGGTGACATAATTTTATACCAAGAAACTCAAGATCTGTCAGCAACAAGGCAGAGAGATGGGAACCAGGTAGAAAAGTGCAAGCCCTGTATACGGGCAAATTTACAGGACCTTACAAAACTTTCCTCACTCAAGCGAAATTAAAGCTGCCAGAAAGAGTCTACAACAGAACAACAAAATGTTGTATTTAGGATACAAAGAGTAGGCCAGTGCAGTGGTGCCTGTAATCCCAGCACTCTCGGATGTCGAGGCAGGAGGATCAATCGTTTGAGGCCAGGAATTCAAGACCTGCCTGAGCAACATAGAGGCCCTGTCTCTACAAAAAATAGAAAAACTTAGGAGGGCACAGTGGTGCATGCCTGTAGTCCCAGCTACTTTCGAGGCTGAAGGAGGATCGCTTGAGCCTAAGAGTTCAAGGTTGCAGTGAGCTATGATGACACCACTGCACTCCAGCATGAGTGACACAGACCCTGTCTCAAAAACAGAACAAAACAACCAAATTTATAACAGCACTGGTTATCATAGCACAATTTGGAACTGGTTTGTTTCCTATATATGGAATTGTTAAACAAATCATGTTACTCATACATATACTGAAATATACCAAGTAACTATTAGAGAACATATCTTTGAAGACTACAGTCTTACACGGAAATACACTCAAAATACACTCTAAATTTATAAGACACACATGTATGTGCACATACAAAAAAAAAAAGGTAAGACTGTCTTGTGATGTAAAAACAAGAGCATCATTAGTTCTAGGTAGGGAGATCTATAGGTGACTTATCCCCCGAATACACTTTTTCGTATTTTCCAATTTTCTGCAATGATCCAAAATTACTTGTAAAAGGAAAAACATCCAATAAATGTTTTGGTAAAAAGAAGAAAAAAAAAGCCCTGGGCAACTTCAAAATGCAATAGGTCTGCCAAAAACCAATTCCACTGAGGTCAAAGGCAGTTCCCTTTACAAAGACATAGCCCAGATCCCTTCACCGCTCAGGACTGGCACCTTACAACTTGCCTCATTTTACAACGACCCAGAGGACTTTTCAGAACCCTTAAAAACAGGAGTCCCCTGCACCAATGCAAATTCACAGCATGCGTTTGCCTCGCTGGATTTACAATGGGATAGACAAGCATTTAGACCCCTCCTCCCTGCCCTGCACCAACAAACTTCAGTGTTTTAAAATAGCCGGTCAATTTCTAAAGGTAAAGATTAAGGTTAGCGCCTTCTCAGGCGCCATAATTCTTTCTTGACTGAAATGTGAATTTTAAATCTCTAAACTGAGGTACTTGCCCTGCACAGAGTTACCCAGTGAACAGCTGACTCCCAGCTCTTGTATTAACTACCCAAGTTCAAGGACCTCCAGAGAAAAGTCACAAAAGGGAAATGGAGCTCCATAGAGATCTACTGGCTGGAGGGTTCTGAGGTCACCAAGGGAAGGCAGAAAGGAGTCCCAGGCAAGGTCCCAAGCAATCACTCCCAGTTTCCTTGTTTTTTTTTTTTTTTGTTGTTGTTGTTGAGACAGAGTGTCACTTGGTGTCCGTGGGTAGAGTGCAATGATGTGATTGTAGCTCACCGCAAGCTCCAACTCCTAGGCTGTGAGTGATTCTTCTGCCTTAGCCTCCTGGGTTTTGTTGCTTTGTGTATTTTTTTGTATTTTTGTTTTCCTTTTTTATTCAGTAGAGACGGGGTCTCACTGTGTGCAGGCTGGTGTAGAACCCCTGAGCTCCAGTGATCCTCCCCCCTCGGTCCCCCAGAGAGCGAGGACTGCAGGTGTGAGCCACCGCGCTCAGCCCCAAGTAATCACTCCCAAGCAGGTCTGTTCTCCACACCTTGTACACTTTCCAAGTTACTTTGTCCAGCCTCGAGACATTGAAAATAAGTTAAAACACCTTGTCATTAAATCATATATCTTTCTTCAAAAGCACATTACTAACAAATTTTAAATTAATTTCCCCCAAAGAATCCATAATTGCAGTACAATTTAAGGGCAGAAGAAAAAAAGAGTTTACAAAAGGAAAATCAGAAATTCATAAAATCATAAAGTTGGAAGAGACCTTAAAATTTATTTAGGTCAATGACTTATTAACAGATGCAACAGATAAGCAAAATGTGGTACTTACATACAATGGAATATTATTCAGCCTTAAAAAGGAAGGAAATTCTGACACATGTTACAACAACCCTGCAGACATTATGCTATTATAAACAAAATAAGCCAGACACAAAAGGGAAAATATTGTTATGGTTCCACTCATGAGGTACTGGGTAGTCAAATCCATAGCAACAGAAAGTAGAAGGGTGGTTATCAGGGGCTGGGGAGGAAGAAACGGGAAGTTATTGTTTAATGGGTACAGAGTTTCCATTTGGATGGTGGTGATTGTTGTACAATATGAATGCATGTACTTAATGCCACTGAATAATAAACTTAAAGTGGTTAAGATGGTAAATTATGTATATTCTACCACAATTTTTTAAATAACTTTTTTTTTTGAAAGTCATTTAGTTAAATAATTCTTCCCCTTAAAAAGAAAACATCACCGGCTACATAGCTTGCTCATTAAGTGTCCATAAGGAAAGCTTTGAATCTGGTTGATTCATGTTCCAATCTCATCCATATTAGCCCCAAACTCCAAGGAGATCAAATATACTTCTCTGACTGCAAAGCTTAAAATTCAGGATGGATGAGGTGGCTCACACCTGTAATCCCAGCACTTTGGGAGGCTCAGGTGGGAGGATCACTTTGAAGCCAGGAGTTCAAGACCAGCCTGGGCAACATAGCAAAACCCTGTTTCTACAAAAAATTTAAAAATCAGCCAGGTGCATGCTGTGCACCTATAGTCCAGCTGCTTGGGAGGCTGGGGTGGGAGGATTGCTTGAGCCCAGGAGTTCAAGACTACAGTGAGCTATGATGATGCCACTACATTCCAGCCTAGGGGAAAGACTGACCCTCTATCTCAAAAAAAAAAAAAAAAAAAAAAAAATTTAAAGTTCATACAGATACCCCCTGTACTACGACTGCCTCCAAAAGGAGTTATTTTCCCAGTCAACTGCAAAGGCCTTGCTTTGTGTTCATGCAAATGTGGTGGTTTCTCTCACCTGTTCACTTTGCTTTGAAGCAACAGGAGGGCCCTTTCAGTTGAACAGATGGCAAAGGGCCAAAAGTATGGCAGATCTTTGTGTATTTGTGGCAAATAGCGCAAAGTGACCAGAGCTTGTTTTCTTTCATCTCTGGCAAATTATTCAGTTCGCACAAAGTCCCTGGGTGAGCAGACCAGTTGGTAGGGAGAGGGCGGGGAGGAAGGGGGAAAGCCAAGGAAACCCCCTTCCTTCATTTCCACCTCAAAACAGCAAGCTTGGTGTGGGGATTCCAGCGAGTACATATTCCTCACTCTTAGATATTAAAAAAAAAAAAAAAAAAAAAACAGAAAAATCCAGAAAGTCTTGGGCATAGGTCAATTTTTTTTAAATTGTGGCCAATGAGGTCAGTGTTTTCTTTCAGATGAGGGCCACACTGGGGGAATTTAAAAACCAACAATAACAAACCAATTGTGAGACACACTGAGAGGAGAAAATTGGGCATAAAATGGAAATGGATTTTTCTAAAATGGAGTTAGACGCCCAAACGGCTCACGAGTGGAGAACTCTAGGAATGGTCACCTCCATAATCCACACCACACCGGTGATCTGTACAGGGAACAGCCAGCATTTCTCTTTAAAGTGCTCACGGAGCAGGAAGTGCCAAAAGGGGCTGAAAGCTGTTTTCTCAGGCCTGGGGGCCTGTCCCTGGGGCAAGCCCCGCCCTCTGTCACCACCCTGGCCAGTCTTTCCCCCCTCGTGTTCCTACAACAAAACTGCACCAGAGTAATTTTCCTAAAACGCCATGATCATCTCCTCATACTTTAGTTCAAAACCTTTTAATGGCTGCTTAAATCATCCTACATTCATCGAGAACTTTCTTGCCTGCTTACAAGGGTCTCCATGGGCCACCCCCACCGCCAGTGCAGACTTGTCTCCCTCTACTCCTGACAAGCTCCTCTCAGGACCTGGGTCTGACTTTGATGGCTGAGTGGTCCAGAGCGCTTTTGTGATAGAAGTTGGCCGGGTTTTGGAGACAGACCTGGGCTTGAATCCTACCTCTGTCACTTGCTACTTTACATGGCTTGAGTAAGTCACTTCACATCTCTGAACCTCAATTTCCTCCCTTGAAAAACAAGGATTAACACTCCCTACTTCACATGGTTGTTTAGAGGACACTACCGAGAAGCGAGAAGCGTATGTAAAGCGCTCGGCACAGGGCTCAGTCCCCCAGCACATGTTTCCTGAGTGTCTCTAAACATGAGTTAGTTCCCTTGTCTCACAGCATTGTCATCAGGAATAAATATTGGGAAAGCACTTTCAAAAGGGTCAAGTGCTATGTACATAGTGTTATGTACAAGTGTTATGGCCACTTCTGAGCTCACACTGGGAATCTCCCTAAAATGTGCCTTCTCCCCTTCCCTTCCAGGCCCAAGGCAAGGCCTGCCTGCCCCTCTGGGGGCCTTCTCTGACTACCCCTGGGGGTCTCAAGCTCACCTTCTGACTCCTTCCACACCATCCACACAGCTGAATGCCATCTCTTCTTGTTCTTTATTGCTTCCCTGACCCAGGTAGGATGTTTTTTCTGTAAGCAACACTATAAACTTCCAGGAAACCAGGCACTCCATACCCCCGAGTGCTCCTGGTGCCTCCCCGTGCAAAACTCCCACAGGCACCCCACAGATTACCAGGTACAAACAGAGCTAGCGGTAGCTCTTAAGACGGAAATCACCAAGAGGCCACCCACAGACCAAATGTGTCATTTGGGTCATACAGTTTCACATCTCCTAAAAAATTCTGAAAGCTTTGACCAAGGGTGCGCATTCCAGCCTGGCTGCTCCCTTGAGATGAAGGAGTTTGCCCCAGGCTCGCCACTCCCTATTGCCTCCCGACTCATACTTACACAAGAAGTTTTCACTCACACTTACACAAGCAGTTTTCACAAGATAGAGCAGAGACAAAAGTCAACTACTTTTTACTCTTCTATCTCTCTCAAAGGCTAGAAAACAGAAGATTCACTAAAAGGGATGTATGGGAAGGTGGCATGTTTCTTTGCAGAAGGAAAGATTAGCCATGTGTTTCACGGGCACCCAAAGGTCTATGTAGAAATTCCCTACCTGTTTCAAGCATTCAGGTGACAGTAGTATTGGGGCTTGGTGCCCTGTCATATGCCCTACTGTCCCAAGTGGGTCTATAAAGGAACTCTGGGGAATAGATAAGTGTCTCCCAGATGCCAGAGTTAGACAATAAACATCAAAAAGTTGGTGGACATTAAACGTATGGTTGTTTTCCCATCTTTAACCCCAATAAAACAAATGTTCAGTGAAGGTGCCTAAAACTCTCACTTGTTCCCACTGCTTATCTCTCTCTTGAATCCGTCAGTTCTGCCCCTTCAGAGAAATGCTAATCGTTCAGAGATGATCAGCCAATCAGGAGTGTCTTAGGGTTAGGCCAGCAAACCACAGGCTGGAAATGTCCCTGGGCTCCTGGGACCTTGGCTGTATTCACCCTGTTGGCTGCTCAAAGGACTCTTTCTTTGCTGCCAGAGACACTCCCTGGGATAGGGAGAGACCGTGTGTGTGTGTGTTTGTGTGTGTGTGTGTGTGTGTGTGTGTGTTGGGGAGAAGACAAGGATGGATTCTAGGTGCTTTAAAGTTCTGAAGGCCATTTTCTGAGAACTGAGGTTTTTAACCCACTTTCCTACACTCTCTTTTCCAAGAGTCTATGGTCAGTATGCTCAAGACCTGAGCTCACCTTATCCCCAGTAACACCCTGGCTAAGAAATTCCTGCCAAAAGACAAAGCCCGTATTTGCTTCCCAAATGTGCCTAACACCATGCTCCCCACGCGACATGGGAAAAGGAACGGGCTCAGGAGGGAAGACCAACTGACCAGGTGATTCTGCCAGGTACATCTTGCTCTGTAGGCACATCTCCTCACCTCCAGGCCTTAGTTTCCTCATCTGGAAAAGGGAGCTAATAATGCCAACTTCATAGGGTCCTTGTGAGAATTAAACGAGGCAGCACGTATAAAGTACCTCTACCACCATGCGCGGTACATAGAAGGCAACCTTCTTAAATGACAGTCTCAGTCAGTGACCAGGCATTCAGCACAGCTCCGGGGCCAGTGTGCAAATCCTGGCAGCATGACTGAGAAAGCTACTCTGCCCAAGGGCCTCACTCTAAGTGCTGTGGTGTGTGGATAGATAAATGCATGCAAAGCACTTGGAAGGGCCTGGCCAAGGGCACACCCAATCAATGAAAACTATAAAATTCTTACTCTGACACTTGTTAGGATTATTCATTCTCAGCATCTCCCTCATTTATGCGTCCCATTCAAGATGGCAAAGCACTAGATACCTGAGTGTAGTAATGACTTAGAAGCACATTAACACAAATAATCATCAGGACCTTCAGCGATGACACCATGAAACGGACTCACGGACGCTTAACTGAGACGGTGTGTATGATGTGTATGATGATTGGCTAAGAGACTATACCTGCTCACTTTCCTAACCATTACAGACAGACAGAACGGGTTACCCAGGCAGTTAACTGATTTTTACAGTTTTATACAATCAGTTCTCCATATCCATGGGTTCCACATCTGTAGATTCAACTGACCTCAAATCAAAAATATTAGGTAATGGCCAGGCGCGGTAGCTCACGCCTGTAATCCTAGCACTCTGGGAGGCCGAGGCGGGTGGATCGCTTGAGGTCAGGAGTTCGAGACCAGCCTGCGCAAGAGCAAGACCTCGTCTCTACTAAAAATAGAAAGAAATTATCTGGCCAACTAAAAATATATGTAGAAAAATTAGCCGGGCATGGTGGCGCATGCTTGTAGTCCCAGCTACTCGGGAGGCTGAAGCAGTAGGATCGCTTAAGCCCAGGAGTTTGAGGTTGCTGTAAGCTAGGCTGACGCCACGGCACTCACTCTAGCCCGGGCAACAGAGTGAGACTCTTGTCTCAAAAAAAAAAAAAAAGAAAGAAAGAAAAGAAAAAATATTAGGTAATAAAAAAAAAAACAGCAATAAAAAACAATACAAGCTGAGTACGGTGATGTGTGCCCATAGTCCCAGCTACCTGGGAGGCTGAGGCAGGAGGATCGCATGAGCCCAGGAGTTTGAGGTTACAGTGAGCTGTGATCATGTCACCGCACTCCAGCCTGGGCAACAGAGAGATCTTGTATCTAAAGAAAAGAAAAAAAAGAAAAAACAATATTTGCAGCATGCAAAACCTGCCTATACTGAAGGTCAACTTTCCTGCGTGCAGGTCCCACAGGGCTGACTGAGGGACTTGAATACGTTCCGATTTTGGTATATGCAGAGGTCCAGGAACCAGTAACAACTACTTACATAGCATTTACATTGTGTTAAGCAATCTAGAGATGATTTCAAGTATATGGGAGGATATGCACAGGTTATATACAAATATGCCATTTTACATAAGGGATTTGAGCATCCTAGAATTTTGGTATTGGGGGGGAGGGGTCTTGGAACCAATCCCCTGTGGGTATGTAACTATATAGAGCCAGGCACGGTGCTCTCTGCTGGGAACATAACAGTGAACAAGTAGACTGGAAATATGTATTTTTAAAAGCTCCCCAGGTGGCCCTGATTATCAACCAGGGTTGAAAAATCACCACTTGATGTTTCACTGGAAGGACCATTCCCTGCCTCCCTGCATTCCCTAAATAATCCACACCTCAGGACAGGAGGAACCATCAAGAGCAGAGAGCAGCCTCCTCTTCTTTCTACTGTCCTCCTGGGCTAGGGCCCAGCCCCCTTCCTCAATCTGGAAAGGGGCAGCCTGGCGAGCTTGCGGACTCTGGCTGGAGGGCCTGGGGCTGGTGTGGGTGGACAGTGTCCATCCTTCAGCACCAGCGTCAGGCTGGGCACCTTGTGATAACAGCCATTTGGCCAGCAGCTTCTGGGGGGCTAAGAGATTCAACAACCAGGAGTAATTTGCCCCAGGTACTGGTCCTGCTTGGAGGCAAAACAATTAGTAGGCTGACAACAGCCTGAAGCTTGAGAAATCATTTTTTTAAAAAAAGAAAAGAAAAAAAAAAGTGGCTTAAAAGAAGCCCTTTAACTCCGAAGGCAGTTCCATCCACCTTACAAATTCAATGCCCTCTGAATACACATCCATCTGTCACAGCAGGGAATCTTTTAACTAGCAAAAGAGCAAGAGAAGGAATTCAGATCAACATCAGGGACTGTAGCAATAAAGCCGGTGCCGGTTCACTCCTTTCCCCTGGAGGCAGGAAAAGAATCAAGGAAGAATTTCAGAATCTTTTTATACAATTAAAGAAAGGGATCCGGTGGGGGATGGGAGGGGGTGCAGAGATGAATAAGTTTAAGGTTTGCTATTTTAAGCTCAAAATACATCATGATGAGAAAGGCCTAGAAGGTTTGATTTTATTTTTAAGATCTTATCCAAGACAGAAACTATATCTGGTGTTGGGGGCGGGGTGCAAACGGTCAGGCTAGCAGAAGTCTTTTCACCTCCCCATCCAATCCTCAAAAGCAAAACCAGAGTTTGGCACAGGCTTCCAGAATTTTACAGGCTTGAATTATGGCTTCAAAATAATTCAGATTCCACTACAACAAAGCTCAGAGAACGCCACTAAGTAGAAATGAGGCAGACTACAAAGCAAATTCAGTGAATTACCCAAGAATTGTACCCTAGGTGGTAGCAGGAGAAAGAACCAGACGACATGGTAAAGAATTTGGCACAAAAGGACCAGCAAATTACCCACCAGACCAGTAAAGACAGCTCTACATGAAATATACATTATTTCCCAAAACTACTTTCGAGTCCATTATTGTCAACTATTACTTTCTAGAAGTCTAACTTCCACAAGGTCCAATCCCTGATCATGCATGAAACAAAAGCAAACAAAAATGAGTAGAATCCTGGTACAGTGCATTATAAAAAGCATTTCCCTGAGAGAACCAAAGTCCTTAAAATAAATACATACATAGATATATATATATATATATATACACACACATACACACACACATACACACACATATGTAACAGTGAGCTCTGTGTGGAGGCTCAAGCCTGTAATCCCAGGAGACTGAGCGGGAAGCACTGCCTGAGGCCAGGAGTTCAAGACCAATTTTGGGCAACATAGCCAGACCCAATCTCTGAAAAAAAAAAAATAAAAAATTAGCCAGGCCTGGTGGCTTGCACCTGTAGTTCCAGCTATGCAGGAAGACCCCTTGAGCCCAGGACTTTGAGGCTGCAGCGAGCTATGATCATGCCACTGCATTCCAGCCTGGGTGACAGAGTGAGACATATCTCAAAAAAAAAAAAAAAAAAAAAAAGAAGAAGAAGAAAAACCTATCAGTTGGCTTCTTGGCAATTTCAAGGTCTCCACCTGTCAATCTCTGAGCCTGAGGGCCGAGTTTGGGCTGGTTTAACCATTTCTTCGGAACACTACTACATTTTGACATAGGTCCTCGGATTTTGTTTTCTTAAACCACTGAGATAAGCGTATGTATGCTAATATATGTTATTCACACACATATATGTTTGTAAAGTGTATCTCCTCCGGCCAAAAGCCTCTTTACCTCCTTTAAGAGTTAAGAACTTATTTACATCATTAGAACTTTCTACCAAAGTTGGAGGTAAGTGTTGTAACTGCAGCACTGAAGGACTAGACTGCAATTTTTACTGCCTGTTCTATGTTGAGATGCTCACAGTCTTTTTTTTTTTTTTTTGCAGACGTGTGGTTAAAGCCAGAGTCTTTTTCAATCAATACATTTTTTAAACGGGAGTTAGGGGGTGTCTGTCAGCTGTGGGGAAACAAACCTCCTGCTACAGGCGCTCTCTGGCAGAGGCTGGCAAGCCCCACTTCCATGTATGGAAGTGAACGAAAGCAGTAAAACCTCAGGCATGAGTCTGGGCAGGGCCGGGGGTGGGGGCCGGCATTCCTCACGGCACAGCCAGCCCACACCCTTCGCTGGGGGGTCCTGTGGATTCTTTCATGGGATGGCCACAAGGGCAGAAAGGATGGGAAGCAGGAAAACAATAGGCACAACATAGTCACTAGACAGAAGGTGCCCAGGAAGCGGAGCCCCATCCACCGGAGAGTGCACACACAGGCTGAGCCCTGACAACCAGTGCCACACAGCTCACGCACGCGCTGACCTCAGTGCACTGGAATGCAGCATTCTCCACAATTTGCCATCCATCACCACTGCTCCCTCAAGGCCAGAACTATTAAAGAATGGTAGATTTTTTTTTTTTTCTTTCTTGGTGTTTTGAGAAGCTCATGACAGTTACCCACTTCTTGCCAGGGCAAGGCTGGGGGTTGCAAAAAAGTTTAGTTCCAGCTGTGGGGGCTGGAGTCAGACAGATCAGGGATGGAGCCCCCGCAAGTACCACTGACTACGCAACATCAAGTAAGTCACTTCATGGCCCTGGCCTCAGTATTCACATCTGTTAAATGGGGATAATAAAAGCAGGTGCCCCATAGGGCTGTTGTATGAAGCCTATAGTGCTATGCCTGGCACAAAGTAAATGGTGTATGATGTTAAATATTATTATTAACAATAATAAGGCTGGACGCAGTGGCTTGTGCCTGTAATCCTAGTACTCTGGGAGACTGAGGCAGGAGGATCCCTTGGGGTCAGGAGTTACAGATCAGCCTGAGCAACAGCAAGATCCCCGTCTCTACCCTAGTGCACACCTGTAGTCCCAGCTACTCAGGAGGCTGAGGCAGGAGGATCACTTGAGCCCAGGAGTCTGAGACTGCAGTGAGCTATGTTGACGCCACTGCACTCTAGCTGGGGTGACAGAGTGAGACTCTGTCTTGAGAAAAAACAAAAAAAAAACAATAATAAAGGACAGATATTGCTTAAGAAAGATTTATACTACCTTTCTTAAATTGACAAACCCAGGTAATACTTTTCAAACTTGTCTTATATTTCATATTCACACCATTGCTCCCTCCAAGCTGAAGTACCTTCCCTTGGCCTCTGTGACCCCCACTCCTGCCTCTCTCTGTCCCTTTGCTGTCCTGTCCCCAGGTCCCTGCTGACATTCCCCAGGACTCTCTCTCTCTCCACACACTCTCTGAGACTCAGTCCCTCTCACAGTTCTCTTTGCTGACGATCTTTCTCGGGTATAGATCCACCTCTCTGCAGAGTTTTACTCAAGCAATTGCTTTTACTTTCCCTAGCCTCTGCCACAAACCAGCACCCACCCCCCAGGTTGGTGTCACTAGCTACACACCTTAATGCCACTAACTACTTCCCCTGGCTCACCCTCCAAAGCCAGGACACAGCCATCGATTGTATATCTTAGTACTTCTCCCATTCATCCCCTCCTTCCCACCCCCATCACCGCTGCCCTGGGGTAGGCCTTCACCCTCTCAGCTTTCCCCTCTGGTCCAGTGCTGTCCAACAGAAAGATATTCAATTAGAAAATTGTTTAGTAGCCACATTAAAACTTAGAAACAGGTAAATCATATTCGTTTTAGTAACATCTTTTATGTAGCCCAATATACCCAAGTTTATCACTTCAACATGAATTGATATAAAAAATTATTAAGAAGCAATTTTGCATTCTTTTTTTCGTACTATACCTTCCTTATTTGGCATACACATAATAGCAAATCTCAGTTAGGACCAGCCACATTTTAAAGCACTCAACAACTACATGTGGCTGGTAGCTACTACACTGGACAGTGTGGCTCTAGTCTCTCTTCCTCGAAGCCACTGTCCACAACTACCATGGTTATCTATTGAATTGGATTCAGGAATGTCCCCACTGAGAACCCATCAGAGGCCCCCACCAGGACACAGTCCAAGCCCTTCATTTCTCCCCCTCAACTTGCCTATCCAGCCTCAAACCACCACCCACTCCTGCCTCTCACGCCAGGCTCCAGCAGTGAGGAGCCATAAAACACAGATTATTAGTTTGTTTTAAACATACATGTTTATGTAGATATACAAATAACAAGTATATATCTGCTTAGAACAACGCTTGAAAAGATAGGCACTAGAATGTAAATAATCATGATCTCTAATTATTAGAATCTGAATGATTTCAAGTATTTTTCTTTTTGCAAATCTGTATTTTTTAAGCTTTTTAAATAACCAAACGATTAAAAAGGAGGGGGAATCAAGGCACTTGCTGGAGGAGTAGGCCCTAAAGCCAAGCAATAAATTGGAGAGGTTCTGCACATGTAGCGTAGTATTTTGGGAAATTGGGATCCTCATCATTCACATATTCCATGTTTGTAAATTTGCCAACTTGCTAAAATTTTCTTATAGCCCTAAAATCAACACTTGCAACACCTTTGTGGTCGTTCAGATGTCAGCAGAGGAGTGAAAAATCTGTGTCACTCAATGCACAGGTTCCCAGCTGAGGCTGAACAAGGCAACAAACACTCTGCCTTCTTCTTTTAGCCCTCACATTGCAAATGTCCTTTCACAATCTATTTAGTGCCACAATTATCACATTTTTGTGGCTTTTTTGGTGATTTTGCTGTTTAAAATTGTCCCCAAGCATAGTAATGAAGTGCTATCTAGTGTTCCTAAACGCAAGAAGGCTATAAGTGCCTTAGAAAATACGTGTGTTAGGTAAGTTTTGTTCAGGCATGAGTTATAGAGCTATTGGCCATGAGCTCCATGTTAACGAATTAACTATATATATTAAATAAGGTGTCTTTAAACAGAAACACACATAAAACAAGGTTATGTATTGATCAGTTGATGACAATGCTGTGATCAGAGGCTTGCAGGAACCTAACTCTGTATTTCTAGTAGGAGCGATGCTTCGGTATTTGGTAATTTAGTGTTTGTGGCAACTTTATAGAACACAATTACTGCGAATAACAAGAACTGACTGTAGCTTGGTTTTACAGATTGTAACATGTGGGTGACCACAAGAAAAACGGGAAAGAAGAAAACTGGTGCAACTGGGGAGTCATACTGAGCACAGATCTGCCGCTGACAGAGAAAGGGAGAAAAACCGAGCGCCAGGGCCCTGCCACCGAAAGCTGCCGAGAACAGCACACCTCGAGACACAGACCGACTAAAGGGCTCGCTCTAGGGGCTGGCAGGTCAGGGTGAAAGTCCAGCACCAGACCCTGAGCTAATTACTTAACCTTTGGGTTTAGAGTCTTCATGCACAAATGGGGGCAATAAATCGTACCTGCTTCATGGATTGCTATGAAGATCCAATGAGATAATACATGAAAAGCACTGAACAAGGCAGTCCCTGGAGTCTAGTAAGAGCTCAATAAACAGAAACATTTACTGATGATGATGGTATGGAACACTAGCTCAGGGAATGTCTGAGCAGCTCCCTCAAGTCCAAAAGAAGGGACAGACCCCCCACCCCTCACACCATAAGCAGAACAAGTGACCTGCAATGCAGCACACCATGCCCTCCCCCACGCCCCTGAATACCATCTCTAATGAATGCGAGAAAGGAACCAACATTTTTGTAATTTTCTCCCACTCCATAGTAAACCTGTCAGAACTCTCCAGCCAGGTGTAACCTTACTAACCCATGTCAAGCTCAAACTGTACTGTAATGAGTTGTACTTATCAGTCTGCGGAGAATTCACACTCGCCTGGTACCCACCTTGAAGATCCCACTGTGGGGGGAGGTGACGGTGCACCACACATGGTCACATGGCTCCACCCCAAGTCTCCTCTGCAAATCTCAACTCCAAGGAGACCTGTGCTGGGTTTCATAAAAGGCATTTAAAAGCACGCCAAGATGATTCATGAATAAGAACTGGCTTTAGAACCGATTCCCACTCCTAAGTTTCAGAACATCTAAATTCTCCCTCTAGGAAAGTAGCAGGTCTGATCCAGTAGCCCCCCTTCCACACTCCGGGGGCTCAGGCCATGTACGTGTCCAGGGCTGTCCTGCACCAACTTTGTTTTTCTCTTACTCCAGCATATTCTATCTCCCTGCTCAGGTTGGAATGACCCCCCTCAAAGCAACAGGGCCAATTCCCACGACCCTAGGTCCCAGGGCCGAGTGCCAAGGGCTCAGGTCGTGGCTGTCCCTCAACACGGGAAGGGTGCTAACTGCCTGGACAGGCCAGGAGGCCTCCCCTCCTTCTCCGATGGCCAACAGGAAAAAATACCGTGGCCGCCGAGTCATCTGAATGGAATTCCTCTTGACCAGTTATAAGCCCCATCAGCCTAGACTCACAAAGTGAAGCACCTGGCTCTTTTTAAATTCCTTTTTTACATTTCACATATTTCAGCCCTGGTAATCCCCTTCTTAAGAGCGCTGAGCTGTTGTTCAGTTAGGTAACATGTTTGTTTTTTCAGCCATGAGTTACAGCCACTTGAGGCTTTCCACATAGGAGGTCTGATCGGCGTCCCGGGCCTGACCCCGGCCCTTCCACAGGAAAACGGCTCTGCTCTCAGGGACAGGCTCCTGGGACCGGGAAAATGGTCCTGCTTTTTAGAGGCCAGGATATATAAATTACATGGGAAAAACAAGACTATGGCATTTCCCTCTTTTCAGCATGCTTATCTCTTCCATGAGCAAAATTTGGCAGTGTCTTACAGACGCTGGTTAGACTTTTTCAAAAGGCTACCGGGACAACTGCCAAGAAATACCACTGGCCCAGCAAGGGCAAGACCTAGAACCTAGGGGCTGCTCCGCCATGTGGCCACTGGGGCCTCAGTTTCCTCATCTGTAAAGGAAAAGGGTTGCCATATAATAATCCCCAACATCCTCTCCAGTGTAGCATTCAGTGACCACATTGCCCAATATTATGTAATAAGGGCATTTGTTTAATTATGATGATATCACAAATATACTAATACCAAAGAGTCTGTGCCTATGTTTAACTCTGAGACTCACCTTTATGCTTGGAATTCTGTTCTTCTTTTCACCTAAATCCTACCAACCCCTCAAATCTCAGTCCAAACCATTCGTTCTTTCAATAAATACTTGTGCCAAGTATTTATTCATAAGAGGTACCAAATGTGTAAAGTATGAAGGACACAATGATGAACAGCACAGAGTCCCTGGCCTCAAGAAACTTTCCAGTCTAATGGAACAGAACGGTAGTCACCGACCAATTACTATGTGCCCAGCGCTATGCTAAGAGCTTTTTATAGTAGTCATCATCTCAAACCTCCATAGAAACTGAGGTAGGTACTACTATCATTCCCAGGTTACAGATGGGGAAACTGAGGTTCAGAAAGATTAAAGCAATTTACCCAAGGTCTCACAGCGGGAAAGATGGACGTGATCCAGGTCACCCATAAGAAGGGCTGGCCTCTCAGTTCTCAGAGCTCTGCTGGCAACCCCATCCCTGCTAGAACCAATACAGCAGCCATCATCCATTAGAGACTCTAAATTTATATATATATTTTATCTGTATCTATATCTATATCATGCCTTGTCTCCCCAGCTAAATTATAATTGCCTTTGAGAGCAGGGACTGTGTCATTTATTTCTCTGCATCCTGACACTCCCTGGGGCAAATGAGATGCTCAGAGAACATGTGACCCACGGAGGCTCAGCAGGGCCAACACAAAGCAATGAAAAGTGCAAACTTGATTTTTGTAATATGAAGACATACTTTAAAAAAAAGAACAATAGCTTACAAATTATGAGCACATACTAAGTAAAAAAATCCAGTTTGGGAGCTTCTTAGTCCTTGTCACTACTCCCCCTCCCCCAATACTGTATGGTATTGGAAAATGCCTGGAGGAATTTCCTTTCCTTTATTTTACAAACAGAAGCCATGAACCCAAAGCAACTTCTTTATGCTCTAAGGAAGCTTTTAGAAAATGCATTTCTGCAACCTGGCCCAGCATAAGGTTCTTCGTTGGAGTTTGGCCTCCTTGGTACAAGCAGCATCTGTTTCTTATCCTGTGGCATGTCTGGAATCCAGACCTTCCCTCTCATTCCAAGCCCAAACCAGAGAGAGGCAACTGGCACCTTGCAAACAGACCCCTGCAGTCTGCCCCTCGGAGTCTTCCCGCACACACGAAATCACACCTCCAAATCAGCGTCGCCTAAAATGTGTTTTCTTGAGGATCTGCCACAGCAACTTTTGTTTCCCTCAAGAAACATAAAAATGTCGCCCCTGAGGACCGGTAGCCTCTCTTACTCACCAGTTGCCAAACATGCATCATCTCTCTCCATCCCATACTTACTTTCTCCTCGGCGGGGTCAAATGAACTTCCTCCTTCTCCACTTTCCCCTTCATTCCCACGGGGTTATTTATATCTGGAGTATCTTTCTTTCTTAATCCAATTGGACTACCCTCCCCTCATTTGAAAAGGTCACTTTCTAGTTCTTCCCAGAAAACTTTCTTGGAGTAGGTGGCTACAAGCTGGTCCTTTCCCCTGGGTTCCTCCGCTCAGTAAGACACGATGACAGGCAAAGTTACTCATCTTCTGAAAACACTGAACTGCTAACTATATCAAAAGGGGGGAACCCTCCACTGAAACAAAGCCTTCAAAAACTAGATGCAAGCTCTTTCAGGACAGAGCCCCATCATTTTCTTCACATAGATTTATGTTTTCATTACAGGAACGATTACATTCATTACAGCTGAAAATCAGAGATCCACCATCCACAGACGCCACTACCCTGACACAACAATAAGTGATTTGAGGTATTTACTTCAATCTTTCTTCATATCTATCTGTTTAATACCATGCTGTAATCATGGTATAATATAAGATCTTGTTTTTTGAATACAACATCTAAGTATAGCTCTATTTTCCAGCAAAGACCATTAACTCCATTTGTAATAGCTGTTCAACATGATTCTGAGTATTGTAATATTATAATTTACTTAACCATTCCATGATTGTTGAATACTGAGGGCATTTCCAATGTCTCACTAGTACATACAGCTTTAAGAACACCTTCATGAAGGTAAGGCACAGCCTAGCTTTGTTCTGACCTATAGGATGTACATTGAATCTGCATTTGGGACTAATTCAGAAAATACTCTCACTTCTAAACTAACACTAACGCCCTTTCCATTCTTAAATCAAGTTCCCTGTTAAGGTTCACTGAATCTCTGAAAAGTTTGCATTTCATAATTTCTATTATCTATTTATCTATTTAATAAACATTACCATGGCAACCCTTTGATCTTTCATCAGCGACCTGCCTACATGAACCTGCAACCAAATGACTTGTAAGCTTTCTCAGCTACCTCGTATAGAAGAGATTAAGGAATATTCAGGAGAAAGTGGAAGAGTTGTGTGTAATATTAGGTAAGAAGCCTTTTGATGTAGTATCTGTACATTTTTCACAATGCAACAGATGCATTCCTAAGACACTATAGGAGAGTTTTTCTAAGTGGAAGAAATCACATGTTGAACTCTCCTGAGCTCACAATCTAAAACAATTAGGTATATTGCCTGATAAAATGAAGATCCTTACAAAATGAAAATAATAGTCCCTTAATTTATCTATTGCATAACTTTGGATTTTAGGGGTGGTGGATTTTCGAAAAATGCAGTACACTTTAGCAAGTAAAAAATCTATATTAAATACAAGTTGCCTAATACTAGTCACCACAAAAGGCACAGCACAATACAAACGCCCGGCATGGGGAACGCTTTTGTCCCTGTATAGATCTGAATACTCTTGGAAAGGAAGACTGACAGCCTCAGAGAATGAAGCTCTTAATTTATCCAAATGGCAGGGCCCAGCAGTGGGAATTTCACAGACACCGTCTTCTCATTGCTTTGCGTCAGCCCCAGAGGGGGCCCCTCTCGGGGGACAGGGGAAATGGCTTTCAAAGGTCTCCCTGGCCTGCAGTACTCAGGGAGCACGTCAGCCTGAGCCATTCTCCTTCTAAGGATAGTGGTGGTTTGGGGGCTTCTGTTCCTTGTCTCTGTGTTGGGTTCATCACCAAGGCAGACATCATACAAAGTTATCGCAGGTCTACGCAATGACACTTTTAGTCTTTACCCACCTGAGACAGGCAGCACCTGTTAGGGCAGGAATATGAGCAAGACTCATTAAAAAGGCTTGGTTAAAAAAAGAAAAGTAAGGGTATCCGGGCACACGTACACATACACACACACACACACACACACACACATACACACACGCTTGTAGATGGGCAAAATACCTCTGGAGACACATACAAGAAGCTGATCACAGTGGCTGCTTTGGAGGAGGGAAGGTATGGCCAACAGTGAGAGTCAGACTTTTCCCTGCACGCCTTTTATTTTATCTGAATGTTTTTAACATACTGCCCTTCCACAAAATAAAAATTAATTTAAAATACTAAATCTATTTGTGTAACAAAATATTTAAGCACATACATTTCTATATGCAGTATATGCATATTCTTTTTCTGGAAGAATATACAAGACACTACTAATGGTTGTTATCTTTGGAAAGGATTATTGTTACAATTAAAAAATGAAATGCTGCCTTTCTCTTGCAGATGAAAAAAAGTTTATACATGGAGAAAATATATTAAGGATATGCTGAGTTAAAGGAATATAAATGGCATTTTAATGTAAACAGCACGACAACCCTAATTTGTGCTGCATATATAGAGAAACAAATCCTCCTCTCCTTGTGAAGGCAAACCATGTTTCATTTTAGGGATCTGTATATACCTATTAACCACTGGCTCTGTGGCAGAAAAGACTCTCATGATCTCAGAAAAAAGGTCACTGAGCCTTCACAGGAAAGAAGTGCTGGGAAACCACAGTGTTCCACTACCATCTCTGCAAATTAACACTTTCCATAAATCCAAATACATTCAACTGGTATTAAGTAGTATTTTATTCTTAAGAACATTTGTAAAAGCTTAAAACAATGCACTTAAGGGTCAAAGCCAGGGACCGTCTGCAAATTTAGGAACCTGATTTCCCCCCAGGACAGTACTTAAGGTATTTAATTTCAATTCATTCTTACGCCTAACATTTGAAATATCAGAATTCTTGGGTGTCAGAGTGCAGTAAGTATAACAGATTAGTGTGTAATCTTAAATGGGCAAAGACACTTGGGTAAGAAAACAAGTCCATTTCAAAATAAAGTAAATTTTTCAAAATAAATGGACTGATCCATCCAAAAAAAAGTCACATAATAAGAAAAACAAATCTACCCGCACAAGGACACTGGAATGCTTTGTAGCTAGTCACTGTCTATCGCTAATTTTGAAACAAAATGCCACACTTAATTAGCCAGCGGGATTCTCATCCTGTGTGTGATGGGGGAAATGGCATTAAGAAAAAGACTCCCTCAGGCTCTATTAGCGCCCTAATGAGCCAGTGGGGACAGAGGGGTGTTGGGCAGGAGACAAAGCCACGCAGACTTCACAAAGTGTAAGATCGGGGCCCCCTGAAAAATGGGGTGCTCTCAAGTACACACTATCAGGTGTATCTGGACACAGCTATTCCTACAGGATCCTCTGCAGGAAACAAATGTGCCAACGCTCCACGCATGCCCAGCTGATAGAGCAACTCTCGAGTTACATTTGAGAGGGAGAAAATGTGCCATAAGCTCACTTAACCATTGTCCGTGATTTCATGACCAGCAACTAACAGATGGATGGAGTATCCATTTTCAAAAGGGCAAAAAGGGGGAGATTCTGCAAACTACAGACTGGTGAACTTGACATCAACCCTTAAACAGATCCTATAGCTTATTTTAAACACACTTAGGAAAAGAAGTGATTGGTGAGAAGCAAGTATGTGTTCACCAAACACAAGTCATTTCAGACGATCTTTCTTCGAAAAGGAAACCGTAAACATCTGTTATAGCAAGCTATCTGTTAAGGTCTCCTACAATAAACATGCTAACCAAATGGAGGCGTATGGGCTGAATAATAATACAATTAGGCAGATTTGGAATTGGTTGGATTTGAAGTTAGTTGAACAACTGACTAACAGACTGCTAAGAGCCTGGAAGAGGTCTCTACTGGTGTGCCCAGGGACTCCATCCCCAGACTTAGTCTAGTCAATGCCTTTATCAACTGTCTGGAGAAAGGTCTGGAAGGGATCACGTAATTCAAAGCTAGGAAGCAGCTCTGATTATTGTGGATGATCACATCAGCATACAAAAAGATTTCAACAGACTGCAAAAACATCAAATCTAAACAAACTAATTCTTAAAAATGATGGACAAAAAACATTTTGGACTCTGTTCTCATTTGTTCAGGTACGGGACTAGTGAAAAAGACTCTGGATTTTTGGTTGACAAAAAGGTCATCGGTTCAACACAGTGTGATTGTCAGAAAAGCTAATGTCATCTCGAGGTATGGCAGTGTGAGTAATGAGATCTAGAACAAAGGAGGTGCATAAGCTTGTCCTCTGTGCTTGGGGCAGACCATACTGAAGCCTGTGTTCAGGTGTGGAGATGACTCTTTAAGAGAGGTCCCAGACCAACTTGGAGAGCACTTGGATGTGAATGGCTGGGGGACACCGTAACCCACATCATACAAGAAATGCTCCAACGACCAAGGGAATCTTTCATTTGGGAGAGAGAAGGGTTGTCTGCAGTTCTTTGAAGGTCGGGGTGGGGGGTCACCTAGGAGGGAATGACTGAAGTCCAAATGGACTTCCTCAGGAGATGGCACAATGTGGACATTAGAAATGCTCCAGCATAGTCCAGACAGCCACTTGCTGGGCACACTCCCTCTAGTAACACACCCTGATTTCCCCCCTGATGGTGAGTCCCCCCATTCCTGATGTTCAGTCTAACTGGTTTGTGACCCCATCCTCTGGCTACACAGGTGTGGATGTGACTCAGGCTTGACAATCAGAGTATTTACACATCCTGGCCGTGGTGACCACGCTGGCCTCCTTCTGCTGGGAGTCTGAGAGGACAGGAAGCAAACCAAACCTAGTGCTGCTATTGGTCTTCATGCCACTATGCCTCACAGAGACAGGCAGAGCAGGGAGATGGAAAAACACTTCTACTGAGGATAGCATTTCCACCACCCAGGCCTAAAGGTGACCTATGTCTGGACTTCTCAGCTACAAGACACTAGAACCCTCTGAACTCAGGAGCCAATATTGTATAGATCTAAATAAAGAGGAAAATATGGAGCAGAAAACTTCCGGACTGTGGCAAGGAGGTAGACCCAGAGACAGAGAAAGTTTAAATGGAAGGGAACAACAAATAAATCGTAAGGAAAAGCAGGGAGGGGAAACTATAGGTTAAAAGAGACACAAGAGACATAGCTACCAAATGTAATGTGTAGACCTTATTCGGAGTCAAATCAACTGCAAAAAAATTTTTTAATGCAATCAAGGATCAAATTCGAAAACTAACTAGATATTTGCTGATACTAAAGAACCACTGTAATTTTTTTGTTTGTTTTTTGAGATAGGGTCTCACTCTGTCACCCGGGCTAGAATGCCCAGCTCAATGCAACTTCAAACTCCTGAGACCAAGCTATCCTCCTGCCTCAGCCTTCCAAGTAGCTGGGACTATTGGCCCATGCCACCACACCCAGCTAATTTTTCTATTTTTTGTAGAGACGGGATCTTGCTCTTGCTCAGGCTGGTCTTAAACTCTTGGCCTCAAGCAATCCTCCCACTTCAGCCTCCCAAAGTGCTAGGATTACAGGTGTTAGCCACCGCACCTGGCCACCACTGGATTTTTTTAGTAATGATGGTGTGGTTATTTTTTTTTTTTTTTTAGAGATTGGGCCTCACTATGTTGCCCAGGCTGGAGGGCAGGCAGCAGCTATTCACAGGCTTGATCATCTCACACTATAGCCTCGAACTCCTAGACTTAAGCAATCCTCCTGCCTCAGCTTTCTAAGCATCTGGGACTAGCAGTGCACGCTACTGCATTCACCTTATGGTTTTTGAAAGGTTACTTAGTGAAATGTTTATAAAGGAAATGATAAGATATCTGGGATTGTGTTCAAAATAATCCAGTGGGGTTTGGGGAGTGGGTTTCCACGAGATGTTGATTGTTGAATCTGGGAGGGTACATGGAGATTCACTGTACAGTTTTCCCTACCTATGTGATGTTTAAAGTTTTCCACAAGAAGTTTAAAAATACATAAATGGCAGGAGAAATATGCACAGATCAGTGTCTCCCCCTTACCCTCTCCAAGCTCAAAAGAGAATATAGAATCCATTCAGTAAAACTGAGCACCAGATTAGTCAAAGAAATGGTCTAGAATTATATTCATATTCAAAGATACAGATGTCACCAAATCAACAAATGGCAGATAATTATTACTGCCGTGCTAAGAAACTGAAGAGAAACCAGGTTATGTGATGCAAAGAACTATGGGTTTTGGAATGGGGGAGCAGGTACAAAGAAGCAAAAAAGCTGAGAATTCCTCTCTTCTATAATCTGAATAACCATCAAATGTGGAATGAAACACCCAAGCACCTGGCATAAACATTTAAAAGGAACTTGCTCCACACCACACACTGTTCTAAGTACTTTTCAAACATTAACTCATTTAATCCTTACCAACAACCTTATGAGATAGGTACTATTATCTCCATTTTACTAAACAGGAAACTAGAGATAGAGAAATTCTGTAACTTGCCCCGGAGTCACGCTGCTAGAAAGAGCCACGATTTAAACCTGGAAAACCCAGAACCAAAGTCTACATTCTTTCTTTATTCACTACGCAACGCATTTTAAATATTCATTTATAATACTGGAGTATTTTTAAAGTTGCAATCAAGTACATGCCCAGAGCTGGAAAAACACTGCACTTGCACCTCCATTCACACCCATTCGGAGTTCGGAGGGTCACACTGTGATTTTTCCCTATTGCACGTTGTTCTGCCCAATCTTTAGATTTCACATCAAACCCCTGAAAAATGAGCAACAGATGAGGCAGCTGTGCTGTGAGGCACCACGATCAAAAGAAAACTGTCTTGACCTGATCACGCTTAAAGAGGAAAAAAAGGCAACGTGTTCTGATTTTAAACAGACTAAATCCATTCAGATTTTTATCCCAGGGATATTGACCAAAAAAGACAAATAAAAAACTGTAGAACCAACACATCTGGATAAAATTCTCCTAGGAAAACAAAGAGAAAACCCTACCCCTAGAACAGCAAAACTTGCCACACCCTGTTTTGTGACTATTCAACAACAATCTGATACAAAAGCATCACTAACCGTAGAAACCTAACTTGGATTTACCTGTAACCGGCTTCTCTATGGAAATAACACAATGGGGGGTGGGGGAGTGAGTGACAGATGTGATGGACAGGAATGCTGAAGTTAGCTTCAATTGTTTTTTAAAAGGGATTTTTCTGACATGTAGTTCATACAAAAATACATCGTATATCTGGTCCAAGAGTTATGACCAGCGAGCAGCAGAAAATTTATGTTTGCTTTTAATCACGGATGCCACAGAACAAAAGTTTCCATTACAGGATTTCACTCCAGAATAACGGCGCTGGAGCAACTTTCAATTACTATACTCCTTCCTTGTCATAAAGCAGAAAGCACATGTTTGAGATTTCACTGGAAGTTGGAACAGCAGTTTCTGAAAACCTCATAAAAGGGAGAACTGATTTAGTCCTAGGCTCTCGGCAGGATACCTTAAGTTCAATTTTGTCTCTGAACAAAAAGCACTAAAGCAGCCCCTAGGCTTTGTGTGGGACAAAGGGGAGTTGGGGGCACTTTACTAGCCGAACTAAAAAAAAAAAAACCTTGAAATCATTAAAAAAAAAAAAGGCCCTTAGAAATCATCACCCTGGAAAGGCAGCAACAGAAAGGAAGTTCTGGCTCTCCCGTCTTCCAAGCAACAGCAAATGTTTTAAGCAGTTAAACTATCTCTATCTTATTTCAGAGTGCTCTGTGCATACCTAGAGCGTATCCATACCAAAAGCCATTTGTTGAAGAGAACTTTCAGCTCTGTCTTCTTCCACAGAGAATGTTTGATGTGAACATTTTTTAAGATACAATTTCATGAACAGAAAGGACCCAGCTGAATTTAAGGGAGTTCAGCCAAGCTCTTTCATCCAACACTGTGACCCTGATCTAATAATCGGTTCTCTTTGCTTCAATTCTCCAACTCTAGCATACTTTGAAAAGTTAAAACGCTTAATATTTACTGATTACCAGTTGCTGGAAGATGTAATATGCATGCATTTTGAGTTCTTTGGAAGAAAGATGCCGGAGAAATGCAAACTAGGAAATATAAAAGCATGGAATGATAGGTCTGCAGATATGAGACTATTTTAATGGACTGAGATATTTGACATTTTAAAAATGGGGAGTGAAGCCTTTTCCTATGTTTGAGCACAGAATTACAGGGCAGTACAGTACCACAAGAGACTGCTGGGACTCTCCCAGCTGGGCCATTCATTTGCTCATGTACGTGCTCTTTAAAATGCTCATTAAGAAACAAAAACATAAACACCAACACCCACAAACTGTACAGAGGATATACGATCAGTGCAGTTCAATTAAAGCCCAACTCTAACATTAAATGCTAAAATCAAGCTAAGTAACAGTGAAAGTACACATTTCCACTCCCATCATCTGGAGACTACCATGTGTTCAAGTTACAAATCTAAAAATCACATGCCTGCTTTCTGTGATAATATTCCAATTTCTTAGCACCTCAACACTGACCACCTTCCCCTCCCTTTGGTTGGTTTCTATCCTCAAGGAGCTTACAGTCTAAGGAAAAAAAAAAACAAAAAAAAATTTCAAAAATCTGTGCACAGGATCCATGGAAGTTCACAGAAGCATCCTACCTAGAGGCAGAAGAGAGACAGGAAAGCTTCCCAGAGCAGGGACACCGGGGCTGTGTTTAGAAGTGCCAAACTCAGTTAGGTGGAAAAAGAGAAAGAACACCACACATTCCAGAAATGCAAGTCCAGCAGCACAGGTGAGAGATGAGGCTGGAGAAACGTCAGGGATCGTGCTTTAGATTTTGGACTTGACTGCAAAGGCTATGAAGAACCACTGAAGAATTCTTAAGCGAAGAATGGCATAACCAGAGTTGTGTTTCTGAACTTGTCATCCCATTCTGGAAACAGTCCAGGGCAATGCTGCTCAAGGTGGGGTCCAAAGACCAGGGCTTATCTGTGAGTTGTTTGTCACTAGAACACAAGTTAAATACAGAAACGGAGAAGAGGCACTTGGAAGTGCTCACGGCGCTCAACATAACAGCAGCATGCAAGCTTGTGACCGATGGGCTCACCTTGTTGAACAGGACAGAGGCCAGTGTGCATGCTGCCAACTCACATGGCTCAAGATGCATTAGTCATGCGTGTGGCGGGACCACATATCAGTGTGTGACTGACAGAACATTTAAAAAAAAAAAAACCTGATCCTTGACTAGACAATTGAGAAGCTCTGGTCTAGACCCCCTAGATTTCATTTCAGGGGGTCAGGTTTGGAAGCAAGGAACCCCAGGAAAAAGCTGTTGGTAGGCAGGGGTCCAGAGGAAGCTGTGACGATCAGAATGAAGAGACCAGGTTAGAGTTGGGAGCTTTTAAGAAGATCAAATCAACAAGACTGTGCCTTTTGGATGTGAGGGCTGGAGGATAAAGAAAGATGGCTCCTGGATTCAAAACCATTTACTTTGAAATAGGGCAAGATGTGAAACAACAGCATGCACAAGCTTCATGAAAGTCAAGAGTCACAAAAAGATTCTAGATTCATAGCCATTTTCTTTGATTGCCTTTGAGTAAGCATAATGGTAAATTAAGTGAAATACAGAACACTAAGCACCCTGGTGTTAACACCGGGCACCCCTGGGAATTCAGATTGTGAAGAAAGAAACCACATCCTATGCCAAGCCTACACTCTCCCCCTGAAACGAAATCATGCAGGAAGGAGGTCGATCCAGTTCAGAATGGGGCTAGCTGGAACCCTGGAACCCCAAGCCCTGTCAGAAAAAAAGAAGACCTTAAAGGACTCGTTTGTCCCCCACACCAGTCACACACAAAGCCTCCTTTTTTAAATGTGTGCCGATATTAAGACAAGGCCTCCCAGCAAAAGGAAGAGTGATAAAAAGAGGGCGGGAATTCTTTTAAAAACAGGTAGAAATAAACCAATGACCCTAACCTCAAAACCCCCTGTTTTCCTCTGTGCTCTGGCTCACATTCCAACCTGTACTGGAAGACAAATCAATCAGCAAGCGCTGTGGACAGCGAGTCAGAGTCACGCCACAGCCGCTTACTGGAAGACAAATGTTAAACCGACAATGGCTACATGTCTCAGCAAACCTATCCTACAGCATTCCAGAGCTGGGAAGGGAGGCAAGTCCATGTTAAGGGATGGGGTTTTGACTGCTCTAGAGACTAGCACACCATCCATTTCCCACGTGAAAAGAGCAGTAATCCTTCAACCTCCACACTGCCCAGATTTAAGCAGCCAGGGTCAGCGGAAGACATGCCTAATATTAAATAGCTTTGGGAAACCACAAAATAATCGCCTGGTACATAATTTCTCCCAAGAAGGGTGCCTGATCATCTTTAAGTTGTTACCCTTTATCTTGCCTAGGCTTCGTTAATCAGCGATCTGGAGTTGCACTGGCAAATATAAATACAGAGCTCAGTAAATATTAGTAATATCCCAGAACTTTGGCCAGGCACAGTGGTTCATGCTTGTAATCCTAGCACTCTGGGAGGCCGAGGCAGGAGGATCTCTTGAGGTCAGGTGTTCGAGACCAGCCTGAACAAGAGTGAGACCCCATTTCTACTAAAAATAGAAAAATTAGCCGGCCATGGTGGTGCGCGCCTGTAATCCCTATAATCCCAGCTACTCAGGAGGTTGAGACAGGAGAATTGCTTGAGTCCACGACTTTGAGGTTGCTCTGAGCTAGGCTGATGCCAAGGCACTCTAGCTCAGGTGACAGAGTGAGACTCCATCTCAAAGAAAAAAACATCCCAGAACTTTAAGGAACAGTATCATCGTATATTCATCTGTTTTTATTCTTTCATTGTTCTAAGCCTTTTTTCATAATTATAATCTCTTGTAGAGCAATTGTTTTTTTTTTTTAGACAGAGTCTCACTCTGTTACCCGGGTTAGAGTGGCGTGGCATCAGCCTAGCTCACAGCAACCTCAAACTCCTGGGCTCAAGCAATCCTCCTGCCTCAGTCTCCCGAGAAGCTGGGACTACAGGCATGCACCACCATGGCCAGCAAATTTTTTTTCTGTATATTTTTAGTTGTACAGCTAATTTATTTCTATTTTTTTTTTTTAGTAGAGCCGGGGGGGGGTCTCACTCTTGCTCAGGCTGGTCTCGAACTCCTGACCTCAAGCGATCCTCCTGCCTCGGCCTCCCAGAGTGCTAGGATTACAGGCATGAGCCACCGCACCCAGACTCTTATAGAACAATTCTTTGGACTCCTTTTATACCCTTGTATGCTTAGAAGTCATTGGTTTGAAAAGTTAAAATATGTACCTCATAAAAGTTTTGCAATTCTGTAATATGATACACTCCGAAGGCTCAAGCTGTGAAATGGTATTTTATGATAATTTATTAACAAATAATGATAGTTAGCATTCATTGAGCACTACTATATGCCAGGTACATGCATATTATCTCATGTAGTCTTTATAACAATCCTATAAGGCAAGTGCTATTATCGTCTCCATTTTGCAAATGAGAAACCTATGGCACAGAGATGTACAGTACCTTGCACAAGGACACACCGCAATAACTGGCAGCGCAAGGATCTGAACTCAGGCAGAAGGACAAAAGAATCTACATTTTTAGCCATCACACTGGATTGCTTCATTATGCCGAGAAGAAAAACGAGATTAAAAAACACATTACAAATAATAGAACAAGGAAAAAGCCTCTCAAGGAACATTGCCCTTATTACTATAATTGGACTGTTGTCTTTTATTAGACTGACTCAAGGAAACACAGACGCCAGTGGGAGCCTGTCCAGGCTCCTTATGAGGGAAGCAGAAAATCCTAATTTCCAAAGCTCTACCTTTTTGCCATCTTTTACCACCTCGAAAGTGAATAAGAAAAGAGGAGGTGATCTTTCAGTGTTGTAGGAATTGTTCTCTTACTGGCTAGTGTCCGGATTTGAGGAAGAGTGGGAGAGTTGGAGCTCTAAGACTGTTTGGGTTGTTACCAAATCCTGCCCCACCCAAAGGGCCAAAGGGATTCAGGTGAATTCTAGGGCAAGCCTCTGATTTAGTCAGAACCAAAAGAACCACTTAGAGCAGCCAAAGCAAGCAACCCACACAGGGTGGCTGGAGGATAAATACACTTCCTCTGGCTGGAGCAGGAGGACCAGGAGATTGTGGACCAAAGTCCCCTGACTCTGCAGACTTTCTCTTCCCTTTTGTCATGGAGCACGTTCTGGGGCCAAGCCAGAGCCTAACAAATCTGTCCAGAGAGAGGCCAACAGTCTGCACCCTTTGATGTCAGCACACTCACACGGACCAAATATCCTGAATCAGGCATCCGACTCAGGCAAAGCTGAGTCCTGTGGCTTTAAAACCAAAACCAGTGCTCACTTCTATGACACCGAGTGGATCCTGGAGGTGGACTCTCCAGTTCTGACAATTGAGTAACTTATACCCATCTAAAGGCATAGAACAAATCCCAAAAGTCCAAATCTTCACCACTTTCCAACTACCCATCACATTTTCTCTCTTCAGAAATCTGAAAAACATCTACAAACCTACTTATTAAAACAAGTCTAACTGCCTTAACTTCAGGATTATAGGTTTCCTGACAAAACTGCTCTTATAAATGCACTCAAAGTCCTATTATCAACTAATTACAATTTCTATACAGCTATATAATAATGTGTGGTTTGGAAGCCAAAAAAATGAAGCTGCAATTACTTTTGTACCTACTGCTAAAACAAGCAGAAACAGGACGATCTTCTTTTTTAAAAAAGAATTAAAGAAAAAAAAGATGCTGGAATCCTTTTATTTGGCATTTTCTCACAGCTCCAATCAAGGTGAGAGCAGCCAGGCAAAATGCAGCCTTAACATATATGGTCATCTCAGACTTTCTTACTATATAAAGAAGAAATTAATAAAAGAAGAAAAAAAAATACCACACAGCATTTTCTTTCCCCACCATAATTTTTCAATTTTCTTTAGAGAAATGCCAGCCAACAACTAATTAAAACCATTCCTTTTGTTATCCCAAGGGGAAGAAGTATACCAATGGTTTTAAAGAATAAATGTTAATGAGAACTTAAAAAAATTAGCATTCTGGAACTTTGGTTTACCCTTTGGTATAAAACAAAATTCCCTTCTTTAAAACTATTTTTATAGTTGGTGAAACAACATGGACACAGTACATCAACAAGTTAAGTGTTCGCCCATCCAGCGCCCAGAACTAGGGGTGCCTTGGGCTTTTCATTGTTCTTATGGTAAAATTAGCATCTCAAGCTCATAGACTTCTTTCTAAGCACTCCAATTTCAAACAAGGGTGACAAAAACTCAGTTACAGAAAAGGAATTTCTTGTACATCTCTTTGGTTTCAAGGGGAGGGGGGAATAACTCCTTTTAAAGTGAGTACATAGCTTTTGTAATTTCCAAGAGTATGTTTTCCATAAGAAACACAGCTGGAGTCTTTTTACCTGGTATATATCATCGCAAATAAGAATGTTTCTGGGGTCAGCTCTTGAGTTGCCGCTTCAGGAACATCAAACATTGAGGGGCTGAAACTACCTCCTTGAAAAGCAAACTGGTTTTAGTGAACAAAGTGAACTACAGGATGTGCGTCACAAAAACACCAAGCAAAAAATAAATTTTTGAGATGGTAACATATCATGGTTTGGGCATGTCCAGCATTTTGAACTGCATTTTCAAATGAGAGTCTGCCCTGTGTCATCCAGACTTTCGTAGCAGGTCCGGACCAGGGCCAGAGAACACTTTTTTTCATGCAAAGAGACTAGAGGTATAGAGCACCAGGCATGGCCTAAGTCATATCAAATACTCTCCTGTTTTGGAAAAAGCTTTAAGAACTTACAAAACAACTCAATTTGCTCCATATTTTTACTATCCAGCATATTTATTTCCCCTTTTGTAAAAAACACAACAATAAGCCTTAGGTCTGCAACATTTTACCATCATTGTGTGTTTTCAAAAGCTAGAAATCATTTGTATTGCCCAATAAGGACATTATTTCAAACAGACTTTGGTCTACAACAGAAACTTGCCATAACAATGAAAATATTTTTTGGTAAATCATTTTCTGAACATTATTTCTCCCCAAAAGGATCATGAAAATCAACACCAAGGAAAACAAAGGAGTCCCATATTTTGAATCAAAAAGTACTGGCCATGCATATTAATACTCTATCAAGCATGTAAATCAAACATGGGCAAAATAAACTAAAAAGTGACTAAAATGCCAAGTTTTGCCTCTGTGTGGTTAGTGAACCCATATTTTTCCAATGTTAAATTTACAAACCTTATTTGTTAAGCTGTATTTCATACTTTAAATCCCAAGTCTGTACCTTACAGTGCTTTGGGATGGATGATTTATCCAAGACATTTGGGGTCACAGTACAAGCCTTTTGCTCTTACTAAATCTAAATCATGCTTCTCAACAAGATTCCGTACACATAAAGGAAACACATGGCATGCGTTACCTTCATCCCTAGAGGAACCTAAACGCCCCCAGAATAGCCCTTCTCCTGTCCACTCCATAAACTGAGATTTTCCTCAGAAAGGGAAGGGGCTGGATTCACACGTTGCATCAGACACACTAATTAAGCAACAGAACTCCAAACTTTTATTTCTTTCATTACGAAATGCCCTGGATTTATTTTATTATAACAGACACCTTCACCTAACAGATACACTCAGAAACCCAAACTGATTTTAGCAGCAAACTGAGAGGAATAAGAAGTTGACAGCAAAGCATAAATTTTCCCCAAATCCTCATTCTTCCAGTCAATCTGTATCCATAGGGATCAGTTAAGCATTTAATTCGAAGTATGCCAAGACAACAGTGGGCCACCATGCAGCTAAGAGACCTGCAAGGACGGGGCTACTCCTGTGCCTGGGAGTCATCTGGGGAGGATAGCTGGACAGCCAGACAATGAAAAGCTCCCCTGTGGCCACTAATTCAGCCCGGGGGGGGGGGGCGGGGGGCGCGAAGGGAGGGAGAAAGAGGGAGGAGTGAGCTACCTTCTCGCCCAAAGCCACGGTCAGCGACCGCCTCTCCAGAACGGGGGTGGGGGGGGCGGCCTGACCTAGGACTCTGCGTCCAGGTCCCTGGTCACTGGAGGAGGGGACCCCAGGAAAGCAGATTTCTCTCGGAAAGAATGGAAACTTCCTGGTTTGGGCATTATGGGTAGGGGGCTAGCGTACTCCCCTCCCACTACAGGTATCTGCGGGGAGCCAAGTGGCTGAGGCAAGGAAGGCGCCTCTCCGGCAACCTCTGGTGGGGGGTGTTGGGGGGGGTCACGGAGTCAAGACCTCCGAGCGCAGCCACCCCCTACGCTAGGCTCCCGACCTGTGCAGACGGAGGGCTCTTGGCTATTCAGGACACAAGCCGGGGTCCGAGGGGCCAAGGGGTGTCAAACTTCCCAGTGCGGGCGCAGCCTGGCATCTGCACCGAGGAGTTGCCGCGGGAGCCCCAACCCGGCGGGGTCCTGGGATGGGGGTGCGAGCACAGAGAGGGGCAGGAGGGGAGGAGAGTGCAAAGACGGAGAAGGCGGACAGGGGGACAGCGGAGTGGGTGGGCGAGTTGGGGGTGGCGAGGACCCGGCTCTCGGGAGCGCGCGGGCTGCGCACAGCCGACGAGGCCCGCGCCGCTCACCTTCCTGTGCTTCTCCTTGTAGGGCAGCGCCAGCCACGGCATGTCCCGCACGAAGTCCTGCCACTGGCGCTGGTCCTGGTCCGAGGACACGAAGACGATCTCCAGGCGCCGCCGTGGCTCGGGCTCTGCGGCCGCCCCGGCCCCTGGCCCTGGCCCGGCCCCGGCCCCGGCCCCCGGCCCGGCCGCCGCGTCCCCCCGCAGGCGGCCGTAGAAGGCGGCCAGGCTGGCGCTGAGCTGCGCGCAGGGGGCGCTCAGGCTGCAGCCGAAGTAGAGCCCAAGCAGCGAGATGCCGCGGGCGCTCAGCGAGTGCACGTCCACCTCCTCGCCGCCGCCCGTCACCAGCTTCTCGCCCAGCAGCTCCTCCAGGAAGCCCGACATCCTGGCCCACCGCAGCCCCGGCACGCGGGCGGGCAGGCGGTGGCGACCCCGCTCCCTCAGTCCGCGCGGCGGGCGGAGGCAGCGGCAACGGCACGGCGCGGGCGCTGGGAGAGGAGAGCCCCGCCCACCGGGGCGCCACGCCACGCCCCCTCCCGCGCGTCCTCGCCACGCCCCCCGCTGCCGGCCGGGGGCCGCGAGGTCCGCTCTGGCTGGGTCGGCTGGAGCTCGCGCAGGGGAGCGTGGCGCGCGGGGTAACCGCCCTAGGAGGAGCCTGACCCGCCACGCTCCACTCTGACGGGAATGCCCGGAGCCTAAGTGAAGAAAGGAGAAGGGTCCGCCGAGCCGGCCCTTTCGGAGGCGGCATTCGGCGCTGAGCTGGACTTGGCCGCACTCCTGCCCCCATTTCCTCTCCACTCCCCAATTCTGTTATTAAATATATATTCTCTCCAGACTTCGCCAAAGATTCCCGCTCCCCTGCTCGAGTTCTTTACCCCTTTTTCTTTTTCCTCCCCGTCCTGCTTCTGGCTCTGTCTATACCAAGCCTAACCCTTAGGCGACTTCGGTCCCCCCTGACCCCTCCTGAAATGCTTCTAGGAGTTACTGTCTCCCCACACACGTCACTTTAGCAAGCTAGGTCTTGCTCGACAGTTATTTCTCTGTGTGTATGTTTTATGCTCTTTATTATAAGTGGACTGGAGGACTCCACCTCTTATTTTCCCAGTGCTTCCGATAGGGTGCTTGGCACACAGGAGAATTCAGAAATGCCTGTGGGCCGATGGCAGGTCGCAGTGTGGGATTCAGTCCCCAGGTCGCAGCGGCCATTCCCCACCAGCAAATGGCTCTCTTCCATCTCCACAAATGTATGCAACAGATGCCACAGCATCTCTAAGTCAATGCTGGCCGCTCTCCTAAATCGGCTTTATAGCTTATACCAAGTCTGTTGATAGTTGAGAAAAATTCTAGGCTTTTTTTCTTTTTCTTTTCTTTTTTTTTTTTTTTTTTTTTGCCACCTGGCAAGATGCTCCCGGATGCTTAGGGAGAATCTGGATTAAACGGATGGTCTGTGGCAACTCTTCCAGACTCCCCATCCACCCCCCAACCTAACCCATACATACACACTCGAGAAAAAAATGTATACCCTGCCCACCCACCACAGAGGGCCGTCGGTGTGGAACCAGCTCGGCTACCAAGAACCCAACGGAAAGCAAGCAAGCAAACAATCAAACAAAACCCCAAACCAAAAAAACGCCCCTCTCTGAGCCCTCCACCAGCTCTTTGGAAGTTATTTCTTGGGCATCTACCGCCATCTAATGGAAAGAGTAGAAAACAGAAAAAGAAAACGAGGTCTACCAGAGCTCGAAGCGCGAAAAGAGATACCAGCAGGACCAAGCAGAATGTTGGTATTTCACAGTGGCTTTCCACACACACACGCACACACGCGAATGATAAAACGCTTTACAGGAGTTAATTTAAACCTTAGAACATAACCGAAAGTTTTTGGCATAAACAAGAACTTTCACACCTGAGGTTCTCAATTTTTCTAGGAAAAGGAATTGTACAGGTTTTCAGCTCAGTGAAATATTACCAATAAACGGGTGAAGAGATGGAGCTGGAAGCCGAGAGTGGATGGGCAATCTCTACAAATTATATCCACCTTCTCAGTCACCCCTTAATGTCGCTCCTTTCACAAGTAAGATCTTTAGATCTAGGACTGCCTTGAAGCAGGTAAGGAACCCTTTGGGAAAGGCAAACTCCATGTTAATTCTTAGGAGACTAACATGCTAAAATTACACACCACTGTATTATTATAAAACACACAGAAAACATCACATTTTAGTGAAAACATTTAAAGCTACTAATATGACATATGTTGAGATATTAGATATGTTTTTAAATCCTGTTTTTTAAAATGCTGTAAATAGACTAAAATGTTTTATCTTCTCATCCAAATCATAGTTGAAATGCCAGTGGGTGCGTATATGGGTTTGGCACTATTGAAAGAGTGTTAGACAGATTTCTACACTTTGACAGTTTCAAATGAACACTAAAGAAATGTAAAGGACTATTAAGCATTTACATCCTACAGAAGCCAAAGGACAAAGTATTTGGTGTGGAAATAGGTGAAGAGGGAGTTTGGGGGATTGCAAATTTGGGAAAATAGTGAAGTCATTATTAGAGTACTTAACTTTGGTACACTAGGTGCAAGTCTGATATAAAGAGGTGGTTTGTTCAGCATTTTACTTTTATTATTTTACAGGAAAGCACTTTCCACTGGAATGTGTCCAAACCAGCATCTGGCACCTGGGAAAGTGAGAGTTCGAACATACTGCACATGAAATATAAATAAAATTTAGAGAATTGTTGGTGCAGCAGGCCTTGGTTAGAAGCCAAACATCGCAGCTGCCTTTGAAAGGGGTGGGGAGAGAGGGGATTTGCAATGGAAATGATTCCAAAATCTTAATTCTAGTGGGTGTTTGTTACAAGAAGAAGTGCAAGAAGACTCACTTGTCGTCCTATAAAGAATTAGCCGATGTCCTTTGGCTTGCAGAAAGCATTCTCTTTGCTTATGCAATATACTTAGAGTGACTATCCCTACTTGAATTTAGCTAGTCATGGTAATGAATTGACTTCGCTGTTCTGAAAATTATTGTTGTTTTAAAATATGTATTAAGGAGCCACAACATGAATGACATTGTGCAGAACATACACATTACAGACTTTTCTTTTGAGAAATTGCATTCTAAGGCACATGATGTCATATAAAACACACACAGAGCAAATATCTATTTGTCACCTTTAAGATTCATAAATCACAATCCTTGGTCTTCAGGTGCACAAAGATGTATGTGTACAGATATTTATTGCTACATTGGTGAAATTAGAAAAAGACTGAAAAACTGGAAAGTGCCTAACTGTGTATCAATAAAGATGGTTAAATTCTGACATATTTATCATCTGGAATACAATCTGGTCACTGGAAAGAATTAAGGAGATTTCTATGTATACTATATTAGTCTGGGTTCTGCAGAGAAACAGAACCAATGTATATATAGAAAGAGATTTATTATAAGGAATTGACTCATACAATTGTGGAGGCTGAGAAGCCCAAGATCTGCAGTTGGCCTACTAGAGACCTGGAGAGTCAATGGTGTAACTTTTGATCAGACTATGAGTCCAAAGGCAGGTGAAGACCTATGTCCAGCAGCAAGACAGGCAAGCAGCGAGAGTGAGAGTGAATTTTCCCTTACTCTACCTTTTTGTTCTAGTCAGGCTTCAACCAACTGGATGAGAGTCACCTGCATTGGGGAGGGCAATTTGCTTTACTTCATTTACAAATTCAAATGCTAATCTCATCCAGAAACACCTTCATTGTCACACCCAGGATAATATTTAGCCAAATATCTGGCACTCCATGACCTATTCAAGTTGACACACAAAACTAACCATCACAAATCTACCCCTTGTAAACTTGGCACCCATATGCATCTCCTTAAACCATACTTAATCTCCACGTGAAGACAATAATAAAGTCATATTTCTACCTAACATGGTGTACAACCAAAAATGCGCTAACTCCATCCCCAGAAGGTAAAGTCTCTGAGTGATGTTTACTCTCCTTGACATCTCATAACTTAAACACTGTGATGTAAAATTAACAACACTTCAACACTATGCTATAAAGCCAATACATCTTAGATTACATGGTAAGGGAATTAGAGAAGAAACAAAGATATTATACAGAGATATTTCATTTTATTATACTTTGCTTTATTGTGCTTCCCAGACATTGCAGGGGTTTTGTGTGTGTGTGTGTGTGTGTGTGTGTGTGTCTGTGTTTTGTTTTGTTTGAGACAGGGTTGCTCTGTTGCCTGGGCTAGAATGCAGTTGCCTTGTCATAGCTCACTGCAGCCTTCAACTCCTGGGCTTAAGTGATCCTCCCGCTTCAGCCTCCTGAGTAGCTGGTGTGAACTAAAATAAAATATTAAGCCCCCCCCCCCCCCAGCTGACTGAATGGACCCCCTCTTGGCCAAGGGGACCCCAGAAAAACCTTAAAGCTGAGTTCCCAGGCATGAAGAGAAAGGAGGCCAGATAGGCCTAGTTACTCTTTGTAACAATAAGATTAATAGGACCTAAGGCCATGTAAGACAAAGCTTAAACCACACCTGTAGGCCATCAATTTACTTAACTGCTCACTTGAGTTTCAGTAAATGTCCCGTGGCTTGTCTCTGACAAACAGATATCCTTATCTTAACTTAAAACATTCCAAGTTGAGGGGAGTGGGCAAAAGAAAAGGGAAAAAAAAAAAAAAAGAACCATTCCAAGACTTTAGACAAGCTTCATTTCTTTAACCAATTACGAATCAAAGAATCTTTAAACCCACCTATGAACTAAGTCCCCGCTTAGAGATGTCCCACCTTTTCAGGCCAAACCAAGGTACGACCTTCACATATTGACTTATGATCTTACATGTAATTCCTGTCTCCATGAATGTATAAAACCAAACTGTAACCAGGCTACCGCGTGCACATTTTCTCAGAACCTCTTGAGAACATGTGCTTTAGGCTGTCAGTTACACACACTCGGCTCAGAATAAAACTCTTTAGAATTATTTTACAGTCTTTGGGTTTTTTCCATTAACACGGGGACTACAGACACATCCCACCATGCCCGGCTAATTTTTGTATTTTTTGTAGAGATGGGGTCTCACTGTGTTGCTCAGACTAGTTTCGAATCCTGGCCTCAAGCAATCCTCCTGCCTCAGCCTCCCAAAGTGCTAGGATTACAGGCGTGAGCCACCACGGCTGACCGACATTGCAGTTTTTACAAATTTGAAGGTTTGTGGCAGCCCTGCAATTTGAGCAAGTCTATCAACACCAATTTTCCAACAGAATATGCTGACTCCATTCTCTGTATCATATTTTGGTAATTCTCACAATATTTCAACTTTTCCATTATTATTACATCTGTTATGATGATCTGTGATCAGTGATCTTCGAGGTTACTAATTGTTTTGGGGCCCCATGCGCATATGAGATGACAAACTGACTCTATAAATGTTATGTGTATTGTGACTGCTACACCAACTGGCAACTCCTGTCTCTCTCCCTTGCCTATGGTCTCCCTATTCCCTGGACACAATGATGGTGAAATTAGGCCTAGTAACCCAACAATGAGTGGTCTCTAAGTGTTCAAATGAAAGGAAGGGTCACATGTCTCTCACTTTAAATCAAAGGCTAGAAATGAATAAGTTTAGTGAAGAAAGCATGTCAAAAGCTGAGATAGGGCCCAGTGCGGTCGCTCACACCTATAATCCTAGCACTCTGGGAGACCCAGGTGGAAGGATTGCTTGAAGTCAGGAGTTCGAGACCAGCCTGAGCAGAAGCGAGACACCTCCCACCCCGCTCCCCATCATCTCTACTAAAAATAGAAAAATCAGCTGGTCGGTCGTGGTGGTGAGTGCCTGTAGTCCCAGGGAGGGAGGCTGAGGCAGGACGATCACTTGAGCCCAGGAGTTTGAGGTTGCAGTGACTTATGGTGATGCCACTGCACCATACCCAGGGCAACAGGGCAAGACTGTCTAAAAAAAAAAAAAAAAACACACTGAGACAGGCTGAACACTGGGCCTCTTGTGCCCAACAGTTCTGTTGTGAATGCAAAGGAAAAGTTCTTGAAGTAAATTAAAAGTGCTCCTCCAGTGAACACATGAATGATAAGAAAGCAAACAGCCTTATTGCTGATATGGAGAAAGCTATAGTTATCCGGATAGAAAATCAAAATAGCCATAACATTCCCTTAAGACAAAGCCTAATCCACAGCAAGGCCCTAACTCTCTTCAATTCCATGAAGGCTGAGAGAAGTGAGGAAAAGTTTCAAGCTAGCAGAGTTTGGTTCATGAGGTTTAAGGAAAGAAGCCATCTCAATAACATAAAAGTGCAAGGTGAAGCAGCAAGTGCTAATAGAGAAGCTGCAGCAAGTTATCCAGAAGATCTAGCTAGGATCATTGATGAAGGTGGCTACATTGCACAATAGATTTTCAATGTAGATGCAACAGCCTTCTATTGGAAGAAGATGCCATCTAGGACTTTCCTAGCTAGGGAGGGGAAGTCAAGGCCTAGCTTTAAAGCTTCAAAGGACAGGCTGACTCTCTTGTTAGGGGCTCCTGCAGCTGGTGATTTTACATTGAAGACAATGCTCATTGATCATTCTGAAAATCCTAGGGCTCCTAAGAATTATGTTAAATCTACTCTGCCTATGCTCTGTAAATGGAACAATAAAGCCTAGATGACAGCACATCTGTTTACATCATAGTTTACTATGTCCACTGTTGAGACCTACTGCTCAGGAAAAAAAGATTCCTTCCAAAATATTACCATTTGTTGACAATGCACCTGGTCACCCAGAACTCTGATGGAGACATACAAAGAGATTAATGTTGTTTTCATATCTGCTAACACAGTGTCCATTCTGCAACCCATGGTTCAAAGAGTAACTTTGACTTTCAAGTCTTATTATTTAGGAAATATATTTCATAAAGCTATAGCTGCCATAGATAGTGAGTGATTCCTCTGATGGATCTGGGCAAAGTAAATCAAAAACCTCCAGAAAGGATTCCCCATTCTAGATGCTATTAACATTCATGATTCATGGGAGGATGACAAAATATCAGCATGACCAGGAATTTTAAAGAAGTTGATTCCAATCCTCATGGATGACTTTGAGGGGTTCAAGACATCCATGGAGGAACTGAAGGTATTTCCACCACAAAATGCAGATGTGGTAGAAAACGAAGAGAACTAGAATTAGCAGTGGAGCCTGAAGATGTGACTAAATTACTGCAATCTCATGATAAAACTTGAAAACTTCAATGGATGAGGATTTGCTTCTTATGGATGAGCAAAGAAAGTGTTCTTGTTTTTTGTTTTGTTTTGTTTTGTTTTATTTTGTTGAGACAGGGTTTCACTCTGTCACCCCAGCTAGAGTGCAGTGGCATCATCAGAGCTCACAGCAACCTCAAATTCCTAGTTTAAGTGATCCTTCTGCCTCTGCCTCCTGAGCAGCTGGGACTATAGGTGTTCGCCACCACACCTGGCTAATTTTTCTAGTTTTAGTAAAGATGGGGTCTTGCTCTTGCTCAGGCTGGTCTAGAACTCCTGAGCTTAAGCAATCCTCCCACCTCTGACTCCCAGAGTGCTAGATTACAGGCATGAGCCACTGCACCCGGCCACAAAATACTGTCAAATAGTATCACATGCTACAGAGAAATCTTTCATGAAAGGAAGATTCAATCAATGCAGCAAATTTCATTTTTTTATTATAAGAAATCGCCACAGCCATCCCAGCCTTCAGCAACTACCACCCTGATCAGTCGGCAGCCATCAACATCAAGGCAAGACCCTCTACCAGGCAAAAGATTACAACTCACAAAGGCTCAGATGGTCATTATCATCTTTTAGCAATAAAGTATTTTTAAATAAGGTATGTATATTGTTTTTTAGACATAATGCAATTGCACATTTAATAGACTGTGTTATAATGTAAACATAACATTTATATGCACTGGGAAACCAAAACATTTGTGTGATTTGCTTTATTGTGATATTTGCTTTATTGTAGTGGTCTGGAACAAAACCCACAGTATCTCAAGATATGCATGTATATATACACACACACAAACATATTCATAAACAAAATAAAGAAGAAATACTATGATAATTACAGCCCTTGTTTCTGTAACTGGTCATGTGGTTGTAGCTGGTATTTATAAAACTACCTTCTTTCACTACCCATTCTATATTCCCTTTGCCTTTGGCAAGCAACTCGGCTGGTCATGCATGGTTCTTTACCTAGTGAAGTGACTCATATATTCATTCTGAAGGGTCTGGGCCATGAGTCCTATCCAGAGTAGGTTATCATAGTTTTCCATTGCCCTTAATCACAGGCCATGGTAATATACCCTAAGGGACCTCCTGTGTTTCAGACATACCCTCCCTTACCTCCATTGTGGAGTAGTGTAGTCCAACCTCAGGATCAATGACCCCCATTCAGCACAGGAACTCCCTTATTTGCCTACTGGTTCAGAGGCAACGGAGTTCAAATTGGCTAAGCAGAAGTCTTAACTTCCAGTTCAATGGAATCATTGTCATGTCTCCTGGTGGCAGCAATCTTCCCTCTGGAACTAAGACCTATAGGCCAGCAGAGCATAAAGTCATGGGAACAGGAAGCAAAATTTTGCTAGTGGGTCACCAGGGGTACTAGTGAGTGGTGCCACTCCCATTTCCACCCCTTGATTCCAGGACCCATGGATTCTGGCTGTGGGAGAAATAGCACCATATGTTAGATGCTGATTCAGAGCAGATACAGCCTTCTGGCGAACTTTGCCTCAGCCCTCGGAGGTATAGACTCCTGGTTGGTGCTGTATTTGAGTCTTCAAAAGGCCATTCTACTGTTCTATCAAGCCAGCTGCTTTAGCATGGTGGGAAATGTGGTGAGGCCAGTGAATTCCATGAGCATAGGCCCATTGCTACACTTTTTTTTTTTTTTTTTTTTTTTTTTTTGCTGTGAAGTGAGTTCCTTGGTCAGGAGCAATGCTGTGTGGAATACCATGACTGTGGGTAAGGCATTCTGTAAGCTCGCTGATGGTTTTGGCAGAAACATTGCATGCAGGGAAGACAAATCCATATCCAGAGTGTCTATTCCACTAAGGACAAAATTCTGCCTTTTCCACGATGGAAGCAGTCCAATGTAATCAACCTGCCACCAGATAGCTGGCTAATCACCTCAGGGAATGGTGCCATATTGGGGCTCAGTGTTTGTCTCTGCCGCTGGCAGGGCACTCAGCAATGGCTGTAGCCATGTTGGCCTTGGTGAGTGGGGAGCCATGTTGCTAAGCTCCTGCGTAACCTCCATCCCGGCCACCACGGTCACTTTGTTCATGAGCCCATCCTCTCCTGGTGGGTGATGACAGGAGTGGCTGGGGAAAGAGGCTGACTGGTATCCACAGAATGGGTCATCCTGTCCACTTGATTATTTAAACTCTGCTCAGGTCACCTTTGGTGAGCATTCACACGGGACACAAATATCCTTATGTTTTTTCCCCCAGAAAGGCCTCTTCTTGTACTTCTTCCCTAAATTTCCTTGTTCTATCCTGTTCCTTCCAAGTCCCTGACTATAAAGCCAAACCATTGGTCATAGCCCTTGAATTGGTATATAATCACACATCTGGCCAATTCTCCTTCCAAGCAAAGTGAACAACCAGGTGCACTGCTGAAAGTTCTGCCCACTGGGAGGATTTCCCTTCATCCCTGTCCTTCAAGGATGCCCCAGAAAGGGGCTACCGTGCAATGGTTGTTCACTCTCAGGTGGTGCCTATATATCGTGCAGAACCATCAGTAAACTGGTACTTGAGTTTTCTCTTCCTCTGTCAACTGATTTTAGGGAACTCTCCATGGGGCTACAGGGGCAGGCTGGGAGAGAGAAGGCAGTGTAGCCGGAGTGGGAGCCAAGGGCCTTTGGGCTCACTCCTTCATACAACTTCCTTGTACCTTCAGGGCCTGCTCGGGCCTGATCATGCATGTATCATTTCCTTTTGATGATGCATTGCCTTGCTGTGCATGCCCAGCTTATGGCTTCATGGGTCAGAAACACCCAGCTCATGATGGGCAGCTCAGGTTGCATGGTAACTTGGTAGCCCATGGTTAAGCATCAGTCTCTATGAAGGTCCAGTAGCAGACCACGAGCTGTTTCTCAAAAGGAAAGTGGTTATCCACAGAGGATGACAGAGCTTGGTGCCAAAATCCTAAGGGCCTGTGCTGCAATTCACCTACATGGCCTGCCAAAGGCTCCAATCAGCATCTCTACCTGCCACTGCCACTTCAAGCACCACTGAATCTGCTGCATCATATGGCCCAAGTGGCAGAGCAGTTTGTATAGTGGTCTCAACCCATTGCAGAGCCTTCTCTTGTTCTGTGTCCCACTTAAAACCAGCAGCTTTTTTTGGTTACTCAGTGAATGGGCCAGAATAACACACCAAAATGAGAACTACATTGCCTTTAAGTATCTGGACACCCTGATACAGTGGGCGCAGTCAAGTCAACACATAAAATTAACCATCACAAACTGATATGGAACATCTATAAGATGTAGCACAAGAGAAAGCAGGGTACAGAAGAGGTAGGAAATACCAAACAACCACTTGTAATCTTTTTGGGTGGAGGAAAAAACACATTCACAAATATAATGCTTATATATGCATGAAATATATCTAGAAAGACATTTAAGAGATAGTAACAGGTTGCTTGGGGAAGGGAACTGGAAGACTAGAAATAGATGTGAGAAAATATGGAAGGTTTTACTCTAATCCAAGAAGAAGATACTTTTGAATTTTTGAATATGAACTTATTCAAAATATAAGATACTGTAAGTGGAGAAAGGAATATTTAAAATACAGCAGGACATCTCAGAATGTAAGAGGAAAAAAATGTCTCACATACATACAAAAATCAAATTCCATCATAACAAAGCTATTAGTATAAAATGAACATTTTGATCGTAAAAGTTTTCCAAGTCCACTCAGTTCAGGAAATAATGAATTCAACAAAATTTGAATCAAAATGGATACAAATGAGAAATTTAGCCCATTTAATTCAGAGTTCCTTGTAAAAGATTTCACCTGTAGATTAATACTATATTACAGTTTTTTTTTCTTTTTTTTCTTTTTTTTTTTTTTGAGACAGAGTCTCTCTCTGTTGCCCAGGCTAGAGTGAGTGCCGTGGCGTCAGCCTAGCTCACAGCAACCTCAAACTCCTGAGCTCAAGCGATCCTCCTGTCTCAGCCTCCCGAGTAGCTGGGACTACAGGCATGCGCCACTATGCCCGGCTAATTTTTTCTATATATATTTTTAGCTGTCCATATAATTTCTTTCTATTTTTAGTAGAGATGGGGTCTCGCTCTTGCTCAGGCTGGTCTCGAACTCCTGAGCTCAAACGATCCACCCACCTCAGCCTCCCAGAGTGCTAGGATTATAGGCGTGAGCCACCGCGCCCGGCCTATATTACAGTTTTTACGTCTGTTTTACCTTTTCCTTTTCAAAAAGTTGGTCTTTTGTGGCAGATCCCTTGATAAAGGAAATTGCTTGAGAGAAGTGAGATTGACAAGGATGAAGATGAAGGAAGGGAGAGAAGAGCTGTGTTCTCGCTGGCTCTAGCAGAAGTGTGGCACCAACTTGACATGTAACCTTGGGAAGCTGCCACTATTGTTCTTTTGATTATTCGTTTTATCCCTTATTAAAGCAGGACAAGTCTGGTCTCTAGTTCTTGAAGTTTCCTAACTCTTTTGTAGAAGTACAAGGTGTTAGAGAAAACATGATGCATATTTCTGATCTTAGGATCACAATTTGTACCCCTGATAGTCATCGAGGTGACTCTAGTGCAGATATGGCCAAACTATATGATTCATTACCCAAATGGGAAGTAGGTCCCAACAATCCCCTAATCCACCAGTCAAACTGCTTGCCAAATTTCCAGTAAGCAAAACCAAAGAGATAGTAAGCAAATCTGGATTGTTAGGTATGAGTGAGTAAACATAACATCCTAACAGTTACGGTACGGAGGACATCTGCTCTAGAATATTAAGACCACCCACCAAAAACTGGCTAGAATCCAAGGATCTGTCACTGGAAATAATACACGATACCTCTGCAGGCTATCGTAGGTCAAAATAAAAAATCGTTGACATAATAATAGTGAATACATCCTGACATTTTACACTCGACTGAGGACAGGGCACAAACTCAGCTCTCAAACATTAAAGAACACAAAGTGTTAAGAATGATTCTGAGTCATCACTTGTAAACCCAAACAGAGTATCGAGAGCAGACAACTGGGAATATTTGAATGAGAACTAAACTTAGATGGTAGCATCTGTGTCTTCCTGGGCACAAGTTGTAAAAGCAACACACTGAGTTTAGATTTTTATTCTGGCACAAAGTAGCTTTCGGAACAGGGGGCACGATCCCATTTATGGGTTGAAAGATCATTCTGTGGATGGTTTAGAGAAGAGCAAGGCAGGAGGCACAAAGACCAATTAAGAGTCTGTTAATTGAGAAATGACGGAGTCCACACAAAGGCCGTGGCAAGCATACAAAAAGGAAGGGATGGGTTTGAAAGGTATTTGGAAGGTATGTGAGTGAGCAGGAAGCAAGGACTCTAAGACCAGCGGAATGCCTGGAACCACCATTCACCCAGATAGCACACTCCGAGAGGGTAGGTTTGAGGAGCAAAATAAATTCTCATTTACCTGAACCCTGTAACCTCATAACAGCTGCCACCTGTGGGTGCACAATAAAAGCCACACCCCTTAGGTGCCCCTCTAGCCTGCCTTTCAAATCGGTTCCCCTTGACCTCATTTGGGAGCCTGGTTTGGGGGTCTGATTTCTTGCTGATTGCCCCCCAATGGGTTCAGGCTATTTCTTGCTTTCTGAGACCTCCTCTACTGGGGCTAGAGGCTTCAGTTCTTTTGTTCCAAGTTCACAGTCTAGAACATTTCCTGCCAACCCCCTCACTCATGGGTGCTGCTTCCTCAGACCTCAGAGAGCCCAGCTTGAGGTTTCTTCTAAATCCTACAAACTCTTCTCATGCCAATGAGGCAGCAATGCCCGCGGTGTCCAAAGCAGCCGGATTCTTATTCTACTGTCTGACTGGAGGCCTACCTGCCAGTGTTCCCTGCAGGTCAGTGGTGCTCTCCAGTGACAGCTGACTCACCTGTGGCGAGCTGAAGAAGTTAAAACAAAAAATACGCAACTCCACTTGCCTGGCCTGTGCCCCGGCCACAGTGAAGCTGTACTGCTGTGAGCTGCACCTAGGAAATTTCATCTTCACCTGGGGGACCTCCCCGCCTCCTTTCTCGTTGAGAAAACACCACCAGGACACAGACAGCTCTGGGATGGTGTGGCGAGTGGGAAGAGGAACTGCTGATGGTTTTGTGCCTAGAGGTTTTGTGCCTTGCCCTGTGCAAGGCAGAGGGAGGAAGGTCTGCCTCTGTCTGGGTCTTCCCCTGGGTGAGCTCTCCCAAGGCCTCCCGAGAATCAAACTGCACGTCAGTCCCCTGTGGCAGGAGGTGGCCATCTGGGCTTTGGGGGCACTACTGCAGGACCTATGCAGATGAACTTCTCACTTTAGTGTCAAACAAGTGCCCAGGTAGGAATTGGTGACTTTTTTTCCACAACAAATTGGCCCAGATCCTTGAATTCCAGCCCTTCGAGCAAATCAAACTTGCTTTAAGGAGAGAAATGAAACACAGTCCACTACCTTCCTGTCATCTCAGGGAAACCCTCCTGAGAGACCCTGGCCTCATCATGCAGTCTAGACATTAATGAAATGAATAGCTAGCTGTCCCAACTCAATGGAGCTCCAAGTCCCGTGAATCTACTTCCAAAGTGAGGTAACTATGGCCAATAATATAGACTGTGGTCCTCAAACACAGTCCCCAGCCAGCAGCAGTGGCAGCACCACCTGGGAAATGCACATTTTTCTGCCCACCCCAACTTTACAGATTCATAAACTAACTCTGCGCACAGCACTCAGGAGTTAACATCCCCTCCAGGAGCTTCTGACGCTCTCAAAAGGTTGAGAATCACTGATGTAGAGCGGTGGCACTGGGCAGCTTCCTTGGTCCAGCAAGCCCAGCGCCCTACCAGGCCAAGACACCCACCCCCCACTCCCTCCAATAAGAATAGATTATGCTGCTAAGTGACCATCACTGTGGAGATAAAGGTTCTTTCATTACACATGGCTTGACCACTGTTTCCAAGAAGTGAGGTGACTTAACTTCCTTTCTCAAAACCCAAATGATTAGACAGAAATTGTTTCCAATATAAATGATTTCCAAATATGATTTTAATTGAGGCACTGAAAAACATTATTATACATATTAAAAATTATCAAGTAACAAGCTAATTTAATATCTTAGGATATTAAGGAGGGACCTTTGGGGTGACAAGGACAGGTGGAATGGTAGTACGCCCAGGTGTGGTGCCTGACCCATCATTCCTTCCTAACCAGCAACTCTGGCCAGTCCAGTCTGCAGGGCTTCGGATGGTCCTATGAGAAAATTAACACTGCCTTATGGGACCACATGTGAAGGTGGCACAAGAATTGAACCAACTCTTGATTCCTAAACATCCTTGGATTTCACCTCCGTCCTACACTCCTCATGTGAGCATGAAGCCCTCCTAGTGAGGGATGCAGTCACCTTTTCGGAGTCCTGCACTTGACATCAATATCTTGTCCTTCCATGAGTTTCTCAGCCGCCATATTCAGCTCCTAGTTATTGTCTGGTTTTGGAGGACATTGATCAAGACCCTTTAAATACAAAGTCACTTGTCCAATACCCACTATCTACAGTGAATCAGTTGTCTACTCGGTATCTATGTGACCATACCTCCTACCAGTGACGGGACCATTGAAACTACTCACTGTTAACAAATTCACATACGACTTAAATCCACATATGACATGCTGAACTTCTCTCTTTCTTTTGTAGACATAGTCTTGCTCTATTGCCTGGGCTAGCGTACCGTGGCATCAGCCTAGCTCACAGCAACTTCAAACTCCTGGGCTCAAGTGATCCTCCTGCCTCAGTCTCCCAAGTAGCTGGGACTACAGGCAAACGCCACCACGCTCAGCTAATTTTTTCTATTTTTAGTAGAAATGGGGTCTCATTCTTGCTCAGGCTGGTCTTGAACTCCTGACCTCAAGCAATCCTCTTGCCTCGGCCTCCCAGTGTTAGGATTACAGGCCTCAGCCACCACACCCAGCCCCATGCTGCACTTCTCAACTTGGGCTTTCTTATCCCATCCCAACTCATACTATTTCTTTCACTCCCAGGCTCTAGTGACGTACCAGCAGCCAGACAGCACCTGAGAGAACTACAGGCCGAATGGGGTCTCACAGGCCCTCCCCCTGTCCAGCATATGACTCTTCTGTGCCACCACCTAGAGGCCTGTAAGGGATGGGCCATGCACTAAGAGCCTTCTGACTCTTCCTACAACCCTCCCTGTGACTCTAACTCATCTTTAACTGTCCCCTGTTCTCTCTGACCCACTGAGATGCTCTTCCAATCCCATATCCTTGTCGGTAGAGCAGACAGCCTGGGGTGGAGAACTGAGCTGTAACAGAGCTGCTGGATTCCCAATGATGCCATGGCCAGATAAGGGCCCTAGACGTCTGGCACAGGTTCAGTCCAGGGAAACAGACATGGGAAGCCACTTCTCACTTTCAGAATATACTTGAAGAGGGTCAAGATTTCCATCAGGTGAAACCTACTCTACCCATGGAAGGAGATGGGGGGAGAGAGATACTATATCAGTGTCTGTCCCCTCCCCATCCATGGTCTGGGCCAAGGAAGATGTTCCATAAAAGGCTCCCTCCCCCAGGTACTTTTGCCACAGGGAGTTTCTCTACCTGGTAGCTTGGATCCTTCCTGAATTCTGAGGCAGCCCCTTCCTTTTGGGTTTGGTTATTGCCCTCTAACTGGTCCCAGGGATTGGCTGTTTAGGCCATTCTTTGCTTCTCAAGCCTGCCTTACCTGGGACTAGCCTGGGAACCTGTCCCAACGTCTCGACCCACTGTTGGCTCTTAAGATCTCAGCATGAATCAGAGTGCTGGGCCCCTTGTTCATCTGGAAGGACAGGGTGGTTGGCAGGGTGAGTTGAGTTAGAGGTGCCTACGGGAAATGTCTCAATCTTGTGCTTATGAGGAAGGTCTAAGCTGGAGACAAAGATTTAAGAGTCACTGCCACATCAGAGGTAGTAGAAGAAGCCACAAGCATGGGTGTGGTTGCCCAGGTAGAGTGAGCTGCCTGAGGAGAAGAGCCTAGAGGATGAAGCCCTTAGAGGTCCAACAGGAAGGGGGCAGGCAGAGGTGCCTGCAGAGAAGTCTGAGAGGAGCAACTGGGGAGGCTGTAGAAGAACTAGGAGAGAAGGGCGCCACCAAAGCTGTGAAGAAACTTCAAAGGAGGAGGGAGGAGTTGACACAGTCAAATGCAGCTGAGAAGTCTAGCAAATGAGGTGTGACTTAGATTTAACACATAGGAAGTCACTGGAGACCTTAGGAACAGCTCATGCAGCAGCCTGTGGGAGCAGAAGCCGGATGAAGCATATGTCCTTTATGCAGCATAGAGAACTCTGGATACCAGAGAAGCATCTCTGCCTCTGTTGATTGGTACCCTCACCACCTTCTGTTTTCATTTATGTTTCTCTTAACTGAAACACCCCACTAAATAGCTAGTCTGAACCAATACAATAGTTTGGGGTCTATTTCAGTATTACTAAAACTACTGCAAAAAATTTTCTGGGTCCATGTACAGTACTATCTCACAGTTTACCTTTAGGTATTGAATTTTCAAGCTGGTAAACACTCGAATTGGCTCAACCTAATATATATTTGGCTTTTTATGATAATACGAGTCCCACATCACTAGTTCCACGGACAAGTGGCTGGAGTGAGTACCTGCCACAGCCCACTTCCTACTCTAGTCCCTGATTTTTCTTACGCTTGGAGAGCTTTACTCATTTGTTCACTCATTTGTTGGGCCCTTCTCTCTCCTCAAAGGCTTAACTGTCGAACAAAGCATTTATTGCTTACACTTACGTCATGCTTTCACGTTTCTCTCCACAGCACCTACAAGGAAGGTAGGACACCGCCTCACCGCCTCATTACAGTGGCAGGCTGCAAGGGCAGTGGTAAGGCGCGCGCGTGCCCTGCTGGCGCCCCGGCGTACTGCAGCCTCGCGAGTACACTGCCTCTCTTCCCCGCCCACATGAGCTCCAAAAGCTCCAGACGAGGCCAAGTTCGCGCGAGCACGCGCAAGGCCTCCTGGGAAATGTAGTTGGATGTTCGGGTTAGAACTATAAATCCCGGCATGCACCGCGCTGCAGCCGCTTTCTGACGAATCTGAATCTTGTTTGTGTCATGGGAAAAGCTGTACAAACCTAATTCAGTTTTCACAAGACGCTTTTATAAAACGTGATAGCTCTCTCGGCAGGTGTGCACAGACCGACTTTGCTTCCGCAGCATACCCACCGTGGCGAATCTGCTGTTGCGGTACTGTGGCTAGCCCCTCAGGGCCCCAATGTGAAGCTTGTGGAATCTGCTGTGGGAAGAAGGACGCGAGGGTTGCTTGGGCAGCTGCTGTCATGGCGGCGACATCCCCCAGTGCCGGGGGCTCAGCGCCTGAGGCGACGGGTTCCACCGAAGCCCCGCTGCAGTATAGCCTTCTTCTGCAATACCTGGTGGGTGACAAGCGTCAGCCGCGGATCCTGGAGCCTGGGAGCCTGGGCGGGATCCCGAGCCCTGCCAAGAGTGATGAGCAGAAGATGATCGAGAAGGCGATGGAAAGCTGCGCTTTCAAGGCTGCCCTGGCCTGTGTGGGAGGTGAGGCGAGGCGAGGGGGCCCTTGGGAGGCTGAGGGCTTGAACGGCAGTGGGGTTCTCCACCAAGACACGCGACTGAGAGGCGAGGGACCTGTGGGCCTCGACCTTGACTACATCTCGTCCTCATTCAGTGCAATGCCTCTCCTGTCCCCCTGGTCAGCTTTCGCTTATGGACATTAGATCAGAGAATCAGTACCAAGGTTGGGGCCTAAAAGTTATAAAATGGTTGACTTCATTCATTCACTTTGGTAATTATTCATTCAACGAGGTGGTGGGAATACAGGGTGAAAGACAAGAGTCCTGTTCTCATAAAGCTAATATTTTACTGTATAGAGAAGAATGTTGAGAAGGAACACCGCAGAATAGTGCTGCAGACATAGCAAACTGCAAATTCAAAGGTACTTAAGGCAGCAACTGCCTTGAGGTTTGAAAAGCAGAAAGGCCAGCGTGACTAGAGAGCAGCCAGTAAGAGGGGGAATGAAGTCTGGACGTCTGGACTTGGCCTTCCCCCAACCCCTGCCCCTTTCTTTCCTTTTTCTTTTTTTAGAGACAAGGTCTCACTCTGTTGCCCAGGCTGGAGTGCAGTGGCATGACCATAGCTTACTGCAGCCTTGAACTCCTGGCCTCAAGTGATCCCCCTGCCTCAGCCTCCTGAGTAGGTAGGACTGCAGCTGTGCATGCCATCACACACAGCTAATTCTTTTTCTTTTTTGCAGAGACATGGTCTCGTTATGTTGCCCAGGCTGTTCTAAACCCCTGGCCTCAAGCAATCTCCTGCCTCTGCTTCCCAAAGTGCTGGGATTATAGGCATGAGCCATGGCCCCTGGCCTTTTTTTCCTTTTCTTAAACCTTTTGACGATTTGAGAATGTACCCTATGTGCAGGGTAAAAGGGTTGACCACATTTGTGGCTGAGTTTAAATCTTCTTGAGAATAAAAGACTTTTAAGGAATGAATATGCAAAAGTGAGAATGCAAATGAAAAAAAGTGAACTATAGCAAAAAGAAGAAAGATCTTTTTTGGTTGTGGAAGGCCACAGAAGAGGGGAGACTGGAGCTGTTGCTCAAAGGATTGAGAAAATACAGGTAGACAAAGAAGAGAAATGTCATTTCAAGTTGGGGTGGAGTGGGGGATTTGGGCTTTTTGCTTAGGCAGTAATTGATGTTTTCTTTTAGAAGAGTAACAAGTAGGCCTGGCGCAGTGGCTCATGCCTGTAATCTGGGAGGCCGAGGTGGGCGGATAGTTTGAACTCAGGAGTTCGAGACCAGTCTGAGCAAGAGCGAGACCCCTGTCTCTACTAAAAATAGAAAGAAATTAGCCAAAACAACTAAAATATATAGAAAATATTAGAAAATAGAAAGAAATTAGCCAAAACAACTAAAATATATAGAAAATATTAGCCGGGCATGGTGGCGCATGTCTGTAGTCCCAGCTACTCGGGAGGCTGAGGCAGAAGGATTGCTTGAGCCCAGGAGCTTGAGGTTGCTGTGAGCTAGGCTGACGCCACGGCACTCACTCTAGCCCGGGCAACAAAGCAAGACTCTGTCTCAAAAAAAAAAAAAAAAAAAACTAACTAAAAAAAAAAAAAAAAAAGAGTAACAAGTAGTAATGAACATGATGAATCAAGATAGAGTGTGGTGAAGGAAAGAAAAATCTCTGAATGGGAAAGCCATATTGGAAGTTTGCTAGACTAAAGCTTCCTGCGGACATGGACTGGGTCTTTGTTTATCATTGTGCCTAACCCTAATAAATCACTTATATAGTTGTTGAAATAATGAATGGAGTCTTTGTAGTGCTCCAGGGTTGAAGTTATAAAGGCTGGAGACTAGGATGGTAATTGTGGACATAGACAGGGATGGACATATTCGAAAAACTAAAGCAAAAGATTTCGCCATCTTTCATGACTGACTAATTGTAAAGGGAAGCAAAGAAACAGTCAGAAATGCTCATAAAGGTTGGTACTGGGGTGACAGGAAAGAAGGAGCTATAAAAAAGGAGAAAAGTCTGGGAAGGAGGTGCCTATGGTTTCATTGAACTTATATTGACCATGAGGTGATGAGAGGGCATTTGTGTGGAAATTACAGCAGGCTCAGGGAGGTCAGATGTAGACAGCAGTGTGGGATTTGCCATTTGGTAGCTTTGTGAGCCTCAGGAAGTTACTTAACCTCTCTGAATCTTGGGTTCTTCATCTATGGAAAGGAGAGGATAATAGCATCTACCTCACAGGATTATTGTGAAGAACAAATGAGGCCGTGACTATAAAGCACCAGAGTACAGTATCTGGCACATGGTGTTTACTAAGTGACTATTATGAATGTCACCATGGTCAAGGGAGTGCTTTGCAAAGTTGATAGCTGAACTTGAGGGTGGCTGGTTTACGTATGAGAGAGTGTAGATAGAACAGAGGGTTACAAATGGAATCTTGAGGAATGTTGGGAAGTGAAAGGAGGAAGAAATCCAAGAGGAGGCAGGAAAGATGCTGTTCATAAGATAGACTCTGGATTGTGTAATGTGGAAACCAGGCAAATGGAGAGTTTGAGTGGCAAGGGAGGGGTGTCCTCTGCAGTGGTGGCCACCCAAAAGTATCCTTTCGAGCATGATCCCAATGCAGTAATCCAGGAAACATACCAAAGAAATCTTCATCTCTGTGTTTGCTTCTAGGATTTGTCTTGGGAGGTGCATTTGGGGTGTTTACTGCTGGCATTGATACCAACGTAGGCTTTGACCCTAAGGATCCTTACCGTACGCCGACTGCAAAAGAAGTTCTTAAAGACATGGGGCAGAGAGGAATGTCCTACGCCAAAAATTTTGCCATTGTAGGCGCCATGTTTTCTTGTACTGAGTGTTTGGTAGAATCTGTAAGTGTCTGTGCCTTCTGAGAAATCTTTGCCTGCTGCCATCTTATGACTTTTATACAGAAGTGCTCTTAATGATATTAGAAAGCAGATCAGAAACATCAGATATGTTCTAGATTGAACTTCGATAAAAAAGTCCCTGATGTAAACTTTTTGTGTGTTTATAATATGGGCTTGCATTATTTCCTAGCTTTTTGTAGACAAAGTTAGATAATGATTTTAAACATGAGACTTACCGGAGAGCCCTAGCAGAAATTTTGGTTACTTCTTAAATACTGGACTTGGTTTCAGCGCTCTGGTGCCACCTGCAGGAAGCATCTGTGAATGCATGCGAATTTTAGGAACTATAGTTTTGGAAAAGATTAGGTTTCCTTTGAGAAGGGACTGAATTAGCTAACTAGGATCCCTGTGTATTTTTCCTTAATCATCCTGTTTGGCTTGTTTCTTTGGCTCTAAACTGCACTTCTCCACCCACAGTACCGGGGAAAATCAGATTGGAAGAACAGTGTCATTAGTGGCTGCATCACTGGAGGAGCCATTGGTTTCAGAGGTTAGTAAACATCACTCAAATGCTTTCCCTTTGTGGCCTTGGACAACGTGCTGAAGTTGACATTTCCAAACATATGAGTGTTCCAGGGACACTTGATATTCTTCCCTTCTGACAAATAAATCATGTTCGTTTCTGTGTCAACTCAGTTTTGGAAATTTGCTAGTATCTAGATTGGGTTTTCTCAACCTTGGTGCTGTTGACATTTTGGACCAGATAAATCTTTGCTGGGGTTGGGTCTATCTCATGTGTCATAAGATGTTTAGCAGCATCCCTGGCCTCTACCCACCAGATGCTAGTAGCACCCCTTCAATTGTGACAACTAAAAGTATCTCCCGATGTTGCCAAAAGATCCCTGAGAGGCAAATCACCCCCAGGTAAGAACCACTGATCTAGATTTATCTTAGGAAAAAGGGCTGCCCCATACTGAATATGTGGGAAAACTCTCACAGTGAGTAATCCCTGGAGTGTGTTGGTATGCAGGGTAGTACAGAAGCATGGCTAGGTCCATTCAGCCCTGGGTAGCCACGTAGACTATGCTGACTTTTTGCTCCAGGCATTTCAAGTATTTAGGCATTTTCTTAATAATTCTAGATAATTGTGAGTTTCAATTTTGCATATAAATTATAATGGTAATATCTTTCTGCAGTTGAGGATTCTTAGATGTCTATTGAAAGCCAAGTACAGATATTCTAAAAGTATTAGATTATCAGCTGTAAACAACAAACAAACTAGTTCCCTGTGCCTTCCCTCTGTTGGCATATCCATCACGAGTGTGTGGTGTGGGACCTCACTGACCTGACTTTGCTAGAAGCAGCAGTGTTATTGCTGGGCCACTCTCCATCTGTCATGCCCTGACTTACCCAGAGCAGAAAGCCTGTTTTCTCATCTTCTGAGAGTTGGGATGATTTGCTGTCATGCAGACCTGCTTTTGCTCGTCAAAAGCAATTTATAATTCGTAGAGTAACTTCTCTTTTGGTCTTCCCTTTGCTCAGCTTTGTCAGGGCCTCCTCGAGAAACTCAGCTCTCTCCAAGACTGCTTTGATCACCTTCCCAGGAATTTATTCCATAAACAAATCAGGGTAAAAGGCCATATGCTTTCATTTGATTCCAAGGGCTGGTTCTTTTAACCAGTTTCCTGCCTGTGAGGGGCTATTTCCATAAGACTGGAAATCTTAATTCCTTGAATGAGAAAAGCTAAACAAATGTACATTTAGATAAAACACCCTGGATTAAATCATATGCTTTGCTTCCTTGAAGTCTTAGAGAGCTGTGATAGGCTGAGTGACTTAGAACGCTTAAGCTGGTTTTTTTTCCTTTTTACATCTGTGGATGTGCAGACCTTTCGTGAATGCAGCCTGACCCAGCCCCTGTCACCAAGGTAATGTTATTTCTGTTTGCTCTACAGCTGGCTTGAAGGCTGGGGCCATTGGCTGTGGAGGTTTCGCTGCTTTCTCTGCTGCAATCGATTATTACCTACGGTGAGAGCAATCGCCTGTGGCGAAGGAAGACGCCAGCCCTGGATCAGAGCTGTGCTTTGGAGGATGATTTCTGCACAGCTCCAGGGCCCGTGCTTCAGGGACTGAAGACATTTGTTCTCCCTCACATAGTTGGTGTTGTGAGGAGGCAGCCACACTGTCCTCTCCTGGACTCCGGCCAGGCTTGACAGGAGATGTGCCAAGTCAGAGTCTCTCCTTAGAGCAGATCGGGAGACAGTGTGTGGACTTGTAGGAATTAAGCTGCACAAAGGTTCAGTCCTGACCACAACTGGCCCTCTAGGTTGTTTGGTGCTGTGGGCCAGAGGTGACTGCATCTTTGCACATACCCAGGAAGCTGTTCTACCTTGGAGCTCCATGCAGCCATTCATCTCGCATACCAGGGCAGGGTAAGGTAAATTTATGCCATCCGACCAATTATGTTATTTGTTTAGCATTCTGCCATCTTTGTTGAAAAAATATATATTTATATAACAGTTTAAAATGTTGGTTTATTTTTATTTTTAAATTCCACAATTCCAAAAATAGTGCCAGGTGGCTCAGAGATTGAACATCCAAAGGGAAAGGGAAAGCTCCTGAGAAGTCAGGGAACGTCAGATCCTCAGGGTCTGTCGAGGAGTGTGTTATCCTCACCAAGATTGTTAGGTCAGCCAAGGCCTCTCCCCCAAGAAACCTAGCCTAGCCCCTTCCCGGGATGCATTGCAATTCCACACATAGGCCCTGTCGGCCTCTAAGAAGCCCTCCTGCGGGCTGGCTGATAGGCTTGCCTGCAGTTTGCTGAACCACACATTACTTTCATGCTCTGGCCCCTGAACCAGGCCCAGCTCAAGGACACATGTGTGAAGAGTCCTCCTGTGGTCATCTTGATGACTCAATCACAGCAGCTACTGGTGGTGCTGAGATCAGATGTTGAGGGGCTGTTCACCACTGCCCTTGTTCTCCTGTTTATTTTAATATGTTATTGTTTTTGACTTGACCTCGTGGTCTTTTTTTGACAATAGCAACTCGGCCTAATTGTGTACTGTAGGTTAAAAAAAAATAACTTTACAATTGGGCTCCACCACTGGCGCTGCTTTGCTCTGGTGCTTTGGTGGAGAGAGAAAGTTGATGAATGCAGGCCTTTGCTCTAGGGTGGAGGGCAGGCAGGTAGGCTTCGTGGGGGCCACGTAATTCCAGCCACCTTCAGCCAGTGGCAACGGGTCTCCTTTTATCTACTGCACAGTAATTCCTCTGCCTTTCTTATTTCGCTTTCTTCCTCATCTGCTCTGTCTTCTAGCCCACCCACTCTTAACCAGAATTCAAAGCCTCAGTTTAAACAGCCTGGCATCCCAAGTGTTTATTTGTATGTGAGTGATGATGTCAAACCCAGCTGGTAACACCTTCCTCTGGCTGTGTCTGCCGTTTCCTTGGGATGACTGTGAGCCAGCGCACAGGGCCCTTGTCCTTCTATGGTGAATTCTATATAATGCCCCTCCCAGTTGCACAGCCACGAGGCTTTATCATCGCTAGGCCAGTTGGAGCATTCCCCAGAGCTCTAAGAACAAATTTAGGAGTGTTTCCTCTACTGTTCCTAAATGCATCCCACCTATAAGCACGCTGAAGCAAGGGTGGTCAGACACTCCTACCTGGTACTGTCAAAGTACTCGGATGCCTGGGATCGTCTACCAGCTGGTCTGGCACATGGGACCGAACTCAAGAAATGCTGCCCTCACAACTGCCTTGGAAGAGAAGAGCCCAGAGGCTGTCAGTAGCCATCAGTTCAATAAGCCAAGCATTGTCCACATTGACTATTCAATCAAGAGAGGAGATGAATAGTTTCCTGTTTTAGATGGCTAGGGAGCCAGCATGAGCTCATAAACCAAACAGCAACGTTCAGAGACATCTGTTCCTGATCTCCAGAATAAACTCAGTGTCCAATGGCTTAGGCTGGAGGGAGGCTGCATTAACCCCACTGGCTCTCCCAAAGGGAGGGTGGGTCCTGTGGGGGAATCCAGCTTCTCCAACAGGCAGATTAGACCAAAGGCTGCCCCAAAGATGTGCCACTTCCAAGGAAAGTGCAGAGAACAGTTTACATAAAATAAGCAGCTGCTTCAATGGACAACTTCCTGCCATCTCTCTGTAGCATATTGATGGCCAGGTCCCTGGCGAGACATCTGTCCTTGGTGGAAGGAACTGTAGCAGCAAATGCAGAAGGCGAGACCAGAAGCTGCCTGGCTGGCGCTTGACCTGGAAGGAGGCCTCTGTGAAGAGCAAGCACAGGGCTTGGGCTCAGCTCCCCCACACTCTGCCCCGTCCCCAGGGGCCAAAGGGGAGGCTCGAGGGAGTGAACTAGGTAAATAGATTCCTGGAAACTCCCATCTGGATGCAGCTGGAAGAGTTAAATATTTAGATTGGTGGTCTCCCCTGGACTGCTGAGAACACAAACATCCACACCACAGGGATGAGTTTTGTGCAAATGTTGGGGCTTTGCATTTTTTTTTTTATTAACATTTTCCTCTCACATGGTTTACATCAATTTATAATAATCTACATAAATTGAAACAGAACATAGACAAAAAAATATATCCTTACCAACTTATTAAAGTCAAATATTAATGAAGGGTCCCATCCCACCTGTATCAGCAAAAACCGGCAGCCATCAGCCATTGCCCAGCAAGGACAGGCATACCTGGGATTCCAGTAGCCTGTCCTGGGCTCCTGTTGGCACAGCCCACCCTGCTGGGCAAACTGACTGGGAGTTCTGGGCTGCACAGTCCCTGTCTCTCAGGAGAACCCACCAGGTATTTCCTTGGTACAGCTTAGTCCAGGTCTGGCACCCGACCCTCCCCACTCGGGGGTAGAACTTATAAATATGAGCCTTTTGCATTTCTTGGCCCTTCCAGCCTTGCTCCTGTTTGCATGTTGCCTAAGCAAGCTTGTGGGCTGCAGGGCTGCCTGATGCTAAGAAGCAAACATTCCTTGTTTAGAACGTGGGAGGCACCCACTTTGGGCTGAAACTAGCTCTGCTGGGCCTCTAATTCATTACTGTCAATCACTTTGGAAGCAAGCGAGAGCTTTCCATGCCACGCACCAACACCTGAGTGCCAACTAGACCTCAGGAGTGGTCAGATGCTGTATTTAGATCCAAGTGGCATTCCTTCCCCTTCACCTCCCGTCCCAGGGAGCAGGACTCCTTGCTAAGCTGCTAACTGGCAGCTGGGTGGTCAGTATTCCGACGTGCACAGAATATACACCGTTCTGCTGAAGGCAAAAGGTACACACAGGATCAGAAAGGACCCTGCCTCTCACTGAGCAAGCACTACAGCTTTAGGGCCAGCAGCCCTTCTTCAAGACTCAGTCCTGAGTACAGCAATGAGAGCTGTTCTCCCCAGTCCTGAGGGCCTAGAATCTATTCTCTGCCACGTGGAAGAGGCCAGGAGCTGTGCTGTAACGCAAGCCCTTGTCACTGGAGTGTCTGCCCTCCTAGGCTGATTGCCACAGCCGACAGCTGCTGCTCAGAGGGAAATCGCACTTTGGGAATACTCACTCCTTTCCAGTACTGAGCAGTGGTTCTCGCAGTTCGGACCGGGACCGGCTGCTCCCTTACTCAGGACTACAGCGTCAACAAGGCGGGCCCCTCGCAAGACCTGGTCCCCGAGAGATGCAGGTGCCTGTGATTCCTTGTCCTCCCCCAACTTCTGAAGTTTCCCAGAATTCACTCAAAACCTACGTCCAGAAGCCAGGGGTGGGGCGGGGGCAGCACCATGACAGCTGGCTACGGGACTGTGCCTTTCTTTCCCAGGTCCTGGAGAACACGTGGCAGTGGGGCTGCCCCGTGGCAGTGCTTGGTTGTGCAGAGTGTGTGTAAAGTCTAAGGCAAGAGCACCACGAGGTACTGAGGTGCCAGGTGGCCTCCTGGGTAGAGCCTGCGCGTTTCTGGACACCCGCTTTAGCCATATTAGCTGCCCCCCAGGAAGCCTGGCTCCACAAGAAAAGCCAGGACAACTTGCTTCTAAGAGTGTGCCCGCACAGCTCAGGACACCCAGTGCCACCGCCATCCCCCTGACTGCTCACCCTGTCCCGTTCCTCAGCAGCCTGACCGCGCCCCCGCCTCCCCCAGGTTCTCGCCTGACTCTGGCTGTCTCGCTAGCAGGTCACTTGTGAGTCTTCACACTCAAAGGAAATAGAACACCGGGGGAAAAGGAACTGAGAAGCAGTAGAAGAAACAGTCAAAGGTGCCTCACTGGTAGGCAGGAGACAGAGCAGATAAACCCCAGAAATGGAGATTCTCTCGTGGAAAATTCCAGAAATGAGCTCTCCAGCTTTGTGCTAAGCTGAGGATTAGTGTGAGTCTGTCTCCTTGTCCAACATTTGCATAGGCAGCGAGGCAAAGCAAATGTGCTTCCACAGGTGGGGGCAAGGAGAGGGCCGGGGCAGCAGGCGGCAGGAGCAGACAGGCCGCCACCGCCACCCAGGGCCTCTGCAGAGCTTTCAAGGTGATGGAGCAAAAACCGAAGCTGCACATGCACGCGGGCAGGCGGGAAGGAGGAGAGAGTGGAGGGAACCGGGGGGAGGCTGCCAGGAGACTGCAATCTGGGAGCAGGGCCAAGAGAGGAGAAGCTGGCAGCGGTTATACAGCGCAAAATAAAAGCCCTTGGACTGGACTCGGGAGGAAAGAAAGTGTTGGAGGAAATGAAAGAACAAAGCAGGCTGTCTGTGTGCCCACACCGAGTCGGTCACTACCTTTTCTGCATGACAAATATACATAAAACAATTCCCGAACAACACGGAGCATTAGACACAACTAGAGGTACAGAGGGCAGGAGCCCAGGGTGTGGCGGTGAGGCTGGGGCTGGTCAGCTGGCTTTGTACAAGGTGGCACAAAAGATGCACATATTCCAGTTCTTGGAAGTCTGCTTCCCTCGGAGTCTGGAGTGCTGGGTTTGGGAGTTTTCTATTGCAGTCTTTCAAGTCTGTGTTAGGCCCCTGGCCGGAGAGGCTGGCCCTGGCCACCCTCCCGCAGCTGCCCCCGCCTTGGGCTACACGTCGGTGGAGAAGTACAGTGTGTTCCGCTTCAGTTCTGCAAAGGAGATGGGGGGGTGCTGCAGGTAGTAGAGAAGGACCTGGACCTGTGGGGAGACAGGGGAGACTGAGGCTGAGGTCCTTGTCCTCCCGGCCTTCCTCATCTACTCTGCTCAGAAGAGATGGTCCCTGGGTAAGTCTCCGCTGCCCCTCCTACTCCCCAGGCTGGTTCTGGCCATGGCCCCTTCCTCAGCAGCCCAGCTGTGTTTGCCCTTGTGCAGCAGTAGAGGGCGCTGCAGGGCAGACAGTAGGGGACCTGGGGCCACTTCCTAAGTCATCAAAGCTTCCAACCTGATCTTGAGGTTGGCTTTGGCTTAGCAGCCCTGCCTTGGACGGGCCCCTGCCCTGGGTCTCCCAGGTATCCCAGGGAAGCCTCCTGAGCCTGGAAGCAACCTCAGAGCTTCCATGCATGAGGACGGACCCCTAGAATATTCTTGCACTGCTGAGCTTGTTCTCTGAGACCAGGGTACTCCTGGGAATGTAGCCAGCACCTGGGACATTCTCTGTGCCCTTGTCTAGGCTCATACATTTTGTTTTGGCCTGGGAGGGGCAGGACTGTTCATAGCTCTGCCTCCCCGGCGACACCCTAGACACCATCAACCCAGCTTCCCATGAAGGGAGAAGAGTGAGGACTTTGAGCTGTTCTCTACCCGTAAGGGGACTTATCTCACCCCTCCCCACCAGCGTAGGCCCGGGCAGTGCTGGTGATACCTGTGCCATGACATCATGGGACCAGATGTCTGCAGCTGACGTGAGGTGTGCTTTGCTTTCCACTTCTGAGGGTCTCAGTAACGTGGGGCCAAACACGGTAGCCAGGTTGTGAAGTGACATTTTGTTGATGGGCTCCTTCTCAGCAACCCTGAAAGGGAGAGGAGGGGGAGAAGGAAGTCATTCCTCAGCAGCCACTTGGAGCTCAGGACCCTTGGCTAAGCCACTCCTGGAAGGACTCTGGAAAGTGCTCACCTAGCCTCCCTCTCCTAAGAGTAGAGTCCACCTGGTGGGAAGGGGGCTAAGCCAAGGGACCAAGGCCCCGGCTGTGTCCCCATGTACTGTTAAAGCAGATTCCCAGCTTCTGGGCCACCCCGGAACCGATGGTAAACCTGCCAGAGCCAGAAGGACCCACAGACATCAACTGCCACTCCCTTGCCTTACAGAGGACAGTATCACTGTTCTACGAACTTTCCCTGTGACAACTCATACTCATCACGGTGCTTTGGGGTAGGTACTATTATCATCATCCCCACTGTGGAGATGAAGAAACCAAACCAAAGTACAGAGAGGTTAAGTGACTTGCCCAAGGTCACTCGCACGTGGAGGGGCTGGGATTTGAACCCAGGCAGTGCACCCTAGAGCCCATGCTCTTAACCCCTCTGCTGTCTACCCAGGATCAAGCGGTCAAGCTGTGCTTCGTAGCCTGGAGGAAGAGTCACCACGGGTGGGGCAGGGGAGAAAGGAAGGGAGGGCCTGAGGCCCTGCAGCAGTTGCTACTAGACCTGGGGCTCTGCCTGCTGTGCTGTGGCAGCAGCAACCCTAATCCCAGATGAGCCCAGGGGCTGTCTTTCCATGCCTTTCCAGAAGGGTCTGCCTCAAGGGACCCCAGAGTTGCCTCCCTTTGGATCTTTCCCTGCTTCTCTTGCGTAACAGGCCAGATGCTCTGAAGACACTTCCCCTGCGTAACAGCAGGAGCTGCCCTCTGTGGCTGGCGTCCAGGCAGGCCCAGCACCACCAAACACGTCAGAGAGGCTCTGGGGCTCCCTCAGTGCTAGGAATACTTCTGGGGCTGAGACCCACTGGCCCCGAGCAGTGCCTCATCCCACTACCCGCTACGTACCATCATCCCACCCTCTAGGCGGGAGCCACGGGGACGCTTGCTTTGGAAAAGGGCAGACACGTTGCAATGCCAACAGGCAGCTGTGCGGAGGCCAGCGCCCTCGTATCTCTCTCTCTCTCTCTCTCTCTCTCTCTCACACACACACACACACACACACACACGCAGACCGGCCAGGGACCAGATGTGGGAACAGACTGTGCCCGGTTCCCAGGGTGGAAAACCTAATGAATTTTCCCTTCCTACTCCTCTGTGTGTCCTCCCCACAATGCTCGCCAAACTATTTGGGAATTGGTTAGGGCTTTGGTCCTGGCCAAACCAGAGGAAAAATGTCTCGTAATGGGAAAAACAAGACACCAGCCCCAGGCGCGTCCAGGGCCCCATTGGCCCCGCTGAGCCGGGCCTGGCTGAGCTGCAGCAGGGCGCAGGGCGCAGGGCCTGGGCCTAAGGGGGTTTGAGCTCACGGGGGAACTGGTCCGCAGAGCAGCCCCCTCTCGGGGGCGGGGGGGTCCCTGGTCCTGCATGGCCAGTGGATTTAAGGGACGTCCCGTGACTTCTCCCCACTCACACCTGGGATTAGTCCTGGGCTCAAAATTGAGTCCTGAGGACACATCAGGGCTAGTTTCAGTTCGGAACTTTGCTGCAGGCGTCAACTTTCGCAGTCCTTGGTTTGAGGTGACTATGGAAAGGGTGGAGGGGAAGGTGAGAAGGGCCTTAGTTTAGGATTTAGAAGATGTGGCTTCTAAGGACAGATCTGCTACTAACCCTGGACTTGGGGACTCACTTTCCCTATCTGTTAAATGAGGCGTGGGTCAAGATTGAGCTTCAAACTTTTTGACTGTGGCCCACAATAACAAATGCATTTTGTGTTGTAACACAGTACACGTGTCTATATGTAACTGAACCAAACAACAGTACTTAGGTTCACTGCTTGCTGTGTATCCTAACGCTGTCTATTCTATTGCATTTTAAAAAGGCTAAATTGACCGAACCAATGATAGGTTGGGACCCACTGGTTATAAAATCCACCTACAGTCCTTGGCTCCAGCCCCACCATTCTATAGCCAATATTTGAGGTTGCTATTTGGACCCAAATATTCTCAAAACAGAAGAATGTGAGTGCAAGAAGTTGGAAAGCAAACTCTCACCCTGCTTTGGACGGCCCGACAGAGGCCAGCACCCACGAGGCGGGGCTGAGGCCACATGCTCCGTAGCTGGGGCCTGCTCCGGCGTCCCCGCCCTCCCCTTGGCTGGGCCCCTCCCCGCTACCTTTTCAAGTGTTCCAGCAGGAAGAGGAAGGTGATGAGGTTGGGGTCGGGCAGGGAGCGGAGCAGGTGCATCATGCAGTTTTCCTTGGCAGCAGGGTCCGACAGGGCTGTGGGGAGAGAAGGGGTTCAAGCAGGGCTCAGTTCCCGGGGCTCCTAGCCAGAGCCCCCGTGGTCAAGCAGCTGCCCGGAGTACAGGGAAGCAGACCCTGCAGGGAAGGGCCTGGCGTCTGGGTGGGTGGGGGCAGCTGGCTCCTCCAGGAGGCCCCAGCAGGACTGGTAACTCAGGCAGAAGGCAGGCGGGAGGCGGGCAGACCCCTCCTGCCCTGGCTGCACGGGCCTCCACGCCCCGTCCGTGTGGCTAAGTTTAAGCCAATGGCGACATACGCTGCCAGTGGTGGCAATGTTTTCTTTCCACCACCGCTGCTGCTGACGCATGGGAGTGAGCAGCCTTCCGTGGGGCTCCGTGTTCTCCACAGGGGCTGCCCCTGGAGAAGGAAAGGCGGGAGGGATGCACTTGGGCCTAGATTTGGCCCAGGTAGGTGGAGGCAGAAGGCCCGCTGGCCAGGGCCCTCAGCACAGGGGACAGATGAGTGAGTGCTCCTTCTGGAAGGCTCAGCGTGAGCCATCTCAAGTGCCCTCTGGCCGGACTCAGCCTCCTCCTTGGCTCAGGGATGCTGGCTCCTGCCCGCTCACCTCAGGGCAGGCTTCCCTGGATGCCTGAGTTTCCAAGCAAGGAGGCCAGTGTCCAAGTAGGAGCCACAGAAGGCTGCCCATGGGGACATGAGGGGAGAGAGGCAGGCAAGAGAGGGCCTGGCCTCTGTACCAGGTCCCAGCCGGCCACTCATCGCCCTCTGGGCCCCTCAGCCACATGGCCCCAGGACATTGGGAAGATACTGAGCAAAGGAACCCAGAGGTCTTCCCTTTTCAGTGGGCAGCGAGCCCTGGCTCAGCCCCACCCAGCCCTCAGGCCCCCGGGAGCCTCACCAATGCCCTCCATGAAGGCTGGGTAAAGCCGGTCTGTGAGGAGGGGCTCGGGCAGTTCCCGGAAGTAGAGCTTGAGGGTGCCGGCGATGGCGTTGATGTCCATGTCACTCAGCATCAGCAGGATGTCCTTGTTATCTGCAGGGGTGGGGGGCAAGGTCAGGGGCTGGACGGGCGGCCCTGCCCCATCCTCTACCCATCCTGAGACAGCCCCCACCCACTCCATCTCTGCTTCTGGTCTCCCCCAGAAAGGAAGGGTGTAGGTAGTGCCCACAGGTGTCTGTGACTCAGCTCTGCCGGTTGGGGTGGGGGAGGAAGGAGAGACAGGCTGGGGTCTGGTCTGCTGTGCTCCGGGGAGTGGAGGGAGCATCACCCAGAGCTCTGGGGCCTCGTCCACACTGTACCCTCCTTCCAGTTGGAGTCTCCCCATTGCTAAGCCCCTCTCTGGAAGGCACTGCCCATTTTTCACACCCCAAATCATGTCCTGACAAAGCCTCAGCTTCCAGGTTGCACAGATGAGCCAAGCGTCAGCAGGTTCCCAGGCCACATCCTGTCCTCTGCCCCAGACCCCCCACTCAGTCCCACACGGAACCATCACTGCCTGGCCAGCTCAGGTCTCCTGCTATCGCGTCTGCTGCTGCCACCGCTGAGACCTCAACCAGCAGGAGGAGGGGAGAGGAAACCAGAAAGGTCAGGCCTCCCCACCAGCAAGCCCAGGCTCAAAGCCCTCTCATTTCCCTGCAGCCCGCCGGGCACCCAGGAACCAGCAAAAAGGCAGGAACACAGACTCTGCAGTCATGTCTGAGTTTAAGTCCAGGATCAAAACCTACAAGCTGAGTAATCCTGGGCAAGTGACTTGGCCTCTCTGAGCTGCTTCAGTTTCCTTATCTGTCGCAATGGGTGAGAGATTAGAGGGGAGGGAGATTACATGAGAAAATGCAAAAAAAGCACTTGCAACAGGGGCTCAGAAACGGTCTGCCCCATGCCAGGCTGCACCGTGTGTGGGTCGCAGACCAAGGCTCCCCTGCCACGGGCTAGTGCAGGCCTCTCGTGGACAAGGGCTCCTGGTTCCCCTGCGCTCTCCTGCCGGCCCTGTGAGCCTGCTCGCCCCCCACCCCCAGGCTGGGCCTCCCGGACTCACTGGCATCAAAGACGGCCTTCAGCGCCTGGATGTCCGTGGCCACCCCTGATATCCGGTAGATGCCGACCTCCTCGATGCCCCTCTTCTCCACCTCTTCCACGCACTGCCGGACGATGTAGGGCACCTTGGAACGCTCCCGCCTGGGGTAGGGATGTGAGGGGAGGGTGGAGGAGGTTCCTGATGGCAGCTAGGCTGTAGCGCCCCCACCCCGGCATACCTGGGCCTTGGAGAGCTCTAGCCTCTGGGATCAGGGGTGGGGGGAGCAAGGAGAGGGCTGAGAAAGAGGCTGTGCCACCCCCACCCCACCCAGCCCACCGAAAGCCTCCTGCCCAGGGAGATCAAGGACGCTGCAGGAGAACATTTTGGAAGATAAGGCCAAGGACTCTGGGGAAGGAATGTTCCCTGAGATTCAGATGTTTATGGGGGGCCCAGCAGGTGACCTCCATGCGGGAGGTGGGTCAGGTCCCGAGATGCAGGGACAGAGGGCGTGGTGAACGGGAGGACACATGCCCTTTCCCGGGGAACAGCTACTTCCTGGATTCCAGCCTGTTGCTGCTGAGCCAAAATGTGTACCCACGGTTGACAAATCTTCCCATTTATTATGAGAAGCAGACAAGCTGGGATTTGCGCATGAAACCTCCCAGTGTTTACATGCTAGCTCATTTATTTCTAAAACACTGTGGGAGCCAGAGAACACACCTTTGTGGGCCACTGTGGCCTCCAAACTGGCCGTCTGTGACTGCCGAACTGGGGGTGATTGATTAGGTGCCTGGCACGGGCACAGGCAGGGGCGGCTGGGGGCAGGGGCTAGCAGGGACCCCGGGTGCTGATGCCAGCACTTAGACACCGGAGGCGGCACCTACTTAGTCACCACGCTGATCTTCACACCAAAGACGCCGGTCTGCTTTTTGGACGGGGTCCTCTTTAGGCTCATGTCCCGGCTGGTAAATTTCATGGAGAATTCCACTTTGATCTGGTCAGGGGGGAGGCAGGCACAAGTCCCTCAGGGCATGAGTGGCTGAGGAATGCCTCCCAAAACACAGGGGCCCCCTCCCCAGGACTGTGAACAAGGGCTACCTCTAGCACCCAGGGCTCCCTGAACACCTGCGAGATGGTTTGGGAAGGGCAGGGCAGAGCGGGGAGAGAGGGACCCAAGGGAGACCCAGCAGAGCGCCCCGAGGGAGCAGCCAGAGGGCAGGGCTGCCCCCCCACCGCACAGACACCTCCACCTTTCCCGGCTCACCCCGTTCATCTCAATCACGTCCGTGTGCCAGTTCTTGGTTTCCACAGCTTGTGGGTCCAGCTGCAGAGAAAGAGAGAGAGAGAATGTGAGCGAGAGAGGTAACAGCTCAGAGACCAAGCCGGAGCTCTCCCTGCTGGTCAGCACCTGCTCACAAACCAGCTACCCAGGGAGGCAGAGCGAGGGGGTGAGGGGAGGGCCCGGATGCAGATCTGGAAGTCAACCTTTCCGGGTGGCCCTAGCCCTCAGGCTCCCCCAATCTTGGCTTGAGAAGGACCCCCCTGTGAAGGAGGTAGGGTGCACTGTTAGGTACCTCTGCCCACCACCCTGTGAGATGGGCATTATTACCCCATTTCACAGATGCAGAAATGGAGGTTCACAAACGGTAAGCAACTCGCTCTACTCCTGAATTGGAGTCGTCAGGAGAGGGTAACTTGGGTGAAGCAGTTGGCTCCCAAATAAGCCAATACCCTAGAGGGGAAGTCTCCGACGTGGGCTGGACCCAGGGAGGTGCGGATACCAGGGGAGGGGCAGAGGCCTCCCTCTCGTGCGAATGTTCCACAGTTTCTCTAACTCAGAGGCCCTCAAACCATTTTGCTTGTGCACCCACAAACTAACTCTGAAAACCCACGCACTCCCTGACACATTTTTAAGTCAACATCTGAACATTTTCATGGCAAGTTTAAATACTTGCAAAGAATATACTTTCCAGAATAATGTAAATATTGCCATTTTAAAATAAAACGGGTACATCATTCTTTCAAGTGTATTCAATGGATTCTAAATACCATAGCGATATAATTCCCACAATCATCCATTTAAAAAATACATGAACAAGCTCTCTGTTCCTTTCCAGAGACCCTGCGTTGTTTTTTTTTTCTCCCTTCTATTCCATTTCTCCTAAAAAAATTCTGTCCCAGTTTTTATTTTTATATTTTCGAGTCTTTTATGCATCACCCTATTATATTGTGCTTCCACAAAAACATCTGTATAAATGGAAAAGAAAAATGTCCTGGGACCACAAGGCTCTGAATATTCAAAAGATATCCAGGATTAGTTATTGCCACGATAAGCAGCACACACTCAAAACCCGAGCCCACAAATGTGAGTACACATTGAGCAGCAAAGTAACATTTCGGTGGACTTGTATCTCTTAACGAGATGGGTAGAGTCGTTTTTATTTCAGTATACATATCTATATGAATATTATTTTCATATAGAGTGAAATGGAGTTCAGTACCATTATTTTTAATTTCAAAAAACCCTTTTTATTTCGGGGGTACGATGTGTTTTTTGTTACGCGGATGAATTGTATCAGGCTGACGTCAGCTTTCAGTGTGCCCGCCAGGAGAACAGTGTACATTGCACCCGACAGGTAATTTTTAGCCCTCGCCCCCTCCCACGCTCTCCCTTTCTTAGTTTCCAGTGTCCATCACAGCTCTTTACGGCCATATATATCCAGCGCCCATTCTGTTCCCTTTTTTTTTTTTGGTTTTGTTTTAAAAGATGTGGACGATGACACATTTTGTTCACATAAATAAGTAGATGAAGCTGAAAAGAATTTTATTATACCGATGTTATGTGATACTTTAACTTCTTTCCATGTTACTTGCCTTCAATTGCCTACAACGTACTTAGTATGGAAATTATTTTGAACGATCTCTCAGCTGACAATTAAGTCCTCCATCAGTTTTGTGGAAGGCAAAGAACTGGACACACCACTTGACTTCTGAAAGGCTTTGTAACCGGCCGTTAGAGATTTTTACTTTCTCAGCACCTCCAGGGGCATTTCTAAACGCCCCTCTGTTCGCCACCCAGGAGGTCTGGGCGCCCCACGGCAAGCCTCGGGTCTTCATCTGCAGAGGAGGAGAGGGGCCGGCAGCGACATGCCAGTTCTTGGGCAGGTCGCTTTTTGGCAATAGCACCTAGGGGAGCTCAGGATCTGCAAACTGAGTCCCTTAAAGCTCTCCGGGCCCACGCAGCCCTTGGAGAGTCTGTGAACCCCAGGGGTGTGTGTGCCTCAGTATGAACACTGGTGCTACAACAGGCACCACCACCACAGAAGGAAAACTGGATCTGGGTCAGCCCAGGGTGGGCCAGGGCCTGCGGCTTCCTGTAGCTCCAGGTAAGTCCTTCCCGCACCTCTGTCACTGGCTGGGGACAAGTGGCACTCAAAAGCTTCTGACCGGGTCTGGGGTCTGCACTTGGCTCACTCTGGGCCCTGCACCTGGGCTGGCTGTGGCCCAGGCCTCATTTTCAGCAGTCAGTTCCCGCTGGAGGAGGGATGGAACTGAGGAAGGGCGGGGCGGGGGGGGGGTGGTTGGCACAGAGAAAGTGGTGTGGAGAGAGGCACCCCTGGGGGAGAACCACTGCCCCAGCACCTCCTCAAACGCAAGGCAGGCGTGAGGCCGTCACCAACCTGGCTGCTGCACGGGTCCCTGTCCCTGCTGGGTCCCCAAAGGAAGCCCCAACTTTCGCCTCACTTTCCTGAAACCTCCCCTCCCCTCTAAACTTCTTTTTGTTCCAAACCCTCCCTGCCCCTTGTAGCTCCTTCATCTCATCTAGGCTGCTGGCTCTTGGACATAGGGCCTGGGTCTGTCCCCAGCTCTGTGCCCCAGCAGTGGCCACACAGGGCGGAAGAATCTCAAATGCTTTTTGTCAACTGACCAAGGCAGATGCTATCCTTGGGAGAAACATTCTGGAGTTATCATGCCCCCTTCAAAAAAAATTTTTTTTAATTATTTATTTATTTTTTTTATTTTTGTAGAGATAGGGTCTCGCTATGTTGCCCAGGCTGATCTTGAACTCCTGGACTCAAGTGACTCTCCCCTGCCTCATCCTCCCGGGTAGCTAGGATTAAAGGCTTGTGCCACTGTGCCCAGCCCTTAATTTTTAATTGACACATTGTAATTATACGTATTTATGGGGGACAATGTGAAGTTTCACTACTGCCCCTTTTCAAGGCAGATCTCTCCAGGCGTCAGCACAAGCCTCAGGCCGATTCCACAGCACCTGGTCAGAGTCCTCTGCCCCAGCTTCCCGTGACCTGGCACCTCGTGGTGGCTGCTACAGGCTGAGCCAATGGTCCCTTCCCGAGTGCTGGAGTGGCGTCTGGACACAGCCCGAGTAGGGGAAGTGCAGGACTGGGAGTCAGGCTGATCTGGGTCTCCCATTCAACTGTGTGAATTTGGGCAAGTCATGTAACCTCCCTGAACCTCGATTTCCTCGTGGGGGAATCCGTTCCTACCTCACAGGGTTGTTATGGGAAACAGTAACCACAAAGGGCATATTTTGAGCACTTCCTGTAAGTCTGACAAACCCTTTACACAAAGCATCTCAGTTAATCATCACGACAAGCCTGTGAGGTTTAAGCCTTCACAGCTACTCCCATTTCACAGATGTGGACACTGAGGCTCAAAGAGAACGAGGAACTTGCCCAGTGCCATCCATCCAGGCAGTGAGGGCTGGGGTCCACATCAAGTCTCCCTGGCTCGCTCTTTCTGCTGAAGCTGCAGGGTAACAGGCAAACTCTCTAACCTGTGCTCACACCTCGCAGCAAGACGGCAGCTGCTGTTACCGCAGTTTACTCAGAAAGGACATCAGGCCTCCTGGCCCCTGGTCTCACCCCAGGGTGAGCAGACCCGGTGCCAGCAGGCCGCCTCCAGGGCAATCCCTCCTTCCATTCCCTCCCTCCCTCCCTCCCTCCCTCCCCGCGGCGTCTATTCCCGCTGCCTGGTGGGACCCTACATTTTCCTGGAAGTATGAGAGACAGGGAAAGCACCGCCTGATGCGAAGGTCTCATTCTAGCCCCGCCTCTTCCGGAGAGCCTTCCTGGATAGCCCCAGGCCACAGGACTTGGCAGCTGCTCTCTGCCTTCCTGGGGCACCAGCGTCCCACCCCCCACAGCCTGCCAGGTACTACATGCCCTCGTCTCACATGCTCCAGCCGTCAGAGGCCAGTCCTGGGCAAGGTGTCACCTTCTTGTTTTGCTGCGAGTCCCTCCCCTACCCCTGCCATCTTCCTAGTGCCCGCCGAGGGAGGCCTGCCTAGGCTCTCGGTGCCCTGACAACGATGCTTTGTCTCCCAGGAGGCCGGCAGCCTCCAGAAACCAAGTCTATTTCAGGATGTCATTTAAATACAGAGAAGGGAGGGTGGGGAGTGGAGAGGGACAGGGCCCATTTTTCCAGAGAAATGCTGTTGCCTGAATTGCTGGGGTTATTTATAACTCCTGGGAAATGTGGACTCTGCTATTTCCTGATTAGATTAGTGCCGGGTGAAGGAGCCAGGCCCTGGCATGTCCGGGGACAGGAATACCTGACTGCTCACCCTGTAGGCCCAGCAGACAGGTGCCATCCCTGGGCCCCAGGGAGCAGGTACCTGGGGGACATCAGATCACCTGAAGGAGGGAGACTGATGGGGCTTGCAAAGGGCCAGGCTGGGGAGACCCCCCAAGTGCACCTCCTTCACACACACACACACACACACACACACACACACAGTGGGGCTCAGGCAGGGGAGAGAAATGGGCCACAGAACATCTAGGAGGAGGTTATGAATGACTGGGCCACACACGGTCACTAAAAGCAGCTCAACTATTTTCTTTTTGTTTTGCAGTTAGCCACAGTCACATCATGGCTACATGCTCAAACCTCTCCCAGGGGAGACAGTGAGCTTTGGGGCTGGTGTCTGGGAGAGCAACAGGTCCCCTGCCCCAAAAACCTGGGCCTCTGCCGGGAGCCCTGCAGGTGGCTGGGGGAGGCCGCCTCACCTTTCTGGACCGAAGTGGCCTCCTGTTCAGGACAGGAAGCGCCCAAGCCACCTCGCAGGGGGGTGAGAGAATTTGAGGTTCCAAGGGCAGGGGAGGGAACTCTGTGCACACCTGCACATCGTCTAGGGCTGAGTGTCAGGAATGTCCTGGGGTCCCCTCTGAGAGGTCTACGCCCTTCCTCCCGGTCCGTGTCCCACCAGCCTGCTGCAGGTGACCCCATCACTGCTCCTTCCCTCTGCCCGTTCACAGCCAGCTCCCAGCGCTTGAGTGTGGGGCACTCTCACCTGCAGGGTCTCCATTCCTCCTCCCCAGTAGGTGACAGAGCCACCTTCAAACCCAGATCCTTGACTGTTGAGCCACACTCTTTCCACCATACCACACCAAAGTCTTCTGGGATGACTTTTGCCACCTCCCCTTCCCATAAACCCTTACATGGGGTCCTGCCATCTACAATAAGGGGCCTGTGGTGGCCCCATCTATGGGCAGCTGGGGCTTAACGGTCAGAATCGGCTGCACAATGGACGGGAGGTGGAGGCACGAAGCAGCCTTCAGCCACTGTTACCCTGGATGTCACACAGGGGCTGGCTGGATGAGGGTGATACTGAACACAGTATCACCAGGGCCCCCAGGGGCTCCCAGGCTGCACCCCCTTCCCCCATAACCCCAACCTCCTGCTCCCTGACTTCCCTTCACTCTCAGCTCTGCCCCGCGCCTGGCCTCTGGGCCCCAGGCCTGGCAGCCCCGTCTTGGAAGGTGGGTGGACTTCCCCGCAAGCCCAGAGTTGGTTTTAGAGGTTAATAAAAACCAAGTGCTTCCTGACAACAGGGCAGTAAACCCAGTCACCCTAAGAGGCAGGACAGGAACATTAGAAAAGGACTCAGGAAAGACCTCACCGCGGCCTGCCCTTGCACGGGGCTCTCCGCGGCAGGGAGAGCTGTCTGCCTGCCCTGGAGAGGCCGTGCACAGCGGGCCCTGCGCCAGGAAGTGTGTCCGATGGTGGCTCCCAGGCTGGTGGCCACGGTGGCAGCCCTGGGCCAGCTTTCCTCTGCCCTCCCCCAAGTGCAACTAACGCTCAGGGCTGGGTCCCCTTGGGACGCCGAAGCCAGCCTGTCATTGGGACGGACCGCAGGCGTGAGGGGCCTGGTAGGGCTGGCAGTGGGGAACCGGGGGCTGCCAAGAGCCTGCCTCCCCTCCCTGGGGCAGGGCACTGGAGGATTCCGTCAACGTGGCTGCTCTGCGCCGCGGAGAGAGGCTGGGCGGAGAGGGAGGGGCTGTGGGGCCCGCAGCCTGGCTTCCAGCTTGGCAGCTGGGTCAGGAGAGACCAGGATCAGGCCCAGTGAACTCTCCTCCTCTTCCCAGGGGCCTGGCAGCCCCACCTTGAGGCCGAACTAGCTTTGCCCCTCCCGCCCTCGCCTGCAGGGCCGGGTACAGCAGCGCCGGCCGGGTGCCCTGCAGCCAAGGTTTGGCCAGCCCCGCAGGCCAGCCCCGCAGGCCAGCCGCAGCCACTTGGGCTGTGTTACACGGCACCCACCCAGACGAGGCCACTCCGCCGGGGCCTGCCTCCCCTCCCCATCCTGAGAACTCTGAAGTCCCCGAGGCCCACGTGTGAAAGGGGTCAGCAGCACAGAGTGAGGCCTTTACTGAAGCCAGGTTCGCCTCTTAGCGCCCGCTGCAGCTGGCCCTCCCAGTGCTCCCGTCCCAGCGGCTCCACCTGCCCCCAGCTGGGCTGCTCTCGGAGGCCCCCAAGGCCAGGCACACCTCCCCAGGCGGGCCCACCCACCACAGCCTTCCCCGCCCCAGGCAGCCTGGAGATCTCAGCCCAGAACGAGGTCGCAAACTCAGCCGGGAAGCTGGGGCACCACGCAGTAAGGGCCGGGGCGGTGGGTCGCTCTTGAGAAAAGGAAGATGGCGGGGCCCAAGCAACACAGAGGCAGACCCAGCAGCTCCGTCCCCAGGGGCCACCATAGGGGTCAAAGTCCCAGGCAAGAGGCTTGCTGGGGTCCTGACCCGGAAGTTTTACACTAGCTGCTGTGGGAAGGCTAAGGGCCTGTAAGACCCCCAAGGGCTGAGGCCTCCCTCTGGACTCACAGTGGTTCAGTGAGACTTGAACGAGTCCCTCTTTGAAGCAGACTTTATCCTCCCTGCCCAGGCCAGGAACCGTTTCTGGCACAGAGCCTCTGTCAGTGAAAATGAGGGGTGCCGGCAAGTCCTCCGCCCGCGCGGGCTCTGAGAGGCCCCCAAGCCTCGCCTCCACGCCGCGTCCCACGTTCACTAGGCACCGCCGTGCCTGTTCCCATGCACAGCTCGCGAGGCTGGGTGCCGCACACAACAAGGCTCCCGAAGTCCCCATCTAGGGCACGCGGCCCTGACCCCAACCGGCCCCATGACCACCCAGACAACCGGACAACTGAGAAACGGCCACAGGGCTCCATGGGCTCTGGGCGGCCTCCTCGGAGGCCACAAGAGCTTGTGTCCGGCTGAGCTGGCGGGGTCTGAGCGCCAGCTCCTCACTGAGCCACCCATGTGACCTTATCTGGGTCACTCTCTGAGCCTCAGTTTCCTCATACACAGACCCGTGTGGGTAATAATAGTGCTTACCTCGTAGGTCATCACCTGACTTACGTCAAGGGCTAAGAATACTGCCTGGTACTCAGCATGTGCTCAAAACGTATCATCGTCACAAAAACAGTGTTTAAACTCTCCAGCGGCTCCCCACTGCCGCGGATTAAAGGCCCAACTCCTTGTGGTGACCTGCAAGGCCCTACATGATCTGGCTGCTGCCCCCCTCACCCCGAGAATCTCCTACAGGCTCCACGAGGCCTCCGTCCGCCTCTGAACACGCCTGCCTCAGGGTTTTTACCTGGAATGCACTGTCCCAGATCTTTCATGGCTGAACTCTTCCTGTCATTTAAATCTTAGTTCAAAACTGATCTCCTTAAGCAAGGCCTCTCTCTCCCCTCTAATCCATTACCCGGGTTTATTTTCTTCACAGCATTCGTCCGACCTAAAATGACCTTGTTTATTGACTGACTCCTCCTATGGATAGGGTCTCGTTTGCCTCGGGCACCCCTGGGTCCCCAAGGCCCGCGAGCCCCACACATGGAAGGTGTCCCCATCCACATTCATGGACCAAGGGAACAAACTGGGATGTGCGGGGTGGAGACAGCAAAGCCTCCCCTCCAGGGTTCCTCCAGGACAAGGGCCAAGAAGCCCTACATTCCTGCTGGCCTCTCTTCTCCCGTGTTCACTGAATGGCTGGCACTGGCCCACGGGCAGCCCTGTGACCTCCCTACCCAGACGCTCCCAGCGTGTTGAGGGTTTATGGCTTAGGACTAGGAATCTTGAGACACGGCCAAGATCATCATATGAACTGGATTCTGAGAGATCATCCTGCTCAGCTCCTTCATTGTGCTGATGCCAGAGAACCAGAGAGGTGAAGAGATTTCCCCAAGGTCACACAGCAAGCAGTAGACCCAGGATTAGAGAGACTGAAGCTTCTTGATTCTGACCAGCCTGGTGCCCTCCTCCTCTGGCACCCTGTGCCACACAAGCCTGAGGGCTGGGGGTGCTCCAAGGAGGAGGCCTCCCAGAGCATGGACGAGGCATTTGGGGATCTGGTGGGAAGGGACGCTGCGATGTCACTGCTCCAGCTGTGCCCACCTGAGGCAGCAGCCCCGGCTGGGGTCGCTGTCCAGGACAGAGATCATTCTGCTCTCACAGTCTAAACAGGGCTGGGAGATCTCTGCAGGGGTCCTGGATCCCTCCCAGCCTCCCTGAGAAGTAGCCCGTGAACGGCTCCCAGGCCACTTCCCACCTCTCCGAGGCCCATCATGGGGGCCAAGCACAACGGGGCTAGAACTGACACTGGTTTTCTCCCGGGGATTGGGCAGGCGGGTCACAGGTGCGGGGGGCTGTGTGTTCCTCTGAGGCGCTAGGGAACTGGCGGGACACAAACACCCTCTCTGCCTCTGGCATGATTGGATAGGAGAAAGGAAGCCAAAAAATAGCACCTGTTGACCAGTCCCCAACAATCTGGGCACTTGGCAAGGCCACTCAGCAGAGGGCCGCGTCTTTCAGACTAGTGCCCCTTGACCAACACCTGGCAACTCCCCCAAACCAGCGCCTGCAGCAGTTTCTTTCTGGGTGTCTGCCCTCCTGAGCCTCGGGCCACGCTGCCTCTGGATACGACTGCAGCACTGCGCTCGGGACGCTCTGGCCTTTCAGGAACCCCTTGGTTGGCAGGCCCAGCTCTCCCTGGTCCGGGGCCATCCAAAAGCTGGGGCGCCTAGCCCAGCACAGCTGACTGGCCAAGCTGTCTGTGCTCCCCAGGTGCCAAGAAACAGCGCCTTGCCAAGTCCACGTAGGGAAGGGGTTTTGACCTCAGGGTCCATGGGTCCCTCAGACAGCACAGCTTGTGCACGTGGCTGGCCGTGTCTGGGTCGGCTCTGTGACCTTCACCAGGTTCTCAGAGTCGAGGATTCCTGCTCTGTGGACTCAAACAGGCCTCTGGGGAGCCAGCTTGACAGAGAGGCAGGAGATTGTCCGTGCGGCCCCAGGAGCAAGGTCTTGTCACTCGAGGGGGTGGGCAGGTGCTGTGGAAATGCATGAGAGTCACCCTGTCCCCGCTTCCAACCTACCAGCTGGCCTGGCCACAGTCGTGGCCCACACGGAGGCCCCGGAGGAAGTGGGCTGGTGGCAGGGGTTTCCAGCCTTGGTGGGCGGGGGGGGGGGAGGGGCACCGCTCTCGTCCCTGTCTCCAGCACAGGGACTGCCAGAGCTGTGGGTGGGCCTGCGGCGGTGAAGACACAGACTCAGGCAAACAAGGCGGAGGGCGGCCGGGCAGAGGGGTAGGCAGCCAAGGGCAGGATGGATTTCTATCGCATAAGGTTCCAAGATCTTCCCTGAAGCCCAGAGCTGGAGTATGAAATAAAGTCAACAAGCCCACGACATATCTGTGTCTTGCACCGAGTGCTTTGCGCCCTCGGTGACAGGAGCAGCCAGCGAATGGCTGAGTGAAACCTCTGGGGATGTGCACACGGTTTGCAGACACGTGGTTTAGGAAGAACTGGGAAGTAACTGACAGACTCCTAGAGGGACTAGGAGCTGTCCTGTGGTGGCGATCAAGCAGACAGATGGTCTTCATCCTGAGCCTTAAGCTCCCCCAGACAAGTGGCCCAAAGGGGTCTCCCCATGCTCTCCTTCCGTAGGTAGCACCTCTCACCCTCTCCGTACGCAGGGAGCAAACCCCATCACTCCGGGTGGGCTCACTCTGGGTCTCAGCAACACCAGCCTCCGCCTTCTTAAGAGAAGCTCTTTAGGAGCAGCGAACTCCCAGACCCACGTAACACCCCCTCGAAGCCCAGACAGGGTCATCAGGAACTGTCCTCAACTCTCCTCCACTCACCTGGCCCCCACCAGTCCAGCCTGAGTCTCCACCTCTGGCCCCTACCTGGCCTAGTGTGGGTCAGGGGTAGCTCTGCCTTAGCTGCAGAGCTATATAAGGACCTCGATTTCCCCGCCAGACAAATGCTCCTGGCCTGGCCTCGCTTCAGGGGCCCCGCAACCCTATTAAAACCTTTGGAGGCTTCAGGGGCTGGGAATGAGATTCCTCCTTCAGCCCCTTCCCCTCCAAAGTCCAACTTAAGAATCTAGAAGCAGGAGGGATGGGAGGAAGAGTGAGGCACCAAGCCTGGTCTACTTGAGTGTGATTTGAGGCAAAAAAAAAAGGAAAAGGAAAGTAGAAATGTGAAGTTAAATACCGAGAGCACTGACTGAACCCACAAACCCAAATGCCACGTGTCTGCTCTGCTAAATGCTGGCACAACAAACCAACTGCCGAGCCAGGGGCTGGAATGAGGCTTCGGCCCTAGAACTCTCCTTGGGGACAAGAACCCAACCATAGCCCCTCTGGGACCCAGAGGACAGCCCATAAGTGGTCCCTGCCTCGTCTCCCCTGACAATCAGAGACTCCTGGGACCAGAGGATCCACACTATTTCAAAGGCTTGGTTTTAATACCGGGGGCCTTTCCATCCGAACAGATTCTTCAATCCTGAGGTCCCCAGGTGAGTCACACTCCCCCTTCCAGCCTTTCATCTTTAGCTAAATGGGAGCAGGAGGGTCTTTCACATCCACGACATCAAACCCTTAGGGCAAAGTTAACGAGGAGTTACTGAGGCGACCCCTCCTGTAGGGCTGGGCAGCACCTGGCACCCTTCCCCTGCCCACCTAAATAAAGCACCGCATGGTCCCAGCCCTCGGCTGGCAGCGAGCCAGCTGCACCGAAAAGAGCAGGTTAGCGCGGCTGGGGGAAGAAGGAAAGAGAACAGTGAGAAGTGGCTTCATGACCCTGCCTGCTCACCCACTAGCCTACGCGCAGTGAGACAGGCACAGCAGGGTGGATGTCCCTCTGTCACCCACAGTGCAGACCCTGTGTCCACAACACTGACACACTTTGTCACACGGCATGTGTTAGCACACTGAATCACCCACCACACAGAGCAGCCAAGCGCCAGAGCCACCCCGCAGTGGCACTGACGCCAGCCCGCTCAGCAGCCCAGCGCCTGGCTGGCCCAGCACCCTTGCCCAGCGTCGCCGTCAGACACGGAGCTATCAGACACCAGCAGAGGCGAACCCGGCTGAAGAATTCCCAAAGTAGCTTCCTGGTATTGCCAGCTACAAATGCGCAGGGAAAGGAGAATTGAAAGTCTGGGACTTTAGGTTTAAAAATTGTCCCCTACCTGCCAGGCACCTCCCCAAAGGGGCAGGTGAACCAGAAGGGCTCTGTTCCAGCACTGGGCCAGGAACCTACTGGGTCCGTTTCTCGCCAAGCTTGAGGTTTGGAAATGGATGGTGAGCTTTGGGCTGGTGTCTGCTGGCCTCAGCAGGGGCTGGGGAGGGGATGGCTCCATGCTGCCGGGCACAGACAGCTGCCTCAGCACAGAGGGGCTCTGCTAGCCTGGTCCCCAGGGAGGCTGAAGGTGACACAGGGGCCAATGCAGGACAGCTCAAGTTGCTGCCCTGCCCAGCACTTTCCAGGAATGATGTCACCTCTGGGAAGTCAAGTATGCCCCACTGGCAGGAGAGGAAACTAAATAAGGAGCCAATCGGCCCAAGATCACTTCCCCTCTGCAGGTGCCAGGAGCCTCGAAGCTGGCTGGAGTGAGAGCTTGCACAGAGGGTCCTCCCCTAGCTACAGGAGGGCTTTCAAATCCCCAGCACAGACTAGCTGTGTTGTCGCTATCTTGAAGGATGGGCACGGCCCTGGCCAGCCCGGACTGGCACCCTTTGACATTTAGGTGACTGATTTGGTCTCAGAGTTATCAAGCGCTTCCTGTGTGCGAGGCACTGGGTCTGGCTCTTCCTCGGATGCCTGATGCCAGGGCCCGAAGCCAGCCCCAGGGCAGCCTGCCCAGCTGCAGGACAGTCCGCTTCTATCTCCGATTTTAATCCCAACTCAGGTCTGGGGCTGTGGGCAGGACGGGCAGCCTGCCCTGGCACAGCGCGGTCTGAGCTGCCTGCTGGGTCAGGAACCCCCTGGCACACTGATTGAGTTGCTTGGTGCCCGGCTGGCACTGGGCCAGCAGTCAACTGGGTGGTCCCTGAAGGGGACGCCTACAGCCCCCAGACTCAGTGGCATCGCTACCACCCCACAACCCTCCCCTCTCCTCCTGGGTGGGGAATGATCCCCCACGCCTGGCACAAAGAAACCCCACATGGCAGATGGTGTTGTGGTGCCCCTTGGCAAAGGGGCAGCCAGCAAAGTCCACTGGATGCAGGGGGATCGGGTCTGGGCCGTACACGGAGGGAAGACACCGAGACCCAGGAGCCCCTTGCCCTATTGCCGTGGGATGGACTCAGAAAGCAGCCGGGCAGAGTGCACTTGCGTAGGAGACAGACTCCCTTTTCCTGAGACAGACACAGATGCAGAGAAAGCCGCCACGGTCGGGGTAGCAACCAGCATCCAACGTTAAGTTAAAGCCACTGACAACAGATGCACACACATACCCCAGCCTCTGTCCCAGGACTGCAGGATCAGGTAGGAGCTGGAAAGGGAGAGGCCGAGAGAGGGTCCCCAGTAGCCCCCAACGCTCCCGCAGTCCTTCTAGCCCAGCCCTCTCGGACCCCTCCAGTCCCCGCTAGCACCTTGTGGCGGAGCAGCTTGCTGCGCACCCGGCCCCAGAGCCGGGCGCCTGTGTTGGGGGGCCGCTTGCTCCCCGGCTCCTCCAGCTGGTCGAGGCAGCAGCGCTCCAGAGGTTTGCACACCGCCTTCAGGCTGCAGTCGGGCTGAGGCAGGACGTCGGTCATGCTGGCGGCCCGGCCGGCGGGGGCCGGATCCCAGCGGGGACGCGGGCACGGGCAGCGCTGGAGAGGGACTGTGCGGAGCGTTCAGCCCCGGCTGTTACTCGAGCCGGCCGGGGAAGCTCATGGTGCGAGGCCGCCTCCTCCCCTGCGCGTCCCTCCCGCCCTCCCCGGAGACTGCAGCCCGCTGCGCCCCAGCAGCCGCCAGGCCGAGCGCACCGCCGCCTCCCCGTGGCCCGCCGGGGACGCCCAGTGCGTGCGCCACAGACGGGCAGCCCCCGCCCCCACCGAAGGAAGTGACTCAAAGGAGGCGCTGGAGCTGCCCCTCCAAAAAACCCAACCCCGGGCTTTAACTCTTGGCAAGCTGGCGCTGCCTCTCACCGACTGCGACTCTGCGTCCCTCCCTCCGGCCCCCACTAAAGTTTGACAAGCAGCTAAACACAATCCAGTCCCTTCTAGTCCCTGCCGTAACTCCTTCAGCACCGAGCTGCTCCCGGGGCGGGGGTACCAGGGAGGCTTGGGGCCAAGCCAGAGGGGGCTGGCAGGGGCCAGGGCTCCAGGCAGGAGCTGCGTTTAGGCCACGAACAGCTGCCCTCCTCCCCTGCAAAGGACTCACACTGCCCCGGAGCTCTGCTCCCCACCCCAACGCCTGCCCCAAGGCACCTCCCTCGGTGCCAACTTGGTGACAGGGCCACACACTCATGGATGGGCACTCATGGCCCTCCCTTCTGAGGACTGTGAGGGATAAAGGGGATCCCTAGTGTGGCAGTCTCCAGGGCTTTCGCACCCTAGTGGGAATCAGGCCACTGTGGGTCCCCTCCAGGGACATGAGCAAAAGCCAAAGGTGACACTGGTCATAGATGTCCAGCAAGAGATGCTCCTCACATGGCCACTTTTAACCATGGCCCTGTGCACCTCACCAAGAAAGGCTTCTGCTACCAGGGAAAGAGGACGCCGGCGACACCGGCCACATGCGTGTGCTGGGCACAGAGTAAGAACTTGTTCTGACCCTCAAGTCAGTGAACATCCTAACTGAAGAGTGGGAAGTGAATTGTGTCTGGAGGCGACATCGCAAGTTACAGTATGGTGTTCAGAGAAAAGAGAAAGGCCTGAACCCCAAACGGTTGGGGTACACACACCGGAGGTGTCCAGGAAGTCACACCGCTGCAGAGCTAGGCACATGGAGGAAGGAAACCAGTGTTTGCACAGCACCGACCGTGGGCCAGGTCTTTCAATATCCGATTGCATAAGCTTCACATTTGTGATATTGGTATTACTGGCCCTGTTTTAGAGACGTGAGAACTGGGGTTCGGGAGGTAAAATTTTCGCTGGAGGTCATCCAGCTGCAGGTGAGGCGGGACAGGTCCCCTCCAAAGCCCTTGGTGCTCACAACCACCGTGCCCTGCTGAAGTGTGGAGGGTGCTTTGGATTCACGAAAAAGAGCTCAGTCAGGACGTTTCTTGGCTGTCCCTGGGGCAGGTGAGTCAGGACACAGAGACCTGTCCTTGGCATCCGAATGCTCCTGCTAGATCTCAACCAGCAGACGGGTTGTAGGATTTTACCTCAGAGCCCTCAGTGTTTTTTGAGCAAGGGGTGGCTTTACCGCAGGGAAAGTCAAGAATTGGTCATAGTACGAGCTGCCCATCACTGAGGCTTAGCACGGGAGCGTCGCCGTGCCAGCCCTCTACGTACACGATTAACTCACTCAATCCTTCCCCGACTCTATGGAGGAAACACACCCCCATTTTACCTTTGAGGAAACTAAGGACTTTGAGAAACTGAGCACTAGGCCCAAGGCCAGGATGGGTCGGGACACACACCGGGGTCTGGCTAACCGCACAGCCTACGCCCCACCCCTGTGGGACCCTGGTGTGGCAGCGTGTGGTCCTGCGCTGCCTTCTGCCTGGCTGGGGGAACCAGGGCAGGGTGGCCAGCCCAGCCCACTGTTTCCGGGGCTCCACACTGCTCACTCCCTTCTGCACAGCGCAGACCATGGCCACACGGGATCCCGCGCACCTGAGCCAAAGCTGCCCAAAGCCACGGCGGCTAAATGGGGGGCTGAGCTACAACAGCTTTGCCAGCGCCCCCCTGAGGGGGAGGGGGAGAGACCGACAGAGGCAGGGGCACACCTGTGTCCCCCGCCCAGCTGAGGCCTGAGTCCCTCTTCCTGACCCATCTATTACCTGCCACTTCCAGGGCACCTGGGTGCCACCTCTGAAGACAGTCTTCCTCTGGCCCCTCACGGGAAGCCCCCTCACCACAGCCACAAAACCCTTCTTCCCCAGGAAGGCTCTGCCCCTTTCTCCAGGCTACATTCCTTTATGCCGTTCATTTCATTCAAGAGGTAGTGAACGAGGGCCTGGCCGTGTGCCCGAGCCTGGGGTGGGGGCTGAGGAATCCCGGAGATGAACCAAAAGCCAGCGCTTGACAAAGCTGCCAGCCCCAGAGAGGCAGAAATGCATCTGGCACATATCAACTCTGCACCTACTATGCGTCATACCCAGGCGGACAAAGCATCATCTGTGCCCTCAAGACACCCAGTATCATGCCGTCAGGACAGCACAAGTCAAGTGCTGTGAGTGTCAAGAGGAAGGAGAGAACATTTCTAGCTGGAGGCAATCAGGGAAGGCTTCGTGGAGGAGATGGGGTGGCGTGGGGCCCTGGGTGCTGTGGGGAAAGGCCATCCATCCCAGCCGGGCCCCAGCTGGACTCCATCCCTTTGGCAGATGTGCAGTTGCTAGTTGTGTAACTGGCTGGGGAGGTGCCATTATACTTGCTCACCACGTCGCCTGCTGCAGCACGCTTGGCACTGGCTGGTTAACTTCAGAACTAGCTCCTTGCTGGCTTTCTAAGGTTCTCTTCCCTCTAGCTGGGTCACATGCCACAGGGGTGCAGTCTGGGGGAATGCTGTGCCCCTTCCTGCCGCCGGGTGTGTGGGAGAAGGGGGACAGCATACACCCTGTTCCCAAAGCCCTACACTTGTCTGTCTTAGGAACCCCAGGCCCAACACTTGTCTGGGTAAAGCAAGTTCTGATTGGCTGAGCGATGGCCAACTGGTCTCCATGGTGACATAAGCGCCTTAGCAGATGGGTAGCTGGGTTGGGAGGCTCTTCCCTTGGGATGCGCATCTTTCCCTTCCTCCCCTGGACTGGGGGCCTCCTTTGGGGACAGCACAGATTTGCTTTCTTTTCTCCAAGCCAGACTCACTTCTTCCTGGAATCAATGGTGTTGGGTGGAGGAGGATTTGTGCAAGACAAACGTCCCCAGCAAGTTCCTCAAAAGCAGCAGTCTGAATTCTAGTCCTTCCAAGCCCACCACGGACCCTTCCTCATCTCTGCTGGATGGGCCGGGCTCAGGGGACCCTGGCCCCCCAGGAAGTGACTGCATTCCCTCCTCCCACACGACTTCCATCCAGCCACACCTTGCAGAACCTCCTCTGAGGACATGCAAGGGCCCCCTGGTTGGATAAACAGAGCCTGGGTGGTACGGCCCCCACGAACAGATGTCACTGCCTTAGGAATTAAAAACATTCCTAGTGGACGGTCCCATCCTCCCTCATCCCCTCCGCAGGCTCTCTGCCAGAGGAATGAGAGGGGCTGTCCCTAGGGAGACGTGGGTGGGTTATACCTAGGGAGGGGACATGCCACCCAGCACAGCTGTGACTGAGGCAAAATCAGGTTAAAGTGATCAGCAGCGACATCACTGAGGAAAAAAAGGTCAGTGGGGAATAATACACATCCTGAGACATGTGGGTGGGAGAGGGACTGCCACAGCGCTGCCTTGGTGACAGTTGAGGGTGGAGACAGCTTCCAGGCAAATCCTGCAGCCTGTGAACACCAGGAGGAAGGTTCTTTCTCAGAACCTAGGGATGTGGCTACGGCTTCTCTGGAGTGACCTCCTCCTCCCACTGGAATGACTTTCATCCCCCTCCAGCCCATACTAGAACCCCGATTCCCAGTCTTGTCCTCTACAGCTAAGCCAGGAAAGGGGGTTTCTTTTCTTTTCTTTTTTTTAAGACAGAGTCTCACTCTGTTGCCCTGGGTAGAGTGCAGTGGCGTCATTGCAGCCTACCACAATCTCAAACTCCTGGGCTCAAGTGATCCTCCTTTCTCAGTCTCCCAAGTAGCTGGGACTATAGGCGCGTACCGCCACACCCTGCTAATTTTTTAGTTTTTCTGTAGGGACGGAGTCTCGCTCATGTTGCTCAGGCTGGTCTGGAACTCCTGGCCTCAAGCGACCCTCCTGCCTTGGCTTCCGAGAGTGCTAGGATTACAGGTGTGAGCCACCTTGCCCGGCTGGAAAGGAGGTTCCTGAGCAGCCAGCTAGACCAAGGCCACAGGCCACCCCAGCGGGGACAGCTGGGAGCCAGGGGTGGGGGGTGAGGAGAGCCAGTAGGCCACCCAGAGTCCCAGGTGCTGGACTGGGAGCCCAAAAGGAGCCTGGCATACAGCTGAGTGTGAGGACCAGAGGGCTGTGGCCTGGGTCCCTCAAGAACACTCCTTCTCAGCCCCAGCAGAGCACGGCACGGCAGGCCCCGAGGGAGCAGAGCTGGAGGCAGGACGCTGGCAGACAGTGAGCCAGGGCCCGAGGTCACGAGAGCTGGAGGGAAGCCTGGCAATGGGCTGCCCAAAGACAGGCGTGGGGCTCCAGGTGGAGAGAGAACCCAGCAGGGCCGTGCATGGGCACCCAGCGGTGTGCCAGTTTGGGGGAGGACGGCACGTCACAGGGACAACAGCAGGGAAGCAGGGATGGGAGTGTCCTCCTAGTGTGAATGGCTCTGTGGTTCCTGCACTCCTACTGTGTGTTCTCACCGTTTTCTGCACCTACCCTAACCAAAACCTGGATTATAAAGGCAGAGGTCTCCCCAGAAAGAGAAACTGAGACCCATTTATGCCTTCCTGTCTGCCCATCCTGTGCCTCTGAATACCTGCGATGTTTGAGGCCTGCCTTAGGCCCAGGGATGGGAACCCCTTGCTCACAGTCACCGAGCAGCCAGTGGTAGAGCAGAGCCTAGAAGCCACCTTTTTACTCATTTACTCATTCACTCATTCATCGCTGAATGGATACCCACCGCGTGCCAGGCAGGGAGGCCCTGTATAGCTCACAGTCTAACTCAGCCAAACTGAGCTCCCCAGGGGTCTGGTCCCCGCCTGCTCAACAGCTGCGCATGGGAGTGGGGGTCACAGCAATCTGACCTCTCAGTCCTAAGTGGCTATTGGTGGTTACACAAAGACACCCAGGTGGGGCTGGGGAGCAGTTCCGGCGGGGCTTGAGGTTTAAGATGTGCACAACATAAGGAAAGGCGGCAGACGGGACTCAAAGCTAGTTGCTCCGCAGCCCGGATCAAGCCTGCCCAAGGTAACCTGCTGTCCTCCATCTCCCCACAGGCCCGCGCCGGCTCCTCGGGAGTCCAGAGTACGTGCCGTTTCCCACACAGCTCTGTTCTCCGCCCTGCCTGGCCACCTCCTCATGCTGGTGTCTCCGGGGTGCCTGGTGTTTCTAGGTGGACGGGAGAGGCTGACACAGCCCAAGGGCTTGTCTGCTGCAGAACTGCCCTGGCAGCACATCCCTGGCAACCTCTAGCAATTCTCATGGCACATTTAGTCACGGAAAAGGGTGGAAAATCCACTTGAGCCATTGGGAACATCTTGCTTATCTAGAACAAAACCCACCCAGGGACAGAGTGGTCAGAACATGCCTCCCCTACCCCAGGACACAAGTCACAGCCGGGAGCATGCTCAGGAAGGAGGATGGTGTGGTGGGGTCTCCCAGCACCGCCCATGGGCAGAGGACCCCCAAGCCATACGCGGAAGACAGGACCACCTTTGGCAGGAGGGGCTGAAACCTTAAAGTAGGTCAGGGTCTGCTGAGCCTCCTGCTCTTTCTTCTTCCTCTGCTGTTGAACAAGTCCCTTTCACCCACCTCTGAGCTCAGGGTGGCCAGAGAAAGCCCCAGGGAGCCAGGGAACCTGGGCCAAGTCCTGCCTGGTCACTGGGGACTCAGTAGCCACTTTTCCTCTCTGGACTCAGTTTCCCTACCTGTCAAGTCAGGAGCTTAAACCAGACAATGGTCTTCAATGAATTTTTTTTTTTTTGCAGAGGACCCTGCCCCTGCCCCTCCGCCTTTCTAAATGAAATGTTATGCCGAAGCCTCCCTGCTCCCTCGCCTCCGCCCCCGGCCCTATGTCAGACAGAAGCAGAGGCAGAGAGCAGAGGCCCTGGCTGAAGTGGGGACATGGGACCTACCTGTTCACACCTCCTTTGTCCGCCACCCCCTGGCCTGCCCTGGGGCTCTTCAAGTCCCTCCTGGGAAGTCCCAAGCCCTGCAGGCAGAGTCTGCAGCTCCGGACCCTCCCTCCAAGTGACCACAGCTGGAACCTGCGGTTCCGTGTGTGGGCTCAGAGCCGTTCCAACGACGGTTCTCGTGAGAATGCTGTTTCTCTTGCCCACCATCCCCAGCTCTCGGCCCTTGCACTCCCTAGGGCTGCGGGAAGTATGGAGGTCAGGGAGGTTAGGGGCTTTTTAAGGCAACTTCCTGGTCAGAGGGCTGGATCCAAAACTCATGTCTTATCTCCACCTCCCTCCCTGCTTTGGGAAAGCGCTGGGCTTCTGCTTGGCTGGTGTGCATCTTTCTCAGTGGCCTTACAATGAGATAGCACTTATCTAGTCGGTCAGCCTGGTGTTTCGGCTGTTTTCTGGGTCACCTTGGTTCTCAAGTCACTCTGGGGTTTGCTGTGAAGCCAGTGCAGCTCAGCTGTCACCTCCCAGGGCACAAGCACACTGTGCCCAGCCCACGGGCAGGATGTCCTCACGCCGTGCCACCACAGCCCACACCCCCGGTGCCACGGCAAAGGCCGGGCTGGCCGGAGAGGCCTCTGGGGGTTTGCAGCTGCCGCAGGCTTGAGGGAGGCCAGCAGAGCCCAGCCGAAGGGGGCCCCTTACTGGTATGGTGTTCACGGGCAGCCTCAGCCCTAGCTGAGTTCCCTGGCAATCCTGCTAAGTCCTTCTCGCTAAGCTTGCAGAAAAAATCAAAAGTGGGACCACCCTAGGGACCAGGTTTTTGGATCCCTAGGAGAATAAAGCAACAGCCTATGCCTGCAGGGAGGCTGGCTGCTTACTGAGTGCACCTCCATGGCTCGTTGAATGCCCACAGGCTTGAGAGGACGTGCTCTGAGGGTCGCCCAAGGGCGGCCAGCTGGGGTCAAATCGAGTCATCTGCCTCTGAGTCTGGGACGCCCCACCCCCCACCCCAGAGCTGAGAGGAGAACACCCTTCTTTGGGTTTGTTGAGAGGCTGGATGTTCTCGGGGCCTGGATGAATCGGTTCCCAAGGTCCTCTCTGGATCGACTTCTCTGCCAGTTGTCCCTCCCCCAGAGGCAGGTCCGGGGGAGCAGGCACCACCCTGGCTGCCGAGGTGGCATTCCTAAGTGGGGGAGCAGGGGGGCATGGAGGGAGGCTCACGTCTCCATCTGCTCCCTGTTGAACGCTTCCTGTCTCCAGAACCCACTGGGCAGAGTCCGGGCTCCCCAAATCAGGAACACCTGGGAGACAGAGGCGGCCGAGCAGGGAGAGAGGAGAGAGTTTGCGCTACACGTCTGGAAAAGCTCTGGACGCAGGGCGGGCACTCTCGCGGGACCCACCCCTGGCTTTTCCGCTACCCTCCAAGTACAATGAGGTGTCCAGAACTGCCTTGAAGAGTGACAGCAGGTGGGACGTGGCCTGGATGGCAAATGGGTCTGAAGCAGCTGGGGAGGGTGGGGCCGGGGCAGGACAATGGCTCCGGCGCCCTGGGCCCTGGGAGGAGGTGGTATCTGAGGCAGGGAGCAGAGCCAAGCCTGGTGCCCTCCTCTCCTGTCCCATGTGCCTCCGGGCTGGCACAGTGGTGGGGATGGTGGCAAAGGAAGAGCCTCACTGAGGCAGCAGGCAGCAGGGACGCAGAACACCTGGCCCAGGTGGGGGCAGGGGAGGAGGCCATCTTCCAGGCAGGGAGCTGCCTGGGGCCATGAATGTGCCAGGCGGAGGCCTGCGGGGCAGGGGTGCCGGCATGAGAGGGAGAGGCCTGCTTTCCACAGCCCACTCTGCCCTCCATTGCAGGCAAACCAAGGCCTCCTCCAGGCACCCGGGGTCCAGCTGTGGTCAGTGTGGCCCCTAAACCAGGCCCTGAAGGTCGGATGGGAGAAGGCGTCAGGGACCACGTTAATGGCTTTCTGTCTTTGCCTGGGAGGGGCTCACTCAGGCACCACCCGTGAAGAAACGGAATGGGTCAGAGCTGGAAGGGGCTCTGGGTCACCTAGGCCCAGGTCCCAGAGCCCAGGCTTAAAGGTGGCCCATGGGACCCTCAGGCAGAGTCAAACGGGGACAACAGACCCCTTGGGGGCCTGGGGAGGGAACGGGGTGGGGAGCCCTTGACTCCTGTCCTAGCAGCCTCTTGACCCTCTCTTGCTCCAAGTTTCCTCATGCTCCACAGAGTAATTGAAACCAGAAGCTGCTCCCCAGCCGCTGACAAAGGCCCCTTGTTCCCCAGCCGCTCACTCTGCACTCCGGCCGACTGCACCAGGCCAGGCTGAGAGCCGCTGGGGGAGAGCCTGGAGCTGCCGGGTGGGGTCACAGCAGGCAGTGAGGGGCCAACCTTGACTCCCCCCACCCTGAGGTCGGTTTGTCAAAGCCAAGTCTGACTCCAACAGCTTAAGGAAACAGATGCAGCCTCAGCTAAAGGCCCAAACACAGGGGACCACTTGCAGGTGACAACCTTTAGGCGAGGGCTGCCGGACAAGCTACACCCAGAAGCCCTGGAGGGAGGTGGCGGACAGGGTCCCTGAACCTGCCACCCAGGGCAAAGGGCCCTCGTCATTGAGTATGGACTCTGTGCCAGGCTGTCAAGGGCTCCACGGACTCTCACATTCAGCCCATTTCCCAGGCGAGGAAACTGAGGCTCAGAGAGGTAGAGGAACTGATCCTGTTCTCCCAACTACTGAGTAGAGAAAGCCAAACTCCAAGCTCAGATCCGCCCGGGCCCAGCCTCAAAGCCCCTCTAACGCTGGCTGAGTGATCAAGATTCTCTTCTGTTTTCTTCGCTAGACATGAGGTCCTGCCCCTTCTTTGTACCCACAGCACGGTGCCTGCTGTTTAGAGGGCGCTCGTTAAACAGAAAGGAATGAATAAACTAGGGAAAGCAGGACACGCATGTCACAGCCCTGACCACTTCTAGGTACATTCGATCTTTTGAGCCACACGAGCCGGCCATGCAGGTAGAGTGGGAACAGTTATTCCCACTTAATAGATGAAGAAACTGAGGCTCCAAGAGGTCAAGGGACCAGGAATTGGTCTCCTGAGCCTCTGTCCAGTGCTCCTCCCATAGCATCTGGGTGACTGTACTCCACACTCGACACTTCTAAACCACGGACCAGTGGAGGACAGACAGGAGACCCGAGGGAAGAAAGGGGAAGGAACCAGGGCCGCCTAAAGGCCAGGGGCCCAACTCTATTCTCCCACCATACAAGGTTACTAGTGAGCAGTCACGCCCTGGGGGCACGGGGCCCTGCTCTCATTACAGCCAGGAGTAATGAACACATGGGGTGGGGACAGACCCTGCGTCTGGGGAGAGGGAGGCTACGCAGCCTCCATCCTCAGCGATGAGGCTCTTTTTCTCACCTAAAAGCCAGATCTTAGGCGGAAACAACCCGAATGTCCATGGATGGATGGATGGATGGATAAATGCATGAGGTACATACACACAATGAAGTTATTCAGCCTCTAAGAGCAAGGAAATTCTGACACCTGCTACAACGTGGACGAAGCCTGAGGACATTATGCTAAGTGAAGTAAGCCAGTCACCAAAGGACAAATACTGTCTGATTCTACTTATATAAGGTTCCCAGAGTAGTCAAAGTCACAGAGACAGAAAGTAGAGGTGGTGAGCAGAGGCTGGGGAGTCATGACCTAGTGGATGTGGGGTTTCAGTTGGGGAAGATGAGAAAGTTCTGGACGTGGGTAGTGGTGATGGCTACACAACAATGTGAATTTACCTAATGCCACTGAGTTGCACACCTAAAAATGAGTAAAGTGGTGAATTTTACGTTATGTATATTTTAATACAGTTTTTTAAAAAAAGAATATATATTAAGAGGGCCTCGATATTGTCAGGGCTCTGTGATATTTGGGCTCTGTGGATGTTCCCAGTCCTAAAGGCAGGGGACTGGCCTTCATCACTTCCTCCCGAGCGTCATTTATAATGGCTCTGATCTCACACAAGCTTCCAAGGGCCAGGTCAAGAATGTGAAAGGGATCACCCCCTCCACTTGACCCCCAGCCCTGTCCCCTTCAGACACAGGCTCCGAGCTCCAGACGGGAAGGGGACGGAGGGGGCGTCCCACCGGGCCTCTGCTTTCAATCAGGGCCGGGGGTGAGTTACCACCCCAGGCATGGGGATAGCTGGAGCTTTCTTCCTGGGCTGGATCCCTGCCCCTTCCCACCCAGGGTCTTGAGCACGCCTGTGCCCAGGGAGGGCTGCCCTGGAGGGCTTATGGGAAAGTCAAGCTGCCTCCCACGCAGGGGAACAGAGAGAGGGGCACACTGACCCCAGGCTTTTGGGTGAGCTAGGGAATGGGGGGCAGGGGAGCAGGGAGGCTGGGGCAGAAGGGCTCCTCTGGCTTAGGTAGTCTGGGGTCAGAGGCAGGAGCTGAGCTGCGGGGCCCTGAGGGGAAGCTGTCTCCTCTGGCCCAGCAAGCCAAGAAGGGCCGGACCCTGGGAATACGCTAATCAGCCAGCGGGTAGGTCCCAGTTGGGGACAGCACATCTGGAGCCTGGAGCAGTGTGGCTGGAAATAGACTAGGATAAACATACACGAGTCCCCTGGGACCAGGGAGCCAAGGCAGACTAAGGGGGCCTCCCGGCTGAGCCGTTACCCTGGCCTGGCCGGGCTGAGCACGGGGCAGCAAGGAGGAGGTGGCCTGGACAGCCAATCTAGAGGTGAAGGCTCCTTAGGTCTGGAAAAGGAACGGAGGACCCCTGAGCCTGGAAGGGCAGACCTGGGCCAAGCTGGGGGGGTCTTTCACTAAATTTGCAGTGACAAAGGACAGACCCCTGAGAGTCACAGACTGCCATCCAAGCCTGTCCCCATCCTGCTTCTATGAGCACCTCCCTCCACTCATTTGCCCTGCACCTGACCAAGCCTGACCAGCCTGGGATCGGGCCCCTGAGTTTGGAGACTGCGAGCAACCACTAACGAGCTCTGTGACTGTGGCCACAGCACTCATCCTTTCTGGTCTTGATTTCCTTCTCCTCCAAAAGCAGGACTGGATGAAACGCCCTCTAGGATGCCTTTGGTCTAAAGCCCCCACTAACCTCTTCATTTATTCATTCCTTTAACCTCCCTCCTACCTGCGTTGCTCGAGGCAGGCTGGCTCCTTCATTTCCTGGGCCGCTCCCTGCGCATTCCTTCCTCCCTGCCCTGGCCACGCAGGTCCTACCCCCGGATGCCCACCCCACTCCTTTCTGCTGACCCAGAGCCTGCCCACCTGGCCAGAATAACACAAAGCCCTAAAATGGCAATTACTGTGCTGGCCATTGTATCAGATGGTTTATATAAAGCACATAAAGCACTTTTGACAATGTATCAGAAAAGGTATTTATAAAGACTGGCAGATCTACAGCCCTAGAAAAAAGGAGGTGGATGACAACAGCACATGAAAATAGGAAAAAATACAAAATGCTCACTATGATTAAAACTATATAAAAATGTATATACCCAAGGAAGGGAAAAGGCACAAAGTAAAATGGCTGTTTCAGAGGAGTAGGAGTAGGGAGGGTTTGTGATTACGTTTCAAGTCTCTTTACCATCATTGCAATTTTCTTCCTAACGTAAATATTGCTTTTGGAATTAAAACAACCCAGGGCTTCCAAATCTCTCCCGCTCCACCTCCTCCTGGAAGCCTTCCTAACTCCAGTCCACGGTCCCTCCCTTCTTTGGATTCCGTTTCTATTTTATGACTTACACAGAACGGTGGGAGTCCGTCGAGCAACTAGAGACGGGCTCTGGAGCCAGCTGCCGGCCCGGCTCAAGTCCTGGCTGCCTGGCCTTGGACGGGTGACTTGACCCCTCAGTGCTTGGCTCTCTCATCTTTATAATTGTGATAACATTCTACGCCACAGGGTCCTGTGCGGATCCCCCGAGATAGCAGATGGAAGCGTCTAGCATAGTGCCGGGCTCACCCCCAGCTCTCTGACGTCATCGTTACTGTTGCATTTTGCACCATTCCCTGGCAGCTGGGCATGTATCGGTACACTTGCCTTTCCCATGTGACAGTGGGCGCCTCCGAGACTAGGATCCTGGCACCTCTCACTCCGCAGATGCACAGTGAGTCAGTCCCGCCCCCTCCCCCCCCCACTCCCGTTGCTCTTTTCCCTGTGTGCTCATTCTACTTCCTCCCAGGCACCAGGCACAAATGTCCCCTGCCCGGAGGTAACAGGACTCCAAGTCAAAGGAAGCCGCAGGCTCCCCTTATGCCGTAAATAAAGCAGGGTCCCGGTGTGGAACATCACCCAGGCGCCTTCTCCAGACCGCTAGCCCTGCCAGGGCCCTGGCTGGGAGATTTCCTGACGAAGGCCTGAGACCGGGGACACGGCACAGAAGAGTGGGCATGGCCTCCCTGCACACTGTCAGCAGAGGTGCCCTGGCCACGGTACTTAACCTCAGTGCCTCCGTGTCCTCGTCTGCAAAATGGGGAGGACATGGTTGTTCTTTTCCTGGTGGTACTGTTGCAAGGATCACATGAGATCACACTTGGGAATGGGCCTCCAACAACTGGCAGACACACACGGTAGTGATCAGTGCTGCCGTTTGTCTGTCACTACATGCTGCCCCCACGGGCCGCCCCCAGCCTCCTGCTGCAGATGCCCTGCCCCCACTGCCACATTGGGAGCCTCGTCGCAGGAGCAAATGCCTGCAGCTTAGGCAACCTCTGGACAGGCTGAGTGGGCGGGTCTTGGAGAGAAAGGGGGACAGCAGAGACAGGCCTTCTTCCCCCTGCCGTTCCTACAGGTCACCCGAACATCCCTGAGGACTCGGCGCTACCTCAAGACCACCTTTAGCTCCATCCGCAGCACCTGCTGGAGAGGAGCAGGGCCAAGTTCCAGAGGCTGACGGCAGGAAGGGACACGAGACGCAGCTGTGGGGACAGACTGTTCCATGGCTCTGTGGGGCTGGCCACGTGGGAAAGACTGGTGCAGACTCTCCCCCCAGCCTGGCCATCACTGGTGGCTCTGAGGGCAGTCACGGGGCAAGACTTTATAAGCCATGGCACCCCCCGGGGGAAGGACACCCCCTCCGCCTCTCTGATCCATAGGAAGGCTGGTCAGAGGCTCTGTAGCTGAGGGCCAGGGGCTGTGCCTTGCAGAGCTGAGTGCCGGGAGACTTCAAAGGCCTCCAGAGGGCTGTGGCTCTGAACTGCCCGCTCACAGGCCCCGGTCAGCTGGCAGCAGGAAGGTTTGTGTTTCTTTTAATATCAACTCCCAGGCATTTAACATTCCTCGAAGCTTAAACACAGAAACATTTTCCTTACCAGACTGTGCTTTCTGCTCTGCCAAACATAACCTGGCTTCCTCCCCTTCCCCCACTGCCTCATCTGCTCCTGTCTCCACGATGTAATGATTTATGGTGTGTCTCCCCCGGGGTTTGCGCAGCTGAGGAGGAGGAAAGCGACAGGGCTGAAGTCCAGGTGGGAGAATGCTGCCTTCGGGCCCTGGGAGCCGAGTTCCCGAGGAGTTGGGTCCACAGTGCCCACAGAGCTGGCTGCTCTTGGTACCCCCTTTAACTCTTCCATTTCCTAGTCACCAATGGCCCAGGGAGTGTGGCAGCTGGTCATGTCTCTTGGCTGGGCGTCTCCTAGGGCTGGATGTGCCAGCCCAGAACCCCTTCCCTGCCTGTCCCTCTGGCCCAGCCCAGGAACGTGGAGACAGGGCTCCCACCCCTAATCCCTGCAGAGAGCAGGTTCTAGGGACTGCGTTTAGAGAGCACTCTCTCAACCCCCATTTCCTAAATAATGAAGGACTTACAGTTGCCTAGCAGCACTGTTTCCCTGGCGACAGTGCTGAGGAACGGGTGCAGGTCCCACAGCATCAGGAAGGGACGTGCTCAGGAACATGGGGCAACAGGAGGCAGGTGGCTGGGCCCCCACCAAATGGTGCCATCCCTCCTGTTCAAACACGGGAGCCTGAGATAGGTGGGGGAGCGGGAGACTCACATACGTCCCAGGAAACAATGTCGCCAAGGACGCCCAGTGAAGAGCCAGATATCAAACTCTGCAGCCTCAACAATGCATCAGAGAACAAACTCTTCTTGCAAAAAAGTGTCCTTCAGCTCCTTTGTAGACAGGGCTATCCCAGCCTGCACCCAGATGGTGTCTGGGGCAACTGTTAAGAAGCCCAAAGCACTCAATGTCGTCGGCTCAATCCCAGTACGTACAGTTATTGTTTCCCTTCATTTCCTGGTCACAGAGTCTACCCACAAGCCAGCCCCCTTGTGTCATAAGCAGGAGGCCACACAAGGTGCCACACAGGAGTGTGGATGGCTCCATGCTGAATGTCACCACTGCCGTCCCCCCAAACCCAGCCTACTCTCCTCCCCAAGCCTAGTTCTCTTGACAGGCAAGTGAAGAGCAGCCCATCTTCAAAACGGGCAGAATATTTCAGAAGCCTTCTTCCTACACGCAATTATAGGGAACTGAGAAACACAGCTGAGGCACATATGCTCTTAACTTGACCGAGGACCTGCCTCTGCCAGTACCCGGAGAGCCCACCCTGAGCCGATGGCTCCCAACACAGGCAAGGTCCAGCAATCCTAGCAACAAGTCAGAGACCAGCCCCCCAGCCGGATCGTAAGCCCTTCTGGAAGAGCCTGGGCCATGTGCCCACTCCTGTCCCATGCCTATGGCAGACATTGCTAATCAACACAGCACCCTTTCCCCTGCTCACGGACACAGCCTCAGCATCCTTCTCAACACAGCACTCCAGGAAAAGCCACCCTCGACGAAGGTTGGGATGTGCAAACAAAGGGAGCTGCTGGTCATCCCTCCCGTCCAGCTTGCGGAGGTGTGGATGATCCACCTGAGCCAGGTATGGACGCCAGAGGAACCAGCTCACTCGGGTTTCTGGGGTTACTGTCAGACACCATCTCTAGCAGGGAGAACAACCACCTTGGGGAACTTTTCTCAAATCAGCTGTAAACCAAAATCACAAAAGGCACAAAAGGCACCTTGACCAAGATGAGTGAGAAGGCCTCCTCTCAACTGGCACCACCACCTGGCAGCTCTCCGAGCCTCGCCTTGGTACTCTGGACCCTCACCTGGATCTGCCCTTTGCCCATGATCTTGTCCACGATCTCGTTGTTGTCCTTGTTGACCTTGGTCTTGTCGTAGCACTTGTCGTAGCACAGGATCCTCAGGGACTGAGAGCCTTCCAGTTCAATTTCAAACTCCTAGGGGAAGACGGGACAAGGGGTCTTGAACCTCCAGAGCAGGGAGACCCGGCTCCCTTGCAGGTGCAGGCCTCGACTTTGCAAGGGGTGGGTGAGCAGGGCCCATGAGGACCACATGACAAGACGTGGAGGGGCACCCTCATTTCCTGGAGCTCTCAGAAGCCTGCGCATGGCTGATGAAACGGACCTCGGGCTGAAACTGCAGTGTCCCACACCCATGAACACAGAGCTGGCCCAACCAACAGGCTTGGCCATCCCCAGCAGACGGGAGGAGGGGGGTGGACACACTCAGTGACAAACTCAGGGGTCCCTGCAGGGACACCAGCCCCCTCCACTCACCTCATCCCACTTGGGTTCTGTCGTGTCCCGGAACACCCTAGTTTTGGCTTTGCTGACAAAATAGCCAAAGGAATCCACCTCCAGGGTACAGTACAGGTCTGCAGCGGGAAGGACAGATAGAGACACACTGAGTGAGGGCCCTGAGGCCCCGGAGTGGGCCAGGGTGGGGCTGCTGGCGGTGAGGGGCTCGGCAAGGAAGGGGGACAACACACCTGCCCCTCCCAGCTCCCCATGGGGTGGCATCTTGGCATTCTCCTCCGGTGCCCTGTGCCTCCTGGCTCCTCCTTCTTCCCCGCCCTCTTCTCAGGTGGCTCTGGCCCTCCCCTCCTCGTCCCACTCCAGCCACACTCGACGAGGTCCCTCCCCAAGGCCTTCCCTCCGCACGCTGACTGAAGGAGCCCCCAGCCCCCAGTGCTCCCCCCAGAGTTTCTCAACAGGGGCGTCATGGGCACTTGAGGTGGGAGGCACGGCAGGCGTTTAGTGACCCTGGCCTCCGGTCCTGAATGCCCGCAGTAACCGTGACTGTGATGACCAACAGGGCCCCCACATTTCCGGGGCTCAGCCTGCTGTTATTTTAGCTTTAACTGAGTGATCTCTATGTGCTCACGGTCGCTCTTCCCTCCAACATGTGAACATTGCCGGGAGAGGCCTTGGGTTTTCTTGCCCACCAGTGAACTCCTGGTACCAAGATCAGGGCTTGGTACACAGCAGGCACACAGCAAATGCGTGTGGGACAAATGAAGGAAGCTCTTACCACCACCCCGGTGCTTTGAGTAACAGAGCGGTGGAGGGCTGGGGTGAGACGGCGGGGGCAGGGCTCTGCCTAGCGTTTCCATCTGGAACTCCGGCCCTGGGCTGAACAGCTTCTCCTCTCTATCAGGGACCCAGGAGACCACAGCACAGGTGGCGCCCCCGTCACTCTGCAAATCCATGCATTCCCTCTGGGGCTCAGACCCTGGCAGCCCTCCCACCTCCATGGGCGCAGCCACGGCTGTCTCCCAGGGTGCTGCTGGCGGTGGGGGGATGTCTTTGAGACACTGCAGCCAACCCTCTGCAGCACAAGCCAAAGAGCAAGGGGCAGAGGTCAGAGGATGGATGCACGGCTCAGGCCACCTCTCTGACCAGCCCCAGGGGCGGCCCAGCTCTCCTACGGAACGGGGAGTCGAGCTTGCCCCCAAGAAGTCTCTAGCTGGGTGCAGCACAGAGCAGGCCCAGGTGGGTGTCAGAACACGCAAGCACGTAGCACGGATGAGCAGGTGGACGGTGCTAGCGGCCTGTGCACACGGTCTCTGCCAGATCAGGGAGCAGGTCTGTGTGGCCGAGAGATGGAAGACCGTGAAGTGCCATCAGCACCGACTGACTTTACTGTGAATGAGGCCTCCATCAGGGGACAGGGGAGAGCTCACAAAGTGAGGGCTCTGGAGTCAGACTGTCTGGGGTCAAATCCCGGCTCTGCACAAATCTCCTAACGTCTCTCCCTGAGTTCTCACAGCTGTAAAACAGGAACAATGATGCTGCCCACACCCTAGGCCCGACTGTCCACACACAATGAGTTTCCTAGGGCAAGAAGCTATGATTGAAGACACACAAGGCCTAACCTTCACCCCTGAGTCAGAATGAACATCTGAGTGGGTCAGGGCGTGGGAAGAAGAAGGAGGTGAAGACAGTCTGCAGGGAAGGAGAGGTTTGGTAGCAGCTCATCCTGTTTCTCACCACCCGACCCAGTTTGGGAGGAAGAAACCTGCTCCACCTCAATGGGTCTGCGCTCCCAGCCAACAGCAAGCGGGAGAGGGGGGAGGGGCAGGACACCTGGGCACCACGGAGGTGGGAGGCGCCTGGTGCAGACTTGGGTGTGTTAACCGGGAAGATTCCTGAATAGCAGCTCCCAAGGAAGGGGATTCTGTGGGTCCGGGGAGGGTCACGAAGCATCCACGTTAACAAGCAGCCTGGTGAGGAGTGCGGTGGTCCTGGCCAGACTTTGAGAAATGCTCTCAAAGGAAGAGCTTGGGCTTTGGTGTCAGCAGACGTGGAGTCTACGGCACCGCCTACTGCCTGTGCAAAGGTCTCGTGAGCCCTCTGAGCCTCAGCTTCCTGGAGTGGAAAATGGGAATGGTACCAGTGGCCTCAGAGGGACGCCAGAGGATCAGAGCGGATAACGAGCCTGAAAGGCTTTGGGACATGCCGAGGCACCGTCCCCACGCCGCTCGGGTTCTCGTCTTCTCCGGGCGCACGGTAGGTGCTCTGCGCATTAGCCACTTCGGCGTTTCCGAGCCCCTATTCATCCAGGAATAAAGGAGACCTGGTTCCTGCCCTCAAAGACCTCATAGCGAGAGAGGCAGCTTATGTGACAAGCAGCATGGGAGGCGCCGAGTGTGACGGGAACACAGAGAAGGGAGGCCGATTTCCCCAGGGACTCGGGGAGGCTTCACAGTCAATGCTGATCCGACGGCTGTCTGCGGGCCAAGGGCATAACCTCTGCATGGTGCGCTGCAGGGAGAGGCAGGGGCAGACCTCACCTGCCACAGAGGACGGAAAGGGAGTGGGAAGGGGCGGGGGGAGAGGAGGGGCCCCAGGTTTCTGCTCCTGTGTGATGTTAAGTCCTTTCACCTCTCTCAGCTTCCTCATCTGGCAAATGGGTAGAAACTGTTAGCTGTCTGACTCACAAATTCCCGTGTAAAAAGTGTAATCTCTGAAGCTCAGAGAGGTTAAGAAACTTGTCCAAGGTCACACAGCTTGTAATGGGCAGACACGGGGTTGGAGCCCAGGTGTCTGCAGCTCCGGAGTTTCAGACACCTGGGCAGAGGACTTGAGAGAAAGCAGACCTTGGAGACAAAGGGCAGGGGTAGCCCCCTGCCCAGAGGAGCTGGTGCCCGGCCTTCGGGGGAATGTCCAGCATCTCAGGGCATGCTGGCAGGGCAGGGCCCCAGCCTGGGCGGACCAGAGCAGAGCAGGTGGGCAGCGGGAGACCCCACATGGTGGTCCCACAGGGACTTTCTGTGAAAGGCTGATAACGGTCCACACTTCCTCCTAGGGCGGGTGGGCAGGGGCACTTACTGGCTGATTGCTTAAATCCCTTGGCAGAGTGGACGATGACATGAAGGAAGCCATAGAGCCCAGGGGACTCGTCGTCTGCAAGAGAGAACAGCCCCCAGGCGGAGGTAGTGAGAGGCGCACCCCCTGCTCCATCCCAGGCTGGAGGGGAGGCAGACGCTGCGAGACGCAGCCTGGGCCTTGGTCTGACAGCACCACCTGGTGGCCGCATGGAAAAGTTCCCTAAGCGCACTGCTTCCTCCAAGGCGGGCGGCCCCAGGTGGTGCATGGGCCAGCCCTTCTCCCCTCCCCTCTGCCCAGGCAGCCGGCCTCCACCTAACTGTCCTGGCCAGGGATTTGGTACCATTCCCCTGGGGTACTCTCCCTCCCTCTGAATCCTGCCTATCCCGTGCCTGCCCTCCTCAGTCTACCCTTTCAAAGCGAAAATGGACTAAAATCGTAAGTCACTCTGTGCTAACAGAAGAGAGAAAGCCCAGCTGTGTGCCCTGCTTAGGACACAGGGGTCCCTAGAAAACCTCCATATGCAGGGGACAGCTTGCCTTCAAAACTGCTTTCACAGAGCAGACCCTCTGCCAGCACCATGGACAGCTAGAATGGACAGCTGCCAGCCCTGATCATGGCCCTCCCCCCGCCAAAAGCCTCCCACAGGCTCCTCGGCTTACAGCATGAGCACCAAACTCCCTTGCGTGGCATTCAAGGCCTTCCAAGAGCCGGTCCCTGGAAACTTCCAGCCTTATTTCTCAGACACCACTCCACCTGCCCTCTTCCCTCCCCCTCCTCATGCTTCAGCCTTTTGCTTCCATTATCAGACTGTTTTCATGGATATATTAACAACCCAATCCCCGTGCACCAGAATGCCAGATTCTTCTCTCAAGCCAGAGGGGGCCCAAGGAGAAGTTGGGGGCCATCCCGGGACTCAATGCACTATAACCCCTACTCAATCTCTCTGCGTACCTGGCAACTGAATAGTCCCAGCACGGTGGAGCAGGGATCAGTCATTTGCAGCCACATGTCTGTCTGGGTACTTAAGAAAGGCCAGCAATGCCCTGGGAGCTGGGACCTACCAGTTGGGCAACCTCAGGTTCTAGTCCTTACCGTCTTTATTGCTGGTGACGGGAATGTTGTGTACAGTTCTAAGCTTGAAACAGGATCCCGTGAGCACCTGGAGCTCCACTGAGCTCAGGACAAAGGCCTGGAGATCTGAAAGAAGAGCCAAGAGAGAAGGGAGCATCAGTACTGGTCCACTAGGATCTGCTGCTCTTCCTTGGGGGGCTGCTTCAGAAAGACACCTTAGTTCCATGAGCAGAGTTTGGTCTTTGGGTAGGAGGGAAAGACTTGCAGACATACAAGGACTATTGTAGGTGCTGTTACAGGGGTCAGAGCAGGAAAATCTAACTGAAGGGGTTCATGCATGTATGTGTGAGAGAGTGAGAGCAAAAGAGAGAGAAAGGGGGCGGGGTGACCTTGGGCTCGGGGTCCAATCCTATTACTAGTTCATCATGTCTTCAGCAAATCACTTAAATTCTTTGGGTCTCAATTGATTGGTAACATCATCAAGTGCCACCTCCCTTGCACCTTCTAGGGTGACTATGAAGGCGGAAGAGGAGATACTGGGCATAAAAAGCTTGGAAATGCAAAGGCCCATCACTGCCATGGACACCAGCAGAGCAGTGCAGGATGGGGAGGACTTTACCCTTCTTCTGTAGTCTCTGAATCGCTTCTCTCCATTCTGACCTCTCATAGTCCGAGGACAGTAGGAACAGGTAGCTCTGAAGAGAGAAGATGAGAATTCAGTGGGGTGACCACAGTTAGGACAAGCATATTCTCAGATTCTGGGGCTGCTAGCAAGCTCCTTCTTACTCAGGCATGCCTAAACTTGGAGAAAGAGGCAGCTGGGAGTGGGGGGCCTCCTTCCTGGGAAGAGAGTTGACAGAAGAGGCAGTGCCAGTGATGGCCAGCAGGGGGCACTCGCTCCATACCAGCGGGGAGAAGGAGTCTGGGGCTGGCGCTATGGCAGCCTCCTTGGGGAGTGAGGGCCTGAATCCCTGATTTCCACAGGTCAGGGCCAGGAGCTATAGAGAGTGGGCAGCTCTGGGCTAAGAAAGGTGCCTGTCTTTGTCCCACCCCTGCCCTTCCTGACCTTTCCATTCCGACTGTGGATCCGAAACGGGATTGTGGGGGAATTGAGCAGCAGCAAGAACTCATTCTCAAACATCTTCTTTTTCAGGCGCTCGATGGCCCGGCTCTGCCCTTTGTTGGCTTTCTGCAGGGACGGAGGGCACAGTGGGTTTCCCTCACACTCAGACACCACCGCTCACCCAGCAGCTCTAAGTACAACATTCCCCTGTGTATTAACCACGCTTTTTCATTTTCTACATTTTGTGATGTTTTGACATCTTGAGGGGTGGGGGGCCGCTCTGGGTGAGGAGAAACTGCTTCTCCCAGGGCTGGCTAATTCCTAAAACTGTAAATGACAACCCTGTGAACGCACTTTCATATGCAAACCAACTCATCTCCCCAGCCACCTCCCTTATGCAATTCTCACCCCCCAAGCCAGGATTTCCTCTGTCCTAATCACCCAGGGCTGGGGCCACGTGACTAGAGACCACCTAGAGCCTGCCAACATTACTCGAACTAGCCCATCCTAAACTGCTTCCCCTGCTCCGCCTTGCTTCCTGCAGAAAACACAAGGAAGCCGGCCCTGCTTGCCCCTCGCTCCTGCCTCCTGTCCAAACCTGGTGCTTCCCCATGTGGCCATGTGTGGTGTGGTGTCTCCTTCTCTTGGGAACTGTAGGTAATAAAAAATCTTTCAGTGGTATTAGCTTCTCTGTGTTGTCGCTATGTCACCTCTTTAAATTAAATCCTGGGTACAATAGAAACACCTTGCTTAAAAACCTCAGATACCTTTCAGCGTAAAGCCCTATCTGCTGGCCTGGCACCCTGGTCTCCCACGACAGGGTTCCAGCCTCCCTGCGCTGCCTGACAACCCACCACGCTCCACCCTGTCCCCTCAGCTCAGCCTCATTCTCCAACAAGCCTGCGTACCCTTCTCTTTCTATTTTCCAAGTTTACTTTATAAAGATCCCCCCTTATTAAGCACTATTATGCTTCAAGTCTCAGTTCCAATACCATCCTAAAGCTTCTCAGTTAGAATTAATCTCTGTAACATTTTTTTTTAAAACCCATTAGGACTGGCAAAGTTGTAACAAATGCTCACAGCCAGTGTTGTGACAGTGTGGGGAACAATGACTTTCATTCATTGCTGGGGGAAGGTAGCGGACACAACTTTTTCAGAGGTAAATCTGGCAATTAAATGCACGCACCCTTTGCCCCAGCCATCCCACTTGTACGGACGGAATCTACTACGGCAGCGGTCCCCAACCTTTTTAGCACCAGGGACCGGTTTCATGGAAGATAATTTTTCCACGGACGAGGGGTGGGGAAGCAGGCAGATCTCAGGCTGTGATGTGAGTGATGGGGAGTGGCTGTGAATACACGCGAGGCTGTGAAGCTTCATAGACAACACCTGTGCCTCTCCAATGACTCTCATCACAAGTGTCATGCTCTGTGGTCAGTAATGGACGTGTCTGCCTGCTCCACTGGACAAGGAACTCCGTGAGGCTTGTGGCACACTCCTGGCGGCCAGCAGCCAGTGGAGCTCAGTAAACTTTGAACTGAAACTCTTCCTTCCATTTTTTGGGAAGGCTTCTTCCTCAGTGCTTTCTTCTTGCCACTGTTTTAGAATATATGAATTGACGGCTATACATTTTCCTCTAAAAAGTGCTTTGGCCCTATCTCATGGGTTTTGCTATGTAGTGCTCTCATTTTCATGCAGTTCTAAATGGCTTGCAGCTTCCATTTTGATTTCCTCTTTATGTTGTAAGTTTTAATTTTCCAAGCATATAATTAATATTCTAGCTGTTGATTTCTAATTTTACTCCACTGTGGTCTGTGAACATGACCTGTATGCTATCAGTTATTTGAAACAATTTGAGATTTCCTTAGTGGCCTAAAATAGGGTGGACATTTGTGAATGTTCCACGTAATGTGACAAGAATCTCAGTTCTCTGCCCAGGCACTAGCTTCTATGCGTTTTTAGGTCAAGCATGTTCATTGTGGTATTCAGGTCCTTTCTCTCCTTATTTATTTGCTTACTTGGTCTCAGTTTCTGAGAGCGGCTTCCCAGGTCCCTTCTCTTGCAGATGTCCTGCTTGTCCCTAGGAAGGCCTTTTTCTCTTGCTTATCTTTCCTACAGTGTTCAATGTACACTGTTCTCCAGGAAACTTTCCATAGTTAACCCACCTGAATCCTGACTCCTTGGCCCTCCCTCCATGTGCTCACAGCTACTTTGACACAGGCTCTTTCCCTTAACACACTAAAGGGCTCCCACTCTTTCATCCTGCTCCCTCTGTCAAACTCTCAAACCTTACAACTTCCCCTTCTTCCACCTCCCCAGCACACCCGGTTCAAAGAGACCCAGTAAGAATGGTCCCAGGTCCAGATGCCAAGCTCTACTCACCTCCTTCTGGATTTCACTCTTGAGGGCAGAGATCTTCATTTTCATGTCCTCCAGCTCATGGTCTGGGAAGGGGTGCACCTGTGGGCTGGCCTCAGACTCCTCGGGGGATGGAAACACTAAGTCGGCCAGAGGGATGTACCACTTACAGTCATATTGCTGGTGCTTCCTGCAAACAAGCCAGAGGGAAGTTGAAGGGCTCTTCAAGCCTAAACTGCTGGGCCCAGAACCAAGAAACCACTGGAAAGGGATTTACTGAGAACTTATCACAGGCAAGAATGATCTTGAGGAGTTGATCAGGAAATACACACTTGGAGTAATGAGAACAGATTCCAGGGTCAGCCAGCAGTGAGGACTCCAGTTCTGCACCTTGCCAATCTTCTGACTCAGTACAACTGATGCTTTTAAACATCCCAAACCACTTGTGTGTCAAGAAGAGGGAAGCCTTCCTGGTTGGGCCAACATATTCCTATTCCCCATCTCACAGCCTTCCCTCCCTTCTAGCCTATCCATACTTAGCTCACATTCATTATCCTTTAGGCTAGAGAAAGAATACAGATGTTACTCTGAATGCCAACTCTTGATCAATGGAGTACTGGATTAAGGATGATAAAGCCACATCCCAGCCTTGTGGGAAAGAGTGTCATGATTGATTAGTAATGTCTGCTGCAGGCAAAGGACTGAAGGCAGAGGCATGTATGCTTATTATTACCATCTCTGCTTTAGAACTATCTCAAATGTGATCAAGTTCCAGGGAGCGATGCCCTTCATTGAAGTTCATAATGACCTCTCCTTCTCTGACTTCCCTGAGGACTTAGATTTGCACTCTCCTTCTGGTCCCTTAGTGTTACAGTGAGTGCATGGGCTTGTTGCCCCCTGTACTGTAAGGTGGTGTACGTGAATGTGTAGAAGAATGTGTGAATGATACTGAATAATCTTTTCTGTTCATGGCACGGAGCAGACCCACATTTCTGGGTATAGAGATGGAGGTGGAAAAGAGCCTTCAAGTTAGACAGGGTTCAAATCCCATCTCCTCCACTTCTAGCTGTGCAACCTTGGGCAACTGATGTACCTTCTGTAAGGCTTTTCTCTCATCTGTGAGATGGGGATACTAATAACTACTTTGTGAGTTTTGGGGAAGAGTAGGAAATAATGCATTCAAAGCATTTGTCACGGCACCTGCCATGGCATAAGCCCTCAATAAAGGGTAGCAGTACATTGAGTGAATATTCACAGAATTGCAGTTAGCAAAAATTCAGAGATGTCTAATAAAAGGAGAATGCTTAAGTAAATTATGGCATATCCACTTGTAACATCATGCAGGAAAGTAAAATGATGATTATGAAGATTAGGCAGCAACAGGGAAAATGCTTATGACATGAAATAGAAAAAGCAGAGCCCCAAATTGGGCATTCACTCTGATTACAACTGTACGAAAAAACATGAGAACATTTTAAATAAGGGAAAGAAATATAGCAGCAGGAGACTGGTGCTTATGTGCGGGTGGGTGATGGCTTTTTTTCTGTAACGTCCTTATATTATCCTTATAATTAAAAACATGACTTATTTTTAGAAGAAGTCTACGTAGTGAAATAAAATTAATTAAAATATTTTTTAAAAAGAAAAAAGCCAACAACTTGCCCCAGGTTGATGAGGGCTCCACAAGGAGCAGGGTCTGGTCGCCCCCACCATGCCCCTGGGCTCCCATGCACTCACCCCGCGGAGGTCTTCTTCAGCTTGGCACACAGTAGGACATCTGTAAAGAGGAAGACGTGCCGCAGCTTCCGAGAGCTCTCCGACACCTCCACCAGGAAGCCATCCTTTACCAGCTGCCGCGTCTAAGGGAGATGACAGACCCCCCAGCCTGCTCAAGGGGAGAGCAGCCGAGGGCCCAGCCTGCGCCAGGGGCACCGTCCAGCCAGGGAGGGCTGAAGGCACGGGCTGGTCCCGTGCACACAGGTTTGACTCCAGACTGCCACTTCTCAGCTGTGATCTCAGGCAAGTTCCCTGACCTCTCTGAATCTCAGATTTATCATCTATAGAATGGGGACAATGAAATCTGCCTCATAGGGTGATTCATCCAGATGGTGTATGTAAAACAGCAAGCAGAGTGCCTGGTGCATAAAATATGAGCAACCAGCGGAGCTCTCAGCAGCTCCCACCTGGGTGCACCCTATCGAGGACGAGCTGGCTCCTCCACCCTGGGGTACGAACAGCCCCCGGCGACCCCTCCCAACCGAGCCTAAGAAGTTGGTCTAGTTTAAGCTCAGCCTTGACCTGGAGACCCTCTCAGGGCTGTTTATGCTACTTCTCGGTGGATTCCTCCACCCCCGCCAGTGGATGGGAGACCCTAGGCCGTTCTCAGGGGGGCTGCAGCCGTGTCCTAGGGGACCTGCAGCCGACTCTGACCTGGGCTCTGGATGCTCAGGAGCATTTTGCTCCAGGTGGGATTTCCAGAGTTTCCTCCCGGCCAACAGGCTTCTCGGGAGCTGTCACAATCTGTCCCAGCCTTTCCTGTGTGTCTTATGTGACTGCAGCAGGAATGAAAGGAGCCGCAGCCCTCATCCCTGCTGCTCTGACTCTCATTTTTAGTTGGGATTTGCCAGCCACACATATGTGTGACCTACATATGCTGCAATACGTAGGTGAGCATATTGAAAGTATACGATTAAGATAACCTGAAACTGATGGTGCTCTAGGCCCTCTGGAGATTTTGCAGATGTCCCCAGAGTAAAACAAACTAGTAACATTCCCGGGTGTTGCAACCCAGCTCCAGGAACTGCACAGAGACAATTCTCCATGCCCCATTAGTCACTCTCCAGACCTGTTCCTCATGATTCTCTCCCCAGGAGACGCTGCAGCCTCGTAAATGTAACAAAAGAGCATAAACCCAGTCAGGCTTCACTCCTAAATGCCACTTAATTACGTTTATTGGACAGGAAGCATTTTATCTGGGCCAGGCTGCTGATCCACGAGGGCAGTTGCCCCTCTGATTCTTCACACGGCCTCCCCTCACTGGGATACCCCCCACCCTTCTGCCAGGAAGGCACAAGGGACTGCCATACCACATCTAGGTGCCCACATGGGACGTTCCAGCAACCTGGGTGGCCGCAGCCACCTCTAGTCCCAGCCCTTCCCACTGTTGGGCTCACTCCCTAGCTCCTCCTACTGTGCCAGCCCATCTAAAGTGGCTCAGAGCTCCTGTTCCCCCAGCCTCCCAGGGGACCCTGACGGCATCACACTGGCCAAAGAGGGGAGTTTGCATTCAAGAAAGAGGTACGCGGAGGCGGCTTCCCTGGTATGGGGGACAATGCACGGGGCCTGCAGACAGACGGCCCCAGGTAAAGAATCCAGTTCTGACACTTATGGCTAAGAGACTCTCCAGGCCTCAGTTTCCTCTTCTGCCTCACTGGATTATTAGGAGGATGAATGAGATGCTGGACTTAAAGCTCTTAGCCTAGGGCCTGAAATGCCATAGGTAGTCAGGGTGGCCAAGGACTCAAGACCTCTCCTTGGCGGGGAATGGGGGTCGGGGTTGGAGAGGGATGGGGGATCAGGTTCACTCGTTCTCCTCAGCCCGGGTGCGAGGCTGCACTAGGCCCTGAGCTCACCTCCCCCTTGGGGGTCGTGACTGCAGTCCGGCGGGGGTCAATGTCCTCATTGATGCTGGACAGGAAGTTCTGGGAGATGCGGAGGGCATCCTGGAGCAGTGGGTAGTCTGGGTGGTCCACAGGTGTGTGCTTCAGCAGGTCCTGGGAAGGAATGGGGGTGGTGAGCTGGGGGGAGCAGTTCTGAGGCTCAGTGGGAAGACAGAGGGGAGTGCTCAAGCCTCACTAAAAGAATCCAAACGGTGGGCACTCAGGGACCCACACTCACGCCTGGCAAATCTGAACCAAACATGAGAGTCAGAGCAGCAGGGCTGAGGGCTGTGACTCCTTTCATTCCTGCCGCAGTCATTCTTCTTTCCCCTGCTGGGGAAAGCCAGGTGAAGGCTCATCTCACCAAGCAGCTGGGAGAGAGACCCCTCTACCCATTCCACAGCTGCTCCAAGGACACTGGAGACCTCGAGGCAGGGGATGAGGAAGCAGGAAGTGCCTGCCTCCTAGGGAGCATTTGGCCAAATGTCAAGCTTAGTAGCCAAGCTATATTTAGGCCCCGGTCCTGTTGGCATGGTTACCGTGGGCCAGGCAGGCGCAGTCAGGCCCAGGGACCCTCTGCCCGACTCCTTGCATGGGCTGTTCTCAGTGACTCCAGAGCCCCAGGTGTCGTCTTCCACCAAACTCTTAACCCCTCCCTAGCCATTCAGAGGACGTGACACTCACGTGTAGGACCAGGGTGCTCCGAGTGACTCGGTCAATGGGCTTGTATAGCAGAGCTGTTGGGAGAGGCAGGGAGAAGGGGACAGGACGATGACATACCAGGAACAACTTGACACCTTAGAGACCGGCTCTATCTCCCAACCCACCTTGCTTCCCCACACGAAAACCCACTTGCAGGAAGCCAGAGCGGGCCCGTGGCAACCGCTGCCTCCGGTCTCACCCCCAGGGCAGGCCAAGGAGCAGGACGGGCGACGCAAGTCCTGGCAAGGCTCCCCCACCCCTCCCTCCTTGTCTCGCCTCCCACCAGGGCCGTCCCCCAGGCCTGTACCCCCACCTGAATCCCACAGCGACACCTTGCCATGCCCCGCAGAGGTCCAGCACACTCTGAACCACACCCAGGACCCAGGATGGGGGGAGAAGACATGCTGTTTTTCCAGGAAGGGCAGCTCCCCCGGGCCTGGTCATTCTCAGACTCCTCCAGTCACAGGCCTGGCATGGCTAGCCAGGCTTGGCATTGCCCATTCTGACCCCCACAACTGGCCACACCCTCAAACCCCAGACAGGACAGGCGGGAGGCAGGCCAGAGCGCCACTGAAAGGCTCTGCTTTCAAGCAGGTGGCAGCTTGAGGGACAAAGATTTCCTGAAGGAACTCAGGTCAGGCCTCCCATATGGGAGCCCCAAACAGGCTGGAAAATGCAAGCTCAGCCAGGCCCCCATGCGCCACACCCCTCTGCCACTCAGACACCAAGTGAGGATTGCTGGGATTCAGCAGGGACAGGTGGAGGTGGCAGCTGGCAGACCAACACTTCCAAACATCCTTCCTGTGGAACAGCTGTGCCCCGCCCCTCCCAACACGGTGGTGGGGGGGGTTCAGCTTCAGTCCTGCACCTGGATGCCTCTGTCTGTGGGGTCATGACCTTTGGCTTCCTGCCACAGAAGCAGTAAGAGAAAGGAAAACCTTAGACCGGGTGCCCCATAGAATCAGGTTGTGACAGATCCCAGAGCTGACACTCATGCTCCAACCAGCCCCCAAACCCAAGAGTCCCTCAAAGCCCTAGATATAAATACCCCACACTGCTAGGCAGAGCTTCAGGAAACAATCTGCTGGCTGGGAAGAAGACTCGGGCTCAGCGGGGTGCCCTGAGCCTTATCTGCAAGTCTCTGCTTGGCTACCCATTTAGAATCACTAGGGGAGCTCTTGAAAGATACAGATGCCTGTGCCCCACCCCCATCAACTAAATCCAAATCTCTGCTGGGTGAAATAGGGTATCAGCATCTTCAAAAAGTGCCTTTGCTGATGTGAATGCATAGTAACGGTTGAAAACCACTTCCTGTGACTTATTTGTAGCCCTTTCTTACGTAGCAATTTCTAGAGACCCTCCCCATAGGCCAGGAGGGCTTGAATGGGCAGGACCAGGCTTGGGGTGTCCTGGGACACTGAGGGTATAGTCCATTTCCCAGCTGAGGGTGGACCCATTTCTAAGGCTGCTTAAAGCCAGCACCTGTGGCTCTGCCCATCTTTGAGGGAAAATCACCCCTGAGAATCCCAGAGACCCAAAAGAAAGCCCAAGTTCAGCAGACACCTGCCAGGGTGGGCCCTTGAGTTCCAGCCCCAGGGAAAGCTGACGCTGCACCGTCAGCTCCCTCCAGCCCTGTCTGGGTCCCAGGAGGACGAGGTTTCTGACTAAGCTCAGAGGTCTGCACAAATGGAGGGTCGGGTTTCAGAGGGGTTATTGATATGCCTGTGGTCATCTTAAGAGTCCACCTGACTGGGGCTGTGGAATGAGTCCTAGGAGGGCAGCTGGGAGGAACGGTGGGGACAGGAGAGGTACAAGGGCAGGGTGCCGGGGCCACAGTCAGATACAGACAGAACCAGGGCAAGAAGAGCAACCCTGATGTTTGAGCTCCCATGGCCCCCGCATGCCTGCGTCCCGGGGAATTAATGGTGAGGAGGTCACTGTTGCCCCAGGAGCTCCTGCGCCTTCATCTGTTCCTGGGCCCTGGCAGGCTGGCCTGCTTCCTTCCTCTGCCTGGGCTACCAACCACACACCAAGTTGCAATGCCTGTCCCTCCCCCTCCTCCAAGAAGCCTTCCCTGACCAGGACCTTTGCAAACAACACCTGCAGTGTCTAAAAGTCAGACTGTGGACGTGCAAGCTGGTCTCGCTCTAGTTTGCAGGGTGCTCATTCTGCCCAATGGCGCTGAGTTAACTGCTGTTGTGTGTATTATTTCCTGGGATTAAAATAGAAGCAATTCTCACTAGCCCCATTTTACAGATGAGGAGACTGAGGCACAGAGACATTATACAACATGCTCACAATCACCGAGTTATAAGTGGTAGCTGGGCTTTGAATTTAGCTCTATGCATGCTCCTAACTTTGAGCCTTCTCCTTCCTTAGTAGGGGGGCAGCTCCTATAAAAGCCCAGGGAACCTCAGGAGAGTTCTCAGAAAAATTCACCAGGGATGGGTGAGCCCCCTCCTTATAACCCGGCTCCTTCATTCCTTGTGCCCCACTTTGAAGCTGACTTCAAGACAGTATGGCAGGGACCGAAGATCCAGGTCCCAGGTCCGTTTCTCTAAGACAAAGCTTCCTCTGGGGAGGGCGGAGGAAGCGAAGGGCTGATTTCCCTTTAGGGAGGCAGCATTGAGACCTGACCAACTCCCAGGCTAGACCAAAAAGAGCGTTTCCCCTCTGGTTCTCGAATGGGCCAATTTCGAGTGCAGCTGTCCTCCTGCCCCTGTGGCTGTCCTGCTGGGTCCACCAGAGGAGGCGGCTCGGAGCTTGCTTCTGTCATGAGTGGTCTTCACACAAGATGGCCTGAGAAGGTGAGGGGACAACGGCCCTGCACAGCCCCTCCTGCACCGTGGCCTCTGGGAAGGAGCCCAGGAAACCTCATCGTCTCTCCTCCAGCAAATTGCCACCCCCCACCCCCTTCAGCCTTCAATAGGGAGCTCCGGGTTACCACGGAGATAGGAAAGCAAAGTGACTGAGAAGGGTGCAGAGACAAAACACCTGGTAGGAGGGAAGAGGAAGGTCCTAAAACCAGCCGCCTGCTGCTCCAACACACGGGGCCCAGAGCAGCTGGCCTGGAGGCAGCACTCGCCCCGCCGAAGGCAGCGCGGGTCACTCCTTGGCACTTCTTGCCTCAGAGAGCAGGGTCCACGGGCCCCTGGACAGCTCCCTGCCTAGCCTGCTGCAGCCTCCTGTGAGCAACAGCCTGGCTGGCAGCATGCACCTGTCCCAGGACACCGGCCCCTCATGGCAGAACGGCAAAGAGGATGTTCCAGGTCCGTTTCATTGAATGGTGGGCGTGTGACCTTCACAAAGCGGCAGCCTGCCACACCCCCCTGTCCACAGCAGAGCCGACCTGCCTTCCACACGGAGCGCCCAGACCTCACTCGAGGGGCTCCTGCGGCTAGAAACACGCCTCCCAGTACCTGCCTGCCCTCACAACCGCTCCATGGCCTCCCACTGCCGCCGTGGTGAGCGCAGACAGCCAGCGCGCTCTGCGCACACAATACCCCGGCTGCTCAACCTCCTCTCCTCTCCCCAGAAACAAAGAAACTCCCAACTTCTCCCTCCAGTCTGGGCTGGCGCCCTCTCCTTCGAAGCACTGCTGCCCAGACCATCTGCCACTCTCCGCCCAGACCCTGCGGACCCTCTCTCCGGCCTCAGGCTTGCCCCGCCTGCAGGTAAGCCTGACACTTTCTCTCCTTAAGAGCCTCTCCAGGAAGTTGCTCAAAGCCTCTCCTAACTCACCAATTCCCCACAGATCCTCAGGGGGACCTGGACCCTTCCAGCCCGGTCCTTCCATTCCAAGGCCACCCTGCCCTGAGGGGTCCCCAGACTTCAACTCCAGGCCGGACACTGGCTGGGGTGGAGGCAGATGCAGGTCCGGCCACTTGCCCACCCTCCTTCCCTGCTGCCCCCAAACCTTGCCGGCCACATTTAAGCCCGCGCCAGCCAGCCCCCAGAGGCGGGAAGTGCACCACCTCCCGTGGAGGGGCGCCGGTTACCATAGGTGCAGTTACAGCAGAAGCGGATGATGAGGAGGATTTCCATGGCAGCCTCCGTCCCTGCGGCAGGAGCGTGCAGCCATCGCTCCCGGCTCCCCGGCTCCCATCAGCAGCCCGGCCACCCAGCCACCTTGCCGGCTGCTGCTGCACAGCCTCCAGAACCAAGCAGCCGCTTGCAAGTGCTCCTCCAGCAGGGAGGAGGGGAGGGGAGGCGAGTGGAGAGGCGAGAGGAGGGGAGGGGAGGGGAGGGGAGGGCGCGAGCAGCCTGCTGGCACCCTAAGGAGGAGCACGTTTGTAGCTGGCTGGCTGCCTGGGGACGAGGCTGGATTCCTCCCTCACTCTCGTGCACGAGCACACACGCTCACACGCGCGCAAGCAGGGAGGGCTCTGCTCTCACACAGCCCGTAGTCCACAAAGCCAGACAAAGGAAGGTGACTGTAATCCAGCCCGTTCCCCAAAGTACCTTCCATGGTGACTGACGTGTGGCTGTCCTTGGAGTCCTTGGGACCTTTCACTTTGAGTTCCTGCCAAAGGGAGGAGAGGAATCACTACCTGGTCTGTCCCTCCACCTCCCGCCCCCCACTGTGAACACTGCAGGAACAGGGGCTCTGAAACCCAGGGGTGCAAATTGGAGAAGAGAGACAAAAAAGCCCCATGGACATGGGCCTGCCTCTGCCTCACCACCTAGATCCCTTGTGCCCACACCTGCGATCTCCTGGAGCCTCCTGGAGTGCAGAGGCTGGGGTGTGGGCAAGAAGGAGGGGACTCTAGGTAGCAGACACAGGAGAGGTCGGTAGGGAGCACTGGGAGAATGGGAATGCCTCAGACTCGTCCCCTAAGACCCATCCCCAGCAACCCTGAGGGCCTTCCAGAGAATGAGCAGTGGCTAGAGCAGGACCCCACCCCGCCATCCCCCCAGCAGCCACTACTCAGGGATCCTGCACATCAGCCCCCTGCAGACAGGGCTTGAGTCAATAAGCACCAGGTGCTCCAGCTGCTCCTTGGGCCATGAGCAACCTTTGAAATAAGGCGGAGGGGTCCCACACACCTGCATAGGGTGAGCAGGGAGGTGGCGGACTGGGGCAGAGATGCTGAGCTCCACAGGGCAGTCCAAGCTATAACCTACTCTTATCAGGGGTACTCAGCCAGCCCTAGCACCCCCTGCCACCCCCTCCCCCCAGTGCCTGTGCTGGGCAACAGAGAGGAAGCTGCAAGGGAGGAACAGCCAGCACCCCTCCTGGATCCCACGCCAAGTTGACCCAGTAGTGAGTGCTGGAAACAGACTCCAGGCTTATCTCATCCGGACCTCTTCTATCCTCCCGTATAGAGAGAGGTTCCAGCCCCAGCTTTTGCTAACAGGACAGTGTGGCCTGCAACTGGAGCTGTAATGCAATCCCCACTTGGCAGACTGAGTGCACAGAGCCCCGAAGAGGAATGTCAGAGGAAGGCAGGGGCGAGGTGAGGCCAAGGTCAGGTACCAGGTGATATTGCCCACTCTGCTCGGGAGAGCAAATGCCCGGAGGGCAGGAGCCCCACATTTCCTACTTCTGTCTCAAGCTGTTTCTAGAGAGAGGAAACCCCCAGGGACTGAGCTCGGGGCCTGCGCCCGCGTGCGTGCGTGTGCGTGCGTGTGTACGCGGGGGTTTACTCAGCTTCTCCAGCCTGTGTCTCAGGCTGGTGCTTGGATTCCCAGATTTAGGGAATTTTTCTCCAGGCACCACCCCCCTCCAGTGCAGCCTGGAGGTATGAAATCACTCCTGCTGCAAAGCAGAAGAGTCTAATTGCAGTAATTAAGTGGCAGTGCCAGCAGGAAGCAACAGCGTCATCGAGTGAGTCAGAATGAGGAGCCACCTGGCAGAGGGCCATGGGCCTGGCTTTGCCCTCTGGGATGGGCAGGCTTTGAGAGCGGCTTATAGACGGGGGTGCAGGGGTCTCTGCCTATGCACAGAGAGCAGGCAATCTGCCCGGGCTAAGAGGAGATCCCACACTTTTTGGACCATATTTGACACTGGGCACTTGGGCAGCCTTGGCAGGGCCACTCTGAGCACAGACCAGGGAGTCCACTTTGTTCCCAGGGAGGCCTGGAAGCCTTGAGGGGAAGCACTGTTTGTCCATCCTCACGACCATGTGGAAGGACTTCCCCACCCCTCACTCTGTCCTCCCAGGCAGAGGGTGACTCATCTGACCCATGGGTTTTGGAGAAGAAACTGAGCTCAGCCCTCCTCTCTCTGTACCCGAGTTAGAGGGGTAGGCTCTGCCCTCGTTGTAGGGAGGGGTCTGTGGCTCCCTACCCCTGCCAGGGACTCAACAAATACACTTAATTCCAGAGGTGAAGTGTTAGCAAGCCCAGCGTGGCTACAGATCCAAATCCACATTTTCCAACCCAGCTTTTAATAGTAATCAAGCTGACATTTCCAACTCCATCTGTCCAACTCTTGTGCTGCCTCTCGGTTGATTTCGAACTTGGGCATAACCCATAACCCCAGTAGTTTCAGGAAAACCATCCTGTGTCTCACCAACTTTTCTAGTGTCAGAGCTGACACAGAGAAAGCAAAGGGCCAAGAGAGGCCTTTAAGGCAGGACTTCCAGAACTGCAGAAGTATCGGCCCCTCCTCAGAACCAGAGGTTCTCTTGCCCTAAGCTTGGAGCCGGGTGCTGTTCCTACAAGGCCAGTGGTTTAGGGGTGTCACTGAGGTCATTTGGATAAAGGGATGAGTGGGGCTGTGTTCCTGAAGGATCCTAGAGCAACTATGCCCTCCATGCCACAAAAAATAGGAAAATTAGCCGGGGGTGGTGGCATGTGCCTGGAGTCCTAACTACTTGGGAGGCTGAAGCAGGAGGATCACTTGAGCTCAGCAGTTTGAGGCTGCAGTGAGCTATGATGACACCACTGCATTCCAGCCAGGGTGATAGAGTGAGAACCTGTCTCAAAAAAAAAAAAAAAAAAGGCAATGGCAGATGATGCCACACCTCTCGCCTGCAGAGGAGCATGGAGGAAAGGCTTCGCTGCAGTGGCAAGAACAGGTACGTTCCCAGAGGGTCTAAGGCTTCTTCTCCACATAAGTGGTCCTTGCCGTTTGCCCTCTCTCTATAGGATTATAGTCCCAGAGTTGGCAATGATCTTAAAAGACTACCTAGTTCAAACTTCTTCAAATCTTCCTGATCATAAAAATCATCCAGAAGCTTTTAAAAATAGACTCCTGGGCCCTACCCCAATCCTTCTGAATCAGAAGCTCCAGAGAAGGTGCCTAGAAATCGGCATTTTAAACAGGGCCCCAGTGATCCTTATTAAGCACGTTTAGGATTAGCTGGACACCTCATTCTGCAGAAGAGGAAACAAAGGCCAAGAGAGGGAAGTGACACGCAAGATCACCACATCGTGGGAGAATATGACCTTTTTTTATTCCTTTTTTTTTTTTAATCTCCCTTGTTCCTCTAAGCTGAAATTGAATAATGATAAAAAAAATCAAACAAATCAATATTTCTATATTGAAAGGGAAAATGTAAGGTGCCTGAAAGCAAGTATTAGGCCAAGTGTTACCCACTAGGGTAACCACTTCCCCAACTGGCAGGCAAGGGCGGGGAGACCCCAAGCAGCCCCCAAAGCCCAGTGTTGTTGGGAGGGCTGCGAGGGGAGCTGCCTACCTCTGAGATCTTCTGGAACTGGTTGTTGGACTGGCTGCACTTCTCAGCTGTCTCCAGAGCGACTTTATAGTTATCCACAAAAGCTTTGTACACACCAAGCTGGCTGGCCTGCAGGGAGGAGACAGAGAATGGGGAGAGAGGAGGGTGGGAGTGGGGCGGGGAGAGGATTAATGAATGGATGAAAGTGTAAACCGGAGCACCTGGAGCTCCCTTCGCGCTCAGAACCTCTCACTCAGCTCCAAAGGGCTGGCTGGGACCTGGGGGAAAGGCAGGGATGAACATATTACAGTATCCCTTTGAACTTGACAGTTTCCATGGAAACTGGCTCAGCCAATAAGGTTAACAAGAGGATATTGGGGGTGGGGGGAAGCAGGGTAGGGCCTCTGTTGGCATGCTAGAAATTCAACTCGTCACAACATTTGGCTTCCCTTAGCATCATGAAGGTCTCCCAGGGTTTGAAGCCCCTTCATGCCTCACATTTCTTTCACATCCTAGAATTAGCTGGAGCAGGGAGAGAAGGGGCTGGCAGTGAGGTGGGGTAGGGGGTGAGGGGTGAGCACGTGTGGTCTGCTCGGCCCTCCCTCCCCACGCAGAGTGCGGGGCACAGCATTTCCAGGTGCAGTCTTTCTGCTTCCCTCTGCTCCAGGTCCCCGTCCCCACCTCCTCCGCTCCAAGGAGGCACGGCCCCCGCCTTACTACAACATCCGCATGGCACTCAGAATCTAACACAAAGCTTTCTGTGACTTATGATCACAGAGAGCCTCGCCTCCTCTGGGAGGCAGGGCAGATCTCATCACCCCTTACTGCAAAAGGGGAAACCGAGGCTCATGAATTCAATTCCTCAAATATTTATGGAGAGCCCTCTCTGGGCTGTGCGTACGCATTTCCTCTTAAGAGAGCAAAGGGTGGAAATTCAAATTAAAACCACAGTGAGATACTATTTCAGATCCATTAGAAGGGTCAAAATTTAAAAGTCTAATGCTATCAAGGGTTGGCAAGAATATAAGGAAATATGAACTCCTATAGACTTCTTGTGGGGTGTAAATTAGTACAATTATTACAGGCCAATTTGTCAATAACTAATAAAGCTGAAAATAAGCACAACCTCAGCCTACGCTTAAGCAAATCCACTTTACACACACACTGTAGGGCTATGCTACTAACATAGTAGCCACTCGCTGCCTGTGGCCACTAAGCACCTGAAATGTGGCCAAACTGAGACGTGCTGTTACGTGTAAAATACAAACTGGATTCCAAAGGCTTAGTGTGTAAAAGAGAATTCAAATCACCTCATTAATTTTCTAATACTGATCACATGTTGAAATGATAATATTTGGATCTGTGGGGGTAAATAAAATACATTCTTGAAATTAATTTCATTTGTTTATTTTTACTTTTAAAAATGTGGCTACAAGAAAATTTTAAATTATATATATGGCTCATAATATATTTCTCTCAGACAGCACTGCTCTAGAGAAACCTGCATGTGTGTGTGCCCAAGGAGATGTGACAAGGGTATTCACTGCCTTGCTCTTCCTCCTCCTGGTGGAGGTGCCGGGAAAAAATGCTCACAAGTATATACACGCCAGTGACACTGAATGAACTAGGCGGGGCGCGGTGGCTCACGCCTGTAATCCTAGCACTCTGGGAAGCTGAGGCGGGAGGGTTGTTTGAGCTCAGGAGTTCGAGACCAGCCTGAGCAAGAGCGAGACCCCGTCTCTACTAAAAATAGAAAGAAATTAGCTGGACAGCTAAAAATATATAGAAAAAAATTAGCCAGGCATGGTGGCGCATGCCTGTAGTCCCAGCTACTCGGGAGGCTGAGGCAGGAGAATCGCTTGAGCTCAGGAGTTTGAGGTTGCTGTGACCTAGGCTGATGCCACAGCACTCTAGTCTGGGCAACAGAGGGAGACTATCTCAAAAAAAAAAAAAGAAAGAAAGAAACTGAATGAACCAGATTGTGTGTAGCAACACCAACAAGTTTCAAAATGAAGGCTGACTGAATTGCAAAATATTATATGCATGTGCACTTATACACATTTTAAAAGTACACGCAGCCAGGTGTGGTCACATGTCCCTGTAGTCCCAGCTACATAGGAGGATCACTCGAGCCCAGGAGTTCAAGTTTAACCTGGGCAACATAGAGAGACCTCGCTCTCAAAAAAAAAAAAAAAGTACATGCAAAGCCAAAAACTGATATAGATACATAGTAACACTACAAACTGCAGTCTCCAAGGCTACACACAAAATCTTGCTGCTTCAAGAGGAAAGGGAACGCAGGGAGCAGCTTCAGCTTCATCTGTAATGCTTTATAGCATTTTCTTGATTAGAAAGTTTCACTATGTAACTTCAGAGCTTGGCACCTGTTAATTCTCAGAGGTGACTACATAGTTGTTTGCTATATTATTCTCTAGATTTTCTGATTTAAAAATTTTTTTCAACGAAGTAGCAAGGGTACAGCTGCTGCCTGGCTCCCCTGGGGGCACCTGCTTCCCACCAAGGTGCTAGAGAAAGTGGACTGGCGCTGGGCCCGGCACAGACCATGCTGCTTTCTGGAGAATTCTTGTGCTCCTCAGCGACCCAAAGAGGCCGGGCTGGGGTGATGGGGGCGCTGCCATCACCCAGGCCTGGAGCCTCCCAGCACAGAGCCCTTCTCTGAGGAAGCTGGCAGGGTGGCGTGGGGCTGTGAAGGGTCCAAGGCAGCCAGGAGGAGAGTGAGAACTGGGTGCCTGGGGGGAGTGAAGGCCAGAGCAGTGCAGGTCTCAGCCCCAGAGGGGCCAGACTTTAAAAAAAAAAAAAATTGCAGGGGAGGAGCAGGAAGGGATGGAGCCTGTTTCCCTGTTTCCTTTTCCAGTGGGAGCACTGGCCCATCGGAGCCCCAAGCTACAGGAGATGTGCTAGACAGTCGCTTCCTATGCTAGAGTATAAATCAATGATATTCTTCCAGAAGAGGGCTCTGCTTGTCCCCTTCCCCACGAGAAGGATAAAGCCTGGGTGCCCAGGTTGGTACACTGCCCTCCCATGGGCCAGGAGCAGAAGCCACCTGTGTGCCACAGGCCATCCCAGGCACTGCCATCTCCACGGTCACCCGAGGCTGTAGGGCCCGAGGCCCAGCCTGCCAGGGTCATTAACTGGGAAGTGGAGGTTGCCTGGAAACAGCAGCTTGGCACTGGGGTGATCTCATAGAACAAACAGCGGAGATGCTAATTCCCTTCTCTTGGTAATGAATAATCAAATACCCGAAGACTTCAGCTGAAAATAAACTGCCTCCAGATGCCCAGGCCGCCACCAGGCCCTCCCCAGCCTGTAGCCTCAGGGGCCTCAGACACCAGTTCACGGTGCTGGGGAGGGAAGGTGGGTAGCAAATGCACGACCAGGCCTGCGGAGCAGAGCCCAGAACAGGCAAGCAGGGTCCAAGCAATGAAGATAAACGGCAACAGCCTTCCCGCCGTGCTGGGCTACTGGCCCTCCCACCTGGGTTTGCTCTGTCTGCCTCCTGAGAGCTTGGGGACAGGCTGCCCTTCCAGCCAGTCAGCCCAGACCCCTGGGACCAGGGAGTTCACCATCCTGAACTGAAGGAGCTGGAAGCATTTGGGTCATCTACAACCAGAAGTGTGGAGCTCCCTGGGAAGGATGCCTTCTGGGGTGCCTCTTCCTAATAACAGTGACAATAATGGCAGCAGCAATGATTAGTGAGTATTTACTAATTTATGGTGTTCCGGGCCTGTTCCAAGCACTTTCAGTTATTAACTCACTCACTCCTCGCAACCACCCGATGAGGTAAGTACTATTACTAACCTCATCTTTACAGATGAGGAAGCTGAGTCACGGAGAGGTTGGGTAAGTTGCCCGGTAACAGGTTTAGTCTGGGATTCAAACCCAGTTGTGACCTGGTTCTAGAAGCTGTGCTTGTCCCCACAACACTGCTGGTCTCGAGAAACAGGGCTCTCAGGGTACAGATCTCAGGCCCTGCCATGTCTCCCTGATGCCCTTCCACGTTCTCCCTGGACCCAATGGTCAAGGTCATGGTGCATTCATTCATTCATTCATTCATGTATTGACCTTTGGGATGGTTCTAAGGGGTCTAATGAGAGGAAAATATAGTCTGTCCTCCAGGAGCTTGTGGTTTTGGGGAGACAGGCAGTTATAAGCTCACTGAGAGGATGACACAGAGGCCACATGCAGGGGCTGGGGAAGGCTTCTCTGGGGAGGTCACTCCTAAGCTGGAAACTGACCAGGAGAAGCCGGACAAGATGGGGAAGGACACTTCAGGCAGATGGAGCCGTGTACGGAGAGGCCAGAAAGTGCCAGCAGTGTGAAGTGGAAACAGAAAGTCCAGTGTTAGGGGCAGGGTAGGGGGAGGGAGCAGCCAGAGGCCAGGGCTGGGCAGGGACCAGCATGCAGTGGGTCCCATGAGCCCTTCCTCGGAGCCTGGCCTACTCCAGTGGGCAAGGGGGAGCTGCGGAAGGGACTGGAGCTGGGAGAAGCAAGGTCTGGTCGGGGGGTTAGCTGACCCTCCTGCTGCTGGACAGCAGGGAGGTGGGAGCCACTCATGAGGGTCCGGGTGAGGGTCACTGGTGGCCAAGAGGGAGGGCAGAGTGGGTGGAGAATGAGGTGGCTGTGAGTGACATGAAAGATGTGGGCTCCATGGGATGAGGAGGGGGTGGGGTAGGGGTGGCGTGAGGTGGGGAGGCACCAAGGATGAGTCCAAGGCACCCACTGAGATAAAGACAGGAAGCAAGGCAGAAACTTCAGAGATGCTGAGCCCAGTACTGAACATGCTGAACTTGAAGCCCAAGTGTCCAGCAAGGTATTTCTCCAGCCTAAGAAAAGCCAAGCTCTGTCCATTCAACTGGTCTCAGGGCAGGGGAGGGGAAGGGGTTGTGCTGCTCCCTGCGCCCCCAGCCATTCACACCCAGAGAACCGCACCGCCACCAACCCCCAGTCTCCTTCCTCTCCTGCTGGGCTGTCAGAAGTTATGGTAGGAGAGCCGGGCAGGGGGCTCTGTGGGTCTGACCTGGGGGTCCCCCAGGGGGACACAGCCAGAGATAGAGGCAGAGCTGGGGGAGAAGGTATCATGGAAGCCCGGGGAACCAGACATCTGTGAACATCTCCCAACACTCAGGCTGGACGTTAATCCTGCCCTCTCCTGCCTTTGCCCTCCTCTGCGATGGGGGGTGGGGTTGGGCTTTCAGTGCCTTCTGCTGTGGGGCCTCAGGAGAGGATCATTAGCTGACACAGTCTCCCATCCAACTGCTTCATTTTACAGAGGCAGCGCTGAGATTCAGTGAATCCCCAAGGTCTCAGGTGAGCAGTCTTTGCCCCCCAGCCCGGCACATGCCCCTCTGTCAGCTGAGGGACAGGGGACCTGAAGCCCAGCAGGGAGCCTTCATTCCAGCACTGGCTCCACAGTGCCCCCAGGGGCAGGCCGACACGGCGCTCTCCCAGAAGCACCCGTGCACACAGCCTGCATCCGCCATCCCTGGAAGCACCCCCAGCGCTGCAGCAGGGGAGGCCTGGCGTCAAGGCCCAGGCCCAGGCGCCCCATAAAGAAGAGGCTCAGGCTTTCCTCCAGGACTCAGAGATAACCCAGGCCTCCAAGGAGCCCAAGAGGGCTGGGACAACCAGTCCCCTCCCGAGGCCATCTGCCAACGTGGGCAGCTCTGCTGAGGGCCTGCGTGAGGACCCTCCCTCACTGGGAGACTCACCAGCTTCTGGAAGAGGTGGCCCATGGTGACCTGGCTGTCCCACTGCTGCACCTTGGGGCAGAGGTTGTCATAGAACTCCTTGTGGATCTCGTAGATGTCCTGGATCTTGTAGAAGATGGTCTCGATCTGCTGGATGGTGAGCACGGGCTGGGAGGTGGTGGCTGTGGCCTTCAGGGGTTTCATGGGCTGGGAGAGAGAGCAGAGGTGGGGGGTAAATAAGCCACTGTCAGTAGGCCCAGGGCAGATCGGGCACTGATTAACACTTCCTACCACGCGAGTCCTGCCTAGACAAGGCTCCCAAAGGCAGAGCACCCGGAGTGTGGTCTGTATCAAGGAGCTGCTGTCACAGGCCCCAGCAAGCCACAGGCTACTGCAAGGAGAGGGATCCTGCCAGGCCCAAGGGGTGGTGCCAGAGCACACCCCTGCCACCTGCCACTCGCCTGACCTCGACAGCATCCTGCCCACAGCCCGTACTGGGTTCACTTGTCGGTCTAATAGGATCCATGTCTTTCTTCCACAATGGCCTCGTGCCCTGAGTCATAAGCTTCCTTGTCACACTTCAATGGAAGGGAGGGTTGATTGGGAACTCGCCCCTTAGCTGTTTCCTTTCAAGACTCAGAGGGTAGAGTCTTGAAGAGACTCAATACCAGTCTCGGCTTTACTGATACTCCAAGTTCCCATCACTTAGTACTGGGAGACAAGCAGGTGGCACACGTGCCCTCTCCTACTTTCCACACTGGTGGCAGACATTGCTAAGCGACCACGATGATCCTTTCCACTGAGCGTGGTTGTAACCTCAGACGCTCAATGCCAGGGTTGACGTGAAAATGAAACCTATCTGTCTTCCCTGCTTGTCTGCACCAAGAGGCTCCAGGGCCTGCAAGTGAAGGGGTTGAGGTGACAGACTGAGGACCTTCCTGCAGCACTGGCTGGGAGCTGGAGCCATCACCTTAATGCCCAGCACTGCAATTGTGGATAATGGGGCTTGGGCGCATTTTCTTCGGTGTGAGTCTCTGTGTTTCCTACCTCACCTACCAGTAAATATTAAATGTGTGATTGGAAGAACCCCAGAGATGCCCAGACTGCAGGAGACAAGGTCTGGTATCCAGCCACACAGAGAATGCATGGCGGGGAGGGCACGTTTGCCTGGACGGGAGAAGCCTGAGTCAGATATGGTTGCTGTTCTTCATGTACCCGAGGGCTGTGCAGGAAGAGGCCTTGAACTTAGTCTGGGTCGCTCTGCAGACCCACAGGCAGTGGGGAAAAATGATGGGGTCAGATTTGGGCTCACTAGAGCTATCCTCCACTGTCTCAGAAGATTAGGTAGTGAGCTTTCTGACAAGAGAAGCATGCTAGCAGAGAATGGGTGACTCTGCTGAAAATGCTGGATGCAGGGGACACCTACACTGAGGGAGACCAAGGCTATCGCTGCCCTCCCTGCACAAAGACCACTAGCTTGAGTCAACCGCGGCAGCCACACTTCCAGCCACGCTTCACTCCACCCTCCCGCCTGCCTCACTCTGATGGTGGCAGGGCCCAGGTCAGTCCAGAAGAGGAAGTCTCATCCACTCCAATACCCAGACAATGCTCCGACTTCTGGCTGCCTCATCTTCTGAGCTCTAAAAAGCCCAGACACAACAATGAGGGCAGTAAAAAGCAGAACCCCTGCTTCTGACCCTTTCAGTGCTAGAACCAAGGGATCCTCAGCGTCCAGTTCTTGCTAAGGAAACAGGATGAGGTTCAACGCGGTGCAGGCTAGGCAGTGTGGGTATGAGTCCCAACTCTGCCACGTGATAGTTGTGGGCACGTCACTTAGCACCTCTGGGCTTTTCTCTCCGGCAGGGGAGTGATGGGGGTCCAATTTTCTTTTTAGGAGATTATTTTCATGATCCATGATCTCTGCTCTTGAAAACTTTATAATTGATTTGGATGAAATGGACCAACACAAATGAAACAACTTAGTGGATGATGCTAGGGGGGCTATACCCAACTTGGACCGTAATACCAACCACGTGGTTCCAGGGTTATGTGGGAACAGCTCAGAGGGCTTCATGGAGGAGGTGGACAGGAACAGAGCCTTGGAGGTTGGGGAGATCTGAACAGGTGGAAGGGTGGGGTGTAGGTAAGAATGCCAGGGAGGGAAACAGAAGGAACCAGGAGGCAGGACAAAGGGAATACTGTCCTCCCAAGCCCAGGTGGGAGGGTTGGGAGCATCACGGTTTCCTAACACTCCATGGAGGATACAGGGCCCGCTTCAGGACCAACATGATAGAGTTTATCCTTTCCACCTCTATGGAGGATCCAGTGGAGGGGTCCAAGTCGCCACAGAGTCCTAGAACCACTAATCCTGTCCCTGCCTGGTGCAATCCACACTGGGGAGGGAATAAAGGAAACGGGGGGGGGGGGGGCGGGGAACAATCCTGGGAAAGCAAAGGGGACAGGGTTTCTCAGAAGCCACTGAGGCGGCGCTCATCTGCTCCCTAGGGAGACAGACACAGGGCTGTGCTTCCTCCTAAACCTCCCACTCTGTCTACAAAAGGGGAAGAAATGACACTAGCCAGCAGCCAGTCACATGCATGGGGCCTGCACTTGGGGCATCAGAAGGTTCTCACAATAGGGACCTTTGCTCTTACTCCTGACTTCACTTCAGGGAGGAGAAAGAGCTGGGTGTGTGCCCTTGGCTGGCCGGACCTTCAAGGCAGTTGTTTTCATCTGGTGAAGCCCCACACATAGGCCTCAGGGGCACGAGGGACCCCCCGAAAGGCAAAGTGACCCATACTGAGCTTTGACCCAGCACCGCTATTCTGCCAAAGCGCTAGCACACCAGTCACCCCCAGCCTCCTCCCCAGTCCTGCTGCAGAGGGCACGGGCGGCCCTGGCTCTCCATTGTATCAGGGGAGAATTCTTAGAGGACCCCTGAGTGACCTCAACCCTGGCTCTCGATTTCCCAGCCCCAGTGCTTCTCAGGAAGAGGGGCTGGTTCTGACTTGCCAGTGGGACTTTGCACAGCCATTTGTCTGCTCTGTCTTCCAGCAACTGGCCTTTCTTTCGAAACAGGGGACAGAAATCTGCCCACTTCCTCCATCTCCTACCCCAGAAGGCCTGGAGGCTGCTGGGAACATTTGCAAACTCTCACCTGGGTTACTCCTCCCAGGAGCCCAGAGAGGAAGGTGTCATTAACCTGGTTTACAGATAAGGGGCCTGAGATGCAACAGGACTATGAACTCTTAGCAGCCAGAGCAGCGTCTGAGAGAGGAGGTCTGGTGGTGGCCCAGCAGTGGGAGGGGCTGTGGGCAATGGCCCCACACCCTTCGGTCGGTCCCGGTGCAGAGTCTGGGAGATACAGAATTACAATGCATTTGGTTTTGTCTTCCTTCCTTCACCCCCCACCTCAGCACAGGCTCCCAGGCTGCACTTGTAATCTGAGCCCACCCGGAACCAGGAGAGTTCCAGAAGATTACCAAACCTGGCCCCAGCCCGCAACAGGGCAGGAACAGAGGCTCCAGAGTGGAGTCCCTGTCTATACCTGTGTACACAGTCTTAGGTACACACCCCGCCCTTCCCATATCAGGAAGTGTTAAACTGAAAGCACACAAGCCCTAGGAGCGAGCTGTGGGAATGGGGGAGGGAGCATGGAGGAAACAGATTTTGTTCTCCTCTGAGCCGGCCCCTTTGTCAGACCACCCTGAAGAGCAGAGGGTTTTAGCTCCCTGGTAGCTGAGAGGGGAGGGGGTGAGCTCAGGTCTGGAGGAGAGGAGGGAGGGCTTGAGTTCCCAGTCCGGAGGTTTATCATCTGAGGCTTTGGCTGAGGAGGGTCCTGCCCCTCTTCCTGAGCCCTCCAGCCACAGCCTGGCCGCCCAAGTAGTCCCTCCCTCCCTCCCTCCTGGGCTCCAGAAAGAACCAAGCAGGGGCCCCATGAACAAGCTGTGGTGTGTGTGGGGGAAAGTCACAGTTTTTGCCTTTGGGGCATGAACTGTTAGAAAGGCAAGGCAGGGAGGGGCTGTCTTGGCCCCTAAATCTGTTATCTTTGCCCAGATGAGGTGGCAGGCTGGGACCTAAGAGTTTCATGTCTGATGAGGACAGGCGCCAGGCCCTCCTTCAGGGCAAGGGTGTGTTGACAGAAACAAGTAAGCCCTAACCTGTCTTCCCTCCCGGCCCTGGAGAGAATGACATTAGCAACTAACATTAGGCTCTGTTCTCAGAGCTTTACATGCAAATTCCTTTAATCCTCACAACCCCATGAAGAGAGTAGTAGTTGTATACCCAGTTTGCAGGTGGGAAAAATGAGGCGCAAAGGCTCATTCTCCTGCTGAAGGTCTAGAGCCAGTAAGCAGTCAAGCGGGGATTTACAGCCAGGCAGCCTGGCTCCTCTGCTAGAATGCCTTTCAAATACGCCTCCTGTTAGTAACAGCAACCGTGCTCCCTTTATTGGTACAGCTATTCTCAGTTTATAAGGTATATTTCACGTATGTGTGACTGGCAGTCTGCCTGTCCTCCTTCCTCCAGCCAATATTTGAGTGCCTTAAGGACCTGGCATTACACGAAGTCCCAAAAGGATCACCTGATCTTCTCAACCTCATGAAGAAAGAGAGAAAAGGTATGGTATTATTCTCATCTTCAGGTGAGGAAACTGAGGCTCAAGGAGTTTATGCATAGCTTAACCAAAGCCAGTGGTTTTTGAACCCACAACATACGTAAGAAATAGTGGGGCCCAGTAATTACATACATATATACACACACATACATGCACATACATGCAACAAACCAAAAGCTTCATGAAATAGTACCCTTACTATGTGTGATGCATGCCATTTTGTCTTTCATTCAATTTATGATGCTGGTTCAACCCACAATACTGATTTCACAACCAACTGTACTAATTTCACAACCCACTAATGGGCTGAGATGCACATTTTGGGAACAGTGCAATAGCCTACTATTAATGGCAGAGTCAGGTCTCGCCCTGGTTCTGGCCCCAGACCAGAATCCTTATCCACCTGCCATTACTGTTCCTCACTTGGAAAACATCGCTGTGCATACCGATAAACTCCTGGTGAGATCTAACACTAAGGTAGCTGAGAGTGTTACAAAGTATCTTCACATTTCAATAGGCATTCCTTGGGTAATAAATACCAGGTCCCCTGGGACATCGAGAGACAATATCTCATGTCACAGAGAGTACAGAAACATGTATCTTATAATTCTTGTGAGAATGAGTTTCCACTGATCCACACTTACTTATCTTATCCCCCTTTTTCTGATGATTATCTTATGTCTCAGACTGCAAAACACCCAGAGGAAAGAACTTTATACACCACAATCACTCTGCATAATATCCAGACGCATCTAATAAGCACTTTCTTCCGAGGCAAAAACGTCTTACATCTGTGTAGTACTTTTTTATCTTTGGAAAACATTTTAATATTCCCCTCCCAATCTGATTCTCACAACAATGCCTCCGCTCTGGAAAGAAAATGGAGGCATCTCTACCAGGGGCTGAGGCTGGTCTAGTGCCTCAGAGCTATGGTGCTTCTCAAAACAACACAGACAGCCTCGCACCTCACGTTTCCAGACACAGGGCTTCAGGACGGTGCTAACGGTCCACTTTCCCAGGAAGGAGGAAGGACTTGGACCAAGGATGACAAAGAGATCTCAACTTGATTGACTGGTAGAGACTGCCCAGAACACAGCGTGGAGGTGGCGGCCAGGCCCCCTCTGGGACAGAGTGCTGTGATGGATTAGTAATGCCTGTGCCAAGGTCGTGGGGCAGGGGGTGTGTCTGCCATCCCTAACCTGGCTGTCCTTCTGCTCCTGCCTTTTCCAGAGCAGGGCAATGGAGAGATGGAGCCGAGAGCCACAAGCCCTTTCTGCCTGCCTGGCGTCCAGCTATAAGCAGAGCAGCCGCAGACTGTCCACAGGGAAGGACTGGGGCGGGTCCCTGCACCTCTCCAACTCCTGCAGCAGTTTTAGAGCGTGATATTGTCCAACAGGGGGACCAGAAGGCATACCCTGTACTCACCAGCAACAAGGCCTCCAGCTGGTTGATGTAGATCTCTTCGCTGGCCAGGAACCCTGAGAGAACCAGCTTCCTCATCTCCAGGCCTTTCCCTGCTTCCACCTGTACCAACACAAACCCAAAGCCAACAGCTCATTAGAAAAGAGGCCACAATTTGGAGTGGCCTACGTCTGTTTTCTTGCCTTTTGTCTCTTCTTTTAACTCACACTTTCATAAGGGATAAAAGCCAGATATTATTATAGAAAATTTGGAATATACAGCAATATAAAAGGAAAAACACTCATATCCCTACTGCTAACATCTTGCTTTGTTTCCCTCTCCACTTTCTTCCCACATTTCCTCATTTTATATCCATCCATCCATCCATCCATCCACCGAGACAACCTGATAATGGTGACAAGGTACAAGGGACGCACCCTTTGTCTGTTGGGCAGTTTAATGGGGGGGGGGTGGATAAGGACATTCAGGAGGGAAAATCAGAGTCAGGACTGAGGCGGGGCATGGTCACAGCAGGGGCCCAAGTGTAAGTCTGGGGGACCGAGGGGCTCCCAGAGGAAGTGATGTATAAACTGAGAGAAGTAGGGTAGAGAGAATGGAATGGAAGTGGGCGTGGGAGCCCAGCCTTGTGGCCTTCTAGCTACACTTTTGACTATACATACCTTCCTGCCCCCACGGGCTCAACCCCACAACAGAAGGTACAGGCTGTGGGCTCCTCAAACTTAGCTCTGCATGGCCCCGGCACCTCCTGATCACCTGTGTAAGGCACAGACCCAAACTAGCCCCCTCCTCTCTCCAAAACAGCTGCTTCTCTACAGTGGAGATCATACCCTTGTTAGCCTTGGATGCCTGTCAACTAGCACAGTGCCTGGCACAGAGAGAGCACCCAAAAGACCTTCTTCACTGAAAAGACATATGTAGTCATTCTTCTTGTCATCCAGGAGCCCTAAGAGTCACTCTTGGCCCCTTCTTCCTTCTCTCTCCCTCCCCTCTGCCACATTTAACCCCCAAGCCCTTTAAACTTCCTTGCTAATCTCTTCTACCTCCTGTTCCCTTCTGTTCCACCCTCCCTTCCCCTCTGCTGCGGTTTCTCCTAACTGACCTCTACCTCTCTCCCTCCCTCCTCCTTCCTGTCCACACAGCGGAGCTGGATCAATCTGCAGAGAATGCACCTTCCCTGATGCTTGTCAAGGACCTAAGATTAATACTGCAAAATGTGATCATTTGGGGATTCAATTAGGTTATTTGTTCATTCATTTATTTGTTCAACAAATACATACTGAATGCCCACCAGGCCTGTAGATACAATGGAAACAAGCAGACAGTAGTTCCTGCTCTCCTGTGGCTTAGAATCTAGTGGGAGAGACAGACATTTAAGAAAATGAACAAGCAAATATATGACCCTAAACTGTGACATGGGGTCCAGCATGTTCTTTACTTAAACACCTGCAGTGGCCCTATGTCTCTCCCTACCTTTCCCATCTCCCAGCCAGCCATGAGGTCTCTTTGCGTTCCCAACATGCTAGGAGTGTTTGGCCTCTGACCTTTGGTTCTTGATATTCCTGATGCCTAAAATGCCCTTGTCTAAATCCCACCTTTCCTTAAAGGCACCTCATTCCCTGCCCAGTGATTTCTGGAGGCCTTTGCAGCCCCTGAATCACACTCCTCTTCCCCAAGGCTGGCACCATGTGATACACCTAATGTTTACCAGGGCTTATGAGTCCTCTATGCTCTTGCCCCCCAAACACCCCATCCAGGTAGGTACTATTTTTATCATTATACAAAGGGAAACATACAAGACTCAAAAAGAGGGAAGTCATACGACCAGGAAGTGGCAGAGCTGGGATTCTACCCCAAGTCCTCCAACACTAAATTCTGCACTCTTCCATTGCTCTGATGATTTCCTCACTCCCCCATGCCTTTTTCAAGCATCAAATGCTTATCTGGAATCTCAAAGAGATCCCTTTCTTCTTCTTCTTCTTTTTTTTTTTTTTTTTTTTAGAGATGAGTATCTTGCTATGTTGCCTAGGCTGGTCTTAAACTCCTGGCCTCAAGTGATCCTCCCACCTCAGCCTCACACATAGCTGGGATTACCGGTGTGAGCCACCACACCTGGTCCTAGATCCTTTCTGGGCATCAAATGCACACCCTTAACATAGGCTGGGAGAGAGAATGAGACCATCAGACACCCATAAGCCTGAGAAGAGCTGCTTTCCCCCAACCGGATGACCTGCCCCAGTGTGTTCTCACCAGCTTTCCCAGGTGCACATTCTTCCCACCTGGTCCCCAGGTGAGGCGCCTTTGCCTCCCATCAGCAACCTGGCTGGCAGATCTGTGCTGGAAGCTGCTGCCCACAAAGTCTCTGAAATGTTATTAATATCTGATCCTGGGGTAGCTATATTACCTTATATGATAAAAGGGACTCTGCAGATACGATTAAATTTGAGATGGGGAGATTACCCTGGTCACCCAGGAGGGCCCTGTGTAATCACAGGGTCCTTGCAAGAGGGAGGCAGGAAGGTCAGAGTCAGAGAAAAGATGTTGTGACAACGGAAGGGGAATGCTACGCTGCCAGCTTTGAAGATAGAAGATGAGGCCATGAGCCAAGGAATGCGGGGGTGCTTAGCAGCTGGAGAAGGCAAGGAAATGGATTCATCCCCTAGAGCTTCCAGAAACGACCAGCCCTGCTGACCCTCTATACAGACTTGTGTAAATGAGGATAAATTTGAGTTCTTGCAAGCCATTACAGTTAATGATGATTTGTTTCGGCAGCATTAGAAAACCAACGTAGACCCCAAGCTTTAGGGAAGGACAATAGTTATTTATCAATGACTTCATAAGTACCAGGGACTGTACTAAGGGCTTCTCATGGATCAACTAGTTGGAATCTCACAATCTGGTAGGTGTCATCATTAACCCCCGGGGGCAAACTGCCAGCTGCCTGAGCACAGCCTGGGGCATACCCTTGAGGAACAAGACCAGAGCTTGGAGCAGGGCCCCCAGCCCCAGCCCCTCGAGGTCAAACCCTAGGTGGCTTCCCCTTACTGCCCAGGCCTGACAAATGGGAATTCATGCTCCACGCCGGGGGCTAGCGCTCCCCCACTGCGCCCCACTCCCCAGCTGTTCCCTGCCAACCAAGGATTTGCCTGAGGGCTTGGCAAACACCCTCTAAGGGAAGTCGCTTGGTGGCACACTGAGAAATGAACCGTAGAGCTGGTTGGGCCAGGATGGGGTGAAGAACTGGTGATTTGCAGGCCCAGCCACAAGCCAGCCTTCGTGCCTCCTGGCATGAGCATGGACCCTCAGCCCTGGCATGGCCCACTTCAGCCCTCCCCTCTGGACTGCCATCTCATGATCCAATCTTCAAGGACTGGTTTTGAGGAGAAGACAGCTCAGGAAGACCCACCCCCCAAAAGGCAATAAAGAGTCACCCCCAGGAGTCCCCCCTCTGGGCCACATTCACTCTGAAGTTCTGGCTGGGACGGGAGTGAAGGTGTCAGAGAGCTTAAGGATGTGGAATTAAATGTTGTGCATTTTACTAACAGGAGGTCTGTTGCTCAGTTACCACCAAAGACTTCTTCCTTCTCTGCTTTGCTTTCCTCAGACCGCATATAATCCTGGTTTAGAACTGTCTGGAAATTCACAATTGTTTCAATCCTTGTGGGCCTATTCTTGTCTCAGAAAACACCAGGACTCCACATTCATCCATCCACTCCCCACTATGTGCCGGGCACTGGAAATACGAAGATGAAGGAGGTGGTCTCTGCCCCCGAGGAGCTCTCCCGCCCAGAATCCCCACTTCAGTTCGTTACAGAGTTCAGGGCCGCACAGCCTCTGCCACGCTGCCCGCCAGCCCCCAGCATGGGGAAGCTGCCTGTGCCTACTGCCTCCACGGGCAGAACTCAGCCCCTGCTGGGCTCGTTCATCCATCCCCGGCATTTTACCAATCTGCTAGGCTGAAAGTTTTTCAGCTTGAAGCTGCCAAATTAAAGATGTCAGGTCACTCGGGTAGGGGCAGTATCTACAGATAAGGCTTGGCCAGCTCCGGCTGGGTCTTTCAGAGAGTTTAGAGGCTAAATAAAGCCTCTAAAGATTTGGTTCTAGGCCAAGCCAAGACAAAAATCTCTCCAGGAGCCTTGATCTCCTCCAAGACAACAGTGAGGACTGGCTTTCTGGCCTGATCTCCTCCAAGACAACAGGCAGGGCCGGCTCTCTGGCTGTGATTCAAAGCTATAGGACGAGCAGCAAGGGACTGAGACTCCTTGAAAACAACAGAATTTGGCTCATGGGCCACACTGCAGGATCTGCTCAGAGTAGAGGCCCCAGGGCCTGGGGGTTGTGCCCATGGCTGGGGGCCTTATACCCACACCAAGCATCAGCCTCTCCCAAGCTGAGGCAGTGCAGGGACATCCAGAGACTTTCTCTTCTTCCTAGCACAAGGCACTGGGAGGTCTCAATCAGCTACTGCCTCAGCAGAATTTACAGCAGAGAGGACAGGAGCAACCGCGGGGGAGGGGGGGGGGACCAAGACCAAATTCCAGCTGCTCTATTCTCCTGAAGGGTGGATCCCCGTATTCCAGGCTCTCAGTGTTTCAAAACTTCAGTTATTCATATCCTACCTTTACTATTTTGCCATACTCACATACTACTAATATTATTTACTTAATATTGTTCTTTACAATTGACTTTTTAAAAAACACAGTTTTATCCTAAGCATATTTGTAATCACAAGAAAGATATGCAAGTCATATTTTTTTCTAATGTACCATTAAAATATATACTTAACTATTAAAGTGCAAAATAAATATCCAGGTGCCACCTAAAATCACCTCTTAAATCACCACATATGTGGCCCACACTTTGGAAAACACCCAAATGGGGTACACAGGCATGGCCACTGCTGCATGGGGAGGAGGCAGAAGAGACCTGGGCAGGTGAAACAGAAATACAGACATTTCAGGCAATCCATTAAAAATTGGCACAGAATCACACCTGAAGGGTTAATCTGCATTACAAAAGGGTTTTTTATTCCTGACAAATGAGTTCCTTTAAATAGCAGCTGCTACAAGGCCCCCATCAGCCCTGCATACTTTTAAATAGAACCGTATGAAGGATTTTTTTGGAAAGTGTACACCGTTTTACAGATGGGAGGTGATGCTGCTGTCAGTATTCTCATCATTAGTTTGTAGATCATTAATTCCTCAAGGGAAGTCTGGGTTTAGAGATGCAGTAAACTTCAGCTACAGCTCTGGACAAAACCACTACCAACTTGACATCTATCCCCCAGGAAGATAAAGCATCTTGGAAATTACGCTAAAAATGGGATTGATTTATACGACTGGCATTTGGGCATATGCTCAGAACACAACTATTATTAATATTTAAGGTAAGTGCCCCTGAAGTAAAGTAATAGGAAAGAGAGAATTGCCTTGGATTCCTACCAGCGGCCAAGGAGTGCGCCAAGACCACTGGCAGCCCAGGACAAGAGTGCACCGTCCAGAAATGCCCCTCGGCCGTGCACGTGCGTACACGCATATGCACACGCACGTGTGTACTCACACACCCTGTCTATCCCTCACTCATCTAGAAGTGGTCTCTCCTCCTCTGAATTTGGTTCCTTTTTATCAGGACTCTTTGCATGGCCCTGACTACTTTTGCACTATATTCCTATTGCCTGCGTACTCGCCCCCTTGCTCTGAACTCCTTGTGAGGAAGAACCACGCCTTGCTCATTTCGTCTTCTCTACAGCACCAGGCAGGGTGCTCTGAATAGAACACACCTGACAGGTTTGTTAATGATGAATCAATCATTCCCACCTCTCTGCAGCCACTTTGCTTGTCTTCTGTCTCTGAGGCCAAGCCTGGTAGAGGAGGAGGGTATTCTAGGATGAGACAGGGAGCTTGGAATCTGCCAACACTTAGGCAAGGTCCCCTTCCCCCATGCTGGAGACAAGTTCAAGAACACTGTGGCAGCAAAGCAGAGGGGAAGACTTCATCCAGGTGCTCATGGGGACCTGAGAGGAGTGGCATTTTTAGGTGTGATGCGTGTCCAGGCCCCCTGGCATCCACATGCCACCTCCTTAGAGCACCTCTGAGATGGAACAAGGCCAAGGACTTGGTACACCCTTCATGAGCCCCAATGGGCCTCACTCATTGTGGCACCAGCCACACACCAAGCACAGTGCGGTGTTTAGCAATGAATACAGCGTGGCCTTTGCCCTCAAGGAGAATAGGACATAACTGAGAAGGCAGATGTCTAGAGTTCCAAGCAGAATGAAATGTGGGCTAAGACTGAGGTATAAGCCAGAGTCCAGAGACACAGTGGGCCCATGAGGCAGCCTATGGGTAGGCCCACATCTGTGCTGGGGAGGGCTTCTCAGAGTAAGCCCATTAGGAACCCCACATCCCACCCATCCCACACACTGCTAAGCTCCCAGCCGGTGCTCATGGCTCATGAGCAGACTTTTCCCTTCCTGTTCCTGGTGGGGAGGCTGGTCAGACCTAAGAGCAGAGGCCTTCGTGGGCCCACTGAGAGATGTGACTTACCCTCAGCGCTCCAAGCCGGCACCAGATCGGAGAACAAGGGGTGGGGGGCCGGGGGCCAGCCACTGCCAGCCTCCTGCTACAGCGGCTCTCCACTCCCCACCCCGGCCTGCAGCCACTGCTCCACCCAGACTCTGCGCATCAGCCATCTACCATGGGTCTGCAGTCTATTTTTACCTCCACTAGCTCCTCCTCAGAGCCACACTGTAGTGTGGGCGGGGCAGGGCTGTGATCCCCATCTTCCATGAGGAAAGGAGAGGCCCAGAGAGGCTCAGGGACGGCCTCCCATCCCCAGCAGTGCTCTGTGTGCCACGCCCTCTAGGGCCACAGATGGGCACTCTCTGCTGGGCAGCCCGGCTTGGCAGTCTGCAAACTCCCTGTCATCCATCTGTTCTCACTGGCCCTCGTAGCCACAGAACAGAAAGGGGCTGAGCAAAAGTCTGAGGTTAAAGCCCTTACAGGTGAGTCCAAGAGAGATAAAGGAAGAACTGTGTGGTGTGCCATGCTAGACTCAGAGCTGGCGTGGTTCCAAGGGGGGAGCCCTGCACCTGGGGAGGGGCAGAGAGAAGGCAAGGGGATTCATGCATCCACTCCCCTCCTGGTCTACCTCGAGGCAACCTCTCCGACAGGACAGAATTGCTGCAGAGAATGCGCATGGCCCCAGAGTGGGTCCAGCAGATGCTTCCTACCTGTTCCCACCTTGGCTGCCCACCTGGCTCCTGCCTCAAAGCCAGTTGTTACCTCCCCTCCCTTCAGCTGATCCAATTCTTTCCCTTCAAGGAAGCTCAGTGACCTCTGGCTCTTGACCTTTCCTAAAGTTCTCTTGCCTCAGCCCCAATACACCAAGTCCCCAGTGTCCTCACTAGGAAGAAGGTGGTTCCTTTGGCCCCTACTTCATGAGTGTCCTTATCCTATGGATGCCACGGAAACAATGAATTATTGGCCACCGGTTTCAAGTCAGCCAGCTCCTCTGAGGACAGCAGGCTCACCCCACTGACATGCCCACCAGGTGACTCATGTCACTGTCAGAGAAAGCCCTCAGCACAGCTGGCCTGGGGAAGGCCGGCAGCCACTCCCCCTGAGGACAACTGGTCCAGGAGAGGCAGGCACTGCTCCTCTCCCCCAGGAACAGCTGCCGGTGGGCACAGCCCCTGGCATCCCCTGGCAGGCATGCGCCAGCCCGGCTGGCTGAGTGCGGGGCTCCCCCTCGCCCATGAGGTCTGTGCACGAATCAGCCATTTCTGCCCGCACACTGCTTCGGCAGTGAGCGCTGCCAGCCCTGCCCCCTCCCCGACAAGCATCCAGGGCGTGTCACGGTTCCCACCTTCACAGTCACCAAGAAGGGGGACCCTGAGCCGGGGCTGGTCGGGGTTCCCAGCTCACACTCCTCCAGGAGAAACACATCTTCATCCTCCAGAACCTTGTCCAAAAAGCCTATTGCCTCCTCTTCCTCTTCCATGGCAGCCGGAGCCCGCGGAGGGCAAACAGGAAGCAGGGTCCACGCAGCAGCAGCAGCAGCAGCAGCAGCAGCCGCCGCCGCGCCGCCCAGGAGGCAGGCAGGCAGGCGGGGAGGGGAAGAGCGCGCGGGGCAGGCCTACACCAGCATGCTGGCCTCCCCGGAGTCTGTCCTGGCACCTGGCCACGGGCTCCCGATGAAAGGCTCCATTATGAACCTTTTCCTGCTGCCGCTTTCCAGCCCTCCTGCGCGCGGGCCGCGGTCCCGCCTCCCGCGTCCCCACCCTGAGAAAGGGGAAGCGCGGCCTCCGGGCAGCCCCTGCCGGCCGGCCGGCCGCCTCTCCCGGGGAGCTCGGCCGCCGCCGCCGCCGCCGTCGCAGGGATGTCACCGAGACGAACGCGGCCGGCGGCGCCGCAGCCAGCGTCCTCCGCGGCCCTCCGGGGTGCGCGCGGGTCGGCCGGGCGCAGGCGGGGCCCCGCGGCCGCCGCCCTGTCCCCCGCTCCGCTCGCCCCGGCCGCCCGCTCCCCGGGCTCGGGCTCGGTCCGGGCGCCCCACGGCCGCGTCCCCGGCCCCACAGAGCCCGCCCTTTCTGGACTCCGAGGTTCGCGTTTGCTGCTCTTAGTACACAGGAAATGCACGTCTTGACTTGCGAGGTGGAGCCGCTCGTTCCCTCTCTGTGGTCACCGGGCAAGCGGCTGGCGGAGGCTTCTGGCGCGGAGGAGGGAGGGAGGAGGCCGCAGACGGGCCGGGCGGGCGCAGGGGGAGGTCTGCTTCCCAGAGACAGGCTTTATTTACAACTCCTCGCGAGCCAGAGCAGGCGAGCGGGCAGGGGGGCAGCAGAGCAGAGCAGCTTCCCCGCGCAGCCGCCCCCGGAGGCTCCGTGGAAGCCTCACCAGCCCGAGCCCCCTTCGCACCTCGGCCTCAGGCTCCAACACCTTTGCGGATGGGCTGCCCAGGCCTGGTGAAAAACCACAGCTGCCATCCCCAACACGCCTGAGCGAACGAGGCTTTGTAAAAGAGAGGCCGGCCCTGCCTCGCCCCAACAGGCGCACAGTGCCAGCGGGGTCCCGAGCACGTGCCGCCGGGCACCGCGGCCAGGGGAGCCACATCCCCACTCCCAGATGCTGCGGAGACTAGCAGTACCACCCCCCTGGAGCAGAGTCCCCTCAAGACAGCCAGCCCCACAAGGTGAGGGAACACATGATCCAGGACAGGTACCATCGCTAGCCCTGCCTGCTCTCAGCCTGCTTCCCTGGGCTTCTTCCGCGGTTACAGAATCCAAATTCACCCAGAGAGTGAAGCTCACGTCTCGCTCCCTAGTCCTGATCCTGAGATGCACATACCCCTACTTTCATGGGGGAGGAGTCTAAGGGCAGCACCTAGGAGCAAAGAAAGCTCTTTCGCAACACAACATCCAGGGCAAAGGTGGCAAAGGTTGCACACCCATGAGGCTGCAGGTGCTGTAAACCAGTGAAGTCAGCCAGGTAGGGAGGGACTGGGTGAGCTGAAGACGCCACCACTCAGCTCCAGCTGACGGCTGCCCAAGGCAGTGCAGGCTCGATGTTGCCCGATCTCTGATTGTTCAAGAGAAGCTAGAATCTGGATTCTTACATGAAATCTCCTGATTTTAAAAGGATGGCGAATCATTTACATTTTTTTTAAAAGTGCAGTCTAAATGGACCACATCTGTGCCCCGAATGAGGCCCACAGACCAGGGGACTGCCTTTCCTCTTGCAGCTGGTTGTTTCTTTGGGAAGGTTAGGAGGGGAGTGTGTGGGTGGGCATGTGTGTGTGTGGTGGGAGTTCCCTGAATGCCCCCTCTGTTCCACTTTCTTACTGGACCTGACATCTTGGAATCAAAGGCACCTTCACAGCCTGAGCAAGAGCGAGACCCCATCTCTACTAAAAATAGAAAGAAATTATATGGACAGCTAAAAATATATATAGAAAAAATTAGCCGGGCATGGTGGTGCATGCCTGTAGTCCCAGCTACTCGGGAGGCTGAGACAGGAGGATCCCTTGAGCTCAGGAGTTTGAGGTTGCTGTGAGCTGATGCCACGGCACTCACTCTAGCCTGGGCAACAAAGTGAGACTCTGTCTCAAAAAAAAAAAAAAAAAAAAAAACAAAGGCACCTTCACACACGACCGACCCACTACTTTTCTTTGTAAACCTGTATGGTAAGTGCCACCGACCAGGTGATGCAGTGTCCGAGGCTGTCCATCAGTGCCTCCTGTGTCTAGCACCAGCCTCGCACGCACATATCACGTTTCCTGTCAGATGACAACTGTATGGCCACAGGCTAAAGAGTCAAACTGTCAAAACTGTTTCCAAAGGAGGGTCAGCTGTGCACCATCTTGGGCCCACGTGGTGCCATCTCCTCTCTGCTCCACTGGGCACCTCAGCTGAGACCAGGGCCCTTTGCTGAGCCTCCAAGCTGGGTGGAGGACTGGGAGGAGAGAGGAGGACAAGGAAAAGAATGGACGTGGTTTCTTATCCCTACTCCCTCCGAAATTCTGTGGAAGCTCCTGCCATTCCATTAGCAGCAGAGAACCTGCCTTCACTCAAGACAGGCTCCATCCTGCTACCAAAGCTGAAACACAGACCAAGGGATTTGGGGTGGGCTCTCTGGGGCCCCAGGGCTAACAGCCTTTGGTCCCAGCAGGGTTCAGCAGAGGCACACCCCTGTCCTGCTCCAGTCCCCGGTTTTCCCCTGTCCCTGCCCTGACTAGGTTATAAATAGCCCAGGCACATCTGAAGGGCCTTTTCAGCCACAATTCCTCATTTGGTTTGGGCGGGTGAGGCTGTTCCCAGGGCTTGGGAACAACCGGGCCTGGCATTCCCCAGGGCACAAGTGTGCCAGCTCAGGGCCCTGTGCCACAGGTTCTTCTGTCTCCTGCCCTGTGGCTCCTAGTGCATGACTGGGCTGCCCACATGGGTCAGACAAGCAGACGGCATGGAAGAAGGACCTAAAACCCCAAAGGTCCCTCCTGTGTCCCTTTCCCCACCTAAGAGAACATGAGGTGCCCTCAGAAGTCTCCTGGAGCATCTCCCACAGCCTTACCCAGGCAGTGAGATCGACACCCACTTCTTCCCTAAAACCCTGAACCTCACAGAAGCTGCTCCCCGAACATCCAAAGCATTTCTACCCACCCCACCCCAGTTGGCTGGAAATTCCAATGAGTAACTCAAATGCCCCTTCCATCGGACAGAGAGTCCACTCAGGCCCTCAGTCGTCCCCCTGGAGGGGAAGTGACTCACAAGTCCCATGGTGTCCCCCCTTTTCCTTACCAATTCCCTGAGCCAGCCCTGGACCTGAGCTTCCTCCCTGTGTCTTCCACATTGCCTGCTTCGGCCTGCTCCAGAGGGTCCCCCAGATTGCCTTATTCCAAAGCCAGAGCCTCCCCCTCCCACCCCCTGGCCTCTGCAGCCTGGACTTCCTCAAAGCCCTCAGCTCCCATGCCCATGCAAGTGCTACTTCTGACAACTCTCGGGTTTAGGCCGGCCCTTCTTTCTCCTGCCTCCTGTAAACGTGGGCATCACCCACTGGGCCCCAGGCCCCGGCCCTTGTTCTCTGCCCTTGGAGAACTCATCCCTCCTCACTTCCAGCCCAATGGCAACCTGTCACCATCTTCAGGTGTTTTGCTGGGCTCTAGGTCTGATGCATGCACCGTCTGCTGGATCTCCTCATTTGGAAGTCCCCAAAACAGCCCACACACCTGGACCCAACGACCCTTCCTCCTCCTTAGCCAGCTTCCCCTTCTGCCTTCTCCGCTTCTCTTAGTGGGGCCACCATCTTGTGACTCTTCCTTCCCTCAGTCCCCACATCCCTTTTACTAAGTCCTTCAGTTCTTCCTTCTTTTCCTTCTCCAAAGCCACCACCCCAACCAAGGTTTGCAGCATCTGACACCTACACCAGCCACAAGAATATTCCACTTTGACTCCTGATCTTGCCTGTCCATCTATCTGTTCGTTCATTCGCTCGTGCATACCCAGAGAATGCCTGGCATGACAGACACAGGGATCTGTGAGACAGGGCCCTTGACATTAGCGTGTTCTTGATCTGCTAGGGGTGAAGCACGTGTGAACAAACGAGGCAGCGTCCTCATTTATCAGCCACAGTGGGAACAAAGGACAAAGGCACTAACCCTGCCTGAGAGGCAACGCTTCAGAGGAGAGTGGCTTCTGAGCAGCGTCTGGAAATGAGGAAGGTTTCCAGGCAAAGGGAGGAAGGCCTAAAAGGAAAAGGCTAGAGGACAGAGGAGAAAAGGGGCGGGAGATGAACTTGGAGAAGTGGCCTGGAACAGCACTGGGGAGGGTGAGGGGCATGAACTCCTCCATGGGCAATGAATGGGGCACCCACGGAGATTTCCGACACCCACCAAGTCCACATCTCAAAGTCTCCAGTGGGTTACTCCCCACAAGTGGCTTTCTCCTACCCTCATCCTCCAACCCCTCATTCCCTTACCCACTCCATCAGCAAGTATTGATCAATTGCCTACGATGCACCAGGCACTGTGCCAGCATTCAGAAGGCAGCCACCAACAGGGGACAGTATGCCTACCTTCATGGAGCTGATGGTCTCTGGGGCAGACTGACCACTGTGATTAACTCCCGGGGCAGTGCCAAGGGAGGGGCAGCGCCAGGGGAAGGGCGCAATCTTAGAACTATGCAGTTGAGGAACAACTCTTCTAAAAAGGATAACATGGAAATACCTATTGTGATTTTAAATGTTCACACCCTCTGACTCAGCAATTCCACTCTAGGGAAAGTCTCTGAAAAAGCATTTCTATAAGGGCACAAAGATATATGTACAAAGATGTTCACTGCAGTGATATTTATATCAGCGAAAGACTGGAAACAGTCCAAATATCTATCCAAGGGGATTGGTTAAATGGTTTATGGTACATCCATACAATGAAATACTGTATACAGTCATGAAAAGGAATGTGGTAGATCTTTAATCATTGGTATGCAAGATGTCTAAGACTTAAATAAAACAAGAGCAGGCCAGGCACGGTGACTCATGCCTATAATCCTAGCACTCTGGGAGGCCAAGGTGGGAGGATCACTTGATGCCAAGAGTTTCAGACCAGCCTGACCAAAAGCGAGACCCTGTCTCTACTAAAAATAGAAAAATTAGCTGGGCATGGTGGTGCGTGCCTGTAGTCCCAGCTACTTAGGAGGCTGAGGCAGGAGGATCGCTTAAGCCCAGGAGTTTGAGGTTGCTGTGAGCTATGATGATACCATTGCACTCTAGCCTGGGAGACAGAGCAAGACCCTCTCTCAAAAAAAAAAAAAAACCAAGAGCAAACTACATAATAGTACCAGTAATATGATCCCCTTTAAAAAATATATGTGTATAGTTTATACACAGAAGAAATAAGGAGAATCATACAATCAACTCTTAGCAGAAGTTCTCTCTGTAGGATGCAAGTTGAAGGGACTTTCACTTTCTACATTATGTATTTCTACAAAATTAGAATTTTTAGTGATGCAATAGCAGAAAATAAGTGAAAAAAAGAAGTGTGGTAAGTGCTACGATTGGGAACACAAACTGAGCTCTGAGGGCACAAGTAACAAAGGGGGAGTCACAGGAGCCTCTCTGGAGGGGGTGACATTAAAACTCACACCTAAACACGAACAGGTTAGCCATGACAGTGGGGCTGGGAGATCAACAGGAAAGATACTGCGTGAGGCACAACGAAATGAACTTGGTCTGGCTGGAGGGCAGTGAGTGTTCATGCATTCATTCAACCAATATTTACTGAGCACCTACTGCATGCCAGGCACAGTTCTAGGCACTGGGGACTGCAATGAGCAAAAGTTTTGTTATAAAACCAACAAAATCTCTCTCTTCTGGAGCTCACATTTTAATAGGGAGCTGGCCGTGAGGCTGCAGAAGTAGGCAGGGGTCAAGTGGTCAGGTCAGGCAGGGCCCTGACCGCTATGGTCAGGGTTTGGATTTTACCAACTAGGCAAAGGGATGGTACTGAAGGGTTTTAAGCAGGGAGTGACGTGACCGTTCCTTAATGCGTCCCTCCCACTGACATCAGATTACTCTTTCTGAAACACTGCTCACTCTGTGCCCACAGGAAGCCACTAAGTCAGCCCAAACAAGGGCAGTGTGCCCCTGGCTGATGACTCAACTGATCACACTGCTGATAACCTCAGCAAGGGCCAGGCACATTCTCACCTCCAGGCCTTTGCTAGTTGCAGTTCCTCTGCTGGAAGCATCTTCTCCCTCCACTCTGCTTAGCCCTGGCACTCCCGACTTTCTCGGCAGAAGCTCAAGCCCCACCTCCCAATCTGATGGAGCTCAGTAAATCTTGGGCCAATGAGAAAGGACTCCAAGGGGCCAGTGCCAGGGCAGGCAGAGTTGCTATAGCTGCAGATGGAAGTAGATTCACCATCTCCCCAGTAACTTTACTCTTCTCTCTGCCTTCCCTTTCTCTGTGATAGCAGAAGTTACTCCAGAAATCGTATACAGAGTTCAACTCCATAAAGCAGATGTTAGGTATGAGCCAGAACATGACACTGCTTACACAGTAAAACAAATGAATAAAACAAAACTCCCCTGGATTCTGGATTTGAATCCTCTGCCTTCTGCCAGCTGTGTGACCTGGGCAAGTCATTTAAAGTTCCTGTGCCTCAGTTTCCTTGTCTGTAAAATGGAGATAATTGTAGCACCAACTCTAGGGTGGCTGTAAGGACTAGGACATGTAGGGCAGTGTCTGGCGCATGTTAAACCTTCATCTGGCACCAGCTGTTCTCTCCTTTGGCGGGTGTGTGTTGGGGGTCAGAGGGGAAGCCCTGGCCCATTCCCAGGCTTGCCTCCTACCTTGCCCAGTGAACCCAGTGCCCCACCCATCCTTTGCAGTTGGTTCCCCTTGGCCCTGGGATCCTCCGTCATGTGACTGGTTTCTGAGGAACCATCCACCCTACCTGAACACCTTGACTTATCTTCCCTGGGAGACCCTGTAAGCCTTCTGGGCATTTCCACTCACTAAGTATTTTCTGAGCACCTACTTTTTCCCACTTAGTAAATGCCAAATGTCCCCTGGGGGACCTCCCCAGCCCCTGGAACTGCTGTTCTAGACTCTCACCTTTCTAACCTCCTTCTAGACCAGTAGTTCTCAACCAGGGGCAATTTGCAACACCCAAGGAGACATCTGGCAATGTCTGGAGACGTTTTTGGTTGTCACAACTTGGGGGTGCCACTGACACTAGTGGGTGTGGGCCAGGGATGCTGCTAAACATCTACAATGTGCAGGACGACTCCCCACGACAAAGAAATACCTGCCATTTCCAGGGCACGAAGCCTGCTCTGAACGTACTCCGGAACCAGAGCTGGCTCTCAGGAGGGAGGCGGGGTGAGCGCTTACCATTGCCAGATACAGTGGGCCGAGCACCGATTCAGCTGTGCTTCCCAGCATTCCCTTCTTCCTAAGCCCACAAACCTCAGGTAGGGGTCAGTGTCCAGCAAGGTGGGCTCAGGGCTTTCAGGGGACTTTTCACAGTGGGGAGTGGGAGGGGCAAATGGTGGCAGAGAGGGAAATGGCCCAGATCAAGTCTAACTCTTTCCCACCCACTGCGCTCTCTTCTTTGTACCTCTCTCTTCCCCCTGAATTCCCTACCGTGGGGCCCTCCGGAGGGGCCATCACCAGGCAGCGATGCTGCTGGGAGCTGAGCCACCCCCATCAGGACTAGTGTGAGGAGGGGAAGGCCCAAGAGTAGCCAGAGCAAGGGGCCCACGAAAGAACTGGGGTTCACGTCCTGGGAGAGACTCAAATGCAACTGTCACCTTGGGAGCAGGTTGTTTGTGTGGTGCAGCACCAAGCACGCTCAGTTGTTTACACCACTTGGTCCTTGAATCAATCCTTCCAGGTAGGACGTACTGATGCCCATCTGTAGTTGAAGGGACTGAGGCTCAACAGGTTGCCCAAAGTCACACAGCCAGAAAGAGGTAAAACAAGGCCTCGAAGGCTCATGTTCTGAGAGGTGGCAGAGGGCAGTGGTTACGAGTGCCCCACCACTTACTAGCTGCGGGACCTTAGGTGGTTTATGCAACCTCTCTGCACCTTAGTTTCCACATCTGTAAAAGGGGGCAGTAATGGTGCCGGCCTTGCCAGGCTGTGGCAAGGACTAAATGAGCTGATGTTTATAAAGCATCGTAACAGTGCCTGGCACCGAGTAAGTGCTATGAAAGTGTTTCTAGTCTTTCTTTTCTCCCAAGAGCATCCTTCGTGTGAAAGAAAAACGCTCTGGCCTCACTAGCACCTACTAGTGGTGCTAGTAAGTAGGTGACAATGATGGAAAATAACGTCTGTGGGACAAGAGCCTGCCGGTTAGTTCTCTGCCGCCCTTCTGCACCCCGAGACAACACAAAGTCCAGCTCTGCCCTCAGATGGCTCACCTCTGTGTGGCCAAATACCTGTGAGGACACCCTTAATGACTTTCATAGCACTTGCTTATTTGGGCCAGTCGCTTCTGTCTCTCTCCTTTCCTGCCCACAGATTCCAGGGCTCCAGGGGCAGAGAATGGGTCTGGACCCTCCTACACCCAGCGCCTGGGACCTGCAGGAGATTAGCTGACCTTTACTGAATAATGTTATTTTGTGAGTGGCCTTATTGGCAGATGTGAAATACATTAATGAACCATGACCCCAGCACACTAGCAGGGAGAGCTGAGAGTTACAGGGATGAGCCAGGCCAGCCAGGTGTGGTTAATCGGAGAAGACAGCATTGGGGGGTGAGCAAGATCCCAGCCAGGTATGAATCAGGGATGGGCCAGAGATGACAGGAAGAGCTAGCTACAAAGGGGACTGAGGGTCACAACCAAGGCATGGTGGCTACCTACTTCCTACTTACCTCCTTCCCAACCTGGACAAGCCAAGGGGCCACCCTGACCCTTAGTGTCTTCATCTACTAAACAGGAGAGGGGCTCCCCCAGTGGCTGGAGGAGTTAGGTGGCAATGAAGCCCTTGGGCTCCTAGTACAGCACCTGGCACATAGGAGGATCCAGTTAGTGTTCTTCTCTTTGCAGCAGGGACCAGAGATCCACAGAGGGGAGAAATGAGGAGGCTGGCTGCTAAGTCGAGGAGGGTGGCAACTTGAGGAGAGCACGTCCCTGACTGCACCACGGGCACCCATGACACAGCCCACCCAGGCCTTGAACACGGTCTCTAGAGAGTGGAGCGGGACGCAGCCTCAGAAGCTTCTGGCTCCCCCTGTGGCCTTCCTATCCACCTAGAAGCAACCTCTTGGCTTTGCAACCTCACGTCCCAAGCCCCAAGCCTCCACAAGGGACCAAGAAAGGGACGAGGGGCAGCAACTCTTCCCAGCTTTATCTGCTGAGACTGCACCTGCCCTCCCTTCCTCCTGACCGGCCATCCCAGAACTACTTGGTTCAGTTCCACAAACGCCAGTTGAGAACTCCTGGGTGCCTGGGAGTCACTGTTGGAGGCCACAGAGATGATCAGGGTTGGGGTTCCCGATCTTGCAGAGCAGACGTGCCCCCCAAATAACTGTGCTCACCTCCCAAATGGTGAAGGGATCAGCCATGGGCCATGAAAGCTTCACAGGGAAGGGACGTCTAAGCGGGACCTGGCAGCACCACACAGCCTCCGGCATCAGAAAGACCCAAGTTTAAATAGACTCTGGCCCCCCCGGCTGCGTGGTCTTGGGGGCAAATTATGTCATCTTTCTGAGCCTCAGTTTCCTCAACTGTAAAATGACGATGGTTATAGCACCTACCCCACAGGGTTGTTGTGGGCCTTAAGTGAGACAACACAGACTTCTGTGATGAGGAGGAAGAGAAGGGGAGGAAGATGAGAGGGACAAAGGTGATCATTTCAATCCACCTCCACCCTTATCTTTGTATTCTCCTGCCAGGGGGAGCCTGACCCGTACACAGACTTTACAATTGACAAAGCATTCGCATAACACCATGTCATAGAAGCCTCGTGACAGCTGTGTAAGTCAAGAGAGAGGAAAGTCTGTGTCTTCACTTTACAGATGAACAAACGAGCTCAGAGAGGGTGCATGCCATCCCTCAGGTCACACAGCTAGAAAGTGGTAGAGCTGGGACGAAACCCAGATCTCCTCCCTGCTTTGCAGCCCCTTTTCACTGAGCTTCCTGAGAGGGGAGATGGAAGAGTCTGTGGCCCGTGGGGAAAGAGATTTTTCTGTAAGACCGCTGTCCTGGCTGAGAAACCTACACCCCACTTGTGAGCTGAGATTGAGAGTCCCTGCCCTCCTTCTCGGGGTGAAGCCAGGCACTCTCAGTTGAACTCAGCTACCAGTGATCTGTGGCCTTGGCCCTGCCAGGGTGCCCTGCTCAGACTGGGCTTGAGGAGGGTCTATGGGGCAGGGCTTCAGGTTTCACTCGATACCTCTGCGGGCTGCAAATCTCGGGGGCATAAACTGGGACGACAGTAGCAAAGCGAGGCTGTAGAGGGGTGTGTCAGGGAGTGAGGAGTGTGCGTCCTGCTAATACCACAGACACCGGGCTTCATCTGGGGCCACCACACCTGCCAGGACTGATCCAACCCCAGAAAGGAGCTGGTTGCAAAAGCAGACCCAGTCCTTGTCCAGCAAATATTTATTAGACAGGGTCGTTGCAATGCTCTTGTCTCCCACCCCTCCAAAAACTGATGAGAAAAGTCTTGTGGGCCCTGGTCACCAGGGACTGAGTACTGCAGTGAGCCGGGCCTGGCATTGCAGGCCTCACCCGAGCTATTCTGCTCCATCCTCCCAACTGCCCTTCAAGGGAGTGAGTTAGCACTATTTAGAGACAAGGAAACTGAGGCCCAGCGGTATTAGGACACCCATCCAATGTCTTACAGCTAGGGAGTAGTAAATTTTCATCTGTCCAAAGCTTATGTTCTTTCCATTCTCTGGGCTGCTGAGAGAGCAAGACTGTGATGGTTCATTTTATATGTCAACTTGACTGGGCCACGGGGTGCCCAGACATTTGTCCAAACATTAATCTGGGCATGTCGGTGAGAGCATTTTTGGATGAGATTAACATTTGAATCAGTAGACTGAGTAAAGCACCTCCCCAGTGTGGGTGGGCCTCGAATCCATGGAAGACCTGGATAGAACAAAAAGGCTGAGCAAGAGGGAACTCCTCTTGCCTGAATACTTGAACTGGGACACTGGTCTTTGGATTGAACATTGGCTCTTCTTGGGTCTCAAGATTACTGGCTTGGGGGCTAGAATTTATACCACTGGCTCTCCTAGTTCTCAGGCCGTTGGGCTTGCATTGGAACTACATGTTGGCTCCCCTGAGTCTCTGGCAATTGACTGCAGGGATTAGGACTTCTTAGCCTCCACCATTGCCTGAGTTAATTACCTCTAATAAATCCCTTTATATATATGTACACACACTCATACACACACACATTAAATACATACAGACACCCTATTTTGTTCTGTTTCTCTGGAGAACCCTAATACAAAGACCAAGTCTTGGGCTTCCAGGCACAAGTTGGCCGCTTATTTGGGTGTGGAAGACTCAGCTATCAGACTGTGCCAGAGGCCAGATATCTGAATATCTAGAACAATTGTCTAATTTGATCCAAAAGTTCCCTCTGTTCCCAAGGCCTCAACAGGAAGCCTGGCAGGGGAGGGGACCCGCCTGGCCAAATAATCACAGCCAAGTAGCAGAAATCTTGGCCTTTTATTATTTTTTTTTAACCCAAACATCGCCAAGTACTCGGGAAGAGGTGTCAACTCCTTCCAGGCAGCCCCGTGGAAACAGCAATACTAGCACAGTCCACTAGGTGGGGCCAGTGACACAGTGGAAAGAGCAGAAATACAGGGGGTGCAGCCGGCTGGAATCTCAGAATCCGCAAGTTGGATAAACACTCCCTACCCCTACCTCTCGAGGCTTCTAGCCAATGGTGTAAAAATCAATCCTGGGAGCCCCAAGCACTTTAGTGGGTTGTGTCACTCTGTAGTGTCTGTAGATTTCAAAGTTCTCAAACTGAGTTATTCCATCATGAGCCACCAAGCAAAACAGGCAGCTACAAGTGAAGTCACTGCCGTAAAGCCCTAGAGCACCAGGTGGGCCACCTTCCCGCTGAGCCTGTGATCTCTTCACTAGAGAAAGCACCTGACAGTACCTTTCACCGGGGAATCTAAAAATCAATGGACAAATGCTCCAGCACGGTGGTCGTGTGACGAAGGAAGGAAACGGGGACAGGAAGCAAAGAGGACAGCAGAGAGGGGAGAGGGAACAGCAAAGACCCTGGCCCTGCAGTGAGATCCACAGGGCATCTTCCCGCCCTGCTCACAGTGGGCAAGAGCTGAGTCCCCCCTGGGGCCTCTGAGCCCTGCTGTGGTCTGAGCCCTGAAGGCAGGGGTGGGGGGCAAGTTTTCTCCTTCTTGCTTTCCCCTGGTGGGTCTCGATTCAGGCCCTGGAATACCCTCTCCTCTATTGGTAGCAAAAAACCTGCCCCTGTATGTCCACGACGGCTGTCTCTAACCGGCCACTCCTTCTTAGGACCGCAGGGCGACAACACCCCAGACTGCTGGCTGTGGGGGGCCGTGGGGCTGACCAACACCTTTGCTCATCCCCTCCACCTCCCACTTGCCCCCATTATCCCTTCCCAAACGTGCACTGCCTGCAGTCGCTAAGCGCTGCCTCAGCCTCTGTTGCCATGGCAACAATGTGGCTTCCCCCAAGTGGGAAGCGGTTGCCAAGGCCCTGGTTGCCAAAGGCTATAACAGCCACCCCGGTGTGTGAAGAGGGGGTGAGAGCTCTGCAGAGGGGTGGAGGGTGGCCAAGGAGGCTGGCGAGGGAAGGAGCCAGGGGGTTCTCAAGAATGGTAGTGTCTAGGAGCCTCGTGCTGGAGTGGGGGGTGTCAGGCCCCTGCAGGAGGAGAAAAAGCATCACATGGCATCTCAGTGATGGCTCCTCTGGTGGCACTAGGGGGAAAAGAGGAGATCCCCACAAAACACACCTGGACCAGCCTGGACCAAGGAGGATTGGGCAGTCAGAGCCCCACCCCCACCCCTGCAAAACACACGCTGCCAAAGAGGAACAGCTTTGGTTCTTCTCCCCATCTTCAGGAAGCTCTGTCTTGCTTGCTCATGTGTCCCAGACGTGCACACACAAGCTGGGCCCAGACAGAGTCAGTCCCTGTCGCCAGGAACAGCATCAATTACAAGGATTGCAAACCCTCCACACATTTCTATCCCCCTGGCCTGTCTCAGAGCACATACTTAATATTCCTTCTCCAATGCTTCTCTTTGGAGCAGAGCTCTCGCCTCTGTCAACAAGCAGAGGGGTGGGCAGCATCAGGGTTTATTCCCTCCTAGAGGGAACAGAGTAGGGCTGGAGGGGCCCTCTGTCCTCAGGGAATGCCACAGAAGCAGCTCACGCCACCCCTCAGGGAGCATTCAGACCAGCCTTGGCTTCGCTGGGGCCAACATCTGAATGTTTACAGCCCACAGGCCACATAGGCAGCCCCTGGCCCTGCCTGGGTGCAGGGAGAAGAGACTGGTCCCTGCTAGAGTCCTCTTCCCATCCTGCCAAGGAAAGAGACTGCAAGGGAAGCCAAAACAGGAGGTGAGGGGGCCAGAGGCCTGGGGACCAGATGGCTGCTAGAGGAGGACAGACAGGTGCAGGGTGGCAACGCAGGTGGAGGAGAGGAGCCTGGGACCAGTTGCTATGATGAGGGTACCAAGGACAGCCAGGTCCAAATGTCCCCAGTCCCATTCCTTCGGTATCAGCCCAAGGCAGAGCCCGGCCCACGATGCCCATGCCTTCGTCTCACTCCTCCCCAAACCCAGAAGAAAAAGCAGATGTACCTACCCCAGGTGCCAACCCCTCAGGTGGGGTGGGGGAGATGCTGTCCCCGCCGCCCTGGCTGCGGGCGCTGAGCTGGGGGGACATGGTTGGCGACTCGTCGATGTACGGCATGGTCTCTGAGCCCTCCGGGGGCCCTTTCTGCTCCTCATTCCCCTCTCCGTCGTAGTCGTCTGCCCCGTAGCTGAAGTCTGAGACAAGGAACAAGAAAGGCCACTGAGAGTCCTCCACAAGGGCTGCCAGGGACTGGTAGCGCAATGGGCGCCTGCGGCGGCCCCCAGCTGCCATGACCCCGGCCACACCATCCACGCCTGGCCCGGGCAGGGGCTGCGGGGGGGCCTGGGCCTGGCGAGGGGCTGGGCACTGCCAGCAGGCTCTGGCTCTGCACGTTCAGAGGCTGCTGGGAGTCCAGGGGGAGCGGCTCTGCTGTTGCCGCCCGCTTAATAGCATGTCAGTCGCGTATTTCAAGCTGCTGTTTCCTTTGCCTTCTGCCTAATTCCAAGTCTAAAAATTAACAGTGGGAGCAGGAGGCAGGCCGCTTCCAACTCTCCTCTCTGAGTCACCATTTTGCTTTTTATAGGGAATAAGGAGGTGGGGGCGGGCCAGGCGATGTCACTTCCTGAGCCCCTCCTCCTTGGGTACCATTTGTACACAGAGCCCAATCCCTCCAGGGGGCCAGGGCAGGTTTTGGGGTGGGAGGGTGGAGAGAGTGTACTGAGGGAGCCGTCACCCCTTGGAACAGGGCCCTGCAGGGAGGACGGAGCCCAAGGCAGCAGGGTGTGGGCGCGGGGGCCGTGCCCAGGCCTGGCAGGGACATGGGTGAACAGCATACTCCTCAAAGCCGGCACTTATTTCTATAATTTCAATGTGGGCTTCCTTCAGAGGAGGAGGGAAGAAAAGGCTACAGGGAAGTTGAGCTGCATTAACCCCCTCTGGGCTGCCAGCACCACCAGGCACCAGGGCCCACGCACAGATACCCCCTCCTAGGGGCAGTGGGCTGGACCAATGAGAGGGGCACCTCAGGGCTCCATAGTGAAAGGGCTACAAGGGTGGCCCCAGAAGGCCCTGCGTCAAACCCCATCACTGCCCCACCCCACTAGGTGCCCGTTTGCTTCCACCAGCCCTGACCCACCAAGGCCAGGAATGGAGAACACGGCAGGGCTGCTGCCAGGGCCTGTCTTGGCCCACCTTGCGCTGGGGCCACTACCCGGAGGGGTGGAGACTCCTTTCACACTTGTCACTGGACAGGGGTAGGAAAGACTCAGCATGTTTGGAGACCAATGGGGCCAGCACCGTAGTGGGTATGGAGACACAAAGAGCATGGCGTCAGTCCCCCTGGGCTGCGCAGTGGCCTGGGACCAGCAGTGGCCTCCCACACTCTGGACGGCCCAGTGGCAACATCCATTTGTTAAATACTCCCCAAGCATTTCTGGGTGGGATTCCCCGGGCCAGGCGTCTTGGGATGTCGCCCCATGTGATGGTGGAGGCTGCGGGTCTTGTCCCACCATGTGCTCAGATACCACTTCCTCCAGGTCATCTCCCCTGGTGGCCCAGCTCAGAACTCTTATAGCACATGGCCTCGTGGTGCCTGTGTGCATCCTGCTCCTTTGTCCCTGAGCCCCTGGGCAGGAACTGGGTGACTCGGTCATCACTGTGTACCCAGCACCCACGGGCCAACATGCAGCAGGCTCTCAGCAAACGTGTGTGGAGTGGATGAATGAGTAGAGGAATGCACTGTCCGGCTCAGGTCTGAGGTCTGAGCCAGGTCCCAGCCAGCCAAGCTCTCCACGGGGGCCCTGGCTCCTCCTCCTCTGTCACAGCACAGCAGCCCACGGCAGCCAGCAGCCCGAGAATGGTGTCAACGGGTCACCAGGACGCCTGGCCACGGCCTCACTAAGTCCAATCTGGCCTCTTGGCAGCCGAGCGCTTCCCGAAGCTCGCTGCACCTGCTCCTCCCGACTTCCTCTTCTGGTCCCTGAGCTGATGCCCCATTTAGCTGTCAGGGCATGTGGGCTATTTTTTTCCCCAAGACAGGCATGTGCATGAAGAACCACATGACTAGTGACACCCCAGCCACTGAGAGGTGTGTATGCCATGCACCTGGGAAAGGGGCCCACTGCCCTGGAGGCCACAAGGCCTGTGTCTGCGGTGGCACAAGGTGAGCTGACTCTGGCATCTGCAGGGGGCAGGAGGAAGAGGAGCAGCACAGGAGGGAATTGAGACATCGTGGTGGCCTGCCATCTCTCCTCCAGGAGGCTCCAGCTGCCCAGCGAGTGCTTGGAGTCAAGGCCAGGGGAAAGTGAGCAATAGAGCCAAGAGCTCAGATTCCATCAGGCCACGCTGACTCTTCTGTGCACCGACCAATCCCCAGGAGTCGTAGGGATGGAGCCCTCACAGTCGAGCTGTTAATATTTCCCAAGGGCAGGGGTAGAAGGGACAACAGGGAAGGTGGTGTGGCTCGCCTTCACATCACAGCCTGGTGTTTCCCGCGGGGCGGGAAGGTCTGTGCCGGTCTTCCCGATGTGTGGACAATTCATCCTTGTCAGAGATACACACCACGGGCTCTGCCATCTCTTGCCGCTTTCAGCCTAACCATATCTCTGCAAGGCAGTTCTTATTCTCCCCAATTTACAGACAAGGTCACTGAGTCTTAGAGATATTTGCCTAAGGTCACAGAAAGGACCTGAACCGAGGTCTGTCTGTTTGTCTGTCTCCAAATGCAATCCTTTTCCCTCTGAATCTCACTCCAGAGAAGTCCCATTCCACAGCCCTCCTTGTCAAGGGAGGCTGACTAAAGCGGGGAACAAGGGGCACCTGAGGATGAGGTGCTGGCAAAGTGGGAGGCCCAGGAGTGAGGAAAGTGCCCATGAAGCTGTCTGTTCCCTCCACGTTCCGCACCTCTGTTCCTCCTTCTGTTGCCAGTTTGGAAAGTAGATGGGATGGCCGGAGCTCCAGCAGCTATGTTAAACCATGAGGTGAACCTGAGGATAGAAGCCAGCACTGAAGAAGGCTGAGCAGAAAGCTGGGAGTCACTAATGGCACAATGGAGCCCCCATACCGCCTCGTCTACCTCTGGACTTTTTTATGTATGTGAGAGAGAGAGAAAAATGTTATATAAACCATTGCTACTTAGTTTTTATGTTATATACTGTCAAACCTAATTGTAACTGATCCAGATGGTTTTCCTTGATATCACTGTTTGGGTGCACAGGAACTATGACCTTCACTGTTTCTTCTTGGTTTCTTTAGTGAAGTCTTTTTCTGCCCACCCCTTAAAAACTGGTGTTCCTTATAGATCCTTACAATAAAATGCCACTCAGCAGTAAAAAGAAACAACATAAATGACTCTCACAGACATTATGCTAAGTGAAAGAAGCCAGACACAAAAGAATACATCTTATGCACTTGCATTTGTATGAAGCTCTAGAAAAGACAAAACTAACCTATGGTTAAAAAAATCAAAATAATGGTTGTCTCAGGTGGGAGGAGGAGCAGACTATAACAAGCACAAGAGAACTTTCTGGGGTAATGGACATGCTCTGTATCTTGACGGGGATTTGGAGTACACGGGTGGATGCATTCATCAAGAGTTCTCAAGTGATACACATAAGATCTGAGCATTTTACTACTAAATATCGAGCTCTAGTTAGTGATATGCATGAAGTGCACTGATGCCTACAACTTACTCTGAAATACATGAAAAGTGAGATGGATGAGGTTCAGAGGGATGGATAGATGCAAGTGTAGAAAACTGATAATTACAGACTCTAAATAGCAGGCAAGTGGGTGTTCACTGTGCAATTCTTTCAACTTTTCTGTATGCTTGAAATTTTTCAGCATGAAATGATAGGGGGGAAAAACCTCACACTCTCCTGGCTTCTGTCACTCCTGCTTCACTTCCTCTCCCAAATTTGATTTATACTCCAAGGAGAGGTGTGGGCTGCAGGCCCATCTCTGATTGTTTCCTGGGCATCTTCACCTGCAGGGACCTCAAACCCAACCTTTTCCTGAGGCTAATACACCAAGATCACTCAAGTGGGAAATCCAGATTCCTCCCTATTCCTGTCCCTCTCCTCCTGCACCGTGAAATGTCCCCTCTTCCTCCCCACTCTCATCAGCTCCTACAGCCAAAACTCCTAAGCTCGAGGCCCTTCGTGGTCAGCACCTGCCTCTACTTTTAGAGAGAGGGTCATAATCTCCTGCCTAATGTCAGACTTCTAGGTCCCTGTGGCGGGTTGAATAGTGGCGCCCACAATATATGTCCAAATCCTAATCCCTGGTCCCTGCTAATGTGACCTCATTTGGAAAAAATGTGTTTGTGGATATAATTAAGTTAAGGGTCTCACGACGAGATCAGCCTAGATTAACTGTTGGGTCCTAAATCCAGTGATGTGTCCTTGTGAGAAACAGAAAGGAAGCGGACACAGACACAGAGGAGAAGGCCCGAGGCAGAGTTGGGGTTATGCGGCCACAGGCCAAGGAATGCCTGGAGCCACCAGTAACCGGAGGCGGCGAGCAAGAATCCTCCCGGAGCCTTGGGAAGGATTGCCACCCGCCCAGAGGACGCCACGATTTCAGACTTTTGGTCTCCAGACTGTGAGAGAATAAATTTCTGTTGTCCAAAGCCGCCAAGTTTGTGGTAATCTGTTATGGCAACTCTGGGAAACTAATACAGTGGCCCCCCCCCCACCCCCCACACACAGTTTCTCATTTCTGGACTTTTCCACATGCTATTCCTGTGGCTGAAACACCTTCCTCACTCTTGTCCACTTGGAGAGATCCTTTCTAGCCTTCAAATCCAGCTCAGATGTACCCTCTCCCATGAACTTGCCTGTGTTCTGCAGATCATGACAATATCTGAATATATAAAGCACTTTTATAAACCCATGAAATAAAAAGAATACCTCAACTTTCTAAATGAGTATGGGAAATGAATAGAAAATTAAAAAGAAAACTACAAATGCCCAAAGTACATATTTTTTTTTAAAAATGTTAACCTCACTTGTATTTAAAGAAAATGCAAACTTCTATGTTTTTCAATTTTCCCATCAAATTGGCAAGGATTTTTAAAGAAGAATAACAATGTCCAGAGTTGTCAGAGAACAGGCACTGTCAGAAACTCTTGGAGGGTGTATGTAACTGGCACAACTTTTCCAGAGTCAACTTGGTAACTGGTATCAAACTTTAATAGTTGGTACAGCTTTTAACCCAGCTTAATCTAAGACTATGACCTATGATATTAATTATAAATGTACATAAAAATGAAGCTGTAAGTCACACAACTGTTTCAGATTACGAAATACTAAAAACAACCTGAATGATTAATTATAGGGCATTGGTTGAGTAAATTATGGTATTTCTACAAGACGAACAGTTATGTAGCCATTAAAAACTATACGGATGATGTGTATCACCTTATTTAGTGAAAAAGGAGATTAATAACAGTAATGTATGATGCAGTGTTTGAAAAAAATAAAAATGTCTGTATGCGCACAGAAGAAAGCCTGGAAGGCTACAACACAAAACAATCATAGAGCATTCTGATTTTGGAAATTTGGAAGTCTCTACAACACTAGTAGACTCCCAATATCCATCTTCCCTTCTTCCTTGCGTACATTACCCTGATTTTTTTTTTTTTTTTTTTTTTTTTTTTGAGACAGAGTCTCACTCTGTTGCCCGGGCTAGAGTGAGTGCCGTGGCATCAGCCTAGCTCACAGCAACCTCAAACTCCTAGGCTCAAGCGATCCTACTGCCTCAGCCTCCCGAGTAGCTGGGACTACAGGCGTGCACCACCATGCCTGGCTAATTTTTTCTATATATATATTTTAGTTGGCCAGATAATTTCTTTCTATTTTTAGTAGAGACAGGGGTCTCACTCTTGCTCAGGCTGGTCTCGAACTCCTGACCTCGAGCGATCCACATGCCTCAGCCTCCCAGAGTGCTAGGATTACAGGCGTGAGCCACCGCGCCCGGCCACCCTGATTTTATATGAGGTGGCAATGGACCCAGTCCCAAGCAAGATACCCACTTTCTGTCCCTCTTACAGCTAGGAGTGGCTGTCTGACATCGTGCTGGCCAATGAAGCCCAAGTGAAGTATGCTGGACCCTCTGGCAAGGCCTTTACTTTGAGGATTAAAAGGGACTTCCTACCTTGAACTCAGATGTGATGACTGGAGCTACAGTGGCCATATTGCTCCCATGAAGAAAAGATCAAGAAAGAACAGAGACATTTCTCTGATGCTGTTCAGCTACTGAGCCACACTAGAAATAGCCCATCTCATTTCTTGCCAAACAGGAAATATAAGCCCCTATATATTAGATTTTATGCCACTTAAAATGCACACATTTCCCAAGTGATATGCATACAGCCCAGAAGAGGAAGACAGTCCAATAAGCAACAAAACCTGAATGCTATGACAGAAGAACTCCACAGGCACCACGAGGCAGAGAGGAGGGAGCAGCAACAGTCGGGGTGAAGGGATGGCTGGGAGGGCTTCTGTGATACTCTAAGGAAGACAGTTTATCACTGTGGCTGAGTGAGGACAGCCTAGATTCCAATCCATGCTGCATCACTTCCTAACCTCTCTGTGCCTCAAAAGAGCGCCTGGCACAAGGCAGCCACTTATAAATAGATACTGATTAAACAGTGCATGTGAAAGGGGACGACACAGGGACTGAGTGCACAGGGCCACTGGGAGGATTAAACTGGACAATGCATGTAAAACACTTAGCACATAGTAAGCACTCCATACATCTTAGCTGCCATCATTAATATTATTAATTGAATCTTGAAAGATGTGTGGGTGCATGCCAGGCGGGTGGGGGACGGGAGCAGAGTTCTAGGCAATGAGAGGCGGCCTGGCAATGGCACAAAGTGTGAAACAGCAGGGCCCCTGAAGAGGACTATAAATAGCAGGGAATGGCTAGAACACGGAGTGAGCGGAGGGTGAGGGGATGGCGCTGGAGAGGCGGGCACGGACCGGCTCACCGCGGGCCTTGCCGGCTGAGCTGAGTTGGGCAGGGCTCAGAGGGGACTGCAGACCTAGTCCACAGCCCTCTGTGGGGTCTTGCCACCCACATCAGGGTTGAAGATTGCTAACTCTAGATAATTCCTCCTGGTGCGTAGGTTCCTCTGTTGCATTACAACACAGGCAGAATCCTGTGACTTCCAAATCTCCTAGGAGTTACCCAGATGAGGGACCACGTGTTAATACAGGGCTACCTATTCCAAACCTGTAATGAAGCCTGTGTCCTTGAGGCTGGCCACATGACAGGACAGGAGCCAAGCAGTGACAGAACAGCCATGGTGACCTCGGACATGCCCTTTTTGTGCAATATGGAGAGCTGGCCTGAGAGAGGCTGGTTAAACCCAAATGACTGGTCCTGATTTCTACTACTTTAAGTTCTGGTAAGCGCCAAGGGGAAGAAGAGGTACCCAAATGGCAGGGGGCAAGCTGTTTACAATCTTCCTCTGAGACTGTCCGGCACCAATGACCGATGGACACAGCCAAGAACACATCCTGGTATCCCCAACCCCCAAAACAGATGCTAAGGGCAGGTCTGAGGGCCCTTCCCACCTCTTCCTGGACATTCTAAGAACCTGTGGATACAAGGTAATGCTAAGTTCCAGGTGTGGAATGGTCCTGCCCTCCTAACAGGGGTGATACAAAGGCTGATTGTAGGTGATACATTTATTTTCTGCCCGAGAACCGAGGATGGGAGTGGGGGAGGGACGAACGGCTGCAGGAAGTCCAGGCCTGAGCGTCATTCCCACCAAAGCCGAACCAGAAGTGTTTAGGGAGCCCCAGCTCTCTGCATGCCACGCACTGCGTCAGCTGGTGACACAGCAACAGGCTGCAGGCTCCATTTCTGTCCTCGAGGATGTCCCAGGGTGGTCATATGAACACTCACATGTGAAATTTGTTAACTCTATGCTGGGCACCGGGCTGTACACTACTGCACTTCGTCATCAAAGTGATCCTTTGATGGATAAATTACACAAACATTACATGGAGCGAAAGCAGCCAGACACAAGAAGGCACGTAAAAGCACACCTCAGAGATACAGCAGGTTGGGCTCCAGACCAATGCGATAAAGCCAGTGTCACAATAAAGTGGGGACACATGCTTTTTGGTTTTCCAGTGCATATAAAAGTTATGTTTACACTATACTGTAGTCTATTAAGTATGCAATAGCATCATGTCTAAAAAACAACATACATCTCTTATTTAAAAATATTTTATTGCTAAAAGATGCTAATGATCATCTGAGCCTTTTGTGAGTCGTAATCTTTTGGCGGGTAGAGGGTCTTGCCTTGATGTTGATGGCTGCTGACTGATCAAGGTGGTGGTTGCTGAGGGCTGGGGTGGCTGTGGCCATTTCTTAAAATAAGACAATGACATTTGCTGCATTGATTGATTCTTCCTTTCATGAAAGATTTCTCTGTAGCTATTTGAGAGCATTTTACTCACAGTAGAATTTCTTTCAAACCTGGAGACAATCCTCTCAAACCCTGCTGTTGCCTTAACAACTATGTTTATATAACATTCTAAATCCTTGGTTGTCATTTCAACAATGTTCACAGCACCTTCACCAGGAGTAGATTCCATCTTAAGAAACCACTTTCAGCCAGGCATGGTGGCTCACACCTATAAATCCAGTACTTTGGGAGGCCACGGTTGGGGGATCACTTGAGGTCAGGAGTTTAAGGTCAGCCTGGACAACATAGTGAGACCCCATCTCTACAAAAAATTAAAAAAATAAAAATTAGCCAGGCGTGATGTCACACGTCTGTAGTCCCAGCTACTCAAGAGGCTGAGACAGGAAGATCGCTTGAGCCCAGGCATTGAAGGTTGCAGTGAGCTATGATCATGCTGTTGCACTCCAGCCTGGGTGACACAGTGAGATCCCATCTCTAAAAAAAAAAGAAGCCACTTTCTTTGCTCATCCATAAGAAGCAACTGCTTATCTATTAAAGTTTTATCATGAGATTGCAGCAATTCAGTCACATGTTCAGGCTCCGGTTCTAATTCTAGTTCTCTTGCTATTTCCACATCTGCAGTTACTTCCTCCACTGAAGTCTTGAACTCCTGAAAGTCAACTGCGAAGGTTACAAACAACTTCTTCCAAACCCTGTTAGTGTTGATATTTTGTCCTCTTCCCATGAATCATGAATGTTCTTGAAAGGCATCTAGAATGGGGAATCCTTTCCAGAAGGTTTCCAATTTACTTTGCCCAGATCCATCAGAGGAATCACTATCTATGGAAGCCATAGCCTTATAAAATGTATTTCTTAAATAATATGACTTGAAAGTTAAAATGACTCCTTGTTATGTCAGCAGACAGGAAAACATTAATCTCCTTGTACATCTATCTCCATCAGAGCTCCTGGGTGACTAGGGGCATTGTCAGTATCCAGTAATATTTTGAAAGAAATATTTTTTCCTGAGCAGTAGGTCTCAACAGTGGGCTTAAAATATTCAGTAAACCATGTTATAAACAGGCTTTGTTGTTCCATTTAAAGAGCAAAGGCAGAGTAGATTTAGCTTAATTCTTAGGGGCCCTAGGATTTTCTGAATGGTCAATGAGCATTGTCTTCAACTTTAAGTCACCATCTGCATTAGCCCCTAACAAGAGAGTCAGCCTATGCTTTGAAGTTCTTTTTAACCTCAGTACACACCAGAGGATCTTTGAAGCCAGGCATTGACTTCTCCTCTCTAGCTAGGAAAGTTCTAGATGGCATCTTCTTCCAATAGAAGGCTGTTGCATCTACACTGAAAATCTGTTGTTTAGTGTAGCCACCATCATCAGTGATCTTAGCTAGATCTTCTGGATAACTTGCTACAGCTTCTCCATCAGCATTTGCTGCTTCACCAAGCACTTTATGCTGTGGAGACGGCTTTTTCCTTGAACCTCATGAACCAACCTCTACTAGCTTCCAATTTTTCTTCTGCAGCTTCCTCACCTCTCTCAGCCTTCAAAGAATTGAAGAGAGTTAGGGCCTTGCTCTGGATTAGGCTTTGGCTTAAGGGAATGTTGTGGCTGTTTAATTTTCTATCCAGACCACTAAAACTTTCTCCATGGCAGCAATAAGCCTGTTTGGCGTGGCACAAGGGGCCCAGCTCTTGGCCTATCTCCGCTTTTGATGTGTCTTCCTTACTGAGCTTAATCACATCTAGCTTTTGATGTAAAGTGAGACACGTGAGACTCTTTCTTTCACTTGAACACTTAGAGGTCACCGTAGGGTTATTAATTGGCCTAATTTCAATATTGTTGTGACTCAGGGAGTATGGAGGCAAGGGGACAGGGAGAGAAACAGCGGGGGGGAGGTGGGCAGGAGAACAGCCAGTGGGTGTAGCAGTTGGAACACACACAACATTTATCGATTAAGTTTGATGGGCATGGTTCATGGTGCCCAAAAACAATTACAATAGTAACATCAAAGATCACAGATCACAGATCATCATAACAGATGCAATAATAGTAAAGAAAAAGCATGTTGGGACAATTACCAAAACGTAGCATAGAGACATGAAGTGTGCACATGATGTTGGAAAAATGGCAGCAACAGGGTTGCTTGATGCAGGGTTACCACAAACCTTCACATTGTAAAAAAAAAAAAAAAAAATACATTATCTTTGAAGCACAGTAAAAGGAGGCACAATAAAATGAGGTGTGCGTGTATCACAAGGTTCCTTATTACATGAAGTTCAAGAACAGGCAGAAAGAGTGGATGGCGACACGTTCACAGCAGCGGCCGCCTGGGGGTGGGCCGCAGGGAGACAGTGTTGACTGGGAAGGGGCTTGAGGGAACTTTCTGGGGTGCTGAGAATGTCCTATATCTTGATCTGGGTGCCAGTTACACAAGTCGACATACATACACGTTCATTAAACTCTATGCTTAAGATCGGTGCACTTAAAAAACGTTTTAAAAATTTAAAAACTAAGTTGTACCACTATGACTCCTTTACAGTGGAGAAGATGAAGGTGCAAGGAGTTCAGTTACTCGCCCAGGGTTTAACGGCTGCTACGTGGAAAACCAGGTTAGACACAGTAGTCTGACTGCAGGACTATGCTCTTAACCACTGTAACATGTGGGACCCATACAAATAGAAAACACAATATGGGTGGGATGCTCTCAAGGGCCTACAAGTGAAAGAAACAACCTGTCAAAGGGGTGTGAAGGAGGAAGAGGTCTATTTGCTGAAGGGTCTGAGCAGGCAGAACCGGGGCCGGACAAGCCTGGGTTCGTTTGGGGCACTGATGAATAGATTGATGTCACTGAAGCTGAGGTCCAGAGCAGTCAGACTGTGTAGGTTCTGCAACACTGGGCTGAAGAGTCCGATTTCACTCAGTAACCGGGAGACACTGAAGCCAATATCAAGGTGGCTTTAGGAAAATTAAGCTGACCGTGGTGTATGGGAGATTTGGAGTGGGGCAAACAGTCCGTACAAGGGCTGTCAAGGGTGGTAGCAATGGGAATGAGACTTGATGTGGGAGAGTCTACTGGAAGTGCAGCCAAGGAGGGGCTTGGATGACGGAGGCGCTATGGACAGAAAGGAGCAGTTGGTTACCAGGGCACAGACCCTGAGCTCAGGTGGAGACATGTGTGGACTGAGAAAAGGCAAGGCCGTCCCTGTGGGCAGGTCCAACAGGCAGCCAGACAGCTGGGTCTGGACTGCAGATGTGGATCTGGGAGCCTGGCCACCCTGGGTCCGGGATCCAGCCAGTGGAAGCTTGGCTGCCGCTCCTTGGGTAGCACCCGTGAAGATCACATTCTCTGGGACAACAGGAGCAGGGATGGTGGATCAGATACAAAAACTGCCATCCCACCTGCAACTATAAGTTCATTATCTTCTATTGCACTTGGAAAGGGCAGCTTCACCACCTGGACTAGGTGGCTCCAGAGTGAGAAATGGGGACAGGGCTGAACCCAAATGTACCATAACTCAGAATCACACCCAGGCCTGACCCAGTACTCTACAGAGTGACAAGGTCAGAACCCAATGAACAAGAGTCAAGCCACATTCAGCCCCCGTACCCAACACCTGAAGGAAAGGTGTGTCCTCTATGGGGTCTTCTAGATCAGAGCATGACAAATTCCCAGTCCTCACCTAACTTCCCTCATCAGCAGCATTCAAGATGGTGACCATACCTTCCCCCCAGAAATGCTTGGTTCACCTGGCTTCCAGGAGGCCTTCGTGTTGGTTCTTCTCCCTCACCCAACCTTGCACCCCAGCCTCCTTTGTTGGTTCCTCCTGGTCCCCTCAACCTCTTGTCCTTGGAGTGCTGTTGGACTTGGAGCTGGGACCTCTTCCCTATCTTCTCTCACCCCCTCCGTGTCTCATCCAGTCTTGTGGTTTTAAATACCACGTACGTGCTGACAACTCTCAGATATATATCTTCAGCCTACACCTCTCTTCTGTACTCCAGACTTGTTGATCCAACTGCCTACTCAGCTTGAATATCTAATAGGCATCCCAAATGTCACACGTCTAACTGACATCCTGGTTGTCCCCGCCCCCTCAGACCAGCTCTGCCACAGCCTTCCCCATCTCAGCTAATGGCAACCTCCTCCTTCCAGCTGTTCGGGGTCACCTTTGGGTCCTCTCTTTCTCACGCCCACATCCGATCCATCAGCAATTCCTACTGGCTCTACCTGTGGAATGTACCCAGCTTCCACTGCTACCACCTGGTGTAAGCTACAGAAATTCTCCCTGGACTAATGAAAATACCCTCCTAGTCTGTCTCCCAGCTGCTGCCCTTTCCCCTTCAACGTATTCTTAACACAGCAGCCAGTGTGATTCCTGGAAGACATAAGATCATGTCACTCGTCTGCTCAAAACCTGCAAGGGCTCCATCTTGGAGTCAGCCCTTATGGATAATGGAGCCCCCATGACCCACCTACCTGCCTCCCACTGCTCACTTCACCCCACCCAGTGGCCCCCTTGTGGAGCCTCAGACCCCTCGGGCATGTGCCTCTCACTTTAGCACCTGCTGTTCCCTCTGCTTGCAAGAGACTCCCCCCCCCCCTTCATCCCCTGGTGGCCAACCCTCCCTCCCACTCCTTCCAGTCTTTTTTTTGAGACAGAGTCTTGCTTTGTTCCCGGGCTAGAGTGAGTGCTGTAGTGTCAGCCTAGCTCACAGCAACCTCAAACTCCTGGGCTCAAGTGATCCTACTGCCTCAGCTTCCTGAGTAGCTGGGACTACAGGCATGTGCCACCATGCCTAGCTAATTTTTCTATATATATTTTTAGTTGGCCAGATAATTTCTTTCTATTTGTAGTAGAGATGGGGTCTCGCTCTTGCTCAGGCTGGTCTCGAACTCCTGACCTTGAGCGCTCCACCCGCCTCGGCCTTCCAGAGTGCTAGATTACAGGTGTGAGCCACCGCTCCCGGCCTCCTTCGAGTCTTTGCCAAGAGTTATTTCTCAGTGAGGCTGACCCCGAACTCTATTCGAAATGACAATTGCCCCCATCTCCACACCACGAGCCTCCTGACCCTCTTGTGCATATTTTCCCACAGCACCTTCTAACAGACCAGATGATTTACTCAGATGTTATTCTTATTGTTCATTGCTTCTTTGGGACTAGAATGTAAAATCCAGAAGAGCATGGATTTTTGTTTACTGCTGCACCCCAGCATTTAGGAAGCGCCTGGCACACAGTAGGCACTTGACGAATATGTGTTCAACTGAATGAATGAATGGATGGTTTAGGGCTGGCCTAACCAGGGTGCGCAAACTGACACAGGACTGGATGGCGAAAGATCTAACCTTCCTCTTGTCATTTCTAGTCTATTCAGATGTGGGAGCCAAAAAGCTGCTGCCTGAGCTATTCTCACCACCCTGAGAATAGGTAGCAGCAACACACAGGTCAGGGGAGTGGGCAGAGAGGAAGGAGGCTGGGCTGGCCCTCGATGGATGGGTGGGCAGAGGGAGAGAAGCCGCTGGAGACGGGGAAGGAGCTGCTGGGGATTTGGTGGGATGCAGGAGAGAGTGATCACTGGAGTGAGGTGCCGCAGACGGTCCAGGATATAATCTAGGTGGAAGAGCGTGTGGTTTGGGAATGTGGAGGGACCCTGAGACAGCACTTTCAGAGGCTCAGAGCGAGGAGAGGACAGGGTCAGTGGCAAGAGGAGCGAGCACCGGGATGGGGAGGACATAGATGGTGAGCCCAGAGGCCCAGGCTTGGGAAGACAGGCCCAGAGAAGGCCCAGTGGGGACCCCACCCCAGAGCCTGGGCTGCTTCTCCTGGGGAGCAGATGTTTCCCTGTGCAAAGGCTGCTGCCTGCTGGCACAGAGAAGATGCTTGATCCTTCAGTGTGCCGAGTCATGCAGCTATTTCCCGATCACAAAACTGGACAGCAGAGCCAAGATGCACCCAGTCAGACGCCTGAGGCTAAGGCCATGCCAGGAGCTCCATGGTTCTGAGCAGTGGCATAACACCAGGCAGGCAGGGAGGTGGTTGGCTGTCCCCTCCACGCCTCAGCAGCAGGAGTGGGGAGGAGCCTGCGACAGAGCCCATAGCCACAGAAGGAAGAGGAGGATGTGTGGACCCTGGCCTGTCCACTCTCCCCGCATGGTACTGCTCTGGATGGAGCCCTCAGTATCTTCTGGCTGCCCACCTCCTCCTACAACCACAGGGCTGGCTCCTGCTGAGTCTGAGTGAGGCCTGGACCACTGCGGTCTCCTGGTGGGCCTCCTCTCGGCTACTGGGACTTCTGCTCTGTTCCCACCATTGCCAGGCCCCAGGATCTAGACCAGTGATGGGAGGCCTCCCCCTCCACGGATACAGTCCTGCCAACTTGCCCTTCCTGTGGCTAACTCCCAGAGAATGATTGCAGTCCCTGCTCAGCTGTCCCCTGGGTGCCAGACACTCGACAAAGGCCTGCACTGACCTTATTATGATCCTGTGCAGACTCAGTTTTCTGCTGCCAGCCGCTCCGCCACGTGAGACACAGATCTGCCGTTTTCCTCAAACTCTTATAATCTGAACTAAGCTGGGTCTTCCCCGCGTCCGCAGCAGGCCCAGATGCTGGTAGACTCAACAGTTGGGGGCAATTCTGAGGCTGACGACCCCCATCTCCCTCACACACAGGCCCAGCTTCACAGCCCAGTGTCCCCCCCGCAGTCTAATCACCCTCGGCCTTCCCCCACAACCTGGTGGAAACCAAGATCCCAAGGCAGTCTCGGAGACCAGAGTCATCTCACCCATGCCAGAGCTGAGCTGCCGCAGAGCTGGAGGACTGGGTTTGAATGCCAACTCTGCGCTATTAGCTGGTTCATGGGGGGCCTCTCTGAGTCACAGCCTCCCTGAGCTTTGGTTTCCTCGTAAGACAAGGATAACAGTACCATGTCACAGGGTGGTTGTGAGAGTGACATTGAATAACATAAGGTAGATTAAATAACTTGGCATAGTATCTGGGGCAGAAGAGTCCTCAACAGAGGTCAGCTGAGGCTGAGCTGGAGCCATGCGGGAACAGGAGAGTGGGGTGGACACCGTCTGGGCCCAGGTGATCCCAGCTGACCCAGGAGATACCATTGGGAGCCCCTCAGTTGTGGCCTGGCACCAAGGTGAGGTGTCCTGTGGACCAGCATCTTTCCCGTGGGACAAGTCACCCTCTTCTCAGCACCCCCTGCTCTGTGACTGATGGAACAGGGGCTGGGGAGCCAGGACAGCACAGTGGTTAAGGGAATAGGCTTTGGAACCAGACTTGGGTTCCATGCTCAATTTTAGCACTTACTAGCTATGTGACCTCGGGCAAGCTACTTAACCATTCAGAGCCTTAGTTTTCTCATCTCTAAAATGGGGATAACAATGTGTATACCTCGTGGAGTTTTTTATGGGGTTGCAATGAGAAAATGTGCACAATACAAGGCACCTGGTCCAGGGCAGGCACTAAATAAACAGTAGCTATTAACATTACTACCCTGAGTCTCCTTCCTGAGTACTAAGTACCCTCAGGAATCTCCCGGTCCTGAAACATCAAAACCAGGGCTTTGGCAATTTACAACCGGGTTAAGGCTACAGCAAGGCTGGTCAGCTGGCCCAGATGTTAGTCAGCAGCCTCCACTGAGCACAGGCCATTGGAGTAGTTTACATTGTGAAATTTAAGACACTTGTTCCAACCTTTCCGACACACTGTGATCCCGTGGGGGGTTGGGAAGCTACTGATGTCTGGCTCCTACCCCAGAGATTCATACGGAATTGTTATGGGGCAAATTGGTATGCGGCAGCCTGGGCATGAGACCTGTTAAAAGCCCCCCAGGAGATTCTAATGTATGGGGAGGCTGAAAACCACCAGTTTAAGGTAAGGACCCTGAAGTCATGGCCTTTAAAGCTGAATGGAACCAGGACTCTGAAATAGCCATCAGCCATCAGCCAGGCAGCATGATAAATCCAGCACACACGGGGAAGGCTGCATGTAAGAGGCAGGGCTTGAACTTGAATTGAGGGACTGTGGGGTTAGCCTGGGAAGAGAGAGGGCACGGACAGAAGGGGCTTGGCTCTAATTCTAAACCGCCGGCAGTTATACTCGGGCCCTCGGCCACCAGCACCCTGAGGCCTTCAGGTAAGCCTGGAGCCCGGCCTTAGCCCAGCAACGGGGCAACTGGAAGACGGGGCAGAGGCAATGGGGCAGCTCCTTTGTGGAGGTGCAGCTGGTGTCGCTAGAGTTCTCCGTTCTGGCTCTGTCCCCACTGCTGGGAACAGATTTAAGGGCCCGTGGGGGTGCAGCTTGGCCTCTCTGGTTGCCATGGAAACGAGATCTGATCAACCACCTCCAGGATCCCTCGGGGCGGGAGGCAAAGACCATGGCCGCCTGGAGAAGCTGAAGGCTCCAAAGCCTGAGATAAAGGAATCTTAGGTCTTGGACATGAGCAGCAGGGGCCAAGGTGGGGGCTGCCAAAGGCCCCCAGGCAGAGAAGGGAGCGTGGCCTCAGCAGGCTGCAGGCTCTGAGGAATGGGCTAGAAATGCCATTAGCTGTGCCATTAACTGCAACGTGTTTTACAGTGTGCACAGCAAGCCCACAGCCCGGATCTCATTTTATCCTCACAACCCACGGAGGTTATCAGGGTGGCTATTACTGGCCCTGTTTTACATGGGGGAAACTGGGGCTCAAGGAGATTTTCAATCCCAACCGAGGCCACCTGGCTTATAAACAAACTGAGCCACAACTTAAATCCTGCTCTTTGGACCAAGTTCATTGTTTTTTTTGTGCTTTGACATAATCCCCGCCCCCCCGCCGGCAGAGAGTCCTAAAATTCCTAATTCCTCTGTAGGAAAGACAGCTATGTGCCCACTGAACACATAGGAATAATGGTGCAGAATGCCCAGAGGACCTTGCCATGAAGGAGGGAAAGCTTATTGCATGTGTAAATAAGCAATAGTCATTCAACGAACACCTCCTAAGTTATTATGTACCAGTCGCAGGGATAGGAACAGATCCCCGGCAGGACTCGGCACCCCAGCTCCATTACCAGGGGCCTGTCACCAGTCAGTGGGATTCCGTGAGCCTAGCAAGAGGCCAGCAGTCAGACAGATCCGGGTCCTGTGTCCTGTTCTGGCAAGATGCTCCTTCTCTTGGAGCCTCCACTTCCTCATCTGCAAAATGGGGACGACATTCACAAGGCTGCTCTGAAGAGCAATAAGAAATACCAAACAAAAAGAGCATTTCACAAACAATAAAGCATCTGGTTGATCAGACACACACAAAAAATCCTCTAAAAAGAAATGAAGCCTGTATTCATTTGGGTGTTGGTATATCCCGGTTTCTCCACTAGGTGGCAGGAGTCTGGCAGGCAAGCGACGGTCCCCTTCTATTTACTACGTACGATTTGTGGCACCCAGGACAGTATTCACGCACAGCAGTTGCTCTGTAACTGCTGGCTGGCTCATACCATCCCCTAAAAATCTCTTCTCATCTCTTCGTATCACAACCAATTCAATTATTTAGGGTCTGGCGGCCAGGAGGTCGCTGTGACAGACCCTACAGGAGCTCTAGCCCTCATTAGAGTTAACAGCTGTAACCTGCTTCCCCTCTGAACCGCCTCAAGAATTGATAACAAGCAATGATCCTGGACTGATTTGATTTAAGGCTCCGCTCTCCCTCCCCTCCTCCCCGGTGGGCAATGCCGCTCGGCCCCACAGCGGCAGAAGAGGGAGTGGCTGGGAGGTGATGACTCAGTGACTTGGGAGAATCAAGGGACCATTATGAGGATGACCTTCAAATCCAACCGCACTTATCACCCACCTGGGACAGCCTCCTCAGAGCCCCTCTCCCGTCTATGGTTTCATGAGTCCTTAGGGTATTTGGGAAAAATTAAATGACTCTCAATCGAGTGCTGGGAAGTAGGAAGGGACAGTTCAGAGAACAGATAAGTAATGTAAGGTCCAGAGATCTCAGTAAGACTCTCAAAGTGGCCTTGCCGGTGGGTGGCAGCCAGGACAGAATCGAAGACCCCTGCCTTCCACCCCAGGGCTCCCTTCATCCCCAGAGCCACATGGCTCCTGCCCCTGTCTGCAAAAGTCAGCCAAGGCATCGCCAACACGCATACACTCGCATGCCCTCGCACACATACCCACGGAAGCGCCCGCACCTCTGCCCAACACTGCTGGGCAGCCACACTTGCTGGCGTGTGGATCAAGGCCCTCGCTGTAAAATTCTACCTTGGAACAGGGCTCTAAGAGGGTGCCTCATAGCTCTCCTCCTTCTCCCCTCCTTCAGCTCCAAATCCACAGTGATTGCACCTATTCCAACTTCTTGTGTCACCCAAGGAGAGATGAGAGGACAAGTAACAGTCTCTTCCCCGGACACCATCACCTTTCCTCTGGGGTGGCACAAAGCCAGGCGAGGGCTGAGCTGGGGAAGGGCAAAGCCCAGCCAGCTTGTTTCTGCTGTTTGCCCACATCCACACACATGCGGACACACACACACACACACACACCCCTCCTTGTGGTCCTGCCACCCCTGGCTCCCACTGTCAGCCCTTGGCCTGTAGACTAGCATTAAGCACCCACCAAGCACAGTCGCCACTTAGAGGATGTGGCCTCAGACAAGCATGTGGCCCTGAGCTGAGGTTTCCTCAGATGTGAAATGGAACATAGGATCGCTGCGAGGATTCCATGTGATCCTCCTGTAACTAGCTCAGCCCAGGGCCTGGCACATGAAGAAGATGACAATGATTCTGCCACTTCTTCTAGAAGTCAGTGGCACACGAATCCCCTCAGTGCCCAGGCACCTGCCACCATGCCACTGCCACCTTGGCCACCGAGTGGGCTCCTCAAGGGCCGTCTTCCGTCACATAACCCACTTGCCCCTGTGTGGTCAACACCACCCCTGCTCAACCACACCCCATCCTCCTCTCCTTCTAGGCACATCGAGGACCATACTTGCCAGTCCCTTTGCAGTTGGTCAGGGCCACACGGTCAGTTCTGGCCAAGAAAATATAAATGGCTGTGGCAGGGGCCACTTCCTGGCTGAGGCGGTGGAAAGCCATGCACAATTCTTCTTCCTCCCTCTTCCCCTGCTGCAGAAACCCGAGCAGCCCTGGGTTCCAGGTGGCACAGCCTCCACCAGGCTGGATCCCTGAGTGACTCTGTGGAGCACAGGCTACTGCCTACCTGGGATGGACCAGTGTGAGCAGGAAGCAACCTGGCTTGCGTTAAGTCATGGGGATTTCAGGATTAATTTGGTTCCACAGCATAACCAGTCTACCCTAGCACCACCAGCCCTCAGCTCTTCCATGTATGGTCAGCCGGCCAGCCCAAGTCTCAAAGACGCTCCATACACACTTCCCAATACAGTACCTGACGGTCTAATACCACCCATGACGGCCATACCCTTTCCCTATTCAGGAGAGAACAAGGAACCTAGTACCCTCTTCTGGGGGTGGAGGGGAAGGAAGTCTGGAATGTCCTCCAGCAAGTGGGTTGGTGCCAAGAGCTTAGGGTTTGGCAGAGGTAGGCACCCGAGAGCCTTCCCTACCAGCATTATAACCCACCTACTGTCCCAAGGCCAAGTCAATGGGCCCATCCCAGGTTAAGCTCCAAGGATGGCCTACTGCTGATGTGTGAAGTAAGCCCAAAAGTAGGCAGGGGAGTTCTCATATTCATAGCAGCGTTATTCACAATAGCAAAGGTGGATGCAACCCAAGGGATGATCAATAGATGAATGGATAAACAAAAGGTGACATCTATTTATAAAGGATTGTTATTCAGCTACATGCCACAACATGGATGAACCTTGAGGATATCATGCTAAGTGAAATACCGTATGATTCCATTCGGATGAGGCACTTAGAGTAGTCAAAATCATCGAAGAAGAGAGGAGGAGGGTGGTTGCCAGGGGCTGGGGAAGGGAGGAATGGGAAGCTGTGTAACAGGTGCCGACTTTCAGATCTGCAAGATGAGAAGAGCTGGAGACGGACGGTGGTGACGGCTGCACAACGTGAAGGGACTTAAGGCCACTGACCTGTACACTAAAAATGGTATGATGGTAAATTTTATGTGACGTGTATTTCACCACAATTTTAAAAATAGAATAAAATATACATTTTTAAAAAAGTAGACAGGGAAGGAACAATACCAGAGATAGAAACTCCTGCATATTAGCAGGAAGCAAGGGGACTGAACCCGGCCCGGAGCCCACTCAGCTTCCAAAGAGGGCTTTGGAGTCACCTTCTGAATTACAAAGGCAGGTTCCACTTCCAGAACTCATTTCTGTTTTGCTGCCAACTTCCTGGCACAAGACAAGCCTGGCTCAGCCCTAAGCAGGGGCTGCCAGGCATCTCTCGGCTCTACTTCCAATACTCCCTCCCCCACCAGGCAGCACCTGGACCCCCACTCTAGAGTTCAACCTGTCTCTATACCCAACCAATGCCAATGGGCAACGTCTCAGAGAACATGGAGAATGGCCCAGGGTCATGGCAAGAAATGAAACTTCCCCCCAGGTCACTGCTTTGCCTGGCTCTGCCCCACCCCTCTGTCACCTCCTGAGTCCTCCATTCAGATTTGCACAGCTCTATCCTCCCACCTGGCATTAAGAGATGCCAATGCCAGCTGCACCTCCCACAGGAAAGCAGCCTCCTCTAAGAACCGAGCTCAGGACCAGACCTGGCTCAGGGGTTGACAGGGGATGTGTGGATAAGATGTCTCAACTTGGCCCCCATAACAGGGGTGGCTGGAGTCCACAGGCCGGAGAGGACAGGTTGAGAGAGACAGGCACCAGGCCCACAGGGCTGGCAGGACCTGCCCTGCCACTGGCATTTACTGCAGGGCAGGTAGACTAGCGGGATGAGGCTGGAGCAGCAATGGCCATGGGTCAATCACCCCTGCTCCTAGGAGAGCTCCTGGAAAGGTCCCTTCCATGCCTGGGCACGTGAGCATGAGGCGAGAGAAGGGGCACAGCTTCTCCAAAAATCAGGGCCTGGCTGATGTCAGAAGCCACATCTCACACATGGGACCTGTGGGCAGGTCAATGGGCACATCCCAGGCTCCAGGAAAAATAAAAGCAAGATTCTGAACTGGGGGCAAGAATAGGGTTTCAAAGTCCAGAGGCTTCCTCTAGGAGCCATGAGAGGAAACAGTAGGGTATAGGCTTGAATTGTTCTGGCTCAGGAGCCAGGCTACCCGAATCCAAATCCCAGTTTCAGCTGTGTGATCTTGGGCAACTTGCTTAACCTCTCTGTGCCTTAGTGGCCTCATTTATAAAATGAAGATAATAATAATAATAACACTATCTCATAGAGCTTTTGTAACAGTTAAATGAGTTAGTTCAGGTAAAGCCCTAAAAAATGTACCTGGCACATAGTAAGTAACGTTAGTGGCCATTATAATTGTCACTGACATTATTGTTGTTTTTGTTATCTCTTCCTACAGTCCTGGCCCTGGGAAAGACACCAGGAGGAAGCCCAGCTTGTTTGGTGTCTTCTCAGGGGCTGTATTCAGCTGCATCCTCTGTGAGCAGCACACAGGTTGCCCAAGCACCAAGACAGCCACAAGGGTGGCCCCACACAGCAACTGCACCTCCCGCTTTCACTGCCTGCTCGTCCTGTGGCTGCCGTCCACTCTCAGCCCTAGATCTCAGCTCCTTCCCGGGAGCCTGGAGCCTTCACCAGGGTTGGACGAGCAATCGGAGTACACGGTCTGCAGCAATATCCTCCATGTCTCTAAACCAGAGGCAGCGAGCACCCCACCTCCTGGGAGCCACATGGGCGGGGCGGGGGGGGAGGGAGGAGCATTCGTGCACACAAGACACAGGTCTCCCTGGGCTCCCACAAACACACACGGCAGAGCCATCAACACACAGAAGCTCACAAGCACAGCCCTGAGCCCTCGCTCCATCCCTGGTATATTGGTACATGCGTGCGCGCGCGCACACACACACACACACACACACACACTCCTTGACAGCATGCCATCTTGCTGTCATCTTTCCAGAAAGTAAGAGCAGAGGCAACAGAACTTTTTAGATAAAAGCTCATGTTCTGAAGCCAGACTGCCTGGGCTTGACTCCCAGGCTCCACCTCTTACCAGCTGTGTGACCTTAGGCAAATCATTAACCTCTCTGTGCATCTGATTCATCTTCAAAATGGAATAATAATAGCACCCAAACTCATAGGGTTTCTGTGAGGGTGAAATGAGTAAATGTCTCTAATGTGCACTTAGGAGACTATTAACGACTGCGACTATGCCTCGTAAGCTCAGCAAGTCAGATCTTATAACTGCATGGCTCTTGCAGAGGTCCAGGTTCTACATCTTATTTACCCTCAACCAGTTCACTGAACGCTTCTCTGCTGAGCAATCTGACATTTCGTCTTAAAACCTAGAGGGTCCCAAGCAAAATTCCCAAGCTCAGTCCATGTACCAATTGTGGGCTTTGTCAATGTGCTGCCCTGCTCTTACCAACTGCTTCCTGGGTTTTCCTTTGTGCGCAGGCTACGCCCTCAGTGCCCCCACATCTCTCATCCCCCCAATCAGGAATCAGAAAGAGCCTCAGTCAACCATTCCTAACACAGAATCTGTGCTCTTCCCCGGGGATGGAATGTCATGGTTTTTCCACCAGAGGAGGTACAATGTGTTTCTTCGCTGGACATCCTAAGAATGCCTGATTCTGGAGATATCTGGCATCCAAAAGGGACACGGAGCCCAAAGATTTCGGTTTAATTCTTTGGGCAAGTCACTTAGATCTCTCTGGGTCCCTGAGCTTGCTCTTCTGCAAAACAGGGACAGCATCACCTCTTCCCTAGGGTGGGGGAAAGGGTATAATGAAAAGATAGGACACTGTCTATTGCAATGCCCGGCACATAGCAGGCGCGCAGTGTGTCTGGAACACAGACTTCTGACCTCTGTTCCCATTGTAGGCAAAAGATGAGAGGAGATATGCGAACTGAGGTATTGTGCTGGCTTGGCCAAGCCGCCTGTTATGTTTAGCAAGATGATTAACTCTGTCAGGTGGTTAAAAAAGATTCAGGACACAGCCTGGGCAGGTTTTATCAGCTGGAAGTCAGAGCAGCCCTCTGTTCTGGGAGAGGGGGTGCATTCTGGACCCCTCTCGTTCCCCAGAATCGGGTTTACTTGGTCAAATCCCCTTCTCATGCCTCCTCCCAGAACTAGGCAGGAGGACCAAGGGAGGCCCCCCTGACACCGAGTGGGCCTGGCACGGCCACTTGTCCCACACACCCAGCCACACGGCTTTTGGACCAGCCTCCCCATCATGCCCACCCAAGCAGACAGCACATCCGTGGGAGGGCTGAGGGTGCAGCGCCCACCAGACCTGTGTGCGTATCACATGACAGCGTCACAAGGTGAGGAAACCACACCCTGCGACTACCTCATCCTTCTCACTGATCTGAAGCCCTGTGGTCGCCATAGCAACAGGCTCAGCTCAGCCTGCCAGGCGGGGCTGATGCAATCCTCAGCAGTGAGCAACTCCGATCCTCACCCGCGCGGCTCCCACTGGGGGCGGGTGAGTGGGCAGAGCAAGTGGAGAGGGAGGAGATGGGCGCACAGCCTGCAGGAACCTCTGCTTCCCCCAGTTCTGTTCCCAGCGCTGGATCTAAGGGATGAGGCCGTGAAGTGAGCAGTGGGTTCTCCTCCCATGTCCCATCTCCGAGGCCTTAGGAGACCTTGGGGAGGGGGAGACAGACGGTACCATGGGCTTCTCTACCCCCGCATGGCCCCTTCCCCACCAGCTGAGCACCCCCACTTCTCTGGGCCCACAGGCAGCCGGGCTCTTCAGAATTCAACAGGTGAATCTTTATCCTTCTCAGCTCAGTTGTGTTTTCTGCCTTATTTTCATTTAAGTGCCCACAAATCCCAGAACTCCCCTGCAAGCTAAGTCCCCGTGATACCACCAAGCCCCTGCCTCGCAGCTCTCTATCCCGCTCTGCAAGGGTCTCTTGCTGCCCTGGGGGGTCTTATTCAATCTGCACCGAGGACACACCAGCCAAGGGCCACCGACCTATTACAGCATCCATGTCCCCCAAGCTCATGGAACAAGCACTCAGAGAGGAGGAGGTCAGGTCACCCAGTGCCACCCATCCGCCCACCATGCACACACTGAGGAAACAGGGATGACAGCGTGGCAGTGCCACTGTCCTCCAGCCTCCCGGTGCCTACCCATGGATGCGGGGCTCTCCCTCCCAAGGCTTCTGTCCTGGTGAAGATGCCTCAGGTGCCAGGAATGCTTCCCTCCTGCGGCCCCGCTCCCTTCTCCAGCCCAACAGCCACGTCCCGCCCTGTGCTCCCTCCTACCTGGCCCACATCGAGGGCATCCACCCAATAGGAGCTGGGCCTCAGCACAAACAGGCGCTGCCCTGGGACCTTGCACCCCAGCGCCAGGCCGGCACTGGGAGGAGGAGGGAAAGCACACCTCCCCAGCTCCCTCCCCAGGTCCCCTTGGGAGCCAGTCACACTGGGCCCTCCCAGTGGTCACCCTAACAGATGGGGAAGTGATTAACTCCAGGGGCCACTTAGGAGATGGCACTCAGCTCTGGGGTGTCCTGGTAACGTGTCTTGCAGAGCCTCCAGGCCTGCTGAGAGCAGATGGGCAGAGCCGGTGAACTGTTAGGGCTGAGGTGGTTTTCTAGACACACAGATCGACGGAGTAGACTCCAGTGAGTCCAGAAATAAACTCCCCTATCCATGGTTAACTGGTTTTCAAACAAGGGTGCCAAGACCATTCAATGGGGAAAGAAGAGTCTTTTCAACAAATGGTGCTGGGACAACTGGATTGCCCCATGCAGAAGAATGCAGTTGAACCCGTCCTTTGCACCACATACAAAAATTAACTCAAAATGGGTCAAAGACGTAAATGTAAGAGTTAAAGCTACAAAACATGTGGAAGAAAACACAGGGGAAAATCTTCATGAGCTTGGGTTTGGCAAAGGAGTCATAGATATGACACAAAAAGCATGAGCAACAATAGAAAACATAGATAAATCACAAGTTATCAAAGTTAGAAACTTTTGTGCCTTCAAAGGACAATGTCAAAAAAGTGAAAAGACAACCCACAGAATGGGAGAAAAACATTGCAAACCATTTATCTGATAAGGGACTTGTATCTAGACTATATAAAGAAATCTTACAACTTTACAATGAAAAAAGAGACACCTAACCCAACTAAAAAACGGGCAAAGGATCTGAATAGGCATTTCTACGAGGCAGGTGAAGGCCGCTTTCCTTTATCCAACTGAAAGATAGATAACGTGCACCTGTTATGTACCAGGCACTGTGCTAGGTAACAGGGACATATCTGGGAGGGAAAACAAACTCTGCCTCTGTGCTCATGAGGCTGCCATGGGATGGACAGATAAGAAACCCATTGATTATATGCCCAGCACATGTATTGGCTCACTTAATCCTCACAATGAGGTAGGTACTCCCAGGGCTGGGTGTGGTAGCTCATGCCTGTAGTCCTAGCACTTTGGAAGGCCAAGGCGGGAGGACTGCTTGAGGCCAAGAGTTCCAGATCAACCTGAGCAAGAGTGAGATCCCTGTCCCTACAAGAAATAGAAAAATTAGCCAATAATGGGGATCCACACCTGTAGTCCCAGCTACTAAGGAGGCTGCGGCAGGGGGATTGCTCGAGCCCAGGAGTTTGAAGTTGCAGTGAGCTATGATGAGACCACTGTACTGCCTGGGTGACAAAGTGAGACCTTGTCTCAAAAAACAAAAACAAGATATGTACTCCTAGAGTTCTCATTTTATAGATGAGGAAACTGAGGCACAGAGAGGTTAGGTAACCAGCCCAAGACCACACAGCTAGTAAGTGGTGGGGCCGAGATTCACACTCAGGGCAGTCTGCTCCAGAGTCCATGTTCTGAATTATTACATTAAATTGAGCATTATCGAAGTGATTCATTCTGTTGAGGACCAGGGAGCTTCTTGGGGGAGGTGATGATAAGTGGGTTTGAAGGTCCTCATCAGGCAAGCAGTAAGGGAAGGTGACTTGCAGGGGCACAGAGCCAAGAATCAATGTGGAGCACTGAGGGCTCAGTGTTACTAGAGCTAAGGTGTGGGTACGAGGGGAAGGTGGAGCGAGTGACAGGCTGGAGAAGCCAGCAGGGCCAGGCCAGAGGCTGGAAAGCTGTACTAGGTAGCGGTACTCCTCCCAGAAAGCAATGGGGAGCATGGGAGGGTTTAAGCAGGAGGGGGCCTTGATCTGATGCTGGTTTTGGGAGCCATAAGGTGGCTAGGAGGGGGGGTGCCCAGGGAGGGGCTGACCAGCCGTGCCAGCCATGGGGGGCTGGGGAGAGATGCTGACTCAGTTGTATGTGGTGGACAACAGTGGCCTGGGAACATCCCATACCATCCTCCTCCTCACTGCACCCACGTCTATAACAAGAATAGGGTGGGTTGATGGGTGACCAGGCACTGCCGGCCCTGAGGGACAGAAGGAAAGGTGCTCCCTGCCGGGCTGTGCGTGCCTGGTGCCCGGGTGACCTCTAGTTCAGCTCCAACAATGTGATCCTCCCTAGGACAATGGGAGCCCCTAGGGGACCCGAACTGAGACACCATCACCACCAGCTGACACCAGAGGGAAGGTGAGGCTCTAAGATGCACACACCTTGTGGGGACGCCAGGCTCTGGCTGCAGCAGGCTCATGAAGGGGGCAGTTCCAAGATCTGAGGGGGAATCTGGGGCCAGGTGGCTGCTCCCTTCGCACAGGGTAACAGTGTCCTGTGAGAAAATAAACCTCTCTTCATGTCTGAAAAAAAAAAAAAAAGCCATCTCCTGAGTTTCTGGCTGAGTAACCGAGTGGAAGGTAGAGCCAAATGCTGCACTAAAAGCTTTATGTGCATTATCTTATTTAATCTTCTTAACGGTTACACGGCGAGTTCTATCATAATCCCCATTTTGTAGATGAGTAAATCAAGGCACAGGAAGGTTAAATAACTCACTCATAGCCACATGGCTAGCCAGTGGTGGGGCTGGGATCTGACCATTGGCAGCCTGAGTCCAGAACCAGCTCTTCTGTCCACTTCCAGCTCCCTTTTAACAAGTATTTTAACCTCGTTCCAACATAGCCATTGCATCCAGAGAGACTAGCAAAGAATTAGACCAATTTCAGGCCCCTGTGCACAGGCAGGCTCAGTAATAATAAAAGCCCACATTTACATAATAAATTAACTCATTGTATCCTCACGCCGCCCTGTAAGGTAGACACTATTATCCCCATTTTACAGATGAAGAAACTGAAGCACAGAAAGGTCAAGTGTCTTGCCCAAGGTCACACAGCTGTTGAGTGGCCAAGCTTAGAGCTCAGGCAGTCTGATCCCAGACACTACCCTCTCTCTTGCTACCTGACTAAATTAGTAATGCTACAGTACACATACTTGTAACATGCCCAGGGGGCTGGCCTCTCAGGCCACAGCCCATGAGATGCAACTACAAGGGCAAGGCCACAGCTAGGACAGGCCCCACAGGAGCAGGGAGAAGCTGACAGTCAGGACAGATGGAAGGCACGGTGGTCTTGTGCCAATGGATGTGTGAGAGCAGACAGCCCGGTAAGAACAGCGGGACCATGACCCATGCCTGCCTGCTGGGCACAGAGGTAGACCCTGATGGGGTGCTGAATTCAGCCCTGTGTTATTTCAAACTTCAGGTCAGCCCATTAATGGATCATGCAGTTTGGTGGCTCACCTTTTGGAATGGATTGAAAAGGAATACCTCACCTAACAAGGGTAGGTATTGTTTTCTGGAACTTGTTTCAAGTGTGTGTGTGTGTGTGTGTGTGTGTGTATGATGCATGTGCTGTGCTGCCGTGTAAATGATTTTCCTACTATGGATTTTGTCCCAAAGTGCAGAAGTAACATTATTACCACTAAATAAGTTGTAGTTTATTCCTACAATGAAATTCTAGGCAGCTTTGACAATGAATAATTTAGAGCTATAGGCAAGAAAAAAGATGAACCTCAAAAACATAATTTTAAGAAGACAAAGGCGAGTCACAGAAAAATATTTATACTGTGACTCTATTTATATAAATTGTAGTTATATAAATAACTAACTACACAGTTATATTATTTAGGAATATATAAACATTATTTATATAATTCATAAATATATAAATAGCAAAAGAAGAGGGAAAGCTGACCATGAAATTCAAGATAGTGGTTACATCTGTCTGCAGTGGGTGGCGGGGGCAGTGAGGGGGAGTATTATGGGTTGAACTGTGATCCCCGAGTAAGATATGTTGGAGTCCTAACCCCAGTGCCTCAGAATACGACCTAGAGGTAATCATGGTAAAATGAGGTCATCAGGGTGGGCCCCGATGCAGCATGACTTGTGTCTTTACACAAAGGGGAAATGGGGACACAGAGAGAAGGCCACATGAAGATAAAGGCAGAGATTGGGATAAATCCAGACCAACCATCAGTCATTCACTCAGTTGCTCACTCACCAAATATTCCTTACGTTTCAGGCACTGTTCCAGTGGCCAGAGGTATAATAGAGAAAAGACGAAATAGCTGCCCTGTGGAGCTGAGTTCATGCAACAACCACACCCTGAGTGCGTACGAGGCTCCGGGGAGGGAGGTGAAGCAGGTGACTCAGTCAGTGCCTGCCCCCAGGAGCCCACGTGTGGGTTAATAGTAATGTTACTGTTCTCTGTTGAAGAAGGCAGGGGAGGAGAGATGTAGTACATTTTAGAGCATTTTCCATTGTGAATTATTAAAACTTTTAACAGAGTCCCTGCAGCAAGAAGGAAACTTCAGTTATATGGAAATCTCTCATGGTGGGACACTTGTCCAGTGGAGATACTGTCACTTGATCAAGGTGTTGGTCGTTAACCTTTCCGTCTCGAGGAGCGCTGCTGCTGAGTGCCTTGGCTGCAAGAAAGGGACAGGTGGCAGCAGGTCTGTGCAGCCTTCTGTATGGACAATAAGGACTCCCGGCCCAGGTATACCCTCCCTTCTCAGGTACACAAGGGCTGACGATGCCTAACTCTCACTTCCTTCCAAACACCTACCCTGCGCTTTTCAGAAAACCCCAGTCATCCAGAAGTGAAGTCTTTTTAAAACTGGGCTGAGGATGCCTGTTAAGTCCTCTAACCATGCCCCACGCCACTGGCTGATAGTGGCCCATTCCCCTCTGAACCCCAAACCAGCCCTGTGAGGTGCATTTCACTGCTGAGCGGCTTATTAAGTGGCTTACCCGATGCCGCATAGACATTAAGTGGGAGCTCTGGGATTCAAATCCAGGCTTTGCAATTCTGCAATTTCTCCTTCCTTTACCCACTTTACCCACATATCCTCCAGAGGTTAGAGGCTCCCAGCAGAAGTGAGAATGTTAAAAGACTCAGGGTACTCGCGGGTACCCAGCGAGTGTTTATCAATAACAACAATTATCCCTTACTCTGGCATAAAACAGTATGGTTAACACATATGGTCAGCATTTGTCTTCTTAGTTGATTTTTACACAACCCCAGGACATACACAGGGCGGGTATTTGTAACACTTACTTTGCAGATAGGGAGAGATTCAGAGAGAATGATTGTACCTGGACACAGGCTAGTTTCCTGGAGCGTGCTCCTCCAGGTCCATTCTCCCTGCTTATCCACCCAGTTTTCTGCCCCAGCAGGAGACCAGAGGCACAAGGGGCATGAGGCTGGGGTATTCTGTCCCTGGCTCCTCCCGGTGGGCCACCCAGGCCGGATGCTCCATTGAAGGTTGCAGCCCCTGCCCAGAAGCCCTGACCACACGGCCTCTGTCTCCAGGTCTGGGAACCCCCACATCTGGTCCCCTCACCCTGCCCACGTTTTGGTCACGGTCTCGTTATGAGCTCTCCCCAGACTCCCCAGTGTGAGCATGCTCTCTGTTTCCCGAGGGATCCTGATGGATGCGGCAGTAAGTAACCAGGCTGGGGACTCTGGTCTCCTGATGGATGAACCAGGGCCTCTCTGAATCAAGGGGCAGGAAGAAAGGAAGATAGCAGAGAACTAGAAAGAGCTTGTAGCAGAGACAACAGGCAAAGCTCTTGGATCTCAAATTTCTCTTTGAGTTAACCCAATTTAATCTTAGGAACATGAGAAAAGACCACGATACTGAGAAGCTGGAGGCCCATCGTGGGAAAAGAGTTGGGGAAAACTTGGCATCTGGGCTTCAGGCCCAGCAGGGTCACCAGTGCTACCCACTTGAGCATTCTGCAAACTCTGATCTCTGGTCACAAGCTGGGAGCAGCACTGGGGCAGCCCTTTGTAGCTGTCCCACCTCTGTTTCTGGGACAGGCCTGGGGTGAGGACAGGTCGGCCTTGAGGGGAAGTTGCCGGCACCTGAGGCTCAGCTCACCCTGTCCCAAGGAGCCAGCCAAGACTCTGGGAAAAGGGAGGTGCCACCTGCTGGTTTCCAGACCTTCTTTCCCATTCATCCCCTTGGCATAAAAGCACCCAGGGTTGGTGCTGGAATGGCAGGTTTCCACCAGCCTTGTCCATGCCAGGAGCTCACTGTTGGGCTGCATGGCCAGACCCTGGTGGCAGAGAAGAGTAAGGAGGAGGGCTCTTCTCAAGGGGTGGGACAGTGGGAAGTAGATTTCCTTCCTCTGCTTTTAGATAGTTTCCTAATCCTCAATAACTCCATACATCCATTTTATAGTGAGGGAAAAATTCTATCCTGGAGAATCATGAAAATTCTCAAGAAGGAAGACATCACATTGTAGCATAATTCTTTGTGAATTACTAAGTCTGAAATGGACCAGGCATTAGGATTTGCAGGGGAGGACTTCAGACAGGCCTGGAAGCCGGGCCTTTTAGGGATGCTCAATTCAAGGATGTTCTCCGTGAACACTCTGGGATGTGGTGGGGTTGTTTGCACCTGGAACAGGCTGACACAGGACCAGTGTCTCCAGGACAGCGAGGGGGTGGTGGGCAGGAAGATATAAACCCCAGTGTGAGCTCCTCATGCCTGGCTGAACCCTCTGGCTATGAAGTCACATCTCCTCTGGGAGCAGACTGCATTATCACCTGCCTTGTGAGATCATCCCTGTGGGTTGCCATGTCCTTGACCTTAAAGAAACTGTGTGTCCATTAACTGCAGCAACTGGTAAGCAAGATGCACCGGAGGGGCCTGGCTAAGAGCAAGAACGTTAATTTCTTGCTCATTACAGATGAGAAAACTGAGGCACAAATTAGTACATTTGTAAATTAGTATTAATAAATTTGTGCCTCAGTGTTCTCATCTGTATAGTGGAGATAATAAGCTTGTTCATGGGATGATTAAAAGAATAAGGGAGTTAACATACATAAAGTACTCGGAAGAGTGTGGGACACACAGCAAGTGCTAGGTTAATGTAGCTGTTATCACTTGCCTCTTTCCATTAATCACATCATTATTTTTGTGTGTTGACTTTCTAAAAACAATCTCAGTATTTCTGTGACAACTCCACAGAAACTTTTCCTCGGCTTGGCCTCTGGGTGCCAGGGGGTGGCACAAAGGAAAGAAGAAAGTAACGAAATGAGCAAGGAACATCTATCGAGATGGGACTCTTGCAGTGTTCCATACACACCACTTAATTCAGTGGTAGAAGCACCAGATAAAATGCAGGACACCCAGTTAATACGAACTGTGGATGAGCAACAAATAAGTTTTTAATGTAAGTACATCCCAAATTTTGCACGGGATATACGTAAAACATATTTCCTTGTTTATCTAAAATTCCAATTTAACTGGGCACCCTATATTTATCCAGTAACCCTTTAGGTAGGGTTGATAAAGTTGTTCCCACTCTATAGGTGAGGAAAATGAAGCTCACAAGAGGTTAAGTTGTCCGAGATAACAACAGTCCAAGACGATACTCAAAGGCCATGTTCCCAGTTCCCTGTTAGTGGCACCCTGCACCGCCTCCCTCCCACTGCACCCCTCCTCTAGAAGAGGGAACAGGCCTGGAGCCGGTGATGAGAACCTGCCCCTCGTGCCCTGGAGGGGGTGCAGGAAGAGCCGTTTTCTCCCAGAGAGAGGGAGCTACTGCTCCTCCAAAACCAGTGCCCAGGAAGCCTTCCTGGGCGGGTGGCCTGGGTAGGAGGTGCCCGAGAGGGCTGCAGTCAGCCAGGGTGGCACCCACAGCCCTTCCGGGAGCTGCCTCTGCCTGGGGTTGGAACCTGGAGGCAAAAAGCCCAGGAGAAAACTTAGGAAGCTCCAGAGGAAACCCCTCAGGAAGTCCTGAAATAGTTCCACAGCCAAGAGAGAAAACTTGCAAGTGAGAGCAGCCGTGACAGCGCCCCGGCCTCTCCGAGTCCAGGGCCCAGACCCCAGCGCCTCCCCGGAGCCCCCGCGGACGGCCTTCCCTGGGAGGGCCCTGCCTCTGCTCTCCCAGACTCCAAGGTGGGGCTTCACTTCCGTCATTCTCAGCTCTATTTTTATTCAAAGGTGGCAAGGAACAGCAAATGTTCAAAGCAGAACAATCGAGTCACCTGATTCCGTGTCTCTGGGACCATGGCTGACCTTTGCTGGGAGGGGGGCATCTAGGTCTAGAGCCCACTCCCCAGTCAATGATTACCCCAGGAGGTAACACTCAGCCTCCTCTTCACCTGGCTGAGAAAGGCCAAAGGGTGTCCCTCCAGGCAAAGGAACAGCATGTGCACAAGGCACCAAACTATGACCTGGCCTGGTGTGTCTGGGGAGCTGTGAGGAATTCGGTGGGGCTGGAGGGTGGGGAGTGCGGTAGGAGCACCAGGAGGTGAGGCTGCGGCTACGGATGGGTTGGAGCCAGTCTCTGCAAAGGCCCCCACCCTATGCTAAGAGTTTAGACTTTATCCTCCCTTGGAAGATGCTAGACTGGCCAGTGACTGAATCAGGCTCAGAGGACGGATGCTGCAGGAGTGTGGCAGCAATGGGGGCTTGTGAGAAATGCAGAGTCACAAGCCCCGGATCTGCTGAATCAGAATCTGCATTTCCACCATGAGAGACTTTAAACAAGGGGGTGGGGTGTATTTCCACAGTGTGTTTCCCCAGGTTAATCTACTATGGTCTAGGCAAACCCTGACTTGTGGCTGGGGCAGAGAGAGGGTCCCTGCTTTGATCTCTCCAATATCCTTTTCCGATTGCCCTTCTGCCCTCCTCACGCCCAGCTCTATCTCTCCCTGGACCCTCCCTGCTCCACGATTCCCTGAGGTGGCCCTGGTGCCCCGGAGCACTGCCTTTCTTCATACCCCTTGACCAACACAAAGCATTTCCCAAGCTCCCACTTGCTCAGTGTTACGGGAAAGGGAGAACCATGCAGTGGTTAAGTGTCAGTCCCCAAATGGGACTAGGCAAGTAGAGGAGCTTTTCAAACATACAGATGCCTGCGCCCCACCCTGAGGTCTCATTCCAAAGGACCTGGCATTTGGGTACCTCTGGCAAAGGGCACAGGCTGGGGCATCCAGACAGATCTGGGTTTTGTGCCCTTAGGGAAGACTTGGGAAAAGTTTCCTCATCCATAAAACAGGATTAAAATGGTTAAGACCTCAGCAGGTTGTGGAAGAGTAAATGGGATATCTTTTGTAAAGTGCACAGGAAATGTCTGGCACCCTATAAATGGCAGCCTTTGTTATTATTCTTCATGCCTCTAAGGAGTTTAGAATCTGGCAGAGAAGAAATGACAACTGGCATGAAACACTATATAGCAAAACACTATAAAACAATAGATAAGAAAGTGCTAAGTGACAAATGGCCCAGAGCAAGTAGCATTAGGGATTCTGAACTGGGGAATCTTACTAAAAGGCCTGGAGGGCTTCCTGGAGACAGCGGTAGCTGAGCTGAGGCTGGTTAAGAGCTCACCACCACACAGAGGTTTGGTGCAGCTCGGTGAGGGGCCTCACTGGCGGGAGGAGGGCGGTGTGCTGGGAAGCTGGAAAATCAGAATGGATAACAGAGGGCCCCCGGCCTGCGCATCTTGAAGGTGGTTTGGATCAAATGTGGTGGGAAAGGAAATGCCACACTGAAGGTTTCCGGGCAAAGGAGAGGCAGATGAAATGGCTTTAGCACAGCTACAGCCAACTGGAAAGGGGGTGGGAGCCTTCACTCAGCGAGGGGGCTTGAGGATACTGCAGGCATCCGCTACAAGGGCCTGGCTATGGTGGCTGCTGACCAGCTATGACGGGGTCGTCAGGCTAGAAACAGCTCTTCTGACAACAAATTGTGTTTCACCCTTCCTTTCTGGGAGCAGGAGATGAAATCAGCTCCTGCCTTTGCTCTCAGGAGGCTCCACACTCAGAGATGGCACATGGTGCCCGCTGGTCCACCCAGGCCTCCCGAGGGGGGAACACTGGGTCAGGAGCTGCCACGGGGTCTGCAAAATGATTGCAGGCTTAAATCAAAGGAAAGTGGCTGTTCCACATGGCTGGGTGGCACGCCAGCTGGTCTCATCAACCCTCTCAGTGATGCACTGGAAAAGTAACAACCAAGGCTTTCTGCTCCATTAACACCAAAGTTGGCCCTTCAGGGAGAAAATGGGGGTAGGGAGGCCGTGGGTTTCATCTAGACAGGGGCGCTCACAAAGGCCAGCTGTTCGAGCTGCCCTCAGGACGGGGGTGGGCAGAGGAGGGCAGAAGAGACCTTGTGTGCCCCCTATGGCAAAAGTCACCAGCAGAGGCCAATCACAATGGCTACCCTCTTCTCATCCTTAAAATGAGGGTAACAACCTTTCCCAGGTTTCCTGTGAGGATGAAATGTGGTCATGAACGTGAGAACACTAGCTCAAGTCTGGTACCCATTAGGTGTCCAATCAATTGCTTTGTTATTTTCATTTTCATTGGGAAATGGGCTCCGAAGAGAGATGTGTCAGGGGTTGCTTTTCATCTGGCCAGAATCCAGAGCTACAGAACAGTTTGACTTGGCTCAGGGTCCCAGCCAAAGGGGGATCTGCTAAGGTATAAGCCCACAAGGCACAGGCTTCTCCCCCCGACCCTCAATGGCCTCTCAGCGGGGGACCCTCTGAGCTTGGAGGCCATAGTGGGTATGGGGAGTGGGGCCAAAGGATCCACAACAAGCACCCCATCATTAACATGCTGTGCGTGGGTGAGTTCAAACACAGCTGCTGGATCTGCAGCCCAACCAGCCCTGGGCCTCAGCAAAGGACCCTGGTGCTCAGTGGCCTGATTTATGGCTGAGGGCTCTTTTTATTTTCCTCTTGAAACTGTGGAGGTGAATTTTAAAAGGCCCGAGAGCAGGGCCAGCGCGCTTAGGCTCTGCCAAGTCCTCTCTTCTTCCCAGTCCCCACTTCCTTGCTCCGACCCCACTCTGCTCTGGAAACTGGGCACTAGTTATACCCCACCCTTCCCCCAAAGTCTATTTTCTCTCTCTTTTTCTCTATCAGCACCTCTTGCCAATAATCCCAGGAACAACATATATGGGCTGGCATATGGGCTCCAAGTGCTTATATGCAGAGATTTCCTTAGGACCACCCAACAGGAAGGGGCAGCACCATGGGTGGGTGCTTACGGGATACCTGGGGGCAGAGAGCTGCCCCCATACAATGGGGGAGCCAAGACGTGGTCTTCACAACCGTCACTGTAGCTAGAGAGATGAACCAGATCAATAAACCTCAGTGAAATACCAGCTGCCAAGGGGCCCTCACTGGCACTGCTGTGAAGGGCCAGGGAGCGTGGGAGAAAGAGCACAGTTTAGAGTCGAGCCAACCTGGTACTCAATTCCTGGCCTGCAGTCTGGCTCTATGACCTTGAATTAATTCTTAACTTCCCTGAGCCCCAGTTCCCTTTCTATAAAATAGAGATAATAATTCCAGCCTCATAAGATGGGGGCTGCTGAGCCCTGGTGATGACAGGTGTGAAGTGCCTGGGCCAGTGCTGACACACAGTAGGTACTCAATTGGTCCTGGCTTTAATCATTACTGCTGTTGGAAGCTAAATGGGCCATAAAGCCAGAGAGAGATCAGATTTGACCCACTTCAAACCAGAAGACCTTCAGCAACAACTTAACCTCTCAGGGCCTCAGTTTTCTCATCTATAAAACAGGGGGCTGACAACAGGTCCCCTTCTTGGGTTGTCAGGATAATGTGGGAAGTACCTAGCCCAGCATCTGGCACACAGTAGGGCTGATTAAATGGTACATTTCTCTTCTATTCTTTCTTGATCAAATGGAAAAATCTAATTTCTATGAACGCAGCAGGACAGATGGGTCCAGTGATTCTGGAAGATGCAAGGATGCAGTTTCTATGTACCTCTGTAGGACACAGACACATTTCCCAAAGAGGTCCCCGTTTGAGTGCCATCACATAGCACACACCACCACCCTGCCCCCAGAACTCTCATAGAGGGGTCTTTCTCCTAAAAGTGCACCCTTTGGGTAAGGGAGAGACTCACTCAAAAAGATGGCCCACGAGCTGTCTGGGCCCAGGGTAACATGCAGCTGGACAGGGTAGCCACAACTGAGAAAATCAATTGCTGCTGTGGGGAGGAGATGTTCCCGTTCCCCAGCCAGAGAAATAACTGGGCTTAATTACACAGCATCTTTGGTCCCCATAATCTTGATCCATTAAACCCTTGCCGCTGCCCAGGAGGCAATGCCCAGGAGGAAGGGGTTAGCCAAGCACACTAATAGGATCAGCCCTCCAATCCCATGAAGGAAATTATGGTCACATCCTTCCCTAATAGCCCTGAATAAACCCACAGATCCCCAGTCAATACTGGGCTTTTCTAGGCAGCCCCACTCCACCGACAGCCAAGCCGCCCAGAGTGACGAGGACTCTGAGCTCTTTTGGCACTCACTGGTCTACCTGAGGCCTCCCAGCCACCCACCCCCTTCTGGAGACCTTGCTCACTTTAGGCAAAATGTTGGATCACACCTGCCATATCTACCTGTAATCTAGAGGGACATGAAGACATCAGAAATGAAGGCAGAGACAAGAAAGAAGGGAGTGGCACCTGGTCACTCAGCTCCCCATGGAGCCCATCCTCTCTGGCCCCCTCTACCGAAGACCAGGCTGACCCTGACATTTTCTGTGTGGCCAGTAAACCCATGTTCATCTTTTGTTCTGGTGTGTGGTGAGGAAGGAAGGGCAGGAGGAGAAGAGGGAATACAGCATGGGAGTGCAAAGCCGAGGGAGAGGCCCAAATCAGGTCTGAATCTGGGGACCAAGAACTGGCTGCCCCACCCGCAGGTGGTCATGGTACCAGCTGGCCCCACCTCACAAGGCTCTCCGTCAGATGCCTCAGGCAGGGGGAGGGCTGGGCTTTAGCCCCAACCCCCATCTGGGGTGCATTCTGTGGTCTGCCTGCTGCCCAGATTGCATTCTTCTTCCCCATTCACAGGGTCTGGATCACATTCTCCCCAAGCTTCAGGGACCAGTGGAACACGCCCCCTGCCATCCAGGTGCACCCATGTGTCCAACTGACCATATCTTGCCCTAAAAGATACAGCCTCCTCTATCGCAGCTCTAGAGACAGGTGAGCCCGCAGGCCTCTTCCACGGGTACAAGCAGTCACTCAGACCCTGCAGGTAGAAAGTATCGGGGTTGGGTACTCTAACCCCCAAGCATCACCTTAGCCTACCACTGGCATGGGCCTGGCAGGAGGCAAAGGACCTGGGGTTGTCTTGAGGCTGCCTCGTTCCAGGCTTGCCCCAAAGGGCTCAAGCTGAGCCAGACAGCTGCAGCACAAACACTGGCAGTGAAGCCTTCCAACCACAAGCCCTCGCAAAGCGCAGACTCCCTCGGGGGTCTCTGACTACACTACAAGCTACTACAATTACCAAATCCACACACCAGGAAACTTGTGAATGGGCCAGCTAACAGGTTTCTGGGATTTCTGTTGGAGTTAGGAGTTAAAGGAGATAGGAACCCAGAAGTTTTCTTTTCCCTCACATATTCATGCAACTGAAAACTATCTCGTGCGGCACTGGGCTAGGCACCACCTAGAAAACTGGTCCAGTACTATTCCTGCCCGGCCCCTCACCCCCTTTCCAGTCCCTTCCAAGCTCATCTGCAAGCCTTTCACAGATCCCTGTTCAATGATGAGGGCCGTGACGAGCTGGACAGCTGAGCATGTCAATAGCACTCATCTTCAAAGCACTTTATAAACATTAATTAATCCACACGACACCCATGAGAGACATCATAGCTTCACTTTACAGAGGAGTGGGCATAAAGAAGGTACCAGAATTGTCCCAGAAAGCAGATCATATCTCAGGAGGGCCCACGTCTTCTACCCCCAAGAGTGAGGCAGGATTTTCTCACCATTCCCCCATCCTGTGTCCCCCTAACAGCATTTTCTAGCTAATTCTCCACAGATTTCTTCCTTTTCCCAAAGAACAATAACAGCAACAGTCACAACAACAACAAATTAAGTTTCTCTGAGTAGAAGACTTAATTCTTCTGCCAGCCCCACCTCTGAGACTCCAGCAGCCATGACAATTACGGGCTGCTGTTCACAAAAAGGAATCAATTACTGGGGCTATTCAGAGACAAGAAAGCATCGGTCAGCCGGTGTTCACTAGCACATCAGGGGCGACCCGATGCAGCTGGGGCCAGCGAGTTGCTCTGATCAAACTCACCCGATCTGTCAGGACAGCGGCTTGGTCCTTGGTGTAGCTAATGTAGGACTGAGATGAAAGACTGAGGCAGGGTCATGACCACCTGGAGATAGGTCTGTATCCTCACAGCCCCAAATACTTCCCTGGCCCATGCATGGGGCACTGAGTCTATAAAGGGCATGAAAATATCACAAGAGACCAAAATATCCCTTGGAAATATTGCTTGGGGTAAGAGAAGTTGGCTCTAAAAGGCAGGCTGTAGTACCAACAGATGGTCACGTTCTGTCTTCTACAAGGTCCAAGAAACTGCATGCTTTTGATTGGCTCAGTAGGGTAGGTATGTTTGGGACCAGAACTGAATTGCTTGCGACCAAAAAAAAAAAAAGAGGCTGAAATAGCAAAGGCAGAGAGCTGAAATGCAACCCTCTGCCTCTCTTCTAAATAAATCCTGAACACACAATTTAAAGACTTTCCCTTGAAGAGGGGCCAGATTGTTAGCCTGCCTGGGGCACACATAGGTCTCAATCTAGGTCTTGCTCAGAGGGCTGTCTCCACTCCAAGGGACAGAGAAAGTTTCAGAGCCGCTACCCATCTTGGGGGCACGCCACAGAATTTAATTGAATGTAGTCTAATCCCACGATATAGACAAAAACAAAAAGAAAGTGGTAAGTGTTTAGTGGAAGGGCGGTGAAAGACACAGAGGAGTTAAGATAATGAAGAAAACAGCCCCGAAGAGTCACACCAGCCCCAGGGAAAGAACCTAGGCAAGGTACTGAGGGGTTGAAACTGACATTATTACATCAGTGCAGGAAAATGAGTGGCACAGAGACAGGAATTTGGGGTGGCTGGAACCGTTATCTGCCACTCCAGTTTGTCTGAGGCAAAGGACCCTGTTCTGGTCGGTCCCAGCTCACACTGGCAGCTGGGACCCAACCCATCTCCTTGAGTCAGACACATCAACATGACCCCAGCCCTTCAGAACTTCCACCACAGGGGAGAGAGGGGACTGGCTGCCTACCCCTTATCAAATGACCATCACCCTGTGATGGAAGTGGGCATGCACGCTCCTCCCGGCACAGACGCTAAAGCCAGAAAGAATAAGCTGACAACTCCAAAGGCAAGAAGTGTGTAGGGACAGGGCTGGTTGGCAGGCTGGCACCTGAGCAGTAGAGAACCACTGGCCTCAGTGGACTCAGACAGAGCCTCAGCCATCCCCACCTGGGCTCCTGGCCCAGTCCCCAGGTGCTGCAAGAGGCACAGGACAGGTTGGGGTCAGAGTCATTGAAAGCCACTTACCCTGCTGGACCATTTCAGGGAGAACTCTGCGACAGAGGTCCAGAGAGACAGATGTCCTCCATTGCATGACATCGCAAGGCCTGAATAAGCTCAGACATATCCAGTGACACTCAGAGTCCTCCTCACCTCTCTAGGGTATGATCTGAATTCCAGCTCTGTCACTGATCAGGTTTGTGGCCTTGGATAAATGATTTGTGCTAAGCCCCTGTTTCTTAACCTGTAAGAGTTGCAAAGTTGTGATGCTTGGAGGGAACGGACAAAGTACCTACCACAGGGCCTGGCATGCGGTAGGTACTCAGGAGAGGCAATTATCACTGTTACCAGCAGCGACACTTAGGAGGCACCTCTATCACAGAGTCATTCACATCTTTAAGTCACGCTGGCTGCCCTGTGCCCTGGGTGTACCCCCTCGACAATTCCTGATGGATCTGGCACTTGTGGGGACTTGCCACCCCAGGATTGTGAGCCTTGCAAGCAAACAGCTTCCCAAGAGGCAGAGGAACTTCCTCTGGGAGCCACAAAACCATGCTGCCAGGCAAATGACAGCCCGGGTATTTGTTTTAATTTAGGCTCTTGTCAAGAGGAAACTTGATGGCTAACAGCCCAAACATGACTGTACAGCACCTCCCCAGGAAGCCTCATGCTACGGCTCTCAAAGAAGCTGTTTTGAAGAGGGAGGCAGGGACTCCTCACACTGCTGCCAAGTCCGTGCCCCCTCCCATCCCATCCCCCAGGCTGCTCCAGGAGCCCAGAGGCCAGGGCAGCAGCAGTAGGGAGACAGCTCAGATACCAGCCTGCCCGAGTCAGGGCTGGTTAGCAGTACCCCCTAAGACGCCCTTGGCCTCATTCCCTTTTCCCCTAATTTCCTTTTCCCGGCATTCCTCTGGTCAGGAATGTCCAAGGCGGCCTCAGGCAATTTTGCTTCTCTGCTCCAGGCTCCAGAGGAGAGGGGTTGGGTGGGGAAGACTTGGAAATGATCTGGTTGGGGAATCTTCTTCAGCAATGAACAGAAAGCCAGAGACAGGTTTCCACTGGATTCCATGCTTTGGGAAATAGGAAAACCAGTACTGGGTTTTGCAAAGAGCCAGAAATATTCAGGAACACAAGCAGCATGTGAATATGAGGCATTGTTATGACTGTTATTTGCAAGAGCACAGCTACGAGAAGGTCACTAATCCTTCCTTTGGGTCAGGAGCTGATCTACATCAGGGCTCAGAACAGATGTGTGCCCCCATTCACACAGACACACGTGCATACACACGCCACACAGCCATGGGCCTGACCTCCACCCGACGACGCTGGCCTCTGCCTGGGAAGGAGCAGATGGAGTGGCTGCGCTTGGCGCAGGACCCACGCTCAGGGGATCCAGCTTTGCCCCTTTGATGTTGAAAAAACAAAGCAGAATGAACCATCGCTAGGAGAGCTCCTGGGGGGAGGAGAGGAAGGAAAGTGGGATGGAGGAGAAGGGGGAGGGAAAAGAAGATAGGGGGAAGGAAGAGGACCCAAGGGGATGCAGAGGTCAGAGGCTGAAAGTTGAGCACTACAGAGCCTCCAGGGCAAGACCTTGGGGCTCAAGGCAACATCCTTTTCCACCCCCACCTCAAAATATGACTGTTATCAAGGAACTTGAGCTAGGTTAACCCTTAAAAATGCCTTTGTCCCATGGCATCCAGTGTCTAGAACCAGAACCTGGCTGCACTTGCCTCCCCCAACTCCTATAATACATCAGAACTCCGGGCTGAGAGAGGTTGCAAGAGAGAGCAGGAGGGTCCCACTCAAGTGGATCAGGAAGGGTGAAATCCACTCACTATCTTTCTCAGGGGCCAGTAGGACCCTCTTTCTACATCACCGAAAGCATCTAGGGAAGGCATCTCAAGGGAGGGGTGGGGAGTAGGGGCAGGGGCGTTTCAGCCACCTAAGCAAGGCGGCGTGAGGGTGGGGGGGGGCTCACGGTTTAGCCCAAGACCCCAGGAAGTACCGGTGATCAGTTACACATCCCCCCTCACACCCCCCCTTGGCCGTGCAAGAGCAATCACATGCTCGCAGCAGATTTGGGAGCGAGGGGGTGGAGAACCGGAGGTTGTTTTTTTTTTTTCTTTTTTGGAGGTGGTGGTGGTGATGAGGGTGGGGGTGGTGATGAGGCTGGCAGGAAAGATTGCTGAGCCCGGGATTTTAGCTCCTTCATCCAATGGTCCCCACAGAAATCTGTACCTGCAGTCTCCTTTCCCACCCGATCCCACTCCCGCCACCCCAAACCACACAGCGGGCTAAGGATGTCCCTGAGGTGGCAAACTCGGGTGCCAAGGACTTTTCCCAAAATGACCGTTCTGCTCCAGTGCGGACAGAGAAGCTGCCAGTCTGGGAACCGAGGCAGCACCCTAAAAGGACTCACCCCTCTTCCTGAGGGTTTGGGAATGCCGGGTTACACAACAGGTGGGAGGGGGTGACACAGCTCTCTTGGCCCCGTCGGCCCACGGCCCCCCGCCCACCCACCTGAAGTCCGCTCGGGAACCCCATCTGCGGTCGATCGCGGGAGGCCCCACGCCGCTCCCGACCGCTGGGCACCTGGCCAGCACAGCGCGCAGCCCCCCGCCCGCGCGGCTCCCACGCAAGCCCCGCACCTCGAGACCCGGGGCCGTCGGGGCTCCGCGGGCCCGCTCCCGCCCGGCCTCCCGGGCCCCAGCGCACACGTACTGCTGTAGAGGGTGTCGATCCAGGACAGGCGCGGCAGGCCCCGGTGGCTGAGCGGCTCCATGCCCGCAGCTCCGCGGCGGCAGCGGCGGCGGCTCCGTCAGATCGGAAACCAGACCCTCATCTCACAACAAAGGAGGGAGGGCGCGGGCGGGGAGCCGGGAGGGGCGGCCGGCTCCGGAGGCCGAAGTTGCCGAGCGCGGGGTGGAGGCTGGGGAGGCAGGGAAACAGGTAGCAGGGAGGAGCGAGCCCGAGCTGCCGGGGGAGGAGGCGAGGGCGGGCGGGGGCAGCCGGGCGCCCCCGGGAAGCCTTCCGGCCACTGCGGCCGCGGCGAGCACCGCGGCGGATCCCGGAGCCGCGGCCCCGCAGCCGGCCCGCCAACTAGCAACTTCCCGGGGGCTGCGCGGCGCCCAGAGGCGGGGGGTGGAGGCCGCGACCAATCGGCGCGAGGCTCCGGCGCGCCCCCACCCCTAGCTGCAGCACGCCTCCGGACCCGGGTGCGGGGTGTGGGGGGCAGCGCCGTGCCCCACCGACGCCCAGGCCAGAGGGGCTCCAGCGGTACGCGAGGAGTGGTCCCGCGGGGATCTCCGGGCTGCGGCGCAGACCCGGGCTCCCCCTCCTCCCCTCGCTGGGCTCAGCAGAATTCTGGCAATCCGCAGACTAGGTGCCGCGAGGAGACCTATGGGCCCGCAGGGTGACATCACCTGCCACCCCAGGATCTCTAAGCGCAGTTTCGGGTGCCGGTGCGGCTGCCAGGCCCCTCCCCTAGACAAGCCTGGGAGGCGGCGCTGACGGGGTTAAGGTCCTGAGCGCCGCGGGAAGGCTCAGCTGCCGGGTACGCTTTCCTTCCAAACCTCAACAGAGCCTCAACCATTTAAACACCCTTGACCTTAGAGCGCGCCAGTTCCTGCCCTACACACCAGGGGGCGAAGGTCAACGAGGGGCTGAGGAGGAAGGGCAGTCTCCAATACGCCCCTTCTGGGCGGGAGGACAAACTGGGGTACAGGAGAAGCTTCAGGGTGTCCACTGGATCCCCCACCCCGGGTCCCTCTCGGGGATGCCTAGCCGCAGCCCAGGGGGCCCAGCAGGTATACATGATCCGTACAGGTTGAGGGAAGTCTGGGGTCAAGATGCCTCTGAGAATAGAACCTTTAGAAGCAAAATTCCTTCTAACAAAGACCCCTTCCCCTAAGGGCAGTGAGGAGATTGGGGGGTCCTTATGCCTGTCCCCTGTGTGCTAGTTCTATGGGACCCTCGGCAACTTTCCCATAGATCAGGTCTTGCAGACCTCCTCAGAGCGGGGTCAGTGGGGCCTGCCAGGGAGCCCTGTACTGAGCCACCTATTTATCTCAGACAGTGACATTTCTGATAGTGGAGCAGTCCTCAGCCCACCCCATCCCCAGGAAGTTAAGGGCAAAACCGTCATGGGACCCATCTCTACAGAGGCCTATAGGAAGGTCTCCGTGGAGGGCAGTGTTGTCAGCATCTACAGAACACTGTGTGTGTGTGTGGGGCGGGGGGTCCTCATCATTCCAAACAGCCACAGATCAAGTTCTTAAGCGGAGAAGCAGACCCTCACTCATGATGCTGAGAGGAAGCCTGTGCCCAGCCCCTCGAGCTGCTAGGGCAGAGGCCTCTGCAGCTGCCCAAGAGGAGATGGTGGCCACCAGCTCATGGCAGGTTGGGTGAGCCCCTGGGAGGTGCAGGGGGAGATGCTCTGGGGTCTGGAAGCCTCTACAGGTGGCTGCAGCAGATGCTTTTCAACATTAGCCTCTTCCTAAGTCTACTAGGCTCTCCGCGACCCCAACCAACCCTCCTGGCTCAGGCACTGGCTCCGCCTCTACCTGCCCCTCCCTGCTCAGCTGTCGCCCTCCCACTGTCCCTGACTCGCACATAAGATAGGGAGGACCGAACAGGCACCTGGAGCTTGGCATGGAGGGGGGCGTGCATCTCCAATGAGATGCTCCAGAAATAGAGCTCCGGCATGGGAGAGGGAACAAGCAGGCTCTCCGAGGAACAGATGGAGGATGGTGAGGCCAGAGGGGCAGAGAAGGGCAAGGGCTTCTCTTCTTCCCACATGGAGCTCTCTGAAGGCACAGAACCCAGGAGAGAGGTGGAAACAGGAGCATGAGCTGCAGCCACCAGCAGCCACCAGCCCAGGGAGGCAGCAGCACTGTCCCCTGCCCAATGACAACAACAACAACCAAGAGAGCCTGGGCCCTCTCCCCACATTGTGGGGGGTTTTCCTGACGGCCACATCCGGTGCTGACTGCGAGGAAGCCATGGATGTATGTTTCTGTGTGAGTCACATACATTTGCATACATTTTACATTTTTATCTACAAAGGCTTGAACACTATTTTCGGCATCTTTCAAGCTAAAATGTTGCAGTTGCTCTCCTTAGCTTTGCTGTAATTTGCTTTTTCGTACATTCTGTTTAATCCTGCCATGGACCTTCCACTCCACACACAATATTGGGTAGAGGGAGAGATGAATCTCGGAGGCCGTAAAGAGGAAGACTTCTAATAGCTAACATCGAATGCCTACTGTGTGCCCGGCTTGGGTTTCAGTGCTTTGTTCACAGGAATTATCTCACTGTGAACATCACTGTTATCTTAGTTTTCTCCATTTCCCAGATGAGAAAACAGAGGCACTGAGCAGCTAAGTAACCCACCTGGACAAGTTAAGTGGGGGCTGGGACTTGAACCCAGGCAGTCTGTTTGTGCTCTTAAATGCCAAGCATGCTGCCTGCACTGCCAGCTGACTGGTGAACGCAGGATTCCAGGTCAAAGGTCCCTGGAAATCTTCGTTGGTCTGTGGGTTAGAGATCACCTTCTAGGAAACCCTGCACCAGCCCTCTTCCATCTCCGGATGTCTATATCAGACACATGTGTCTTGGGAAAGGGCAGTTACTTCAAGATTCCCTTGATGCCTTTATTGGACCGTCTCCAGTAGATGTTAACACTGCACGGCCTGATTCTAATGTTGGCCATAGAGACAGTATGTGGGCCCTTGAATACCACGGTGATTTGGGACTGGAACAGAAGCCTCCAGATCCCTGGCACTGAGGACACGTAGGAGGTTGGGGAGACCTAACACCATGCCCTGGGAAAGAAGGAGTTACAGAGTCATTGTCATTTGTACTTTGCCAAAGGTGATGCTACCCTGAAGTGCTCTTAATCCCAGCCATCAGCCCCAATCTGTCAGAGCAGCAGGGAGGTGTTCTTGTAGACAGACCTCCCTGATTCAGCTAAGTACAGATTTGGACCAGCCCATGCTCCCCCAGGCACTGAGTCTGCATCCATCACACCGCCTCCCCCGAGTGCTCTCTAACCATTCCCTGTCCAGTCCATGGGGCCAAACTGGATATCTTTACTTTTCTTCCTGTCTCACATTAGCAACTCAGCTCCATCATGCATGATAGGAAGGCCCCAGGAGTCCCTGCATCCTTGACCATGCAGAGGTCACCGCTGGTGAAAAGGCTGTGTTCCCTGGCAGGGGCCAGGCAGGGAACACCAGTGCGTACAGAGGCTGGATGCACAAATGGTGGGAGAGGGGGAAGAGGAGCCCTCCACATTCAATTGAAAACAGACTGTGATGACCAAAAAACCAAGAGTTTGCACCCTCCCTGGCAGATTAGCTCTTTCAAAGTTGGGATTGCATCTTTTTCATTGCAGCACACCCAGTGCTCAGCTCAGTGGATGAATGAGGCCCGGATAGGCCTCCAAAGCATCTATAACTGTACTGTGCCCCCAGGTGAGTGCTTTTTCTGCCAAAAGCCCAACATGCATTACTGGCAGACTGGCATCCAATAAAGCATGTTGAATAAATGAAATTAATGACAACTAGCATTTACTGAGTGTTGCTTAGGTGCCAGGCACTGCTCTGTGTGCTTTACATAGGTTATTTCACCCAGTCCTCACAATAGGCCAATCTACTATCACGTCCATTTTAAAGAAGAAGAAATTTAGGTGCAGAAGGGCTAAGCCATTGGCTGGCTAGCAGATAGCGACACCTGGAAATGAACCGAATCTGAATCCAGAATTCACTTGCATAATCTCTGTATTGGGCTGCAATGAGTGAACAAATGAATAAACAGAATGAAGTTAAACTCAGGGAGGAAGAAATCTGAGCTATAGGAGGAATGCAAGGCAGTGTTATTTCAGAACCCCCCCGGGCCACCAATGATTAAGCAAAAAGAGAACTGGTTCCCAAAGAAAACCGCATCTACTACAACAGGGCAGATGACCCTGGAGACAAGCTGAACGCAATCCAATCACAGTCTCCTGAATGCCTGTGCCTGCCAAACCCCACTGCTTCTATGCCTCAGGCCAGTCTCTAGCTTTCCCAGCCTCAGTTTTCACATCTATAGATGGTGGGCACCCAGGTGAATCAGGTAGATGACCTCGAGACCTTCTGTCAGCCCTAGCAGACTATAAACTTTGCCTCCTAGCAGATCCTGGTGTGGCCTGTTTTCCACTCCTTGCTTCATTTCCTTTTCCTTGGTACAGTAAAGAAGTATTTACTATCTTTTTTTTTTTTTTTTTTTGACACAGAGTCTCACTCTGTTGCCTGGACTAGAGTCCCATGGTGTCAGCCTAGCTCACAGCAACCTCAAACTCCTGGGCTCAAGGGATCCTCCTGCCTCAGCCTCCCGAGTAGCTGGGACTACAGGCACCTATCACCATGCCTGGCTAATTTTTTCTATTTTTAGTAGAGATGGGGGTCTCACTCTTGCTCAGGCTGTTCTCAAACTCCTGACCTCGAGCGATCCTCCCGCCTCAGCCTCCCAGAGTGCTAAGATTACTGGCGTGAGCTACCGTGCCCAGCCTAAGTATTTACTATTCTAAGATTCATCCTCAGAAGAAAACTCCCCACGCCTCCACAGAGTCACATCTAAGGGAGAAGGCCTGGCCTAAGAGTCTGCCTTTTGCCCTTTTCCTACTTTGCCTCTTCTCAGCTTCCTAGCTTTTCTAGCAGGCAGTGAGATCTACAGGCAACAGAGATTTACTCAAATTATTCATTTCTCTACCAAAGTTTCGCATCAGCTTGAGTCATGGGAAAGATCTGCAGCTCTGGCAAAACGTAGACCTGCTCTCCAGAGAACTGCATTCGCCCCCCTGCTGCCTCCCTCAGCATCCCTGCCAGGAGAAAGCACGGTGAAGTCCAGGTCCCTGTAGCTGTGACACTCCCCACACATACGGACACATTTCCCAGGGGCTGTGATGGCTGGGAGGGTCACAGCAAGTCCAGCATTCTGGACAGAGCAGCTGGTTTAGATTATACCAACAAGCTGCAATTTTAGGAGGGTCTCTTGCCAAGCCCCGGCTCAAACAGCCCTCCCCTGACAGTGCTCAGATTGCAACACCCAGGGGTCAACGAGAGAGTTTTCCCAAAGAGTCTGTGAGAGGGCTCCACCACAGGGTCTGGAGCCCCCTTCCCAATTTACTCACCGCCAAGTCCCCATCAGCATTTGGAAAGACGCCAGCAGACGAAGAGACGGAAGGATTCTCTAAGTCCTCAAAACCCAGAGACCTAGTTCGATGGCTCCAATCCCATCAGTCCCAAGGGAAGCAGGAGCATGTCCAGTGGGGGTCAGAGCTCCCAGGCTGGCCCTCTGCCCTCCTGTGGTCACCACTGCCCTGAAGCTGGCTGTGCTTCTCGCTCTTCCAGCCAGAGTTCTGCAGATGTGTCCCAGCCCTGCGCTGCTCTGCCAGAATCTCTGACGCCACCCACCAGGCTGGCCCTGTCCCCGTAGGCCCAGGAGTGGCCGCAGGGGCTGAGGGCAGGCTGTCAAGGAGACTGGCTCCAAAGAGGTGGCGGCTCCACATTCAGGAAGGCAAGGACAACGGAGCCTCACAGCCTAGCCAGTGGCGCCTGCCATCAGTGGATCCCGCTTTGGGGTTGTCTGTCAAGTATGCCGGTGTGTGGCTGTGTCTCTTTAAGGACCAGGCCTCTTTAAGGCAAGTTCCCTCTGCAGTCAACTCCTGCCACCACCGGTCCTGCGGCAGAAAGTGTGGGCTCCCGAGCGCCATCTGGTGGCCCAACAGAGTGGCACTTCGGCCACCAGAGGTGTTCTAGCCAAGAGGCCTGGTAGTGCCCGGATAAAAACTCAGCTTCTCGACCAGATTCTGCACAGGGATGCAGGTTACAGTTGAGAGCGATGAGGCTAGGGAAGTCAGGAGGAACTCCGTTTGGTCAGGAGGCAGTAGGGTCCCCCAAGAGTGACGTGAAGCGAATGACCATCCCCCAATCAAAATCTTCACTAAGAGATTCTCAAATGGGGAGATTTCCCCAATCTCCCTGCTTGCCAGCTGCAGAGACCTGAAGCACAGCTGCACATAACCTTGTCCTCTTAATCACTGAAACAGTCGTTCTCAATTAGGGGAGGGGTAGTCGGTATTGCCCCACCAGGAAGTATTTAAAAATGTGTGGGAGCGTTTAAAGTGGTCACAAGAACTAGGGGGAATTACTGGCATTGAATGAGCAGGAGCCAGAGATGTTAAAACGTCCTGCAACATGTAGGACTGTCCTAAAGAACATCTGTACTCAATGCCAACAGCACTGAGAACACTACCAGGTTACGGGGAACTGAGGACGGTTGTGCACGGCAAGCTCATACACCCACCCCTTCTTTTCCCATCACGCTGCCTTTGGTGTTCTCCCTAACTCGATTGCGCCTTTATGAACTTAGGGGTTGAGAGAGGCCTGGGTCAGACCACCTTCACAGGGGATGCCAGTGCTTCTGGCTGCCCCTCCCCAGAGGTCAGGCACGCACACCTGCACCCAGCCTGCACTGGTTCATCACGACCCTTGGAAGGGAGAGGCTGGCAGGCCAACTCAAACCGTTAGGAGCCAGCAGATGGTCTCTGAAAAGAAATCATACAAGGCCCAGCAATGCCACTCCCTAACTCCCAAGGGACCATCCCTGCCTCCCTTCCCACTGGGATGACTCAACCTAACCCTGTTCTCTGTCCCTGAATTGCACCAGGAAATGCATCTTTTATATAAGGCAATTTCAAGTTCTGATCGTGAAACCTCATGACTCCTAATTTCCTCTTCCCCAAACTCTTTGCACCTTGTCCTGAGCTGGTCAGCTCAGTCTCATAAACACAGCGCTGGGGGCCAACATGAGAAACCAATAAACATGATGTGTTCTAATGAAGAAAGAGTGGAAAAAGACACGACTCTGGACACAGTGGCCAGTGAAAGCTGCACAATGGTCACGTTGGAGCTGGGTCTGTTGGTTTGAGCAGTCCCAGGCTCATGAGGCTGACATCATAAGTACAAAGATCAATTGGAGGAAAAAGTTTCCCGCTTCCCACAGCAACTAGAGAGCACTCTAAAACAAACCTGGCATGCCAGTGCTCTCCTACCAAGACTCACCTACGGCTTCCCACTGCTGTCAGCATAAAGACACATATCCTTTTGGTGGCCTACAAGGTTCTGTGCCCTGGCCTCTGTATCCCTTTTAGCTTCATCGCCACATTCTCCTCTTTTCTCTTTTCTGCTTTTTCCTGCATCAGAACTTTTGCACAGGTTGATATGTCTGGCTAAATGCTCTGCTTCCACTCTGTCTGGGTGTCTGCTCTTCACCCTTCCTGCCTTAACTTAAATTTCACTTCTAGGGAGCTTTTCCTAACCACCCCACCAGGGAGGCCAGTGCTCTTGTAAATTGTTCAGAGCCTGTCTCTTTTGCTAGACTGAGAACTCTCAGACGGTAGGAACCACATCTCTCTTGTTCACTGTAACCTTAGCACCTTGCACAAATAGTAGTTTGAATGAATGGATGAGTAAATGTAAATGAATGAATGAATGACCAAGTATGTCAAAAGAACCTGGAATGAGGCAGTACAGATGCTTCAGCTGGCCCTGCTCCACCAACTGGAAGAGAACTGTCTGGGCTGGGTGGGATGTGCATGCTGAGAATGGCCACACTCTGTGGAAAGACTCAGAAAAAGAACAACAGGATGCTGGAATCCTGGGTGGGAGAACTGCTGCTCCAATTAATTCTCTAACTGCTCAGAAAAAAACCTCAACTGAAAACTCCCCGATGCACAGGGCTCCCTGGCTAAGCAGCCAGCATGTGATGCTGGACTGTTTTTCACCCAATCAGGCTCCAACGTGGAAATGGAATAGAAACCCAGAAATGGTTTCGCCCACCAAGGGAACTTCGGTCTCAATTCGCAGAGTTCTTCTCCTTGTCCTGTCCCAAATTTGCAATGAAACGGTTTTGTAGAGAAGAGAGGCAAACCGTAGCCCTCCCCTGGGAAAAAGCAGCCTCTGGGTACATGCCTGTCCTGTCTCCTCTTCCTGTCTGCCGGGGTTCTGAGAAGCAGCTAGTTTTTGCTGGCAGTGATGCTGAACTCCTCTGCCCCGGGGCACTGCAGGCTGAACTGTAACTCACCGGTTCCCAGTAATGGCTTTGATGCACCTCCAACCAGACAGATGGGAGATCTTGCTTTTAGTTCAGTGATGGGATAAATATGATGGAAGCTGATTCTGGGTGCTCACTCTCCCAACGGCCTAGCTTGAGAAGAGTCTGCAGGCAGCCTGACTGACGGGCAGGGCTTCAGCAGACCTTCTGCAGCTCCTGATTGCACTGGGCCACAGTGACCAACGGACAGGCCCTGCAAAGTACAGCTCCAAACTGACCTGGTCTGCTGGGGGCCTGCAAAAAGGGAAGGTGGTAACTTTTCATTTTCCTTCATCCAAACAAAGACATAAATAAAAAACCCAATTTTTAATCAAGATCTGGTTTCTTGGACCTTGCGTCTGCAATGGCCCAGGAAATCACCCTAGGCCACTAGGGTTAGTGATCCAGATGGTTAGTCCTCTAAGCTTCCTGCCAGCTTCCCACCTGCTGCCTGGTAAGGATATTCTGGCACATTCAATGTTCTCAGAGTTCTTCTCTCTCCTGGCGAGAGGGAGTAGGGGGCATCAGTGAAGGGCTGAGGAATAATAAATAGTAAAGGTGATGGCAACAAACACTCATATTATTTATGTATTTATTTAATTTTTATTTTAGAGATGGGGTCTCACTCTGTCACCCAGGCTGGAGTGCAGTGGCATGATCATAGCTCACTGCAGCCTCAAACTCCTGGGCTCAAGCCATCCTCTCGCTTCAGCCTCCAGAGTAGTTGGGACTACAGGCGTGAGGCACCGTGGCCGTCAACAAACACTTATATTGTGCTTACGGTGCCAGGGCTGATCTAAGGACTCTGCATGTATCAAATCGTTTAATTATCACAGGACCCACAATTGTTCCAGAATCCATGTTTTAGCCCCTCAACACTGCTGCCTCTCTCCAACAAAAGGGGAAGAACAGGAAACTGAGCACACCCTGAATCCAGATCCTGCTCGGCCACTAACTTGCTGTGTGACCTTAAAGAACTCCCTTTCCCTCTCTGGGCCTTACTTTCCTCACTTTTTTTTTTCTTTTAATTTTTAAAAATTGAATATTATTCAAATCGACATGTCTGGTTCATTTCAGCTGCTTTACCGCCAAACCAAGGGGCAGAGACTGCTTCAGTTTCTCAGCCTTCTCTTTGTCTGTGATGACCACGATATAAAGGTATCTGCTGCATCGAACTTCAAACTTCATATTGTCCTTATTTTTCTTGAACTTGACGGACTTGGCATTCTTTCGCCTGGCTGTGAGCAAAGTCCTTGATTTCCTCAGTTTTCCGAGGCATGTGGACAAGGCCCGCAGAGAGGGGGTGCAGACCTGCACCCCTCTCCCCTTGTACCACCGGGAGCACTTTCCTCACCTTGACACGAAGGAATGTAAGTCCTCCCTGGTCTAGGATTCCTTGAGAGATGTATGACCAGGAAGTAGCTGATAAGGGAGTAGAAAAACTTTCCTATTTCCCACTCCTCAGTTCCCATATTGCAAGAAGTTTAATGGGTTTCAAGGGCTAGAAAAGTTATCTGTTGTCTCATTGTTTCCTGGGTCCTACTATTTAAGACAGGGTTCCTTTGCCCAGGTTGCTCATGATAATGGACTTGAGATGTGCCCAGAAATTATGAAGAGGCAAAGCAGTGCCTGGTGGGTCCAGAGAGTGAGGTCTGGACAGTAAGTTACGGAGGGGCAAGGTGTGGGGGGTGGACACCACTTCAAATTGAGTTGATGACTAAATCCTTCTAGAAGGAAGAGCCCAGAAGGAAAACTAATATTTCATTGGTAGAAATAGTGTGTGTGTGTGTGTGTGTGTGTGTGTGTTGCGGGGGTTGGGGGGGCATTCCTGGGGAAAGGAAAAGCATAAGCAATTGCACAGAGGCAACAGTGGGGGTAGAGGGGGGAACTAGAATGGATGACCGGCAGAGAAGTTTCTTTTGGGAACTGGGGGAGAATACAGAAACTGCTGCTAATCTAATGTGAGGCCGCAGCATGAATTCAGTGATACAGCAGGATTTGCAGGGTTTCTTAGACCCATCTTTATAAAGAAGCCTTTCTGGAACACCCACTCCCCCTCAATGCATACGAGGATTTAGGACTCCCCTGCTCTCCTTGTGAGTTTGTTGAAAGCCCTTCAGCCAATGTGTTCCTAAGGAAGGACCCTGTACTTCTGAGAAACCTTCCCACAGAAACTCGAATTTCAGTTCCCTGGCAGTGCCACCTGGGCAGAAGCACTTTGCAATGCCACAGGGGATACCTAATCTCGGAGGCATCTCTTTCACAAAGGCAGCACCCAGCCCTGCCTGGCCCAGGCTCAGCTGAGTGTGGCAAGAAGCACTTTAAGGAGAATCATTCCTATTTCAGAGCTGCCAGGAAACAGGCGCTGACCTGCTCCTGCTCCGACGGGGAGAGGGGGACGGCTGGTGGCTCTGAGCTGCGGCAGCCTCAGCTTCCTGCTCAATGATTTCAAACCTCTGTCCTTGCCCACCCCTTCCAGAGTCAGTCCCATGCCCAATTTTTAGTCTGACAGGTAGGAGACAGGAGGACACTGACCCCCTGCCTCCTGACCACTCCGAGGTCTCAAGCTCTAGGGGCCTCCTCAGATCTTGGCCATGACTCAGATGAAATTTGTCTCCTTACCCTAACCCCCTTCTCACAGCCCAAAGTCTTCTAGACAAATCATTGCCCAATCCCCTGCAGAACCCACTGAGTTATCTTCCAGGTTCCTATTTCTGTCTGATTGTGCAAGTTTCTTCCCTTCAGGAAGCCACATGCTTGTCACATGGGCAGCAACAGGGCACCAGCAGAGGGGGGGAAGGGTTTTCGGGAGTCTCTTCTCCTGGACCCCAGGCTGGTCCCCAGAGCCTTGGGTAGTGGCTCCCCCACTCCCTATAGCCAACATCCAGGGGGCTTTGGATCACCCTGGGGAGAAAACCAGCACAGGCCCAGATGAACTCATGACTTGGTTTTCAGTTTCCCCAGTAAGCAGTTCCTACAGCTCATCCTCTTAATACTTAGCTGGACTTGGGCTCCAGGCCTTCTCTGCCCCTCAGATCCCTGGCTCTTGGGGCAAATACACCCTGGTGACTGTCAGATCAATGTCACACTGCAGGCTGCTAAGATAGGAACATGTGCTGGGGCTGCACCTGGCTGGCCCAAGCTTCCATACTGGAGGTTAGTTCCTTGGGGGCCCTTAGGGAGGGCTGAGCTGCTTTTTACTGAAGGTAAAGTGGCTGCTTCTATAAAAGAGATACTCTTTGCCTCCTGCCACACTAACCAGAGATGAGGAGGCTGCCACAGAGAAGCATCCTGGTCCCCGGGGCTCCTCGTTCCCTGCTGCTCTCTCTTGGAGGCCACAGATGGAGCTGTACACATAAGCAGGCCACAGTTCCTTCCAGGCCTGCAAGGAACCCCGACTTCCTGCAAAGACCACTAACCCCAACGTTAGTACACGTGGCCACATCTACCCAAGGCAGAGCTGCTGCTGACTCCTAGCGTGGCTTCCAAAAAGGAAGAGGTTCTGTCTCACCAAGGAGGGCACGGCCGAGACACCAACAGCAGCTGACTTCCCATCTGGCCTGACTAATTCTGCAATCAAAGGTGCCTGGTTCCAAGCACAAAGCACTGCCTCCTACCCAGACCCTCATTCTTCTGAGGGAGCTGGTGAAGGTGTAAAAACTTTGCTTAGGAGTGGTCAGGGTCACAGATACCTTGTTCTGGGAAACAAAACCTCTCTCCAGCTCTGCCGATGGCAGGGAAGACTGGGGAAACAGAAGAAATGTGCCAAGGTCCTGCTATGAAGAACACCCAGGCTGTTTGTTGGCTCAGAAGCCACACCACAATTAGCATCCTGTCATTTGCTCATTTGTATGCATTTCATATATCATCAAAAGGCCACATGGAAGGTAAAAATTATATATATAGGCTGTTGGGGTTTTTTTTAACTATAAATATACGCAGTTATTTTCTGTTGTAAAAATCATAAAGCCACAATAAAAAAAAACTTTTAGACAATAAAAGAGTAAAATGTGACCCATAAATGCACTACCCCAATTAGCATTTTCCAGCTTTTGTTGGTATGCATACAATGGGGACCTTTACATAGTTATACAATCAGCCCTCCTTAGCTGAGGGTTCTGCATCTGTGAATTCAATCAACCACAGATCGAAAGTATTTGGGAAAAAAACTCAATAAAAAATCACAAAACAATAAAAATAATACAAATAATACAGCATAACAACTATTTACATAGCATTTACATTGCATTAGGGATTATAAGTAATCTAGAGATGATTTTAAGTATATTGGAGGATGTGCCTAGGTTATATGCAAATACTACTATCATTTTACATGAGGCATTTGACCATTCGTGGGTTTTGATATCCATGAGGGGTCCTGAAACCAATTCCCTGCAGGTATCAAGGGATGACTGTAACTGCCTCTCCAGGCTGTGCACAGGAATTTCTCAGCCTCATCCTTGGCCAGTCCGGCTTCATTTTCTACCCCTGTCCTGTTACATCAAGCAGAGCAAGTTCCACCTGGATGAGCTACGATCTCACTTTACTCAGGGCCTCCTTGGCCACAAACACAAAGATGAGTCCCTATGTGGAAACTGTAGTATATCATCCAAGTTTGTTCATGGTACGAGATGTCTCTGGTTGCTTGGGGAAGAGAGGAACATCCCCCAGGTATCAGCACTGTCCAGGGACACCAGAGATGAGGTCTCATCTGTAGTGTCCTCAGTAAGAAGCTGTGTACTGCTCCTGACAGGGCCCTAGGGCTCTTCCTTCCTCTGGACTGGGCTACAGCTTTGAGATTATCTTGGGGTTGGCCAGGGTACCCATCTGCCTCAGGTAAGGCTATATTAGGGACGTCAGCCTTTCAGCAATGGAAACTGAGGAGGAGACAGGGAGGGAGGTGCAGGAAGAATGTAAAGAAAAAGTTAGGTTTGGATTCACTGTCCAAACCTCAAACCCTGATAGGAACAAAGTGAGCAGGGAAGGAGCAGCTCCTCATTCCCCGGGGACACTACTGCAGAGGCTTTGGTCCCCTGCATGCAGCAGCATCACTCAAAGCTGTTCACGTCAACACAGCTTCATGGGGACAGTGTCTGGGCGGCTGCTGCTGCAGATGCAAGGTGTGATGGTTTAGGTCAGGATGTGGGTTCTGGAGACAGACTAGACATGGGTGCAAGACCCGATATCCCTAAGTAACTTAACCTCTGTGAGCTTCAGTTTCTTTTGCTGTAAGATGAAGATAACAATGGTGACTGCTTCAACTGAGATGGTTGAGAGGAACAAATGAGGTAATGGATGTAAGACACCCAGCACGGTGCCTGCTCCATGATAAGCGCTCAAGCAGTATTAGGCATTTTCATTATGTTGGTTGAGTTTTGCATGCACACACACACATGCACACATGCACCTACCACACCTCTCTCTTCAAAAGGGAAACAGCCCCCATGAAAAGATTACAGCAACCCTAGTGAAGCGATATTGTGCATTGTGTTGAGGTTGCCAAAGCCAAGCCACACCCTTTGTTTTCTGTGGGTATCTCATAGTCATTGCAGAGTTAGCTCATTACTATTTTTTAAAAAGTCAAAGCAACTCTATCCCTTATAGTGTGTTCTCTCCTTCCTGTGCTAGTCCAGAGCAGCAAGGGTAAGAAAAATAAGATTCATTAGAAAAACATAATTCCTTTCCCTTAAATAACGGGCTGTCATGTCTGAAAGCAGCAGAAACTTCCAGCTTGCTAAATCAAAGATGGAAGACAACGAAAGATGAGAAAAGTTGAGTATAAACTTTTTTAATAAACAGAATTTTCTCCGGGCACTGAAGTAGAGTCTCCTTGTTGAGCAAAAGGGAAACTGAAGACTCCATGTGTCCAAGTGTGTTTCAAAGAGATATACGAGTACTTTTACGTTAAAATTGTAAACCTTAGGTTATCCAAAGTAAACTTTAAATCAAAATGTTAGACCAAGAAAAAATTTCCTTAAAATCATAAATTAGTGTATATCCATTCATACACACATGTATACACACAGTATACACATACATCTACATGTAACAAATTTACAACATGCCTGAGTATTACAGCAGGGACATGCTACAATCCGGAAGAACCTCTTCATCGTAATAGATTCAGCTATACTAGAGCCGACAGCTCACATTCAAAAGAAAATCTCCAGTCTATTTCCATTACTCATCCTCGACTTCAATGTGATCACTCATTCTAAATTGCAAATTGAAAGGGTGTCCCTGCTGCCTCTTTCACATATGCTTCAGCAAACAGTCCCCAACCACATTAGCACGCGAGAGCAAGCACACACACACGTGCACACACACACTCACGAGATGAAGTCACATTTAAGGGCATTTCCCCTGTGAACGAGGAGGCCACAATTCCCAGCCGGGCCCCAGCTGTGGTGGCCTCCACCCCTCCATGTGTCTAACGCCCCTTCCATGTCTTCACGCATTAGCTCTTAGTAAATGTTGCATGCAATTTGATGATCCTGTTAGGGAAGGGAAGATGATTCATGATCATCTCGTCCTAATACACAGGCTCTTGATGAAATCCCGCCTAGGTTTAGGGTGTGGAAACACTGCAGCTGGAAACAGCTGGCTAGAAGACAAATGGCCCTAAAATTTCAACGAGGAGGCCCCCGCTGATGCAAAAATGGCAAATTCAGCTCTCCCTGAACCCTACTGGCTTCTCCGCGTGTCCGTGTGAGCTGCGGACCCGGCGGAGGCCTCTGGGAAGGGGCTTCTGACCCAGCCCGGCTCCCCCCTTCTTGCCGGGGGCGGGGGCGGGGCTGCAGGTTCCCGGGACACGTGACCGGCGCTGCGGCATTTCAACAAAATGGAAAACCCGCCACAGAACGTCACGGGCAACCAGAGTTGCCTCCTTCTGCATGCACTGCCGATCCAGCATCAAATCGAAAGCCCTGTCCGTCCGGCCGGCTGCTGCCCGTAGCCGGAGCCGGAGCCGGGCTGGGGAGGCGGCCCTGGTTTCTGACCACCCCTGAGCGGTAGGATGCGCTGGCTTCCAGGGACGTGGGCTTGTTTCTGTGACTCGAGCAGGAAGGCAGATGCCACAGCCCTCTGGAGGCTTGTCTACACCCTCGGAACCTTGCCCGGTGAAGGGAGGCCCAGGCTTTCTTAATTGGTCGAAAGCAACCACCGAGGGGGTGTGACATTTGCGTGGGTCCCGCCGCACCCCGGCCTAATGACCATCAGGAAGCGGCGGACATTCCGGGAGGCGCTGACTGATGCGGGAGGGGAAACTAGCTACAACTCTTTATTCTGGATTTAAAATAAACAGCTCCAAGTGTTTCCGTTTCCTGGGCTCAGTGCCGAGTCCGCTGGGGAAATCCCTGGAGCAAAGGGGAGAAGAGCCAGAAGGCACAGCCCACCTGCCCAAGCGCCCGGCCCCCCACTTCCTCCTGGTTCCTCCTGCAGCTGCGGCTCCTCCCCGCAGCACCCACGGCCAGGATCTCCCGGATTTCCGCCAGGGGTATGTCAGAGTCCCCAGCACGTGGAACCTTACCTGGTGGCACTTAAAGACATCATGTCACAGGGCTTAAAAAGATCTAGCAAAAGGGAAGATGTGAAATCCAGATGAGGGTCTCCTGAAATTCAAATTATCAAGCAAGGGCCTGCCCCACTCAAGTCTCAGAACAGAACCGACCGCTGCCAAAGGAGAGTTAGCTGAGCAGGGAGACCTCAGCTCCACCCCGAGTGTCGCTTGGGCTCCCTCAGACCATTCTTGGTTTGTAAAAAATGCACCACTAAGCCGGGATCCTTCGTTTATGTTTTCCAGAGTTGTGCCTTGATCTCTTTCTGAAAAAGAGGCGCTGGCTCTTTTCAAAATGAGAAGCATGAGTTCAAACTACCATTATGCACCACGCAACTTTTGGGTCAAGATGGACCACATATACAGAGGTGGTCGCATAAGATTATAATATCTTTTTTTTTTTTTTTTTTGTGAGACAGATTCTTGCTCTGTCATCCTGGCTGCAGTGTGGTGGCATCAGCATAGTTCACAGCAACCTCAAACTCCTGGGCTCAAGGGATCCTCCTGCCTCAGCCTCCCAAATAGCTGGGACTACAGATGTTTGCCACCAGACCCGATTAATTTATTTCTATTTTAGTGGAGATGGGGTCTTGTCCTTGCTCAGGCTGGTCTCACACTCCTGACCTCAAGTGATCCTCCTGCCTCAGCCTCCCAGAGTGCTAGGATTACTGTACCTTTTCTATGTTCAGATATGTTTAGATACACAAATACCATTGTGACAGTATTCGGCACAGTAGCATGCTGTACAGGTTTGAAGCCTAGGAACAACAGGCTGTACCATGTAGCCTGGTGTGTAGTAGGCTACACCATCTAGGTTTGTGCAAGCACACTCTGTGATGTTCACACAAGGATGGAATCACGTAAGGACCCATTTCTCAGCTGTATCCCCATCATTAAGTGGTGCATGACTATTTAGCTATAGACTCTTTGGCACATTACCCAACCTTCTTCAGCCTCTGTTTTCTCATCCATAAAATGGAATTATAACACTAATCACTTATGGTAGCTGTGGGAATAAATGAAACTATGCACAAATTAGATACAAATACTTCTAAGTGTGCCATAAAAGACTGGAAGAATATATATAATCTACAACAAACTGTTAACTGCAGGTTTCTTCTAGAGAAAAGAATAGAAGTGGTGGGGAGAAGGGACAGGAAATAACATGTTTCACTCCAAAGACTTAAGTACTATTTGATTCTTTTATATTGAAAATGCATTATGTACTACAGGTGCTTAATACAGGGCCTGCTTCATAGTAGACACTCAGATGTTAATTTTTAAAACTGAGATCTTCATTTTAACTTAATTTTCATTTGGCTTCTGGCTCAAAGTACATGGAATTTGTATGTTTTACATCACTATGATAAATTTATCATATGTATCTTCCTCTTAACCCAAATCCCTAAACATGATATACATTGTATATTAAAACAAAACCCATAACAGCCCAGGGAGATAACACAGGGTGCCTCCGAGGGCCATTTTTTGTCCATTAGATTGGCACAAATGAAAAATAGTGACAAATGTTGTTAAGACTGTGAACAGGTTCTCTCAAACATTATGGTGAGAATATAAACTGGATCAACCTTTTTGCAGGACAATTGGACAGTAACTACTAATATTTAAAATGCACATAGTTTTCAACTTTGTGATTCCATGTCTAGACAGTCTCTAGAGAAATATTCATGCATGTGAACACACGGGTCATGCACCATACATGGTTTTTCACTGCAACATTGTTTGGAATAGCAAAAATTGAGATGCCCTGCCAAGGGTTAGATTTCTCCCCTTTGCCGTTTCTCTAACAAGAGAAGTGAAATAAAGGGGTGGGGAGAGCAGATGCTCTTGGAATCACAGACCTTATGACGTGACTATAATTTCATGGGCAGCCTCTCTTAGATCAACCACTTTGGAGCCATTGAGATCAGAGGTGGCCTCTGGAAAGAGGGTGTAGCAGACCCTTTGGGTTATGAGGGTTTAAAAAGAGAAGTTAGCCAGGAATGGTGGCTCACACCTATAATCCCAGCTACTCAAGAGGCTGAGGCAGGAGGGTCATTTGAGCCCAGGAATTTGAGACTGCAGTGAACTATGATCGCACCACTGCACTCTAGCCTGGGTGACAGAGCAAGACTCCATCTCAAAAAAAAAAAAAAGAGAGAGAGAGAAAGAGAGAGAAGTTGCCAGACCCTCAGTTGGGTCCCTGGGTATGGAAAGGAAATGATGGTGGAGACTAGAAATTGTCCTTCCTGGCATTCCCAGGCAGGCTGACACATGGGAGGCAGCTCTGCCTGTGACCTGAAGGAGCTGGGGATCAAGAGCAGCAACTCAGGGCACCCAAGTGTGAGGTGCCCTCAGCCAAGCTCAGCACTGAGGAACTGGTATTTTCCTTTCTCCAAGAACAATGGCAGCCTGTTCTGGGTCTCGAGCATGTGACTCCCACACCACCATCGTGTACCAGGGTCATCTGCTGGTCTGTGAAGGACCAGTCTCAGAGCCACACCTGTGGCCATCAGAAGTCCTTGCTTCTAATGAGATGAGAGTCCTCTGCCAACCTGGAAGTATAGCAGCACTGACCACTGCTCCCTTTTTGATCCTGTAAGGGAAGCTTCAAGAGGGAGCTGCTGGACTTTCTGCTGGTAGGTATATGGGCGCTGGAGCAGAAGAAACAAGGAAAAATGCCAAAGGATGTGCCCCCAAGATTGTGGAGCAGCTGCTACCACTTATGTCCCTACTGGTCAGCCAGCAAATATGTGGTTGTTGCCATTCAGTACTTGAACAGCAACACTGTTAGAGGTTGCTAACAGTTTATAAAGACTTACCTTGTGTCTTGCAAACCCTTAGCATGGGTCTCTCTTGTATGTACATTTATGCAGTGAATACCTGTTTACTGGCCTGGTCCCATAGTTAGACTCTTGAATTGAGGCAGCGTTTTGAACTCTTTCCCCTGTAGCACTGCTTGGCTCAATTCAAGTGTCAATAAAGTTTGCTTTAGTGGTGCCTGCAACCCTTTCTCCTACATAGAAGGAGTTTATGGTGGCCCAGAATAGACCTCTCATGGTCATAAACAGACAAACAATGCTTTACTCTCTGGACCTGCTTTGAAGTGAGTGACTTTTTTTGTCCACATCCTTCTCTTTTAACCTTCTAATACTTGGTGATTTGGATACTCCACAAACATTGAGAATTATACCATTTTGTTGATCTTTTTTATTGATCAGTTTGGAGGTATAAGCATTCTGTGCTTTCCACAGTGGTTTTTTTTTTCTTTATGCTTTTTCTTGTCTCATAGATGGCATCCACGGTGGTTTTTTTTAAAATACTAGGAAAAGAGTCTAGCAGGTATGCTCAACTATTTACCAATTCAGCAAATTTACAAATCACAGCAAAGCTGTTGTCTTTTTTTTTTTTTTTTTTGAGACAGAGTCTTGCTCTGTCCCCCCAGCTAGAGTGCAGTGTCATCATCCTTGCCCACTGCAACCTCAATCTCCTGACCTCAAGTGATCCTCCTTCCTCAGCCTCCCAGAGTGCTAGGATTACAGGCATGAGGCATTGCACCGGGCCCACAGCTGTTGTCTTAACTCCACAATGGTCTCTGCTCCTGAAGAAAACATATGCATCCATTTTCCACGCCAACTACATCTAATACATCTAAATTAGTGCGGGCTGATATCTCTGAGAGAGGGAGATGTAGAGGCAGAGAGTAATGGGATTCAGAGAGGCAGCAGCTCAGCCCAACTGTGTTGGGACTGTGGGGCTATCCCCTATCATCTGGGGAGAAAGATCTGACCCTAGCCCAGTACTCTCCTTCCCCAGAGCCCGGCAAGGGGAATGAATGTGAATGAGCATTCAAACCCAGAACCTAACACCTTCAAACACCACGATGACTATCTGGGGGCAGCAAGAGGGTCACCTACACGACTCAAACTCCACCCGGCCAAGTGTTTTGAAATAGCAGATCTGAATGGACTTCTCTGTTCTATTAGGCAAGTGTCACTCAGCTTTCTGCTGCTGTGTTTGCTCTCAAGCCAAAGGTCATGTTGAGCTTCTTTCCACTCTCTGATTGCTTGCTGGCTCCTAACACAAATGGATTACTTTATCACTGTCTGGCAACTCCTTATCTGTCCACACACAAACTCAAAAGGGCTTTTTCCTCCAAGTTTTACTTAGAAAAACCTTAAGTTCTTAAGTAATTGGGGACTTTTTTTTTTTTTTTTTTTGCATCTTTTTAATGTCAACCTTTGAGAACCCTGTGTTTAAAATGCACCAGACATTTACCACCACCATAAAAACCTGCCAAACTCCGGGGTGCTAAGCTGGCTGCTAAAAACCCCCTGGGCTTGTTAAAATTGTAGATTTCAGGTTCCGTCCAGACCCACTTCAATGAGACTGGGCACCAGGAATCTATCTTTTTATAATGTTCCTGCAGAGGATTCTAACTTGCTGTCAGTTCTTTTATCTAGATTATTCCAGAAGTAGAAGAATAATCACTTGGTAATTTCCTCAATCTTTCTTTCAGATTAATTAGCAAACACTTATCAAACAAGTAGGATGCATAAGGTACAATGGCAGATGCTAGGAAAACAAAGGGTAAATGAGTTATTATTTATTGCTGTGTGTCAGACAGTGGATTTCCTCACTAATCCTCACAACCTTCCAGGAGATAGATGCTGTTAACACATTGATTTTACAGATGAGAGGCACAGAGAGGTGAAATAACTTTTTAAAATCCTCACAGCTGTTAAGGGGTAGTACTGAGGTTCAAACCTGGGCCTTCAACCCTGGACCCTGCACTCATTACCACGGTAAGCCACTATCTGCCTTCAGCAAGCCTAGCAAGGTAAGGGCAACATATAAATTACTATAATAAGAGGCAGCATAAAACAAGTGTTAAATTGAGACAAAAAGAAAGGTATTTGGGGAGAAGCCTTATCTAGGATGAGAGTTTAGACTCAAGAGATTTTTTACCCTTTTGCCGAACAGCTAAAGTAGTGTGAAATTCCCCAAGAAATCCCTGAATGGAGCTACAGATAATTAGAGTCAACCCATCTAACCGCAAGCAAGGATCTTCCTCCAAGATGTGGCACTAAACAAGCTGCAGTCCAGAAACCGAGGGAGAAAGCTGGTTATTTCTACTTTTCGGTTTCTGAAAACCTCTTGATTTTGTAGTGTGCTCAGGGCGGGAATCAGGTCAGGCTGAGAAATGGTCAGACGTGAAACTACGCATTCTCGGTTTTCTTTCCGAACACTGTGCCTGTAATTGGTTCACCTAAAGACTGTGATTTGGGGGGTGGGGGAGGGGGAGAAAGGCCAGTTAATTTGGGACCCAAATAGCAAACTAATGGGCATCTAAGGAGCAGGAAGATGACCCAATTTTATGCAGATATTACTTAGTCTGAATTAAAGGTTGAAGGTCATTGTCCTCCCTGGGAAGAAGTTCTGTGCTAGCTTCTTTCTCAGAGATTGTGCGCAAACTGCAGCAAAGATACTGTCTTAACCTCACAGTGATTTCACTTCTGCAAAGACGACAGGCTGTGGTTCCAAAGAAACAAAATAGTTAAAAACGAAGCAGTCTAAGAGGCTGTTTCTATTTGAAGAGATGTGAAATATTGTTTTTCCTCTCCCTTAAACCTAAAGATTAGCTCTTAAAGTTTCCTTTCAACCTAAAATGAAAATTTATTTTGGCTTTCATCAGTTTTTAGAATCCGGTTTAGTAATTTATTGATATATATATTTCCCCTCCATGAGTAACCGCCACCCTGGGGATGAGTTAGGCAAAATATTTAAATTATTCCTTAACAAGTTTAAATTACCTGCCCTAACAAAGCCAAATGCTAACTGTCTATGGTTAATTGAATAGCAATTCAAAAAAAGGAAAAAGGAGAGATTTAAGATATGAATATAAAAATTCTGATTGTAGATTTTTCTCCCTAATTTGACAGCTATTTCAGTGTACATAAGCACAATGGCTAAGTTCTATTTCTCTCCAAATAAAAAATTCAGATGAAAAAATAATGCCCAGATCTAATTTTCATATCTTAAATCAATGCTTTTACAGTATATAAGAATTTGAAAGCCAGGCACAGTGGCTCACGCCTGTAGTCCCAGCTACTTGGGAGCCTGAGGCAGGAGGATCACTTGAGCACAAGGAGTTCAAGGTTACAGTGATTTGTGATCATGCCACTGCACTCCAGCCTGGACAACAGAACGAGATGAAAGAACAGAAAGAAAGAAAAGAAAGAATGTGAAGCATGAAATTAAAAGTAAAATCGTTTTTTCTCTCCCTCTTTCCCCAGTAAACCAACCAAACAAAAGACCAAGGCAATCACCCCTTCAGCCTTATTTCTCAGACTAAAAGTAGCAATGAGAAGATACTTCTGAGATGTTGGTTTGGGGCATATTTAACATGACTATGGTGGCAAAGACAGCTAAGGGTCCACCAAAGATTCCTGCCTCTGCCCCCTCCCCAGGGTAGAGCTGTCACTGGGGAGCAACTACAGTCTCAGTCGGGGGCTGCACTTGCCAGGACCCCTGCATCTAAGAGGGGACCTGTGCCTAGTCCTTGCCAATGTAACATGAGCAGAAGAAATGGGTATCACTTCTGAGCTGAGAGAGCTGAGAAGCAAGTATGTCTTCACTCTCTCATTCCCCCAAGCCCTCTGAAAGCTGAGAACTAGCAGGACCTAGAGGAGGGCAGATCTGCGAGAGTGCAGGACCTGGGTTCTGAGTGACTGTGGGAAGCAAATCTGCCCATTAGGAACACCTACATTCACTGCAGTGTGAACCAAAAAGAAACTTGGCCACTTGCGTTCAGCCACAGAAGCGCAACTCTAATACAATTATTACATTCCAAGGTGCTGATATGGGGAGGGGAGTAGGGGAGGGAGAAAAAGTTTATTAGTGAGTGCAGGGGCACACTAGGAAAGAAATATATTTTTTTGCCTCTATGGGAAATTCTTTAACACAGTAATCTCAAATGCCTATAGGGACCAGACAGGTAGCGCAACACAAGAAGATATTACCACCTAAATAGCACTTACTATGTGCCAGGCTAAGCCCTTATACTCACTTATTTAGTTCTGACAAATTTGTGAGGTAGGTAAACTATTACAAATCCCCGTTTGCAGAGGAGGAAGAGTGGGGCCCACAGGGGCTAAGTAATTTGCCTAAAGTCACACAGCTAGTTAAAGGCAGAGGCAGGATGTAAGGCCAGGCAGCCCAGCTCCAGAGTCTTGCTCTGCTCCCTACACCATATTCACTCTTCCACGATGTGAGTGGACAAAGGGGCCACAGGAAGGCTGAAGCGTTTAGCAAAATCACGCCTGGTCTGAAGAGGTCAGCCATTCAGTTCTGCCTGACTCCGTGCATATGTACGGTCGATCTTCCTGTCTTTCAAGAAAAGCCAGAAATCCAGATTGTTACATAAAAACTCCCGATTTTAAACTGCTACAGTTTTGTTTTAACCCTCTGCAGCCCAATAAAGCACATCAGCAGACTGCACTTAGCCTGGGGCCGGCCACTGGCCACCCGTGCTTCAGTGCAGCTGTCTCCAAGGACGGCACCATCTTCTGCCTGCTCACAGGCCCTGGGAAATTCTGGGTCTGGTGGCCAGAGGCGAGTCACCTCAGAGTACAACAGCTCCTTCAGGCCCACAGATATGAATAATTAATTCCTGTTTTCTCACTGCCAGCTCACAAAGGTCCCCAACAAGCCTGGCATTCAGGGAGTTGCAACTCCGTGCCCTTCTGAGACAATGACAGGCGTGGGGGATGCTAGGGGTGCTTGGGGAGCCCCATAATGAAGTCTGGCCTCGTGGCCTGTGCTCAAAGGGAGCCAGTGGATGCCGTCCTGGCCGGTGTGCCTGTTCCCTGCCTGGCTGTCTAGGTGGGGCCATGAGAGCATCAGTGAGGCTCATTAGAGGCATGACATGCTGCGGCTTTCCATGCTGTCAGCGGGAGTGGGCTCTGGATTCCTCAAGATGCTTTAAAATAAAACAAAAAAGCGCAATTATGCAGCCAAACAGAAGGCAAGGCAGCTGCATACAAAGCAGGGCTTTCTCCATAATAGGACCACAACCCCAGCTAGACAGTGCTGAGGCCTTCACCTTCCTCCCCAGGCTGCAGCTGTCAGGCAACGGTAATTGGATGCTCCATTGCTCCAGCTCTTGGATTATTCAAACTGCAGGATTTCGAGTTTCAATTAAGGATATGACCAGGCAACAAGATGAGCAAGTTACCACCTTTCACCCTCATTGTCTATTTCAGCAATATATATGGCTAAACTAGTAACAATGGTGGTAATAACAAAATTAACCACACATATGGAGTGCTTATTATATACCAGGTGCTATTCAAAGTACTTTATATATATTGATTTATTGAATCTTCATGCCAACTTCAGTATTGATATCATATTATTATTACCCCCAGTCTACAAATAAGGGAGGCACAAAAAGCTTAAGTAACTTGCTCAAGGACACATAGCAGTTAAGTGTCAGAGCTGGGATTCAAACCCAGGCAATGTGGTCCCAGATGGCATGCACTTAACCATTGTGCCAGTGGCTGTTTGCATTTATACAGAGCTTACTGTATGCTAGACCCCACACTACCTATAATCTGTATAGTATTTCATTTAATCTTTGCAGCAGCAGGTAAGGTATAATCATCCCATTGTACAGAAAAGAAAATTGGCTTAATAGAGAGGGGAAGTAACTTGGTTAAGAGCACAAAATAAGTGGCTTCTAGCCTGGATCTAAACCCAGCTTCCTCTGATTCAAAGCCAGGCTCTTAACCTTACTTAGTACAGAGTCCCAGCTCATTTAACTTCCCAGGGTTCATAAAATTTAGGTCTGGAGAACCATCTAGTCCAATCACCCTATTTTAGAGGTGAGGAGGTATAGTCTGGTGAGATTAAGAGTTAGAGGTGAGACAGAGTAGAGAATAACTTTGGACCCTGATATGGTTTGGATGTTTGGCCCCTCCAAATCTCATGTTGAAATTTGATCCTCAGTGTTGGAGGTGGGCCTGGTGGGAGGTGTTCGGGCCATGAGGGCAGATCCCTCACGAATGGTTTGGTGCCCTGCCTGAAATAATGAGTGAGTTCTTGCCTTATTAGTCCATGGAGGAGCTGGTTGTTAAAAGAGCCTGGCAACACCCCCTCTCTCTTGCTCCTGCTCTCACCATGTGTCACACCTCCCCCTTCACCTTCCACCTTGACTAGAAGCTCTCTGGAGCCCTCACCAGAAGCAGATGCTGGCGCCATGCTTCTTGTACAGTTTGCAGAACCGTGAGCCAAATAAACCTCTTTTCTTTATAAATTACCCAGTCTCAGGTATTTTCTTTATATCAATGCAAAACGGGCTACCACAGCCCCAGAAAGATTTGGGTTCCAATCCCAGCTTTGTTCTTTGTTAGCTGTGTGACTCTGGGCAAGTGACTCAATGTCTCTAGGCTTATCACTATAGAATGGGAATAATAATACCTAGTCTCATGGGATAGCACTGGTTAAAGTATGTGTGTAATATACCTCTACTAAACACTTGACATGGCAAAACCAACTCATAGTCAGCTGTTCCCAAATTACAAATGTATTGTTTCAAACTTTTCTTTACAAGTCTGTTAAGATTGAAATAATGGTATAAGTGGTGGGTAAGTTGCCAAGATGGCCCCATAAGTCTCATTAACAGGCAAAGACCTTAGAAAATTGCATTGTATTTCTAGAACTATTCTGAGTTTCACATACATTCCAAATGTGCAGAATCCCAAGGAAATCACATTTCTCAGAGAGGTGGGCAATCAGATATTTAGGCCTTTTATCCTCACAAATAAAGTTAATATACTGCTAGATCAATGGGCCCAATAGGTTTCCATGGTTTTTAATTCCATTAAACAGTATCCTTTTCACTATGTTAGTGATTTAATGATTTTGCACCTGCAGCAATGGATGATGCTATAATGGCATATCATTTTCCTTTGCACAAGCATCAGGATTGATGAGCTGGTTTTGTTTCATTCTTGGGTTCTTATTTTCGCTTGCCATGGCTGGTTGTGTAGCAGGACGGGCCTATGTGATTGGCAGTCCCATAAAAGTCTCAGACGTTGAGACTCAGACTTCTCTGGGCAAAGATATTCCACATCTGTTTCTGTAGTTTGCTCTTAGAGAGAGAGAGAACCAGAGGATTACTTTGTGTCTTCAGATGAAGAAGTACATTGAAAGCCTGAGCTGGATTGTTCTGGAATCTGATAATGCATATTTTTTTTCTTGCTGCTTTTGCTCTGTGTCCCCTGTAAAAAATCTTAGCCATGAGTATAATCTGCTACTGAGTCTTATAAATCCTTCCATCAAATCACTGAAGAAAACAACAGTGAAACAAACTTAGCCATTTCTAACATTGGTTTTCACATTTCTGAGACACACCCTTTCATTTACACATACTAACAGTTATAGTTAATACTTGCCTTTAGTAAGAAGGGGACTTATGGGTTTTGAAGAAAATACTTTGATTTTTGGAGGCTTAGAAATAGCCAATCTTCTGTATGAATGTAAGTCAGATGTCTGCATCAGTCAGAATAAACTAGGTAATACTCAGTAACGAACAGCACCAAACAATTCGGTGGCTTAACATAACGACAGTTTATTTCTCACTCATACCACATGTTTGCTGAGGGTTGATGGGGAGCTCTGCTCCACTGTCCCCTTCCAGGGCCCAGGCAGACAGAACAGCCACCAGCTGAAATGTACATTTCAGTAAAAGAGGGAAAAGAGAGCTCTGAAGGACCTCATACCAGCATTAAATGCTGTGGTCCAGAAGCTGCACACATCACTTCCATTCAAATTCATTGGTCAGGACTAGGCAAATGGTCCCACCCAGATTCAAGAGAACCAGGAATATAACCCTACCTATCATATTCCCAGAAAACAAGGGGAAACTAAAATATTTAGTTTACAGTCCTAATGACGAACACAGGTCTCCGTTAGTTGGGGAGGGTTGATTTGGCTGGGTTTGAAGTATCAGCCTTTTTCTGCACTGCCCACCTTCAGGAAACAACACACTCCCATGAGGAGGAGGAGTTCAACTGGTGGGCAGGGACTCTCAACTGGTGGGCAGGGACTCTCAACTGGTGGGCAGATGGACATGGTGGTAGGCTAGAAGGGCACATCAAAATCTCCTTGAGGGCATGTTAAGTTTGAAAAAGGATTCAGGAATAAAAACCCACCATATCCCTTAAGAATCACTGCTCTAGAACTTGTCTTATCAATTGATCCTCTCAGTCCAAAAGAGAAGTAGAAAGAAGAGGAGGAGGAGGAGGAGGAGATAATGAAGACGAAGACAAAGACAACAACTACAACCACAAAGATGAGAGGAGGACCAGAAGGGGAAGAGGAAGAGAAAGAGAAGAAAAAGGGCTTTAAATTCTTTAAGATCCCAGTAGTCTGTCCAGGTATTCCAAATCCCACAAGATCTTCACTTAAAAATGTACAATCATTCTTTTATTTGTTCAATAAATGCAAAATGTCAGTATTTTGTTAGGGGCAGTGATACTAGGATGAAAAGAAGTAATCCCCTTCGAAGACATATACATCCAATGGGGGAAAGAGAGAGGCAAAGCATTTAAAAACCGTTCTATAATGGCTCCAATGAAGGAACGTGTACAGTTCAGGGAAGGCTCATAAATGGGGTTGACACTGCTCTGGCTTTCCCAAAGCCATCATGATTCCCTTTTCCCTGAACATTCTTTGCAACAGAGGCTGCAGAGTGAAAATTCCACAGCTCTCGCTGCAGCTGACAATGGCCACGTGGTCGAGATTTGGCCAATAGCATGAAAGCAGAAGTTGCTAGGTAGGGCTTCCAGGAAAGCCTTTTTTAAAGGGACACGTAGCCAGTATGATCGCTGGAGCCCTTTGCACCCTTTTTCCTCCCTGAAACACCAGCAGGTTTCTGGTGAGGTAGAGGTTTTGGGTTTTTTTTTTTTTTTTTTTTGTAAATGTGAGGTGAGGAGCAAGAGGACAAATATTTTCCTGCTAAATAATGAGGGGTCTGACTCCCCGAGGGCATCTGCTGAGCCGCGCTGGAAGCCTACCTCTGGGGTTCTTGTTATAGGAGGAAAACAAACTCCTATCTTGTTAAGCCACTGCATTAGTTTCTAACTGCTGCTGTTAACAAATTATCACAAATTTAGTGGCTTAAAACAACACCAATTTATTCTCTTATAGTTGTACAGGTCTGACAAAAGTCTCACTGGGCTAAAATCAAGGTTTTGGCAGAGATGTGTTCCTTTCTGGAGGCTGAAAGAGATCACCTGTTTCCTTGCCTTTTCCAGCTTCTAGAGGCCCACACATTTCTTGGCTCACGGCTCCCTTGCTTCACCTTCAAAGCCAGCAACAATGAGTTGAGTCCTTCTCACATGGCATCACCCTGACCTCTTCTACCTCCTTCTTCCACTTCTAAGACCTTTGTGATTACACAGGGTCCACCCAGATAAACCAGGATAATCTCCCCAAGTCAAAATCCTTAATTTGATCATGTCAAAGCCCCTTTTGCCATGAAAGATGACATACACATTTCGGGGATTAGGATGTGGACTTGTTTGGGAGCCATCATTCTGCCTACCACAGCCATTGTGATAAGGGCTTTTCTGTTACCTGCAGCCAGATGGACTCCTGAGACCCAACTCCTAGGTCTATCTACCTGGGGAAGGAAGGGAAGGCTTCACGGAGGAGGGAGCCTCCTAGCCAAGACCAGAAGGATGAATAGGAATTTGCTATGTGGACAATGTGGAGAGGGCATTCTGGGCAAATGCTGAGAAATGAGTGTGCAAGGTATGTTTGGAAACCATAAGCAGTTCAGTATTGCTGGAGCATACTGAGTCTGCATGCATGGGGTAGGGGAGGGTGGAGACCTGGCACATTTCCATCTACAGAGCTCAGATTTTACTTTGTAGGTGCCAGAGAGCCATTGAAGAATGCAAGCAGGCGGTGCATAATTTGACTTAGGGGCTAGAGCAGACATTTGGCTTTAATGTGGAATATAAAAACCAAGGGCTGGAGGGAAAAGGCTAAAGGCAGAACAATCAGTTATTGGGGTGGTTTAGATTAGGGGTCATGAAATGAATATCTAGATATTCAAAAACATTTATTGAGTACCTCCTAAATGACCGGCAATGGGACATTCTGGGGCTACAAAGACAAGGCACAGGTCAGAACAAGGTGCCCTGTCACCATGCCAACCATAGCCCCAGGACAGGGGCTGGGTTGAATGAGCGGTGCTCATGGAACCTCAAGTTTAGGGCATTCTAACCCCTACCCCAAGTCAGGAAACACAAACAGGGTCAGATGGGACCCTGAGGAATTAAGGCCAGCCTCACTGTCCAGCAACTCACAGGGGCCCCAGGACCAGTGCAGTGATGGGGAAGCACTGAAGAGGCTGAGGGCTCTTTCATGTACACATCTCACCCAAATAAGCCCTGATGTCCCCCCAAATCTGCTTTAGCTATGTTAAATCACTGCACATGGCAAATTAGAAAAAGGAATGGCACTGTTACCTGGACTCAAAAATGACCCCACCTGATTAAAACGGTCTGAAATTAGACAATGGTGATGGTTATGCAACTTTGTAAATGTACTCAAAACCGCATACTTTAAAAGGGTGAATTTTATAATATGTGAACTATCTCTCAATAAAAATTATTTTTAAAATTGGAGAAAAAAAATAAGCCCACCAATTAGCACTAAAAGATCTTCAGTTTCCTCACCTGCAAAATGAGAACAGTAGTGCTTACTTTAGAAGACTGCTCTGAATATTAAATGTGACAATGTGGGTAAAGAATTTAACATAGTGCCTTACAGATAGTAGGTGCTAAATATATTCTAGTTCCTTCCCTCCTAAGTATCAATAAAAATTCTAAAACAATCGTTTTCTCAGCAATTGAAAGATGTGACATGAGCTCTAGGCAACCTCCCTGCAGGCAGTGTTATCTCAGGCAGACTGCAGCGAGGATCAAACAGGAAGACAGGAACGTGATCACTGTGGAAAGCCTGCAGATTTACTCTGCAGCTACACAGCACAGAAATAACAAGGGAGATTCACGTGGTGTTAATACAGCTACACAGACAGAGCAGTGGGAAGGAAAGTCAGGTGGGCACAGAGATTTCTGCTTTTAATTCTACTATGGTGTACAAACAGAGTCCAGTTTCCAAAATAGCTAAATCTGCCCCAACACCTGGACAAGTCCAGATGGCCACAATGCAGCCCTGATGTTTAGGGAGCAGCCACACTTCACCTTCCTTGTTATGGGCTCCTCAAAACCAGAATGAACCCAAAACAAACCTTACACAACCAGCATTTTCTAGCACCAAGGCAGGAAATTTATTTTTTTCATTGAGTTTCTTATTTGTGACTATTCTAAAAATCAACCAGGTACTTATTAAGTGCCTGCCATGTGCTCAGCCCCGTGAAAGATATTGCTGTGAGAGAGAAAAAAGGCATAAATCAGGGTCCCTGCTTTCAGGGAGCCAGCTAACCTCTTAGTTTGAGAGCAATGCTTCACAGTAAACATATAAAAGCCTTCGTGTCTTGCACAGAGCAGTGGTTCAGTTGTTATTTGTTCACTGGGTCAATAAATTAATAGATAGCATAATAATAAGACAATTGTGCAGTGTGGGGCTCACTCTAAGAACCACAAGATGGGTTGGAGTAGTTGGAAAAGGCTTGTGCCAGAGGCTGCTAGCTGCCTACTCAATATGAATTCCTCCATTTTTCCTTGTAACAGAGCCCCTATTTTATTTGAGGTGGCCATAAGCCCAGATAAAATAAATACCACATTTCCCAGCCTCCCTTGTAGCTAGAGGTGGCTAAGGAGATAAAAACAGAAATTGTCAAGAGAGGCTTCCAAGAAAGTGTTTTAAAAGGCAGACCGACAGCTGCCACACACTCTTACGCTCTTCTTCCTGTTCTTCTAATTCCTGCCTGAAACCTGAATGTGATGGCTGGCTCTCCAGCAGCCATTTAGACCAGGAGGCAATCTCAAGCAGCATTCCTCAACCTCTTTGGCCCCAGGGACCAGTTTCATGGAAGACAATTTTTCAGTGGGGTGGGAGGAGGCAGAGCTCAGCCAGTGATGTGAACCATGGGGAGCAGCTCACCTGCTGCTCACCTCCTGCTGTGTAGCATATCCCCCCTCCTCCCCCAAGTTTCATGGAAGACAATTTTTCCATGGGCAGGGACAGGGAGGTGGGGCTCAGGCGGCAATTTGTAGCCTGGCTCCTAACAGGCCACGGACCAGTACCAGACCATGGCCTGGGAGTTGGGAGCTATAGATCTTGAGGACAGAAAAGCAGAAAAACCAAAAATGTCTGAGTTCTTGATGATCATGGAGTTACCACTTTCCCTGGACTGTTTACCTCCAGAATTCTTTTACACATGAGACAAACCTCTATCTTGTTTAAGCCACTTTTTTTGGGTTTTGTCATATGCAGCAAACCCAACACAAGATTCCATGGAAAAGCCAGGCCTTAAAGGAAGGGTTGGTTTTGGGATTAGGGAAGCGAAGGTACAAGGATACCTCATATGCCAGAAAAAGGACAGAAAAAGACACTGGCAGGAATGAACATTGGCTGACAGCAAACGGATAAAATGTAGGAAATAAGGAGAAGCCAGATGATGGCTTTGCAGATATCAGGGGAGACAGGGCTTGACTGGGGAAGGACCAGGGACAAGAAAGGATTAGGAAAGGTATTTTCCTCTGAAGGAGCAAAACACTTCTATAGGGAGAGGGGTAAGAAAGGAAAGAAAAAGGCAGACAATGAAGCTTGGGGAACTTCATGACATGAAGAGGTGCAGATACGAGCAATGGCCTGGTTTAGCCAAATGAAAATCCCTGGACTTAGAACAGTAACAATAACACCATCTAAGATTTATTAAACTCTTACACACCTGGCCCTGTGCTAGATACTTTATGCACATTATCTCACTTGGGCTTCACAACAGGTCTCTGAAACAGTCCTATTATTATCACCCCCATTTTGTAGAATAGGAAGCTGAGACTTAGAGAGGGTCAGTAATTTGCCCAATGTAAGCCTCGCAACCCTGCAAGAAACTCTAAGATTTTCTTCCAGTTCTAGGCCCATTTTTCAGATGAGGAGAGTGTTTGGACCATGATTTTAAAGCCAGGAAAAAGTATGAAGATCCTGACTTTAAAGCATAAAGATGTAGAGCCAATGGCTTTGTGAATAGTCTCTTAACCAGAAGAAAAAGAGAGCGACCAGGGGAACAGAAAACTTTCCAGACTTGGTTGTGTTTACTGCTGGTACAGGAGGAAGGAATTGTTGAACTAACTCACCCACCAACCTCTGTCTGGCGGTAAAGTGTTCATGCGGGGCTGGGGGTGCGGGGCTGGGGGTGCGGGGATGCACCGAAGAGCCAAGCAGTGACGCAGTGTCAGCATCACAGCAGACCTCCAGCTCATGGGTCTCAAATAGTTTTTTCATATCTCTCCACTACAGGGATGGAGGAAAAAAATTATTCTATCACAGCTAAGGCTGGAAATTCAATCCTTTGAATTAAATTATTCAGACATCCACTGAACACAAGGAATTCTTCCTGGAGCAATAATCTCATTAGTCACTGATGGGAAGGGGGAAAAGCCCATCAGGTTACAGATGAACTAGGTAACATGAGTACCTAGTAGGAAGTGCATTTCCAAATAAGATTAAAAATAAAAAGACTTGGCCAGGCGAGGTGGCTCATGCCTGTAATCCCAGCACTTTGGGAGGCCAAGGCAGGAAGATTGCTTGAGCCCAGGAATTCAAGGTTATGGTGAGCTATGATCAGGACATTGCACTCCAGGCTGGGAAACCGAGCGAAATGTTGTCTCTTAAATACCTACATTAAATAAACAAACAAAAAAATAAAAAGTCTCCATTGGGCCCGGCGCAGTGGCTCACGCCTGTAATCCTAGCACTCTGGGAGGCCGAGGTGGGAGGATCACTCGAGGTCAGGAGTTCGAGACCAGCCTGAGCAAGAGCGAGACCTCCCCTCCCCCGTCTCTACTAAAAATAGAAAGAAATGATCTGGACAGCTAAAAGATATATATAGAAAAAAAAATTAGCCAGGCATGGTGGCACATGCCTGTAGTCCCAGCTACTCGGGAGGCTGAGGCAGTAGGATCGCTTGAGCCCAGGAGTTTGAGGTTGCTGTGAGCTAGGCTGACGCCACGGCACTCACTCTAGCCTGGGCAACAAAGCGAGACTCTGTCTCAAAAAAAAAAAAAAAAGTCTCCACTGGCAACCTGGCTGGAAGTTAAAAGTGTCAGCTTTGTAAACTGACCCAAGTTCAAATGCTGCCTCTGCCACATGCTAACTGTGTGACTCTGGGTAAGTTTCTTTACCTCTCCAAGCCACAGCACCTTGACTTATAAAATTTCTACCTGCTGATATGGCTGAGGCTACATGAGATGGTCTACTGCTCCCGTTACTGTGACTTTCACAGGACTTCAGTGTTCTCTGCTTAAAATTCCACAAAAGAAGAGGCTGCAGGATACAATGGAAAGAGCCTAGGTCTGGTTCCTAAGCCCCACCTTGAGGGTCATGAGTACGGGAGCTTGAGGGTACTTTCGGGGTTCCGGGGGCCGCCTCTGTCTGGAAAGAGGCAAGGGTACATCAACTCTAAGATTTTCTTCCAGTTCTAGGCTCTTGACTGTTGCTGAGGTTCTAAATAACATTCCTTAGTCACTCATTTCAGGATTTAACAACAGTCACCTGCTGGGAAGTTGTTTCTTTATCTAAAAACCTACAGTTTCTACGTCAGGAGCCAAAGAGCCAGTGAGAACCTTGAGGGCGGGTCACCAACCTGTGCAGTCTCAGCCCTTAGCATAGGCCTGGCATGAAATAAGACCTTGACAAATGCTTGCTGGGTGCAATGGATGGATGGATGGGTGAATGAATGAATTCCAAGGGCCAGCAAAGATAGAGAACTTTGCTCCCTGAGCAAACCTTAACACAAAGAGAATATTCCACCAATTTAAAATATTAATATTTACTTTGTCATCTGAACGGAAACCGGAGTATCAGATGAATAGTTTCTGCCAGTCAAAAGCATGCCTGACTCTGAAAAGCCACTTAGGACTTTGCTAGAAGAGTACACTTTGGTCCGCAAGGAGGACAGACACACAGGGGACACCACAGGTTACAGAAGGGATGCATAAACCCCGAGAAGGACACGTCACCCAACTCCTACAGCAGGGGTGGCACAGAAGCATGCCAACATGCACAGGAAAACACCAGGGCCCCCACATGCAGACTTGCAGTTGTGTCTGCCCAAGACTTCCCCGCCAAGGAGGGGGGTCTGAAATCCAGATGATGGTCTGCCCACCTGTGAGGCTGAGCCTGCCCAGGAGCTCTGTAAGAGGGTGGCAGCCCTGAAGGTTGACCTTAGCAGCAGATGGTCTTGGGTCTGCCAGGGACTTTAGTGATAAAGTAAACAACAATAATGAACACACACGCACACACACATGTCTATACTTCATGGTCACTATGCAGCAGGTGCTCTGCTAAACTTTTATTTATTTATTTATTTTTTGAGACAGAGTCTTGCTCTTTTGCCCTGGCTAGAGTGCCATGGCATCAGCCTAGCTCACAGCAACCTCAAACTCCTGGGCTTAAGCAATCCTTCTGCCTCAGCCTCCTAAGTAGCCGGGACTACAGGCATGTGCCACCATGCCTGGCTAATTTTTCTATATATATTTTTAGCTGTCCATATAATTTCTTTCTATTCTTTTAGTAGAGACAGGGTCTCACTCTTGCTCAGGCTGGTCTCGAACTCCTGACCTCAAGCAATCCTCCCGCCTTGGCCTCCCAGAGTGCTAGGATTATAGGCGTGAGCCACCGCGCCCGGCCATGAACTATTTAAATATTTTTTTGTATTTAATACTTGTAACTATCCTGAGAGATAAGTACTAATATTTGAGGCAGTGAACCTCGGCGTTTGGAAGTATGGACTTGGGAGCCAGACTACCTGGGTGCAAATGCTAAGTGCTACTTTTAAGCTGGGGTGACCATGGGCAGGGTCATTTAAGCTCTTCAGGCCTCAAGATTCTCATATGTAAAGTGGAAATAATAATAGCATCTGTCTCACAAAGTTGTAGTGTGGTATAAATGAATTAATATGTATAAAGCGCTCAGAACAGGAGCTGGCAAAAGTAAGCCAGTGTTGGCTGTTCTTGTTAATCCTGTCTGATAGACACTGAGGCTTGGAAGGTCGGTGGCTTGCCCGTGGTCTCACAGCCGGGGAGGGGCAGAGCCAGGGCACGCCACAGGTCTGACTTCACAGCCCACGTGACCCAACCCGGCTGATTCTGGCTCTGGCCGACCCCCTTCACACCACCATCCTTCCGGCAGCCCTAACCATGCCAGCATGCCTAGTCTTTTCTGGTACCAATCAAGGCGACAAGATGCCGAAAGGAAGATACTAAGTGAACTGGCATGCTAACTTAAATTCTCATTTTGCTATCATGTGTGGAAAGAAAAAAAAGAAATGTGTTTTGGTGTAGGAATCTGCCCCTCATCTGAAAGAAAACATCTGAAAGAAACCCTTTTTTCAAGAAGGCCCTTTCACCTCTGCCTCTGGGCCTTTGTATATGAGGCCTCAAGTGCCCTGAGACTAAGGCCAAGCTTGGATTGCCCCATAAAACCAGGCCTTCAGTTAGTGGGCATGATTGCTGGTGGAGGCCAAGCCAGCAAAAGAGCCTCATGAGTCAAGATTACCACTCCTCTGCCTTGGGTCCTGCCCTGCTGCCTGGAAGGTTCTAGAAAGAGCCAGAGCCATGCTAGAAAAACAAATAAGCAAACACACACTTGCATCATAGAAAACCAAACCATCTGTGATCCAGAATGATTTAGGAAGTGGAAAGCTTTGAAGAGTCCACTCAAAGAAAAACCACCTGTAGTAGTGGTTAGTTAACACTTACAGGTGCTTACTATGTGCCAGGACCTGTTCGAAGCCCTTTAGAAATATTATCCCATTTATTCCTCATGTTAGCAGTATGAGGTAAGCAGTGTTTATTAATAGCCCAATTTTATAGATGAGGATCAACTGAGACAGAGAAAAGTGAAATAACTTCTCTCAAGGTCACGTCAGCAGCCTAGCTTCAGGGACCATGGTCTTAATCGTGTTTTCAAACCAAATCTTTTTGTCCAACCCACAGCAAGAAATACATTCTGTATTGGCACCCAGTGTAGATGCCCACATTTATATATAATTGAAACTAAGTTCTAGAACAGAATAATACCATTACCATGTGCAATGCTCACTCATGTTTTCCATTCTATTCCAACCCATTCAACAAATATATCACTAAGAAACTATTTTTGAGGGAACATTTAATATGAATTAGACCATGTTCTAGGCTTTGGGGGCTATGGCAGTGAATGAAAGAGACAAAAATATATGCCCTTCTGGAGCTTGCATTTTACTGGAGAGTGAATAAGTTCCACATGCAAGATTGTAGCACCTGAGGTGGTAATTTGGTGAGTGCTGTAGAGAAACATAAAGCAAGGAAGGCCAAGGGTGGCCAAGGAAGATCTCCCCAATGCCTTTGTTGCCTGCTACACTGATTTTAGTGGGCTATCACCCACACTATGTAAACCCCTTTTCTTAATCGCTCCATGCAAATAGTAAGTGCAGTAGTAAATGTTGGCGGAATAAATGGATGATTGCATTGAATTGAATGTCCACCCAGCTCTTCATAGGTCAGGGAGTAGGAATGGGACTAAGGAGGAAAGGTCAGATAGGGATTGGGGAGGGGGCGGCTGTATGGTCAAAGGCTCTTTCTCCCAGATTGCTGCATGTGAACACTCGTATGTGACTGCGTGTACGTGGATATACATGTATAGGCATGCATGTATGTGTATGCACATATGTATGCATATGCATGTCCCCCCATTCACTTCCTCACTGAGGAGGTTTTTTTGTTTTTTTTTTTTTTTTTGAGACAGAGTCTCACTCTGTTGCCCAGGCTAGAGTGAGTGCCGTGGCGTCAGCCTAGCTCACAGCAACCTCAAACTCCTGAGCTCAAGCGATCCTCCTGTCTCAGCCTCCCGAGTAGCTAGGACTACAGGCATGCGCCACCATACCCGGCTAATTTTTTCTATGTATATTTTTAGCTGTCCATATAATTTCTTTCTATTTTTAGTAGAGATGGGGTCTCGCTCTTGCTCAGGCTGGTCTCGAACTCCTAAGCTCAAACGATCCGCCCACCTCGGCCTCCCAGAGTGCTAGGATTACAGGCGTGAGCCACCTCGCCTGGCCATCACTGAGGAGGTTTTGGAGACAGGAAGCAAGGCCCCCATAGGCAGCTGTGCAGGAATTCCCTACACAAGTTTGCCCTGCACAGAGGGACTGGAATGGGAGCTGAAATACATCCTGGGCACTACTAGCCTAGCCATGAGTGCCAGACATGTGCCCTGGCTGGACTCTTTTAGTCCAGAGGAAGGAGAATCCTTTTATCCTTTGGTCCTTCCTTAGGGGACACCTTTTGCAATTCATTAGCCCAGAGGCAGCTCTGGTTCCAAATTTGCATCAAGGTGCTAGAATGTGGTTAGGGAAAGAGGAGACCACCCACAGACATAAAAATCACTCCTTGGGGAAAATACAATGCACAGAGCACACCTGGCAGGGTGATTCATGTGGGTTTAGGGGAAGATGAGATTGAAGCCAGCTCTAAAGTAGCTGGGGGCACTTGGGTAGCCTCCATTGAAGGCATATGGAACTTGGCACTAGAGTGAAATCTTTAGACTCTTCCTTTAAGTTAAAGGGGCATATAAAAATGTTACTAGCAGGGGCGACAAAAGCATTACCTATGGGAAAAGCGGCCAATCTCTGCTAATGAATAAGTGTAATTGATCAAAACAGATGACTTGATGGACCTTCCAAATGTGCTTTTAGCAAAGTGGACAGTTTTTCATTCAAATGCAAACTCACCCAGATAAAATCTAATAATGGAGATTTTGGAACAATCCCAGCATCAGTGATTTCTTTTTTTTTTCTCCTCCACTGAACAGGAAGGCTTCTTAAATTCCTGGTTCCAGCCTGACCCAACCAGACACCAATGTTGTGCTTTCCATGTGGCTGAGGAGACCCTGCTTGTTTCCAGATGCAGCAAAAGGGCCATCACATGCCTCCCCCCACCCCAATCCCTATCTGATCGTTCCTCCTTAGCCCCATTCCTACTCCCCGACTATGAAGAGCTGGGTGGACATTCAATTCAATGCAGTCATCCGTTTATTCAGCCAATACTTACTACTGCACTTACTGTTTGCAAGGCACCATTTGGACCACCACAAGGGGATTCAAAGATGACTAAGATGGGGCCCTGTCCTCAGACAAAAGGGCAGACGTGAGGGGAAACAACAGATGACAGAAGGTCTTAGTGAGGGTCTCAGCTCGCACCAACTTGCACTTAATCTTTCTGAGCTTCAGTTTCCTCCTTTATCAAATGAAGGCACTGGACTAGACATGATCTCTGGGCACCTGGCCAGCTCCAAAACTAGGTGATTCTAAGCCTTCCCCTTCCTCTCAGGATCCCAGGCTCCTAGGAAGCTGACAGACAGGGTGCAGCCTTCTACGAAGGGAAAGAATCAGCAAAGGGGGTAATGGCGAGCGAGGATTAAGTACCTTCCCTGGAGTGAGAGGCTGTTTCAATTTGGCTCCAGCACACGGCCACGCTGGAGAAGATGACATAAGTTAAGAAAATAAAGTGGAAGATTTAGACTTCCACACCAAGGAATTTGGGGAAAAGGGGAGACCACTGGAATTTGTGAGGAGGATACTGTCAGGGTGGTGCAAAGGAATCTGGTGGACCTGTGGAAGGTGGGCTGGAGGCGGAGGTGGTGAGTGACGTTGCAATAGTCAACGCAGATAGGCGAGGCCTTAAGTGAAAGGTTCCTCCCAGCGTCTGGCCAAACACACCATTCTGTCACGCCCTGCCATTGCCATAATGCTTATTTTCATAAACTCGCCAAAGTCCCAGATCACTGTGCACCATCTTTTTTAAAGTTCCACAAGTGGCTTTGGGGTAAACAGGTACTTCTCATCCTCCTCCTTCCTAGGTGCCTGAGGTTAAACAGGACACTAAGGTCTGTCAGGAAGGGATGCCAGCAGCTCCGGGATGCGCCGGGCAAGGATCTAAAGAGGGGTGCACCTACCTGCAGAGAGGCTGTCCTCGTGATCGGAGCTGTTGTGGCTGCAGTCGCTGCCCCTCTCCGGCGAGCTGTGGCTGGGCGAGTCCCGCTCAGGCACCCGCAGGAACCTCTTGCGCCGCCACGGGGGGAGGTGCTCGCGGGCCCCGCGCCTGGGCTCATCCGCGGCTAGGGCCGAGCCCCCACCGTCCTTGGCCTCCGCCTCCAGCTGGTTCGGGTCGCCGCTCCGGCGGTGCTGCCTCCGGCCCCCGGGGATCAGGTGCATCCAGCGGTGGGGGCTGCACGCCCGCGCCGGCTTCTCCGGCTCATCGCTAGTCCCGAACCGGCAGGGGGCCACTAGCAAGTGGCTCAGTACGAATTTCTCGTTCAAATCCACCATCTCGAAGTCGTGGTCACTGCTGTCGCCCCCATCGTCCGCTCCAGAGGCGTCCGGCTCGCCTTCCTCCGAGCCCCGCCCCGTGCGGGTCCCGGAGGACAGATCCTGTCCAGGAGCGTTGGGAACAGTGCCATCGTGGCCGGGGGGCGCGCAATCCTCCCGGGGGCTGAAGAGGAGGCGAGGCTGCAGCAACTGCTGGTGGATGGCTGCGGTCAAGCTGCGCACCGCGCCCCCTCCCTCCGCCGCCCGGGGACAGTGGGGAAGGTCCAGGCACACGTAGAGGGGAGACTCGGCCTTCGCCGCCATCTCCGGGTCGGGGCGCGCGGGGCCCGGGGGGACTCCGCCGCCGTCCTCTGCGCCTTCCTGCTTGCACGGTGGCGGTGCTCGCTCCTCCGCCGAGGCTCCCCCGCTGCAGCCATCTCCGACTGCGCGGCGCCCACAGCCGGGATTTAGCTTCTCCCCGGCTAGGGCAGCCTGCAGGTATAAGACTTTGAACTTCTCTTCCGCCAACACCTGTTGCAGCCGCTTCAGGTTGAGTTTGCAGTGCTCCAGCTCCCGCTCCATGTCCTGCACCGAGTCCAGCCTCATGACCGGCGTCTCCTCCCCGGGGAACTCGGCCTGCCAGTGGCGCTCAAACTCCTGCGGGTCCCACATGCCGAGCGCCCCGTCGGGCCTCCCGGGCCCGGCTCCTGCGCGCCGCAGCCGGCTGGGATCGCGCCCGGCCCTCTCAGGGAAGCCCGCGCTGGCGCAGCCGCCTACCCTTCACTGCAGCCCCACAAGAGAAAAAGAGAAAAAAATAAAGTTTTTCCCCTTCCGCCCTCGAGCCTTTTTTTTTCTTCTTCTGGGTTTCGCCTCCCTGACGTAAGCGGCTACCCGCGGCGGAGGCGGGCGCCTGGGGGCCCTGGGCCCGCCCCGGGCAGCCCCCGCAGCCGGGTCGGGCGCCCCGCGGGCTCGGGCGTCTGGAGCTCCGCGGCGGAGGCGGAGCCTCGGTGGCGCCGGGCCAGGCCTGGCGGGCGCGCCTCGGAGCTGCGCCAGCGGCTGGGCGGCCTGAGGTGCTGCCCACCACGGAGGCGCCAGCGACTCGCGGAGCTGGCCGTGGCAGGGCCGGCTCTCTCCTCCCCGGCTGGTCCGGCTGCGCAGCTCCGGCCAGGGCGCAGTGTCGGCGCCGGCTCCCTGCACCCGAGCGCGGGCTCGCGCGGCAGGCGCGACGCGGGGGCCTGGGTGAGGGACGCGCGGGGGCGCCCTGGGTCCCGGCCAACCCCCAGCCGCCCGGCTCCCCGCAGCCTCGCCTGCCCAGGGTCAGGGCGGCGCACGGCAACAACAAGGAAAAGGTGAGGGAAAGGCGGCGTGGCGCGGCGGCGAGAGCAGGTGTCGCAGGGAGCCGTCTGCTGACCCGCAGGGTTTCCCTTCGCGGGGATTTATTGAGCGTCTTGAACTACCTTGTCCAAGATCACAGAGCAGTTTAATCCAAAGCTGGGGATAAAGCTTTGGCTTTTTTTCTTTTTTTTTGGGGGGGGGGGCGGTCCATTAAGCGTTCTCTCCACTGCTCCCTAGAGCTTTTCCAGGGGAGGAATAGCCAAGCGTGACAGCTCCAAGTGGCTCTGCTGAAGGCTCCTGTGACTTCAAAGCTGAGAGTACTCCCGCGTGACTGAATCAAATCATGGCTGCAGGGGCCTAGTAGAGGACCCTAGTGGGTGTCTAAAAGGACCCTCCACTCCACCTCCCTCCTCTTTGTGGCCTCAGACAATTCCCCTAGGGAGGAAAAGAAAGGAGCTGGGGAGAGACGCCTGGCACGGTGGGGTGGGGACTCCCCGATTCTTCTTTCTCCCATTCCTCTTCTCCAGGGTTCTGGGTGAGGCCCCACTGTCTGCTGAGAGAGGTCCTGATGAATCGTCTCGTGCTTGCCGGGAGGGAGGACCTTATCAATGATTCACGTTTCCTTCATACTAAGGATGAGGAAATTGGTACTGTGAGGGCCTAAGTGACTTGGCAGTGGGGAAACTCTTCCTGGCCACAGCGCCCTCCCGGGACTGGAGCTAAACTCAGCCACCACCTCTGCAGGCTCTGCCACTCACCTCTCACCCCAACCGTACCATCCTGCTCCCACTTTTCAATCCCCTTCGATTCATCCTTCAAGGTTACAAGAAAGATATTTCTTAACCACAAATGAGACAGTGCCATGCTTTTGCTCAAAGCCCTTCAGTGGCTCCCTATTTCTTACAGGGTAGAGTCCAGACTGCCTTGCATGACGGAGGAAGTCTTCCCACATTTGGTCTCTGCCCACCTCTCTGCCTTCTAAAATTTAGCCTTACTAGCTCAATGCTGTCCCCCAAAGACCTTTCATTCCTTGTGCCTTTTCCTCTTCCTTGGAACTCTTGTTTTCCCCCTACACACATGTGAAACTCCATGTTGCCTGGGAATCTCCACCTCTGAGAAGCCTTTGGGGGGGCCCTACCCCCTCATGTTTATATCACCACTGGATCTTGCATATGCCTTTATCTTTGCCCCTGTTCCATTTTAAGGGCAGGGATTGTGTCTTTCTCGTTTTTGTATTCCTACTCCTTCTTGCAGAGTGTGACATCAAGATGATTGATAATTGTTGAAGAGACGAAGTGAATGAAGGAAGGAAGGAAGGAACAGACAGATGAATGAATCTCCCACCTTGCCTTTCCTGCTCTGCTTCCGTTGCGAATCACTCCCAGCTGGGGCAGATGTGCTTCCCACAGAGGCTTCTCAACTCCAAAATTTCCTCTCTTACTGAAGTCTGTGTTTACACATTTTGCTAATATCCCTCTTCCTTCTTCATTTTCTTTTTCTCTTTTTTTAAATTTGGTGTGCCACTGGCATGAATCATCACAGTGTTTGTCTTCATGCCAGACTGCTGTGGGGGAATGGATAAAACACACTAATTTCGTATTCCCCAGTTTGAGTGATTTCTCAATCCTCATTCTGCTTTCTCTCCCACCTTTGCTTCATACTTTGAAGACCCAGCAGCCATCACAATCTCCTTTGTCCACTGAGAAGCTCCCAATGCCTACAGTCAGCCGGCACAGGGGTATTCCATCAGAGTCCACAGGCATCTTGGCCTCTGTTAAGATTTCAGAACAGGAGAGAAAATGTGACACTGCGGTGATGGATGACCCCAGTCAACAGCATATTGATTGGAAGATGTTTCAATATGTATATTTACATGCACAAAGAAAAAGAAAACTATAATTTACTGTAAGCATCAATTTCTGAATGTGTAAGTTCCCTGGGAGGATAGTTTCCAACCCTGTCCTTTAATTAAAGCAGTGGTGTGATTCCCTTTTGGCCCAAGGAAGTTGTTACCAATATCACTAATTTTTTCCACAAGGACCAATATAGCTGGAAATGCCAGCATACATCTTCCGTAAACAGATCCCCGGAGCAGCCTTCATTGTCTCCAGCTGGTGGATAGTTCAGCTTTATTACTTGGCTTTGGGTCATCATGGGCACAAGGCTACGGTGGCTGACATTTATTGAGTCCACACTTCTAGTTGCCATATGTCTCTGATCTCATCTAATTCCTCCCAACAACCCTGTAAAGAAGGTATTATGGTCGCCTCTACAGAGAGAAATGGAAGGTCAAAAAGGTAAGGTCACACAGATAGTCTGCTGTATTCTAAAGCCCAGCAGCTTTGCAAGAGCTTGGTCCAAGTGCATTTGTCACTGGCATTCATTCATTCAAGAAATATTTGCCAAGCACATACGAGGTGCTAGGGCCTGGCAAATTAAGTTTAAGCTTTGTAGCCTGGCACATCAGACCCTTTGCCCTGGATCCTCTGACCCCAGCCTACTTTTCCAAACTCTCTTCCTGAATTTCTTCTGCTTGCTGCACCCATTTAGTGCCCCCAACCTGAGTGACCCCTTGGTAGCAGATGCCTTTTGTGTCCCATGCCACCTCCCCTTGGCCTAGCTTGGATTTCTGCTGCAGCTGCAGTGGACAGTTCCCATGGGCAGCTGGGGTCTCGCCTCAAACACCCACCTGCACTACTCTCTTCTGCCTTAGGGCTCTTTTCAAAGTCGCAATGCTCTCAAGAGCAGCCCAGATAGAAACGTGGAAGTTAACACCTCCAAGGACATCCTATGGCCAGTGGAAATAGGCACTGGTCAATAAATGCCCCCAAGCTCCCATCTTTGGAGGGACTTCCTGAGGCACATTTTATATGGTTGCTCTGTGGTCTCCAAGAGGAATGAGCCCCAGCTGCTCACAGTAGTAACAAATCAGTAATGACCCTCTATTGGCTTTCCCTTCTTGTTTGTCTCTGTCTCCCTTCTACTCCTGCTTCCTGGCATAACCTCCCAAATAAAATACTTGCACTAGGTCCATGTCACTGAGACAGCCTCCAGCCTCCCCATGCCCTCTCTGATGCAACCACATGAGGCACTTCACACCTCCCCCAGTTAATCTTTAGTCACTTCTCATGCCTTCCTCCACCTGGCTGCTTCCTCTTCTACCTGGTAAGACCCTTTTTCACCTGTCAAAGCCCAGCTCACCTGTGACTTTATCTCTGAAACCTTCCCTTCCCCATGTTATTGAAACCGCAGGAGGTTTTGACCCAAGTCCAGTTGCTCACTGCATAAAGATCCAGTTACTGAGACAATGAAGATCGCCAAGGAAGAAAGGAATTTTAAATAGGAAAGACATCTTTTGGGGAGAATGGAGGAAGCTGCCTCAAATCTGTCTCCCAACTAACACAGGTCATGGATTTTTTTAAGGAGAGGCCATGTGCGTTGGGGCATGTTGTGCAGGGTGGTGAGTCTTGGTGTCATGAAGTCTGCCCAGGGGCCTTCAGAATCTCAGCTCCTTTGTCTTGCAGAAAGTCCACCATTTCTGGGAAACAACTCAAAAGACCAGGTAGTTAGTTAAGGGAGAGGATTATAAAAAAAACATATTGGGGTCATTGAAATTTGTTCATGGAGCCAGTTACACCCATGTCCAGTTAGGCATGACTGTCTACAGAGGGACTTATCTTGGTTCCAGCACTGGTCACACTACACTATAATTAATTCCATGGCTCTTCAAGTCCACGGCTCCTCATGTCTTAGGTCCACAAGGCTCTTCAAGGATCCTGGACATTTGACACCTCTTATTCCTCTAACTGCCCCAGCACCTAACAAGGTTAAAAATAGAGTCAGTGCTTAGTACATGTCTGCTGAGGGAATGAATGAATGATGAGTGGGTGAATGAATGATTAGTACTCATCTGGGCTTTTTGGACTTTATACCGTCTTAAAGCAGGAACACCCTTAAGCAATGGGAAGAGTAAGAAGACACTTTTGAAGGTCATGCTGCCAGGAATTCTACCTTTAAAAGAATTCCTTTGGATGAATTAGCAGCCTCTACAGAAATATAAAATTTGGCCATCAGTCATTCACACTTTGGTATGAACTGCTTTCTGCCTCACTTCTTGCTTATCTGAGGTCAGTGTGAAAGGGCTAAGAATTTGGAAGGGAGAAGAGAATGAAAGCAGAGTGTAGCTAGGAGGAGGGTACCTGGGGAAAAGTTGGGCTGGGATGGAACCTGTATCTTTGAGTGCTGGAGGTGTGAGGAAAAAAAAAAAAAAAAAAAAAAAAGGCCCATCCCTTTGAATACCTCATCCACATGGCTTGCATTCTCTAATGCAAGAGTTTTCCCGACTATGACTTGGAATGACTTGGGAGAGCTATTAAGCTATTTGTTTATCTGTTCTTCAGTTGTACATTTCAGTTGTCTTTGTGTGAACATATGTTTTCATTTATCTCAAAAAAAAAATTCCCTACATAAGAATGGGATTGCTGAGTCACACAGCAACTGTATGTTTAACTTTATAAGATACTGCCATGTAACGTTTTCCAAAGTGGCTGTACCATTTTCTGTTACTACCAGCAATGTATGAGAGTCCCATTGCTCTAGAGAACTATCTATTCAAATACTTTGCCTAATTTTTAATTGTATCATTTGCCTTTTTATTGTTGAGTTGTAAGAGTTTTTAGATTTTTTTAGATATTAGAGCTTAATCAGTTATATGAATTGCAAAGATTTTCTCCCATTCTTCTATATATTGTCTTTTTGATTTCTTGGTAGTGCACTTTCATATAAAGAAGTTTTAAATTTTGATAGACAACAATATATCTATTTTTTTCTTTGAAATTTGAATTTTAGAATCAGCTTTTCAAGTTCTGCAAAAAATATCAGATGATATTTTGATAGGGATTGCACTGAATCTGTGTATCCATGTGAGGAATACTGCCATGTTACCAATAGTAGACATCCTAATCCGTGACCATGGGATGTCTTTCCATTTATTTAGGTCTTTGTTAATTTCTTTCAATGATATTTTGTAGTTTTCAGTGTACAAGTCTTACACTGCTTTGGTTACATTTATTCCAAAGTAGTATATTCTTTCTGACGCTATTGTAAATGGGATTACTTTCTTCGTTTCATTTTCAGAATGAAACGAAGAAAGCATTGTTCATTACTAGTGTACAGAAATACAACTTTTTTTTTTTTTTACTGGCTCCAACTCTCAACCTCGAGACAACTGATTTTTGTATAATGTATTATAACTTTAAAAAATATCAATATGTTGTTGATTCATGATATAAACAAGGTTCACATCACACATAGCATTTGTTGACATGTCTTTTTAGCCTCCCTTAACCTAGAGTAGTCCTCCTGCCTTTTTATTTATTTATTTGTATCTTTCATGGCATTGATGTTTTCAAAGATTCCAGGCCAGTCGTCATATAGAATGCCCACATAATCTGTATTAGTCTGACTGTTTCCCTATGATTAGATTCAGATTAAGCATTTTGGCAGGTGCTGGTGTGTGTTTCCCATTGCATCTCATCAGGAGGTGCATAATGACATTTACTAATTACTGCAGAATGGTATCAGTTTCCTCCTCATGCTGCCAAGGTTCTGCCTATTTCAGTCTTCTCTTTCTAGGAACAAGTAAGAAAAGGTATCATGAGCATCGTGTATGTTTTACATTGTCTAAATTACAAAAGCAATAAGAGTTTGTGAAAGACAATTTAAAGAATCCAGAAGTATATAAAATAAAAAATTAACGTCTCTCCCCAATCTGGCACCTTTCCCTGAGGGTAATAACTATGTCCAATTTGGTCAGTTTCCATTTGGAGCTTTTAAAATATATTTTCATTTGTACGTATGCCTAGGACAGCATTCTGGTACACAATTGGTGCACAATAAATGTTGGATGAAAAAATGAACTAAGAATAGATTTGGGTTTGTTTTATAATAATAGAATTGTATTCTGTTCAATGAATTGGAACTTGCTTTTTTTTTTTTTAATCTCAGTCTTGAGCTGGGTGTGGTGGTTCACACCTGTAATCCCAGTACTCTGGGAGGCTGAGGTGGGAGGATCACTTGAGCTCAGGAGTTTGAGACCAGCCTGAGCAAGTCCCAGCTACTTGGGGGGCTGAGGCAGGAGGATTGCTTGAGCCTGGGAGTTTGAGTTTGTAATGAGCTACGATGATGCCACTGCACACTACCTAGTCTTGGAGATCTTTCCATGACAATACATGTTGGGTTTTTTTTCCCCGGACACCAACCAGTTCTCCAATTCTTCAACGCCAACTGGGTGTCCAACAGTTCAATTCAATTCTGACACTGACTTCCCAGAGTTAGCTCACGCCCCACAGGTTAGGGCTGTACCTCCCAAACAGAGGGGTTAGTTTGCTTGGCCAATAGACACAGCCAAGCCAGTTATAGCAAGGGGGTTTTATTACTTGGCACAAGTAAGGAGCACATCAGGGATAGTTCCCAAAGCAGTGTGTCCCTGAGCAAAGACTTGTTTGTTTTACAGTCAGAGAGTAATGACGAGTGATCTGATTGGATCTTGCAATGAGGTGATGTCAGGATGTGCCAGGACTCAACATGACTGGATCCTGGATCCTGCCATGTGGTGTCCGCTTCTTAATTCAGTCTTCGCTCCTCAATCCAAGCACTTAGGTTTCATCCCTGGTTACCCACTTGGTTTATCTGGGCAGGCTCAGGTTACATGACCTTCAACCTGGGGGTCCATGGCAACTGAAAAACAACAGGGTTTAGTCCCACCGGACTGCCCACACTTCAGCACCAGCTGCAAATGGTGTGCCCAGCTGCCCACAGTTCTGCCCAGCAGACTACAAATTCCGGGTTTCCGCAGCCCCCCACCCCGGGTTTGATAATTCACCAGAACAACTCACAGAACTCAGGAACACGCTATACTTACCAATATGGTTTATTACAAAGGATACAAATGAACAGCAGATGAAGAGGTACCTAGGGTAAGGTCCCAAATGATCCATGGACAGCAGCTTCTGTCCCCATGGAGTCGGGGTGCCCTGCCCTCATGGCACGTGGATGTGTGGGGATTTTTATGGAGGTTTCATTGTGTAGGCATGATTGATTAAATCAGTGGCCACTGGTGACTGAACTCAATCTCCAGCTTTCCCCCCTCTCTGGAGGTGGGGGGAGTGGTGGGCCAGGGGGGTACTAGGTGGGGGCCCTGAAAGTTCTAACCCTTGAGAACTTGGTTTGTCCCACTACCTGCCCCCATCCTGAAGCTAAGGTCTCCTCTTCCCCAGGGAATCATCTCATTAACATACAATAGACAGTAAGTTCCAAGGGACTTAGGAGGTCTGCGCTGGGAACCAGGTACAAAGACCAAATATTTAATTTTTATTATAGCATAGGTGTGGCCTTCCTCATTCTTTTTAACAGCTTCATGGCATTCCATTGTATAGATGTACCATAATTTATTTAAATACTCACTATTGATGGCCATTGGGGTTGTTTGCTGTTTCCTTGCTATCACTAACAATGTCTCAGGGAACATCCTTGTGAGCATTTCTTTAGGTTACAGTCCCAAAAGGGGAACTCTGGGGTCAAAGTATAGGTACTTCAACATTTGGATACATTTCAACATTTGTTGCCCAGGCTGGTCTGGAACTCCCAGGCTCAATGATCCTCCTGCCTCAGCCTCCTCAGTAGCTGGGATTGTAACAGAGGAAATGGCCTGAAAAAAAAAAAAAAAAATGGCAAAGAGATTTTTCTGTCTCCTTAAAATTTCCCCCACTCATTTTGGGACCTGCATTCTGGCCTGCATCCCTGAGGCAGGTTAAGTCTTTTGTTAAAACTCCCAGGTGGCCCAGGCTGGCGGCTGGCAAGTTCACAGGCTTTGTCTTTGGCAGAGATGGGATGATTAGAATAATTAACCACAGTAATTGCCTGAAGCTGAGAACACTCCCTTTAAAAGCTCTGTATTTCTCCTATGTTTAGGAAATTTGAGATTTTGAGATGAGCCCTATCATTTTTCCTCCTTTGCAAAGTAAACTCTCTTTCCTTCCTTCTCAAACCACTTGTCCTTGTTCTTCTGATTTGGCCTTGTGGACAAGTGGCCAAGCTTTTGGTAACAGGATTAAGGGCATGGGCCACCACACTGGGCTCCAATGTCTCTTAAGTCTTTTTTTAAATTTATAGGTTCTCCTTCCTTTCTGTGTCTCAGTTTATTTGTTGAAGAAGTTAGATTGTTTTCCCTGTGAAGTTTCCCATAGTTTTTTTTTTGTTTGTTTGTTTGTTTTTTAAGAGACAGGGTCTTGCTATGTTGCCCAGGCTGGTCTTGAACTCCTGGACTCAAACAATCCTCCTGCCTCAGTCTCCCCAGTAGCTGGGATTACAGGTGCTTGTCCTTGCAGCAATATTTTGCTGATTGTAATCCTGTGGTATCATTTAACATGTTCTTCCTGTGAATTGGTAGTTAGAGCTAGAGTTTTGATTAGATTTAATTTGGGGACAAGGTTAGACTACTTCATAGGTAGAGCTCTGTTCTTCCCTCAGAAGGCACATGATATCTGGTTGGGTCTCTTCTTGTGATGTTAGCAGCCATTGATGATTGCTGTAAAATGGTGTTAATTCCATCATTCCATCTTCATTTAGTAGCTGGAAAATATTTATAAACAGAAACATCCCCTCATCAACTGTTTGGTTACCCAAAGGTACAGTACATATAGGAAACAGACAATGAATGCTTGATTCTTTACATTAATTTCCAATTTTAAAAAATAATGAGTTAGTTCATTAGTGTCCATGAAAGGTAACCAATGAGGTTTTCTTTTGTTTTGAATTGTTTTTAGTATAATGATAAGTTTGGGGATTGAAATATATTTATGCCTTTTGTTCCACTGTAGTTTTATCCTTACTGATATTCCAATTGTCCCATTTTTCACCAGGGAGAGCCTCTTCAAGTTGGCTTTGAGGCCTTTGACATCACTCTAATGGTCTTTGATAGCTTTGTTGCTTTCTTTCTGGTTTGAAAAGATGTTCCAACTTATCTTGTATACTTTCTGTATTGAACAACATGTCAGCCATTTCTCCAAAGAACGCTGGCTCCTTTTAGTGAGAAATGGCATTGGGAGACCTCAATAAGGGTATTAGAGGTATTTATTTCTACTGGGTTGGTCATTAGTCTATTCATTATTTTTTTCCCAATGGACAAAGCTAGAGAATGTATATATTTAAACTGTATCATGAGTTTAGAGTGAATTTTCCAATTAATATTCAGGACAATAGAATTTTTACTTAATCTCAAAGATCTCACTTTTTTCCCCTCTCCTTTTTCTTGCTCAAAAAAAAAAAAAGAGTCCTGTTCTCAATAACACCAACTTGATTACTGACTCAACAGTCTCATGGGACTTGCCATTAATTTGCATGTCATCTGCACCCAGAGACCATGCAAATACTCTCTGTGTTATTCCAACGTTAGTACTGTGTACGCACTGCCAAAGTGAGAACACACTGTCTAACTACCATTCTGAAAGGTGAAAAATTATATCTCACTGTAGTTTCGTATTTCTTTGGTAATTAACGAGCTGGGAGTATGTCTTTGCATTGTAGGTCTCTAATTTAAGTCTCTTCCCCCCTATTGTTGGTATTCTCCAGAACAGCATTTTTCAAACTTCAGTCACCAGCATAGATATTTTTCTCCAGTCCTCAAATCAGTCATGCTATTGTTTACTGATTATATATATATATTTTTACTGTGCCTCCTCCTAAGCAGTCATATACAAACATTAATAGATTTGGTGTCTACTTAAATACTTCCCCACTGTACATAACATAAATGAATTACACTTAAAATTAAAAAGTGAGTACCATCTGAAATCATCTTATGCCTCACCTACTTATGGTGCGAGCACCTCACTCCAGGAATCACTGCCCTACAGGCTTTGGCATTTCATGACTGAAACAAAATAAGAGTTGTCAGTCATTGCCCTGTGTCAGTATTTTTAATAAGAAAATGTTCAGAGGAGAGCCAGAGCAAATCCCCACGCTCACTTGGTATCAGAGGCAGTTGCAAAATAACAGTAATATGCTTTACCACTTGATGTGGAAAAGAGAACTTGGGATGCTGCTGTGAGCCAGCTGGGTGTGTTGGAGAAACCACATTGCCTCTCCAGCCTCGGTTTCCTCATCTGTAAAATGGGAAGTTGGAGTAAATGATTTGCAATTTCTTCTCGAGTGGAAGGCAGAGTTTGTAACCCCTTCCATCTTTGTGCACTGCAGGTTCCTAGTTCCTAGTTTAGACGTGAGAACATTGCCCCCTTGTAGCTACCCACTTTCTCTCATTTGAGTTCCCACATCAGGAATGGTGGCAGGTGGGCCCAGTCCACACCAGCAAGCCTCTCTCTGGTATCCGTCACAGAGAACTCACACCCAGGGAGCTAACTAGCTCCTAAGCACAGGAAGCATCAAAGGGTAGCTGAGGCTGGGCGCGGTGGCTCATGCCTGTAATCTCAGCACTGTGGAAGGTGGAGGCGGGAGGATTGCTCGAGGCTGGGAGTTCAAGACCATCCTGGTCAACGTAGTGGGACCCCATCTCTACAAAAATTTAAGAAAAAAGTATAGCTTAAGAGTCCAAGCAGCCCTGCTCAGATCCTGGTAGAGCTGAGGTTGGGGCAGTGCAGGCTGTGTGATCCTCACAAGAGGGGGAGACCTGCCACCAGGTAGGCTGGGATGACCCTGGGCAGGGTAGGGGCCGTACCCCGTAGGAAAGGGCACACTCAAGACAATTCACGTGACCCCAGAAGCACAGGCAATGCCCCGCTGGAGGTCCTCCAGCACCCAGGGCCAGGTGGATGAGGATCAGTGTGGGCGTGGGTGATGTCTAGAGAGGGAGAACAGCACAGTGGTTATGAACCGGAGAGCCAGGCATTGAACATCACCCTTGACACCCACTCACTCTGGTCTTGGACAAGTTACTTAAGCACTTGTGCCTCAGTTTCCTCATCTGTAAAACAGGGATTATAATATTACCAACTTCATAAAAAATAATAAGGATTAAAAGGGTTAACATATGAAAAACAGAGTGGCCATAAACATCAGCGTATGTGTTGCTGTGTTTAAATGCCCCCAGAGTCATTGTGAAAGCCCTAAGGAGCATCATAACTTCCTTTATAGCTTCACGATATTTCCCCTGCCTCCTGACTAATGTTTGAAGTTCCTAGTTCAAACCTTTATGTTCTACATCGAGGGTCAGCAAGCTTATTCTGTAAAGGGTCAGAGTAAATATTGTAGGCTTTGCGGGCCTTACTGTCTTTGCTGCAGCTACTCAACTCTTCTCCGGTAGCTGGGAAGCAGCCATAGGCAATATGTAGCTGAAAGAGCATTGTTGTGTTCCAATAAAACTTTATTTACAAAAGCAGTGGCCAGACGTGGCTCACTGGCTATAGGCTACAGACCCATTGTTCTGCATTTACAGAGAAGGGCAGTGTGATGGGGTAGGGAGAACTGACATTTATAGAGCACGTACCACATGCCAGGCACTGTGCTAGCAATTCGATATGTGGCATTTCATTTAGGCCTCACAAAAATTGTGTGGAAGGTACGATTGATATCCCCATCTTATTGCTGAGGAACTGAGGCTCAGAGAGGGTAAGAATCTTGGATGAGGTTGCACAGGGGATGCTGGCAGGATTTCAACTCAGGTATGTCGAGTTCCAAAGCCTGTGCTCTTTCTATAGAAACTAAGATAGGTAGAATGCTGGAACTAGACGGGCCTGAAGGCTCAGCAAATCCAACATCCTTATTTTATGGAGAAGAAATGGGAATAATAGGGGCCAGCAGACTGAGACAAACTTGTCCTCTCTCTCTGAGTTAGGCAGGATGGCCCTAATTCCACGACCCAGGGCACAGCCCCTTCCCCGTGGATAAGTCCTAGGTGCTCTGTCTTCAGTTGGGACTCCCCTCACCCCAGGGTGCCAAACTCCCTCCTTTCCTGCTTCCCATTCCCTTGCCCCTACCCACTGCTGAACAGCTGAACATCTGGTAACACATCACAGAAACTGCTAACAATCCTTCCTTCCTTCCTTCCTTCCTTCCTTCCTCTCTCTCTCTCTCTCTCTCTCTCTCTTTCTTCTTCATTTCTTGACAGAGTCTTGTTCTGTCTCTCGGGCTAGAGTGCAGTGGAGTCATCATAGCTCACAGCAACCTCAGACTCCTGGCTCAAGCAATCCTCCTGCCTCAGCCTCCTGAGTAGCTGGGACTACAGGTGCGTGCCACCACGCCTGGCTAATTTTTCTATTTTTTGTAGAGATGGGGTCTTGCTTTGTTGCACAGGCTGGTCTCGAACTCCTGGCCTCAAGTGATTCTCCCTCCTTGGCCTCCCAAAGTGCTAGGGTTACAGGTATGAACCACCATGTCTGGCCAATTTTCTCTCACCAGCAGGTCTGTGTTTATTATGGTACGGATTATGGAGGCTTGAATTATCTGGACAACTTTAGGCTGCAAATAACAGAAACCTCAACCCAACATGGCTTTAAAAATACGGGAAATTTATTGGCTCACATGACTGAACAGTTTAGGGATGGAGCCAACTTCAGGTGTGGACTGATACAAGCTCAAAGTGCCAGGGACCCGACTTCTTTCTGTTGATTTCTCACCTTCCTCAGCACTGGTTTAAATCTCAGGCATACACTCCCTCGCGGTTGCAAAGTAGCTACTTGAGGAACTCTTGAGGCCACATCCTTCCTTATTTCCATACTTCCCCCAAAGAAGGGGGTTTTTCTTTCTCAGAAACCCTAGCAAACATTCCCTTGCATCTCATGGGCTTGGGTTAAGTACTGATTTTAAACCAATCACTGCAGCCAGGGACTGGCTTAAGCCAATCAAGATTCATCCCTGGAAGTAGGAGTGGGGCTCATTGTACCTAAACTGCATGGCTGCGAACCAGGGAAGGGTTCCTTTCCTCGGGAGAAATCAGGGCAGTGTTGGCAAGAGCAGAGGGTGTTGGCAAACAAAAATGTCCGCTCTGGGTTGAGCTAAGGGCCCTCGAAGAGCTCTTCCAGTCCTGAGAGTTCACTATTCCGTTGTTTCTTTCCCATCTAGGCAGAGGAGGCTGACTTTGCATGCACTGTCCCTCCATTATCTTCTTGGAGCTAAGGGTGAGCCCCCTCTGCCTTCTGCCTGGCATGCAAGCCATGTGCAAATTGCACCCGGGGTGACTGTGGGGCAGCTGTGATCCTGATGGGCACTTCTTGGTGGCCAAGTGTGCATCCGAAAGTGAGAGTGTTCAAGTGACCCATGGTAGAAAGGCTTTGAGAGGTTCCGAGGAGAGGAAGCAGCCTTGAAAACAGCTATTCACCTACTGCTCACGGTGAGTAAAAACTGACGCCAGAGAAGTGAGCAGGTGGAGGACTTTTTCACTGTTTCACTGATACCTTGGCACAATTTTAATGCTACTTAGGGTGCCCCTGCCCGGAGCCCTCACAGAGCAAGTCAGAAGGCAATCAGCAAATTACTGAGCTTGCAGCCTTTTTCAGAGTTCTTGTTAGCAAATGGGCACATTAGTGTCACCACAGGCCACCTTCACTGAGTGCCAAAACCCCCACAAAACGCTGTGCTATTAGGAGGCACAGCGCTGGTTATAATTCATCTTAGAGCAGGCAGAAGTTGCCGACCCATCTGTCCTTCCTATGCAGGTGGGGCAAGGGAGGGGTGCCAGGTGTCCTTTGAAATCCTTCGGGCCCTAGGATGAAAATGACATAAGATACAAACACACAAACACAACTGTAGCTCATCTGTGGAAACAAAGGGAAGGTGTTAAAGCCTGTGGCCATTTGCTGGCCACCCTTACATTGTTATTTTGCCATTTTGGTTGTCAAGCATTTATGTCTCAAAGGTGCTTGGCTGTCTTATTTTGCTTAATTGTATGTATTTTAACTTTCCCCAAATTTTCCTTGCAGTCAAAGTTCTTAACATTCAGTCCTTAATCATTGAGGAGTGTCGAATTGGGTTAGGTCATTTGGTTAAAAGCCAAAATGAGGGCAATTCCACTTCCAGGTACACATACCAAAAAGAGAAGAAAGCAGGGACTCAAACAGATACATGTGCATCAATGTTCAAAGCAGCATTATTCACAATAGCCCAAAAATGGAAATAACCCAAATGTGCATCAACAGATGAATAAACAGCAGGGTGTGGGGGCTCACACCTGTAATCCCAGCACTTTGGGAGGCTGAGATAGGAGGATTGCTTGAGGTCAGAAGTTTGAGACCAGCCTGAGCAAGAGTGAGACCCTGTCTCTACTAAAAATAGAAAAATTAGCTGGGTGCAGTGGTATGTGCCTTGTAGTCCCAGCTACTTGGGAGGCTGAGGCAGGAGGATCGCTTGAGCCCAGGAGTTTGAGGTTACAGTGAGCTATGATGATGCCGCTGCACTCTACCTGGGGTGACAAAGTCAGACTCTGTCTCAAAAAAAATTTTTTTAGAAAGTCTGTGCTCTTTTTCCATTACTGTATTTGTTACCATAAAATATACCATGCACTCCTAACTTATCAAAGCTTGATATTAATCAGTACTCTTTGATATTAATCAATACTGGCTATATCATGTATTTTAATTCCATGTATATCTATATTTGAAACCCCTCAGGAAATTATTATTGTTTTATATAGTCAATGTTTATTTAGATTTATTCTCATATTTACCATTTTTATGCTCTACATTATTTCGTGCACCTTTGGTGGCAAATTCTCTCATTTTTGTTTGTCTGAAAATGTCTTCTTTTTCCCCGTTCATTTTTGCAGGATATTTAACTGGCTATAGAAATCTAACTTGACAGCTATTTTCTTTTAGCACATTGAAAATATCATTCCACTGTCTTCTGGTTTCTATCGTTATTGTTGAAAAGTCAGCTGTCAGTCACTTTCTTTGAGGGTAATCTATTTTTTTCTCTGGATGCTTTAACATTTTTCCTAAGACTGTACTTTCAGGGGTCATGTCTGTAGCTTGTTACTTACAGAAGTTTCTCTGAGCATGTAGAGCAGCAGAAACCACGAAGAAGAGGCACAGTGTCGTCTCCTGAGTGTGAAGCCAGCTCTTGGGATTGCTTCACTACAACTGTCATTTGCCATTTATAATCATTCTTCTCTTCTTCTGGGAGTGTAAGAGGGAGAGAATGCAGTCTGAGTGGTTCCTGTTTAAAAAAGAAAATTTTTCCTTATCTTATGTTTATATGATGCAGTATTATATAATGTGTTTAGGCATGAATACCATTTTTAAACATCTTGTTTGGAATTTATTTGGCTTCTTGATTCTGTGGATTGATATCTTTCATTGATTCCAAAGACTTCTCCACCATGTGTCTTTTCATATATTGCTTTTTCCCTGTTTTCTTTCCTCTTCTGGGACTCTATTTAAACCTTCCAATGAAATCTATGTTAATCTTTCTCACAGTAGATCTTACGTTACTTGCCCTCTCTTCTGTATTTTCCATGCTTTTGTCTCTCTGTGCTTCATTCTGGACATTGTCTTCTGATTTATCTTTTAGTTCACTTATTCTCTATTCAGCCATGTCTGTTGTTAAATCTGTCCATTGAATTTTACATTTTAATTATCATTCTTTTTAAGTTCTAGGATTTCTATTTGGTCCTTTTTCTAATCTGCTGTGCTACATTTATAGTTTCCAGTTTCCTGGTGTTATTTTCAAGCTTGACTTCTATTGCCTTGAACACAGTAAACATAGTTGTTTTAGGGTCATTGTTTGCTCCTTCCATTAACTGGAGTCCTTGTGTTTCCATTAACTATTGTTTCTGCTCATTGTTACTAATATTGTTTTGTTCCTCTTGTGTCTGGTTACCTTTGATTTTATGCCAGATATTGTTTCTAAAAAATTATATGTAGAACTAATTTGAGGCCCAGGATAGTATCTTTCTCTAGAGCAGGTTTTCTTTTGCCTCTTCCAGGTGTTCTGGACCTCCTGGCACCAAGTTCAAAGCTTGAGATTTTCTAGATCACCCATATGACCAGAATCCAGATGCAATAAGAGGGTTAGTGTACTTCAGGTTTACTTATTCCCTTATCCGGTCAGAGTACCAGCCCAAAGCTTTGGGATAGAATAGTTTACCAGAGTCCCTACTCTTGTTGGATTCTAACTTTGTCCCCCCTCCCTGTGGGACTGACAAAAGTACATCTTAGACTCTCATCACATATTTCTGGAAAAAGTGATCCCAAGTGCTTTGCTCAACAATCTGCATTTCCAACCTCTCTCAGATCTCATTCAGTAATTGATCCCTATCTTGTTAACTCTTTGATGCTTTAAAAAATGTTTTTGTTATCTTTTGTCCAGCTGTTAACTTTCTCTTCTAAATTTCATAAGAAGGATTGTTCCAGATTACCTAGTCCACTACTACCAGAAGAGGAAGTGCCAGGTTATGGTAGTAGAGTTCCATATGATGAACCATCCTTGAATTCCTGGAAAAAAACCCCACATGGTCATGATATATTAATTTTAATATGCTATGTTCTATTTATGAATATTGTATTTGTACTTTTTACTTTCATAGTAATTAGTAAGCTCTATATTTATATTTTTAGTGAAGACTTTCATGGGTTTAGAAGTTTTCCTTCTTTTCCTATAGCCTGTAAAAATTTAAACAGCCCTGGTATTGTCTTTCCGTCAAAGGTTTTATAGAATTCCCCTGTGAAACCATCTAGTGTAGTGGTTTTAATTGTGTTCATTGGGACCCTTGCTGGGGGCTATGGAGGGAAGAAGTGTAATCTAAATGACAGACAGTATTTGATTCACACCAGTGCACACAGCTGTAGCTGGAGCAATTGTGTGGTTAAAAAATAATGACAAAACATGTAGTTACAGTAAATTTTCAATACCATGAAATTATAATGATTAAATTTTTGGTTTTTGTTGTTACAAGGATAAAAAAGCTTTGAAGCCTTTTCTTTTATTCATTTTATGCTCTAGTCTTTTTCAGAGACTAAAATCTGTGCATTGAACCACTTCCCAAACATTTAATCTGCCATCAGAGCTCTAGAAATGAGTCTAAGTTGCTTCAGGCCATAACGATAACCCTCTTTCCCATCCCAAAGCTCATCTGTAAAATTTGACATTTGGTCATCAAAAAGCAATTCCTGTTTCTGAGCTTCTTGTCTGTGCTGTTCTCCCCCACAGGGAGAGGGCTGCATCCCTTTGATTACTCCTGTAAGTGGAATAAATGTGATTATTAGGCATAAAGATGAAAGCAAGAAGGGGAGGCAGAGCATCAGCTCTACACGCAGATTTTGCAAAATCAAAACAAATAAACAAAGCCCCAAATAACAGCAAAAGCCCCAGATTCCTTTAGAACAAAGAGCTGTTTATGAATAGGCTGTTTTCTCATCTCCCCTTCTGGGAAAACTCCGAGAAACCCTGATGCACAACCAAGAAGCCTCAGGTCAAAAGTGACCTTTGCAAGGTGTTCTGGTTTCATAGGGAGTACTGGATGCAGAGTATAATTTAGGACTTCAAAGTGATATTTAATAGAAAACTGAGGACATCTGAATTGGAACTTGATGCCTCCCTCCCCAAACCCTGGGAAAGAAGATGGGAATCAAGATCACTGCCAAGACAAGTGGTTGAATTTCGGAAGGACAGTGTCAGTCCGGCCAGTATGCAACCCTCCCATGTGACTGCCGGCTGGATGAAGTTGGCCACTAACTGGGGGAAGTTAGAAATTCTAGCTGCCCAGAGTCATGCCTTCTCCAGATTGTAATCTCCTTGAGGACAGGGATTATACTTTTTTACCTCTGATTCCCCAGTCCCTGGCGCAAAGGACATGCTCAGTAGGTGAAAGAAAGAATGAACTAACTAAAATAGCAGCTTACGTGAATGTACCTACTCCTTCGTTGAGTATGTATTGTGTATGTGTGTCAGGCACTGTGCTGGGTGCTGGTGACAGCTGAGAGAAGCGGACCACCCTGGTCCCTGCACTAATAGGGTCTGTGGTCCAGTGGCACAAGATATGGAAGCGCCAGGAGTGGAAGCGGGGGATGGATGTGGGCTCAGCCCGTGCTCTGGAGAGGCAGAGCACAGAGGAAGGGAAGGAGGGCATTCCGAGCGCCAGTCTGGGGAAAGTGGCTCAATTCCCAGGTCCTCTAGTCGCCTCGGCCCCCGGCGCAGTGAGCCGCGATGCTCTCCTAGCGTGTGAAAAGAGGAAGAAAACTGGGGCACCCGCCTTGACAGCCGGAGGATGTAATCTGCTTTTCTGCTGTTGCCGGAGTAGGAAAGCCAACCCAGACGGAGAGCAAAAGCGCAGGGCCCGCGCAGGTGGCGGGGACGCGGTTTGCTAAGGGCGGGAGGCAGGAGCATCCAAATCAGGCGGCGGCGCGCCCCCTGCTGGAACCAAGGCCGTCCTGCACCAGCGGAGCACCGGCGAAGCCAGGTGGGGCAGGTGGGAGGAGGGAAGCTCAGACCCAAGGAGAGAAGACCAGCCCGCCCTTGTTCCTCCCAAAGGCAGAAACTAAATTCTCAAGGGGCAATACCAAGGCTGATCCAGCACCACACCCCCATCTCCCCAACTTTGCAGGGAAATCAGGAACCGGCGGGTGGTAAACACAACTCCATCAGCAGCCAGGGTCTTGGCTACCCATCTGCTAGCCAGGTCACTTGGAGCCTCGGTTCCTTCGCTGGGCACACCCTGAGGAGCAAGTATATGAACTATTATGAACCATCTGTTCCCTTCTTTTCCGCAAACGCAAGGACCCAGGGTGTGGATAATAATACAGACAGCATCCCTAGTGAGGTCCTGTCTAGCTCACTGGCATCTCCCTTCATCCCCTCCCCCACCAGCATATAATTTGAGGATTTTCTTAAAAGAAAGACTTTAATGCCCCCAGCTAATCTTTTCTAAACAGCGATAATTATAAATTCCAAACAAAAACTTCAGAGGCGTATGTGTGTATGTGTCTCTCTCTGGCTTTTCATTTCAATAGATCTGCTAATTAAAAGCTATAATTTAACAAATAATGACCTAACTATCTCACTTTGAAATCAAACAAAAACCTACCACTAAAATGTTGGACTAGATAAAGATAATGAATCCAGGCGCAATTCAGACTCCTGCTGGGCCCAGGCTGGCTCCTTGCCAGCAGCGGGCCTGTGCCTTTGATTAGCAGCGATAGTTTTTCCAGCCATTTGGAGCAAACTCTCTACAGGGAGGATAAGTGAGCAATTTATGAAGCTAAGTGTTTTCTTGGACCCTCTCCCACTGCTGATGGAGCAGGATGCAATATTTATCCCCTCCTTGGCTTCATTCATCGTCACTTGGTCAATTTCATTTTCTCCCAACCCCTCTTTGGCCCCTGGGGGAGAGCATTGTTTCTAAAGTAACAGGCAGGAAGGAATTGTGAGAAGGAAAACTAGCAATGAAACCAGGTGATTCCCGCCGCATCCAGCATCCTAAGTGGTTAATAAAATAATAAACGATGAAAGCAAGATTGCTTCCCACTACCATATCCCCTCCCTTAGCTGAGAACTGGGCATCTGTGCCAGGCTAAAAATAGCCTTGTGTTCTGGAACCTCCTCCGCAGCCCAAGCTCACGCCGGTCTCCTGCCAGTGCCACCCGGCTGCTCTGCGGGATCTCTCATTCTCTGTGGCAGGAGAGGCTCAAACACTGGCCCCTTCCTGGAGTCCTGGTGGGAAGGGGAGAGTATTAGGTGCTCTCTGAGAGAGCATCATGGAGGCAAAGGGCTCCCCATGGAGCTGAGACAGGAAGAGTGGACGCTGGGTGACACCCCAGGAGAGCCCAAAGCTTGGGCACACTGGACTTGCCTACAGGTTCAGGGAGGAAGGCACTTCTGGGTGGATCCAGGTCACATTCTCACCTCCAGGACCCTAGCCTGGGAGGTTACATCTCCAGGAACTGCTCCTGTTTTGAAATCTTAAATCCCAATGTCCCCTCTCTTGAGTACAACTCCTGTCCTTTTTTCTCCTCATCCTCATCATTCTACCAGTTCATCTTCTTCAGCCTCAAATAGAACTCCAGCCTGATACCAGTTGTCATCATCGTCACTCCCACTCCAGCTCTCCACTTCAAATTCAGGCCTCTGTTATCCCTTATCTTTTGCTTGGAGTCTTGCAGTAGTCTCTTTCCCAGTCCCTCTGTTTCCAGTCTCCCTGACCCAGTCTCCTCCACTCCTCTCAGATCACACTCAACACAGTTTTCAGGGTAATGTTTCTAAAATGAAAATTTGATCATCTTACTGTCCTGCTTGAGAGTAGTAATAGCCCCTCCACCATCCTTTGGGATCAAACTCGTTGGCCTGGAATATGAGATCTGCATCCTTCTCTCCCACTACACCCAGCCTTGAACTTTCCATTGCAGGACACTGACCCGCTGGTTTTTCACTCTGTGGACCACTGTTCCATAGCTTACACCTTTGTCTGTGCTGTTCTCTGTCCAAAATGCCCTCCCGACCCTTCTCCACCTGGCTGTCTGCTGCTCAGCTTAAAGACTCTCTAGAGGATCACCCCCTTCGCAGCCTTCCCTGAGCTCGTGTTCCCTGTGCTCCACAGCACTTTGTGTAACCCTTGCAACAGCACTTTGCACACGCTCTTCCCTTTGTCAGGAAGGCTTTTCCCCACCTGTGACAGTTTGGATGTTTGCCCCCTCCAAATCTCAGGTTGAGACTGAATCCCTAGTGTGGCGGTATGGGGAGGTGGGGACTAGTGGGAGATGTTTGGGTTGTGGGGGCGGATCCGTCATGAATAGATTAATGTCCTCCCTTGGGGGTGGGTGAGTTCTCAGTATTAATTCCCTCCAGAGCTGGTTGTTAAAAAGAGTCTGGCACCTCTTCTCTCTCTCTCTCTCTCTCTCTCTCTGTCTCTCACCTCCTCTCTCGACATGTGATCCCTGCACACGCTGGCTCCCCTGCCCCTTCCGCCACGTGGCAGAAGCCCGACGGCCTCACCAGATGCAGATGCCAGCACCACGCTTCTTATACAGCCTGCAGAACTGACAGCCAAACAAACGTCTTTTCTTTATAAATTACCCAGCCTTGGGTATTCCATTACAGCAACACAAAACAGACTGAGACGCCACCTGTCCATCCTTTGGGTTTCCACTTAGAAACCATTTCCTTAGGCCATTGTGGCTAATCCTCCCAGCTCGGTAAGACCTGTCTGTTAAATGCCACCAAAGCATCCTGAACTCCTTTGTGTTACTCATCCCACATTTGTTTTGATTTTTCCCAAGAAAACATTTGCTCCTTGGAGACAGGGGCTGTCTGTTCACCACTGTGTTTGGTACACAGTAATCACTAAATAGTTTTTATTTATTTATTTATTTATTTTTTTGAGACAGAGTCTCACTGTGTTGCCTGGGCTAGAGTGCCGTGGCGTCAGCCTAGCTCACAGCAACCTCAAACTCCTGGGCTCAAGCGATCCTCCTGCCTCAGCCTCCCGGGTAGCTGGGACTACAGGCATGCGCCACCATACCTGGCTAATTTTTTCTATATATTTTTAGTTGTCCGGCTACTTTCTTTCTATTTTTAGTAGAGACGGGGTCTTGCTCTTGGTCAGGCTGGTCTCAAACTCCTGAGCTCAAGCAGTCCTCCTGCCTCGGCCTCCCAGAGTGCTAGGATTATAGGCGTGAGCCACCGTGCCCGGCCTAAATAGTTGTTAAGTGTTGAATGACTGAGCAGGTGAATGTGTATTAGTTTTCTAGGGTTGCTGTAACAAAGTACCAAAAACCAGGTTGCTAAAAAAAAAACCAGAAATTCATTGTCTCATGGGTCTGGAGGCTGGAAGTCTGAAATGAAGGTGTTGGCAGGACCACGATTTCTCTGACGGCAGCCCTAGGGGAGGGTCCTTCCTTGCCTCTTCCCACTTCTGGTGTTTACCGCCAATCCGTGCTATTCCCCAGTGTGTAGGTGCCTGTCTCCAATCATGTGTCCTCACATCATCTTCCCTCTGCGTGTATCTGCCTCTGGGTCCAAATTTCCCCTTTTTATAAGGACACCAGTCATGTCGGATTAGGGCCCACCTAGGGTCTCATTTTAACTTGATTACCTCTGCAAAGACCCTATTCCCAAATAAGGCCACATTCTTGGGACTTCAACCTATCTTTTTGGGGGTGGGGAGATGCAATTTAACCCATAACAGAATGAAAAACAACATTGTATTGAAATGATGTGTTTTCGAGTCTGTCACCTTCTGTTAAGACTCTCAAAAGCAGGACTGGTCTCTAATCCAACTCGGTATCCCCCTGTGGTGGCACATGCCTTTTCTAACCTTGTTGTTTTTTCTTGTTCTTAAGACCCAGTGTCCCTGAAGCTGTAGTCCCAGCTACTTGGGAGGCTGAGGCAGGAGGATTGCTTGAGCCCAGGAGTTTGAGGTTGCAGTGAGCTATAATGACACCACTGCATTCTACCCAGGGTGACAGAGCAAGACTCTGTCTCAAAAAAAAAAAAAAAAAAAAAAAAAAGACCCAGTGTCCTGTAAGTAAGGGCAGCTTTGTAAATTGCTCAGCGGTATTCCAATTCAAAGGGCTTGAGAACTCTCAGGCAGGCGAATGGTGCCAAATCCTGCAGTCCTCCCTGACCTGCAACTGTAGTCTGCAAATATGAAGTGGAAAATTCCAGAAATAAACAATAGCTAAATTTTAAGTTTTAAGTGTGACGAAATCTCCCACCATCCCACTTTGTCCTGCCTGGAATATGAATCATCCCTCTGTCCAGCTGTTGACATTACCAGCCCATTAGTCACCTAGTGGCTGTCTCGGTTATCAGATCAAAAAAACATCGTGGGCCGGGCGCGGTGGCTCACGCCTGTAATCCTAGCACTCTGGGAGGCCGAGGTGGGCGGATCGTTTGAGCTCAGGAGTTCGAGACCAGCCTGAGCAAGAGCGAGACCCCATCTCTACTAAAAATAGAAAGAAATTATATGGACAGCTAAAAATATATATAGAAAAAATTAGCCGGGCATGGTGGTGCATGCCTGTAGTCCCAGCTACTCGGGAGGCTGAGACAGGAGGATCGCTTGAGCTCAGGAGTTTGAGGTTGCTGTGAGCTAGGCTGACGCCACGGCACTCACTCTAGCCTGGGCAACAGAGTGAGACTCTGTCTCAAAAAAAAAAAAAAAAAAAAAAAAAAAAAAAAACACAAAAACCATCGTGTATATAGGGTTCGGTACTATCCGAGGTTTCAGGCATCCACTGGGGGTCTCAGAACATACCCCTGAGGATAAGGGGGAGATGACTGTAGCTTTCAGTGGATCCCACATTCTAGACCACATGGCAGGGTAGAGCTATCTCTGGCACCCGTGCCAAAGGTAACTCGAGTGAAGAGTGTGACCATGGTATCTGCTTTGCTTCCTCCCACCAAATTCTGGGACCTCCTGTTCACTGTCCTTTGACACCTTCCTCAGCTCTTCCTATATCAGGCACCTCCCTGGATGTAGCTTGTTTTCCTAATCAAGTTCTCATCTGACTCCAGTTAACAGGCTGCCTTTAAGAAAGAAAGGAAAAAAGCAACATATCCATTTTTCACTGTTACAAATTCATTAGGAACAGGAGCAAAACTCTATAATGCATAGGGATCCCAGCAAATATTTTACATAAATATTTTAAATAAATACAGATGAAGCTTCGCTCTCTCCCTGGCCACTCACCTCCTGCTGTGCGTCCCCCCACCTCCACGAATGGGGGGGTGGCAGCAGAGCTCTGCAGCCTGGCCCCTAACAGGCCACAGACCTGTACCAGTTTGTGGCCCGGGGGTTGGGGGACCACAGGTTTAGGATTTTTGGAAACTGGGTTCAGGGCATATGGGAACTCTCTTACTAGCCTCTCAAATTTCTGTAAGTCTAAAATCATTCTAAAATATAAAATCTATTTAAAGAAACAAAAATTGGAAAAGAGAGGGAGTCCTAGGCAGTGGAACAAAGTCTAGCTGCTGCAGGGGGTGTGGGTGGAGGACTCCCCCACAGCAGCAAGCGCTAGCTCCGGACAGTGGGAGGAAAGGGGGTGCAAGAGGGTGCAGACAGATACCTCTGTGGGCCCAGGCAGGAAGCTGAGGGTTCACACCTGATGGTCTCAGTTTTTCCTCTGTGACAGGAGGTGAGGTGGCTACACACCAAGAGAAGGGCCTATGAGACAACTGTGGGTTGCAAGTGATGACGACTTGGAGATCCCCCGACAAGAGTGCAAGAGGAAGCTGACCAGAGACAGAAAAGAGCAATTTCCTCTCAGGACACGGAGGAGAAGAGAATAAAACTTCCGTTTTCGCCGGGCAGCCCCAAGCAGAGGGCACCAAGCCCCGGGCCGGGAGCCGAGGCCCAGAGGCCCAGGGTGACCGCCTCCTTGCAGTTCCACGTTGGGACCAGCAGAGGGCGCAAAGGCACCGCCTAGCTTTCCTTCTGCCTTTCCCAAATTTCTCTTTCCAAAGTTCCAAAGCTTTTGATTCTGGGAGTAAAACGTTCTCTTCTGAATTAGCTATGCTCAAAGAACAAGAAACTCTTTGAAATAGGATCACCTTTGAAGAGAAAGAATTTACTAATACTTCTGACAGCTAATTTATCTCACTTGCCTCCGTCACGAGACGGACCGAGGACCTACTGTGCGCCCGGCCATGCTCCAAGGGCCGCCTCATCCAATCCTCACGACCACTGCTGAGGTGGTGCTTGGCATCGCCCCCACTTTACGATGAGTGAACGGAGTCTCAGAGAGGTTAAGGAATCGTGCAGTGGAGGCGTGTGAGCGGGGTCTGCCCCACTCCGAGCGAAGCTGCGTTCCTACCTGACTTTCGGTGACCAGCCATTCCGCAGGTGTGTGTGCTGGGACACTCCTGCGAGATGCTCTGCGAGGAAAGGGCCCGGTGACAGTGAGTTTGGGAAAGCTTCACACTGTCTCCGTTCCTGTGCAGATCAGCACTTGAAGAAGCAGCAGAAAAACGACAACAACAAAAACCTGTGTGGCTTCGTTAGCCTTAGCATTTCCCAAATTTTCTACCACGAGGCCTCAATAGGGCAATGGCCACGAGGGTGAGGAGGAGACAGGCTGGAGAGTGAACCCGGACATAACCGTGACAGGCTCGTGGGTCATGGCATTGGGGGCGTGTGGGAGAAGGTGGACAATGAGGGCGGGAGGCGTGGAGGATGGCACCTGGGTTTTTGGCTGGGTCAACTAGGTGAGTGATGGTTTTGTTCATTTGTTCATCTTGTTCGCAAGGGAGAAGAGTTTGGGGTTTGGGCTGAGATGGCTGCAGAACAGTGATCCAGAAATTAGGAACATGTGTCTGAAAGTTAGGTGAGAGGTTGCAGCTGGAAGTAGAGATTTGACAATTCACGGGTTGGTGGAAGGAGAGGAGCTAATAAAAGAGACAGAAAAGAAGTGGGAAGAGATCCCAAAGACAGGCATGCCAGAAAGGGAGCCCCGTTTCTGAAAGGAGTGGTCAGTGGCTTTGGAGCTAATGGGTGGAGTAAGGAGGGTGAAAACTGCAGGTGAGCATCATATCAGCTCACTGGGAGGTAGGTGATGAGCGGAGTGGATAGAGGCTAATCCAGATTATTGTGGGTTGAATAAGTGAGCAGGGATGAGGCAAGGCAGTGAGGGGGTTCTGGGGTGAAGCAGGCTCAAGGGAGTTCAGGGGTGGATACCTGAGCCCTTCTGGTAGTCTCCAAATATTGCCACAAACAGTTCCTCTACTCCACGCACACACATGCTTTTTCCCTCCGCTTGACTCTGGGCTGGCCTTGCCACTTGCTTTGACTAATACAGAGTTGGCAGAATTGATGTTCCTGGTCTTCCATGCTCTGTCCTTAAGAGAACACTGGCAGCCTCCTCTTCCTCCCTCTTGGAACCCAGCAGCCATGCTCTAAGGAGTCCAGGGGATCCTGCCAGAGAGATTGGCCATGTGGAGAGGCCACAGAGGATCAGAGGCCACTTAGCAAGAGAAGCCTCTTGGGCATTCGAGCTTTAGACAAGCTCCTAGGTGAATGAAGTCACATGTGTGACCCTAGCTGATATCACACAAGGCAGAAAAACTGCCTGATTAACAACCCACAGAATAAATCACAAGAAATAATAAATTGGTATTTTAAGCCACTAAGTGGGATAATTTGTCACATGCTTACGGGCTGAGAGGAAGAAGCCAAGGGAGAGATGCTGATTCATGACAGAGGGGACATAACTGATGGAGTAAGTTTGTCCAGGGGCAGAAGGGCCGGCTCTGGAGGGAGGGAGGGCCACCACTTCCTTTGGCACAAAAGCGAGGAGAGTGTGTGTGTTACAAAGTGGGAAGAGGATTGAAGCTAGGGCTCCTCTGCACCCATGTGACTTCTTTCTTTGTGGACACAGAGTGTGGGACCTTGCTAGGGTGAGGTGCCAGGATGAGGCTGTGAGCAGGTGAGCCCTTGAGGGCTGGCTGTGTGATGGAGCCTGCCAATGAAAACGTGACCCACAGGACACACAGAGCGCCTGGTGGGCTCAGATGCGCCTGGGGCAAAGAGGCCGCGGCCTCTCAGGAGCTGCCACACCGCAGTGGGTAGAGGCTAGTGGGTGACTGTATTTGAATACAGACTTCATTTCCCACTTCTCCTCTAGGAGTGGCTGCCAGGCACATTCCCGAGAGAGGGAGACCTGGTCGCAGGCACCTGGGGGCCACCTTCATCTGCTGACAGCCCCCCTGGACCCAAAACCGAGGCGGTGCACTCAGCTGCGCTCCCTCCGGTCCTTCTCCAACGCCATGAAAAACACTTCAGATTCCTGACCACAGGGGAGAGCTGTGTGACCGCCCTCGAGCTGCTTAACAGCGCCCCCCCTCCCCAGGCTCCGTTTCCGCGTCTGCGAAATGGGCATAGCAACACCCAGGCGCAGGGCGAAAGCTAAGTGAGCCTCCGCAGTGCCTGGGGAATGCCGCCCCTCCCGTCCGCGTCCCGACCACCCCAAGGCAGGTGCCCCGGCCTGGCCCCCGCTCTTTCCCTTACGCGGGAGTGATGTAGCCAAAGAGGGCGCGGAATCTGCCCACGAGAAGTAACTGGGGATGGAACCAGAGACGGACCCGAAGCTTTGGGGTCAGGGCAGACTGAGTTGCTGAGACTCAGTCTTCTCATCTGAAAAACAGCGCGACAGACACAAGAACCCCGCAGGTTGTGGGGAAGCAGCAGTGCGCACGAGGAACCCCCCAGCTCAGAGCCCGGCCGGGGAGACTGGAGACCGGGCGCGGGCAGCGCCAGGAGCTGGGGTCCGCGAGCCTGCCTGGTGGCGGGATTTAAGCGGGTGACCACCGGTGAGCCCCGCGCCTCCCTGCACGGCGCCGGCTCCGGGTCTCAGCTCGTAAATCTCCTTCACACAGAGGGCCATAAATCAGGGGGCCGGCGGAGAGACCCCCTGCGCCCTGCCCGCCCCTCTTCTGGAGAGAGCGGGGGCGCAGGAAGCCCCCGGGACAGCGGGGCGGGGCCGCCCCGGGCCCGCCCACCGCGGCTGGTTAATTACAGGTCACTGGGCCTGATTTACTGCGGGGCGGGCTGCGGGCTGCGGCGGGGCTGGGCACGTCTCGGGGAGCCCGAGGGGCGTGGGCTGGAGAGCCGAGAGGCCCCGAATTCTCAGGGACTGTGGAGATGACAACCTTGATAGTAATAAACTCTAATGTGTTTATATTTAAATTAAACATAATAATAGTAGCTAACGATGACTGAGAAGACTATGTGCCAAGCTGTGCTAAACTCATTCATCAAATATGTATCGAATGCCTATTCGGTGCCAGGAATTTTGCATATATTATCTCCTGAACTTCCCCAAACAGCCCTGAAAATTAGTTTTGCAGATGGAGAAACTGAAGGAAGCATTTCACTGACCTGTCCCAGGTCACTTGGCTAGTAAGTAGTGGGCCCAGCAATCATGCTTCTGGCCATCTGTCCCTGAAGCTTAAACTTTTTTGATTAGGTTATCCTGCCTCTTCGCTATTACTGGCCTCACTGTCTTCCTGCTCCATCCATGAGCTGTGTGATCCTGGGCAAATGCCTTAGCCTCTCTGAGCCTCAGTTCTCGCTGGTAAAAGAGTGCTCTGCCCTACCTGCTTCTTAGGGAGTTAAGAGGATCAAATTTAAAGGATGCTTACGAAAGTGCTTGGAAATGATCTGCAAAGTTCTCTATGAATTAGTTCAGGTGATTTTAGGTAGAGTAATAGATAAATCCCCAAACCTCAGTGGCTTACACATAAACTTTTGTTTCTTGCTCATGTCATTGTTCATTGTGGGTGTTCCTGGTCAGAGAGCTCTCTTCCAGGCATGCTGAAGGGCCCAGATTTCGTCCCCCTTGTGGCTCTGCCATCTTCAGCTTGTGGCTCCCATGGCTGCCTTAAGGGTCCTGGAGCCAGCAGGGAGGGGAAGAAGCGTGGAGGCTGCATATGAGAAGGCATTCCGGGCAGGCCTGTAAGTGGCACAGGGCACTTTCTGCTCACATTCACCAGAGAACTCAGGCAAGTGCAGGAAAGGCTGGGAACTGGCATAACTGCTGTATTCATGATCTTTCCTTGGGTAACAGGGTACCTCAAAACTGACAGGTAAAACAACAATAAACATGTCTTATATCACAGTTTCTATGGGTCAGGATTTTAGAAGCATCCTTCCTAGGTGGTTCTCTTCTCCTTTTGCACATGATGGAGTATGTGTGTGAGTCCTAGAACTCCTGCAGCCTTTTTGCCACCATGAGGGACACCACCTTGAGAAAGAAAATACATAGAAAAGGTATGAAAGAAGAATAGTCATAGAACTAGACAAAGAGATTCTAAAATTTCCATGGAAGTGAAAAGGGCCACAAATGGCCAAGATGATTCTGAAAATGAACAAGGAGACTGCAAGATCGCCCAACCAGATGGGCATTCCCCAGGGATGGTTGCAGGTGGCATGGCAGAGATGTGGCATTACAAATCATTGGAGAAACAATGAACTATTCACCAAATGGAGTTGAAAAAATTGGTGCCTGGGTTCCAAGAATAACAATAATAATGAAAGCAATTTAACAATAATAATAGCAATAATGACGGACACCATTTATTGACAGCTACAAAGGGCTAGAAATTTACTTTTGGTTCATCTCATTTTATCCTCACACCAACTCTAACAGGGAGGTGTTAGCATTTATTATTACCCTTGGACAGATGAGAAAACTGAACCTAAGGAGGGCAGAGATGGCTTCTTCAGCCCACATATGGCTTTTAGCCTCCTGGGCACTGGGTCAGATCTCTGTTTCCTCTCCCCACCATAGCAGAGCCCTTTCCTGAGAGTTCCTGGCCTCAGCAGCCCTGGTCCTAGGAGCAGGGCCAGCTATCCACACCGAGCCAGGCCCCCAGACCCGGAATTCCTACTTTACTCCCAACTGACTCTGGGGCAGATCTAAGGCTGATTAGACCCCAACTAAAAGCACAGAGGCCTCTTTGTCATTTCTTTAACGAGAAGCCAATCACCAGGTCATTAGCGGGTGGAGTGATGAGGAGGTTGGTACTGGAGTGGGAGGGAGGAGGATGCTCTTGGTTATCTGGATGATTTACAGCTGCTGTGGCCAGGCTGGCTAGGGAGGGAGCAGAGGCCAGGAGGAGGAGAAAGTTAATTGTCATAGAGTATCTTATGGGAGCCAGGCCCTGTGCTGAGAGCTTAACTTGTTCTGTTTTATTTAATCCTCACAAGAAATCTGACGAAGCATCAACATTTCATATGCCCATTTTACAGACAAGGAAACTGAGGCTCAGAGACGTTAAGCCTTTTGCCCAAAGCTACATAGCTGATAATGATGGTCTTATTTCAGAGCCCAAACAACCACTCCGTGTTCAGTGTTATAGGCATGGCAGAGGTGAGTGTAGGTGAAGGGCCAAGAAGGAACAAGCTATCAGGAGATGCTTGATTGAGGGATGTTGCTCTGTGGGCAGGAGAGAGAGCCAACTGTGTGCACGAGCGTGGAAGAAAGACCCTCTGGGGTGTTGAGTAAGTTTACCAGAAGGAGGATAATAATATAATAACTAAATAATATGAAGTGCCTGCTATGGGCCAGGTACCGTGCTAAGGGCTTTCTGTGCAGGGCATCATTTAATTCTCACAAGTCCCTTGTGAAGCAGTCACCAATCTTTTTTACAGATGAGGAAACTGAGGGTCAAAGAGGTTAAGTCACCTGCCCCAGCTCTTGACACTGGTAAATGGCAGGTTCAGGGGACTGGCCTGGGACTAAGAGAGGAGGACAGGCTGGCTGCTTACTCGCTACTCTGTGTTGTCAGGATTCTTGGTTGTAAATGACAAAACCCAACTTTGATCACTTGAGCGGAAGAGGCTGGGAAAGTAAATTTGGGAAACTCATAGGAATTACAGGAAACTTAGCAGCTGGACCAACAGCCTAGCCAGTCACCCCTGGATCCTTGCACAGGACGCTGAAGGCCACTGACCCTGGTAATGGCACAGCGATTTCTCCACTGTTGCCTGTTTCTTTGGGATACATGCTCCAGATTCAAGTAAAAGAGTCAAGTGCCTGGACTCCAGTCTGTCCTGGCTGCCAGGAATCTCTGCCACCCAGAGCCCCAACATGGAGGCACCCCTCCCCCCAGGTAGGAAGACTGTTCAAATGCTGCATAGCAAACAGCAACAATAACAAAACTATTTGTCACAAGCCCTGGGTGCTCCAGACCGCACCCCACCACCACCACCAAAGAGGTGACCTATGCCATCGGCTCTCTTGCCCTTCCTAGGCCCTCTCCTATGCCCATGGTTGGACCTTAGTTCAGAGAGCCCATCACTAGGGCTTGCTAGAAGTCTCAGGCCTCCAGTCTCGAAGGAGGATACAGAGATAACACCTCCTTTTTTGTCATCTGCTACATCCAGTTGGCACCCCACATGCCGATTCCACTTTCCAAACAGGTGTTGATTCCAGTCCTCTTCTCTCACAACCACCTGCATGACCCGGGCCCCTCCCCTCTCCTGGATCCTTGCTTCCTAATGGAGTTTGTCTTAGATCCGTTCTCTACACCATCCAAAGGAGCTCCGGCTGCAATTACCTTTTGTGGTACCCAGCTGCCTACAGGACAAAAACCAAGCTTTTTGGCCTGATGCCTGGTGAGCCCTGCCTCTTCTCTCATCATCCCCTGGTCTCAAATTTCATGGTTCAGCTAAGTCAATTTATCTCATTTTCCACATCGCTCTATGATGGCTTACACTTCCAGGGCTTGCACATGCTGTCCCCTCATTCTTCAGTGCCCTCCCACTCCTTGTCTGCTTGGCAAACTCCTATTCATCCTTTGAAATCCAGTTCAGGCATGATCTCCCCTGTCAAAACTTTTCCTGACCCTTCAGAGAAGTTCACACTCCTTCCACTGTACCACTTCCAACCCTTCAATAGCATGAGCTTTTATTTCATGCTGTTAAAATACTTGGTTTACCAGGTGGCCTTCCGCACTTTCTGCAAGTTCCATGAGGGCAGGAGCCATGTCAGGTTTGTTTATCATGGTATCTTCATTACCTAACCCAGGACTGGGGAAGTAGTAGGTGCTCAATGAATGTGTAACTTCATTGACCAGGAGAGACTTGCTGAGGTCACAGGGGATGAATCAAAGAGAAGAGGGTTTCAGTAGGGTGGGGTTGGGGGGGCGGTGGTAAGAGCCAGACTTCCACGGCTTATGATGGGTGAGAGTTGAGGCAGGGACAGGAAGGAAAGGAGAAGGCGTACATTCCAGGATGTAGAGAAAGGCAAATTTGGAGAAAGCAGCCTCAGCACATCTGTATTTGCGAGGAAGGAGCCAGTGGACAGGGAAAGCTGTAAAACCAGGGGAGGGCCAACTGATGACACCAGGCCCCCAAAAGAGATGGAGCAGCGGCAAGAGAGGAGGACATGACCCCCACAGAGCACAGGCAGGGAAACCTGGGGAGGGAGGAAGGACAAGAAGACAAAAAAGATGGGTGCTACCTGGAGAGGGTCAGTGGAGGGAGTCCTCATCTAGCAGTCAGAGGAGGAAAAAGCCAATGGTTTTTCTTTTGTTTTTTAAGATCCACGAAGTAAGGGAGGAAATAAATATTTAACAGCTTCCCAACTCTTGACAAGTAAAAGCTGAAGATGTTGCAGTGTCCTACATGAGCATGCACCATTTGAGTCCTTGTCACCAACATGAGCTCACTTCTCACTCAGCCCCAGCCCCACTGGTGACCTGGCTGTCCCTGGAACTTGGAGACACCCTCCTGCCTCAGGGCCTTTGCACATGCTGTTCTCACTGCCTGGATGCTCTTCCCCAGGATAGCCACGATGGCTGTCTCCTTCAAGTCCTCACTCAGCTGATGGTACCTTCTCTGGTGGGCTTTCCCTGACCCCACCTCTGCCCACCCCTCACAAGCCTATTCACACACACTCTCTCTCTCTGGTGTTATTTTTTCTATAGCATTTATCACTGTCTAATATACTTCTAACAGTACTTATTGACTACATAAATTATTTTCCTCATTATTTGCTCTCCCCAGGAGAACGTGAGCTCTGCGAGGACAGGTGGTTGGTTTCATTCACTGCTCCATTACGAATAACTACATCCGTAGGCAGTCAATAAATATTCATTGAGCGAATGCATGATGGGGCAGAGCCTTAACTTGAGCTCAGATCTGCTGGATTCCAAATGCCAGGGTGCAGGGCGAAATGCGGAGGGTCCCGGCCCGGGAGAGGAGGGGACAGGGCCCTCTCTGGAGCGCTGCTCTCCGGCCCCGTGAGTCGGTCCTGGGCTTTCTCTCCAAGGTGGGAGTTCTGTCCTCCCTCGGGGGAGCGACGCCGGAACTTCCAGGGGAAGAGCAGGAATTTTTGAAACCCAAGCCCAGCCGAGCGGTAATAGGCACCTTCGCGGCCGCCGGCGGAACCGCCCGGCCCTAAATCACGGCCGCCGCCGCCCCGCCTTCCCCGGCCCGCGGCCCCCCTCGCGCTCCGGGCAGGGGCGGGCTCCAGCCGCCGCTGCAGGTGCCGCGGAAATGCTTGTCCCACCGCCGCCTTTGAAGTGGCCTCGCGTGCCCCGCGCCCCGCAGCAGCCCCCGGGACCGCAGCCGCCGAGCCACCGCGTCCCCTCGGCTTCCCGGGCCCGGTGGGAAGTGGGGTGCGGCGGGCGGGGCGTGTCTCCGGGGGGCCCCGGCCATTTGTCAGGAGACTGTGGCCTCAGAATTATTAATCTGGAGCCGTGGGCCGTTTCCTGACATGTGCAGGGAAGGGCGGGGCGGCCGGCCTGGAGATGCAGAGACGCGGGAAGCGAAAGCCCGACTGTGCAGGGAACAGGTGGGAGGCTGGGCCTGCTCCCGGCACTGGGAAACCGGTGCTGTTTGGGCTTTTTTTTTTTTTTTTCCTTTTACTAACCTCTTCTTAATGTTGAACTGAGGGATCATGTTAGGAGTCAGCGGAGAAATCTGTGGTTCAATCTCATTTCTTTTTCTTTTCTTTTTTAGAGACAGGGTCTGACTCTGTCCCCAGGCTGGAAGTGGTGTGATCACAGCTCACTGCAGCCTTGAACTCGTGGGCTCCAGCGATCCTCCTGCTTCAGCCTCCTGAGTAGCTGGGACTACAGGCGCGCCACCACGCCCCGCTAATTTAAAAAATAATTTTTTTGAGACTAGGTCTGGCTATGCTGTCCAGGCTGGCCAGACTGAACTCCTGGCCTCAAGCGATCCTCCCACCTGGGCCTCCCAGAGTAGCTGGGACTATCTATCTATAGGTGCTGGCCACCTCGCCCACTGTAATTTTTTTTTTTTTTTTTTTGGTATGGATTTTCTGTTACTATTTTGTTCCTCTTGAGTCCCTTAGTTGTCTATTGTGGTTGGGCCCCCATCCATCCAACGCATGGATGGTGATGTTCTAAAGTTAAAGAGCAGGAAGAAAATTATGTGTAGTCAAAATTATCCTTAAATAAGACTTAAATTACAGCACACACGAATTATGTATTTAACCCTGAACAGTATTTTTTTTTAATGCAAGCTAAAATTTAATAACTACTGAGCTAGATTCTGGAAGAACGAATATATATATGTATGTATGTGTATGTGTGTGTGATATATAGCATTAAAATAACTATCAAATTCCTCCCAAGTGATTGGGGGGGTGGGGAACTCTAAAACATTTCTATTCGCTGCAAGGTTTACTTCCTTCTAGTTTAACATTGAACCTTATCGACTTAACTTGAATTAACACATATGTTTGTGGTTGTCTGCACATGTGAAAGCCTATAACACACAAGTCTGGTATTTAGTAGGTGCTCAATAAGTGTTTACTGGATTTGAATATAAAGCTTGCTTGATCAGATCAGTGTGGAATTTCCAGTTTCATGAATATCTTAATATCAGAGGATGCACCATTTATTCAATATTCAGCAAGTATTTCCTTGTATAATAACTGCCACGTACCAGGTGCTGTGCTAGAAACTGGGACTGTAGAGGTGACCAAGAGGTGGACCCAGCATGAACAACAAAGTTCGACACAAATTGCTAAATTCTACGATGGAGTTAGGAAGCACAGAAGGGGAACTCTGTGGGGAGGGCTCAGGGCTGGCTTCACAGAGGAAGAAAGGCCAGCAAGCAGCTAAGGCCGGTGACCCATTGCAGGCCACCTGAACTCCACCCAGAACGCTGGCAGGTGAAGAGGCCCAGAGCCTTCGCAGCAGACTCAGGCAGGGAGCTGCAGGCTGATCCTGAATCCCTTCAGGCTATTCCTGCTCACTGGGCCCTTGCTCACCTGTAGTAGGGGGCAGCAGGTGGGCCGTGGCCTGTCGTTTCTGCTCTCTGGTGCTCTCCCTGGCATCCCAGCAGCCATCAGCTCAGCTAGGGTCAGAGAGGGTTAGAATTAGTGAAGGAAACCCCAGGTGGCAGATCTCAGTCCCAGCAGGCAGGCAGCTGGACTGCTCTGGCCTCCTCTTGGCTTCTGGTCCATATTCTCTCCTGCTTGTCTCTCTTCATTTGGGGGACTCTCCCTCTCTCTCCTCCCAAGGCCTTCCAGGTTTTCTCTATATTAGCCCTTTTTCTTTTTCACACTTGGTGGCAACTATTTAAATATCTTAAGGGCATTTGTTTCAAAGGGCAGATGCCAGGCCTCTAATGGCTACAGGTGGTCCCTGGGGGCTTTGGGTGCTGCTGGGTGGGGGCCAGGGGGCGGGGTACTCCTTGAATGGGGAATGCAGACCCAGCCCAGATGGTTAAGCGCTTTGCTTAGAGTAGGAGAACACTGCCTGATCTGGGATCCTGGCTCAGCTACAGCTCAGCCCTCTGACTTGGGGGAAGTTACTTAACTCTCTTGGAGTCTCAGTCTCCAGTCTCCAAAATGGGTCATATAATAACAATAGGCCTTCTGTGTAGGGTTGTTGTGAGGCTAAGATAATGTATATTTAAAAGCACTTAGTACAATGCCTGGCCTATGATAAGCACTCAGTAGAAGTCAGTACCAATACTATTAAGATTATTATTATTATTAATTATTACTAAGCAGCATCCTGTCCATAGTGGCCTGTGAGTTCTAGGAATGCCGAGTCACTGGAGGAAGGAAAGCCGCTGGAAGCAGCTTAAGCTTGTTTATCACCCACCAGCACCCTGCCCTCAGCTCCTGCACTGCCCCAGGCAGATCCCCTCCGTGAGGCTGCCCCGGAGATGACTGATGACCGAGGAAGGCAGGCTTCCTTGGACAGGTCACCTCTCCCCGTTCGTGCAGATGAAGGGCACTCTGGGCTTGCCCATCTATTTCCTCCGGATCATGGCTGTTTCCATGGGCCTCCCAGGAACACCACAGGTGAGGGAAGCCTGTTAATGAATGGCCACACTCAGGCTGAGGGGTGCTAGGCCCCCTCGAGATAACCAGATGCAGGATTCCTTGAGGGTCTGTCTCTGCCATGTTCTATGTCATTGAGTCCTCTGAGGCTGGTTTCATTTCTACTTTGCAGGCAGAGAACTGAGGTTCAGAGCTTTTCTCAAGGTCTCTGAAAGTGGCCAATCACGTACCCAGGGAAGTGTAGCTCCAAAGCTGGATCTCATTATCTACAGACAGGGCCAGCTTCATGGGCACCCTGGATTTGGTTTAATGCTGTGCTTAATCTTCAAATTCTTAATACTTTGGAACAAGGGGCTGCACTGGGCCTGCCTTTACTCTTTCATAGAGAGGATGCCTTCCATGCAAAGAAAAGGAAGCTGAGGTGCAGAGAGGGACACATGACTGTACAAGGCCGCACAGTGAGGAGTCACTGGCTGGGGAAGTGGGGGAGGAGTTCTCCCACCTGCTACCACCTCTCCCACCTGGCCCTTCTAGGACCGAAGGGTCCATGTGCTGCTTCCTGGTCCTCTCACCTTTGAGTCCAGGGGCCAGGCTTTTCTGAGGGGTTGGGGAAGGCCCTGGGCCAGCATCTGGGCAAATGGGGCAGTGACTCAACTCTCTCTAGAGTGGCATCGAGGGGCTAATAGACATGGGTGGGGTGGGAGCAGAGGTAGCCATGGAATATGACACTTAGGAACCAGGCTACCTGGGCTTTGGCCTGTCCCCTGCCTTCCACTCTGAGATTTGGCAAGACTGACATCCTGTCACAAGCTGGATGGGTGGACAGGAGAGCTCAGACGTCTGTGGCTCACACGCTGTGTAGAATCCTGCATGAAGTGTGTGTGTGTGTGTGTGTGTGTGTCTTGGAAAGGTGGGAAACAGATTGAATAGAGAGGACAAAACACCCAGTTCTAGCTGCTTTATAATTCCAAATATACTGCAGACTGGGGGGGAATAGAGCTCAAGAAATACAAAGGTCCTGAGGATGCTTCCAGTCTGGTAAGCAAGACAAACAAACAAATAATCACCCAAATAAATACATATATTCAGTTTCCTAGTGCCCTTTTCCTCCATGGAGAAATTCATAGTTTGAAATAATGGGATTATTGGTAATGTGCTTTTGGCAAAATAGATGTGAACTGCATATTCATCCCAGGTGATGCTACAATGGACCTTGGCATTTTGGAGGTATTTCGATTGTGGCTGGGAATGAGTGACCTTAAGGTACTCTAAATTTTAACTTACCTGTAGGTGCCTGAAATTCCACTGGGGGTCCTTCTCTAAAATTGAACATTATTCTTTTCCTGAGATGCTGTTTAAAATTCTAATCCCTGGGGAGAGCAGGGGTGGAGGGGTTGTTCATTGAATTCATAACATGGCAGTGCTGTGTCATGAAATAGGGCTGCCCCAGGGCCCTGGACCCCAAAACATATCCCTGATGGGCACAAAGGAATCTTCTCCATTACCCTCTGCTGCTGACTCAGCCCAGCTCTGCCTGCAGAAAGGGGAGCCTAAGTGAGGCAGGGGGAGAGTCAGGGCCTCTCAAAACCTGAACCCCAGATCCAGCCAGCCTCACTCTCACAGCTGAAAAGGCCAGAAGCCCCTGGTGAGTAACACCTGCAGGGCCCAGCTGTATGAGATCTGCCCTTTTCTTATCAAGGACAGTCAGGCTTGTCCTCAATGACAGCTCTGTGGTTGCCCATAGGACTTGACAAGAACTTTCAAGGTACTTAAAACACACCCAAACCACCACTGCCACCCTTTTGTAAGCCTCTCAGCCCTCCTGCCCAGGGTCCAAATTTGTCTGGAGGAAGAATGTGGAACCCAGCGAGCCCAGGGGGCGCTCCGGAGAGAGGCAGAGCAAGCTCCCTGTGGGGCTGGAGCCCGGCAAGGCGTGCACAAGAATCTGCAAGCTTCCTTCCTTGCCTGCTTCCTTCCTCTGGGTTCCTCCCTCGCCAACCTACCTGGGGGCAGGTAATAAAGCAGGAGGAGGGAGATGGATGGATGGGGAGGGCGGGGAGCCACGTGGTGCTACAAAGCCCAGCTAGAGAGGGCCTGTCCAGGGAGTGTCCAGCGTGCAGGAGCCAGCGCTCAGGGGGGACCGTCAGCCTCGCCAGCCGGAGCCAGCGCAGGACCAGCTGGGCCTGGGTGGAGGCCATGCTCCGAGGAGCGCCAGGACTAGGCCTCAGGGGCCTAAAGGGGGCCGAGGGCTCTGCGGAGGACTTGGGGAGCTCTTGCCCGGAGGCCGGGAGGGAGTGTGGGGTGCTGCGGGAGAACGGCGGCCCCCGCGGCCTGGCCGAGGCGGAGGAGCCGGAGGGCAGGAAGCGCGCCCGGCCGGTGCGGTCCAAGGCGCGGCGCATGGCGGCCAACGTGCGGGAGCGCAAGCGCATCCTGGACTACAACGAGGCTTTCAACGCGCTGCGCCGGGCGCTGCGGCACGACCTGGGCGGCAAGAGGCTCTCTAAGATCGCCACGCTGCGCAGGGCCATCCACCGCATCACCGCGCTCTCCCTCGTCCTGCGCGCCAGCCCCGCGCCCCGCTGGCCCTGCGGCCACTTGGAGTGCCACGGCCAGGCCGCGCACGGCGGGGGCGCCAGGGACGCGGGCTGCAGCCCTCCGCGGCCCGAGCTGGCGTCCGCAGGGCCCAGCCTCGCGCGTCGGGACGCTGCCGGTCCCTTCGTGCCACCCGCGCCGCGCTGCGCCTCGTGCTCCCAGCACACGGACCTGGGACGGCCCAGGCCACCGGTGGCGGAGACGCCAGGCTTAGCCCAGGCCTCCCGGGGAAGCTGGCGCCGATGTCCGGGGGCTCCCTCTGCTGGGCCGCTTCCCTGGCCGCGAGGCTACCTGCGAGCGAGCCCGGGGATGGGCTACCAGCACTCCTGACCTGGAGGGAGGCCTGGCTGACAGGATGAGTACAAATGGGAAGACTGCAAACACGTCCTGGACAGAACAAACCTGAATGGGCTGAGACGTGGGGGAGCAGGGGGGAGCAAGCGGCCTTGCCAGCGGGAAGGAACTCTGGGGACTGGGGCTGTACCCCTACATCCCAGTCTGGGGTGGCAGCTCTGAGAAAGGAGCAAGATCCTGCCTGGCTCTTACGTTTGGACTCGTCTTGGAAAGTGGCCTATGCATTCCTGTGCCTCTGGGCCCTATTTTATCTTGCTGCTTTTTGGGAGAGCGAGGGCTTTTCCACAGGAGGACTTGTGTGTGGGACTGTGGGTGGGCACCTGTGGCACAGTGTGGGTCCCCTTCCTCTGTCTGTGCTGCTGCCTCAAGTCTGATCGGGAGAGGCAGTCAGAAGTAGCCAAATAAAAAGGAAAAACTATCATCTCTGTCTGCTACCACGACTCCACTGGGCCCTGGGGCCAGGGTGGCAGGAAAGCCTGGAGGCTGGGGGCTCACTGTGGAATGTTGGGCCAGGGCCTAAAACCCACAGGTAAGTACCTGGAGGCATCAGTTCATGGCAAGACCCCAGGTGTGCTGAGCGCTGTGGGGGGCCGAAGGGGAGTAAAGCAACATCCAGAGATGACACTCCTCCCTGTGTCCCTTGGGGTGGGAGAGGACATTATTTGGAGAGGGGCAATAGGGCCTGGGAGGCTAAGGATGTGGTCAGCTTCATCTCTGGCCCTCCTGCAGAGCTGCTGTCTGCTGTGAGCGGAGTGAGGGCCGCCATAAAAGGAGTCTGGGCCAATCTCTGGGGAGGAAGCTGAGGGCAGGGCCAAGGATTGGGAATCCGTAGACCTGCATGCATTCTGAGTGACAGGCAGATAGAACTCTCCGGGCCTCTGTGATGAGGGTCAGACTTGGGATCCAAGAAGGATTCTGGGGAGGGGGTTGAGGGGAGAGGGGCTTCAGGCCAAGGCTGCTGAGAGAGTGACAGGTACAGCCAGCTCCCCGCAAAATCCTGGAGAACTGCCCTGTGTCTCAGATGAGCCAGCGTCTGGCCTAGCTCAGGCTGAGGGGCTAATGTCACAGGTGTTGCTCGTGGGGCCAGATGCTGAGAACCCAAATGTGCTAAGGGGAGGCCTGGAGGCTTTCTGGTCTCTTTGGAGAGCTCAGCATGGGGGGCTCCATGGAAGCTGGAGAAATGCCCTTAAGCATGGACCCAGGGGGCAGTGAGGGTTCCTCAGAGCGGCTGAAGAGAGGCCCACTGCCATAATTCAAGATACCTTTGCTTTCTTAGCACTGCTTTCCCAGCACTGGCTGGCACACTCGGCGTACTGTCTCCAGCCACAGGCCTCAGGGCTCCCAGTTTCACAGTCAAGTCTATGGCACAGACCACAGGAAGTCTTTGACTCTGGGGCAGAGAGGGCACAGGGTCCAGCCAGGAGCAGCTGGGACTGTGGCCCCAGCCCTGCCCACCAAGCCTGACCGTGCCACGGTCTGACAGTGGAGAGGAAAGAGCCAGATCTGTCTGGGACCCGGCCCCTGCTCTGCCACCTCTCTCAGCCTCTAGTTCCTTACCTCTGACACGGATCCCGACGATCCCACCTCAGGGTGGCTGTGAGGATTGACACTGGTTGACGGTGTGCAGTTTCTGGCAATCAGCAGGTGTTCCACAAATCGTTACTCTTTGTGTACTCTTAGAATCTTGTGCGGGACCAGTCTGGACAGTGCTTCAGCCTTGTTTCAGCCCCAGGTGTTTATTCTTTGGAAACGTGATAAAATGGCCAGCAAGTCCCGCTTTCCTAAACTGCAGGATTGAAAGAAATCGGGGTTCTTCTCACCCAGCTGCTCTCTCAGCCTGGGCGCAGTGAGGGCGCCCTCTGCAGGTGGAAGCGTGACCCGCGGCAGCCGCGTGCGCTGCAGGAGGGATGTGACACCACCAGGCTTCTGTTTTCTCTCTTCTGTCCAGCTGAGCGATCTTGAGCAAATCACCTAGGCACTTTGAGCCTTAGTGTTCTCATCTGTATAATGGACTAAAATAAGTACTTACAGCATAGGCTGTTGTGCAGACTAAATGAGGTAATGCTTTAAAAGCACTTAGCATACTGCTTGGCCCACATTAAGCATGCACAGAATGGCAGCCACTAAGACATTCTATTCACAAGGTTGTTATAAGGAGAGAATGCATGGGAAAGAGTTTTATAAACTTTAAATTTCACAACACATTAGCTATTATCATTGTTTTACCAGGGCTGTGTGTTTGGCTGCACACATCATATATTTGCATGCTGATAGGTATTTGCTTAATATTCTGAGGTTTTTTTAAAACGTGTACACACTTGTGTGTACTTATATAGGTGTGTGGGTGTGTGAATATTTTTGTGTGTATACATATACATATCAATCTAACAGATACCCCTCATCTCCCTGATGATGTAGGACAGCAGTTGCCAACCTTTTTGGCACCAGGGACCAGTTTCATAGAAGTTCCATGGACTGTGGGTGGGGGTGGGGGGATGGTTTTGGGATGATTCAAGTGCATTACATTTATTGTGTACTTTATTTCTATTGTTACTTTGTAATATATAATGAAATAATTATACAAACCTCTGTGCTAATGATAATCTGTATTTGCAGCCGCTCCCCAGCCCTAGCATCACTGCCTCAGCTCCACCTCAGATCACCAGACATTAGATTCTCATAAGAAGCATGCAATCTAGATCCCTCAAATGCACAATTTACAGTAGGGCTCATGCTCCTATGAGAATCTAATGCTGCCACTGATCTGACAGGAGGCGGAGCTTAGGCAGAGATGCGAGCGATGGGGAGCAGCTGTAAATACAGATAAAGCTTTGCTCACTCCCCCACTGCTCATGTCCTGCTGTGCAGCCTGGTTCCTCACAGGCTATGGGAGTGAGGTGGGGGTTGGGGACCACAGTTGTAGGGGATCCTAGGCCAGAACAGCCTCCATTATCTGCCTTCCAGGTCTTCTGGAACCCTTGCCTGATTTTTTTAATCTGCTTCCCGAGATCATATCCATTCTCCAAGATGACTGATTTGCTGTGAAGAAAAGATGAATTTGTGAGTTGTCTTTTTTTTTTCTTTTTAGACAAGGTCTCACTCTGTCACCCAGGCTGGAGTGCAGTGGCACAGTCATAGCTCACTAGAGCCTCAAACTGGGCTCAAGCGATCCTCCTGTCTCAGCCTCCCAAGTAGCTGAGACTACACGCTTGCATCACCATGCCTGCTTGATTTTTCTTATTTTTTTGTAGAGACGAGGTTTCGCTATGTTGCCCAGGTTGTTGTCAAACTCCTGGACTCAAGCAATGCTCCTGCCTCGGCCTCCCAAAGTGCTGGCATTATGGGCGTGAGACACCACACCCAGCCAAATTTGTGATTATTAAAGAAATGGAGGTTATCAACCTAGACCAGATGTGTTTGTCCAAATATAAGGGGAAAGTGCAATGATATACATGAAATGCATATAAAAAGAAAAGTGCCAGAAAGCGAAAACACACATGTAAGACAGAGCTGCTAAGTTATGGCCAAAAGATATGAAGAACTGATAGACACAAAGAAAAATAACCTATACATGTATAAGGTTAATACCAACAGTGCACTCAAATGGCGCTCAAATGAGAGGTAACTTTTAAAAGGCAGGTAACAATAGCAATTGTTACAGCACTTTTAGCAGCTTTATGGCTCACAAAAGGCTGTTGCATGCTCAGTCTCTTGGCTCCTCTTAGGAAGTAGGAGCTTTCCAACCCCTTCCTTTGCAGCTGCCTTCCTTGCAGGGAACAGCACCTGCCTCTCTAGCAATGAATGAGACAAAACAGCAAAAACAAATAGCAATGACAAAACGCAGTGCTTTCAGAGATGTGGAGAAAAGGGCACATTTTACAGATGTCTAGTTGTACCGTGTATTTGTTCCTTTTCCGATAGAGAACAATTTGGCAAATTCACCATAAACACATTGTAAGGGGGTAATCCAAAAGGAAAAACACATTTGCAAAAATGTGGTCACACAGCCCTTGTACATCATACTGAAAGATTTGAAACAACATAAATGCCTGATCATAAAGGCGTGGCAGAGCAACCTCTGTTATTCTAACAAAATGAACATAAAGGTGAGTTAAAAGAGCAGATCCCAGTTACCACGAAGACAAGCAAGCAGGTGTGTGAGCAGACCTGGAGGGACCTCGGAGGGATAAATGCACCTTTGTTTTCATTAGCGTCCTCACAATTGTTGCTAAAAGGTGAAAGCTCTATCTCCTCGGGATAACTCCGAAGAGGAGTAGGGGTATGTTTTGATCAAGGACAGAAAGGACGAAGTATCACCCGGTGAAGGGACCTCACCCGTCGCTGGATGTGAAATTCTGGGGTACTTGCTAAGGGGAGCATGATCACATCAAGTTTTCCTCACACTTGCACAAGTGTGTGTGTGTCCACAGATGCCGGGGGGCCGCTGTGTCCCCTGAAGCCAGGTGAGCTGGGTCCGAGAAGGCTTCAGCGAGAAGAGGAGGTTGCTGAGTCACAGCTGCCCTGTCTGCCCCGTGGGGTTTCCTGACACCCAATGAGATGCCAAGGGTCCAAAGGGCTGCAGGGCGCAGACATGGAGAGGGAAGGACGTTATTTCCTCTTTCTCTTGGGTTAGGCTTGAACTTACCTACACTTCTGGAGTTTCTTCCCTGCCCCACCTCACCCCCCAAAGGACCTGCAGTTTGCAGGGCCACTGTTCACACTCCGAACCTCTCTCAGCATCCTTCACATGTAGGGTGCACAGAAGGTTGGGGGTGGGCAGAGGTGGAATTAGTGTCAGTGTGGACACGCCCTGGGCATTTGGTTGGTGTTTTCTTCTTCCTCTGACCACCCAGCCAGCCTTACCTGTGAGCCAGGCCCTGGCCTAGGGAGCTGGGGGTGCACCTGCTCCTTCTGGGAGCTCACAGCCCAGCAGGGAAGGGGAAAAGACAGAAGAATGACTTTCTTCAGTTCCCTGCGTCCACACCAGAGGGCAGCTAGGCCAGCCAGCTGGGGAACAGAAAAAGGCCAGGCCACTTGTCTAGCTGGGCCAGGACCCCCGACTCAGGCCCCCGAGAGGCAGGCCACAGGAGCGTGGAGTTGGTCCGGGAATTCAAATCCCTTCTAAAGGCTGCAGGTGGCCCAGCTGTTGTAGGAAATTGGCCCAGGATTCCCAGGTCTGCGTGTTAAGAAAATTCTGAAACCCCAATTTTTACGTGAAATGAGTTTTTAAAAAATGTGTTGAGTCAACACTGTGCAGGCCAAACTCACTTTGATGAATATAGCCCGTGGGCCTTCATGTGAGAACTTAAATGGGACCCTACCTGGGGCCACTGCAGACTGGAGCGGGACCGGGGAAGAGAGCCCTGGAGCCACACCCGCTGCTGCTTCTCCGTCCCCCAACTTTCTACCCTACTCTGGTCATCCTGCTTATCACCACCAAGCCACCAGGTGGCGCTGCAGTCCTCGGCATCGTACACTGGCGGAGCAAACCAGGGTCCCCAAGTGCCCCCATCCCAGCCTGTCCCGGCAACCTTGCTGCCAGGGACTACTCTGGGGACTTTTTGGCTCTTTTGCCCCCTCTTTTTATTTAATCAAAAATTTAATAAATAGTAAATGTACTATTTGATAATAAATAAATTCTTTGTGTCTGGTTCCTTTTGTCCTCTAGGCCAGGTCTGCCCAATAGGAATTATGCGAGACATTTTTAATTTGAAATTTTCTACTAGGCACATTTTAAAAAAGTGAAAAGAAACAGATGAAATTAATTTTAATAATGCCTTATGGAGCCTGATATAGCCAAAATATTATCATTTCAATATGAATCCATATGGAAAGTTTTTTTTAATTTCAATAGATTTAGGGGGTACGAGTGCTTTTTGTTACATGGATGAATTGTATTATGCCGAAGTCAGGGCTTTCAGTGCCCATCACCAGAATAGTGTACATTGTACCCGATAGGTAGATTTTTATCCCTCGTCCCCCTCCCAGCCTCCCCCTTCTTAGTTTTCAATGTCCAATACACAGATTTATGACCAGATATACCCCTTGTTTAGCTCCCACTGGTAGGTGAGAACATGTCGAGTTTATTTTTCCATTCCTGAGATACTTCACTTAAGCATAATGGTCTCCAGCTCCATCCAAGTTCCTGCAAAAGACACTATTTCATTACTTTTTATGGCTGAGTAGTGCTCCATGGTATATATATACCACCTTTTCATTATCCACTCATCCATTGATGGCTCTTAGGTTGATTCCTGGAAAGTATTAAGATATTTTACTTTTTTTTTTTTTTTGGACCAAGGCTTCAAAATTCAGTGTGTGTTTTACACTCACAGCACATCTCAACTTGGACTAGCCACATTTTAAGTGCTCAGTAGTAATAACATGTGGTTAGAGGCTACCAGATTGGGCTAGGCCACCACAGGCCCTGCCCAGGACCCGAGTCCTCCACCCAAGGGCCAGCTCCCAGGTCCAGCTGGATACTGACTTACAGCCTAGGCGTCTCAGGGACCCAACTTGCCACCTTCTAAAGGAGCTTTCATATTATAAAGGCATTAATAGATTACTGGCAGCTGCTGGGCAGGGGAGCCCAGCACACTCCCCTGGCCCTGCTCCTGGCCTCCTTTAGGACTGAGAGGAGGAGGAGGCACCTTCCCCAAGGCCTATGTTTTGCAAATGACAGTGGGTTTCCCTTATTGAGCAAAAATTCTTAATTTAATATAATCAAATGTATGAAACCTTAACATTTGCCCCAAAGCCACAAACAGCCTCTCTGCTGGTCCTGCGTCTGACACTTGTCCACTGTGCTCCTTCCTTCCCTGCGGCCAGTCCTCCTCTCTCTGACAGGGAGGACTCCTTCCACCGGCCCGCCCTGTCTTTGCTGGAAGCAGCATTTCTGAAGCCAGCTTGATACATAACCCAAAGTCATGTCTTCCCACTACTGTGGCCAGTTTTGCTCCTAACCACCCCGGGACCCAGACGAGGGATTGACACCTGGTTGGGACACAGTGTGAGATGAGCCCCTTTCCATTGCCACACCTCTGTTTCTAATCTGCAACATGATATCATCGGATTTGAACTTCACAACCTCTGAGGGCCCACGTCATGTATGACCCTAAGATTTTCAACTATTTCATACGGCTGCCTCCAAAGCACACATACACACACACACACACACACACACACACCTGGTGTTCCAGGTCACCTCTGTGAAACCTTGCAAGGAGGGACATCAGGGACAAAGAGAGAAAGAGATGCAGAGACTAGAGGAGGCAGAAACAGAAGAAGCTAACATAGGAGAGAAAAGACAGACAGAAAACATCCAAGAGGACAAACAGCAGAACCTGAGGCCCCTCAGAGCCGGCATCTGCCCGGAGCAGCTGCAGAGGAGGAGGGTCTTTGCTCCCTGCTCTTTGACACGGCAGAGAAGCGCTGCTGGGCCTGGGGCCCCTTTTACCCAGCCAGGTAGGACCCTCCAGGGGCTGCACTGCTGCTTGCATCTCCCCTGCCCCTGGAGCCGGGACCCAGGCTTTGGCCTGGATGTCTCTAAGGATTGGGGGGTCAGGGTCTGGGTGGGATGTGGCACGTGGGCCTCGGGCCCAGCGTTCCCAACTGAGAAGAGGAAGCACGAGCCTGCCGTGGCAGAAGAGAGGAGGGCTCAGTCCCAGACCAGCTGAAGACACACCCCTTTGTGACCCACTTTGTCTTGTTCCTCATCCAGAGCCCCCTGCCCCGAGGAGCAGACCCTGGGGCTGCGATGGAAAGCAGAGGCCGTCCCAGGTCCTGCTCGGCTGGGCTGGGCTGTGCCGGGCCGGGCAGAATGCTGCTGGGTGATTCTCTGGGGAAAGGAGAATTGAAAGGGAAAAGCATCTCCAAGGAGGGTGGAGAGGGAGGGAGGCTGTGTGGTGCGGGCACGACACACACACACACACACACACAGCCTCCCTGACTTAGCCTAAGCCTTACTGGGAAGAGGAGCATTCTTCGCTCTGCTCTCTGAGCTTTCTGTTGCTTCCCTGCCCGTCTGAGCTGTCAGCAGCGCCAGCAAAGTTGGCCTCCAACTTGAACGGAGCTGAGGGCTGGCTCCAGCTTCCTGCGGGCTCCCCGGGGCAGCAGGCAGGCCCCGGCCTCCGAGCTCACCTGGCCTTGAGAAGCCCACGCGACCTTCCCGGCACCCAGCTGGCCCTTGGTCCCCTGGGTGATGCTTCTGCCCCTCCCAGGGGCTGGGGAATGGTGCGCTGAGGTCCCTCTGGAGCCCCTTGTCCCAGCCTGGAGCTAGAGCAGCACGAGGCCTGGGCCAACATGGCCAACCTCCTGCAGCCTCAGTTTCCTCCAGCGCAGGAGCCGGGCTCCACCTCACCCCTGGACCTGCCGGAGATGGAGAAGCTCCTCACCAAGATAGAGGACAAGGATGACAAGACCCGGAATCTGTCCAAGTCCCTCTCAGGGGGTCTGGATCTGGAGCAGAATGGCCATAGCGTGCCCTTCAAGGCGATCTCTGAGAAGCACCTGGAGGCCTCACTGCCCCGGTCCCCGTCGCGGGCCAGCTCGAGGCGGGCATCCTCCATCGCCACCACCTCCTGCGCCCAGGACCAGGAAGTCCCCAAAGATTACCTCATCCTTGCCATCGCCTCTTGCTTCTGCCCCATCTGGCCCCTCAACCTCATCCCTCTCATCTTTTCTATCATGGTAAGTGCTGCTGCTAGTTCCAGGGGCTGGGCCCAGCCGTGGGCAGGCCTGTCCCCCGGGCGGGCACCAAACACACTGCGCAGCGTGTAGAGAGAAGAGACCTTCGTGCTGGGGGCTGGGGAAGGAGCCCCTTCCTTCCTTGCCCTAGGAGAGGGGCCGAGCTTCTGTTTGCTGTCCTCTTTCCCCTGTGCTTCTGGGCACCGCAGCTGGCTTTGCACCTATGGCTGCTGGGGACAGGGACTCGGGAGCTGCCTGGAGCTAAATCCTGCAGCGCAGACACATAGCCAAGTCGGGGTCTTGCTTTTTATGGAGGGGCAGACTGCCCCCAAAGGCATTCCTGAGCGGGGCTCTGTCTCAGCAGAGGTTGCAGCCAGAAGGGGGTCCCAGGGCCCGGTGATCCCAGGAAGGGAGCCAGGCCCCCTGGGCCCCCTGGGCATCCTACCAGCCTTTGCCAGCTCTGGTTTCCAAGAGCCAGCAGCGGCTCCCCCGAGGGGCACACAAGGAGGGGAGGGTTTGCAGGCTGCTCCGCAGGACAGGGGGGAGTTTGCGCTGGAGCCCTCTGGACCTCGGTGGTTGCATTGATTTCAACATCTGACTTCAGGGCAAGGAAGGGCTGGGTCACAAGTGAAAAATTTGAGCATCAGAGAGCACGGCCAGCCATGCCAGGGAGGGGCATGTGGCCTAGTCTTTACTTCGGTAAGGTTTTGAGTGAATTGTCTTATATTGTCATCAATCTAAGCCATTTGGGGACAATATAAGACATTAGAGCTACTTACAGAGGATCCCACAGAAAATGTTGGTAGGTGTTGGCAAGTGACAGTTCCAGGAAAGGGGAAAGAGAGAGAGAGAGAGCGAGCGAGCTAGGCATGGCAATAACTTTCAGAATGAGGTTAGGAGCCCAGGCTGGTCGGGGCCAGAGCATTGGGTGGGGTGGCACTGTTTGCTCCCCTCTGGTGTGACTGCTGCTGAGTCATCTGTCGCCAAGCCCCCAGGAGCTGTGCTCACTCTGGGCTGTCCTCTGAGACATATTTCTTCAAACACCTCTGTGCATTTCACCAAGGCTCAGGCCCCAGCCAGGGAAGCCTTCTCCACCCCACATCGAATCCAGTGCCACCTTCCAGGACATCAGGGGACGCTGGCAGCACTCCTGAGTCCAAGGGACTTGGCATGGGCTCAAGAGCAAGGGCTGGGCAGGACCCAGGGCAGGGCCTTCCACGGAGCTTCCTGTGATGCCTGCTACACTCGGGGACGGCTGGGGGCAGAGCCAGGTCCCGGGGTGCAGCCAGTGGCTCTGGGCAGGGACAACCTCTTGGTTACAGGGAAAGGCTCCAGGAGCGAAGACAGGCCTTAGGGAGGGAGCCACGCAAGGGCTCAGGAGAGAACAGTTGCTAGAATCCTTCTCCTGGTGGGGGTGGCAGGGTGCAGGCTGGGTAGGAGCCACTCTTGTCAAAGGGAGCCCAAGTCCAAGGCTGTAAGACCACAGAACCCACCCTAGAGCAATTCTACACCCTTTTAAGGGTCTCGAGTCAGGTCTCATGGTCACTGGGCTGGGTGCAGGGAATACGGTGCTAACCAGACACCACTGCCAATTCCCAAGAGCCTCCAGCCCAGTGGGAGAAACGTGTAAACAAATCCGTACAACATATGGTAAGAAGTGCCCATAACCACAAGGTAATTACGTGGCCTTGGGCACGTCATTCAAATTCCTCTTCTCAGCATTCCCATCTGCAAAATGGGTATAACCGTTAATACCTACATTAGAAGTGAGAGGCCCACAAAGTGCTTAAGTGCACGGTGTGCTGTTATTACATGGTAATAGTAGCTGAGTGGCAGCTGGGCGGCTCCCCGGTGGGGGATGGGAAGCCATTGTGGGCTTTTAAAAAAATACTTTTATTGAGACATAATTCACATGCCATTCAATTCTTCCATCTAAGTGTGCAATTCAATGGTTTTTAATATACTCACAGACAGGTATGACATTAACCACAATCAATTTTAGAACATTTGCCTCCTCTCCAAAAGAAACTCCTTTAGCTGTCACCCTCCACCCCAATCCCCCCCAGCACAAGGCAACCACTAATCTTCTTTCTGTTTCTAGAGATTTGCCTATTCTGGACATTTCAAAATGGAATCCTATAACGTGCAGCCCTCTGTTGCTGGGATCTTAGCGTAAGGTTGTCAAGCGCCACCCCTGCTGTAGCACGCACGTCACACCAAGAGGGGTTTGGTGCAGGGTGAGAGGAGGGGCTGAGGGGAAGAGGCTGGCATTCAGGAGAGGGGGCCTTTGCAGGAATGTGCAGGTGACAGGTGAAGAGAGGCCCAGACCAGAGTCATGGCAAGGGCAGAGGGGATTGTGGATGACTCTCACTCATTCACTCGACTCGAACGGCAAGTTGCTTGTTTCGAGGGAAGTGAGCGGTAGAGGGTGAATAGGCTCCCCTGGGAATGAATGAACCAGGCGCTGTGCTAGGCACTGGGGAAGTGGATGGATAAGATAAGTGGATGGCCTGTTTCGCAGGGCACAAGAATGTGAGGGTGTGACGGGGGAGGGAGGTGGCCAGGGACTCGCTCTAGAAATTTGTTTTATCCTGCTGGCTCCGAAGAGCTGCTGAAGAGTTTTGAGCAGAGGCGTGGTATGGTCAGTGCATATTTTAAAACCAACTCTCAGCTGTGCTGTGGGAACTGGGCTTGAGCAGGAAGACCCGTGGGAGGCTCCTGAGATAGTCCTGGCACGGTTGATGGGGATGTGGACTCGGCACGAGGCCCAGCAGGAGAGCTCTGACCAGAGACCTGCAGGGAGGTGGGAGCAGGGTTTGCTTCCGGCCCTGGCTGTGGCACTCGGAAGTACTGGAGCCATCCTAGAGAGCGCTGGGGACCTACAACGTTTAGGGCGTGGGCAGAGGGACATGGACAGACAAGGGTTTGGAAAGGAGATTCCAGGAGGTGGGAGGCAAACTGGAAAGGAGGGAGACATGCCGGGGAGGAGTGAGTCTGAAGAAGGAGGGAGACAGTCTGATGCGGTGGAGAGGCCAGCTTCACGGGAGTGTCCACGGGCTCAGCCATTTGTTGATCCCTGGTGCCCGGGGATGGAGAGGCTTGGACAAAAGGGAGAGGGGTGACTGATGGGGAAGCAGAGAGATGGGATCCAGAGCCTAGGAAGGAAGATCCCCACCTCCCTGCTCCCTGGGAGCCTAAAGGCCCAAAGGCCACATGGGCAGGGGCAGATGGAAATACCGAGAGATGGGAACCGGTTCCTGCTGCACGGCCTTCATGGGGGACATGTGGCAAGGTCATCTGCTGAAAACTAGGGGCCTGGTAGCAGATGGCAGGGGAGGTGACCAGGAACAGGCTGATGGCCAAGGGCTCTGCCGAGGGCTGGGTTGTCACCAGCCTACACCAGTGGGATTTTCTCCACCTATAGGTCTAGGTTCACAGACATGGGCATCGGGTGGACCCAAGGCTGAGGATGGCAGAGATGCCATGAGAACAGGCCCAGGTGGCACAGAAGATGCTGGCAGGGGTGGCTGAGATGATGCTTGGAAGGGTCGGGCTGGGTGTGAGGCTGGGAGGATGGTGACATCCTCGGAGGAGAGGGAGGGCTTGTGGGCTGGGGCTCAGAGAAGTCAAAGGCCATGGCGGGGGTTGGTGAGAGAGATGTTGGGGGCTGAGATTTCAGAGGAGGAGCCAGGTGGGGCGACCTCAAGGGGTGGAGTGTAGTTGTGGAAGTGAATTTCTAAAGGGAAATATCAGGAGCCAGGGAAAAGGAAATAGAGGGAACACAGTGTTGAGGGATGATATTATTAACTTTCACTGAGCGCCCGCTAAATGTTAGACACAGTTCCAAGTCCTAGTTCCTAGGACACTCCTGTTTCCCAGGCAGGGAGGAGGTCAGTTATCCATGTAAGGTGGTGACACTTGGTCCCACCCAGTGGTAGCACAGGTGAGAAGGACAGAGAGTGCGGTAAGAGAGGAAGTCACCCATGCTGGTGTCTTCAGGTCCTGAGGGTGGACTTCAGAGCTCCTCATCGGAAGTCCCCGCATTGGTAACCAAGTGAAGGCTCAAGCCCTTGACCCCGGGGATGGAAGGAGACCCACAGGCTCTCTAGAGCTTGTTACTGTCTGCAGAATGCTCCAACGTGAGCTCGACAGAGTCTGGCTCATTGTCCCCATTTCACAGATGGATAACTGAGCCGAGCAAGGCAGTGCCTTGCCCACAGTCCCACAGCTGGTGAGGGCCATGTCAGCTGGACATGGAATCCACTGTCCTCTCCACAGTGCCACCTGCATCTAGCTGTGGGGACAAATATGGCGTGTGCTTCCCAGGAAAGCCAAACCTTTCAGGCATTTGCACAGTGGGGGAAGAATTCCACTTCCTTCCCTCTTTCTTTGCCTTCCCTCCCAACTCTTCTTCCACCCCACTAACCCCATCAGTGGGAGACCAGTGGGCCAGCAGCCTCCCACTGCAGCTTTGACAGGGGCCTGTGTGACCAGGGCTGGTGGATCAGGGGTCCCACCTGAGGAGCTGTGATCACAGGTGTCCAGACCCAGCCCTGCTCAGCCTGGAAGCCTCCTGTGAGCCTCCAGGGCTGGCCAGATTTTACTTCCGGGTCACCCGAGAAATGGCGGTGTTCCTCCATGCTGGTCAGGTCTGACAGTGAGGGCAGCTGGACCCCAGCAGCGGGCCTTCAGTCAGCAACAGCGATAGAACAAGCCTCAGACAGCCCTGGGTGCGCATCCCAGCTCCGGTCCCTTTGAGCCACGTGACCATGTCCACATCACTCAACCTCCCTCCTCAGCCTCAGTTTCCTCATCTACAAAACAGATATAATAAAACCATCCACCTCATAGGGCAGTTCGGGCGACTAAAGGAGCTAATATGTATGACACAGGCTGGCACATACTAAGTGCTTAATAAATGGAAGTGGTTGCTGTTATAAATCTAAACGAACTTTGCAATGTCAGAGAAAAGGGCAAATCCCCAGTGGACAGGCAATTCTGACCTTACCCAATTTGGGGATAATGGAGTCTCACCCCTCATGACACCACCGGGGGAGGGGACAGCCCCGCTTGTGGCTTCGGTGGGGCCCTGCGCAGCCCCTTCCGTGTGGGCTGTTGCTGCAACATGTGGGAGCACCACGGAGATTGAGTGGCTTCAGTGTTTCCTTTCCTAGGTATTTTTTGTAACCTAATTATGTAGGTGATGTGCTGTTGCACAGCACATTTTGTCACGCTTCCGTTCACTTCCGCGTTCGTCCTTTCACTCAGCAAGCGCGCTGAGCCCCAACCAAGGCGGGCAGTCAGCTGCACGCAGACATACGGCTTCAGATAGTGACAGACTTCTGAATTGGTGGGCAAATAGCTGCTGTCTCAAGCCCTTCGCATGGCCAACCCCTCCCTTCCACCATTGCAGCTGCCCTGGCTCCTCCCCCGGGACCTCCCCCACACCTTCCCACTCTGCAGCGACTGAAGGGTTAACCTGTAGTCAGGGCATTCCAGAAACAATGGCACTGGAGCTGAGAGACGGGTGTGAAGGGAGCATGGAGGAGCACATCGCTTTGCCTTGACCTGTCAGGAGATGCTTGTCTTGGTGGAAGGACTAATGGCCCATCAGCCCTGGCACATCTTATCAGCTCTCCTTGGACGGGCTGGGCTTGGCCCAAGCATCTCAGGTGGCAGAAGCTCTTGCCCGAGTTCTGTTGCCGCCCTCTGCCTGGTTTCAGCCTTTGGCAAAGGTCCCCATCACCCTGTCCACCCCACCCACCTCCAAAGTAGCCACTCTCAGACTCTTCCCAATGTCTTCCTCGCTGATCAATTAACCTGAACTCATTTTCTCCCACTCTGTTTCCACAGGTGCTGCAATCACAAGTGATCTATTAATGCACAGCCAGTACAACCACTTGTGCAATTATCATTGTTGTGCCTTTACTTTGAGTCATTTTGTATATGGGGAGATGATGCCATTGAGTGGGGATGGGAGAGCAGCAGGTAATTTACTCATTAAAAAGAGATGAAGGGTCTCCTCCCATCCCTGGGGCCAAGGGCTTGGTTCTTCGTTTGGTAACTAATGGGGGGACTTCAGAAATGAATGCCAGCCGGGGTGAGGCGCTTCTCTACCTTGACAACAGCCTGTGAGACAGGCACCTTATCCTCATTTTACAGGGGAGGGACCGAGGCTTGCAGAGATTAAGTAGTTTGCCTGAGGCCAGCAGCTAGCAGGAGGCAAGCCCAGGATTCAGTGCCAGAAGGGGTGACTCCTCTGTGCTGCTGTCACAGGACAAGAGGCCCGTGCCCCTCACTTCTCAGTCCTGGTCCTCCAGGCCACGGAGGCATTGCGGGACATTTTTCCCTCCCCTTTACAGACCAGAAAACTAGGATTTGCAGGATAGTGGTGAGGTTTGCACTGGACAGTGTGTAAAAGTGCCTGGCACAACAAAGTGATGCAATCAGATCAGCCCTGCTCCACTCAGTCGGTCCCGATGCATCTCTTTCAACGGTGTCTCTCGGGCTCAAAGAGAGCCCGAGATTCGTGACCGAGATGTGTGGCCTCATGGCTCTGAGGATAAAGGAGAGGCTGGACTTAACTTCCCTCTGTCCTCCCCATCCCACCTCTCTCACACCCCAGCCAGCACACTGTGCCTCTCTCCACAGTCCTGAAGGCACAGCTGTTCCTCTGGAAAGTGGGGAGCAGGCCTCCTCCCAAATCCTGCTCCTTTCCCCCTGCATGTCATGCTTACGGCTAAGAAGGCCCTTGGTAACGATTCAAGGTGGCCTTAGAATTTCTAAAGCCAAAGTTCCTAGAAATCCTTCAAGCCTTTCTGCATGTCGCTCCCTCTTCCTCCTAACTCTGCGGAGTCACTGAAGTCCTGAGTTCAGTGACCTGGGTTGGCCGTACAGGGAGCTGGAGGTGGCATGGGTTAGTGGGTGGGACTGGGCCCCACATGCCAGGTGTCTTTCCAGTGGGACCTGTGGCCCTTATTTCTTTCACGAATCTGCTATTAACTTTGAACATTCCATTGGGTAAGTTCTGTGGTTAGAAAACAGATCCTCCTCTTGTTCTTTTTCTTTTACCGTTTATTCTTTTCATACTGAGAACTTACTGAGAACCTCCCAGGGCCTGGCCCTAATTAGATGTGAGGGATACGGGGGCGGGGGGGGGGGGGAGGCTGCATGGTCCCTGCCCTCAAGGAGTTTACAGTCTAGAGAAGGAGAGCCACACGGCCATACAAGGTGGTAAAGGAGAAACGAAGCGTTGTGCAAGAGGCTCCTGGAGCCCCAAGGAGGAGCTGATTAATCAATCGCCTGTGGGAACCCACGAGGGTTTTAATGGAGGTGACTCTTGAAGGATGAGGAGGAGCTGTGGAGGTGGCAGTATGGTGACAAGGAAAGGCATTCCAGCAGGGAGAACAGTACGTGCAAAGGCACCGAGGCATAAAGGTGTATCCCTTTCATGGGGAGTCCTGTGACCAGGCTTGGCTTTTTAAAGATCTCACCTTGGCTATAATATCAAGGAGAGGTTGGAGGGGGCAAGGCTGGGACAGAGACCAGGAAGGAGGCAGCTGATTAAATCTCAAGATGGACAAATTGAGGAGTGGCCTGGAGAGGCGGGACATGAGGGAAAGACATTAGAGAGGTGAGACAGCCAGGAATTCACAGCTAATTGTATTTGAGGGTTGGGGGCAGACAGAGAGGCAGTCCAGGCAGGGAGATACCAGGATTGTCTCCTGGAAATGGAGCTGTAGGGAAGACGCCTGCAATGCGTGCCAGAGTGAATTTTGCTCATTGCAGAGGGTTGGGGGTTAAAGGTGCGGGGGGAGGAAGCACCGTGCTTCATGGGGAGGATGGAAACTAGGAGGAGCCTCCCACATCCTCCCACCACAATCAGGCTGGGTGGACAGGAGAGAAGGAAGAAGCACAGAGGAAAGAGGAGTGGTAGGTTCCTGGGCACAGCGTGAACATATCACCAACATCCTAACTGGAACGTTCCTGCAGGTGACAGGGTTGCTCTCAGTAATTTCCCCCAGGTCTACCGAGTTGACTTTTCTCCTAGAGCAGACCCTCCTCCTCTGCTGGGGTGGATGTGCTGTGGTTCTTTTTCCTTCTCAGACTCAGTGGAGGGAAGGGACTCTCCTGATAACACAAACATTATAACATTACCATGCTCGTGGGCACTTGCTATTGCCAGGCACCAGGCTAAGCCTCTCTACTTGTGTTATATCATTTGATCCCCACAACATCCCAGTGAAGTGCGTACCATTTTTATCCTAATTTTACAGAGGAGGAAATTGAAGCATAGAAAAGTAAGTCCCTTGTTCAGGGTCACACAGCTAGTAAATGGTGGCGCTGGGACAGGTGCCCAGGTGGCCTGGCTGCAGAACCTGCGCTCCTATCCGACTGCCCTGCTGGAAGGCTGGAGACCACACCTGCTCCTGCTTGTGTCCCGTCCATGTCCAGGTGGGCTTGTGAGTCTCAGCAGGGGCTGTAGCCTGAGCCCCATCCGTGCCCCCTCCTCAAGCCAGACCCATTTTCTCTTTCCTCTAACTGGCTGACATCGGTCCATTGTCACTAAGAACCCTGAAGCCCAGAGGCATAAACACTTACAACTTTGTGCCCAGACCCAGCTGCAGACCTGTCAGGGTGTGAGCCCATCTGAACTTGCCTTCATCCGGTCCCCAGGAGTGTTTTCCTCCTCTGTCCACGGGTCCTCCCTGGGCTCAAGTCCAGACCTCAGCCTCTCTCTGCCGCCCTGGGACGTCGTGGCTACAGTCACTCCTTGTCTCATCACCCTCTCCCTCTTTGGTAGGGCTTTTCCTCTCCCATCTTGAAGAAATCCCCGGCTTGTCTCAGCCTCAGCAGCTACTTTGCCAGCACCCTCCCCCACCGTCCACAGCCAAACTCCCGAGAGCGTCTGCACTTGCCGTCTAGGCTTCCTCGTTCCCCACCACTGCGCATACCCCTCCATTCCCGTGTCTACACCCGCTACTCCTCCGAACCTCTCCTACCAAGGACGTGGACATCCTCGCATCGTCAAATAGTTTAGTTTTGGTCCTTATATTGCTCCACCTGTGTGCATGACACGGCACACCAGCTAATCTCTCCTTGACACTTGCCATCTTGGGCTTCCCGGATGCCGCCCTCTCCTAGTACCTCTGTCAGCTCCAGCCACACTGGCCTTCATCCAGTCCCACCTGCTTCCTCAGTCAGCAACTGTTTATCTAGCCGCTACATATCAGCCACGCAGGGCCTTTGCACCTGGCGTCCCTCTACCTGGAACACTCTTCTTCCTTTCGAAAAAAAATCTGTTTAATTCTTTCTCATCCTTCACATCTCAACTGAAATGTCCTTCCTCCAGGAAGTCTTCCCTGACTCTTCCATTTTATGGCTCTCATAGTATCATGCGCCTCTCCTCTGTCACGCCACCCACAGTTACAATTTCACCTTTGTATGATCACGAAGGAGGCCAAGAGCACAGGAACTAGGGCTCTCACACCCGGGGCCCAGCACAGTGCCTGGTGTGAACATCTGTGGTGTGAAGTGCTGGTGTGCGGAATAGAAAGAATAGAGATGGGAGCTGGCGGATCTTTGGGGGCTGTTGTCACCGCTCGGGTGAGAAGTGGGAACTAGGGCAGGGGCAAGGAAGTTAGAGAGGGCAGGAGCACTGGAATGGACTAGGAGAGGAAGCTCGGTGGCAGGGGGGATGGCAGAGGAGTCGTCACCAAAAGGAAGGAATCCAGGCTGCTGCCAGTACCTGGGGCTTGGGCAAGTGGAGGAGACACATGGGCAAGGAGCAGAGGGAGTTTTTGTTGGGGTGGGGGTTGTGAGAATCTGAGAGGCGAATAGGACAGGGCCCTGGGAGGTGCAGGGGCAGGGAGGGGGCTGCATGAGAGAACAGAGAGGAAGGTTCTCTGAACTCCAGCTGCTGCTTCATCAGGGAAGTGGGGCAGCAGCACTGCCAACCGCCTAGGATGGTTCTGAGGCTAAATGAAATAATTTAGGTACAGTCCTTAGCAAGCTGCCTGGCACAAAGTAAGGGCTCAATAAGTCATTGTCGTCATAATCGTCATCGTTGTCATACTTAACTACATTTCCATGCTGAACTCAGGAGCCTCAAATAACCAGAAAATAAAATCAGCGAATGACTGCCCTGAGGCCCTGAAAGCAGCCACACTGTTAGGGACCCCTGCCGTGCCCCTTCCTAGGCAGGCTGGGGTGAGTCCAAGAAGTCTGAGGAGAAAAACGGGAGTTCAAGAGCTGGAGGATCGGGAGTCCTGGGGCCACCCCTGGCCAGCAGGTGGGCCCTGAGCATCACGGGCAGGGCCACAGGGCCACCCTTGGAGATGCTGAGGACACGTCTCCTGCCAAGGCACCCTCCCAGGATCCTGTCTGTCTTTAAACTCTCCATCCCCACCCTCATCCATCTGATCAACTGTGTTCAAGAAGAGCGGAGCCCACTGGGAAGGAGCAATACATAAACCGGGCCCTGCGAAGCCATGGCTCTGCCCCGGCCCCAGCCTTCCCAGGCAACCCCAAGATGCCTCACTTTCCCTGTGTGATCTGGAAAGGGAGCTTGGTTGAGCAACGATGTGGGTCTTGGATGGGAAACAGAGGCAGTGAAGACAGTGCCCTTTTTCTCCTTCATGGCGAGAGGGGGGCTCGCAGAGGAGACAGGCACGTCAGGCTGTAGGAAAAGCCCCAGGGCATCCCAGTGTGGCTGCAGAATTGAGCCTGGGGCTGGGTCCTCAGGGGCCTGGCCCGTCTGCTCCTGCCAGCTGGCCTGGACCTGATCCATCCTCTCAGGCCTCCACCTGCCACCTGCCACGCCACCCTGCCTGTCGCCGTCCTGAGGAAGTGACCTGCAGTGCTGGGTTCTGCTCCGGGCTGTCTCTGGCAGTGAAAGGGGGGCTTGGTTACAGGTCCCCACAAGAGGTCCTCTTACTCCCCCCTAGGGGGGCTGCTGCAGTGTGGGCTGCAGTGGGGACAGGGTGTGTTGGGGGGCCCAGGCTAGCGCTGTCCCAGGGCTGCCGAGGCCTGCAGAGCTGACAGGCAGCCTTCCTGAGGTCTCTGCCGTCCTCTCTCCTCAGTCTCGAAGCAGCGTGCAGCAGGGGGACCTGGATGGGGCCCGGAGGCTGGGCCGCCTGGCCCGGCTGCTCAGCATCACCTTCATCATCATGGGGATTGTCATCATCATCGTGGCCGTGACCGTCAACTTCGCAGGTGAGGCCCAGCCCCTCGGCACAGAGGGAGCCAACTTGTTTGGCCCCGGGGACAGGGTTGGGGGTGAGGGAACGGTAAGAGCCTGTGGGGACCATAGCCTTATCCTCTCACTCCAGGAAAGTGACCCAGTCCCCGGCAGTGACTGGCTGAGTAGGGCTGTTTTGCTGACTTGTCTTATGTGTGAGAGTGAATCAACAGAAAAGGGTGTGGGGAGAGCACAGGCCCAGCAGCTGGCTCTGATGGCCCTGGGAGCTGGGCCAGAGTCCTGCCTGGCTGAGCCTCACTGTTTCCAGGTACAAAGTGGCAGGAAGGAGCCTCCAGCACAGAGGCTTTTGTGAGCATCCCCTGAGATAATGGATGTGACTGTGCTCTGTCAACTGTGGGCTCAGTACATAAACATCCCTGGGGAGACATCAGGATACACCAGATGCAAATTGCATATGGTGCAATTCAGGAAGTGGCACTTCTGTGGGCACCAAAGGTGGCCCAGTGAAGTTACCCAAGCAGGGCAACCATTTTCAAAGGGGACTCTTGGCAGCTCATGAGGCCCATGCAGCTTTGTGAGTTTTGGGGCTATTCATGTCAGAACTTTCCATCTTCTTCCCTCCACCCACTCACGCTGGGAATTCCCCAAGCATCTCTGCCCATTCCAGGGATCAGCTTAAGCTTTTCCCCTAAACACCTTGCAACTCAATGTGTGCCCCAGGGACCTGCAGCAGGGGTCACCAGGAACGTGTCGGGAATGCAGAACCAGGCCCCATCCCAGACCCATTGAAAGGGAATCCGCATTTTAGTAAGATTCCCAGCGCAGTTGTTAAGGTTTGGGCGTCCCTGGTCTAAAGTGTGGAGTGCTCGACTTGGGGCAGAAAGCCTGTGGATGGTGAACAACCCTGGTCACTTAGGACAGGGAGGAGACTGGGTGTGTAACCAGCCTGCCTGGGTTTGAGTCCAGGTCCTGCACTTTCTAGCTGTGTGAACTGAAGCATGTTCCATGAGCTCTCTGAGCCTCGGTTCCCTCCACCAGTGCAGTCTGACTGACACGCAGGTATATGCAAGGCAGGAGCCCACTGGCCCAGGGCATTAGTTTCAGTGTCACCTTATGATGGCTCAGTCTCCTTTGCCCTGCTGCTGTTTGTCATTTAGCCAGGACTCTTTCCATGGCAAATGGAAATTGAAATTGGCAAAGGAAATTTGTTAGCTTTCACTAAAAAATTCAAGCACAGGTGGTTCTATCTTTAGGCATGGCTGTATCCAGGTGCTCAAATGATGCTGACAAGAATCTGTCTCACTCTCTTGTCCTGCTTTCCACTGTGTCGGCCGCATTCCCAGGCAGGATCTCTCCTGGCAACATGGCAACCAGCAGCTCTAACAGTGGCCCTAAGAGTGGCATACATTTTAATCAGTCCGGTAACTAAACAGGGAAACAAAGTGCCTCTTTTGTCAGCAGTTACAACAAAAGTCCCAGGACTGATTCTGATTGGCCCGTTAGGGTCACATGCCCACCTCTGAACCAATCACCAAGGCTGCTGTCCTCTCATTGGCAGGAGTTCAGTTCCACCAAGAGCCCCAAACCAAAGAGGTCCCTGACCCTGTACCTTATCCCTGCTACCATTTGCCACTAGGAAACAAAAACCCAAATCCTCAAGTCAGGGACTTGAAGAGCCAATGCTCTGAGCTCTGTTCTGCCATGACTGTTCTTCTCTTTACAGTTCAGAAGAAATAACACTAACCGGGGAGCTGTGCTAACAGTGGCCGGCCCGGCCAGCCCGAAGGCTCTGAACACACACACCCACATACCACAGAGGACAGGGTGGGCGCTGCCAAGTGTCCACCTGTCCCCAAGCTCCAAAAGCACAAACTTGGAGGGAAACCCCCAAGTCACCTCATTGTCAGCCCATATCAGATGGGAAAATCTGGAAGAAGGAAGAAGGGAGGGAGGAAGGGAGGGAGGAAAATTTACCGTGAAACCAAGAATAATGTGGTTTAATTTCATGGACACGTCCTGGCATTTTGACCCCAGTGCTCTGGCTTGTTTCACACCCCCATGATCTCCTGGGCTATCCCAAGCAGCACAAACTGCCCGAATGAGAATAAAACCAGCCCCACGAACAAGATAAACCTTGATGGAGAAAGAAGCAGCACAGTCTCTTGGTGTCTGTGGACCAGGAGCAAAGACGTGGGACTTTACCTTTTGTATTTTTCTGGAGGGGGAAGGAAACAGACTGTTCCCGTGCTTTGTGCCACATGCCTGCTGTGATCCCAGCCGGTGCCCCGGGCTCAGGGGTGGAGCTGCCCTCAGCACAGGCCCTCGGTCCCCTCAGGCATGCGGGGTGTGCAGCTGCCCTGGAAAGAGGCACCTGCCACACTTACATCCTCCGTGGCAAGGTGGAAGCACCAAGAGGAATGTTGGTGAAGACAGGTACAGGGACAGCAAGACCTGTGGGCCTCTTTCCAAACTTTTCAGCTGAGGAGCATCTCTGTTGAGGACTCTGGTCCCAGCCTATCTTCCAGAACAACCCAGTCTGCCTCTTGCTTCCTACCTGTGCTGCAGCCTGGGGCACTAATCAAGAACTCCTGGGACCTGCCCTGCCTAAGGTCAGCCAGTGGGGAGGGGCTGGGGTCTGAGCTCCTGTCCTGCTATGGTCGCCTCTGTGGTCTGGAGTACAAACTTGGGGCTCCATGCAGAGTGGCTCAGGTGGGACATGGCTTCAGGCTCCCATCCCAGCCCCATCTGATGCTCTGTGCTCGGCCCTATGTCGCTGGCCATCCACAAACAGCAAAAGCTTTCCCTGGAGGTGGCTTTGGGACCACCCCTGGGGGGACTTCCCATGGGCTCCCAGACTGTTAGAGGAGCTACCTGTGAGGGAGTGTGCCAGAGAGTTTTTATGAAGATTTATTGCTTTGAAGTCTAGAGAGTCCCAAGACAGAGGGAAGAGCTTAGCTGAAGGGTCCAGTCTGCAGGTGAGTGGGGAGCCCCAAGTTTGGGGATACACTCACGTGCCCAGAGGCAGGGGCTGGATGCCGTGGCCTCTATGTCTTAGGACCTAATGGGAAAGGAGCCAGGCAGGGCCCTCGGCCTCCTCCCTGGTTTTGAGCCCCATGATTCTGCCCAGACTTCTCCCTGGCACTGGCTGTACCCACAGGGGCCTTGCCTGCTCCTGCCTGCCCTGCCGGCTTCAGCTCCCAGACCCTGGGGAGGGATGCTCCTGGCTTTCCTGCCCTGTGAGGCCCCGCCAGGGTCACTCCCCTCGCTGGATGGGCAGGTTCCCAGCCACAGCCATACTGGCCTGAGGTTGGCAAAGCCTGTGTCCCCCACCCCCCATCAGGACCCTCGTGCCTCCGCTCCAGGGCCTTGCCTGCCACCCCCACCCTCCTCAGAGGCTGCAGGGAGGAGGAGTGGGTCAGTACAGAGGCTCTGCCTGCCAGGAGGGGCTTTGGATCCTGCGTGCAGCTGCAGCTCAGCCTTCCGGGAAGGGCCCGTGTGACCACCGGGAGGGCAGGGGTGCAGGACCCAGGGGTGCTGGGTGGATCCTTTGGCACTGGTGTTCCTATGTCTGTCCCCCTCCTGGGAAATAAGCTCCAGCCTCTCCCAGTCCTAAAGCAGGGACTGGTTGGGTTTATTTTGTGGGATCTTTGAGGCCAAAATAGAGATGCCCTGTTTGTCACAGGGAGGGGTCTATAAGCCCAGGTACTTATGTCACTGGTGAAGTCAGGCCAGGCCAGGGGAGGCAGAGGTCTCTGGAGTTGGCTGCTCACAGCTCCAACTCTGGAAGGAGGGGGGTCATGAGTGGCCGTCTCCTGGCAGGCCCAGGGGTCCCCAGCTTCAGCAACTCAGGGAGAAGAGAAGCAAACGGGATGGTTGAGTGACAGTCACATGGGGAAAATGGTGCAGAGAAGGGACTGTGTGTGCAATCTGTGTGTGTCCACAAACCACAGCATACCCAGACCTTCTCTGCCCTCAGCAGTCACAGCCACACAAACAGGCTCCGCTATGCACTCCTTTTGCACTCGCATGCGCACGCACACACATTCATTCAGACTCAAAACCAGGACAGCTGAGGGCCCTGCTTAGGTGAAGCCTGAAGAAGCCAGGAATGGGCACAGCTGGGACATTCAGGCAAGGATGGCTGGAGAGCTTCCTAGCAGTGCCAGGGACAAAACTTAGAGGCCTCCAAGGTGTGTGGAGGGAGCAGAGGCCCCAGAGCACAGGGCAGGAGGAGGGCTTGGCGCCCTGGAGGAGAAAGCCATCCTGGACACCAGGAGACTGTGAGGGAGGGAGGGTCCCCACAGCCCCTGCCCCAGGGGTTGGAGGGGACACTGGCCCTGCTGTCCCAGCTCCAGCTTGGATCCAGCCACCAGCTGTGTAAAGACAGTGGTCCCAGCCCCAGCCTTTCCCCATATCCCATAGGGAGCAGCAAGAACTGCCCCTACCACCGCCACCACCACATGCACCAGTGACGCCTCTGTATTTCTTAGCATGGAAAGAAATAAAGCTGAACATACATGCTCACCTCCGGCCTACGTGTTGTGCTGCTGGGGTGACAGGGGTTTCTGACAACTAAGGGGGAAGCAGTCACTTAGCTGGGGCCAGGGTTGGGGCTGGGAGCCGGGCACTGGGGAACCTGGGCACCCTGGGGCTCCATGGCCAACTCAAGGTGCTCCTCTGGGCATGTGACTGGGCTTCTCTGGGCTTCAGTTTCTCCAGTGTTAAGGCAAGTGGGTAATGCCAGATCCATCTTCCCTGCTTGTTCTTTCTGTGCAGATCTCAGGCCTGGAAGGAGGAGGGCAGGGAACCAGCCCTTGCTGACTCCTGGCACAGGCTGGGCACCTTACACCCACTGGTAAAGCCACATAGTGTCCTATGGGGTCACTAGTATTCTTATCCCCGGGTTCAGATTGGTAAACTGAGGCTCAGAGAGGTTCACGGACTTGTCCAAGGTGACATCATGCAGAAGGTACTGAATAAAGGTTGATGAACTGACCTAATCCCTAGGCCTATCTGACTCCATAGTCAGCTTCTTGCTGTCACACTCTGCAGCCGGGAAAGGGAAAGTCCCAGGGAGGAGAGGTGCCGGTTAGTTGTTAAGGGACAGCCTGGGAGGGGGATTCACTTTCCAGCCTGCAGTGTGAAGGTGCAGGGGCCGGAGGGGGGTGGGACAGGGGGGCAGGTGGTGTGGCCGGAGCACCATGCTGGGTGGCCGTGGGAGGGGGTGCCTGAGCCTGGGGAGGGCGGTGGCAAGGAGGGTCCCAGGACCACGAGGCAGCAGAGCAGAGCTTATCGGGGCTGGAGCTGGAGCTGGAGCCGGCCTACCTGGGTCCAAACCCTGCCCGGCCACTCATTAGCTGGGTCCCATGGGGAAGCCCCTTAGCCTCTCTGTGCGTCTGCGCCTCACCAAATCCCAGCATGCGAGCAGCCAGCCAGATAATCCGCCTAAAGACTCCGGCGCTGCAACTCGGGCTGCCGACGCTGCCCTGCCCGTCTCCTTCCATGGGGTGAGCCACTTGATTGGGACAAAACCAGGCGCTGAAGCTGCAGTGGTCATGGGGACCAAGCACCTGTCCAGGCCAGTGCTGTTCCTGCTCGTGTTGTCACTGGTCTGCCTGCCGAGGCCGCCCCAGCCCCGCCCGTGTCCCTGCGTGGGGGGCTGGGCCCTGTCCCCCCGACCTGCACAAGCAGGGCGCGTCTCACAGGCTCCGTGAAGGTTTGTGGGCGAGTGGAGAAACAACTGCCCCTATGGTCCCCCACCCCACTCCCCTGTGTCTATTCAGACCAACGGAGGGGTCAGTGGGGGGTGGGCATTCTTCCCCAAGGCTGCGGCTGCGCAGTCGGGAGCTGACCGTGTGCACGCCCATCTCATCTCTTGCTTCCGTCCAATTCAATTTAATGCAACTCAGCGAGCACCCTCCACGTGCAGGCCGGAGCCCGCGAGGGGCACACTGCGTGGACGAGCTCCCGATGCCGGGAGGAGGGCAGGCGGTCACGGCGCTCAGCCGAAGCCTGGGAGGGCGTATAAGTACTTCCGGGTGCTCACCAGAGGGCCAGGGCAGGGAGCAGCAACTTCGCCTGGGGGGAGGGTGAGGGGGAAGCTTCCCCAAGGGGCCCTGGGGTGGAGCCCCTGCCCTCCCTGCCTCCTTCCACAAACCTGTCCTCAGCACCTGCTATGTGCCAGGCCCTGGACTGCACCCTAGGGACACAAAGATGGAGGACAGGCTTCCTGCACCATCTGACCTGTGACCTAAAGGAGAAGCTCTGTGGCGGGCAGGGGAGAGTTAGTTGCTGGGGTCGGGGTGCCCAGTAGGTGAGGTCAGCGGAGTGCGGGACCCTGGGGTCCATGGGGCTGTCCCGGGAGGTCCAGGGAGGCAAAGGTGGGAAGGTGGCATCCACCAGGAGTCTCCCGGGCTCTGTATTAGTGGAGGTTCATCCTGGCCAGGGTGGGGGCCTGGGGAGTGCCCCCTACGTGCTTTGCATGAATTCTCTCATTTAAGCCTCACACCACCTCCTCAGGGACCATCCCATCTTCCTGAGAAGAAATGAAATTTAGTGAGGTCCAGTGATTTGTCCAAGGCCATACAGTCAGGTGAAGCAGGACAGCCCTTGAGAAGCGAGCTTTGGTGGCAGGAGCCTCTCCCAGCCTTGGCAGCCTGGGGGCTGTTCCTGGGGTGTTGGCCACTTCCTGTCCTTCAGCTGCATGGCCTAGCATGTGACAGTCATATTTCTCTGCTGCTTTTGTTTCTGTGCTGTGTCACCGGGAGCTTTTCAAAGGCACTTTAAGCACCACCAGCGGGTCCAAATTAAGACGAAATGCCACCAGTGTAATGCCACCAACTTAGTAACACTCAGGTGAGCTGGCCCCTTCTACATCACCGACAGCCACACCCCTGCACTGCCCGACTGGGTGGCCTGGAGGTTTCTTTGCCATCGTTTGTCAGACATAACCCAATTTCAGAAATTTAAAAGGTTAGAGGGGCCGGGCGCGGTGGCTCACGCCTGTAATCCTAGCACTCTGGGAGGCCGAGGTGGGCGGATCGTTTGAGCTCAGGAGTTCGAGACCAGCCTGAGCAAGAGCGAGACCCCATCTCTACTAAAAATAGAAAGAAATTATATGGACAGCTAAAAATATATATAGAAAAAAATTAGCCGGGCATGGTGGTGCATGCCTGTAGTCCCAGCTACTCGGGAGGCTGAGACAGGAGGATCGCTTGAGCTCAGGAGTTTGAGGTTGCTGTGAGCTAGGCCGATGCCACGGCACTCACTCTAGCCTGGGCAACTGAGTGAGACTCTGTCTCAAAAAAATAAAAAAATAAAAGGTTAGAGGGAGGACGTGTGCTTTGGAATCAGGACGGGAAAAGTTGGAGCTCCCATGACACAGAAGGCTTGGAATGACAGGGGGCTGTGCTACTGGGACCAGGACTCTGGTTCACTGTCCATAAGCAGGTGGGGATCTCTGCAGGCCCAGGGAAGAGGTGGGTACACAAATGGCGTGTCCTGGAACACAGCTGGCAGCTCCTCCCTTCCCAGAATCTGGGAGGTTCCAGGCACCCAAAGCTCACCCTGCGGTTCTGCTCTTTGCCGTTCCCAGCCCTACCCTGCTCCTTCCCTTTTCTGACGCATGTGACAGGAGACAGCCTTGTGTGCCCAGGAACCAGGAGCACCTGATCCCCATCCCAAGCCTTTCACACGCTGGGGCCCACACTGGCTGTGCCATCTCGGCTGGGCCCCAGCCTCTCTCTGGGCCTCAGTTTCCTCACGTAAAGCAGCGAGCCACTCTGAGCAGGCGTCTCAATCCGGCCACACATTGGAATCACCTGGGAGCTTTATACAATCCTGACAGCTGGGTGCCACGCCTAGTCAATCTGGTTTCATGGGCCTAGTGCGGTCGTGCATCCTGAGTTTTAAAAGCTTTCCAGGTGAGGCCAGTGGCCTGGCCCCTGGAGCCTTGCTACTCAGAGTGTGGTCCCCGGACCATTAGCACGGGCATCACCCCCGCAGACACTCAGGCCATGCCCTTCCCTTATCAACTGGAATCTTCCCTTTAACAAGATCTTCGGTGTTTGTATGCAATTTAAAGCTGGACGAGCTCTGGTTAGTTGCCTGCAGCTGTCTGCCTGCCTCCAGCATCGTCACAGTCTTAGAAAGACTAGAGGGAAAATTTAGGTTTGGGTCTTGCCTTCTCCAGTGGGTCCTTTATCTCCCCCTCTGAAAAGAATACCTGTCCCTCCCTCCCTCCCAGGGTTTATTGTAATGAACCGAAAGACCTAGGCAATCCTGAGAAGCCAAGAGAAGGACAGAGAAAACCCAGATGAGTTTGGGGTGTCACAGCAGAAGAGGCCTGCACCCCACCTCCCAGCATGCTCACCAGAGAGGCTGTGGCCCTGGTGGAGAAGGCGCCCTGGGAGTGGGGGTGGGTGTGCCCTAAAATCCTAACTCCCCAGGAGCTTCTGGAACCCGCCCAGGGTGGAAGAAAGCCAAGCAGGCGTCTTAGAGCTGCTCGATGGAAACTTCTACTCACAACCAAAATGAACACTTTGGATTCCCCTGGGTCTCCACCCCCAGACCTTAGGCCTCCAGAAAGAAGGAGGAGGAGGAAGGGACCTTGAGAAGCGGTGACGCCTCTTGCACCCCTGTCCTGGGGCAGGAATTCCTACTCCCTGGGTCAGCCCAGCTTTGCGTGGTACCTTTGTGCTGATTGCAAAATGGTCACCTCCAGGCAGAGGAAGTGTGAAAACTGCCAAAAGTCTCCCCTTCTTGGGGACGTCCGGGTGCCAGGCCTGGTGCACTGAGAGCAGCTGGATTTCGGGGGCCCCAGGCACTCCCTGAGCAGCACAACCTGTGTGGCCTTCCCGGGCAGGTCTGCCACTGTGCCCTATTAGCGGCCGTCCCTGCAGCTGGTTGTAGAGCTGGTCAGCTGGCAGCTGGGCCTGGCCAGAGCTTCTGCCTCCTGCATTATTGATCTGCCGCCTGGGCCAGGCTTTAATAATGCAGCAGGGGAAGGAAGCGCTGAGGTTTGCAAACTGGAGGCACCCGGCTCCTCCCGCCTCGCCTCGCGTCTCAGCCTTTATGCTCTTTGCTTAATGGGCTTCGGAGGAGGAGGCTGTGCTAAAACTCAGGTTTCTCCTCCTCCCACAGGGCAGGCCTGGGAAAGGCCTCACAGGTTTGGAATATCAATGACCAGCCCTCGCCAGGATCAAGCTGCCCACAGGCCCTGCACCAGGGTGGCTGTGCTTCTGGTCATCTGGCACTCGGAATCAGGCAGCCTGAGTCCAAACACTGAGTCCCTTAATGCCTCTGAGCCTCCTTTCCTTGTGGGTAAAACGAGAAGGATGCTAGCAGGTGAACTGAGTTATGCATGGGAAAAACCTAGCATCGTCCTGACCCACAGCGTGAATTCAATAAACATGAGTTTTTATTGTTGCCATTTATATCATGACATCATGGCTCTGGTGGCTCCTTCATTGTGCCAAGGGCTTGGGAAGGGGCGATTGCTGGGGAGCTGACGGGCCTGCTTGGGGTGGGGATGCAGTCAGAGCTTCAGGGGAGTGGGTGCGAGCAAGGGTGGGTGATGCCTTGTCTGGGTGTCTCTGGGTGGGGCAGGGGTGGAGGTGGGAAGACATCAGAAGAATTATCCAGACTCTTACAGTGATTTTCCCTCCCTGATCAGACTTCTCCAAACTACAGTGTCAAGATCCTAAAAGCTGGGGAACACCAGGACATCATGGGGGGAGAGCAAGTGTTGGGGACCTTGGACTCGGGTTCTGTTCAAAAGGGCCATTTAACACATATTTATTCAGGGTAATATAGAATGTACGAATCTCAGGGCAAACTCAAGTGTGCAAGAAATGTTAACTTTTTCATAACCAAATTTAATTTCTCCTCTGCTCCCATTCTGCCAAGTGGCAGAAACTTCAGCTCAGTAAGTTCAGATTCCTTCCCTTCTCCCCTGGGGGTCACAGGAAGCTAGGGTGGCAAGGACAGGAGTGGCAACAATCTAGTCCTTGCCGTTGTCACTGAGATGTTCTCATTCCATCATCCTTAGTCCCTGTGGATGGATGCCGAGTTGACCTTTGGTCCCCCACCTACAGTCCCAGATCTTGCTCCACTACTGCTCTGCACCCTCCTATGCTCAGGGATAATTCAGTTCCTTCCTCCTGAATTCATAGGAAATATATTTGGCTGAGCGTAACAGAGGTCCTCCAAACACTGGTGTACACAAAATGGGGTTATTTTTTCTCATTAGCAAGAAGTCTACAGGTAGGCAGCCCAGGGAGGTGCAATGCCTCCATGATGTCATCATCCATGTCCCAGGTGCCTTCAGTCTTCTCCCTTCACCCATCCTGGCCTAGGGCACTTGATTTTATGCCTTCCACCTCATGGCCACAGAATGGCTGCCATAGCTCTAGCCATTTCAGGTAGCAAGAAGGAAGAAAGAGGGAAGGGCATGAAAGAGTGTGTGAAAGCTGAGTAGGTTCCCTTTAAAGGGCTTTCCTGGAAGTCCCATCTAGTAACTTCTGCTATACGTTCTTTGACCACAACTGTGTCACATGACCACCCCTAGCTGGCAGGGAGGCTAGGAAATATAGTCTTTTTAACTGGGCACACTGATGCCCCAAGGAAAATCAAAGTTTTATTAGCAAGAGAATGGATACTGGGTAGCAACTAGTGTTTCAACTACTGTGAAATATCAAGGTATTGGCTAAATAATTTAAGAATAAAGTGTCAAGTTCTAGTTTAATCATTGAATAAACAGTTGTTGAATGCCTACTATGTGCCAGACACTGTGCTGCTTTGGGAACTTACAGTCTAGTGTCTAGAGAGAATAGACAAATGAATATATAATTATTAAATATAATATATGTTAGGAAGTGTCCGTGAAAACACGTGATGGTGGGACCTAACACAGATAGTGGAATCAGGGAAGCTGTCCCTGAGGAAATGGCATTGCCACCAAGTCCTGAAGCACTTGTCCAGGTGTGGAAGGGGTGAAAGTGTTGAGTCAGAGCCAGCCAGTGGCAGACGTGGGTCTGTGTCCCAGCGGGAAGGCGCTGGGCTCCTCATACGGCAACGTCAGTGCCCCGCCCGTGCCCACGCAGCCATCGATCCCTTATTGTGGGTAGATTAGTGACAGTGCTGCGGTTCATTGATTGCTCATTTCTGATGATAAACACCATTTAAAGAAGAAGGAAGGAAAAGGCAGATCATCAGTATCTAAATCGAAAACTATCGATTTAATTCAATCCAATCGTACAAGCTCTCCCTGAAAACTCGAAGATGGGGTGGGCGTTGAGGGCGGGAGGGGTGGGAAGTGTAGCCCCCGAATCACAGACTGCCTGGAGCCTCCAGAGAGGTGTGGGGAGCCAGCTACCTGCTGGATACAGCGCGACCACCCCAACAGGGGACAATGGGACAGAGTGGCACACCTCAGCCCTGTGGCTGGGAAAAGGGCTCTGTCACCAGGTAGACCAGGAAAACACTGAATTAATCAAGCTAAGTGTAGTGGCCTGACCGTAAGACTTCTCAGCGACTTGAATACACTAGAGTGCCCCATGTAGCTCCAAGAAAGAGTAGACGTGCAGTATCTCCTAAATTTGATAGGCTGCCAAGCCCCTTCTTTGAGGGACATTTTCTTCTAAATCTACTTTAGATTTGCTGACCCAAGCATTTCTCTGTTATTAAAAACTCTCTGTAAACATCCCTTTAAAATAGCTATATAATACATACGACCCATAACTTATTTATTTACTTATCTTTTCTCCCATTGCTGGGCATTTAGATGTCCAGTTTTTCTCTCCAATTTTTTTTCTGCCTATAATTTAAAAACAGGGTTTAAACACTAAGGAGCAAGTTCAGAAGATTCTTCACCCTCTCCTGAGTCCTGCCTCCCCAAGGGGCAGCTGACCAGGTTGTCATGGCAACCACAGGGGTCAGGAAGAAGGGATGCTCCCGGAGTGGGGCTAGGCAAGGAAGCGCCAGGGCTGGGTGGCTGGGACCAACCAGACCAGACTGTTAGGGAGGTCCCCTGGGAGTGATTGGCAGGAGTCTAAACCACTTTTACTTTCTTCATGGCTCTGGAGAGTGCCGGGCTGACAGGGGTCTCAGCCAGAAGCCTCCTTCTTCCCATGAGCATGCCCGTGGGACAAAGGTCACACTGGGAAGCTGGGTGGCTGGGGGCAGATTCACCCTCATTCCCACCTCAGTTTGTACCTGTGTCTCCAAAGTTTCTCTGCTTGTTTTTTCACTGGATGAAGACATTTCTTCTGCAAATTTCTCAGTTCGGCTTGAATTCTAAGTTCTTCAAGGAAGTTGTAGCAAGGGTGCCCTTTTGCACAGTTGACGGTCAGAGGAAGAAGTTTCTGGGTGAGAGGAGACCCTGGTCTTCTTGAGACACTCCCAGGAATGCAGTGGGCAGGACCGTGGCACAAGGACCCGTGTCCCAGACAGAGGCCTCTGTCTGATGGAGCAACGCTCGGCTCTCAGATGGGCACGCCCAATTCTGCAGAGCAACCCTCCTCCGCAAGAACTTCCCGAGCTCCCCAGCCCATGCAAGATTCATTCTTTAAACTTATTTAGAACAACACACACAAACAACCAAACTGGTATCAGTAGTCACCAGGGGATGGGGGAGTGGGATGATGGTGATAAAGCCAGCCTTGCAGATTTCATTCCATTATCAGAATCTTGCAACAAACATTTGTATCTGTGTTACTTTTATAATTTATAATTTAATTTTGAAAAAATAGGAATGTGTGAGGGAGGAAAAGTGATTCCCTGTCATCCATTAGCCGAAGCGATCAAGGTGAGTGTCTGAGCATTTTTTTCCCCCAGACTTTCACAAAGGAATCTGTTTTTGGTAAACAGCCGCAGTTGCTTTATGAGTAAAGGGCTCCACTAAGTGCTCTTTGCATCGTACCCGGACTTTGGAGAACTTCTAAGTAGCAGGCCTCAGTCTTCCCCGAACCTGCCTCCTGCAGACGTGCCAGCCTCGCCTGACTGAAGGAGTTGTTGGGTGGCTGGAAGCCCTTAGAAGCTCTCTCTCCTTCCCTGGGGTGATCAGCTCTTCAGGAAAGCCTCTCCTCCCTGCAACGCCTCCAGGACCCTCCCCAGGGGTCACATCTTCCTGATCTTTGCTTCGGATTCAGTTCTTGCACGTGGCCCTCACTCTAAAACTGAGTGTCTCATCGGGACTCTCGCCTGCAGACTCCCTTTGCTGTGACCCTAACCATTCCCTTACCCCAACTGAGGCCTTTGGTACCTCCTCCTTCCCCTGCTCAAGTCAGCCCTCCCCGCCTTGCTAAGCCATGCCGAGGGCCTGCGGCTGCAGCAAGATGTCCATTTAAGGGGCAGCGTGGATGCTGGAAAGTCTGTGTAATAGAATTGAACCTGGATCTAAGAATGGGCTGGTGTGATTTGCTTTCACCCTTAAAACCAGACCTCACAGCCCTCCCACAACTCATCCCTCTGTTGGGGGCTTGGAAAGTCGCAGGGCATGGAGGACTCAGGGCACAGAGGCCCCAGGCCTGGCTCCCTCCAGCTGGTTGGCCCAAGGACGCTTTCTAGGGGACACACAGTTCCAGGCAGGGCCGGGCTGCCCTCCCCGGGGAGCCAAGCTTGATGAACTCGTGTTTTGATCACGGCCCATTGGGAGCTGCTCCTGGGCTGGTTAAACAGGCAGGAGGTAAACACACACCCGGGCGACTGAGAACAGTGTCTCCCTGAGCAGCGGGTTTAATTATAAGCGCAACATAATGACGACAGGACAGAAAGTGGAGGAAAGAGAGGGAAAGTCTCTCACCAGCCCGTGGCCTCCGCGTTTCCCCTGCCTGGCTGTGTACCTTCTCCCTCCCCAGTGACTTTCACTATGGTGTGGAGTGGTTTTCTCTTCTTTAATTTCTTTTCGGTTAAAAAATTAACACAAGTTCATTGTGGCAAACTTGGAAATGCAAAAAGCCTAAAGAAGAAAACAAAAATTTCCCCAAATTCCATACTCTAGGCACTTTCTTTCCATTAAGTGGCCTTATTTTTGTTATAGCACTTGCCACCCTCTGAACGCACCTTGCTGATTTGTTTACTTGTTTACTGTTTCTCCCCAACAACCATCTTCAGTCCCACGTGAACAGGGACCTTGTCTTTCTGTACACACATAACGTTCTGGGCCCAGGACAGGGCTTGGCACATAGTAGGTGCTTCACTGCCTGTTTGATGAATGAATCAACAGTGTTTATGTTTTCACTCAGTTGTGATCACCCAGTTTGTGCTACTTCGTGCACTGACTTTGATACGTGAGATGTACTTATGTTCTTCATGCCAGTCGGGGTGTGGCCGGGGAGGGTGGCTCTGGGCACAGGCCTAGGTCCAGGGAGGACAGGAAAGGCACCGAGAAGGCAGATTCCCATGAAGATGATGTTGGAGTCACACAAGCACCCAAGGGCACCCTTGAGAGGGGCAGAGTGAGGGAAGGGGAGGGCGCTCACGTCAGTCCCCACCATGTGGGGACTGTGTCCTCATAACCCTGTGGGTTGTTTGTGCAGAAGTCAGAGAGGTCTGTTGAACTTCCTCAAGAACTCACAGCTAGTCAGCAGTGGAGTTAGAATGGGAACTGCCCATACAACAATAAAAGCTTCATCTTTTAGAAAAACAACAAATCAGAAATATGGGCTACATTTTAAAATGGCTTGTAATTGAAAAGAAGCTGCAAAACACATCTTGGGAGGCCTAAATGTCCTTTTCATTTAGGTATGGTTCTGTCAAAAGCCTTAGTTTGTGCTAAGAAAATGGATTTCACAAGACTGAATTCAACAGAAAGGTCTGGCTAGCTGATTAACTAACTGAGGCAAAGTCTCATGGGAGTTTAAAATTGGGAGACCCTTTGTTCTTGTTCACGTAGGAAGATAAGGACGCTTGTGCTGTCAGATTGGCTTGATAGAAGAGTTTGCCTCATCCATCTGAAACGTAAAGCTCTATGTTTGTAAAACATGTATTTTATTATTTCATTTTAGTTTAGAGATGGGGGTCTCGCTCTTGCTCAGGCTGGTCTCGAACTCCTGAGCTTGAGGGATCCTCCCGCCTCAGCCTCCCAGAGTGCTAGGATTACAGGCCTGAGCCACCGCGCCTGGCCTTGTAAAACATATTTTAGATCATTGTGAAAAGAGTGTGGTTAAGATAAGAGATGGTAATAATGCATCAATAATATATATTCATCACTTCAGGTGAAACTCAATCGTACTTGCTAACTAAAAATAAGCGTCCCACTTCTCTTGGTCTTAACATCTCAGAACAGCTTTTGAGACGATCGTCATTGTCGCTGTCAGTTGTCTCCCTCCGGCAAGGGTTTATAACAAAGGAGCCTCTGGCGGTTTCTAGTTTCCAATCCACAGGGCTCTTCCCCACGCCTCCTCCGATGCTGCCAGTCTTCTTTCTGGCCAGCTACAGCCATCAGCACTTTCCCAGCCAGAACTACATCTGCTATGGATTTAAGTTTGCAGGCCAAGCCATCATTTTCATGAGAAGCCCTTGGATTCTCATCTCATCTCTGAATTCCTGCTTGTGTTTCTGGGGAGGCTGCACCCGAAAGTCTCCTCGAGCTCAGCTGTGGCCCCATAGGTGGCACGGACTGGTCCTGCCACATCAAGGGCAGAGTCTCACCTGTCCAAGGAGCCTCCTTGAGGGACCGAGGCCCCAGCAGGCTGTGCTCCCCGGACAGCCTCTGCCTCTGGATGCCTCCCGTGCTCAGAGGCACCTCCCCAGGGCAGAGCACGGGGAAGCCAGGCACTGAGGCTCATCCTCGGGAGGATACTGGGTGCTGCAGGGAGAGAAAACCACTCCCTCGGGCTTGTCACCTGCTGGAAGGAGGGATTCAGTGATGCAGAAATTAAGAAAACCTGCATCTGGGGACATGCAGGGCATGTGACTGGAGAGCAAACAGACGCAGAAAAGTCACCCCCACTACATGTGGCTAATAGAGGGCAGACAGGCAGAGCACAGATGAATTAAATCCACAGTAAGTAGCATATTTTCATCTTCACCAAAAATTTCAGAGAGACTGACATTCAACTAACATTTATTGAACATCTACTATGTATCACTTACTTTCACATCCATCTCATTTGGCCCATGACAACCTATTTTAAATAGGGATTAGTCTCCCCATTTTACAGATGAGAGCAAAGACTTATAAATGTCGAAGTTATTATCCAAGCACACACAGCTATGACCACTGAAGAATAAAAATTGACATATTTGCCTTCTACCATGATAGCAAAGAATCTCCCCAAATCAGTTTTAAGTCCACACGGTTTTTTTAAAAAAATTTTTATTATTATGGGGTAGTAATAGTTTATAGGAAGCCCACAGTTTTTTTCTATTTCTTTTAAAAATACTTAATTGTGGTGAAACACACATAACATAAAATGTACCACCTTAACCATTTTTAAGTGCATGGTTCAGTAGTGTTAAGTACATTCACAGTCTCGTGCAACCACCACCTCCTTCTATCCCAGAACTCTTTTCATCTTGCAAAACCAAAACTCTGTACCCATTAAACAATAACTCCCCATTCTCTCCTCCCTGCAGCCCCTGGCGACCACAACTCTACTTCCTCTCTCTGCGATTTCGACTACTCTGGGTCCCTAGGTACCTTATGTAAGGGGACTCACACAGCATCTTTCTTTTGGTGTCTGATTTCTTCCACTGAGCATTATGTCCTCAAGGTTCATCCATATCATAGCATGGGTCGGGATTTCCTTCCTTTATAAGGCTGAATAATATTCCATCGTGCGTATGTATTACATTTTGTTTATCTGTTCGTCTGTTGATGGACACTTGGATTGCTTCCACCTTTTGCCTATCGTGAGTAATGCTGCTATGAACATGAGTGTACAGATATCTCTTTAAGATGCTTTTGAGCACATACCCAGGAGTGGAATTGCTGGATCATGTAAAATTCTGTTTTTAATTTTTTGAGGATCCACCATACTCTTTCCCATAGCCGCTGCCCCATTTTATATTCCAATCAACAGTGCACAAAGGTTCCAATTTCTCCACATCCTCACCAACACTTGTTATTTTGCTTTGTTTTGTTTTTTAATAGTAGCCATCCCTAACGGGCATGAGGTGTAGGCCCATAGCTTTATGTCCTTTTCATTGTCCCCAGTAACAGGGAGGATGGAAAGGGAATGGACATAGGGGCTTGATCAGACAGACATCAGGATCTGCCAGTAAAAGGCACTGAAATATTAACAAGGCCTAAATAAATGGAGGGAAGTACCAGGTACATAAATGGAAAGATTCAATATTGTAAAGATGTTAATTCTTTTCCAATTGATCTGCGTATTCAGTGCAATCCCAATCAAAATTCAGCAGGTTTTTCTTAGAAGCTGACAAAGTCATTCTGCAATTTACATAGAAATGCAAAGGACCAAGAATAGCCAAGATAACATGAGGAAGAAGAACAGACCTGCAGGACCTATATTACCAGATTCAGGACTAAGAAGATTACAGTCATTAAGGTAGAGTGGTATTGAGTCAGGGTACAAAAATAGACCAATGTAAAAGAATGAAGCATCTAAAGAAAACTTACATATATATAATTGCTTGATTCATGACAAAGTTGACATTATAGTGCAATGAGGAAAGGGTAACGTTTTCAAATAGTGCTGGGTCAACTGCACATCCATATAGACAAATGAATCTTTGTCCCTGCCTCAAGTAATATGTAGAAATCAACTGCAGAATATTTATAGTTCTAAATTGAAAAGCAACCCAATATAGTTTCTAGAAGAAAACATGGGAGAACATCTTCATGGGTTTGGGAGCAGGCAAAGATTTCTTAACAGGATATAAGAACACCAACTTTAAAGGAAAAAAATAGATAAATTGGATTACATTAAAATTAAGAATTTCTATTCGCCAGAACCACCATTAGGAAAGCAAAAAGACAAGCCACAGAATGGGAGGATATATTGCAATGTATCTATCCAACAAAGGAAAAAACAATTGGAAAAAAGACAGATAATCCAATTAATAAATACGCAAGCCAGATGCGGTGGCTGACGCCTGTAATCCTAGCACTCTGGAAGGCCGAGGCGGGCGGATCATTTGAGCTCAGGAGTTCGAGACCAGCCTGAGCAAGAGCGAGACCGCGTCTCTACTAAAAATAGAAAGAAATGATCTGGACAGCTAAACATATATATAGAAGAAATTAACTGGGCATGGTGGCACATGCCTGTAGTCCCAGCTACTTGGGAGGCTGAGGCAGAAGGATTGCTTGAGTCCAGGAGTTTGAGGTTGCTGTGAGCTAGGCTGACGCCACGGCACTCACTCTAGCCCGGGCAACAGAATGAGACTCTGTCTCAAAAATAAATAAATAAATAAATATGCAGAAACTTAAATGGGCATTACATTAAAAAGATATCCTAATAGTTAATGAGCATGTGAAAATGCTTGACCTCATTAGTCATCAGGGGAATGCAAATTCAGACTGATGACATTAAGTGTTGGTAAGGATACGAAGGAACTGGAATATTCACACGTTGCTGGTGGGAATGGAAATTGGTACAATCGCTTTGAAAAACTGTTTGACAGTATATTATAAAATTGAATATGTGCATAACCTACAATCCAACCATTGTTCTCTTCGGTATATATAATCAACAGAAAAGTGTAGATATGTGTCCCAAAACCCATGCTCTAGAATGTTCAGAGCAGCACAATTTCTAATAGTTCCAAACTAAAAATACAAGTTACCTGTCTACAACAGAATGACTACATAGGATGCAGGCATTCTACAATGTCATACTTTAGGGCAGTGGTTCTCAATCTTTAGTGTTCATCAGCATCGCCTGAAGGCTTGTTAAACTGCTGATTGCTGGGTTCCACCTGAATGTCCACACATAGCTCACATTTCTCCCCCTTAGCTACCCTTATCAAAGGTGATTTCTTCTGATCACCTCTCTTCCCCCACATCAGCAAGAGAGGGGACAAAAGAGACAAAAGAGACCTGGTTAGAACAAACACAAAAATCTCTATGTCAGGTCAGCCTTGCACCCCTGACTTTGTTGATAAAAGCATTGCCTTGGCTGGGCAAGGTGGCTCACACCTGTAATCCTAGCACTCTGGGAGGCCGAGGTTGGTGGATCACTGGAGGTCAGGAGTTCGAGACCAGCCTGAGCAAGAGTGAGACCCCCATCTCTACTAAAAATAGAAAGAAATTATATGGACAACTAAAAACATATATATAGAAAAAATTAGCCGAGCATGGTGGCACATGCCTGTAATTCCAGCTACTCAGGAGGCTGAGGCAGGAGGATAGCTTGAGCCCAGGAGTTTGAGGTTGCTGTGAGCTAGGCTGACGCCATGGGACTCTAGCCCAGGCAACAGAGCAAGACTCTGTCTCAAAAAAAAAAAAAAAAAAAAAAGCATTGCCTCATATAACTCTGATGACATAATTGGAGCATAATTATGGTAGCTGTCTTTATCACCATCTTATAGAGAAGGAGTTGACTGTTAGCAAGGTTAATTGCAAAGTCTCACTGCTAGGCAAAAGTAGAGATGAGATTCACACTCACACCTCTGAGTCTTGGTCGGATGCTTCCTCCTCCACGCTGGCTGCCTCCCCACAACATCAGACACACTTGTCCCTCTTCTCTATGTTTCTAGGTGCTACCAAGTTGCCAGTCCAAGGCAAGGCCCCCTTTCTCCAGGAAGCAAATACTGCCACCCAAAGTGAGATGTTTTTTGCCTGATGTGAATATCGTATTGTTTAGCTACGTAATGTGCTCCTTCCTGGACGTTAAAAGCTCAGCCCTGAAAAGGGCTCCTTTAGGCAGTGTCTGCTGTTTCCGTGGCTAATTGGCTGTCTGGGGAGGTGGATGCAGCAGCAGCAGCAGAGAAATGCTGATCTTTCAGCCTAATCACCTGGGGAGAGCTGGGATACTCTGTTCCATGCATCAGCATTTCTGACATAGTTGCAGAACCGGGTGGGGAAGTGGGGACTCTTTCAGAGCAGCCTGTAGCCTGAAGATATTCAGCACCAAGGCCAACGACCCAACCCCCCAGTGGAGGCCAAGAAGCCATAAAGAAGAGGTCCTCAACCCTGGCTGCAGGTTGGAATCACCTAGAGAGCTAAAAAAAAAAAATTCCAATGTCAGGACTCCACCCTGGTCTAATTGGATCAGAACCTCTGGGAATAGATTCTGGCATTGTTGTTTTTTTCTGAAATCCCACGTTTGCAGGTGAAGCTAATATGCAACAAGGGTTGTGAGCTACTGCAGTAATGAATCAACAAACAGGGGGTGGAGTGTTTCAAAGAATAGGTGGCACTGGGGGACCATGAGGCTTTGAGTTTAAAAGGATTCTTGCAAGTGAGGTCATTTAGTTCTGTCCCCTCTGCCCGGCTCCCATGAAAACTATTCCTGGCCCACTCTAAATGGGTGAGTGTTACTCTCTCCACTCTTTGGTCAGCCTCTTTAGCCTCCCTTCTTTTTATAGCCACAATAGCCACAAAAAATAGCCTAGACACTCCTCTTGACAAATTGGAGAGCTCAACTGGGTCCAATTCATAGAACAAACACACACCCCCCCAGAAAGAAACCACGAGGCTGCAAACATAACAGTGGTTTGAGAGTTGGTAGAACATATCCTGCTTTCAAGATTTTTAAAAAGAAAAGTCAAGTGTTGCTTGGTTATTTATGAGATAAAAATTGGAAACTCTTTGTAGTTAAAAAAATAGGGTTATAAATTTGAACAACTAATTAATCAGGGGTTGGGTATCTGCATAATGAAATTCAATGTAGCCATCGCAAAGCATGCTGCATGTGAAAATTTAAGGACATGAGAAGCTGTGCATGCTGTATTACATGAAAAAATCTGGTCACAAGACATTATGTACCATGATCCCATTTTTGTAAAAAAAAATACATGTGAATGTTTAGACATTTAAAACTAAAAATATGCAAAGTATTAACAGCCATTATCACAGAATGTTGGGGAAATAGAGAATTTTTATTTTCCTTATATTTTTCTATTTGATCTGTATTTTCTACAATAAATGCACATTTCTTTTTGTCAAGAAAAAATGTAATAAAAAAATCTTAGGTGCTGAACCAATGAATTGATCCATAAAAATCTGCCATTTTCAACAGAAGATTGCAGATGGGTTTTAAGTTGAAATAAAATTTCATGCCATAATCAAAGACTTTCAAATAATGACAACCATATAGATCTTTCCCTGTATAAAGAATTTCTGTAAGTCCAATATCCATATTTCCTTGGAGTTAAATATTAATCTGATGGAACTCAGCCTAGGAGATGAATTTTAGTTTATGTGAAATTTTTATGAATTAATGGGTTGGATCAAACAGCAGGACCAGAATAGAGTCACAAAGAGGTTTTGGAAGATAAAGCATTTCTTGTGAATTCTCCATTGCTTCCTTAAAAGGACATGGACTTGGACGAGGCACTTACCTACCCAGAGTCTGCAAAACAGCACCTATACCGTGTCCCAGAAGGGAAGCAGTGCCGGAAGCAGAACACAGGCTGAGAAGGGAAATGAGCGAGACCCTTTATCAGAAACAAGCTGTGAGAACCACTCCTGCGTTCTCTTTGCATAGGTCACCTTCAGCAGGGAAGAAGCAGGAAATTAAAAATCTGGAACCATAGTCACTTAAATATAAATACCACGGCCTGCTTGCTGGGGTCTCGGAGGAGCCATGTCCCAGACATCCTCATCACCAACTGTGCACGGCCATAAATGATTGAGTATGATACGATGTACAGTGCTCATGGTTCCATTAATGGTTCAGTGCTCCACTTTCCTACTGGTGTGGAGTTTCTGAAGTGCTCTTGGCTGTGTAGAACAGTCTCCATCCATCCATTAAGAAATATGCTTTCAATATTGATGTTTTCAAAACAGCCTATCTCTCTTGTTAAAAATATAATTTAAATGATTAAAAAAAGCAGTCTATAAAGAGTGAAAAATTAAGAGTCCTCCTCACCTACGATCTTCCTTCTGCTCATTCTTTTCCCCAGGCAACAGCTCATACCATTTTCTTGAACATCTTTCCCAATATTCTACACATAAAACCAACAACCTATAAAAAGTGGGCAAAATATTTGAGACATTTCACCATAAAAGATACATAATGACAAACACATGAAAAGATGTTCAACATCGTCAGTCATTTTTTAAAAATTATTTATTTATTTATTTTAGAGATAGGGTCTTGCTCTGTCACCTTGGCTGCAGTGCAATGGTGCGACCTTAGCTTGCTGCAACCTCAAATTCCTGGGCTCAAGCGATCCTCCTAGCTCAGCCTCCCAAATAGCTGGGACTGTAGGTGTGCGCCACTATGCCCAGATAATTTTTTTATATTTTGTAGAGATGGGGTCCCGATATGTTGCCCAGGCTGGTCTCGAACTCCTAGCCTCAAGCGATCCTCCCACCTTGGCCTCCCAAAGCAAACATCATTAGTCATTAGGGAAATGCAAATGAAAACCACCATGAGATGTCACTACACATCTAACAGAATGATTAAAACTTTAAAAACTTATACCAAATGTTGGTGAGGATGTGGATGAATTGGAACTCTTATGCTCTACTGTAAAATGGTACACTTTGGAAAATAACTTGGCAGTTTCTTAAAAAGTTAAACATATACTTGCTAAATGATCCAGTCATTCTACTTGCAGGTATCTATCAAAGAGAAAAGGAAGTGCATGTCCACATGCAGACGTGTATCTGAATGTTCATAGCAGCTTTATTTGTACTAATCCCACGCTGGAAACAACACAGAAGTCCAACAACAGATAAGCAGATGAGCAACTTGTGGTACGTTCATGCAATGTTACACTACACAGCAATAAAAAAGAACGGACTATTGGTTCTTGCTACAACACGGACGAATCTCAAAACGGTTATGCTGAGCGAAAGAAACCAGATCCCCCTGCAAAAGAGTGCATATTGTATGAGTCCACTTACATAAAATTCTAGAAAATGCAAACTAATCTACAGTGACAGAGAGCAGAGCAGTGGTTGCTTGACGGATGGGGGGCGAGTGCCAAGGGGCTGAATGGATTTCAAAGGGGCACAAGGGAACTGGGGGTGGTGATGGTTTTGATTATGGTGATGGTTTCATGGGTGAATCAAAACTTATCAAATTGTTCACTTTAAATGTATGGAGTTTATTGCATGTCAAGCATACCTTAATAAAGCTGTTTTATGAAAAGCACGTGCGTGTGACACATATATCATTTTCCCCACTTAACAACATATTTTGGAGGTCATTCGATATCAGCACATGGTAAGTTACCTTTCTTTTTTAACAGCTGAATATTAATCCAGGATATAGACTTAACCTAATTTATTTAGCCATCCTCCTACTGATGAACATTGAGTTTAGCTTTTTCTCTTTCTTTCTTTTTTAGAGATGGGGTCTCACTATGTTGCTCAGGCTGGTCTCCAACTCCTGGGCTCAAGTGATCCTCCTGCCTCAGACTCCCAGTGTGCTGGGATTACAGGTGTGGGCCACCGCGCCCGGCCTCATTTATAATAGTGTGTTCTTCTACAATCAACGCCGATATGAATATGCTCACAGATACATCTTTTTGTATCCACAAGACAAATTCTTAGAAGTGGAATTGCTTGGCTGAAGTTACGTTCATTTGTGATTTTGACAGAGACTATGAAACTGCCCTATTTTTCTCATGGGCTCCAGCCTTGCCTGCTGGGAACTGGAAGGCGCGGTCTGCACACGGACTAAGGGGCTGCCAGGTAGCTGCGTGAGCTCCACAAAAAGGGATTTCCTCGCTGATCACCTTCCTGTGAACTGACAGTACAGTCCTGGTTCATAGTCACTTTTTGTCTCCAGAGTTTTGATTCTGTAGCACCTAACACAAGTGACTCCATTTTGGTCACTGGTCTGTTGGGCCTGGTATAGGATCTTAGTCCAAAATAATCACTTCCAGTGAATTTATTTACATCAGTATAAGGAAGTGAGTCCTAAAGGACAGGGCTTTTTCCTGGCACTAAGCTCTAAGAGGACTTTACTACCACCTGTATCTATGTGAGGGACATGAAATCAAAGATCCATATCTTTTTCCAGTGCCATTTGCTATTTGGCTCGTGGGAGAAGTGAAATTGGCAATAACCCATAGTGGGACGAGAGCACACAGACTCTGAACCAGAATGCCTGGGTTCGAATCCCAGCTCCACCAGCTACTAGCTGTGTGACCCTGGGCAAGTTCTTTCAATTCTCTGTAAAATGGGATGACAAGAGTTCTCGTCTCATAGAGGTGTGGGGAGGATTAAATGAGTTGGTGTATGTAAAGGGCTTAGAGTAGTACTTGGCTTGAGTTAAAAGCCATGTAAGTGTCTTTTGTTTCAGTTGTCTTTTGGCCTGTAATTTCATTCCCAAGAATTCATCCAAAGCACAGGAAAATCACACTAAAATGTGCAATATAAGGATATTCATTGCAGAGTTGTTTAGAATAGCCAAAACATGGGAAACCAACTAAATGTCCACGAATAGGAGAGTAAATAAATGGGATACTAGGCAAGCATGACAAAGTACGATGTGGATGTCAGTATAGTGACTTGGAGGATGCCCCGGCCCTATTTGTTAGAGGACCATTAAAAGACAACATATGTATTATTATCCCATCAATTTTGTTTTCCTGTAAGTAGATATATTAATAGAAATAGAATAAAAGGATGTATAAACAGATAAGGTTAATGCTCTCCAAATGGTAGGACTACTAGGTGTTTCAAAAACATTTTTTTCTTGCCTGCAATATGTTAGGTCCGGAGCTGAGAGAGACACACACGAAGCCTCATGTGTAGCAAAACGCTGTTTATTCTGAGCATCTGGGTGCAGATGGGCGGAGGCCAAAAAAGGAGTCCTCGAGAGAAAAGGGGAGAGCCTTGGGTGTTATAGAGGGTTTTTCTGGGAAGAGTAAATAAATTCTTTTCAAACAACCCGGAGGGATAAGGAAAGTAAGTCCCATCTTGCATTCCATTCCTGTATCTCCCTAGGGAACAAGCGGAGGGATAAGCATTTGTTCTTATCAGGAGGGATGAGGAAAGTAAGTTCCCCTCCTGCATTTCATTCCCTTATCTCCCTAGGGGTCTGGCAAAGGCTGCTGCCTAATACACCCCTAGGAGGGGGACAGGGGTGGGTTTTATAGGGGGTTTGGATGGAAGTTTGGGGAGGGTGAATTCTTTAAACCTAACAGTATACAAGTAACTGCTAACAGGAAGCACACAAATACAGAATATCTCTTGCTGTAACTGGCTTTATTCATTGATAAAATGGGCACAATAATACCTGCTCTGCTTACCTCCCAGGGCGGTTGTACAAATCCACTGAGAAGGGTGGAAGAAAAATTCTTTATAAATTAGACAAGCAAATTTGTTATTTACAGTTGATGCTAGTGTAGAAAGGGTGAGTGCTACGAAGCTCTGCCACTCGGTGTCAATGCAGTTTATTGTTGCTGGTACAAAAAAACTAAATGTTGTACCTTTCATCTCTCGTTCCTTTCAGTTTTGAAGGAGCATCTCTCAAGTTCAGAAAAGGAATCTTATAAGTATTTGGGGAAAAGCCTGTTCTATTGAAACTTCTTGTAGGTTTTAAGTCTAGGCACATATATGCTTACAAGGCTATCTAGCCAAGGAATGCTATTTGAAACGAGAAAAGCTGTTCTTTGACCATCTTCTCAAAGAATCATTAATTCGTATCAGAAAATTGGGCAGGGCAGACGTTCAGGAACGCTCTGCTGAGGAGCATGACGTGTCTGAGCAGTCACGCCCCACAGTATCTGATTTGTCCCAGAGATCACTTGGCAGGTACAAAAGCTGGGGGTGGGGAAACCTCTTCTCTGCATCTGTGTAGCTCTTCAGCTAGGCAGGACTTCACGCTAAACCCGCGTCATGAGGCCAAGGGCAGAGCCCCCAACTTACACATCTGTGTGACTCCTAGTTTCCAGAGGGAAATACATACTAAATGAAAACCGGACTGAGGATGCATATCAAAGAGGGGAGGAAGTGGCACCTCTTGGCAGATTCTCTCCTCAGTGCAGGTTACCTGCCCCTGCAGAACTGGAAGGCGACGTGGCCGGGCTGGAAGGCCGTCTCACGCCTCCAAAAGAGGTCACGTCACAGTGTTGGCCCCTGGGTGCCAAGTAACAGGCTGCACAGTTTGAGACAGACATGAGAAGTTAGGAGATAGCTCAGAGGACAGCTGTCAGCTGATAGAGACTTCAGAAAAGAAGGTGTAGGAAAAGGGGTGGGGCGATGTGACCATTATTTAAACCTGACAAGAAGAGACTGTATTAAGTGTGACATATTAGTTGCTATCTGGATATTTGCAGGGGTGATTACATAGAGCAGATCTTTCAACTTTTCCGTGTGTGTGTGTGTGTGTGTGTGTGTGCGCGCGCGCGCGCCAAAGCATTCTTAAGAAAAGGTGACATTCGCATGGCCCGTGGGATAATCAGGTGAGGCTGCTCAAGACTAGATTTGCCCTAACGCTGTGACACTCCTAGGTCTTACTCTGCCACCAAGGACTGAGGGAGTCAATAGCTTATCCCACTGTGACCTGTGCGTGGTTTGGGGGAGTCACACAGCTGTTGTGAAACTGATGTGGAGGGCTGGGACTACCTGTATTTTAGGAAGGGTTAGAACAAGTGTGGTCAATATAATGAATACAAGATTGAAATAAAGGAGGAAATGACTGATTCCTGGATTTGAACATACTGGACTGATTTGTCAAATGGTGTGTATGTGTATGTGTGTGTATGTGTTTTTGTGTATGTGTGTGTGTGTGTGTGTGTGTACAGCATGTACCAAAAGTCTTTGAACAGTTCAAGCTTCACTAACTTCAAAAACATAAGTGCTATAAATTTACTGCCCAGATCACTTGATGTTTTAATTATACATGTTTATTTTACACTTATTTTAGTTTTCTGGATGTTGAATGATGAATTATTACTTTTAATTACTTGAGTCAGTCCTCTGACTTAAAACAGTAAAGGCTGACTTTTAAAACAAAATGTTTGCTAGTCAACATTCATAAAACTAAATGAGTGTAAAAGAATGTTTGGTTTTCTGTCTCTGTTACAGTAAGGTGAAAAACCATTCTGTAGATACTAAGGATTTACAAACATGTGTGATCCCGAGAGTGCAAACATCTGGGTACAAGGGGAAATTCCAGCTAGTGTTTCAGACTTTCCAGGTCCAAGTCAAGGGCTCTTCCAAGTACAGGAGGACTCAGGTCATATCTAGACTCCAGACGAAATGAACAGCACATTTCACTGAGGCAAACACATGCTAGGAAGAAAGGGTGGACGTGGAGAATGGGACGGCAGGGGAAGGCAGAGGGACCCAGAGGGCCAGGAGGGCAGGAGGGATCTGCTGGGCTGGCAGGCGGGGCAGGGGCTGTGCCACACCCTCCTTCTGTTGTCACCTCCAACACCCTAGGACCCCTTTGTGACTCTCCTGTCCTAGGTGATGCGGGTCTGAGGTATAGGCAAGCCCGGGCCCCCTAAACACTCAGTTGCTTCAGGCAGCCCTACTGTTCCCATGATGGAGAACACTGTTGATCTTCTCAATGACACTGAGGCATGGCACAGCCATGCCTCAACTTTATGGAAGACAATCTCCAGCCTCACCTTCGGGAGAGCTCTGGGATTGTCATTGATATGGATTTTCTACCTTTTTAGAAAACAACTCGTTATGACCATCTGCAAATGGAAAACCTTCCAAAAGGTAAGGGACACCCAAGGGAGATCCTTTGCTGTTGGCTCCCATTCCTACCCCACATTTCTACCTCAGTCTGGGTGGCTTGGAGAGTGACAGGACATCACTCTTCCAGGGGAAGAGGTGGGGCAGGGCCAGGGGCTCGGGAGAACGAAGGTTCCATCTCAGGCTCACAGGCTACCTGGATTCTCAGGAGAACAGTCTCCCCTGACACTTGATTGTCACTGTCCCATGCCAAGTGTCACTTGACCAAGCCTTCCCTCACGGTGGGCTGATCAAGAGAACACTGTCGAGAGCATCCACGCTCTGTCCCCAGGATACAGGGTCCTCTGAGAGAGCAGATGTGACCGTTGCCTTCTGATTGTGTCCTGGAGCACAGCACTAGTGAGAACACCAAGTGGGGATTTCACAGGCAAAATCCTCCTTTGAGTGTCTCAAAGAAAGGAACATTGGAATTCATGTATCACTTTTAAAAAAGGGGTAAAAAAAACACATTTCTATTCATGAAAGTGGACAGTCACGCTCTCCTTGGAGAATGAACAGCTTCTTAGAGAAGAGGAGGGAGAGAGGCAAGTCCCAGCCGCTCATTCTTTTCTTTTTGTTCCCAGCGCCAGGGCAGGGTGAGGAGGAGGAGGAAGGGCGGCACCCTGAGAGGTAAGGTTTGTCTGTGTGGCCTGAGCTCTCCAAGGGGGGCCTTCCTGTTCCTGCCATGGGGCCCCAGGTCCAAGATCTCGGAGGACGTCAGCTGGGTACAGTCTCTCTGGGAAAGCAGAGCCCTCAGAGGGGGCTCACAGGAAGGCAGTTGGACCTGAGACACTTCTCAGAGTCCCGCTCTGCCCACCTGGGGGCATGAGGCAGCGATGGACCTGGGCCACGGGTGCTCCCCAGTAGGTGGCCATGGGGGGTGTCCAGGAAGGACTGCCAGTGGGTCTGGAGTCAGCACTTCTGGCTCCTGACTTTGTCTGAGAGCCCTGACTTCCTGGGTGCTCGGGTTGCTCTCAGGTAACCACTGACTTCTGTGCTTCACCTGCTGCTTTTGGGCATCACGTGGGATAATTTGTGGGAAAGAACTTTCTAGATGAAACCACATACACACATGACCCCTGTTAATATTACTGTTGACCATTTGACCTTGTCTGCTGATTTTGGGGGCTGCCGGAGTTTAACAGGCCAAGGGTCCCCCATAAAGGGAGCCCTGTGCGATCCCTCTGCTTCTGCCTTCCTCACATGTCACCTTCTCTCCTGGGTTCCCAGCCTGGAGAATGGCGCCGAGAGAGGCCGAGGAGGGAAGGAAGCCGCTTCCTTCGATGCAAAGGTGATGGGTCTTTCCCCTTCTCTCCGGGTCCCCGTTGAAAGCATGTTCTGTGCATTTCCGGGATTCAGTGGCCTCTGCCATAGTCATGGGAGGGGTTGCCATGGGAACAGGTATGTGCGTGAAGGGTTTGTGGGGAGGTCAGAGAGTGGATTGTGATGTCAGGGGAGGGGGCAGCAGGCTTCAGGGGCCCCCACCCCCGCTAGACGAGCAGACTCCCCTTCCCTTGTCATGGTCCTGGCTGTAGCTTTGTACCTCCTGTCTTCTGCAGCCCCCTGGGACAGTATGACGATGTTGTGTTCCACCTTCATCATCCCGCACACCCACACCCGTCCTGTGAGCTGTGCCGCAAAAGATCACCTAAAGTCAAACCATCGACATCCCGGGAATCCCTCCACGATGCTGCCCCCCACTCGGTGCCCCCTTTCCCTTCCAGCATGACCTCGCTCTCAGCAAGTCCTCCAGGACACCTGCCTCCAGCCCCTCCGCCTGACCCTTCTCCACCCCAGCCACTTGCCTTTCCCCGTCCCCGACGTCACACTCCACGAGCAGATCCTCTTCTCCAACCAGAGGACACTTTCTCTCGAAAAACCATCCTGCTATTCAACCCCAGCCTTTCCGGAGACATCGGGCCCTTTCCCCATTCATCCCCGGCCAGAAATGCCACTGATGCCCCTGCCTGTCATCACGCACCGCCAGCCCCGTCTGCTTCACCACCGCCACAGGGCACTTTGGCTCTGGCTCCATTTCAACCTGCTCCCAACTTCCTGCACCTTGCAGCTGCCAACCAGCAGGGCGCGGCCGTTTCCCTCGCTCGCTGGGGCAGCGCAGGCAAAGCAGGGGAGCTGCACGGGCAGCAGCAGCCCCTGTCTTCTGAGACCTTGGAGGACGACCTAGGGCAAAGATACCTCCAGCTCTTCCAGCACCTGCTATCTCTGCATGGTGAGTCCCTGCACTCTGTGGTCCTTGTCTCAGGTGGCTGTTTTTCCACATTGGTCTTCTTCAGCAAAACCTCCAATACATTCCTACCTGAAGGATCCCCGACACTTAACCATCCCCAACTTCTGTCCTTGCCTCAAACCCCACCCCAGTCTCAGTCCCTAACCCTCACCCAGGTCCGGCCTCAGCCCCAATTTCCATCCCCACTCCCGATCCTGTCACCCGGTCCTCTATCCCCGATTACCATCAGTGGGGTGAGTTCACATAAACCCCACAATGAGGGCTGGTGTCGTATGCAGTCTTACATTCACCACCTGCAATGGAACGTGCCGCAGAAAGAACGGGAATTGGTGTGGGGGTTATCCTCTGAGATCAAGAAATTTCAGGAAGACTTTTGTCCTCCAGTTCCCAGGCTCACATGGCTCAGCCAGTCCTCCAAGGTCTGCGCTCCAATCTCTGTCCTGCCTGGAGACTTTTCTCTCGGCAGCGAGCTTCAGAACCAAATCGCACTCCGCCGTCACCCGAGGCTCATCCAACACCGCTGGGGCTCATCGAACACCTGCCGCTTCCGTGGGTCTCTCTCACTGCTAAGTCCTCGGAGAGAAAGTCCTGAGACATCTGCATCCAAGTGCCATCGTACCCTCTCCTGGGTTTCTTTCTTTCAAGGTGACACTAGTAAAGATGTAGAGAATTCTGGATTGAGCCCATCCGGAAGCTTCCGAGAGACATGCTCACAAATGCTTCCACATAAGGAGGCGGCGAGGAAGGATCAAGAACGAAGCCGGGGCCATGCTCCAAAAGATCATCTGGGAACAACAAATTCTAAAGGTGGGATCCCCAAACCCTCTACAAGAAGCTCTAAAGCCCTTCTGGGAGAAAAAATCCCAAAAATAAAATCGGCTCCCAGCCTGCATCATCCCCTCCCTGCCTCATCCCCTGCAGGAAAAGGAGGACAGGGAGCCCCAAGACAGTCACCCTCTGCTACCAACGATGAGCTGACTGAGGACAGCAAACAGACTGGTCTGCAGCCCCCTCACAGCAGCCTAGATGAGAGATTGGAGGAGTCCCCTGGGGGCTCATCTACCCCGATCACGCCACTGGAGGGACAGCCTCCTTCTCAACAGCGCTTGAGAAAGCGAATGCTTCGACTGTGGCACTGGCTTCGTAAGCCCAGAAGAAAGCGCCAGGGGCAAAGGAATTCTCTGGGGCAGGGCAGCTCCCTGTCCTGTCAAGAGGCTTCCTCCACTGCACTCCGCGGGGAGCCTGTGCACCCTCCAAGCACCCCCTGCAGGGCTCGGGTGGGCCAGGGTCCTCCGGCCGCCCCTTCCAGTCCTCAGAACACTGGAAGATTTAGGAGACTTTTCCCCTGCATTTGCTGAGGGGGAAAATCACCCCCCAAAAACATGAACACGGTGCTCTGAATAAATGCTCTGCAAGAGTGATGTGTGTGGTGTGTGCTGTGTTGGGGGCACAAGTTTCGAGTAACCTAGAGCATGTGCTTAGTAGGGACAGGCAGGACTTAGTTCTGCACTTCCTCATGGCCTATTTTGGCTTCCAAAAGGTGACCAGTCCCCTGGAGCTCTGGTGGAGGAACGGATACCATGTGGCCCACACCCCTTCCCTGCCTGAGGAAGTTGGGCCAATGGGCTCCGCTCCTCCTCGTAGCTTTGCCTCGGGACATTATGCTGCAGCCCACACCTTCCCCTCACGCGCTGGTTCACAGCCCTTAGAGCAGTAAAGACGAGGGGTCTGCCATAGCTGAAGACAGGGTCAAAGATAGGGACACATTTCAGAACAGAGTGGCTGAATCGTTAAGAAAAAGCTGTCAGTGACCGGAGGATGACACGCGTGGGTGGCGTGTGGGGGGTGTTACCGCGGCAGTGGATACTGGGCTGGTGGGGAGGTCTGAGGAACAGGGCAGACGCTGCCTAAGAACCTGTCCCGTGGGGCTGGCTCAGGTGTTGGGGAAGCTCACTTGGACCTTGATGGTGTGGTGTCTTTCTGCAAAGTCACCTTGCGAGGTGGTTCCCCCCCTGCACATTTCCTCAGTTTGCTGAGATTGATGACATTTGCATAGCAAATGGGTCACCCAGTTGTCAGTGGCAGCAATGTCGCCCAGGCAGCCACTTACCTCCCAGAGCAAAATAAAGCTGATATAAGGAAAGATGCCTTGCAGTAACTGGAAAAGTAAGAAACAAAATGAAGATGGGAAAGAAGGTCCTCGCTAGGGGAACAAAGGGGTTTCTGCCCCTGTCCTGCCCCTGTCCTGCTCCCCGCTTCCCAGTCTGACCCAGGCACCGCTTCCTTGAGGCTGATCAGGGCGCTGCACAGCTTACTGATGCCATTTGGCAGAAGTTCTTTGGGTACTAAAGCAACATCTGCAGTGCCGTTGTCGGGCACAGCAGTGGCCTCCTTAGGGAAGGTGACCTCAGTGCCTTCCTTCCATCTATGCTTGGTGACGACTTGCAAGATCTTGCCCTTAGTGTGCATAGTTCACGCATCAGGATGGAGGGGCCACCTTTGATCTTCCTGGGCTTGGGGCAGCCACGGTAGCTATCGCCCAGGACACCTGCAGCTCGTGATCCACAGGTGAGCCCTGGACTGTGCACCAGGGTTACAGGTGTTTGGGGGCTCACCAGGGACATTTACAGAATGCTGTTTTTGGCCAAGACTGGGCACCCGTAAAATAGAGGTCTGGAGAGAAGGCAGCTCCAGCAGTACAGACAGGGGCTGGACTCAAAAATGGGGTGAGTTTCCTGCAGGACACTTGAGATAGCTTTTCCAGAAAAAACATTTGTGAATGCTGCTTGTCAAAACACAAACAAACAGCAGATGTCCACTACAGCCGCTGCTCTGCGTCTGCATCTTGTCCAGAGCTGTGGCATCGACCCTGCAGCGCCTGAAGCTCAGGGCTGCTGAAAGGATGCAGAGTCTCGGGAGGCCCTGGGAAGGAGAAAAGGTCAGACGGGCCCAGTGGGGGGCATCGGAGAGGTGCAGACTCAGTGGAGGACCCCAACATCCACGTGGATAGATCAGCCAATAACCTGCCCTCTCAGTTCCTCCACCTTCCCACCTCAGGGTCCTTTACCTCCGTTCCAGCTCAGTCACTGCCACTCCCAAAGCTGACCATCAGGAGCCCGGCTGGCACGTGTTGTAGCGCAGCTCGACACTCCACCCTTGACCTCAGCCCTCCATTCTCCCAGTGTGTGCCCTCAATTTCTCATTGTTTCCCTTCCTGAAATGTCTCCTGAGAGAGATCACATGTAGTCTTTTTTTTTTTTTTTTTTTTGAGACAGAGTCTCACTCTGTTGCCCAGGCTAGAGTGAGTGCCGTGGCGTCAGCCTAGCTCACAGCAACCTCAAACTCCTGAGCTCAAGCGATCCTCCTGTCTCAGCCTCCCGAGTAGCTGGGACTACAGACATGCACCACCATGCCCGGCTAATTTTTTCTATATATATTTTTAGCTGTCTATATAATTTCTTTCTATTTTTAGTAGAGATGGGGTCTCGCTCTTGCTCAGGCTGGTCTCGAACTCCTGAGCTCAAGCGATCCGCCCACCTCGGCCTCCCAGAGTGCTAGGATTACAGGCGTGAGCCACCGCGCCCGGCCCACATGTAGTCTTGATGGGCATGCCCACCCCTGCCAGCTCTCCTTGTTGCCCTGCCCCCTCCTCAGGAGGCACTCCACATCTTTTATTTTCAAAAGCTTTTTATGATGAACACGTTTAAACACACACAAGAGCAGATAGAACAATGTAACTCCCCACGTACCCACCACTCAGTCTTCACAATCACCACACATGATGAACCCCATCCTTTACACCATGATTACAGCGTAAAAGTCCATCAGACTCCTCCCATCTATCTCTTCGAGGAACTGCTACGTGCCCTATGTCAACGCTCCCATATTCCTTGGGTATTTACGACACTTACCCACAACACGTGGACGCAGCCTCAGTGACTGAAACACACGGAGCTTTGCTGGCTTTGGGGTCAGCTCTGCTCTGCCTTGTAGTCAGCCCCGAGGACCCCTCTGCTTCCCTCCCTCCCGCTCCCTGCAGGCCGCGATCTGCACAGCACAGACTCAGGCACGTGGTGCCGCCCGTCACTCACAAGGTAGCATAACGGGAAAGTGATACACAAGTAGAAAACTGTCCACGGTGATAAATACTTAAGATTGCTACATAGTGTTTTCAAACATTTAGAGGAAAACAATTCTTTTCCTCACACATTTAAAATGAGTTACTGTGTTTGCAGTTAAATACAATACACCCCATATACTCGTTTATCTCCTCTCCTTCCCTGCATGCCATTAAAACTAAAGAATGACATGAAAAGATACTGAACATCAGTGACCGTCAGGGAAATATTAGCACACGTCAAAACCACTACAAGACACCATGTCACACCCACTAGGATGGCAGAATGAGAAAGTCAGATGAGAGTTCGAGACACTATGGAGAGGCTGAACGCCTCATGCACTGCTGGCGGGAATGTAAAATGGCTGTTTTGCAAAACAGTCTGGCGGGTCCTCAAATCATTCAGTGCGCTTGTTCTATGACCCAGCAATTCCCCTCCTGGGTATATTCCCGAGAGAAATGAACACGTGTCCACACAGAAACTCGCACGCAGAGGTTCATGGCAGCATTATTCACAATAGCCAAACTCTGGAAACGACCCACAGGCCCACCCGCTGATGATGGATGAACAACATTCATAAAACTAAATGAGTGTAAAAGAATGTTTGATTTTCTGTCTCGGTTAGAGTAAGGTGAAAAACCATCTGTAGATACTAAGGATTTACAAACATGTGTGATCCCGAGGGTGCAAATGTCTGGGTACAAGGGGAAATCCCAGCTAGTGTTTCAGACTTTCCAGGTCCAAGTCAAGGGCTCTTCCAAGTACAGGAGGACTCAGGTCATATCTAGACTCCAGACGAAATGAACAGCACATTTCACTGAGGCAAACACATGCTAGGAAGAAAGGGTGGAGGTGGAGAATGGGACGGCAGGGGAGGGCAGAGGGACCCAGAGGGCCCAGGAGGGCAGGAGGGATCTGCTGGGCTGGCAGGCGGGGCAGGGGCTGTGCCACACCCTCCTTCTGTTGTCACCTCCAACACCCTAGGACCCCTTTGTGACTCTCCTGTCCTGGGTGATGCGGGTCTGAGGCTATAGGCAAGCCCCGGCCCCCTCAGCACTCAGTTGCTTCAGGCAGCCCTACTGTTCCCATGATGGAGAACACTGTTGATCTTCTCAATGACACTGAGGCATGGCACAGCCATGCCTCAACTTTATGGAAGACAATCTCCAGCCTCACCTTCGGGAGAGCTCTGGGATTGTCATTGATATGGATTTTCTACCTTTTTAGAAAACAACTCGTTATGACCATCTGCAAATGGAAAACCTTCCAAAAGGTAAGGGACACCCAAGGGAGATCCTTTGCTGTTGGCTCCCATTCCTACCCCACATTTCTACCTCAGTCTGGGTGGCTTGGAGAGTGACAGGACATCACTCTTCCAGGGGAAGAGGTGGGGCAGGGCCAGGGGCTCGGGAGAACGAAGGTTCCACCTCAGGCTCACAGGCTACCTGGGTTCTCAGGAGAACAGTCTCCCCTGACACTTGATTGTCACTGTCCCATGCCAAGTGTCACTTGACCAAGCCTTCCCTCACGGTGGGCTGATCAAGAGAACACTGTCGAGAGCATCCACGCTCTGTCCCCAGGATACAGGGTCCTCTGAGGGAGCAGATGTGACCGTTGCCTTCTGATTGTGTCCTGGAGCACAGCACTAGTGAGAACACCAAGTGGGGATTTCACAGGCAAAATCCTCCTTTGAGTGTCTCAAAGAAAGGAACATTGGAATTCATGTATCACTTTTAAAAAATGGGTAAAAGAAACACATTTCTATTCATGAAAGTGGACAGTCACGCTCTCCTTGGAGAATGAACAGCTTCTTAGAGAAGAGGAGGGAGAGAGGCGAGTCCCAGCCGCTCATTCTTTTCTTTTTGTTCCCAGCGCCAGGGCAGGGTGAGGAGGAGGAGGAAGGGCGGCACCCTGAGAGGTAAGGTTTGTCTGTGTGGCCTGAGCTCTCCAAGAGGGAGCCTTCCTGTTCCTGCCATGGGGCCCCAGGTCCGAGATCTCGGAGGACGTCAGCTGGGCACAGTCTCTCTGGGAAAGCAGAGCCCTCAGAGGGGGCTCACAGGAAGGCAGTCGGACCTGAGACACTTCTCAGAGTCCCGCTCTGCCCACCTGGGGGCATGAGGCAGCGATGGACCTGGGCCACGGGTGCTCCCCAGTAGGTGGCCATGGGGGGTGTCCAGGAAGGACTGCCGGTGGGTCTGGAGTCAGCACTTCTGGCTCCTGACTTTGTCTGAGAGCCCTGACTTCCTGGGTGCTCGGGTTGCTCTCAGGTAACCACTGACTTCTGTGCTTCACCTGCTGCTTTTGGGCATCACGTGGGATAATTTGTGGGAAAGAACTTTCTAGATGAAACCACATACACACATGACCCCTGTTAATATTACTGTTGACCATTTGACCTTGTCTGCTGATTTTGGGGGCTGCCGGAGTTTAACAGGCCAAGGGTCCCCCATAAAGGGAGCCCTGTGCGATCCCTCTGCTTCTGCCTTCCTCACATGTCACCTTCTCTCCTGGGTTCCCAGCCTGGAGAATGGCCCCGAGAGAGGCCGAGGAGGAAAGGAAGCCGCTTCCTTCGATGCAAAGGTGATGGGTGTTTCCCCTTCTCTCCGGGTCCCCGTTGAAAGCATGTCCTGTGCATTTCCGGGATTCAGTGGCCTCTGCCATAGTCATGGGAGGGGTTGCCATGGGAACGGGTATGTGCGTGAAGGGTTTGTGGGGAGGTCAGAGAGTGGATTGTGATGTCAGGGGAGGGGGCAGCAGGCTTCAGGGGGCCCCACCCCCGCTAGACGAGCAGAATCCCCTTCCCTTGTCATGGTCCTGGCTGTAGTTTTGTACCTCCTGTCTTCTGCAGCCCCCTGGGACAGTATGACGATGTTGTGTTCCACCTTCATCATCCCGCACTCCCACACCCGTCCTGTGAGCTGTGCCGCAAAAGATCACCTAAAGTCAAACCATCGACATCCCGGGAATCCCTCCACGATGCTGCCCCCCACTCGGTGCCCCCTTTCCCTTCCAGCATGACCTTGCTCTCAGCAAGCCCTCCAGGACACCCGTCTCCAGCCCCTCCGCCTGACCCTTCTCCACCCCAGCCACTTGCCTTTCCCCGTCCCCGACGTCACACTCCACGAGCAGATCCTCTTCTCCAACCAGAGGACACTTTCTCTCGAAAAACCATCCTGCTATTCAACCCCAGCCTTTCCGGAAACATCAGCCCCTTTCCCCATCCATCCCCGGCCAGAAATGCCACTGATGCCCCTGCCTGTCATCACGCACCGCCAGCCCCATCTGCTTCACCACCGCCACAGGGCACTTTGGCTCTGGCTCCATTTCAACCTGCTCCCAACTTCCTGCACCTTGCAGCTGCCAACCAGCAGGGCGCGGCCGTTTCCCTCGCTCGCTGGGGCAGCGCAGGCAAAGCAGGGGAGCTGCACGGGCAGCAGCAGCCCCTGTCTTCTGAGACCTTGGAGGACGACCTAGGGCAAAGATACCTCCAGCTCTTCCAGTACCTGCTATCTCTGCATGGTGAGTCCCTGCACTCTGTGGTCCTTGTCCCAGGCGGCTCTGTTTTTCCACATTGGCCTTCTTCAGCAAAACCTCCAATACATTCCTACCTGAAGGATCCCCGACACTTAACCGTCCCCAACTTCTGTTCTTGCCTCAAACCCCACCCCAGTCTCAGTCCCTAACCCTCACCCAGGTCCGGCCTCAGCCCCAATTTCCATCCCCACTCCCGATCCTGTCACCCGGTCCTCTATCCCCGATTACCATCTGTGGGGTGAGTTCACATAAACCCCACAATGAGGCCCGGTGTCGTATGCCGTCTGACATTCACGACCTGCAATGGAATGTGCCGCAGAAAGAACGGGAAATGGTGTGGGGGTTATCCTCTGAGATCAAGAAATTTCAGGAAGACTTTTGTCCTCCAGTTCCCAGGCTCATATGGCTCAGCCAGTCCTCCAAGGTCTACGCTCCAATCTCTGTCCTGCCTGGAGACTTTTCTCTCGGCAGCGAGCTTCAGAACCAAATCGCACTCCGCCGTCACTCGAGGCTCATCCAACACCGCTGGGGCTCATCCAACACCTGCCGCTTCCGTGGGTCTCTGTCACTGCTAAGTCCTCGGAGAGAAAGTCCTGAGACATCTGCATCCAAGTGCCATCGTACCCTCTCCTGGGTTTCTTTCTTTCAAGGTCACACCAGTAGAGATGTAGAGAATTCTGGATTGAGCCCATCCGGAAGCTTCCGAGAGACATGCTCACAAATGCTTCCACATAAAGAGGAGGCGAGGAAGGATCAAGAACGAAGCCGGGGCCATGCTCCAAAAGATCATCTGGGAACAACAAATTCTAAAGGTGGGATCCCCAAACCCTCTACAAGAAGCTCTAAAGCCCTTCTGGGAGAAAAAATCCCAAAAATAAAATCGGCTCCCAGCCTGCATCATCCCCTCCCTGCCTCATCCCCTGCAGGAAAAGGAGGACAGGGAGCCCCAAGACAGTCACCCTCTGCTACCAACGATGAGTTGACTCAGGACGGCAAACAGACTGGTCTGCAGCCCCCTCACAGCAGCCTAGATGAGAGATTGGAGGAGTCCCCTGGGGGCTCATCTACCCCGATCACGCCACTGGAGGGACAGCCTCCTTCTCAACAGCGCTTGAGAAAGCGAATGCTTCGACTGTGGCACTGGCTTCGTAAGCCCAGAAGAAAGCGCCAGGGGCAAAGGAATTCTCTGGGGCAGGGCAGCTCCCTGTCCTGTCAGGAGGCTTCCTCCACTGCACTCCGCGGGGAGCCTGTGCACCCTCCAAGCACGCCCTGCAGGGCTCGGGTGGGCCAGGGTCCTCCTGCCGCCCCTTCCAGTCCTCAGAACACTGGAAGATTTAGGAGACTTTTCCCCTGCATTTGCTGAGGGGGAAAATCACCCCCAAAAACATCTATACGGTGCTCTGAATAAATGCTCTGCAAGAGTGATGTGTGTTGTGTGTGCTGTTTTGGGGGCACAAGTTTCGAGTAACCTAGAGCATGTGCTTAGTAGGGACAGGCAGGACTTAGTTCTGCACTTCCTCATGGCCTATTTTGGCTTCCAAAAGGTGACCAGTCCCCTGGAGCTCTGGTGGAGGAACGGATACCATGTGGCCCACACCCCTTCCCTGCCTGAGGAAGTTGGGCCAATGGGCTCCGCTCCTCCTCGTAGCTTTGCCTCGGGACATTATGCTGCAGCCCACACCTTCCCCTCACGGGCTGGTTCACAGCCCTTAGAGCAGTAAAGACGAGGGGTCTGCCATAGCTGAAGACAGGGTCAAAGATAGGGACACATTTCAGAACAGAGTGGCTGAATCGTTAAGAAAAAGCTGTCAGTGACCGGAGGATGACACGCGTGGGTGGCGTGTGGGGGGTGTTACCGCGGCAGTGGATACTGGGCTGGTGGGGGAGGTCTGAGGAACAGGGCAGACGCTGCCTAAGAACCTGTCCCGTGGGGCTGGCTCAGGTGTTGGGGAAGCTCACTTGGACCTTGATGGTGTGGTGTCTTTCTGCAAAGTCACCTTGGGAGGTGGTTCCCCCCCTGCACATTTCCTCAGTTTGCCGAGATTGATGACATTTGCACAGCAAAAGGGTCACCCAGTTGTCAGTGGCAGCAATGTCGCCCAGGCAGCCACTTACCTCCCAGGACAAAATAAAGCTGATATAAGGAAAGCTGCCTTACAGTAACTGGAAAAGTAAGAAACAAAATGAAGATGGGAAAGAAGGTCCTCGCTGGGGGAACAAAGGGGTTTCTGCCCCTGTCCTGCCCCTGTCCTGCTCCCCGCTTCCCAGTCTGACCCAGGCACCGCTTCCTTGAGGCTGATTAGGGCGCTGCACAGCTTACTGATGCCATTTGGCAGAAGTGTACACGGGGCGTTGTTTGGGTACTAAAGCAACATCTGCAGAGCTGTTCTTAGGCACAGCAGCTGCCTCCTTAGGGAAGGTGACCTCAGTGCCTTCCTTCCATCTAGCTTGGTGACGACTTGCAAGATCTTGCCCTTAGTGTGCACAGTTCACCCATCAGGATGGAGGGGCCACCTTTGATCTTCCTGGGCTTGGGGCAGCCACGGTAGCTATCGCCCAGGACACCTGCAGCTCGTGATCCACAGGTGAGCCCTGGACTGTGCACCAGGGTTACAGGTGTTTGGGGGCTCACCAGGGACATTTACAGAATGCTGTTTTTGGCCAAGACTGGGCACCCGTAAAATAGAGGTCTGGAGAGAAGGCAGCTCCAGCAGTACAGACAGGGGCTGGACTCAAAAATGGGGTGAGTTTCCTGCAGGACACTTGAGATAGCTTTTCCAGAAAAAACATTTGTGAATGCTGCTTGTCAAAACACAAACAAACAGCAGGTGTCCACTACAGCCGCTGCTCTGCGTCTGCATCTTGTCCAGAGCTGTGACATTGACCCTGCAGTGCCTGAAGCTCAGGGCTGCTGAAAGGATGCAGAGTCTCGGGAGGCCCTGGGAAGGACGAAAGGTCGGACGGGTCCACAGGGAGGAATCGGAGAGGTGCAGACTCAGTGGAGGACCCCAACATCCACGTGGATAGATCAGCCAATAACCTGCCCTCTCAGTTCCTCCACCTTCCCACCTCAGGGTCCTTTACCTCCGTTCCAGCTCAGTCACTGCCACTCCCGAAGCTGACCATCAGGAGCCCGACTGGCACGTGTGGTAGCGCAGCTCGACACTCCACCCTTGACCTCAGCCCTCCATTCTCCCAGCGTCTGGCCTCAATTTCTCATTGTTTCCCTTCCTGAAATGTCTCCTGAGAGAGATCACATGTAGTCTTGACGGACATGCCCACCCCTGCCAGCTCTCCTTGTTGCCCCACCCCCTCCTCAGGAGGCACTCCACATCTTTTATTTTTGAAAGCTTTTTACTACAAACATATTTAAATAGACACAAGAGCAGAGAGAACAACCTAACTCCCCACGTACCCACCACTCAGTCTTCACAATCACCACGCATGATGAACCCCATCCTTTACACCATGATTACAGCGTAAAAGTCCATCAGACTCCTCCCATCTATCTCTTCGAGGAACTGCTACGTGCCCTATGTCAACGCTCCCATATTCCTTGGGTATTTACGACACTTACCCACAACACGTGGACGCAGCCTCAGTGACTGAAACACACGGAGCTTTGCTGGCTTTGGGGTCAGCTCTGCTCTGCCTTGTAGTCAGCCCCGAGGACCCCTCTGCTTCCCTCCCTCCCGCTCCCTGCAGGCCGCGACCTGCACAGCACAGACTCAGGCACGTGGTGCAGCCCGTCACTCACAAGGTAGCATAACGGGAAAGTGATACACAAGTAGAAAACTGTCCATGGTGATAAATACTTAAGATTGCTACATAGTGTTTTCAGACATTTAGAGGAAAACAATTCTTTCCCTCACACATTTAACATGAGTTACTGTGTTTGCAGTTAAAAGTGATAGATCCCATATACTCGTTTATCTCCTCTCCTCCCTGCATGCCATTAAAACTAAAGAATGATGAAAAGATGCTCAGCATCAGTGACCGTCAGGGAAATATTAGCACACGTCAAAACCACTACAAGACACCATGTCACACCCACTAGGATGGCAGAATGAGAAAGTCAGATGAGAGTTCGAGAGAGTGTGGAGAGGCTGGACACCTCACGCACTGCTGGCGGGAATGTAAAATGGCTGTTTTGCAAAACAGTCTGGCGGGTCCTCAAATCATTCAGTGGGCTTGGCCTATGACCCAGCAATTCCCCTCCTGGGTATATTCCCGAGAGAAATGAACACGTGTCCACACAGAAACTCGCACGCAGAGGTTCATGGCAGCATTATTCACAATAGCCAAACTCTGGAAACGACCCACAGGCCCACCCGCTGATGATGGATGAACAACCTGCGCTATGTCCACACAAGGTAACACTGCTCAGCCATAAGAAGCGGTAACCTGTTAGCACATGCCACACAGGGATGAGCCCGAAAACATTACGCTAAGTGAAGAAGGAGGAAGCAAAGGACCACGTGTGGATCCTTCTGATGAAATGTTCACAACAGGGAATCGACAGTGACAGACAGTGGATCAGAGACTGCTCGGGGCTGGGGAATGGGGGGCGGAAGGAGAGACAGGTATAGGGTACGGGGTTTCTTTTACAAGTCAAAAAAATGCTGTAAAACTGACTTTGGTGACAGATGTACAACTCTGTTATATAGTAAACATCATTGAACTATACACTCTAAATGGGTGAATTGTATGGTATGTCAACTATGTTTCCATACACATGTAAAAAAAACCTAAAGGGTTTAAAGAGAATGAGTGCTTGCGGATGACAAGAACAGGAGTGGATAGAACAGAAGATGGAACACGTTTTTGCAACATGGAAATCCAGGGAACTGACTCAGCATAACAGATAAAGCACCTGCAACCCAGTCCACACCGCAAAACCCCACAACACAAAGGACACGTTGGCACTGAAGAAGAGCTGAGGGTTACATGCTGTAAACATGGATCTTTGACATTTTTGTCTCTTTTTGTTTTACACTGTGTAAGTTTTTTAAAAAAAAATTGTGGGGGGTTGCTCCCTTTCAGTACTTTGTGAAACCCCGCTGAAATGTCAGCACGCTTCATACGGGCAAAGAGGCTCGCAGGGCAAAGCTTCTCAGCCTCCTCTCTTACCTTCCTCCTCCCGAGCGCTGCCATGGCCACCTGGGCTCAGTGATGCTCCTGCGAAGGATGTTGGAGCCCGGGAGCTCCCACTGCCCTCAATTCCAGGTTCCAAGCAGGGTCCTGGTCCCTGGAGGCAAAGGACACACTACATCCCAGAGGACAACACCAGCGTCCTGGACGTCGACGGCCTGGACTGCCAGGGAGCTGGGGGCACAGAGATCAGGAGGAGAAGGTGGAGAGGGAGCAGGAAGGAAGAGGAGCAGGAGGAAGAGGAGGAGGGAGAGAAAGGGTAAGAGAAGCAGAAGAGCAGGAAGACTATAGCCTGCCACCGGGAACCTGCAGGAACACTGCCACCCTCTCTGGGAGGCACAGGGTTGTCCCAAGGGCTCCTGCTTCCTTCTGGATCTTGTCACCTACTTCCTGTACCCCGAGAGGCCGAGGCAGAGAACCACCGCCCCTGCCAGTCCTCGCACCTCAAATATGATTTTGGAGCTGAAATGAAACCACACATGTTAAATGACTAACACCATGCCTGGGCAGAGGAGGTGCCAGTAAATGGGGACTGTTGCTGTGGTTTTTTTACTTTTTAATTTTTAAAAAAAATTGTAATTATTATGGGAACATAATATTTGTATATCTTTATAGGGTATATTTGATGTTTTGATATAGGCATACAGTGGGAATTAATCAAATCAGGGTAACTGGGGTTGTCCATCACCTCAGGCACTTACCATTTCTTTGTGTTAGGAACATTCAGATTCCACTCAGTTATTTTAAAGTATACCCTAATTCACTGGGTTTTTTTTTTTTTTTTTTTTTGAGGAAGAGTCCTACTCTGTCACCCGGGCTAGAGTGCCGTGGCGTCAGCCTAGCTCACAGCAACCTCAAACTCCTGGGCTCAAGTGATCCTTCTGCCTCAGCCTCCCAAGTAGCTGGGACTACAGGCATGCACCACCATGCCTGGATAATTTTTTCTATACATTTTTAGTTGTCCAGATAATTTCTTTCTATTTTTTAGTAGAGACGGGGTCTTGCTCTTGCTCAGGCTGGTCTCGAACTCCTGAGCTCAAATGATCCTCCCGCCGCGGCCTCCCAGAGTGCTAGGATTACAGGTGTGAGCCACCACGCCCGGCCCCTAATTCACTGTTGATTATAGTCACTCTGTTGTACTGTCAAATACTGTTGATTCTAACTATCTAACTATATTTTTGCACCCACTAACCATCTCCACTCTAGGGGACTGTTATCAGTAAGTATTCTCGAGGCAATGAGCGGAGAGCTGCAGTCGATGTGGCAGTTGCTTGATAAACATTTCCTAAAAAGACAATCAGAGGTCTTAGAGCAAATCTCTTAGAAGTTGCATGATTCAGGCAAGTCACCTCTTCTCTCCAAGCCTCAGTTGTAAAATGTAGATGATTCCCACTGCAAAGGGAACAAATGTGCCAGAAGAACTTATAGACTATAAAATGCCATAAAACATTATAGTTACAGTTAAAGGTGGGAGGCACGAACACAAAACACACGCCATAAAAACACAACACAAATCGCTATATCCAATTCCACGTATGAGCACAGCAAGTAGAAACCATTCAGTTTTTCCCCACCCAACTTTGTTGATGTATAATTGACAAAAATAAGGAAGTTGAAGGGGCCCATTCAGTCTTTTTTTTTTTTTTTTTTTTAAGTTTTTTTTTGAGACAGAGTCTTGCTCTATCAGCGAGGCTGGAGTGCAGTGGTGTCATCACAGCTCACTGCAGCCTCAGACTCCTGGGCTCAAGCGATCCTCCTGTCTCAGCCTCCTGGGTAGCTGGGACTACAGGCACGGGCCACCATGCCTGGCTAATTTTTCTATTTTTAGTTGTTTGGCTAATTTCTTTCTATTTTTAGTAGAGATGGGGTCTGGCTCTTGCTCAGGCTGGTCTTGAATTCCGGAGCTCAAGCAATCCTCCTGCCTCAGCCTCCCAAAGTGGTAGGATTACAGGCGTGAGCCACTGTGCGCGGCCCCTTCTTGGGATTGATATGGGCACTGGACAGGGACACGGGAGTGACTCTCTTTTCTTCACAAAACTAGACTCAGGGGGCTGAGGTGGGAGGATCACTTGAGGCCAGGAGCTCCAGACCATCCTGGGTAACATAGCAAGGCCCCATCTCTTAAGAAAACTTTGAAAATTAGCTGGGCGTGGTGGCACATGCCTGTAGTCCCAGCTACTTGGGAGGCTGAGAAGAGAGGATCGCTTGAGCCCAGGAGTTTGAGGCTGCAGTGATTGCACCATTGCACTTCAGCCTGGGTGACAGAGCCAGAGTTCATCTCTAAAAAAAGAAACAAAAAACAAAATTATAAGGATGTCAGTGGCCATCTTTTCATATTGTGACAAGAACATGCCTGAATATGAAGCTAATACAGAGGGGGCAGAGGTGAAATATGGAGAGAGATAAATTTTAATGACACAGTGTGAGCTCCTGGATCCAGCCATACCTGAAGCCACAGCCAACCCTAGACTGTTGGCTTTATAAGTCAACCACTCCCCTTTGTCTTTAAGCCAGTCTTGATTGTGTTTTCTGTTTATTGGCATAAAGGAGTCCTCACTGATACAGCCTAGGTGTGAGAAAGACACTTAAAACTTCTAACCCAAGATGGTTTGAGATGGTATCACTTCTGTGCTCATGGGAACACTAATCCCCATCCGCTTCCTATGTTTATATCTTAAGCACAGACTCCCACTTGGTTCAAGGCTACAAGTCGGCCCTTTCCTATCTGGTCCAGGCCCCTGTAATTTGTTTTGTTGTTTGTTTGAATTTTATCTATTGGTCAATCACTGAAGCCACATTTCTTCTGGGAAGCTCACCCTTCAATAAGGTGAGGTCTATGCCACCACCCAGGACAGCATCTTCATGAAACTCTTGCAGCAGATTGAGCACTTCTAGGTGCCAGGTGCTACGCTAAATGCTTCATGGAATTATTGCATTTGAGTCTCACAACACTAAGGTAGGTATTTTCATTCCTATTTTCAGATGAGGCAACTAAGGCTCAGAGAGGTTAAGCAATTTGCCTGAGGTCACATAGCTAGCATGCAGTGGGAAAGAAGGAAATCCGGCTCTGCTGTCCAAGCTCATAATCTTAACCACTATCCCAGAATGACACCTCATAGCAGCAAGATGACCACAGACCAACACCCCCGCCCCTCATCACCCATGGAAGACGTTGCTAAGTGACCAAGGCGCTCTGGGTCCAGCGAGCCTTCAGACGGCTCCACACCACACCCCCAGCCACCGTGGTTGATCCAGAGGGCACAAGAGATGCCAGCCCAGCAGCTGCCCCCTGCTGTCTTCACCTTTGCGTTGATACCCCAGGGCACCAGCAAGGTCCTGTGGCTGAGCACTAGCATACTTCCTGTCCCCTCCTCTTCAAAGTTCAGAGAAAGATGCCCACTTGCACTTAGCTTTCAACTTTCCAATAAGCATTCTGTGTGATGTTTGTATTGGCAAAGGCAGGGACCTCATCTTAGACTTCCACTCTGTCCCTCTGAGACCCCACGCTGGCAGTGGAGGCTACCCGAGACCACCCTTGTCCTTTGGACCTGTCAGTCTGCATCTTTGTGCCTGAGGGTGCATTTCCCCTACCCCTGAGCTAGCCTTCTAGGCCCACACAGGGCAGCAGCTAGAAACGCCAGGAAACTAACACACACCCAGGACCAGCGTCAGCCAGTGCCTTTGGGGAGTGTGGATACCCCAGCTCCGCACCCTCAGGTGGGATAATCCTAGCAGTGGGATTCCCAGTGCTTCCCTGCGGGATTCAGCTCCAGGTGCCCAGTATGAAAGCTGGCTTAATAGTGTTCCCTGATTGGCTGTCTTCCCTCCCTTCTATCGCCCCCCACTGACCTTTCACTCACCTCCCTAACAATCTATCTGCACAGGAACCCTTCTCAGGGCCTGCTTCTGGGAGAATGCAAAGGTAGATAACACACAGCCCTCACTCAGTAAATATGTGTGGGAGGAAGGAGCATAAACTTAGGGTAAGCGGTACGCGAAGTGTACTGAGACCAGTGCACTGAGACCCCCCCAGCTGAGACCATTGGCAGGACCCTGGCCCAGGACTCTGTGGTTCTGAGGAGGAGGGTAAATCCCAGGCACTCCTCCGAGCTCTGTGGAGATGAGACAACAGGATGGCTTTGGGTCCTAAGCTTACGAACACAAGCAAATCGGTGTTAAAACTTTGTGGCATGCGCCTGCATTCCTTCCTCTGTTCATTCAACATCCGCCTAAAATCTACTGTGTGCCCCGTGCTGAGGATACCACCGCTGGGCTGAGTTCTGACGGAGTTAACATCTCATGCTTTTACTGTCCCATCCCACAAAGGAGACGCCAACCTTCTGTTTCTAAGAGTAGCGGCTCCTCCTGGGAGCTGTAGGGGAGCTTCCCGGGAGACTGGGGATGGGGGAAGGAGGGGCCCCTGGTGCCAGCTCATCCCTTGCTCCCTGCCAGTGTCTGCTCCCTCATGGCGCAGCCCCTCGGGGGAACAGCTGTGGGATGGGGTGCCCAAGGGTGGCACAGAAGCAGAGGAACTGGTGGCTTCAAGGGACTATGTGGCTCAGATGGTGAGCACCTCAGTGGGGTCTAGTGTGGATTTGAGTGTTTGCCCCACATGTTCTGGAATGTGAAAGACTCTCAAGAGCTTTGCACAACCCAAGAGGCAAAGGGCAGGTTCAAGTATGACCAAGACTGGTTTTATTTTGGTAGCCCAGTAGGGATAGGGGCTCTGAGACAGGCCTGACTGTATTTAGAAGAGGAGTCACGTGACACTTTCTGCATAAAGTTCATACACATGATTTGAAGCTGAACAGAATGCTGCCCCGGCTCTCCAGGGACTTGCCGTCTGACGGAAAACTTCCCCTGCCCTACATTATTTCTTGAGAATATTCTGAAGAATTTTGATTGCTTCCCGGCCTTTTGGCTAAGCTTGAGTGAGGAATTCTGTACCATTGTGACCCTTTATTCGATGTGATCTCTGTAACTTCATAAAGCAGCCAGAGTCCATTTGGCAGATGGGAAAACAACTCAGAGTGGCCTAGTGACTTGTTCATGGCCTAAGAGTATCAGATCCAGCTGGAATATGAGACTTCTGACCCAAGCCTCGTTCTTTCCTCTGCACCAGGCAGCCCTGCTTATAGTTCACGACGGATGAGGACACTTTGGTTAGGCAAAGGGAGCTGACTGCCGTTCTACCAGGAGGACGCTGTGATTTGGAGCAAAGTGCTTCATCTCTTGGGCTTGTTTCCTTAGCTGTAAAAGGAGAGCACTACCTCAGTAAGGGAACAGAGTTTCGTTCGCGCGTGTGTGTAGGTGTGTAGCAAGCAGAGTGCTGGGCATACGTCTCGCGGGTTAACTCCCTACAACACATCGCCACGGACATCAGAGACCTTCAGGGAAGTTCCTGAAGTGGTGACAGGTTGCAAGCTGTTTAGGGAAGATACACGAGGCAGCTCTGTGCAGGATGGGTCAACAGGGACTAGACAGAAGGCGGGCACAAGCGCAGAGGTGGCTGCTACACAGGTCACGAACCACCAGCCACAGCGTGTAGGACATGCAATGCAGGATGGGAGGGGAAATACAGAGGACTGAGGGCTCCAGAGAGAGACACTCAAAGTGCCATATTCATTTAGTAATAACTTGTCACTGTCAGGGAGATGATTGGGTTTAAGGCAAACCTTTTTGGCACTGAGTTACAATTAGCTACCAACCATATGTGCCTGCTGCCCCCCAAACTGTAAAGCAGTATCAGTGAAAGACTAGATGTTTGAAAATATCTAAAAGAAATATACTAGGTAAGAGAAAGTGGCTCCTTCTGAAAAGGTTTCTCTCTCAAAGGAGGGAAATGAATACCCATCAGGATAACAGATAGAAAAACAATTTTAGGAGGTTGAGAAGAGCATCACCACGTGATCTCTGGTATTCCTCTAAGCAGAAAGTTAGACTTTCCAGCACCCAATCATCTTAGCTTTTAAGTGTCTTCAGACGTTTAATAATAAAAAAAGAGCTTTGCAAGCTGAGCAGCTCTGCCGAGGTGGGAAATCTTAGCCAAGCTGAGCAGAAATCATCAGGCTAAAGTGCATTCTTTTCTGTTCCAATCCAGCCATGCAAATCTCGGTCTTCAGAAGGAGGAAGATGCTTGTTTTTCTGCTGGCTTTTGCTTTAGAGAAATAGGAGACAATGTCCTGGAAGCAAACATCTTCAGTGAGATTCTCCAGCCACCTGTTTGTTTATTTCTAGGCATGACTGTTACCAGAGGATGGTGTGTCTGGGCAGAGCCTCAGGTCCTCTGCGGTAAAAGGGCAGATCAAACAGGAGTGGCAGCTGTCAAAGCCATTCCACTTGGAAAGGAGAGGTACCGGTGCCTTAGCTGGGGTGGCACTAACTGAGGATCTGCGGTGAGGTGCTCTGTCAGACTTGGCCCTGGCACTCTCTAGGAAGAACTCTGAAGTTCTAAACCAGAGGGTGTGAAGACTTGGGCAGGAAGTTTGGTCCAAATTAAAGCCACTTAACATGTTCTACAATTTCAATGCATTAGTCCATTAGTCCTCAGAAAGGAATAGAACTTACAAACCAGAGTCCTCTTTATCAAGCACTTGGCTAATAGCATTCCTTGAAAATAATCAAGCCACAAAGCTTTAAATGATTCCAAATGTATCATCTTTTAAATTGGGTGAAATCAGTGATTTTCATCTTATAGCTTCTCTCCTAATCATGCAACATGAGTTAAAATATATTTTGTGGAACTAGCACAATATTTGGCATCAAAGAGCCCTCAGGATTCAAGTGCTTACTTTACCATTCACTCTACAATTTTAAGCAAGTTTCTTAATCCCTCTGGTCTTATTTCCTTATTCGTGAAATGGGAAGGCTACCTCACCGAGTGGTGTTGGGTTTCACGTATGTCTACGTGAGGATGTGCACACATGCGTGGCTGGGCACACGGCAAGTAGCCAGAAAAAGGTCAGGATCCTCAAGGAAGAGGTGGCACCTTAGAAGCCATGTTGGTGGCAGGGATGGAAAAGCTGGGGTGCTAAGATAAGGAGAACAGCATGGTCAGATAAAAAAAGATGAAGAGCGAGTGACTGCTTCTGGGCACAGGGTTTCTTTGTGGGTGATGAAAATGTTCTGAAGTTAGACAGTACGAAAGCCCATATTTTAAAAGGGTGAATTTTATGGTACTTGAATTATATTTCAACTACACTGTTATTTTTTAAAAGGATGCAGAAAACATGAATAAGAATATCTGAGAGGTAATGGGAAATGAGGTATTTCCATTCTCTGGTGGGGTGGAGAATCAAGTTCTGATTTATAGTATAAAAAAATCATTATTTAGGCAGGATGATAATCTGTTTTTCTGGCTAAATTCTACAATTTTAGATTTCCATCATACCTCCTGAAGTTTCATGTTGGTAAGAGATTCTCCTTCACCTATTGGGGTAAAATATTAGTGGCTTGTTCACAAGATGTTTTTTGAACTACATGGAACAGCTTTTCTGCACCTGTATTGTTTCATCCTAGGTTTTAGGACATCATAAAAAAATACTCGTCAACACCAAAGATTTCTAATCACTAGTCCCAAACTACCCTGATGGTTATTGTTTCAATACAAACCATGGCACAACCATTTAGATTTCTAATTTATTATTAAATTACATAACAAAGCTTCTTCTATACAGTCAGAAAATGCACATTTGGATGAGAACAAAAATTAAGTACAAAGACAACAAAATTGGTTCCAAGAAGCTATTTTAAAAGCAAAAAATTAGAAAGTGCATTTCGAAAAGAATCGTTTTTTTAAAAATCTGTATTGGCATTTTTCATGAGGAAACATCTTCCATCATAATAAAGTGTGACTGAAATTGATTTCCCTTCCTCTGTAAGAGCCAACAGGGCAGGAATGGATGCAAATATTGTGACACTAAAGCGAGATCTTAGGTACAGAGAAAATGAGAAAGACCCTTCAAGACCATGGCTCAGCTTCGTTTCAGTTTCTTATCCAATAAACATCTTTAAAATTCACTTGTTCCTCCCTCATTTTCTTTTTGCCTATAAAACTTAAGGGTATGTAGGTTTATAAAGGAATAAACAAGATTAGTTTATTCAGGCCATGGTGAAAAGTTCAGCATTTTTTTTTTTTTGGAGACCAGGCTAAACAACCCCTAACCTAATAAGAGAATGGAACATAATCATTATAATTTTCTGAGTAGAATCCATTTGTTCTTTATATTGGCCACAAAATTCAGTGTAATACTAGACATGGTCATTTATCCCCAACAGCTTAATATTGCAAGTTAGAAAATTCAGTCAACCAATTTCCAAAAATCATATCTCGCTAATGATCAAACACGAGGTATTAAAAACTAAAAGGCTAGTCCAGTTCTTTAAAGTCATTGTCATCAGGTTGAGATCATTAACATTCAAACAGAAAATTAATGGTGGGAATGCAACTCCAAGGTGCCTCAATTCCAACAGAGGCCAAGAGTCACTGCATCAAGAGGCTCAATAAGTATGCTTCTCCTCAGATGTATTCACAACCAGTATGAAAGAACTCAAGTAAACATTATTTGGCTCCAGGTATAAAAAGTGCCCCCATGATGTCTCTTCTCATCACCTGTCTCCATTCTCAGGCGTTTACTCCCATGCCCAGTCTGAATACCAGGCAGCATGGAAAAAAGCAGAGGAATAATGGAGAAGGAAAGCCCCTTTTTAACACAAGAAAAATAAAAGTGAGCAATGCATGTTACAGAGAGTCCTTCAGCATCATCAATGATAATGAAAAGAACGTAGAGATTGCCAGGGTGGATACACTAGAGCACCTGGACATGTGAGCTTGAACTTGAGTAATAGATTTGTTAAATATTTTTACTAAAGTCATCAGTACACATTAAAACAAAATCTCAGAAATACACTTTTTGGAATTTTCTGCCCTTTTTGTTGCCATGGTTTTTCACATTTTTTAGTGGAGTTTTGAGCAGTTACTAAAAAGATCCAAAAAGAAAAGATTCACTACTTAAGACAATGACTGAGGGAGCATAACTTCCCCTACAAGGCAACATTTATTTGGAACCAGTAGAAAATTCCTTCTGACGTCCCGGCGCTGACGGGAATAAGTAACTAAGTGTTAGCTCCTGAGCCTGGCAACTATCTGTAAAGAGGACAGCAACAAAGAGAGAAAACCAAGATGGCTAAACAAAAAGTTAAATGGCATGAAACTGAAAGAGTCCAAATCAGCTATCACGGCATCCAAACTGAGCCCCTTCCTGTAAACAGCACCCCTCTACCTCCTTGCTCAAGCTTGCTTTCTGCCAGCGAAGGAACCACAGAGGAAAGGAAGAGCACTGTCCTCGCTGGCTCCATTTGGCCCAGGGTCACCTCACTATGGGCTACAGCACTGGGAGGTTAGTCAGACCTATCTGACACCAACATCTACTCCATGCTTTTTCAACTTCCTCGGAAGAACTGGTTTCTTTATTTTCATAAGGAAAATAACCGACATAATTCTACTACTTCATCTAAGCATAACCCTAATGGAAAGGCTCACCAGCCATCAGAGTGGTCTGCTTGCTTAGCTGTGGCAAGCTAGATTAGCTTTGTGTCCTAGTCTTATTCTCACACAATTAGTTTTAATGAATGCACCAAATAATCAGACCAGTAAAAAAGACTGGTAGAATAATTAAATAAATAACTTTATTTATGATACTTCAGATTTTATAAATGCCAACTATATAACTTCCAAAGTCCCATATATTCTAGCCGAGACACAACCACCAATCAAGGCCCTTTGAAAAATCAAAGATAATAAAGTATCAGGGGAGAGTTTTGTTCTCCCAACAGAGAATTTAATAAATGAACTTACTTCCCTGATCCTTTAAGATTCATACTGGGAAAACTTGACTTTCTTTTAAGGGCATCCCCAGTCAATGAACTGATCAATCAACCCATACTTAGAAAAATAAACCCCACAGTTAAGAAAAATATATCAAATGCCCTTCATACCTAGAATGTAATGAAACTTTGACACCAGAATGAAAAACTTCTCAGTCTCTGTACCAGACTGGGTGTTATTCTACCCCGTTAGCCTGTATGTCAAGTTCACCTGAACAACTGCATCTATACACCATGATGTAGTCAAGAACTACATGCTAATATTCTTATTCCTTGTGGCACAGTTTAAAGCCAATACTATATATATAGTAGTAAATTCCAATGGTGAAGAGCAGTCTTCTTTTTCGCTGAGAAGTGTAGATGTTGGAAGTCTTCAAACTATGTGGTAGTTCAGTAAAACAAGTAATGAATTTACAGAAACTGAGAAATGGTTAAACTTGAAAAGAATTCTGGTGGGTGGTTTAAAATTTTGTCACTGTCCAGGGATGGTAACAGAAGACAGGTGCAGACAGAGACAGATTCTGCTACCTGCACCTTCAGCAGTGAAACCACTCTCCGGATGTTTGGAAAAGCTTAACAGATTTGGAATGAACATATTTTCACAGAACACAGAATTCCTGGTACATCAGGCAATAGTTCTTAAACTTTTTTAGAAGTTATGGAGCACTTACGAATGGAATTGTCTGGATAGTGACCCCTCAATGCCTTTTTACATCTGGCTTGTTTCAACGAAATCTTTCATTGAAAACTGAGCAGTCCCCTCACTCAGTCACCAGTGTTAATCTTGACATGATGCTGAACGGCTGAGGGCATTGGCAGACATTGGCTATTAGTTTCCTTTGTCATGGTAGAACTGAGATTTCATTTCCTTGTAGTAGTGAGTATTAATCCAATGGGAGAAATAAACAAAAAAATCAAAACAATGACTGGCTCCTTAAAAAACAGCCTATCATTCTTGATGTTTTTCCAGCAATATAGTTAACCATAATGTGCTCACAATTAAAAAAAAAAAAAAAAAGACAAAAGCTACTTTGCAGTGTTCTCCATTTCAGACAACCTCAAACATGCTGAAGTTGGCCTATCAGCATCTCAAAGAATCTATGAAAAAACGGAATCTTCCTTGAACACCAAAGGAGTTGAGGACACAAAGTAGAAATCTATAGCACAGATTATCAAGAAAGGACTTGTGATTTCTCATCATGAATGTAAAATAAGAACACAAGAATTATTTTTGCTCATAACCCAATATGGTGGCCAGAAGTAAAGCAGTCTTTGGATATAGAGAAACCTGGTTTTCAGGAGTCCATAAGACCCGGCTTATCATCAGGCTTCCACACTACCACTGAAACACAGAAACTCTGTTTTTGATTGGTTTACTTACCTCCTAGGGAGACAAAAGCAACTGAAAACCTTTTTTTTTTTTTTTTTTTAAACTAAAATCAGAAAAATGTGTGTTAGAAAAGATAGCACAGGAAAACTGTGGCTTCAGCTCAACCCGACCATGTCACAGAGTCCATCACTATCAGTCTGGAATTCATCCTGCTGGTCGGGCTAATTATCAGGACAGTCAACTTCTCCCTCCTACGTTTCCTTATTTCAGATCAGGGTGTGAACATGGTGGCTGTCAAGAGTCCCCGGAGACGTCCCATCAATGGAAAGCGTACAGCAGCAGCAGGATGGTACAGATGCCAATAACACCGCCAAGGATGAGCGAGTCTCGCCGTTTCCTCAGGTTGATCCTCTGGATCAGGCTGTTCACAGCAGGAAAACGATCTTTGGGAAATCTTTATTAAGGTCATATTTGGAAGAAGCCTCTTTAGTGAAAAATCACAGGAATCACAAAAATAGCGATCAGTGGTGTCCAGAAACAGTGAGTGAGGAGAAGACAGAGAGGGGAAGAAAATCGCCCTGAGGGAGTATTTAGCAGACACACGTGCCAAAACTGGGAATACCTGCTGCTCAAGGTCCCAGTCTTGTGTGTAGTACAAAAATGAGAATGAAAAGAAAAAAAATTAATAGAGAGAGAAGGAGAAGAAAATAATAACGATAGCTCCCACATATAGAGGGATTACTGCCAGGCTTCAGGTCAGGATGGGAGCCAGTGTGGTCAGCTTGGTCAGGAACAGAACTCTGCAGGCAGGGCGGCACAGGCACAGCCACCACCGACCCCGTTCCACTGCCCTCCCTCCCTTTCCTTTTTCTCCTTTTTTCTGTCTCTCCCCTCCTTCCCTCAGGAGAATGGGGAGTTTTGCCTGAGGGTTTTGAAGAGATACTTGATCCTCTCCCCACAGGGTAATACTTGCCCTACCTCCCAGCCTCCCATTCAGGCAATTGGTGGGAATCAACCCTAGGCTCTGTATAATCAGACGCTAGGAAATTGTGCAACTTTCAAAATTGACTTTTTGCAGCAGTAGGCAGGATATATTAGGAAAGTAGACTCAACTGCTCTAACTGTCCTACTTGGGGACTATAAAAAGGAAAGACAGGAAATTTTTTTTTTGAGACAGAGTCTCACTCTGTTGCCCGGGCTAGAGTGCTGTGGCATCAGCCTAGCTCACAGCAACCTCAAACTCCTGGGCTCAAGTGATCTTCTTGCCTCAGCCTCCCGAGTAGCTGGGACTACAGGCATGTGCCACCATGCCCGGCTAATTTTTTCTATATATTTTTAGTTGTCCAGCCAATTTCTTTCTATTTTTAGTAGAGACGGGGGTCTCGTTCTTGCTTAGGCTGGTCTTGAACTCCTGGCCTCAAACAATCCTCCCACCTTGGCCTCCCAGAGTGCTAGGATTACAGGCGTGAGCCACCTCGCCCGGCAAGACAGGAAATTTTTGATTTTAGGGGTCACAACTGTATTTTACTTAGTATTTCAAAATATCTTCATACTCTTGGTTTGTATGCTGCAGACCAAAGTACCTATGCTGTTTTATATTTCTGGCAATGGTTTCTGACATGTGCATCCTCTTTGTTAATAGAGGTATTAGATCAAGTTCAGGAAAACCAAAGACAAAAACCACCTGGGATCCTAGAGAGCTGGAATAATCCCCACGCCTCGTGAATTCTCATTGCATTTTCCCATAACAAAATTACTCTCACTAGGGACTATATTCATTTGTGTATTCCTGTATAATCTACGTATTATATTAGAAACATGTTGTCTTCTAATCTTGCATTTCTCTCTCTGACTAGAATAGAGCTTTACACATTGTGTTAATGTGTTTTTTGAATGTTTGAATTAATCAATGAAAAAGAGGACAATTTGCAGAAACAGTTTTAAAAATACAGACTAGGACACATGTATTGAAGTAATGGACAAAAATTTTTAACGTAAAAATCTCATGTAGAGAAAATGCTTAATCTTTTCTTGCTTAGTAAATGGATAAACAAATCTGAGAGTATGCAAATTTTGGGCATAGGCTATGGTGGACATATTTTTGTCCAGTTTCCCTTTAGGGAATCACCCTTCTCCCCTTCTATAATAATTTATTAATTCCATGTAATAGGGTAAGGCTGACCTCGGCCTCTGCCATCAGGTATACACACAAACTCAGGATTTGTCAGTAAGCATGTTCCCTCCCCTTAGCCAGTGACTGGGTTAGGAATGGGTAGTGACTCAAGCCGGGGCCACTACAATCCTCTTTGGGACCCTTGAGACAGCTGTTAGAAAAGACATCCTTTTTCCACAGGGATTTCTGAGCTGGTGGTTAGCCATCTCTATCACCATGAGGAGAAAGTGGGCCTGGGAATGAGGTGAACACAGAGGAAAGCTAAGAGAAGAGATGGGAAAGGAAGGGGGAAAAGAGAGAGAAAAGGCAGATTCTTGATGACAAAATCTGAGCCCCTGAATCCAGCCATGCGGTAAGCCAAATTCTATCCCTGGATTTTACAGTTACAGTAACAAATTAATTCCTTCCTTTTCTCCCTTAGGTCAGTCTGATTTAGCTTTCTGTTACTACCTCTCTATGGAGTCCTGGCTAATTCACTCATTTTGTTTGACTTTTTGTGAACACACTTTCTTCTGGAGTAATTGTAAAATTCCTGAGTAGCTAATTTGTACCAGGCACTGTGCTGGGTTCTGGGATGCTGCTATGCCTTAAGAGAAGGAAGGGGCTAGTATGGGAGAAATATGTACACAGCAGGGAGGAGGGCACAAAAAAGAATGGTGACAAATTCTAATGGATAATTGACAAAGGCCTCAGTCAGTATTTTCCACTTCCGTTTCAAGGTTTCAAAGGTTTTGCTAAATACACTCTTTTATATTCACTAAGTAGCCTTTGCTCTTGCTGGTAAGCAAGTTCATATTAATAGATTAAGAAAGAATGAAAAAAAAAACTTTTTTTAAAATAAATCACACAAAAAAACCTGTTTTTAATAAGTCACACACACACACAAAAAAAGGCAGAACGATTCCAAGGAAAAAGCAATGGGAACTTAAAATTTAAATCTCTAATTTGCTATTGACTAGTTGTGGACTTGGGCCAAGCCACTTCTCTGGGCCCAATTCTCCATCTGCAAAATGATAATGATGTTTACATTCTGGTTTTTTTGTGGTAATGATGAGATAATATATATAATGTAGTCTGTAAACTTTATAGCCCTATCTAAAATATAAGTAATTTTGGATGTGTGTGGTTTTATACTTAGGGTGACAGGCAAAAATAAAATTCACAACAGACTGGAAAGTATCAATAAATGTCAGGATATTCTTTTCCTTAGGCAAATAGATATCAAACTAAAAGTTACCTTAAATTATCCAGGACCACAAGACACTCAACTTTTGAAGAAAAAAAAAAAAATTTTTTTTTTTTTTTTTTTTGAGACAGTCTCACTCTGTTGCCCGGACTAGAGTGCCGTGGCATCAGCCTAGCTCACAGCACCTCAAACTGTTGGGCTCAAGCGATCCTCCTGCCTCAGCCTTCCGAGTAGCTGGGACTACAGGCATGCGCCACCATGCCCGGCTAATTTTTTCTATATATATTTTTAGTTGTCCAGATAATTTCTTTCTATTTTTAATAGAGATGGGGGTCTCGCTTTTGCTCAGGCTGGTCTCAAACTCCTGAGCTCAAATGATCCACCCGCCTCGGCCTCCCAGAGTGCTAGGATTACAGGTGTGAGGCACTGTGCCCCGCCAACTTTTGAAAATTATAGGACCTTCCTCCCTTAGTTGGAGAAGAAAGTTTTTTTCCCTAAAAGGCTTGTCTTCTCAGAGAATAAATAAAATGCTTCAGAATGACAGGCATATCAATTTCCCTGGTAGGTTTCTTGGAAGCATTAGTAATCCTAATTTAAATTGGGAAAATAAAAAATTAAAAAGTAGAGGCCACAACAAACAAATAGAGAATTTATCCTAGAATTCAGCCTGTGCATAGTCACAATACTCTATCAGCAACTGCAACTCATCCACATACATGGCTGTCTCCTTCCTTCCCCCTTCCAAGCATCTGCCACTGATTTACTCTCCAAACTGAAAAAATAAAAGAGCATGTAACTTGTGATATTTAGGTAAAAACAATGTATACTGTGGAGTTCTAACATGAATTCAAGAACTTTTAAAAATGTAAAATAATTTTGTGAAATAGTTTTGTGAATTCACATTTATAATTTTTTTTATAAATCTACTAGTATTAAACCTCTGATGTGCAATCTTTAAGAAATGGAACTAAACAGCATGAGCTTTCACAAAGTAGGAATGCATGGTATATTCATACTATGTAATTACTGATGGGCTCCAGTGATGATGGCAAATCGCCAAAAAAAAAAAAAAAAAGCCGTCTCCCTTCCTAAAACACAGATTTCAAACATTCAAAAAGGATACTGGCCAAAGTATTCATTTTGCTATGAATTGACTTCAACATTCCTCTCTGTGAAGTCATATTTTCTTTTGTTGCCATAGCAATGCTGCAAGGAGGAAAGAGACATGACAATTAAATTGGCATTTAAGATTATCTGCATAGATCTATCATACCTTTAAAAATGAACAGAAAACTACAATGAGCAACATCATCTTAAAAAGCACTGGGCAGGAAAATAAGAGGAAAAAATCCCTTCCCAAGCCACTTTCCCAATATCCTTTTTCTGAATGACCCCACTACTATTCTCTGCTGTCTTTTTGAAGAAGGCAGTGAGCTATGTCCTATGTTTTCTTCAAAATAACAAATGAAATAAGACATTGAAAAATCACATATTATAAAAGCTTCTAAAAATGATTTTAAAAGGGACTAACTACTATAATAAAGTATTCTTAATCAGGAAAAAACGGTTGAGAGGGAAGAAGGGAATTACAATAATAAAAATAGAAGTGTAAAATATCATAAAATATTCATATACAACCAGCCCTCAATTTAGGAAAAGATTATGTCCTCAAATCTACTTGAGAACCATCTAGGCAGATTTGGGGACATAGATGCAAAGATTTAAACAAAGGTCACGGATTCATTAAACACGACGGACAGAAGGGAAAAAGCCATTCTTTGTAGAATATAACCTCTTCCACGTGACTACTTCGATGTCTTGTTTTTAAAAATCTGAGTAAATATCTTTTTGCTATCAATTCCAGGATTATTCGTTTTCCATAGTCTTATCTCTCTGGACATTAGCATCCTGGAGGGCAGGGTCAGCATCCACTTTGATATGCAATATACAGAGGAGTGCTTTAAATATTGACATTAGAAAAAGCAATAGGAAATGGAATGCTGTTGAGTAATTCTGAAAATAACGAAAACATTTTTTTAAAAAAAAGCAATAGAGATTGAGATTCTGGGAAGATGGTATGGTGGTCAGAGTACAAATTCCTGACCTCATCTTTGGCCCATTATTTTCTTCCATGGAATAATATAAGAACAAAAGCAGACATGCTGCAGAGAGTCCATGTCAGGCCCCAAGTTGCCTTGAGATCTCCAGGAAAGAAAGCCAGGTAGAGGGGCTATACTCTCTCAAGTGAGGAGAGAACCAGGAAACTGATGGCAGGCAGGGAAGCCTAGATTTTTCTTCAAGCTTAGAGCAAAGACCTAGGGTTTCAATGATTCCTGAGGGGCCCAGATAGTGGAAGACTATGGATCTGCATGTACAGGGTCTGCATGATGGACTGAACTGCTCCCAGTCCCTGCAGCTGGGAAAAGACTGCTACACATACCCAGGGAGACTTATAAGCACAGAGCTTATAGTCTAGCAGCTGGTGTGATCCCAGCCCCTAAAGGGAAAAGCCACTGCGTAGGAGTTTCTGATAGCCTGACCTATCTGGGACCCGAGTGAACACATTTCTGGATGGGAAAGGCCTCAAGAGTAAACTACCATGTACCTTACTGAGGGGAAATTCTAGAGTGCTAGAGGAAGTATTCTAAGCAAATGACAAATGAATCAAAACTTGAATTTCAAGATTTGAAAGTCAAAACAGAAACAAAAGTATGTAAGGAGATATATACAGAAATATACAAGTACTGAGTATCCCTAATCCAAAAATTAGAAATCCAAAACACTTCTGTCTCAAACATTTCAGATATGAGATATTTAATCTGTAAAAGGATATTTACTGAAGCATTTTTTGGAATGGTAAAAAAACCAATAAAGAACTCCCCTCCCCCCCCAAAAAAAACCCCTGGAAACTATATTTGAATGGTATAATAGATTATGGTATAACCATATTATAAAATAGCATTTGGTTATTAAGAAGAATGAGTTAATACTATTTCTAATATCCTGAAGGGATGTTTATGATATATTGAGTGATTAAAGTAAGCCATGGAATGTGTAGAATATGAATTCCCTTATATTTTCAGAAACAAACATCTTTGTGTATGTTTGCATGACAGTGAGAAAGGTATCAGAGACACAACTGTCAGTTAACATAAATTAGGGGATAAATGATGGAAGGCACCCACCAGGAGATTAACTTTTTCTTTATATATTTTAGTATTAAGTTGTTATAATAAGAACACTATACTTTTATAATATATCAATGTTTAATAAAGTAAATTGAAAAAAATTAGAAAAATTCTACTTGAGTGATTAAGAAATGTTAATAACATTAGCTGCTCCACACACAAAAGAATTAATACGGACATGCTAGAATTTGGATCACTTTCAATTGAAGTTACAAGCAGTTATCTCTGCAAATTTAGAAAATGACAAGTCCTAGAGATTATTACATTGGGAAACTGAACCCTCTTCTTGGAGTCCTGACATTCCCATGTGTTCCAATGCTGATAACCCAATCTTCCTAATACTTTTAGGACTAGTCTAGAAAAATATCTGTTCTTGCAGAAATTTTAAGGTCTGCCATTTTTGATGCCCATCCCAATTCCACCTTTTATTAAGCTGGCATGAAATTTAGGTAAAATCTGAAAGTGACATTTCAGAATAAAGAAATTTAATTGCGTAAAACCAAAAGCAATGAACCAACAATAATAAACAACAACAAAAAACACATTAGCACCTCCAAATCTACTACTGTTATTCACCTCAATACCACTATGAGTCAAGTAATGGTTTATAAAAGTTTTCCGCAGATCTTGGAAATGCTCAAGAATTGAAGGGATCAGGTATCTTTGAAAGCAGAACTGTGGAACAGGGTTAAAAATGGGAGATTTGTGGAAATTTATATAAGGAGTTGCCAGAACTCTAAATTGCCTTCCCTAACCCATGCAACCAAGTGATTGCCCCCAGTCTAACAAAAGACCTAGTCCACAAGAAGAGACCTGGAGATACTGACAATTTGAAGGCCCCAATGAAGCAGCCAGGTCTCTGCCCGAGCATGCATTCTGAGGACGACTACTCAACAAGTCCCACCACCCATGCACACAGAATGTGCTTCCACTCACTGGATTTTGGAGCCGCACCAATAAATATGAACAAACAGCCAGAAATCACCAGACGTGTGAGGAGCACCTCTAACATAAAAGGCAGAGAGCCAAACACAACCAACCAGCAAACAGAAAAGCAAGTCTGAGGAAATAGAGGCAATAACGGAAGCCCAAGAAACTCTAAAATTATATTTAATGTCTTCAGAGAGATAAAAGAAGATTATCAGATCCAAGAAATATACACATATAAACATGTATGTGTGCCTGTCCCTCAGGAAAGAGCTCATGTAAATTCAGAAATAAAAATGTAATGGAAAGTTGGAAGGAGAAATTGAGTAAATCTCCCAGAAAATTAAACAAAAAGATAAATAGAAACAGAGAAAAAGTAAGAAAGGATCAATTCAGAAGGCCCAACATACAACCTTTTTAAATTTTTAAAAAGAAACAACAGAAGAAAAGGAGGGAAGAAAATGATAAATAACATAAAAAAATTTCCCCAGAACTGAAGATGAGTTTCCACATCCTTAGAATTCACTCAATGCCTAGTGCAATGGATTGAAAAAGATGCATGCTGATCTCATCATGGTGAAATAAAAATTTAAAAAAAGGGGGGGGGGGGATGATCCTAGAAGCTTCCAGAGAAAAAAAGCGTATCATATACAAAGGATCAGAAATTTAAATTGGCATTGGACTTTGATAGCAATTCTGAAAACAATGCTTTCAAATATTTCAAAATTATTTCCAACCTAGAATTCTATGTCATAGCTAAACAATGAAGAATATGGGTAGAATAAAGACTTTTTAGATATGAACAGTCCAAAAAATTTATCCTCCTATTCATTCTAAGGAAGCTACTAAAGAACATGGTTCAGCATAATGAGGGAATAATCTAAGAAAGTAGAAGACATTAAACCCAAGAAATAGGTGATCCAATAAAGGAGATTATTTTAGGATAATGGAGAAAGAACATTCCAGGACCATAACGATGTGGCAGGCTGATAGAACAACCAGTCAAGATTAGAGCAGAAGGAGGGGGCAATGTCAACTCTACAATACACTGAATTTTAGATCCCCAAACCAAAAAGGGCATAAGAAGAGTCAAATTTAAAAACACCCTTTGCATCATTTAGTTCTTATAATTTTTCAGTTTAAGTATTCACTATGACAGAATATGATACACTTAAAATGTGATTGTTTTTTAAAAATTTTATGTTACAAGCTATTTAAAAGTAGGTATTATGGTCTTGTATAAAGCAAAAGAATTCAAACCTAGACTGAGCAAGCTGAGGCCAATCTTTGAATCACATATGCCTCTTTTTAAAACTGGGACTATCACCATCTCCTATATACTTTGACTCACAAGTGGATAGAGATTGAAAAATAATTTCTGCAAAGCACTTTGTATTCCCTGGAGAATGGATATTATCATCATACATTATGTTATTATCTTGTTGAATATGCATGATTTCCAGTACCGCATAAAATATATCTAGACATACTTTCCCATCTCATTCCATCATTTAGAGTCAAGCTGAGTGAAATCTAGGCTGTTGTTATTTCAGAGGTCAAATACTCAGAGGCAAAATATAAGCTCCAAATTATATATAATGCTTTTAAAATGATAAATCATTGATGTACTTACTGGAACTTCAACTTTCTTACCTGTTCTATAAACTAAACTCAGGCACATTTTTTCCAACAACAGATAATACTATTATAATTATACATTTAAAGCTTAGGAATAAATTTATAAATACTAAAAATATTAGCTCTTTTCAATAAATTGATGTCAAAGTCTATATTCAATTGTTCACAAATTTTAAAAATTTACCTCCAAAAAGATAAATTTTTACATATGAAATATGTAAAAATTATTATTTGACACTTAAATTTTATATTATCCATAAGAGATAATTAGCTTTATATGTAGTGAAATTTCGCTTAGATACTTATATTTTGAAACAAAGAATAATACTGAAATAAAAGCCCTTCTAATAACATGTTTTTTAACTAGCAAAACAATAGTAGCAGTGATTCAATGGTTCGGAAATGTTCCTATCCTATGAGGTACCCCAAAGTTTTATACTCATATTACCAGTTTTTAAATAGGCCAGCTTTGAACTGAAAAGCTTAATTAAAGCAGCCTGGCCCTAGAAGACCAGGCAGAAAGAGCGGGAAATACAAGGAAGAAAAAAAGAAAAAGGACTGTAGAGAAACTTTAAGTAAAGAATTCTTGCAAAATGTGATCACCCCTCATGTGCTAATGAAAGGGAAGGATTTATAAGGGAGATATTTCAGTCAGCAATTAGGCAATGATGTGAAAACTTTCTTCAGATGGATGATGTAGTACACGCAAGTTAAATAAAAGTTCAAGACATGATAACGGCAAATTATTATAAAAGATTATAAAGTATTAAGATTATTATTAAATAATGATGGGGACATATTATAACCCCTTGAATAAAGTAAGAATCTATGAATCCATATTGATATAAATAAATATTTAGGAAATGAACATTGAAATATTTAGGAATAAAGAGGCATCAGGTCTGCAACTTATTTTCAAGTAGTTCAGAAAATAAATTGTAAAAAAGCAAATGTGGCAAAATGTTAACATTTGGGGAAGTTAGGTAAAGGGTATATGGGATTTCTTCGTACTATGGGAACTTTCCTGAAATCTAAAATGACACCAAAATAAAAAGTTTTTTAAAAAAAACGATTGGTGTTTAATAATACAGCTACCATTTACAGATTACCTAGTATCAGCCAGGTATTATGGTAGGCATTTTTCTCACATTATCTTTAATCTTCACAAAAATCTTGCAGGGTAGGTATTATCATCAATCACGTTTTTAAATAGATAAGAAAATGAAGTTAAAGTAACTTATCTTGAAACAGAGAACTAATAAGGAACACAGCCAGGTTTCAAACCAAATCACACTCTAAAGCTTGTATTTTTTCTGCAATGTAGTAAATACAGTAGTGGTTTAGACAGAGCTCTGTTTCTAGGGTTAGACTCAGATTAGAGGACTGAATCCTCAATGCTATTTATTAGTCATGTGATGACAGGCAAATCACTTACCTTAATTTCTTTTTTGTTTTGGAGATAGTACCTAATGATTAGTATCTATCTCATGAGTTACTGAGGTTAAATAAAATAATGCATGCCAAGCACTTTAGCATAGGACCAAGGTCCATAGTAAGAATACAAATGATTGTTTCCATGTACTTCATTATGCCTTTCCTGAAAAACAATGCTTTATATACACTGCTGAATTCTAAAGTAGAGATCATACCTAGTTAATTTATCTTTTTACTGTCACAAAAAAGATATTTAAAAATTCATCAAATCTAGAAAATTAAGCAGTTCAAAACAACAAATAAATGTCCCTTAACTTAAGCAAGAAACTAGTTCTGTAGTATCTTTTATTACAGATAATATCAAATATTACTGCAGTAGATTTTCTACAGCTGCTGTAACAAAAGCCAAGTCTACATAAATGGCATAAAAATGACACATCAAATCATGCTTAAGATTGTTTTTCATTAAAAAGTGAGAATAAAAAGACTAAGGCTGAAAATACTAAGTATGAATTAATTGGAAAAATTAACGTAAGTAAAACAGCCTAATTCCAGTAACTCTGAAATGTTTTGTGTTTCACATGTCCCTTATATGGAAAGGACACAATAAAAATACATTACCATCCAGTGAAAATCTCGTATTTAAGGAGGATGAATTAACTTTAACTATAGTTACAGGGTTAACCTGATCTGTACATTAAATTTACAAGCAAACAAGCAAAAACCAATAAAAAAATCATTCCTACCTTATTGTCTCTTCTATCAGACGATCCGAGCTGTAAATAAAAAGAAAATTCAAATTCTGGAATTATTAAATGCATATTTAAACTTGTACTTAATTTTTCCACATTTGTAAACTTTTCAGCCATTTATGAATATGAAATGTCTAGAGTTTTGAAAGCATCTGGAGAAAATTCTGTACTCTGAAATAAATTTATCTACATACAGTATAACTTTCATCTTACTTTTACTGGTTAGCTTAAATCTATTTTTTTCCATAGAGATACCTGATAATTCAAGTCAAAACAGTTTTAATGACAGCATAACGAAATTAAACAACTTCTTTAATCTAGATAGCTCAGAGTTGTCACTAACATCTATTCAAAACTCAAGAATTACAACCAACTTGTTGAGACAGGATAGGCAAATACAGTCTTGATGGTAATAAGTAGTTATTTACACCTTAAATTTCATTCCTTTTTTTGGGAAACAGTTTTTTTGGAAACTAAACCAAATCTCAGCTTACTAAACTTTAGAATTCAAGAACCTGAATAAAGATACAAATGCACCTTAGATCTGTAAACTGTTTGCCTTTATGCATCCCACAATGCAAAGAAAGAAAGAAAGAAAGGAAGAAAGCTTTTTAGGGAGAAATTTACAGGTAAAGTTTGATAAAGGGGCAGTTTTTGCAGCAGAAGTAGGAAAACAAACTTCCAGACATATGTATCCATTTGGCACAGTGGAAGGTACACAGTAGGCCTTCAAATACTTGCATTCTTTTTCGCAACTACTTCTTTCCAAAAGAATTTCTAAGTTCATTCTATAAAGTAGTAAGTTCAGGTTTCATTGTAAAGTAGTGGACTAGGTAATCTAAGTTATTGCATGAATTAGGGAACAAAGATGAGCTTTTTAAAAAAGTCATAATACCTTATATAAATCCTGTGATTAAGGATTTCAAAAATTACAAAGATGGTGGTGAAAGCCAGACTATGTAGCTGTTTAAATGCTGGATCTACTATTTATTAGCTATCTGACATTAGGCAAGTTTCTTTGTGCCTCAGTTTTCTCACCTGTATATTGACAATGATAATAAAACCTACTTGTTCAGAGAATTAAAGGGGTTTATATAGATAGAGACTAGATCAGTATCTGGTACATAGTAAGCAATAAGTATTTTTTGCTATCATGGTATTTTCTCAATAACTACATACTTATTCTAAATCTAAGCATAAAATTGATATAAACTTCCAGATAAACCCACTATTGTGGTGAAATCTATTGATTATTAAGTATGCATTTATTCTTTTAATAAATGTGTACAGAACTGCTCCTAGAAAGTACTGCGGCAGACAGGGGCTACAAAGACAGGGAACTAACCTCTGCAGATTTTACAATGCATATAGACAAGACACATGCCAATAGGCATCTTGGTAAAATAGTCACAAAGTCGAAAGAGAGAGTGGTTAACCTGGGCTAATACCTCCTCATTCAACACAATGGTTTGGTTGACTGCCCTCATCAGGGCCACTTAGCACATTAAAGGACATAAAAATAAGATATTCCCAAATCCAGGCAGTATAATATGAAAATGAAGAATTCTATTGCCAAGCTCAAAAAACTAGTTTTGTGCTATCAGCCTTAATGAACAACAACAACAAAAAAATCAATGAAATAAACTACTGAATTATGTGCAAAAGAGGAACCAATCTATTAATTTGCTAATTTTGTGCATAATAATGCTAGCTAACACTTATGGAGGTCTTATTATGAGCCATATCCTATTACCAAGAGCCACCTCCTCTCCTAAATGCCTTATTTGTTTTAACTTCATCCTAACAACTCTATGAGATTGATTCCACCATTCTCTTCATTTACAGACAAGGAGATTGAGGTCTATAGAGATTTCTCTGTAGCATGAGATGCTGTTTGATAACACTTTACCCACAGTAGATGTTCTTTCAAAATTGGAGTCAATCCTCTCAAACCTTTGTCACTGCTCAGCTTTTGACTTCCTTATTAAGCTTAATCATTTCTAGCTTTTGATTTAAAGTGAGAGACTTGTGAGTCTTCCTTTACCTTGAACACTTTGAGGCCACTATAAAGTTTTTAATTGACCTAATTTCAATATTGTTGTGTCTCAGGGAATAGAGAGACACAATTTCAATATTGTTGTGTCTGAGGAAAGGGAAAGAGAAGGGGGAACCGCTGGTAGAGGGAGCAGTCAGAACACACACGACATTTATCCATTAAGTTGGCTGTCATATATGGGTGCGGTTTGTGGTGCCCCCAGACAATTACAATAGTAACATCAGAGATCACTGACCACAATAACAGATATAATAATAATAATGAAAAGGTTTGAAATATTGCAAGAATTACCAAAACATGACACAGAGACACAAAGTAAGCATATACTGCTGGGAAAATGGTGCTGATAGATTTGCTTGACTCAGTGTTAACAAATCTTCAATTCGTAAAAAACACAGCATCAATGAAAACCAATAAAATGATGTGTGCCTGTACACGGGATTTCTATTATTTCTTACAACTGCATGCAAATCTATAATTAACTAAAAATAAGAAGTTAAAAATTTAAAAACCAAAGCGCTGACCAATGCACCCAAAGACAATAACAAAAACTCAATTCCAAGTTAGACTGAATATAAAGCTATATACCTTTTACTTTTTTCACAGTACACAACTGTGAAGCAGCATTTCAAAAAAACAGAAAACCATTCTGTGGAAATACATTTCTATCTAAATGAACTCAATGAATCTGCCTAGAAAGAAATGTAAAAATACAAAGCCAAGCAGTTCACACAGGTCATCAGAAAGTTAGCCAGATATACTTCATCATTACCATTATCTGCCTTCTATAAGATCCGAAGGTGTAATAACATTTCTCTTGTATCTGTTCTCAACCACAGAGGTCAGAACTCAAGTTCACTAACTAGCTAATAAACTAGCTTAACTACTAGACTTTAGTTAGAAAACAGACTCATTATAATTTGTATTCAAAGACAATGTTTATGAAGAAGTGGGGTTGAAATGGTCACTAAGAAACAACTTCCTATGTCATTACATATAAAGAAAATTGTTTTAGGCACACAGATAGACCCTTGTTTTATGTAATGAGTACTTTCCTTAAAAGGTATGCTTTCTGAAAATGACATTTTGGCCAATTTAAATCATATTTTAAATGTAATAAAACCATTTGCTATTTACATGAATCAATAAGTCTTCCAAAGCAAACACTTATGCCTCCATTTATTTCCCATTTTTTGTATAAAATCAGATTTTCATGTAATAGATTTTTTAAAAGGATAAATTTTCATCAAAATTGGTCATTTCATATATTTGAGGTTGACAACTTATCCTCACATCACGGTAATTTTACAGCACTATCAGAACTGTAGTCAAAGAAAACAGTGTTTGCTGGATTCACCTGAAAAGGAAACTAACCTAAAGAAAAATAAAATTATTAATGCAATTGTGAATATCCTACTCTGCAGAGGAAGGAGGGTTTTCTTCCTTTAAGCCCCCTTAAACGGTAGTTATCTTTCTTTTATTAAAAGTACGCTAAGGCATATTTCAAAATACAACATATATGAATACTCAGGGGTCAGGCTCACAGAAGTGGATCTTCATTTTACAGGAAGATGATGCTGGCACTAGCTTACTCATGTATTTGGCATGCCAGAAAGTTATAGCAAGTCACACACAGGTATTCTATACCCACTCTCTGCTTCCCCAACCCCACTGTCACCCTCAGTTTATATAGTGGCATAAACAGAGGAAAGCCAGTGATTTTTAAATTTCTTCTCAAATTGCCCAAAGTCTCCAAGTCTTTACTCATTTGGCTAAGACCAAATAAAATGAATAAACAGCATTCATTAAAAAGCATCCTGGACAGTGTGGATACAACTTGACAACAGAGCGGCTCCACAAAGATGGCATAATCTAGTAAAAACTGAATTTAAAATTACTTTCCTTTAGGGTATAAAATATACAATCAAGTGGAATTATCCTTCTTAAACAAGTACTTCATAACAGCCCAGAGATATTCCATAAAACCACCGAGAGCCTGTAATTAAGCAACAAGTTTCTGTTTCTCTCAAGACCAATTTAAACTAGCTGAAAACAACGAGCCAAATTTCATCAACAATTATTGTACCAAGAAATCACTAAAGCCATATTTAAATAATACTCCTTTTATGGCACAAATTTTACAAGTAAAAATGTGATTTCAAGCATAAAGCAAGTTAAACCGACAAGATATAAGAACTTGGCAAAATCACTTATAATACCTAATTATAATAGAATCCTATTTTAAAAGAGGTGGGAAAATAAATGAGTAAGGCAAGTAAATAAGAAAACAAACAAGTACATAATAAATAAATAAAATTTAAAAATCAATCCCTTCATAAACCATAATAATTGATGAGGTTGTCACCAACCAATCAGATCATTTACATCAAGCATTGTAGTGATGCAGTCTTTTACTTCCAATTAGCCAGCCAGAACCTTAAGGTCTATGTCTTATTTATTTCTACATAAATATTCATAAAATATGTTAACTGAATACAATTAAGCTGCAGTAGGATACATATATTCTGTTTTAGTGCTAACAGATTTTAATTTTACAGACACGTTTGGAAATACAGAAAAAGATGAAAGTAGAAACCATCTGTAACCTTTCTTTTATTAACATTAATGTTGTGGTATATTTCCTTTCAATATGGATAGACAAAGGAATATCTTTACTTGCTTTTTTCATCATTTATTTAGCATAGAAAGTTTGTTTCATAATCATAAAAAGTTACCTAGAGACAAAAGTTAAGCACCTGACAGATTCAGATTTCTATCCAGTTCAAGGAGAGAAAAAAGAGAAAAATAAAAGCTAAATTATCAGCAGTGAGATCTTGGAAAGTCACTTTTTCCTTTTTTTTTTTTTAATTGACTTATATTTTAGGACAGTTTTAGATGTACAGAAACATTCAGTAGAACGTACAGAGTTCCTGTATACTCATTCTCCTCCACCTACTATTACCTCTTGCTTTAGTGTGGCACATTTGCTATAACTGATGAATCAATATGGATACATTATTAACTAAAGTCCATACTTTACACTAGGGTTTACTCTTTGCATTGTACAGTTCTATGGGTTTTGACAAATGCATAATGTCGTGAATTCATCATTATAGTATCATATAGAATAGTTTCACTGCCCTAATTATCCTGTGCTTCAACTATTCATTTTTCCTTTCCTTCCCATTCCGGACAATGGCTGATTTTTCTACTGTCTCCATAGTTTTGCCTTTTCTAGAATGTTATATAGTTAAAATTATACAGTTGTAGCCCTTGAAGACTGGCTTCTTTTATGCATTTAAAGTTCCTCCATGTATTTGGGGGGCTTGATAGCTTATTTCTTTATTTTACTGAATAATATTCCATAGTAAGGATGTACCATAGATTATCCATTCACTTATTGAAAGACACCTTGATTGCTTCCAAATTTTGGCAATTATGAACAAAGCTGCTATAAACATTTTATGTACAGGTTTTTGTGCAGACAGAAGTTTTCAACTCATTTAGGTAAATATTTTAATAACTAGGAGTATTACTGCTGGAAGGTCTGATAAGACTATATTTAGCTTTTTAAGAAAACTGCCAAACTGTCTTCCAAAGTGGCTGTACCATTTTCATTCCCACCAGAAATGAATGAGTGAGAGTTCCTATTGTTCCACAGCCTTGCCAGTATTTGGTGGTGTCAGTGTTTTGGATTTTAACTATTCTAATAGGTGTGTAGTGGTATCTTACTATTGTTTAATTTGCAATTCCCTAATGACATAAGATGTTAAGCATCTTTTCATATGTTTAATTTGTTATCTGCATATCTTCTTTGGTTAAGGTGTGTGTTCAGATCTTTTGCCCACTTTTTAATTTTTGAGTTTTAAAAGTTCTTTGTATATTTTGGATATAAGATCTTTATCACATACGTGTTTGAACATATTTTCTCTAGTCTGTGGCTTGCCATTTCATTCTCTTAATAATGTCTCTGGCACAGCAGACGTTTTAATTTTAATGAAGTCTATTATGTCAATTTTTTTCTTTCATGGTGTTTTTGGTATTGCATCTAAAAATTCATTGCCAAATCCAAGGTCACCTATGTTTTCTCCTGACTTCTATAAGTTTTCTAGTTTTGTATTTTACATTTAGGTGTATGATCTGTTTTGAGTTAATTTGGAAGAAAGGTGTAAGGTCAGTGTCTATATTTATTATTACACATGTAGATGTCTAGTTGTTCCAACACTATTTGTTTAAAAGACTATCTTTTCTCCATTGGAATGCCTTTGTTCCTATCAAAGATCAGTTGACCATCTTTGTGAAGATCTATTTCTGGGGTCTCTATTCTGTCCCATTGATCTATTTATCTATTCTTTCACTAATACCACACTGTCTTGATTACATACAACATATATACAACAGGAAGTCAACTACAAATCAGGAAACAATTTTTGTTTCTTTTTTCTCCTCAAGATATTTTAAATATACATTCTGGTGCAAAAAATACAAAATAAAAATGTCAAAAAGCTTGTTCAACTATAATAGGAACAGAAAGCTTATGAGAGAATGAGGGGATCATAGTTTCTATTTATGGTTTATTACATAAATGGTTTAGAAAGGACTGAAAATCCTGAAAAATTACCTGAATCATAAAGAATCTATGAAACATTAAGGAAACATTTTCTAATTTGTTTCTAAAGCCTCTAAAAAAAAATCCCTAATGTATCGATGTAAGCTAATCTGCTCTACATAACTAAAAATTAAACTATAGATTTCATTATATATATTGATATTTCTCTTTCATATCTAATGCTTTCACAAATATAATAATAGAAATTCAATATTAGCAATCATGACATTCAAGAAACTACAAAGAATGAACTGGCCAGATACTCTCTCTTACACCCTAGAAGCCAGGTTCTGGCCAAGGCTCAAGCACTTGGCTGTATGAACTCATCTCATGGAATTGTCACAGGCTCAAAAGGGATATTGTAAGCAAAAGCATCTTGTAAACAATATAAGCCTCAGATATATAGTTGATCTAGATCAAGGCACTTTAATGACTGATAGCCCCTCGCTCTCTGTCTCTGGAATCTCCTCTCTTGATTCTTAACATAAGTGACTTGTATTTCAAAGTCCAGCTCAAAAGTCATGTTCTTGTGAAGCCTCCCTTAACACACTTGTACATCCAGGCAGAACTAATCCAGCCACACTATAATATTATGCTCTCCTAACTCTCTGCTCTTCATCAATTCACTCAAGAGTATAATAAGCATTTAAGATATGCCAGGCATCACACTATGCACTGGAGAAAAAATATCTTAAGTTTGTAAGGCTTATAAAGTTTTTTCATACGCAATCTCATTTTGTACTTTCAAAAATACATCATAGGATATCATAATTATTTGTTTACAATTTCTCTAACCAGAATGAGTTCCCAGGGGGCAGAGACTGAGTTTGATTCATCTTTGATTCCCCAAAGTCTACTACAGTATCTAGCACATTAGACACTCATTAAATGATTGATAAATGAATAAATAAATGAGTAACAGACACTTGTTGGATTAATAAAATATCAATCAGGGTTAACACTGAAATAATCCTTTTAGGTTTCCATGGTTGGGGGAAAGAGGATAGATGTATGTGTGTGTGTATGTATATTAATATATGTATGTATATATGTTAATATATATGTCTATACATATTATATTTTACAAATACATTTGGGGAGAGAAAATTCCTCACTATGCAGAGCATCTCCAACTCAAGTTTTACTGCTTAACAAAGCCATGGTATCAACAGAAGATTAATTTGATTTCATTACTTAACTAACAAGCTCCAAGTGAAGAAAAATGAGTTCTGTATAAAAGCTCCTAAGTAGATCATTCTGCTTTGTAAAATCAAACATTATTACATGAATAGTAAAATAAGCAAAGTATTCAGGGTAATATTAATTTGCTTTGCCATCTATTTCAATATGGCAGACAACTGAACCATGTGAGACAAATGGAGCTTTGATATGTAATCTTAAAATACTCCATGAATGGAATGATAGACACATAGTGAAATAATCAAATGCTACCAGTTCTCATAAGCTAAAAATTCAATTCTGCATTATACAAACAATCCCCGGTACTGGTGAGGGATATATTGCAAGATCTTTGCATATTCCAAAGTTTATGGGTATTACTATTACATATAGTTTCTTCCATAAACTTCTCATTTTTCCACTTAGAAGTGATGATATCTGAGGATTACTTCACTAGCATTACCTTTATAATATTTTTCTCCTTGGTGTGAAATTTCACAAACAAATAATATACATATGTGTGTATAAGTCATTTCATGGTAGTTATCTAGTAAATAACAATAAAACAGCAAACATAAAGTTAGAAGTGAGGTTGAAGTGTAAATGCTACTGTCCAGATGGATGAAGCTCACTCATGAGCCAAGCGACTACCTCCTCAACACTAGCCCCACAGCACATAACATTCAAGTTTGTAGAGTTTGTAGCCCAACAAAATTGACACATCATGAACTTTTAGGGTTCATATACAGTTGAGAAAGCTAATGGCAAATCCTTGAAGTCCATTCCATTGTTCCAGTCACAGGTGTTATAATCTGATCATTATTTAATTAGGATAAAACCACTTCTTACAAAGGTCACTAAATTATGATGATCATATCTCTCATATTTTTCAAATATGGTCATGGTCTGTTAACACAATCAGAATTTCATTTCACTAAGACTATTCTGGCATCAAAAGTATTTCAAATTCTATTTAAGAAATATGAATTGGCAGAATATATAAAAGGGTTTATAATCTCTTTCTCCTTTAGTATTTACTTTTCTTAATCTTACAACCCTCATTATGGTCTACTTTATATAGAAAAGCCTTACAGTTTACAAAGCCCTTTCACATATATTATCTTAGCAACCCTGTGAAGTAGATGCCATAAAAACCATCTTGGAGAGCTAGTACAGTATTGCACAAGCAACACAATGAGAAGACCTTGGCCTGAATCCTAGCTTTTACTTGCTGTGTGACCTCAGGGAAATTTGGCTAAAATTATGAAACAAATAAAAAGTAAAAACATTTTTAATGTTTTTAAAATGCTGACCTGAAATATTTCTGCAACCACAACTTTGGATCACACAAATGACAAGGCTAGTGAAGTTAAAAAATTCAAAATACCAAGTCTAAACATAGCTAGGAAATGTCATAAAAACTGTCAGCAGATAAAAGGTAAACCTCCAACTTAGAATATAATAATTATTTACTCATTCATGGACATATTTACACCTAAGTATACAATTACAATATAAATACAGTACATTTGTGCCTTCTCACATAACTCAATCATATCTGATAAACATTCAATGAAATGAAAACAAAATAATTCTCAACTAAATAGTAAATGAACCTGTTTATCTGAATGTAATTTGCTTTATATAATAAGTCTATATTTGAAAAGTTATGTGAAACAAATTCTTTATGTTTTTGGAGCGCTTTAAATTTTGTAAAATGCCTTATCCCTAAGCCATTCACCTTCAAAATCATGTAACATAGAGGGACGGCTCTTATCCCATTGTAAAGATGAAAAAAACCAGACACAGAGAGGTCAGGTCACTTGCTCTTCAGAGAGGTAAAAAGCAACTGGTCTTTCTATTCTAAATAACATTATGCCATGCTGGTTCCCAAATACAATGAAAATAAATTTTACAGAAGCAAATCACAGGGAAGGCAGTGTGATGTGGGACAGGAAATGTGCATTTAGTAAGAGCTATACTATTAAATAGTTATGAGACCTTGGCCCATATCCTCTCTGACTCTGTTTCTTCATCTGTAAATAAGAGATGCTTGTGAAAGATTTTAATTATATACAACATAAGCATTTGATTTTTTAAAAGGAATTTCATGGGAAATTCATTTTGCAAAGCAAAAAAAAAATTGGTTACATTAATAATATTCCCTTTAGTCCCACCTGTATACAATATGCATTCAATAAATATTTGGGGAATAAATAAATGAATAAAACAGATTTTCAACACATTGGGGCACACATTCATATTCATATATATATGAAACCCAAATTAAAATCTTCTGTTTATCTCCATTTATTCATACAACAAATAAATATTAAGTATCTATGATATAACAAGGACTGGGGACCCAGCACTGTCCATAATTAGACTAACTACTACCTGCTCTCATGAAGCTTACATTCAAGGAGGGTCAGATAATTAAAAAAATAAAAAGAACAAAGTATTTCAGATTGTCATAAATGCTATAAAGGAAACAAAAAAGGTATTTTGTTAAACAAAAACGAGGGACTACTTCAGATAAGATAGTTAGAAAAGGCCTCTTGGAGGAGGAGTAAGTGAGCTTGGACCATAAAGATGTCAATGGATAATCTATATGAAAAACTAAGAGAAGAGCAGCCCAAACAGATATAACAAAGTATGAGTACAAAGATGCCAAGAACGGAAAGGGCTTGATATCTTTGCAAAAGGAAATGCATGGAGGCCAGTGCTGGTACCTAATAGGTAAAGGGAGAGAGTGATACGAATGAAGGAATGGAAAGAAAGCAATGAAATTGGAGATTTAAATCAATCAAGTAGTAGGTTGTACTGGATCCCACAGGCCCATAAAAAGTTCATAATAAATTGGCAGTGTAACAGAGGGAGGAATGGAAAGTAAAAATTCCCTTTAATAAATATTAGGAAAAAAGATTTTGCTTAGCCATACTATTTCTATGTCTCTGGCTTGGTGTATAGAAGAGAGTGCAGTAAACCCAAATTGAAGTGATTAGTTGGCTGATAACTTCCCTAGAGCTCTGAATATCCCACATTGTCTTATGATAACAGACTTTCCAAGTTCCCTGGTCACAAGGATGAACTTGTGCCTTACGTTGGGCCAACCACAGTAACCCACCCACAGTCTGGGGATAAATCCAAGCAGAGCCATAGTCCTTAATCTACAAAAGAAACTGAAGTTGTATTTTAAAAATCTTGCCACAGAGAAAACTCTGAGCTGAAACAGATTTACTGGTAAATTCTATCAAACATTTAAGGAAGAAGTAGTTGGTCCAAGGGTTGTGGGTTATTATTAAGCTGACTTAATTTTTAAGGAAGAAGTAACACCAAGCCTATACAAACTCTTTCAGAAAGTAGAAAAGGGGACACTTCCCAACTCATCTGATGGGGCCAATTATTACCTTTGTCTTAAAACCAGACAAAAATATCTCAAGAATAGAAAACTATAGACGATCCTCACAAAAATAATGCAGAAATCCTTAACAAAATAAATCCAGCAACATATATCACATTAAAGTGGAAGTTTACTTCAGGAATTTAAGATTGATTTAATGTTTGAAAATTATCAATGTAATTTACCATGTTACAGCAATACAGGAGAAAAACAATTGATCACCTCAACAGATGCAAAAAAAAAATATGAAAAATTTAATCCCCATTCATGATAAAAACTTTGAGCAAGGGGCAGCCTAGAAGCAACAGCACCTCAATAACCATAAACACCCCTGGCACCCAGATCTTAGTTTCTAAGTACCATTCTCCAATATAAGAAACCGAGGCTGATTGGAAAAGTGGTTGATTCCAGAGCTGAGGCAGGGAAAATACAAGATGAGCCATGAACATTTTGTCCTGCCAGAAAGTACAGGAAGTGCTCAAAAAAGAACAGGACATGTCAAATGAAAAAAGCTAACCTAAAGGAACTCTCAATGGCCAAATATGGAACGATTTGAACAACAAAATAATTAAAGTGCTGGATTATAGCCCACAGTATAAAATAAGTATCTGTGAGTCTATACTGATATAAATAAATTAAATACATGGTGGCGAGGAGACAAATGTAAAAGGACTGATAGAAATAGAAAAATTACCAGCAGGCAAACACCACAGTAATACTTGGGGAGGCAAGATTCACTAATGCATGCTAAAATTAGTGGGAAAAATTTGAGGAGAAACAGAGTATTTGCATAGCCTCCAAGTATCTTCCCTTATATTTATTAACTACAATTGGAAATACAATAAGTTTACTGTGGAGCAACTTGGCAGACACCACCTTAACCAAATAATCTAGGTTAACATTATCAGTAAGACATATTGACAAGATATACACCCTGATATGATAGTCCAAGAAGGGCAACATCACTTGTGTGGTATCCTTACCAAAACTAGATAAGGTCATGACCATAACACTTCAGAGTAATAGTATTTTTTGTAAAATGTCCCTCAATTTGGGTTTGTCTGAGGTTTTCTCATGAAAAATTAAAGTTAGGCAATTTTGTCACAGGTTAGAGGAGACTGAGGAGGCATGACAACCAAATGCAAATGTGGGATCCTGAATTGCACATTGGAACATAAAATGGGACATTAGCGGAAAAACTGGTGAATAAAATCCATAATTCAGTTAATATTACTGTACCAATGTTAATTTGATAATTCATAATTGTACCAAGGTTGCGTAGGACATTAACATTAGGAAAGCTGGATGAAGAGTATATGAGAATTCTCTGTACTATTTTTGCAATTTTGTGTCTAAAATTTCAAAATAAAAAGATAAAACAACCAAAAAAAAAAAAAAAAAAAAAACCCAAACAAACCTCTCAGCAAATAGGAAAGAGTCTTCCTCAGTCCAATTAAGGCCATGTACAAAAACCTTGCAGTTAATATCAAACTTAATGATAAACTATTAAAGGCAAGAATGTTTTGCACTCACCACTCCTATTCAGTATTGCACTGGGGTCATAGCCAGCGCAATAAGGGAGGAGGGAGAGAGGGGATAAAAGGAATACGAATAGAAACGAAGAAATAAAACTTTATTCTCAGATAACATGACTGTATACATAGAAAATCCTAAGGGATTTGCCAAGAAGCTATTAGAACTAATAAATAAATTTAGCAAGGTCACATGATAAAAAGTTACATACAACAATCAACTATATTTCTATCCAATAAAAACAATCAGAAAATTAAAAATTTAACATTCTATTTATAATCACATCCCAAACAAGAAATACTTAAAGATAAATGTAATGTAGTTTACACAAAACTTCTATGCTGAAAACTATAAAATGCTACTGAGAGAAATTAAAGGAGACCTAAATAAATAAAAAAACCTACCACATTCCTGGATTGGAAGATTTGCTATTGTTAAGATGGTAATTCTCCCCACCCGGATCTACAGATTCAATATAATCTTCTTGAAAATTCCAGTAGGCTTTTTTTACAATCTAGTATTAAAATTTATATGAAAGTGCAAAGGACCTAAGAAGAACTAAAACAATTCTGAAGATTCAGAACAAAGTTGGAGGACTTACACTACCTCATTTCAAGACTTACTATAAATCTATAGTAATCAAAACAGTATACAATTAGCATAAAGAGGGACCTATAGTATAGGTCAATGGAACAGAACAGAGTTCAGAAATAAACTAACATATGTTCAACTGATTCTCAACAAAGATGTCAACATAATTCAATGGAGGAAAGGAGAGTCTTTTCAACAAATGGTACTGAAACAACAGAATATTCATGTGGTAAAAATGAACCTCGATCCTTAACTTACACCACACACAAAGTGAAGTCAACATGGATTATAATCCTAGGTGTAAAAGCTAAAACTGTAAAACTTCTGGAAGAAAACATAGGACAAAATATTTGCAACCTTAGGATAGCCAAAATTTTTAAAATAGGCTGAAAATAAATCATAGAACAAAAAAATTTATCAACTAGGTATCATCAAAATTAAAAACCTCTGTTCTGGCCGGGCGTGGTGGCTCACGCCTGTAATCCTAGCACTCTGGGAGGCCGAGGCGGGTGGATTGCTCAAGGTCGGGAGTTCGAGACCAGCCTGAGCGAGACCCCGTCTCTACTAAAAATAGAACGACATTATATGGACAACTAAAAATCTATATAGAAAAAATTAGCCGGGCATAGTGGCGCATGTCTGTAGTCCCAGCTACTCGGGAGGCTGAGGCAGTAGGATCGCTTAAGCCGAGGAGTCTGAGGTTGCTGTGAGCTAAGCTGACGCCACGGCACTCACTCTAGCCTGGGCAACAAAGTGAGACTCTGTCTCAACAAAAAAAAAAAAAAAAAAAAAAAAAAAAACCAAAAAACCTCTGTTCTTTTGAAAGTCACCATATGAAAACAAATAGGCAAGTCATAGGCTTAAAGAAAATATTTGCAAAACCTCTATCTTTTAAGATACAGGTTTTGACAAAGGATTTGTGTCCAAATTACATAAAGAACTCTTACAATTCAATTAAAGAAAGGCAAATAGCTCCATAAAAAATGGTTAAAGATTTGAACAGACACTTCATTAAAGAAGATATACAGATGGCTAATAAGCACTTGAAAGAATGCTTAATATCATTAGTTATCAGAGAAATGTAAATTACAACCACAATAAGATACTATCACACTTCTACTAAAATGGTTACAATAGAGAGATTGACAATATCAAGTGTTGGCAAGGACTTAAAGCAATCCGAACTCTCATAATTTACTGACAGGAATGCGAAAATGGTATAACCACTTTGGAAAACAGTTTGACATTTTCTTATAAAGTGAAACATATACTTATCATATAACCCAACAATATAACTACTAGTATTTACTCAAGAGAAATGAAAACATATGACCACACAAAGTTTTGGCCATGAATGCCCATAACAGTTACAACAGCCAAAAACTGAAAACAACCCAAATGTCCATCAATGGTTGAATGAATAAACAAATTGTAGTATATCATATAATGGAAATTATTCAGCTGTAGAAAGGAACCAACTATTGATATAAAAAACAAATGGATGAATCTTAGAAACACTATGCTAAATGAAGTAAGTATATACTATATGAATTCATTTATATAAAATTCTGGAAAAGGTAAAACTAATCTATAGTGATAGAAAGCAGTTGCCTGGGACTGGGGGACAGGGATTGACTACAAAGTGGCATAAGGAACTTTTTGGGGGTGATAGAAACGTTCTGTATCTTGACTATGGTGGCAGTTAAAAGAGTATATACAATTGTTAAAACTTACTGAACTGTAAACTTAAAATGGGTATGCTTTTATTATAAGTAAACTATACTTTAGTAAATTTGATTTATGGGGGGAAAGAAAAGCAGCCTCAGACTAACTCCACATGACCTTTCAGATCACCCCCTCCACTGCTAACTAATTTTCTTTTGCTCTATATGGGGCTGCCATTTTCAGGAACATAAGTGAGGCCTATAATCTGGGAGAGGCTTTGGAGCTGGGAGTAAAGGAATTTTTTAAATATCCATATTGATATTTATCAGGAGTGATAGAGATTTTTTTTAAAAAAAAAAGAAAAGAAAGAAAGGCATAGTGATAAGGTTCAAGTTTTTCCTAAATCTTTTCTTATCTCTACTTGGTAAATACCTACTCATTCTTCAAGACCCAAATCAAATGTTTTACTACTATAAAGTCCTTTCAGAAGCTTTAGCGGAGTTAATTACACCCTTTTATATGATTCTCTAGTGCAGCGGTCCCCAACCTTTTTGGCACCAGGGACTGGTTTCATGGAAGACAATTTTTCCATAGGGGTAGGGAGGCACAGAGCTGAGGTGGTGATGCGAGCAATCAGGAGTGGCTGTAAATACAGATGAAGCTTTACTCACTTGCCAGCCGCCTAACCTCCTGCTATGCAGCCACCCCCAGCATGCCCCTTTCCATGGATAGGAAGGGGGTGGGAGGTTCTGCGGCCCAGTCCCTAACAGGCCAGGTCCCCAGAGGTTGGGGACCACAGCTCTAGTGGTATGCACCACCCTTTCCATATATTAAAGCATTTATTACTTTGCACTGTTTTTCAACTACCTATTAACATTTCTGTTCTGCTCCTCACACCCACCCTAACTGAGCTCACTGAAGACAGGGTGGAATGTTACTATGCTTTATTCTCTTCTCTATCTCCAACACCTAGTATACATCATAGATGCTCAACAAATGCTTGTTGAAAAAACCAAAACTGGTACAAAAAATCACACGTGCATCCAGATATGCACATGAAGAAACAGGTGGAATGCAACTGGAATTTGATTATCCTCATCTAGGAAAAAAAATGAAGGCTTTGAATAAATAAATCATTCATTATACTAATATGTAAAAAACCTAATGAGTAATAAAATAAGAAAATGAGTTAAAAACACTCTGAGTTTTAATGCATAATCAGGGTTAGGAGACATACATCTATTCTTACATGCCATTTTGGCATTGAAGGATCCCACAGGGCTTTAGTCTCTGTCACTTAGTTCTAGGTGCACAATTCTAATGTACCTTATACTTTTCTGCTCTACTGCCACTATGGGCAAGAATGCCTTGACGTAATTTGGTAATTGGTCTACTACATGTCAGGTAATATACTAAACATTTTATATACATCATCTCTACTCTTTGTAACATTCTGCAAAGTAAGGAGTATTTTCCCCAGTTAAAAGTGACAAGTCTAGGGCCTTTGCCCCAAAATATAAAGTCCATATCAGGATTTAAACCCAGGTCTGTCTGGCTTCAAAGCTCATGCCCTATCCATTTTACTATACTACCAATTCAAAGACTATATCCACTTACAGTACCTTAGTTTGAGAAAAGTGGCAAATTAATGAGAGAAAAATGAAAAAAAAAATTTAAAAACTCTATAAACCAACAAGTCTATTTATATGTCCTTATGAGCAGAGGTGATTAAATGAAATTATACTTTAGGAAACCAACAAATTATAGTAATACTTTAAATATCTTGACTACTCTGAAATGCTGCCAAAGGTCTTTTTAAAATGTCAAGAATTTTGAAGCTGATGTGCTTAATATACCCAGTCTGCAATTCTAGTGGTAATTATGACATGTCTACACATCAGAGTTACTTTTATGAAAATGAACATATCCTTCAAGTATAGATGAAATTCCTCAGCTTAAGCTCTTAGCTGGTTCTACATAATTTCAGAATTCATGCCTCTTTCTTCAATTCTCATTAATTTTATTATTCTTGGCAATAAAAAAAACTTATCCATTGCTTTCCCTATAAACTTGTGAATGAAAATTCCTATTTCTCTTTGCTAGGTCTTATTTTTAGCTGCCATCTCTGGGAAGGAGTAAGTGTTGTTATGGACAAGTGTGTTAAGGACAAATAAGAGAGCTAAAATCCAAGGGTGGATGGCAAATAAACTGCTCCTGTGGACTAACTCCAACTCATTTCTGCCTAAGGCACTGTGTTTAAAAGGATTCTGAGGCTGCATCTGGAGGCACTCAGGAAGGAAACAGAGTAGTAAGGAAAGGTAGTGGAGAACCAGTAAACTGTAGTTAGTAGCCTAGGGTTTCAAGGAGAGACGAGATTACAGTATCAAATGAGGCAGAGCAGCAAACACAAAGAATGAAAAATGTCCACTAGATTTGGTATTCAGATCACTGACGTGCTTATTGACAACATGTGTAGTAGCTTATGAGGAACAAAGTCAATAGGCTAAAGAGGAAATGAGTTCTGACACAAAGACAGCCAGTATAAACCAGAGAGACAGAGCCAGTATACAGGATGACTGAAGAGTAAAATAGTTATATAGCAGATGAAGACAGACACAAGTGTTAGATGGATACAGTAGCCTTCTCAGAAGACCTACCCCAGCCTCTAAAAACTATAGGAAAGGGGTATAGAAGGGTACTTCTATAGATAAATTCGTAGAAAAGAGCAAAAAGTTAAAAATCTCAATGAAGTAGGATGTAAGGATCTCTGTTTTGGGTAAAGAGACAGCAAGGTCAAGACAGGGAGTGAGAAGATTTGGTAAAGTTTTGAAGAGAATGAGAGTGATAACTAAACAGGCAAGCAAAAGGTATCAGGCAAGACTGAATACTCAGATGAGACTAAATAATTAATTTAAAATAGTGCTAATCTGTATGACTAGGTACTTTTTCGCTATTCCTCAGAAATAGGAGTAAAACAGTAGACTGGGGACTGGGTTGGCATTTTGTAGGGGTACAGCAGAAAGACCAGGGCAAATATTGGAAGTATGTCAGTTACTCTGCTATGAGATCCAAGCTGGCTAGAGTAGGAAGATAGGTTATAAGAAGAAAAATAGAAACAAGCTAGTTGTACTGCAGAGACTTGGAAGGATAAACTGTGTTTGTCACAGTGAGATGTCGGAGTTGAAGATTTCTGAGGGGGTATACGTGCAGACGAGAAGATGGGCACTGCAGCCCTGGTAAGGGGTGGCTAATCTTCACCTGGAGGTGACGACCACTGGCACTAAAGAAGTCCAGGAAGAGACTAGGCCTTTTCTATTTGTGTACAATTATCTCTCAATCTAAGTTTCTCATTACCACTGAAAATCTCTGAAAGTTGTCAACTTCCTTAAGGTAAATGTAGAAGACATATTTTATTCAAAATGACAAAAGTCTAGAGAAAAAGCACAAATGCCTAATTAGATAGCAAATGCTTGGCTCTGGACAAATTACGGTATTTCAAGATTTGAGGTAATCCAGTCTGTCTATCCTCTTTATTCCTTAACTTCCCATTTGTAAAAATGGCAACAATATAATCAGCCATGTATCCTTTACAAGCTAAATATGAAGAGACACAAGATCATAAAGGCAAAAGTTCTTTGGGGGAAAAAAAGAACTTTAAAATACAAAACTAACTCAGATACTTCTTTCAAAAAGAAAAATATCAGGGAGTAATAAAAGAGAATAATTACATAAAGAAAGAGAAATTAACCTAAATAGCAACCCAAATCCCTTAAGAATATATCTACAATTCAGTGAAAAACAAATAGCTACAAGCTTGCCATTAATTCAAAGTCAGTATTTTCTTCTGACTGACTCAGGGAAAGACAAGACTAAATGAAAGTTACCTTATTTACCATACAGGAAAAGAAACTACTGTCTTCTGTAACATAAACTGTTAAAACCTAACAGCATTTATTTTTAAACAAAAACAATATTAAGGAGAGCTGGTAGAAACAATTCACACAAAGTTGGGTTTTTTTTTTTAAGTCTGGCATTCATTTATAAAAATTGCTTTATAATTATAATTGCTTCCTTTTTTCAAGGCAAAAATATGTACTAACACTTCTAAAATAACATTGTAAAAATTTACATTAACATGAAAAAACATTATTTTACAAAAAAATCAAAAACTTAAATACACTTATAGCCATAAAATATCTGACCCTACTACACAAAATCAAACTAGTTACCTGAATTGCTGGGAATTAAAATGCTTTATTCATGAAAGATCAAAATAAAAAGTACCCTAGCAGCAACTCTGGCCTACTAATTACAAATGGGCTTGATGAAATACACTCTCTCTTGTTCTCCTCACTTTTAGGTTAATTTAACTATCATTTCCTTAGGCTTCTTTTGGTTGGTCGTTTAATCTACGTTTTCTATGATGAAAATATATTCCTTATATTTTAAAAAACTGTTGCCTGAAAAATTTTACCTCTCTTCTTGGCATGAATTAAAAAACAAAAAATCGGCTCGGCGCGGTGGCTCACGCCTGTAATCCTAGCACTCTGGGAGGCCGAGGTGGGTGGATCGCTCGAGGTCAGGAGTTCAAGACCAGCCTGAGCAAGAGTGAGACTCCATCTCTACTAAAAATAGAAAGAAATTATCTGGACAACTAAAAATATACATAGAAGAAATTAGCCGGGCATGGTGGCACATGCCTGTAGTCCCAGCTACTGGGGAGGCTGAGGCAGGAGGATAGCTTGAGCCCAGGAGTTGAGGTTGCTGTGAGCTAAGCTTACGCCACGGCACTCGCTCTAGCCTGGGCAACAGAGTGAGACTCTGTCTCAAAAAAAAAAAAAATAAAAAAATAAAATAAAATAAAAAAAATCAAAACACCAGTGTTATTGAGGGCATTGCGGAATATTTATATATATAAACTAGCAAGATTTCAGAGGGAAATTTGACAATATTATATGGAAAGCTTTCAAAATTAATATATTCTTTAATCTTGCAATTCTAATTTAGGAATTTATCATAAGGAAATAATTATGGATACATGCAAAGAGTTCACTATGTATTAATATACTAGTAAGAACTGAAAATAATCCAAAAGGCCAACATTAGGGAAATGATTACATGAATTATGATTCATCTATATTATGGAATATATGCTGTACATTTTAAAAAACAAAAAAACTTATCAAATAACATGCGGAAAGGCTCACAATCTACTGAAAAGTAAAAAATAATACAGAATCTATACTAATGAGTGATTTAAATCTTATCTTTTAAAAAAGGTTATTCCAAAAAAAAAAAAATCTAGCCAATTCTTCCTCAAAGCACTTAGCAAATGAAATACAGACAACACTGAAAAACCAGAGTTTTTCATATTATTTTGTAAACATATTTTACACAATAATTTTATGCTATTTTATCACCCAGGAAGTATTTGTAATTTACAAAAAAAGATCAATTTTTTAAAAGGGTATTTAAAAGTTCTGTGTTCTAATGTTGACAGCAATGACTAAGTCCTTGTTTTTAGTTTCAGTAGTTCCTCCAATTCATCAGAGGCTCATATTCTATTCAACTTCATCCTGCCTCAGTTGGTCTCTGTATAGAATGAGCACATGCAAACTTTTTCACAAGAATGTTGAAAGGAATATATAAAGTATATTACATATAAAATAATCTGAGACTTTGTACTTTGATCAAGCAAAAAATGGAAAAATACCTTTGGATTTCCATCCTCTCATCATTTTTACAGTCTTAAACTCCTGAGGGCTTACTGTGAATAATTAAAGTAAATGCAAAATTTTCTGCAAAATTCACATAAAAGTTTATAATATACAATGTGTTCTTAATGAAATTAATGTATGAAATAACTCTGGTATACTCTTCAGTATCAAATCATTCTTTTTAAAGTAAACTGCTACATTTCTGTTTAATTTCTTTTTAAGGCAATATAGATACATTGACGCAATCTAATCTTTATTTTGTGCTATCCCTTAAATTACTGTGTACTCCAAGAATATATTAACATAGTTTTGATGCAATGCAAAATACTTTTTATGGTGGTCTTTATCAAATATAAAAAGAACTGCCAAAGCTATGAATACTATAAACTAAACATACTTTAGAAGAGACTGCCCCCTTGTGCCAACCAATAATATTCAACAATTTAAGAAAGAACACTAACAACTAGCTCCAACACTAGAAGCATCCAGGCTTCTAAAAAGGTCTTGACCTTTCTGTGCTTTGATTTCAACAGCTTACGTATATGTGTGTGTGTGTGTGTGTGTGTGTGTGTGTATAGAGAGAGAGATTTTTTTTTTTTTTTTTTGAGACAGAGTCTCTGTCACCCGGGCTAGAGTGCAGTGGCATCATCACAGCTCACCACAACCTCAAACTCCTGAGCTCAAGTGATTCTCCTGCTCAGCCTCCCAAGTAGCTGGGACTATAGGCACGTGCCACTACACCTGGCTAATTTTTCTATTTTTTGTAGAAATGGGGTCTCGCTCTTGCTCAGGATAGTCTCAAACTCCTCGCCTCAAGTAATCCTCTCACCTTGGCCTCCCAGAGTGCTAGGATTACAGGTGTGAGCCACCGTACCCAGCCTCAACAGCTTATATTTAAAGTGGTAATCTTTAAGAAAAATAAACAGTACATTAAGCTCATATGATATGATGAATTTATGACATTCAGTAGCAAATATCAACATAATTCCTAACACTTAACTATCATGGATTAAAGCTGCTCAGGTGCTCATAGGCCAAGTTCCCAGATCTAAGTACTTTTCTGATCCTTAAATTCTACAACAAAATACAGAGCAAAGAGCAAAGAAAGCAGTATATTTCAGAGAAAAATAGATGAAGCAGAAATAGAATATGATGACTTATTTTAGAATATATATAGAGTTCATCCAGGTTTTTAGGTTATTTTCTTCTGAAATATTGAAAACTAAAATTTTTGGGGGGGAAGAATTTGATAAATGGTCTACTATTACTCTTTTGTTTTTTTCTTTTAGATGCAGGGTCTTGCTCTGTTGCCCAGGCTCGAGTGCAGCAGCCTGATCACAACTCACTGTAACCTTGAATTTCTGGGCTCAAGTGATCCTCCTACCTCAGTCTCCCGAGTAGCTGGGACTACAAGCACATGCCACCACACACGGCTAATTTTTAAAAAAATTTCTGTAGAAGAAGTGTCTCGCTATGTTGCCCAGGCTGGTCTCAAACCCCTTGCCTCAACTGATCCTTCTGCCTCGGCCTTCCACAGTGCTGGGATTACAGGTGTGAGCCACCATGTCCAGCCCCTAATTATTCTTTATAAAGCTTCATCATATATACATGGTAACAAGACATTCAAACATAAGTCATTCTCAGAATTATTACTATTATCACTAATAACCTGTAGTAGTGAACAAAACCATTAGAGCAATAGATTTGCTAAAGAAAAGAACACATTAAGACAATAAAAAACATAGGTAACAATTAAGTGATGTGAAATATTCAACAGCACAGTATCTTTCTTAATTATGGTTGCAATTCCATTTGTACTGAAAAGGGTTGTTAGGAGAATTAAATGAATTATCATTTATAAAGCACTTATTATAATAAACACCATGAAATGTCTGTTATATAATTAAATGAATTAAAAAACATGGAAAACTACGTAGGATGTATACATTCAATGACACCTACTTTCGAAGGTGGTCATGTTCTTTTAAAAATAGTTCAGTTCTTCTGTTGTTTACTCCAGACCCACTTTTATATGACCTAGGATAAAAAAGATAAAATTTAATAACATTTTTGGCAGATAACACAAACAGATTAAATGACTGACCATAAAGACATTGAAAGTAGATAAATTGAGCCTCTCCATAATTTTGAATGAACAATTAAAATATATAATCCTTTTCATTTCCCTCTAAAACATGTTATCTATTATAAATGGATAAATATAAATGCCTCTCTAGATCTCATAGTTTTACCAACAGTTTAGGCCTAACAGTTTGCTGTGGGAAAGCTGTTGAAATGGAATGTTTCCCTTCACAATAGTACATTTAGTCCATCAAGTGGAGCCTAAGGAACACTTAAATGAACCTAAGGATCTGCCAATTTTGGCACACTTAAGGATTTCTCTCTTGGTCTTTAGCACATTACAATATACAAAAAATGATTTTTATCACTACTATCAACACTTTAATTTTTCTGTTTTCCAAGAAAAAATTTTAAGAATTCAAGTAACTACAAATACTGCAGTAAGACCAAAGAGGGTCATGCTGCTAAAACTGAAATACTGGCTAAGAGGTGGGGCCACTGTGCACAGCACAGGAGAAAACACCACAAAGAAAAGCAGAATATAATCAAGAACACATTGGACTTGGAAGACTGATGACTGGGATTTAAATCTATACTGCATCATTTAATAGCCACTTAACTGTAGACAAGTTATGATACTAATAATTTTTATCTTATCCAGAAGATTATTAGGAAGCCAAAAGATAACACATGAAAAAATACTGTGTAAATTGCAAAAAAAAAAAAAAAAAAAAACCCTATAAAAATGTTAGGTATTATTAATATACCTCATCTCACTAATCTGCCTTGTATGATACTAATTTGAGTATGTGCCTTACTCCTCTCTGGCACCCAGATTATAAGCTCCTACTGGGCCGAGTTGGTCTTTTCATTTCTACCTTCCACTGGGACTCGTAGGTGGTCAGGAAATAGTTTAATGAATAGATGAACATTTTTTATGATCATTTTTCAAAAACCAAGTTATGACAGTAGGTTGTGTTCTAGTGATTCCCCACAAACTGTGGGGGAGTTAAACATCTATACATTAAAGGCCATCCCCTATACTGGGTTCTCAATGCATTGCTCAAAATGTATATGTAAGTCAACTGTACAGAAATGAAACAAAAGACTTACTTGTCCCGAAGGACTAAAACTATTACAACTGCCTTATTGCCAAAATTGTCTTACTGTTCCAACAAAATAAAGGATCTCTTTATTTTTCTTGGAGTATACATAATACGTATCAGTTTATGATAAATATATATCATAGTTTATGAAACTTATCATATAACTTATCACAAGTGAGACAATGACAGGTATCATTAGATGGTTCAAAATCAGAAAGTCTTCAGCTTCAATTAGATGCCCATGGGACTTAATTTTATCAGTCATGTTCAGCTGTGAAAAATTTTTCAAAAATGTATATGAAATGCTAGAATATATCACTGAAGGTGAGATGAAGGGATGGAAGAAAAGAACAAATCTTTAAAATTATAGACTGGGGTCAGCATTAAAGTGTTGCGAGTCAAATAATTTGATGAATGCTATGAGTTTGTATTAAATCTGGAAAAAAACACATATTTCAGAATTTCAGGGAAGTAAAGGTTGTATTAATAGGTACCTGAATATATAATTGTTAGAACAAGGGAGAGGGGCAGGGATAGGTGGTAATCAGGAAGGGAAATATGGAGAGCTTCAGTTATTGGTAATGTTGTAATTCTTAGGGTGGGTGGTAAGAGATCAGAGAAGAACTCATGAAGATATCATCTAAGCTGAATTTTGAATTAAGACAGGAAAGTCAAGGTTGGCAGGAGCCAACAGTAAAACTAGCAGAAGCAGGAGATCAGATTGGCGAAGTAGATTAGGATGACACTGTAGCAGAAACATTCAAAGAACAGTGAAATGGGAATTAGTAACCCCGAAATCTAAGTCATGGTTTTGCTACTCTATTTGCAATTAACCACAGACATATTCTAAAACTAAATCTGAATAAATATTCTACAAAATAATACAAAAGTAACTTACTCAATATCTTTTCGTACTGATCCCATGAGATTCTCCCTTTCCCGTATTGCCATAAAATTTGCTTTGGTTTTATGGAATTCATGTGTATAATCCTGCAATAAATCAACATCCAGTCTCAACATAAGCTAATAATATATTTTCATCTCACTGAAGCAGTTATGTATTGTCATCACATTGTAAATTTCTGTCAAGAAAACTGCTATTTAAGAAATCAAATTGCCAAAAGGTAAAAATAACTTTGTAATTACTTTCCTGAAAAGGGACCAACTTTTTTTAAATGAAAACAATTCAGTGCCAGGGTAACAGTGCCATTAAATCACTATCCTTTGTGTCTCCTAGTACCTTATGAAGCAGAATTATAAAGAAAAAATTCTAAGATAAAATGACTTCAAATAACCTAGGATAAAACTTGGAAGGCTCTTTCTACTCAAGAGCGTACCTAATGGGGCTTACTTTCAAATTTCATCCTTTTGGAGCTTGCACAAAAATTTAATTCCTAAACTAAGCAAAAACGAACAGAACCAAGAGAATTATAAAGAACAAAATAATCTTCTAAACATTTTCCTTTATTTTTGTACCACTGCATTTTTAAAAGATATTAAGTAATATTCATTACTTTTTTTAAAACTCAGAGAAGACAAAAATCAAAATCAAAATCCAATCTCCCAGGGAGCCCCCTATTGACCTTTTAAAAACAAAAACAACACATAAATATGGGGAGATTATTAAAAGAGCACCAAAAGAAATAAAGGTAAAACAAACATCTTTCTCCACAGCTCATAACTATTATCATCACTTTCTTGCGTCTTCTTTCACAAAATGTTTTTGCACATAAGCTTATCTATTATTTAATTTTTGCCACATAAATCATACTATACATTCTGATGGACACCTTGCTTTTTGTAGTTCAAAAAATATCAATCTTTCCAAAATAGCAAATAGAAATCTACATTATTCTTTTTAATAGCTGTATATAATATTACCTTATGACTATCCTAATTTAATAAATTCTCTACTGATAAACATTTTAGTAGCTTTCATATTTTTGCTATTAAAAAATGCTGCAGGCCAGATGCTCACGCCTATAATCCTAGCACTTTGAGAGGCTAACGTGAGGCCAGGAGTTCAAGACTAGCCTGAGCAACATAGTGAGACCCTATCAAAAAAATAGAAAAATTAGCTGGGCATGGTGGCACATGCCTTTAGTTCCAAATACTTGGGAGACTGAGCCAGGAGAATTGCTTGAGCCCAGGAATTTGAGATTGCAGTGAGGTATGATGACACCACTGTACTACAGCCCAGGCAACACAGTGAGACCCTGTCTCAAACAAAAAGAAAAAGAAAAGAAAAAAAATGCTGCAATAAACATTCTTATACATATATTACTGAATTCTTTTTATAAAAAGAATATTTAAAGAGTAAATGCCTAGCAATAGAACAACTGGATCAAAGACTCTTACATTTAAATTCTGAGAGTGCTAAACTACCTTCTATAAAGACTCTACCAATTTATGCTCCCACCAACAATATATGAGTGCCCATTTTTCTATACTCTTGCCAATTATGGATTATGTTTCAATATTTGCTAATTGGACAGATGAAAAATCATTTCTCATTTTGATGTGTATTTTTTATCTGTGAATATGGCTGAACACCTTTTTATGGTTTTAGTTACTCATTTTTTGGTAAGCGAGTTCATATCCTTTGTTGTCTTTTTCTTATTTCTATGTATATTTAGCAAATTAGCCATTTGTTACAGTTTCCGGTATCAAGTCTTCCTTCAAAAGTCCTTTACCACTCACAAATTTATAAATTTCATTCATGCTTTACTCTAAACTTTATGGTTTCTTTTTTTACAAATAAATTTTTGATCCATTTGGAATTTATTCTGGATGTGAGGCTTGAGATTGAGGTGTTTTTTTTTTCCACCCTGAATGATTAGCCAGCTGTTACAGTTATATTTATTTTATGATTTCTCTTTGCCCCACTAAACACCACCTTTATCAGAAACTAAATTTCCATGCACATTTGGGTCTACTCTGTTCTATTGACATATTTTTTTCTCTACCATCAAAATGTCTTAACTATTCTAGCTTATTAACACATTCAAGATCTGGTAGGACTAGGCCCCCTTTACGACTTATCTTCATTTTCAGATTGTTTTTCTTGGTTGTTCTTGTATGCCTATGATTCCAAAGGAACTCTGGTGTTACTCTGCCATTTTTTTTAAAGAATAAAACATACAACAAAAAGCCCACGCTATTTCCATTGGGATAGCATTCAATTTATAGGTTGATTTAGAGGGAAACCTTCTCATCCTAAAGCAGAGCGATTCTTTCCTTTACTTAAGTCTTCTATGTCCCTCAGTAGAATTTTACACACATAAGTTCTACACATTTCTTATTAAATTTGGACACAAGGATTTTATAGTTTCTTCCATTTTATTTTCTAACCAGTTATTGTTTGTATGTAGGAAAACTACTTGCTTTTATATATTAATTTTATAATGCACCATCCTACTGAATTTGTTTCTAACTTTTTTTCAGTTAATTCTCTAAGGCGTACTAGACATAATCTTAGCCTGCCACATAATAGAAATTTTGCCTCTTTTTTGCTCATATTTATATCTCATTTCTTTTTACCGTCTAATTGCACCACAAAGAACTTCCAAAACAATGTTAGACATTTGTGGTGATCGTGGGCATACTGGTATTGTTTTTCTCCTCAATGAGAATGCTTTTAGTGCTTTACCATTAAACATCATGCTAGCTTTTAACCCAATATACACATTTTTGCATTAGATAAAAGTATCTTTCTATTCCTATTTTTAAAAGTTTTAAAAATTAGAAATGGTTGCTGAATTTTCTCAATATTAATTTGCCTTCCTACTTGTATTACTATATTTTTAACAGCCCCCCCATATAAAGATTATATTTAAGAATTTAGTTTTATTGGTACATACACTTTTAATATTTTCTCAAATATACTAAATACAGTAAATTATTCTTCTTCCATGTTATCTTCAAAGCCTGATGAAAATATACTCCAAACCATCATATTATTGCCTATGCATGACCATTGGTTATTTCACTTTTACAATTAGCCTAGCTAGGTTTCTCAGAGTAGAATTATATTCACCTAATGATGAATATTACTCAACTTCATCAGAAAAAAGCAAGAGCTGTTAGATATTTTTAGAATTTTATAATACTGACAATAAAATAAAATAAAATGACAAATTTCTAAAGCATGGAATTTATTTTCACAGAAAATTTTTCTTTTGCTCTTTTAAATACATGTGTACATATCTTATCCAGGAATTAAAAAACAAAGAAACCTCCTGTGACAACATAAAAGTCTCAAGCCCAGTATATTACCTGCAGTATGTCTCTATGTCGCTGTAATGTATGCATTAATGCTGCATTCAAGGAGGGGACACCTGCACTGTTGGTATATTCTGCCATTTTATCATTTACCCCTGTAAGCTAGAAAGAAAAAAGATAATAGTAAAATATTATAGAAAGCATTGTGAACAGCTAAAAGCGAATTATTTACCTAAATGCCCTTTTGGCTAGCAGCAAAAACATCAATATAGCAGGCAAAGATTTAGCATTTCCCCCAAATAATCCATAAAGGCTAAAATAATACCTATATAACCTGGGAATGGCTGTCATGATAATTCAAGTAGCCTGGAAGGCATATTCTTTTGAATGAATGGGTGATTTCAATAAACATGTCTGTCTTAGTATAACCCAGTACCATATCTAATAAGTGCACAGTTACCAGCAAAATAGCTATTTAACAGAAAGCACTTACCCTTGCCAATAGCTGTTCAATCTCAATTGCCATAGTCTCAAACATTCTGTCTTGGCTTGATCCATTTAAAAGCGGTGTTGTGTCAGAACTAAAGAGAAGTTCAATTAAAGGGAATCCATTACTCAAATATAGTCCTTTAAAATATTCTTAAAGTAATAAGGTAATTATTCTTGAAGAGATCAAGTAAAACCCCTGAGACATTCTATTTCTTAAGAAATTAGGATTTTATAGAAGTTTTTCTATAAAGATCACACATGTCCTGCAATATTAAATTCAGTATAAAATATAATTGAATATAAGATTTTCTCAAGCTTTAACACATCAAACCTTAAAAACATAAAAAAATTCCAAATGCTTGTTTACTGTTTCCTAAATGGCAGAAAGTAACTAATGCTATGGCAGTGTCCAATTAAACTGAGTCTAAAATAACAAATTATGTGAAATAAAACTACAGAACTATAAAGCACAGCATATAAGAGAAGCCATAAAATGAATTATGGATCATGTTATGGGATCAGTGAGGAATAATCTTTTAAATTTTTACCCCAAAGGAAATATGGTCCCTTAGACTTTAAATTCTCTCTTCTTTCCTTGACTCTTACTAAGAAATAAAATTGAAATTTAAAAGATCCACAGACTGGATAACAAGTTATTGAATAATTAGGAACTTGCTTTAAGTTCTCTCTCTCTCTCTAGCCATGTCCAGCATATTTTAGTATTTAATACTGAGCCTCTACATTTCTACTTATAATATACAATCATCTTTTTTTCTCAAAACAATGTGAATTGTCTTCTTCAATCTGAATAGCCAGTCAAAAATCTAACTTTTTACAAGTGAAATTTATGTTTGACAGATTCTAATCCTAATACTACATGTCCTGAAAGTTTCTTTTGCTTCTTTTGAAAAACTACTAACCTACATCAGGTCCCCAGGTGGTATGTATTATCATATGAACAGCTCAATACAAATCTGAGTTGTACTGGACACAGACAAATGCCCAGGCAATGACTATGCTCTCCAATCTTACTGAAGACTTTGTCTTGCCCTGTGACAGTGTTTCGGTGGGGCAAATGAAACACATTAAACCATGAGTTCAATGTCAAAAAGTACCTTGGCTACCACCATTTCCTCTCTATATAATTCCACAGTAATAACAACTAGTGGTAAAATAGCCAAAAAGTAGCTAATAAGGAGAATTTTTATTTTAAGATGTTTATTAGGTCTGAACCCTTATTTCTTCTTGAAATATTTTAATTTATTTGCCCTAAAATATGATATCAAAATACCTAGTTCTTTATTGTGTCAGAGCCAACCCAAGGTGCTGTGGTTATCTCCTAGAACCAAGGCAAAAGCCAAGGCAAAAATGCTCCATATACTACTAATACAGATCCTCCCCTACCAGTTACATGAAACAGAACAATGGGCCAACAGAATGAAAGCTCCATGAAGGGAGAAATTGCCTGTCTTATTCGTAGATATATGACTAGCACCCAGTATACAGTGCCTGGGATGTGGCTGATGCTTATTAAATATTTGTTGAATGAATCAATGAATGAATGAGGGAGCAATCTCTACTACTGGTTATTCCATATTCACCATTATCAGGACAGTATATGAGTCAAGGGAAATGGCCAAAAACTCATTCTGCATAATACTATGATTCAGTTAAATTTAATTCATTTTATAGATGTGTGCTGATTCATAGGCCTTGAAGTTCTCAGAATACAGAATGGGGGAGGGGGGGAAAGATTCCTGGGAGAAAAAGTCTGGTCATCGCTTTGTTTATCTACTGTGACATGCCTTCAGCCTTCAACCTGGGAATCAAACAAAACACTTTAGAATACATGTTGGATCTTGATCCTCATGGCTTTCGGTGTTTTATATAAAGGGACAGTTAGGCTGAAGTATTTCTACAAAGTCAGTCCCCATTTGTAGAATTTCTTAGGAAATGTTTTCAAGATCATGTTTCTTTTAAGGGAGTAACAAAAGTATTAAGTTCATGAAGCACAGAGAACATAGAAAATGCTTTCCAATCATAAAATAAATTTACTCATAGAAAAGAACATTCCTTATTCTCTTTATTTGCTAAATAAAGGTGAGCCCAAAGCAATACACTGCAATAACATCTATGTGACATGCTTATAACTTATTTTTAGATCCTGGAGTCAATATGTTGGCCCTGCTATTAATATCTTTACAACCAATAAGCCCTAATAAAGAGAAACAATACTTTGGCTATAGTGTTGAAATGAGCCTTTTGTGAGAATGTGCATAATATAATAGGGGTTAGAGTGTGGGCTCTGGAGACAGAAACACCTAGGTTAAAATCCAAGCTGTTTTTGTTGTTTTTATTATTAGCTGAAAAATATTCCATGCATCACTAATCTTGGAAAAAGTATGTAAAATAAGTGTGGATTGACAACTAACAACTCTGCTATCCGCAATTTCACTACTAGGTATATGGAACCATTCTGTACAAAAATGTTTCCAGCAGTATTTATATAAAGCTCTTACAATAGTATATGACATATGGTAAACACTCTGTGTCAACTATTAAAATCCATTATTAATTAGCAAAAATTAGAAACAATGTGCATCCATCAAATGGTTTAACTGTGATACAGTCATACAATATAATACTATATAGCAAATGAATATATCAGAGTTAAATGTATCCACAGCTGCATCTCAAAAACAATGTACATAAACGAAAAAGTTGCAGAACAACTATGGTAGGATACTACTAGTTGCTTAGTAATACAAACATATGTAGTAAAAACATATGGTGGTTATGGGGAGGGAGAAAGTGGGATGCCATAAGGGGCTTCAAGAGAATTGGTTATGATCATTTCTTAAAATGGGAGATAGGCACATGGGGGTCCACTATATTACTCTTTATACCTTTCTAAGTGTCTTAAATATCTCCTAATATTTTTTTTAAAAAAGCAGATGACTTAAAGAGAACATAAAATTCAAAGATAAGAATTTTTTTCTATATAGTAATATACTAGTTTCTCAAAATATTACCAAAAATTAAAAATAGCTTTGATGATTAATAGCAAGGATACACACTGTCCTGGAATGCATTAGATCTATTCTAACAGAATAAACACCAGAATAGCAGTATGCATACTTTGCATTTGGGTAGTTCTCAAATCCATTTAGCAATACGAAAACACAAGAAATACAATGTGGGCAAATCACCCACATTTCCTTACGATGGCCAAACTAGAAACTCATATTTTTGATACAAACTCATTCTTAAGTCCTAGCAGTTTCTTCCTGACACTGTCACAGTCTTTGTCTGAGGAATCCAAATAAATACTAGACTAAAGAATTAGGAGGAATTTTAAAAAGTCACTAAAAAAATAAAACAATGACAAAGAAAATAAAACAGCAAAAATTCATCAACAGACCAAGTTACAGAGGTTATATATTTTAGTGTTTTTTTTTTTTAGTGCTTTAAAAACATTATATAGTTTAAGGCATAAGAGACAGAATCTGGTAGTACCTATACCTGTCGCGTCTTCCATCTCTGGCATTGCTGTGACTGTAACTTGTACATAGTTTACTGAAGGAAACTAGTTTCAGGTCAAGTTCATTTTCCAGCTGTCGAGCCTGTTTCCTGAGATCTTTAACAAAATTATAAAAGCAAATAATTAGACACAAAAGTCCATCAGCAGACATGGAAACCGTAAGACTATTCTGAAGAAAACAAACTATGAAAATGATCACATATTGATCTAGTCCCTCCCATAAAGAAAAGTGAAACCAAGGACTTGCCCAGGAAAGTAAATTAGTCACTTATTTAAACTTCAAATGGGGCAAGAAGTAAAGCAGCAGTGGGAGATACAAATTTTCAGCTTTATTCCAAAGACAGCTAGACAACAAATATTGTTGTAACATCCCTGAAATTATTTCTATAGCAATAACTAAAATTCCATAATTCAGAGGAAAACAAGAAGAGAATACAAATCACAAAGGAACTGAATATGGTTTATGACCACCATCATATAAACTTATCAGCTAACATTATGAGAAACGATTACTGTTTTTCAGATTGATTTTGCTTTTTTTTTTTTTTTTTTCCTGAGACAGAGTCTTGCTCTACTGCCCAGGCCAGATGGCAGTAGCGTCATCATAGCTCACTGCAACCTCCAACTCCTGAGCTCAAGCAATCCTCTTGCATCAGCCTCCTAAGTAGTTGGGACTACAAGAGTAGGCCACCACACCTGGCTGATATTTTTTTATTTATCATAGAGATCAGCTCTCGAACTCCTGGCCTCAAGCAATCCTCCTGCCTTAACCTCCCAAAGTGCTCAGATTATAGGCATGAGCCACTGTGCTCTGCCTTTGCTGTCTTTATGTTCCAAAGCTTTATTAGGCTTATGAACCTCTTTTCATAATATTAAGATGACTTAACGATTGAGCATAAAGAAAAAGTAAATTACCATTAACAAAAATAAAAAAGTTGCCTTTTAGTAAACTCACCGAAAGAAATTTAGAGAGCTGAAACTAACAATAAACAATGTGCTACTAACACGGTCGAATATGACAGAAATAAGAGTGTAAGCTTTAAAAGCAGAAGCAAACAAGGAAGCAGAGAAATTGGTATAGTAGTTTGCCATCTAAGGGGTTGCATGAATGAAGCCAATGTCTGGAAACTCATATAGATTCTCATTCATTCATGCTGAAGTAAAGGTTAAAATAAAAGGGGCTGAAATACAAGAATTTCTCAGGGATATGGAATACAAAACACTATTTCAATATACTCTGCAACCAGAGGTAGGAAGCAGAGTTACCATAGTGGAGCGTATTGGCTCCAAATCCCAGTTCGAATCTCAGCTTGGCCACTTATGGACTCTGAGATCTATCAACAATCTACTTAACCCATAAACCTCAGTTTTTGGTTTTTTAAACCCCTACCTTCAGGGTTTTTCTATGCATTAGTACTCATATGCTTAAAGCACCTGGCGCAGAGTAGGCTGTCAATAATGAGCTGCAGTAACTATTTCAGCATGGTGCTTCAAAAAAAAAAAAAAACATAGCATAATGACTAGCGTTAAAGACACCAGCAGATATCTGATAAATTCTGAATAATTTAAAATGTTTTCTAGCTAGTACACACATTTCTAATGATCGTTTTAATACATGTTTTAAAACTATAAGCACACTTCTCTGTAATTTTAGTAACTGTTTTCTCTAAAAGAAAACATAAGTAAAAGCATTTTGAAAGTACAACAGGCAAGTATGAACTTAGAATTAAGGGTCTAAGACCAAGTGGCTGATAGAGACAATACTGTGGTTTCCAGAGGCGTCAGTGGGTAGCAATACGTACTAAGTCGAAGGGCCCAGAAGGGATTTGGAAAGTAGTTTCTACGTTGCCGTAGAGCAAAGAGACAGTTGAAAGAAAAAGGTGAGCCTTTTCTGATCTTGTTGATCACCACGGTTAGGAATAAGTTTTACATGAGCACACTTTATCGGACCACATTTGCAGGAATTAAATAAATGCACTTGTCAAATCACAATAAGGTATTTTTGGTGGAAGAGGTATAGCAAATGTAATTATTACAATTCACACAGGTTCTCTCAACTTTCCCTTTTTAACAAAACCGATCCTAGACCCCAGAACAGAAGGTAAAGTTATTTTCTTTGCCTTCAAACACTCAACCCTCGAAGTCCCCCAGACTGAAGTTATTATGGGGACCCAGAAAGAGACATTCCGCTCATACTTCCCCCGATGGATCATACTGACAAGTTCCTCCTTTCTTTTCCCACTCAGTTTTGCAACAGTGACCTCAACTCCAAAGCGCTGACTCCTCCAGTCTCCCGGGCTCAGAATCTTCTCGCTCAACACTCGTTTCCTCTCAGAGTTCGTACCCCAAGCCAGGTTCCACTCCCCTCAACCCAACTCAGCTCCCTCTTCCTTTCTAGCCCCGCTCTGTCCACTCTGCCCGACCCCTCTCCCAGGTCCCGCTCACGGAGCCCCGTCAGGCCAGCCTCCTGCCCCAGACCGTTCGTTCTCCGCAGTCCCCAGGCCTCAGGGCTTCCACTAGGCAAGCCCCCTCCTCAGCTCGACCCCTCTGGAGGCCTGGCTCTTTCCTCTGCTGCCTCCCCCCAAGATCCGTCCTCATTCAGCTCCTCTGACTCTCACGGGACCCACCCGGAGGCCTCCTCGCCCTCACCTTCCCAGTAATTGCTGGTTCCTGCCGCCATTTTTGTTGTCCAACGTCAGTCGGGATAGGAGAGTAGAGGCGATGCGGGCCAGAGAATCACCTCCGCGCCTTCTTCCGCCCTGAACTCCGGGGCCGATGGGATCCGAGCCTCCACGGACACCGCCACCTGGTGGTCAATTCGTTATTTTGCAGCTTTTGAGTAGCGAGACTGAAAACTTTGGCTTTTGCGCCTGACATTCCCTAAAGGTTGGTCTTCCTGTGCTCGTGTCGCTTTCTGCGCCCCGAACCCTCATCATCTCCCTCATCTTGGCTTATCCCTTCTCTCAGAAGGTGCCTACGTGACTGAGAGGGAAGCCATCCTCAGACAACTCCCTCAATTTCCCTCACCTCTCAAAAGTGTATCTTCAGCCAGCCTTTCTTCCCAAAACCAGTCCCTTCATCCTACCTCGGCCTGTTCTCCATCATCTCTCTCTCTGGCATATGTGCTCTTCTCCACTGGCTGCTTTCCCCTGTGTCTACCCTCTTTCCTTTCCAGCCACCAAATCTAGACGGTGTGTGCTAACTGCTTCCACATGCTCTCATCTTGACCCTTCAACCTGTTAAAATCTGCTGTCCAAACCCACCCTTTATAGAGACATATATTGTCACAGTCTATTGGTGTTGACATTTCACCGGTTCTAGTGAAGTGTACAAACTTTACCTCCTATAAAGTCCTTCCCCCTACTCTCATTTATAAATGTTTTTAACATTTCCTCTACATTATTGAGATCCACATCAGACATGTTATAATACTTGCTTCAACTGTCAAGCAGAATTTGCAAAATTTAGAAGAAAGCCTGCTCTATTTACCCATATTTTACTCTTTCTATTGTTCTTTTTCCTTCCTGTTGTTCCAAGATTTCTTCTCTTATCATTTCCTTTCTGTTTCGAGAACTTCCTTCAGCCATTTTTTTAAAAGAGTAGGTAGCTGGCAACATATTCTATTAGTTTTTCTTTATCTAAGAATGTCTTGATTTCCTTTCATTGCAGAAGATATTGTTGTCAGATATAGAATCTAGGGTTGACAATTTCTTTTTGTCAGCACTGGAAAAATGTGCCAATTCCTTGTGGCCTCCACAATTTCTGATGAGGAAATTGGCTGTCATTTGAATTGTTTTTCCACTATATTAAGGTATCTTTTCTCTCTGCTTTCAAGAATTGTTCTTTTTCTTTAGTGTTCAGAAGTTAATTATGATGTGTCTTGGTGTAAATTTCTTTGGATCCATCCTGTTTGGCATTTGCTCAGCTTCTTGATTCTCATGTTTATGTCTTTTACCAGATTTGGGGAATTTTCAGCCATTATTTCTTCAAATACTTTTTCTGTCTCATACTCTTTCTCCTCTTTGCTGGGACTCTGATGACATGAATGCTAGCTCTTTTGTTAAAGTCCCACGTATCCCCAAGGCTTTACTAAATTTTTTTCAATCTATTTTCTATTGTTCAGATTGGGTAATATCTGCTATTCTGTCTTCAGATTCACTGACAGGCAAGTATCTCTTTCCTCTCTCCCCTCCATTCTGCTGTTGAGCCCATTTGCTGAGTTCATGTCAGTTACTGTACTTTTCATATCTAAAGTTTATATCCAGTTCCTTATTATATCTTCTGTCTTTGCTGAGACTATTTCTTTGCAAAGACTCTTTTTATCATTTGTTCTAAGTTTGTAATTGCTCATTATTTTTATTATAGCTGCTTTAAAGTCCTTGTCAAATAATTCCAACATCTGTGTTATCTTAATGTGGGGGTATGTTGATTGTCTTTTTTCACCCAGGTTGAAATTTTCTGGGTTCTTGGCATAACGAATGATTTTTTAAATTGCATCCTGCTATTATAGGTATTTGTTATGAGATTCTGGATCTTGTTTAAATCTTCTGTGTAAGCAGACTTCCTCTGACACTGTGCTAGTAGGAGAGGCAGGGAACTGCTTGCTACTTCCAGATGAAGTTCAGTTTCTCCTTTGGCCTTCATTGATACCCCAGGTAGGGAGGGGGGCCTTGGTACTGCTCCCCATGTGGCCTCCACTGATACCATGGCAGGGAGCCTTGTTACTCTTACCTGGTGATGAAAGTCCTGGCTCCCCTCCTTGGCCTTCTTTGACACTTCAGAGGTAGAGGGGGGTGCTTCATTACAGCCAGATGAGGGTGGAATTCTAGGCTCCTCACTCAGCTTTGCTGACCAGAGGTGAAGATGGGCCTTAGTTTTTTCTCTGGCATTTGTCTAGAGTAGTGCAATTGTTGTCTGTAAGTATTCTATCTTGCTAGGTTACCTGTTTGTCTAGAGAGAGAAGCCTTTCCTTTGAGCTTTTCTTGTCTGCACCCTTTGGCATCTCTAGGTTGCCAGCTTCTCCAGCACCCATTATGGGATATATGGGACAAAAAGAAAACCCAGAGAACTCACCATCATGTTGTTCTTCAGATCCTGAGGTCCCTAGCCAGTCTGTGATAAGGCCTAAAACTTCTGCTTGGGTTCTCTGCCTTTTGCCTGGCCTCTCTGCCTTTTTGAGTCTTTTTAAAACATTGTGTGTTTAATGTATAATGTATGAGGTTCTTTGCTGTGTGGGAGGAATAGAAAGAAATACATCTACTCCATCTTGTCTGGAGATGAAATTCTCCATTTAAATTTTAAATATATTTTAATTCTCTGCTAAAATTCATCATGTCTTCTACTTTCTTAATTTATTCATCACTGTAATTTAAAAACTTCTGATTGATAACTGAAAAATCTGTGCCTCCCATAGGACTGTTTCTATTTTTTCTTGATCTTTTGTCACTTTATCTTGTCTTTTAACAATAAGAGTAATTTTGATTAGGTGCTGCATATTCTATTATAGTTAATTTGTAATAATTGTTTGAGGCTCTGGATGCTGTTATCTTCCTCCAGAGAAAGTTTACTGCTGCTTCTTTCAGGCAATTTAGGTAGGGGCAGATCAGCCTAATCCAATATGGGAGGGAACTAATACCAAGTGGGATTCTGCTTTTGTTAAAATTGGTCCATTTCTGGTTAGCCCTTACTTCTAATGGATAGCCATTCAAGTTTCATAACCGAAAGCCTGTTTACCAGCAAACCTATCAGGGAAGGGTGCTAAACTTGTATTTTCCCCTCCCCAACAATACTGCCTAAAACTTCTGCTTGGGTTCTCTGCCTCTTGCCTGGCCTCTCTGCTGCTAAGGTGTCTTGACCTCTTAGTCACCACTTACGAACCAATAAATGCCCCAAGGTAAAAGTTTTACTATTATGTTCACCTCTCAACTCCTTTTGCTCTAGGATCTTGATCTCATAAGTTGTTCTTACCTTAGTAGTTTTCCAATCCTTCAAATGGTTTTTTTTTTTCTTAAATGCAGCTTTTCTAATTGTTCTTGATGAGAAGGTCTTTCAAGCCATAGATGGAAGTAGAACGAAATTTTCTTATTAATTCTAACTTGTGTGTAGATTTTGTGTTTTCTACATACATAATCATATTGTCTGCAAATAATGACAAATTTATTCCTTCCTTTTCAGTATTCATTCATATCTGTTATTACTTATATTTTCATACTCATGGCTGAGATCTATTCTGTCAATAGAGGAAGGTGCAGGTACTTCAGTGGGGTTTTTTGTTAGTATGTTTTGGCAAAGGGCAGGAGTTGTAAGGGCTCCAATTTTGCAGTTCTCATTTGACTAGCAGGACTCTAAATTTTCCTCTTTTGCATCTTTTTTCTTTCATCACCTAATTGTCAAAAGGGCTTCTCCTTTTTTCACTTTTTTCCTTTACTAGAGGCTATGTGTTTCAAAGACCATCCCTTTAAATCACACCTGTCCCCTTTAAATTGTGCTCACTTTGAAACCCTTTCTCTCTAGTTTGTGCTCTGATCTGCTTGGACACATTTTTTAGACCATTCAGACTTGGATGGACTTAGTCTTTCTGACAGTGGTTTCAGGCCAAGCTTAGAACATTATTCCCTTTTGCTGGTGTCCCTCTTCTGTCTTCCTGCAGTTTATCTTCATCTGCCTTCGTTCTATAGAGCACGGGGTGTGGGTGCCTCTGAGTACATGCTACAACTTGGTGATTTTTCTCATTTTATTCAGTTTGAAATTTTAAAACTCTCTGACTTCAAAATATGCTGAGTGTGATTTCCGTAGATTTACTTTTTCCTTCTTGTATTTTACATTATTTTGCAATAAAATATTGGGAGACAGGTAGCTAAGCTGCCACTAATGTTTTCAGCTACCTGGAAGTTCACATTCATTGTTTTTTGGTTTTTTTTTTTTGTTTGTTTTGTTTTTCAGAGACAGTGTCTCACTCTGTCACCCAGCCTGGAGTGCAGTGGCCCGATCACAGCTCACTACAACCTTGAACTCCTGAGCTCAAAAGATCCTCCTGCCTTAACCTCCTGAGTAGCTGGGACTACAGGCACGTGCCACCACACCCATAATCACCTTCATTCTTGAAAGACAGCTTCAGTATAGAATTCTATGTTGGAAGATATTTAATGTGCTCCCGAGCACTTTCAAAGTATAATTTCAATGTACTTTGGTGTCCATTGTTGGGTGAGTCTAATCTCTTAGTAACTGCTAATTCTGTAAAGTTAACTTATTTTCTCTCTGCTTTATGTATTTTTTTCTCTTTGTCTTTGGTGCTCTGCAGTTTCATTGATGTGTCTAAGTGTGCATGTTTACTTTTTCTTGCTTGGATTAAGTTTCTTTAATCTGTGCATTAATATCTTTTATCAGTTTGGGGAAATTCTCATTGTCTCTTAAAATAGTTTCCTATGTTCTCTTCTTTCTCTTCTTACCTCTAGAACTCTGATGATCAAACATGTAGTATTAGTATTATGTTAAATCCACATTTTTTACTCTCTCCTTCATATTTTCCTTTTGTCTTTGTGCTGCATAAGAATTTCTACAGATCTATCTTCTAGTTTACTGCTTCTCTATGCCCAATCTAGCACTACAACTATCCATTTAATTTTAGTTTCTGTACTTTAATTTACAGAAGTTCTATTATTATAGTTCCCTGTGATAGTCTCAGGTTTATCTTTATTTCTTTGAAAATGGTACGTATTATTTGTTTTAGTGTTTGATAATGTCAACATCTGAAACCTGCATAGAACCTTGTCTGCTGTTTTTGACTGGGGGGGAAAAATTGTGAGGTCTCCCCCAACTCTAAGATGGAGATACCTTACACTAGAGATTGGAGTGTAATTCAGTCACCTAGAAGCAGTACCACCACGGCTTAACACCTGGACTACCCAAGTTACCCATAGCTGACCAGGTTCTAGACATCCTGTTTTCTATGCCCAGTCCCTGTTTCACAAGTATTCCATTCAAGTCCTGCTAAATAGAAAAGTGTTTATATAATCTTTCCTCTTTTGCCCTCCCAAAACCCACATCCTCCAAATAAAAACCTCAGCAGCCAGCTCCTTATTATCTTTGCAAATTTTCTGTAAATCTAAAACTCTCTAAAATTATTTCTTAAGAATCTAGCAGTTCTCCAATTTGGTCATTACCATAACCTGCCCATTCCTCATCTATTCTATTCCCTATCTTTAGAATCAAATCTTTCAGTCACCTCACATCTTTCAGATGCTAGATCAAAAGCCTGTTTGGTTTTTAAAAACTCTCCTAGGAATCATATGATACACAATAAGTAACAATAATTATAAATATTGGCATAACTCCAACTATTTGAAATTAGCAATCTAGACTTTCCCCATGATCCTTTCACTTTGGCTGAACCTCAGTGACAATCACAGAATATAATGCATTTCATCATGACAATTTCTATTTCATCTGCACTCTATTTCTCCATGTTCCATCTTCAATTTCTCCACCTGCTGGTTTTCCACCCACAGGCTTGACTTTATCACTGCCTCTTCATACTACTGCTTCTGATTGAATCAATAAATTATCTTTGCTGAATTTGAGGCATCTGTCTCAGTATACGCCCACTTCCAATTACCATACCTTCAATCTAATCAAGTAAATCTCACTCTTTTGTCTTCAATTTTCTTCCATGCTGGCCTATGAACTTGAACATGTTTCTACTCCATATAGGACATCGTATCTCACTTTTGCTCACCTTATCTACATTTGCCTACACAGTAATAGGGAATAGGATCCCATTTGACCTCAGCCAAAACACCAAAAAAAAAAAAAAGCATGCTTTTAATATTCTGATTAATGTAGGTGGAAACTGTATTAAAGTTAAAACTGCACATTATCTACTGATTTCATAGCTTCTAAGTTGTGGATAATTAATGGCATATTTATCTGAGGTTTTCAATAAATAGCATAGAATCAGTGACATTCTAACTGCAAGTGAGAATAAGAAATGAAGACCTACATGATGGCACCTATTCATAATTGAGTACTGTATGAGTATTGACCATCATGTTTACTTTGCTGAAAACCAGCTTTTAGAATTCTGAAAAACTGAACACAGTTGGTAGGTAGATTACTGTTTATGAAACAAAGCAAAAGAGTTCTTGATTCAGGTATAAGAACAATCCTGAGAAAAATTCAGGAAAATATTTCAAACATTGAAAGAAAAAGAACCATTGTCACTGTTCAGACTTCCTGTAGCAATTAAGGCTGCTTTCACAGAAGAACCATAAATACGATCTAATTGGATTTAAAAACAAACATAAAGCATTTGCCACAATTAAAACTTTACTGCATGCTTTAAATAATCTATTAAACCACAAAATGGAAATTTTTTTAAGTACTCATGTCTAGCGATTTCTTATAAATTAAAAAGATCACCTGTAAACAGATCTTTGTTCATGTATAAAATAACTTTCTTTAAAAGTGATCAGAAAATGTTGCAAATGAAGGAAAATGATGCTGGTTACCATGGGCATTCAATTATTATGCATAGCTAACATTATTTCATTTAATTCCCACTGTAATCCTAAATCCAATCATGGATTGTTCCTTAACCACTAGAGAAACTGAGACTCAGAGAACATTAAGAAACTTGTACAAGGTCACACAGGAAGAGGAAGCAAGTGGCAGAACCAAGAATCAATCATAGATTGGTCCAACTCCAAAGTCCATGCTCAAACCTCTCTGGTTTACTTCTTCTACAGCAGAGACTTTCTTTGTAGAGGAACCAATCACTATTGAAGTATAGCTATTTTATTTCCTCTGGTCTAGACTATGAGTTCTTTGTCAGCAGACCCCATATTTCTTGTATAATTTTGCTTTCCCAATTCCTATTAGAGTAGCAGTAGCAACAAAGTTTTGCTATATAAAAATCAAAATGAATTCAAGCCAACAAATTCACCATGACTGTGTCTAAAAGTTCCAGGACACATTCTAAGTGGGCCTCACCTGGGAAAATAACTAAATTTTTAACAAGCAAGTTTTAAATGGGTACATAAACCTTTCAATGGTCAGTTTTATGGTGTCATTGTGAAGTGATTAAATATGTATCAGTCTGAGCTACAAACAGAAAAGAGAACTGTGGCTACTATACGATATGATTATTTAAGAAACAAAAGCTTTCTTTTGAGTCAACTCATAAAGACAGAAATGTTCTACAGGTATTCTGAACCTTGTACTATTTTCCCCCAGTATAGGTAGAAAAACTAAATACATAACTTTCAAATTGGAACTAATTATAACTTTTTCTGGCCTATTGCTTCTGAAAAAAGATTTGGAGACAAAACACAAAGACAAACATCATAAAATAACTTTTATACAGGATTAGTAGATCTGTTTACATATAAAAACAGAAAGAACCTCATTACAGTTAGATTTCACATAAATTACACAGATTGACTTTTTAAAACTACTATTCAACTTCATTTAAAGTCCCTTTTAAAAATTTCATTTTGAAGGCACAGTGCATGAAATAAACCAATGACTGAAGCACTTGAGATGAATGGGTGTTGCACACCTCATATAAATAGCTATAGATTGCTCTGGAGCTGAGGAGTATCACTCTGAAACAAATGGAGAGGTGAAAAGTTGATTTTAATCTGATCATTAAAAAATACCATTATGTCTACACCTCCAGAAAATCTGCAGCATGGCCAGCATAGAATGTAGTTAGTACACTCATGCCATTTATAAAAAACATAATCATATATTTACATAATTTATGTCCAATTGCCTCAAAATGGTAATCTACTTTCAAATTTCATAATATATTTTGTCAATCAAAATCAACCAAGATAATAGTCTGAAAGTCAAGTGGAACCACTAATGAATTATTGCTAAAAATAGGAGAAATTGGTATTAGGAGAGATTTCTTCATGAACTAGAACTCCAAGTTCAGTTGACATTAATCAAGGACCCTAATCACCCTCCAAAATTCTGCTTTAATTAAAACAAATTAGGAACTCAAAGAGTTCTCAAAAAGTTGCTAGGTAGAAAGTCAATGAACATCAATCATGGTGGAAGTAGTAGTAGCACTAAAGCAAAAATAAAGGGGAAATGCTGGGTTGCTACTGTTAAAACAATTCCACCCAAGAACCATAACATAGGGCACTGTTACAGCATTCATAGCCATGAAGCTTTTGATACAGCAGGGGCAAAACCTGGCACGAGTGCATTTTTGGCAATAACAAGATAAAACTATTTAATGCTGAGAATAAATGGAAATGGACAAGCAGGTCACGGATACTAAGTAATTGGTGTGAGCTCAGAAACACAATAAGCTCAGACATAAACACTAACCTTTTATTTATTTGTCAACTCATAATTAGTCTTAAGTTCAATAGTAATTAATTCAGCAAATCCCATTCAGGCAAAATTTATCAAAGATTAACCAATCAATCACACTGGGCCAAATATACAATATGTTTCCTTTCTGGAGCACGACAAAGTCCCAAAGCAAATCCCTTCCATGTGCGTTGCAAGCATTCCTCAGCTGGATAGGATCCCAATCACTACCGAAGTGTTCATAACATACATCAAGACCAAAGGGTCTTTCCTTCTGAAACTATAATACGTGGGCCCATCTTACTGAACTACATAATCGGTACAAGTACATTCACATAGGCAGACACTTCGAACATTACCTACTCAATCACTTTGCTTTTAGAGGGGAAGGTGGCTTACACACTGATCACCAGGACAAAAACCATGCCTTGTGAGTAAAAGAAAGGCACAACTCAGATTGGGGTGAATTTCTTAATACTGTGATACTTACTTGCCTCCATGACTCCAAGGAAATGGAAAGTCTCTAGGAGAAACACTGAAGAAATGTGTCCCCATCCCACATGGCTTCAATGCCATGAGCAGTTAATGTGGTGTAATACTAAATTAGATCCACAAATAGGAGACAGAGCAGGGCTGAGAACACAGTCTTAGTAGTCATGGATCATGTACATTCATCTTCATAGGGTAACACCAGTTGAGAGGACTTATTTTCCAGCAAAATGCATTATTTAGAAATTCATTAAAGATTTAAGATGTATAGCAGAATTTGGGGTTTTCTTTTTGTTTGTTTTGTTCAGGAAAAATTCTAAAAGAAGTATTTGTATGTTCATTCCTTTAAAAACTTTATACACATGGCTGGCATGTCCTCCAGCCACTGACATGTATAGTTAAAGACACGTTTAATCCAAGAGAGAAGTAAATGTAAAAGGTATTCTCTAGTGAAGACCAATGCTGATAAAGCAAAGGCTGTCACATCAACTTTGTTTCATTTATAGCTGCAGTATCCCAAGTAGGGCCAGATACTCATAGGCCCCTTATTGGTTTTCTAACTTTGTACTCTTAAAATTAAAGCTGAAAAAGAGCAATACATCATATCCTTAAAAAAAAAAATAAAAGATTAGAAGAAATTAGATCATATATATTTCATTCACTGCTAGTATCCCACAAGCTTTGCTCCACATACATGGTGGGATGAGAGTGAGGTGGCAGAATTTAGAGTTGCTATACCAGGATTAATACCAGAATGGCTTAACCTGGAATCACTCAGATTTATCACAGATACTAACAAATGTCATGACCTCACTATTCCTGCTAAACAAAATCTCTTTTTATAAAGCCACTTTGGATGCATTCCTCACAAAACCTGGTTGAATGACCTAGGTGGATGGAGGGTAAACCACTCTACACGAAGGCTTTGGAGTCAGATGCGCTACCATCGCACCACGGGAGGTCCTCACATGAAGGCTTTGGGATGACGGATACATTAATGGATATAGAATACAATTTGAAAAGATGAGAGCAAGTTTTTTGATCCCCTGATTTAGTACAAGTTCAGCAGCAACTTGGCCATTAAAACATTCAAAGGTATTAAACCATTAGATCATTGGTAAGACTCGTACTTACAAAAAGCCTCATTTCCATTGAATAGCATAAGACAGACACAATAAAACGTAAATCTTTCAGGTCTTTGCCTGATTGGCAGTGAAGATGACACGTTCACACCGCGGTGTTATAGCACATGGCAGTTCATAGTTTACATTTTTTTTAAATGGAGGGAGCCACATTTAAAAGCTTTCAATTGAATTTTAACAAAATTGGTTGATCAAAAGGAAACTGTCAAATGAAACATTAGGACAAAGAACCCAATCATTTTCAGAGGCCTATATGAACAAGACAGGCCAAGCTATTTTAATAATAGTATGCTACTATAGGGCGTAGGCTTGGGCTAGAGCATGAAGTATAGATATTTTGTGTTCAAAAGTAGGTTAAGAATGTGCGAGTAGGTCTCTTCCATACTTCCACATAGTTTCAGTAGAATTCAGATCTTGTAGATGGCTGGGTCATCTGAAAACCATGAGTGTACAACATAGAAAAAGGTTCAAATTTAGGAAATATTAAAGAGCTAGGCATTTCTGGAATAAGCTAGTCCTTCACAGATAAAAGCAGCAGCACCTGTGGGTTTTTACCAAGTTAGAAGACAGGCAACATGAGTTTTAGCTTTTGCTGGATCTCCCTCTCAGCTCCATTCAAGTGGACATTTGGATCTTTCACAACAAAGCCATTAAGTTCTCCCTTAAAATGGGGTATTTAGAAGTTTGCTAAACCTTACAAGAGAGGTAGTGAAATCCTGCTTAGAGTGCAGCCCATCAGTTCTGATCTAGCCTTGGAACAAGTAGAAAGCCAAATGCGGAAGCCCATTTATTCATTTCCTAATGTTATATGTGTTTAAAAATCAATTCAACCTCCATTAAACCTGAATAAGAGAAACTCCAGCTATTTCATAACTAGAGAAAAGTACTCCTAAGTAGGTTGAGAAAACCGAGTTTTTAAAGCTTTATGTCAGATTCTGACTGCTGTCCCTGCCTTAATGTTTCTGGATTCTTTTGGCCATTTAAAATAAAGGAAAAAAGCTAAAGCCACTAGTAAACACCTGATGTACAAAATACAACATCCACTAGTTGGCTTTATGCTGTTATTACATAAGCTCCAAATAGCTCATCTTAAATTAAAAAGAAAACAAAGTGGCTGTCCCATCTCTGCTGCATAAATAGACATCAGATTTCTTTTTAAAGGTTAAGAGTACTTTAAGGAAGGGAAGTTCAACACTGCCAGCAAAATTCACAGAGAATACAAATTTAGCAAGTTAACTTCCCAAAGCTCTTTGAAGAAGCAAGATAATTTTTCTTCTTAATGCAGTGTCTCCCAGTAGGAACTGTAATTTTGCTTGGTACTTATGCTGGGAGATGTGCAAAGTGTGTTTTTCAATGTTTGCTGGAATATAATGTTTCCTCTTCAGTGTCTGTTTCATCTTGGAACTCATGGCTTAGGAGGGACTTCTTGGAGCCAGTTGACATCATGCGAATTTCATCTTCATACTCATCATGATGCTGCCTGAGCCGATGAAAGCCATCCTTGTGTCTGTTGGACTTGATTGAGCAGATGCACCAAATAATGCAAGCTGTTAGGATCAATGCCGACATGGTGGCACCTGCCAAACAAAAACCATCATGTGGGTAATGTTGTACTTTAAGGACATGAATAAACAGCTACTTACAATAGCACTTTTAATAACATGCCCCTCATTTATTTTATTTTTATTTCATGCACTTAAGAAAAACCTTTTATTATTATAGAAACAGTATATGTATAGTACGCAAAGTTAGAAAATAACACTTAAGCAAAAATAACAAAAACCAAAACTATAAAACCTCACATCTTTACATTTTTTATTACCCAGAGATCATTTTTAATTATCTCAGTGTAATTTTTCCAGATCTTTATGCATATGTATGTACATCTATTTTTTCTTTCACCACAATGAAATTACACTGTGTCTATTGTTCTGCAACCTGCTTTTTATACCTTCTACTTTTCCTTTTCAGTAACTTTTTGTTTCATCCAAAACCCCTCATTTATTTTAAATTTGTACATAAGGGTATCAAAGAGTCTTAGTAACAAACAATAATAAAATAATAGAAATTAAGTTCACAACAGCTAAGAGAGACAGGTTTAAACCACAGCCAAATCCTAGCTTCTGTGTTTTTAACCACTAAGTTATTCACATTTTATTTGATTTGAGCGAAAAGTTCTTTAAAAACACCACAATAGGCTCTATCACTGGACCATGTTTCCAATATAATACTTTCAACTAAGGATCTCTCCTACACACACCTTGTATTAAAACTTGGTTATTTTGCCTCAAGTCCAAGTTGCACTTAGAAATGAACTAAGGCTCTTTGGGTCAAATAGATACAATACAGTAAAGTATTTATTTTACCACATATTTTTTTCTTCTTAACCTTTCAGTATTTCAAGCAATGCCACAAATTAACCATGGAGAAAACAAACATTTCCTCATTCCTGGATCTTGGGAAACAAGAACTAATATAAGTTAAAGTCCTAGGAATTTATAACCTTAATATTATATAAAGCAAATCATTCATTCGTTCATTCAACAACTTTTCATTAAGATCCACTATGAGCCAACCATGGTTCTAGGATCTGGGGATGCAGATAAACTCCTTGCTCTCTCAGAGTTTATGTTTTAGTGGGACAGACTGAATGTAGACAAATAAATGAACGCATATATAATATAATGTCAGCTAGTCATAAGTGCTATAATGGAAAAAAGCAGGGTAGAGAAAGTGACAGGGTACTATTTTAGTTAGGGAGATCAGGGAAGGCCTTTCTGTGGAGGTGACATTTGAGTACAGACCTGAAAAAGTGAAGGTCAAGCCACGAGAACATATGGGAGAACAGTGGTGCAAGAAAATCATGTTTAGGTAAGGAGACATTAGAAGAAAATTAATTAGCTTCAGGTGATCATGGAGGTGATCCACTCTCAAACCAAAATGTCAAGACTGGTTTTAACTTTAACTACTAAAAATTAAAATTTCTTTACCTGATACAGTGACGACAAGCTCCCTTGGCAAACCAAATATCCGATTATCTGTGTCAAAGACTATAACCACAGAACTAGCTGCATCATGATGCACAAAAACCTAGAAGGATAAAGTGCAAGAATTATGAAAAAGTTTACTTAAGGTGTACTGCATCCCTGCTACATTCTTAGGGCCAGCACAGCAAACCAAGGAGATGATTCACTGTCATCTAAAGCATACAATATGTTATCAGAATTTCCCTTTTGTTGCCAAAGGATAGAAAGATAACAAGATACCATATTCAAGAGGTGGTCATACTTTCTATTCCTTTATTCCCCCTTAAGCTTTCTAGCAAGAGTTTCAAAATAAAATAGAAGTGTTATTTTTTTTTTATTTTTTTTTTTTTTTGAGACAGAGTCTCACTTTGTTGCCCAGGCTAGAGTGAGTGCCATGGCGTCAGCCTAGCTCACAGCAACCTCAAACTCCTGAGCTCAAGGGATCCTCCTGTCTCAGCCTCCCGAGTAGCTGGGACTACAGGCATGCACCACCATGCCCGGCTAATTTTTTCTACATATATTTTTAGCTGTCCATATAATTTCTTTCTATTTTTAGTAGAGATGGGGTCTCGCTCTTGCTCAGGCTGGTCTCGAACTCCTGAGCTCAAACGATCCGCCCACCTCGGCCTCCCAGAGTGCTAGGATTACAGGCGTGAGCCACCGCGCCCGGCCTAGAAGTATTATTAAGAATAAAAATTTACATGATACTACTCAATTTGAGTTTCTTACCTGTGAATGCTGTTGCTGGTACCCATCAGCGATGGCGTTGATGTTATGGACACCTGGGGCTAACAGTACATGGAAATAACCTCCCTCTTTTGTGTGTACCTTTATTCCTTCATTAAGTACAATGACTGCTTTAGAGATTGGTTTTCCAGTCTTATCTTTAACAAATCCATGGACTCCCTTGTGAACCTTGTGAAAAAATGTTTAAAATATAAATGTATGTTTTCTTATGAAAGGGATTCTGGAGGCATTAGTTTGAAGCATGGCCAAAATCAACAAAACAAACCAAAAAAACCACACAACCTGTAAGGCTTGCTTATGGCTCCCTCACCACTGACTCTGACCTTGTTTGCTACTCATTCAATGCTTCCAAGTCATAGAGATGGAGGTAAAAAAGAACTCTGATATTGTCAAAGCCTAAAGCATTAGAACCCAACCTTCTAAGACTTTGAATGATTTCCTTCCTACCATAGTACACTGACCCCAGTAACTGTGTGTGATATTCAAATCAAAGAACCTGCAACATCTTACAAGATCAAATTACCTGAATTACAGCAGATTCCAGATAGGTAAATGAATGGTATCTATTTAGGAAATATAAAATGGACAAAACTCTCCTTTCTATATAAATTTTAAATAAATAATATAAATTTGTGGTAAAAGATTAAGACGATGTTTTGATAAAACTTTCCATTGAACATATTCCTGGGAGTTTGCTTCTAGTTAAAAGGGAAGGACTCACCTCTACCAACATGCTAAGAAGAGATCGTTTATTTTCTGCCCACAAGGAAGGGAGTTGTGCTGCACTAGGAAAGTAGCAACAGCTTGTGTACACTGTGATTTCCGGACAATGGCCATAGGTGACACTATAATCCTGGAATATAAAGTTCAAAATCAAATGTGGGAAAATTAATAAATAAAAGTAAGAATGAGGCTTCGTGATACAACATGTAAGTGAAATAAAAAGAAAACCTTGGCAATGTAAACAAAGAATCTGTAAGGCACTTTATGGCAAATATAAACAAACCACTCTGTATTATAATCAGTCACAAACGTGACAGATCCTAAGAGAGCCTTTGAGGACAGGGACTATGTCTAATACATTTGTATATCTCCAGTGCTTCCCAGAGTGCCTGGTAGGTAGAGGAGGTTTATTATGGTTTGTTGAATAAATGAAGGAATGAATAAGTACATGGAGAGGGCTAGCTTCCCTCTAAACCCAGAAACTTCACTGTCGTTCTCGGAGCTCTGGAAAGAAGAATAAGCATTTGTCCTCTGATGCCCTCAACCTGTAGCCTGCTGGTGACAGTAGTCACTGCCTGCAACATAGCATTTATCCAGACATAGGAACTGCCTGTGTAGACAGGTTCAAAAACCTAACTTACCATCTTTCCCCAAAACCTGTTCTTTTTCCTAATTCATTTAATGGCATGAACTCATTTTCTCACACAGCCATGAAATCTCTTGTCTTTTACTTCTTTATTTCATTATTATCAAATCCATAATTTGCCAAATCTTATCAATTCCACCTCTACACTGTCTCTAAAACATCATCCTTTGACTCCACTCCCACTGCCACTACCTTAATCCAGGCCCTCATTACTTCTTGTCTTGACTATTCCAAACCAGTCTCCCTGCAACAGTCTATCCTTCCTCCAAACTATCTTAACTGTCAAGAGATTAATTTTCCCAAAGCATAGCTCAGAATCATGTCCCTGTATCATCCCTGCTCAAAACCTCAGTGGCTTCTCATTCTTTACTAAAACAAAGCATTCAAAGCTCCAAACTCTCTTTCCATTCTATCTTCTGCTGTTCTCCATTACACCCCATATTTTAACTAAACTAGACTGTTCCATACTGCTTCCTCTCTGCATCCCAAATGCTATCTCCTCTATAAAGAGAAGACTGTTATTTCCTGACTAGATATAATCTTTTCTATCTTTAATTTCTCATGGCATGTTGAAAGTTGCTTTCTTCTAGATCAAATCGATTAATTCTGTAACATAGTTATTTGTATAACAGGCCAGGGAATAAATATTATTTATCACTAATACAGCAAAGTGCCACCCAGTAGTGGGAAGTTCTTAGTAAATAAAGGAGGTAAGGCAGTCAGGGATGGGAAGGAAGTCAATTTTCTGGTTGTACACGTGAATGAAATGACCAACTAACCATGCATCTGCAAATAACTCCTGCCTAATTTGTTAAGTGGATGGACAACCAATTAATTTGCTGTTAAAAAGAAATTACAGAAGACATAAGTAAATGGAAAGACATACTATATTCACAGATAGAAAGACAACATTGTAGAGTTGTCACTACCACCCAAAGTGATCTACAGATTCAACATAACCCATAAACAAAATCCGAATGCCTTTTCTGCTGAAAGAGAAAAGCCAATGTTCAAATTCAAATGGAATTATGAGGATCCCTGAATGGCCAAAACAATCTTTAAAAACAACAAAGTTAAGGGACTCACACTTCCCGATTTTAAAACTTACTACAACAAAGCTACAATAGTCAAAATAGAAATATTGGTATAAAAATAGACATGTAGACCAATGGAATAGAATTGAGAATCCAGAAATAAATCCATACCTCTATGGTCAAATGATTTTTTTTTTTTTTTTTTTTTGAGACAGAGTCTCACTCTGTTGCCCAGGCTAGAGTGAGTGCTGTGGCATCAGCCTAGCTCACAGCAACCTCAAACTCCTGGGCTCAAGCAATCCTCCTGCCTCAGCCTCTCGAGTAGCTGGGATTACAGGCATGCGCCACCATGCCCGGCTAATTTTTTCTATATATTTTTAGTTGTCCATCTAATTTCTTTCTATTTTTTTAGTAGAGACGGGGTCTCACTCTTGCTCAGGCTGGTCTCAAACTCCTGAGCTCAAACAATCCACCCGCCTCGGCCTCCCAGAGTGCTAGGATTACAGGCATGAGCCACCGCGCCTGGCCAGTCAATTGATTTTTGGCATGGATGCCAAAACCATTCAATGAGGAAAGAATATTCTTTTCAATAAGTGGTACTGGGACAACTGAATTTCTACATGTAAACAAATGAAGTTGAACCTCACACCAAAAAATGAACTCAAACTGTATCAATGACCTAAATACAAGAGGTAAATCCAGAAAATCCTTAAAAGAAAACTTCATAACCTTGGATTTGTTAAGGGATTCTTAGATAAGACAACAACAGAATAAACAAGAAAAACAAAATAGATAAGGTGAACTTCATGAAAATTAAAAACTTTTATGCATCAAAGGACACGATCAAGAAATTAGAAAGACAACATACAGAATAGGAGAAAATCCTATCATATATCTGATAAGGATTTGATACCCTGAATATATAACATTCAGGATATGTTCTTTATGTTAATACATAAAGAACTCCTACAGCTCAATAACAAAAGGATAAACAACCCAATTTAAAAATGGGCAAAGGACTTGAACAGATGTTTTTCCAAAGAAGATATACAAATGGCCAAAAAGCACCTGAAAAGATACTCAACACAATTAGCTATCAGGGACATACAAACCAAAACCACAATGAGATACCACTTCACATCTACTAGGATGGCTATAATAATTAAAAAAAAAAGTACTGGTGAGGATATAGAAAAACTGGAACCCTTAAACATCGCTGATAAGGAAAACGGTATAGCTGCTGTGGAAAACAGTTTGGTGGTTCCTCAAAAAGTTAAACATAGAATTACAATATAACCCAGCAATTCCACTCCTAGGTATATATCCAAAAGAATTGAAAACAGGGGCCTAAACAGATACTTGCATGCCAATGCATTATCCGCAATAGCCAAAAGGTAGAAATAATGCAAGTGTCCATAAACACACAAATTGATAAACAAAATGTGGTTTATCCATACAATAGAATATTATTCAGCCATAAAAATGAAGTATTGATACATACTACAAAATGGATGAACCCTAAAAACATATGCTAAGTGAAAGCAGACAGACACAAAAGGGTAAATATTGTATAATTCCACTTATATGAAATATCTAGAATAAGCAAATTCATAGAGACAGAATGTAGAATAGAGGTTCCAGAGGCTGTGGGAGGAAGAGAATAGCAAGTTATTGATTAGTGGGTACAGAGTTTCTTATTGGGGCAATGAAAGAGTTCTGGAAATAGATATGGTGATGGTGGCACAACATTGTAAATTTGATTAATGTCACTGAATGGTACAATCAAAAATGGTTAAAATGGCAAAAAACAAAAACCAAACAAACAAAAAACCTATCAGGTTAATTTTAGGGCTAAACATGTCAAGAAAGCCATGAAGCAGATGTCATTCACTTTGAAGTATCAGAAAGTTGCCTATTCTTTCACTCGATGGCCAGTATTTATAATTCCATTCTAACCATGTTCTATGAAGCGTACCTTCATGCTGCCCAGGTGACTGTGCCATTCTGCTCCACGCATTACTCCTCCCGGAATATTCTCATCTATAAAAGCATTGAGAGATGTAGAATCAACAAGACTGTAAGGCGAGACCCCCTCCCCCACAAAAGCAACAAAAACAACATTAACAAAAGGTAAATACTTACCTGATTTATTGGGGCAACTGGGCTGACCCATGTGCATCGATGGATGATTATTTGCATAAAGAGATGCCAAATGCTTCAGAGTCTCTTTATTTTCCACTACAAAAAGAAAAATTCAGAAGCCAGTGAAGAAATCGAAAAGATTTTTCTCCAAGTTCACCTTCGTGAATACAAGTCATCGTCTCCAAGTAAATTTTACACTCTACTGAAGTTTATTGAGAATTATAATTAACTAAATGGTTTTGCTTAGTCCAAGATAATCAGACTAAGACAACAAACATTTTTCTTGTATTAACAGGTACTGATGGTGAGTACACAACAGGCTACCACACTAAAATACAAACTTGTATTTTGGGGTAACTGTGGCCTAATAACAATATTCTTTGTAAGCTACATTGAAAACAATCCAAACTATCTCCATATTCTGTGACCCCCACAGAGATTCAACAAGCAACTGTTTAACTCACCATGAGGTGTAACCAGTTAGCCAAAGTTTAAAGCAGGGGAGGGTAACTCTGTCCTGTTAATATTTGGTTACATATGAGTTTGTTGAGGCAGGTATATTATGTCATATTCACTTGTATTCCCAATATTTATGGACATAATAATTGCTCAATAAATGCCTGTGGACTCCATTGAACAGTACGTAACAGATGTAATAAGATGGGTAGACTCAATAAAGCTAGGCTATCATTAGATCTGATCTCTCTTCCCCAAGTAACTGTTTGAACTATTGATGTATGTACAATCTTCTTACGTTGGTTATTTGCTCATGGAATGTGCTCAAATGGTCACCATTTAAAAAATTTAGGAGGGACATTACTTAATTGGAATTTTCTACCTAAGGTTAAATAGTATATATATGAAATGACATTCTACATACCTGTCTGTACAGGCTTGTCATATGGGTATGTGACTAGCACAGAACCACCATCTAAAGCAACAGAAAGACTGAAGTCCTGTTTTTGAATCAAATTTTCAATGATGGCTTTAGTCTCGGGCTGGGAGGCATTATCTAAAAAAGAAAAAAGTCAAATATAAAATACCAAGTTTTAAATCTTAGTGTGAGTATCCATGAAAATAATAACTACTTGAACACAAAATGCTAACTTAAAAATTTGTAGATAAATACTGTATTTCTCCATAAGGCACTATCTCAAGCAAGAAAGATACATTATAGAAGGTAGGTTATTCTGAGTTTTACATACTTCAGGATACTAATGATTCTAAGCAAGTTAAAGAAAATGCTTATTGGGGAAAAAAAAGGAGAGACATATCCTGCTATAAAAAATAACTTAGAAATATATTAACATAAACTATCTTTGAAAGAAAATAAGATTTTCAGAAAGCAAGGTGTTAGGCCGGGCGCGGTGGCTCACGCCTGTAATCCTAGCACTCTGGGAGGCCGAGGCGGGTGGATCGCTCGAGGTCAGGAGTTCAAGACCAGCCTGAGCAAGAGCAAGACCCCGTCTCTACTAAAAATAGAAAGACATTATATGAACAACTAAAAATCTATATAGAAAAAATTAGCCGGGCATAGTGGCGCATGCCTGTAGTCCCAGCTACTCGGGAGGCTGAGGCAGTACGATCGCTTAAGCCGAGGAGTCTGAGGTTGCTGTGAGCTAAGCTGACGCCACGGCACTCACCCTAGCCTGGGCAACAAAGTGAGACTCTGTCTCAGCAAAAAAAAAAAAAACAAAAAAAACAAAACCAAAAAAAAAAAAAAAAAAAAAGAAAGCAAGGTGTTTTTCGCAGCATTGTTTATAAAAGTGAAAAATTAGAAACAAGCTAAATGTCCATCAGTAGAAAATGGCTAAATAAACTAGAGTATTGCCATAGATTAATGGCATACTAAGAAGCCATTAACAAGAATGCTAGAGGTCTCCAAGTACTGAGATGGAAAGATTTCAACAACATATTCGATGAAAAAAGTTACAGAATGATACAATAGTTGATGATCCCATATAAGTAAAGAAGAAACAGGCCCCTCTGTGGGGAGCGGTCTAGGCCTCCTAGTGTATCCGCCCAGGACATGCATAGTCAGGCCCTCCACCTATCCCTGTGGGACACGCTTGTGGGACACACCTATCCGGGGCTATAAAAGCAGCTTGCATTTCCTGTTCGAGGTCTCTCGCCATGTAACTGTCGTAGGTGCCTCATTAAACTACTGCTGGAAGAACTCCAACTGGTCGTGTCGTACTTGCTGGCAACTGCGGCGCGACAAGTGGTGCCGAAACCCGGGAACTCTCGCACCAGGCGGAGACAACCTCATTAGAGGTGAGTTCAGAACCGCAGTAGTAGAGGTAGAGTTGGACCCCCACCTTTGATCGTGCTTCACTATGGGAAATTCCCCGAGCGCCCAGCTGCTCCGTGCTCTACAGGAGCTTTTGGCTGCACGAGAGTTGAAAATCCCCAAGCGTGTCTTACGGCATTTTATGCAGGAAGTAGATCGTGTGGCACCATGGTTTCTCCACTCGGGCTCTTTCACCGTTCCGAGCTGGGATAAATTAGAGAAGGACCTTCGCTGTGCCCATGCTACTGGGCTCCTTCGAGAGTGCGTCCTTCCTATTTGGGCATTGGTGCGCACCTGCCTAGAGGACTCTCCTTGTAGTATTCAAGTGCAGCAGGGGCAGCAGGCTCTGAGTGACTATCAAGATAGTATGTCAGAAAGGGATAAGGGTGGTCCGGACCGGCCGGGGCGTTCGAGAACCCGGTCGGAAGAAAAGCGGGGAGCCGCCCGCAAGGGAGGGCGCTCAGGAAGGCGACGGGGACGCCCGTTGCCCGGCCCGTTATCTAGGGAGGACGTGGCTTGTAAAATGGCCGCCCTCCATCTGTCTTCTTCTTCTTCTTCCTCTTCTTTGTCCCGCTCTTCTTCCTCGTCTCACGAGAGGGAGGCGGAGCTTTCTCCGGCCGATAAGGCGGACTTGGAGGAGGCGGTGGCGGCGTATGAGGCGGAGCGTTATCGCCCGCCTCCGTATGCCTCCGCCCCTCCCCCACCAGTTGATGGCGGGGGAGGTACGCACGACAGGCCCTTCGGCTGGTCGAGGAGGCGATACAGCACGCCCAGTTGGTTCGGATCCAGCCTGATCAGCCTTTTTCTCTTTGCCTTTTGCCCTCTTTGGAGACACCTACTGCAGTTCTTTGGCAGGAGGGCCCTCTGCTCTGGATTCACGCGCATACCTCTCCGCGACGGGCCATTGAGCACTGTCCTACCGCGGTTGCTGATCTCGCGTTGTCTGCGCTTAAACTCTCCTTAACTCAGTTTGGGGCCCATCCTTCTGTTCTCCATTGCCCCTATACTAGAGCTCAAGTACAGATTCTCTGTGCCTCGGTAGACAGTTGGGCAGTCCTTCGATGCTCTTTTTCTGGTGTTATAGACAATCATTTCCCCAAGCACCCTCTTCTTCAGTTTGCTCTGCGACATCAGATTATCTTCCCCCGTGTCACGTCTTCTGACCCTCTTCCCAATGGTACTACAGTTTATACTGATGGGTCCTCTAATAGTACGGGTAGTTATGTTGTCAATGGCCAGGCCTTCACCGCTTCTTTTCCTTACTCTTCCCCTCAGCATGTGGAATGTGCCATCGTTGAGTTGGTCCTCCGTACTTTCCCAGGACCACTCAACATTGTCTCTGATTCTGTCTATGTCGTTCAGGCTGTTCGGTTGTTAGAAGTGTCTCATGCCTTGAACCCACGGAGCACAGTATTCTCTTTATTCTGTGCTGTCCGGTCAGCCATCCACTCGCGCAGTGCGAGGTTCTTTATCACTCATATTCGGGCCCACTCGCTCTTGCCTGGACCTATGGCTGCCGGCAATGCCCTGGCGGATCGGGCCACGAAATTATGTTGGCTTGCTTCTCCTTTGGAAAGTGCCCGCAACTTCCATTTGTTGTACCATGTCCCAGCTTGTACTTTACGCCTTAAATTTGGTCTCCCCCGCGCCTCTGCGCGGGAAGTGGTCCTCCAGTGTGCGGACTGTGCACCTTTCCGCTCACAACCTTCCGTGGGCGTCAACCCGCGGGGCCTTCGGCCTCTCCAGGTGTGGCAGATGGACGTCACTCACATTCCCATGTTTGGTAAGTTGTCTTATGTTCATGTGTCCGTAGACACCTGTTCTGGGATTATCCACGCCACTCCTTTAGCTGGAGAGCGCGCCTGTCATGTCGTCACGCACTGTCTAGAAGCATGGGCTGCCTGGGGCAAGCCTGAGGTCCTTAAGACTGATAACGGCCCGGCCTATACTTCCCGGGCCTTTCAACAATTTTGCCGCCGTCTCGGCGTTACCCATCGCACTGGCTTGCCCTATAACCCCCAGGCCCAGGGCATTGTAGAACGCGCCCATGGCACAATCAAAGTCTACTTACAAAAACAAAAGGGGGAGGCTGGGGATTTGGGCGGTGGCAGGTCTCCCAAATCTGCCCTATCTCTTACTCTATATACTTTAAATTTTTTGCTGCTGGATGACCGTGGTCGCTCGGCGGCAGATCGCCATGTGGATCCTGGCCCCCCCCTTTCCGAGCGGGTGATGTGGAAAGATGTGCTTTGTAATCAATGGAAAGGACCGGATCTGATTCTCAGCAGATCCAGGGGAGCTGTTTGTGTTTTTCCACAGGACGCCCCGGACCCTATCTGGGTTCCGACACGCCTCACGCGACGCCTCAGTCATCCTGCTGCTTCCTCGCCGGCTCCTGACGACGATGCTGTTGTGGCGGATTCTGCTTTCCCTGACCATGACCCTCCTCGCCCTGGGAGAGGCCTCAGAACACGTCGTTGGGCCATCCTGCCTGTATTCCCGAGACCCCTGCCGGTGTTTCATGATTCGCAGATATTCCCCCGGTTCTTTATTACCAATGCTTCCCTAGGACTTCCCTACCTCCCGTGGTCCAACGAGTCTGGAGCGGTTCCCGGCAATGAATCCTATATCCTTGCTGGGTCCTTGTGCTTTACTACCATTATCCCGACTAACGGCAACCTGTCCTGTATACTTCTTGCCAACCAGACGGGTGCTTGGGTGGACCGGCCGCGTCCCCGCAACGGGACCTTTGCTAATGGGACTTTTGTGACAGGGATGTGGCCTGCGTTACACAAAACTGTGAACATTTGAGACCGCTGCGTCAGGCGCTCAGTTTTCCAACGTGACCTTCGGTCCCACGCCTGTTTGTCTCTGGCCTCCATTCATCTGGATTGTGGCCCGCCTGGAAAACCATACGGCCACCCTTAACTGCTCAACCGTAAACTGCACGTATACACGTTGCTGGAATGCCTCAGAACACAGGATGGCCGTGGTTGCACGCATGCCCCGGTACGTCCCCTGGCCGGTTGACGCACCGGATTCGTTGGTTCTCTTTCGACATCGTAGGGACTTTGGCGTGACAGCTCTTGTCTTTGCTATTGCAGCGGCCTCCGCTGCGGCCCTTACCGCCGCTTCAATCGCGGCGGCGGGCGCCGTACAAACGGCACAGGTCCTAAATAACCTGTCAGCAACGGTAGCAACTGCCTTGGACACACAAAGCTCTATCAACTCACACCTGGCGGGAGGGATTATGCTCCTAAATCAACGTGTGGACTTGGTTCAAGAACAGGTGGACAGTTTGGTACAGCTCACCCAGCTTGGTTGCGAGCGACGACTGCCGGGATTGTGTATTACTTCGATCCCATATTCTAACCTTTCCCAGGCGGCCAATCTCTCTAAAGAGCTTTCTCGGCTGTTACAGGGCTCTTGGTCTGCCAATTTCTCCAAGCTAGCCACTCAGTTACAACTAGAAATCACCCATATTAATTCTACCCGGTTAGATCCTATGCTTACTGATGGCCTCCTCCCCACCTTTTTGTCGCTTCTACACGGGGTTCGGGAATGGGCAGGTCTTGGATCCCTGGGCCTGCTGGGATGTCTTGCTTTTTGGCCTCGTGTTCTGGATGCTCATGCGTGTCCGTTGGCAGCAACAAAGGGATCGAGTGGTCATGGCTCAAGCCTTTGCTGCCCTTCATGAGGGCTCTCCTCCTGGAGTGTGGATAAGCATGTTACATACGGACGGCAACTACCGCTTTTCCCCTTGACAGCATGGCGTGGCCCTTGCACCCCGAGGGCTTGTCCCCATTGCACCGGGAAGGGCGCGCGACCCCTGTTTTGTGGTCAGCCCTTGCACCTTCATGAGCTCTCGCTCATTGCACTGAAGAGTGGTGACCATACGCCCCTTGGTGAACTGTGACCCTAGATCCGGACTGGGGCTTCCGTTCACTATGAGGCAAAAACAAACGGGGGAGCTGTGGGGAGCGGTCTAGGCCTCCTAGTGTATCCGCCCAGGACATGCATAGTCAGGCCCTCCACCTATCCCTGTGGGACACGCTTGTGGGACACACCTATCCGGGGCTATAAAAGCAGCTTGCATTTCCTGTTCGAGGTCTCTCGCCATGTAACTGTTGTAGGTGCCTCATTAAACTACTGCTGGAAGAACTCCAACTGGTCGTGTCGTACTTGCTGGCAACTGCGGCGCGACACCCCTCCAAATCAACATATAGTGTGTTTGTGTGTGTGAATGTGTGTGTGTGTGTGTGTGTGTGTGTACATATACATGAGAGCGTTGAGAAAGAGAGAATACATATCTCTATACAACTAGTGATGGAATCCCAATATTATTGATTGAATTTCTATGAAAAAAACTTTAAGTACTTTTGCAAATGAAAAAGGAGAAAAATTCACAAAGTTTTCTGGATGTCTGTATTCATCTATACCTTGCATTCATAACCTAGACAAGAAAGTACCCCATTACTCATTGACACAATAGGAGGAACCAATCTCCTAGTAAAAAGAATGAAAATTATCTCCAAAGTACTTAATGGCTTAAAAACTAGTCTTACTTGTGAAGTCCGTATCCAGGTCTTTGCCATGAGCATTTGTTCGTCCTATCTTTGAAGTACAATCTTTCTCTTGTGCTCTCTCTCGCCCATCCGGATTTAGAGAAGGGACAATCACAATCCTAGTCCTGTCAACCAACTAAAACAGAAACAGAAATCAACGAGTTTATTAGCTCTATGTAGAATCAACAGGTACCCTCCCATGCATGTCTCAAACAGAAAATCTTTATTATTTATTTTAAACACAGTTAATTTAAAAGGCAGAACACTAAAAGAAATACATAAATAAATAAAATTTTCTCATGCTTCAAATAAATTAAAAAGAAGCAAAAAACTACTGTACAACTAATGTTCCCAGAAACTTCCTGGTGACTTAGAACAGGGGTCAGAAACCACTATCTGCAGGCCAAACCCAGTCTGCTGCCTGCTGTATACAGTTCTATTGGCACACAGCCATGTCTGTTCATTTATATGTGACTGCTTTTGTGCTACAATGCTAGAACTGGATAGTTATAACACAGAGTGCTGCACAAAGCCTAAAATACATACTACCTGGCCTTTTATAGAAAAAGTTTGCCAACCACTGGCTTAGATCAATGATAATAGTGAGACTGCATTTTCTAGATTAAAAATTAGAATGTATAATCTGACAAATATCAATGTATGTTTGGAAACAATCAGACAGAAGAGTTGAAATCAATGTCAAAAAAAAAAGGAGGTAGGATATTTGTCTTAGTCATAATAATTTCTCCTTCAGGTGATCCATAGCTACTCAATTTTTGATATACTTCATCTTATATATTTCTAATAGTAAATCAGAATAAGTGATCCCTGGCTTATTTATTCTGGCAAAATAGTCTACAGATTGAAAATATTTCAGACCCTTTAATTCATTGGTTCTAAATCTCTCCCTGAGGGTGGTTTTTTCCTAAGGTATACCTTGAGCTCCATCACAGGCCTACTGAATCAGAATCTCTGGTGATGGGGAATCTCTGGACATGTGTGTATTTTTTTAAGCTCTCTGCAGGTAATTCTAGCCCAGGGGTGGGGACTCTGCAGCCTTAAGGCCACATGTGGCCTTCTAAATCCTTAAGTGCGCCCTTTAGACTCAGTCTAAATTTTACAGAACAAATTCTTTTATTTTTATTAATACATTTTGTTTGTCTTTTATATTTTTATTTTTAAAATGAACGTATTTAAAATATCAAAGAATAAAATAAGTTTCAACAAAGTAATACTCCCAGATTGACTGGCACAATTAGAACATTAGCAAGCCATAGGGGTTAAATTGACAGCTGCTATGCTCAGGATTTAGTTCTAACTTCTCCCCACCCAGCTGGCACCACTACCACATGAGGCTGGTTGTGGAGAGTTTATGGGGGTTGAGTACATCAGTCTATTATCAGCTTTTGACAACACTGCACTGTGTTTCTGTCCGAAGTGGAATCTGTGAATAGTTGCACAGCTTGACAGTACTTTTTAATTATGTCTGCTTAACAACCCATTATGTCAAAAAAGAAAACTAAGAGAATGCTGAAGGAAGAAAACAGATTTTTTAATGAGGATTGGGAATTGCAATATTATCTTGTTTCTGCTAAAGATAAGATGATTTGCTTGCTTTGTGATACTGCAATATCAACATTAAAGAAATTCAATGCTCATAAGCATTATAACACTCATAAGAACCACAAATATTTTAAACTAGAGGGACAGGTGTAAGGTTGTACTGCAGAAATTAAAAGATAAAAAGCAAAAGCAAAGACAATTCTTTCAAGCAGCAATAAGACCTGGAAATAACGCCACTGAAGCAACTTATAAAGTAGCTTATATACTTGGGAGAAAAGGGAAGCCATTCGGTGATGTAGAAAGTATGAAAGTATGCATTTGTTGAAGTTAAAGGATGCTTAGACCCTAATAACGTTTCAAAGTACAAACAACTGTCTCTTTCAAGGAGAACCATAACTGATTCACAACATGAATTAGCCTTCAACTTAGAAGAACTTCATGCAATACTTCAAAAGGAAAATATATATTATTCAATCACTTTGGATGAATCAACTGATACTACAGACTCAGTGCAGGTTTTATACTTCATTCCAGTCATAAGAGAAGATTTTCTTTGCTACAAAGAGTTACTCGATTTGGGCACTCTTATAAACACAGCATGGGGAACAGACATCTTCAAGAACTTTCAAGGTAAATGTGAATTTGGGCTGAATTTGGTAAATTTAGTGAGTGTATGTACAGATGGTGTACCTTCTATGACAGGAAAATATGAAGGGTTTATTGCACAGATAAAAAAGTATTAACAGATCCAGATGCTCTGATTTCTTTTCATTGTATTTTGCATCAGAAAAATCTCTGTGCTAAAGCTACTATGTTAAGTGACACTTTGCAACTAGTATTAAGTATTGTTAACCATATTCATGCAAATGTAACACAGCATGGTCAGTTTCATAACATGCTAAAGTTGAATGATGAGGTATTCAGTGTGGATTTGCTGTATCATTCTAAAGTGTGTTGCCTATCACAGGGCCAGGTGTTAGCCAAAATTTCATTTCTGCGAGAACAGATAGTTAAATTTAATGAAGAACAGAATCAGGAATGTGAATGATTGAAAGATTTCTACAGGAATGTAGCATTTCTGTGTGATATCATGTCAAATCAAAATGACTTGAATATTTCTTTGCAAGGTAAAATTAAGTCTGTATATAATATGTGGTAAAAGATCCAAGCATTTCAAAAAAAGCTATCTTTTTTCAAAACATTTGTTCTTCAAAAGGAAGTTTCAGATGAACATTTTCCCTAGTTAGCAAAGGTCACTGATGAGCAGGATGATATGTGCAAATCATTAGAATATGCAGCTACTATAGACCTATTAATTGGAGAATACAATAAAAGGTTCACTGACTTTGAGAATCATGACATCACACTCAAATTAGCATTTCAACCTCACGTACAAGTTGATATCACCAAGACACCTAAAGAACTACAGATGGAATTGAGCTCTCAGTAGATAACATTTTAAAGTCATTGATCCTAAGAAAGATCCAACTGAAATATGGAAAAATACAGAATGCCCATGCCTTTGGCAACATGCCTTGCTTTTCAACCACTTATTGCTGTGAATCTACATTCTCCTACCTAACCCAAATCAAGATGCCCTTAAGATCACAAATGACTGACTCTTATCAAGGATCAACTGAAACTGCAGACCTCTGTGCTGCAACTAAATATTCAAATACTTTCCAACAAAAAGTAGACACAACAAAGTCATTAAAAGGTTAACTTTAAAATTAACAATTAGTTTTCATTTTTTTGAAATTATTAAGTACATAGTAGTTAGATTTTTACAAAATAATGTACATTTTAAGCATATCTAATTTAAGTTTTTTAAATGTGGCCTTATTGATTACAGCTAAATTAATGCAGCCTTCCAACATGGAAAGGTTCCCACCCCTGTTCTAGCCCTTAGCTCAAAACAAATGGCAATCTAAAGTGATCTAGTCTTGTGAGTGAACTGTTTAAGCCCAATTAGACTCATGAAGCAAATTCTCATCAACTAGGAGTTTTGAAATTCCTGCTAGGCATTTTACCTAGGATATACAGTCTTTTATAAAAATAAGACCAGTAGGTTGCAAATCTGGACAAATATTAGATAACCTAAGGCACTTTTAAAGAAATATTGATGCCTCTACTCAGGCATTGGTTTTTTTTTTTAAAAAAAAGCTTTCCAGGTATTTCTAATATGTAGTCAGGATTAAAAAATATTGTCCTAGATACTCTCCCAATTTTAAAAAGACAAAAAAATGTCTTTGACATACTACTTGCAACTCACATGAAGAAGTCAACAGAATTTGCTTTGCTGAAGATGGTAAAATAATTTTTGATCAGGTCTAATCTAAGTTCATCTTACTAAATCACATAGGTCCCTTCTGATCCTAATCATGACATCAATTCTTCCAAATTTCTTCTGGGGGAGGCAGAATGGTATAACAAAACTGCATGGGGCTTTAAAGTGAGACACACTTGAGTTTAAATTCCAGTTTTTCCAGTTATAGGGACCTCCTAGAAGTTAATGACTATCTCTGTCTCAGTTTGCACATCTATAAAATGAAGATAATCTATCACAGGATTGAAGATTAAATTAATGGGGTATACAAAGTACTTGGTATAGTATCTGGCACATAGTTTTAATATGTATTCAACAAATATTAGCTCTTTCCCCCTTCCTAAATTCACTATGGACTGTTGCAATTAGTGAGTGCTGTAGAAGGATGCACTCTTTCCTTCCTTTCTCTGAGACAACATAGAACTGGGTTGCTTAATCCTATGTGATTAAGCCTCTGGATCGAATTTCTTTTCTATAGTCATGGATGGCTAAAGTAGACAATGCCATATGCTTTATCTAAAATCGCTTAGCAGCCAAAATGTCCAATAATTTTTTATGTACTATATGAAAAGAAAAACTACACTATCTTTCACTAGATTTTTCAAGATAGGGTTCTAGTTACAAGTAACTAAGAATGGATGTCCCTCAAGTTAGAATGTACAGAACTGCGAGTAAAGATTTAAAGAGTAGCTTGGCTATTAAATAGAAGATTGAATATAAATTTTTCGTATTTTTTTTCTCTATGCCTCTTAATAAATACAAAGAAATATAATAGAAAGATACTATTAACAACAAGTATATACTACAAAGATGGTTCATTTTTAAAGAGCAAAGTTTATAATGTTGTACGAAAGGTGCCTCTGGGTAAAATATAACAAGAAATTAAAAATTTTTTAAATGGTGCCCTGAAGTCAATGTATTACTGAGCTTTTTCATTTTAAAGCATGTCAATACAGGCTTTTCTCTTACTTGGGTAACAGCTGGGTTCTTTTTGTAGTTCAGGCAGAGAAATTCTGCCAGAGCCAAAAGCAGTTCAGTTCCAACTGGAGCATTTCCATGGATACCAGCAACAAAACGAATCTTTGGTTCTTCAGGCTCAGATATGTTGGGCTTATTGGAGATTTCGAGGGACCAAATATGACGATATTCAGCACTCTGTCCCAAACTTTCAAAAACCAAAAGACAAAATGTCAGCAAGTAATCAAACATTATGTTAATGCTGTTTTATGGACTTTAAAAATAGAAATGAAAATAAAACAAGAGAAGCTTTAAAAAGTCTTTAAAAATTAATCATTGTAACAAAAAATCTTAAGAAAATTAGTTTTCCTTGACCAAAGTCAAACAGAAGATATTATCAGATTTAGGAAAGATTATTATTTAGTTTAGCATTTCTCCAAATTTAGTCTAGCATTTCTCCAAATTTAGTCATTCTCATACCATATTCACAATATTTGCCCTATCTTCTATAATCTATAATACTATTTAGTTAATATATCTTTTAAATTAACTCACATTTTTTACAGAAATATTTAAATATACCTAAGTGTATATTTATGGCCTGCTTTCTTTTAACATAAAGGGAAATTTATTAGAATTAGACAGAAAAAATATATTAGCATTAAATTGAGAAAGATTAATAGAATAGAAAAATTACTGCTTTCTCATCATGCCATTCAGTGATACTCATTAGTGCCTGTTGGTATACCACCTGAAACTGTCTTGTGCCCCTTAGGGCCTACACCACTGGCAAGTGTGTCATATTTTGAGACAGTATTTAACTAAAAAGTGCACCTTGACCTAAAAGGTTAAAAAATTAAATGAAGTAAACAGGTAGTAAAATAATGTCCAAATTGGGGTTTATTTTAAACTAAAAGTATGTCAACTCTATATGGCACTAAGATGTGTGATATTAAAACCTGAAGTAGGCAGAAATAATAAAGATTCAGTTGAGGAAGACAGGTAATTGGTATTGCCAAAGTAAATATCATTCTTTGCATCTATGAACATTATAAATCAGAATTTAAGAGGTAAATTTTCTGATAAATTAAAAGAACCAATGAATAAAGACAAAGTAAAAAAGTAAAAAGCTAGATAATATTCATGAGGTATGCAGTAGAGAACTATAAGCTCAGCGCAAAATGGAAAGACCTTACCTACAATAGGCAAAGCATAGTAATCAAAAAAATCATAGAAATAATTTTGGAGTAACTATAACAAGGGGTCCAATAATGAAATAGTGCAAGCGAGGCAGAGAAGCCCCAGAAAGTGAAAGTAAAGGCTGTCTCAGCCACCAGCTTTACATAAGCCAGTACTGCATATTTTCCCCGGAACCCTCAATCACACATGTCCCTAAAGCTTCAAGTAATAGATCTGTGAATAGCGAGTAGAACAGAAAATGACAGCAACTAGGCTTCATTTTCTAATCTGAAAAAAAGGTCACACATGATCCCTGACAGGTGCGCTCATAGTTCCACATTCCTCCCTTGCCCCCAGCAAAATAAAATAAAATTAGCAATATTTAGCCAGAGCATAGATCTGTAGCTGAGAAATGAAAAGAGTTTTGAAATCAGTCAAAGTAATTATTATGAAGAGCAATTTTGCATTTGCTGAAGGCACAGGCTATACACATATCCAATCTAACAAGTAATTCTCCTCCAATGTTCCTCAAAAAAAGTTCCTCAGATTCACTGTTAGAAAGTTCTCCAAGCAGATATCTGTTGCAAAATAAGTAAACTCCAACTCTTTATACATTCAGCTCCCAAATATTTCTAACTAAATTACAAGCACCATTCAACACGGCTAATGTTGAATGTACTCTCTTAACAAAAAACAAAAGAAAGGAAAAGAAAGAGCAAGAAGGTGACACTTACTTGGTAAGATTTGTAATATGTGGATAGTTCATTACAAGTCCTCTCAGAAACTCTGATAAGTCTTTGTATGAATGGTATCGATAAAGAGCGAGATTTGAGGAGGAGGGTAACATGAGGCCTTCCAAACCATTCTCAGCTGAAAGGTCTTTAATTAAAGCTTCAAACTCTTTAGTAGTTGGATCACTGGCATCCTCAGTGCTGGTGCTATCCCCCTTTCCTTTCTTGGATTCATTGTTTGAATCTGTTGAGGATCGAACAAGTGTGAAGTTGACCTGAATAGCACCTTCACTCTTCACAGTCACATTCTTGGTAACTGGATTATACCTATAATAAAGGAGATAGATCAGAGTCACACTTCTTCAGCTGGAGTACCCAAGCCCTGGGAAACAGACATGTGCAGAGGATATGTGGATCCTTGGGATAAATGTGGTACATCTTCCTAAAGAGTAAAAATTTTAACTTTGAGTAATCTATGATTTCTTAATACATAAAAAACAGACATAGGTATACTATAAAATATGAGTGAGTTTTTAAGATTAAATATATGACTTCAAAAGAAAGTTAGTGCTTGTAGTGGATACCCCTGGAATTTGAGTTCACTTGTCTGCCATCAGGGTATATGGGGGGAAAAGATTGAGAGGTACTAACGTAGGACATTCTCTACCAAACATCACTCTTGCCCTGTTTCTCAGGTCCCCTGCTGTTTTAGTTTCTCCAATACTCTGCCAAAATGGAAGGATTAACAGAAGAGACTTCATTACTCATTAGTGTGAGGTTCTAACCCATCCATTTATGGACCACTAGATATCTGAAAGCCATTTTTTAAAAAGGTAACAATAACAATAAATGTTTTCATGTACTTGCCATTACTTCAATGGGTGTTCAGACTAACACTCAGAAATAAGTTAGCTAGGAGGGGGAGAGGAAAATATACTGTGGTAACATCTATACTTATCAAAACATAAAAAAAGAAACTACAAGAGGGTAAAAATAAATTTCAAATTAAACAGTCACTTGGTTCCAATTCTAAGCTGTTTGTAAATTTTTTTCAAAAAAAAAAAGGTCCTAAGTTCAGTTCATTTTCTCCTTTTTAGTAAATAAATCTTTGAGGAAAGAAACCCTGTAAAAAAGATGAAAATGGCCTCAGAGAACTGGCAATAGGAACAAAACTTCACTGAAGCAATAAGGCAAATGAATAACTGTAAAGAAAATTAGTGTCTGTGAAAGAGTTTTTAAAAATTTTTTTTGTACAGATGGGGTCTCACTATATTTCCCAGGCTAGTCTCAAAATCCTGGTCTCAAGCAATCCTCCCACTGCGGCCTTCCAAAGTGCTGGGATTACAAGTGTGAGCCACTGCGGCCAAAGAAAGAGCTTTAAAGGCTTTATAAAAGGGCACAAATGTAAAGTAGAGGCATTTATTGAACAACATGACTAGAAGTATGCAGCAAAACAGGAGTTTTGGTGGTTTTTGGTTTTTTTTCCCCCAACTGACAGGTACTTCCCAGAATTGTTACCACTAGTGAAGGAAACCACTCACTATGGCTTTTACCTGTGGACACTGTGAACAGGGGACAGGTGATCAGAAAGGAGGAGAGTAAAAGAAAAAAGCCACTGTTCAAAGTGCATAATTTTACATATTTCTTACATTGGACAGTTCGTGTACTCACTCTGCCACTAGAGAGTCAAAGGTGTAACCAGCTCTTAACTTCCCAGCATTAAATTCAAGGTTGCTTGGCAGCCTCTCTAAGACTTTTGGTAATTATCTTCCATAAGGGAGACATGTGTGTCTTATCCTCAAAGACTCAATTTCAAGCATTCAGTCACTCACCCTCGAGCAGATGCTGTGATTTTATAAGTTCCTGGAACCAAGAGACGCCAGTAATCTCCAGTTTTGTAAGTAGTCACTGGGTGATTAATTTCAGCAACACTAATGGTGGCATTTAATATACCCCTGCCATCCGTGGCATCTAGGACAAATCCTTTGACACCCTGATGAACCTGGATAAAGTATAAGGACACCCAGATTTCAATAGTAAAGATGATCATCTAACTATCTTGGGAGCTCATATTCAAAAGAACAGATTGTTAATAATGCAAACAAATGGAACAAACAGAATTTAGAAGTTCAGAGTAAAGTTAAATGTAAATGCTCATTAAACAAAATATGTTAGTTTCTGAAGGCTAATTTTTCATAGGCTAGATTTGTCTTTATCATGAGGAATACATAGATAACACTGTTTAAACTTAAGTTCATTCTGATGATTTCAGAATATAGGACATTCTATAAGAAAATAGGCCTAGCCTCTTCAAAAAGGAAACATCATTTTTTTTTTTTTAAATGGAAGGACTGTTCTAGATTAAAGAAAGGAAAAGGAGATATTATAATTAAATGTAATGCTTGAACCTTGACTAGATCTTGGTCCTAAAATATAGCTATAAAATTAGATTTGGGGGACAAGTGTGTAAATTTGAATATAGATTAAGTATTAGGAATATTAGGGAATTACTATTAATTTTCTTAGGTGAGATAATGGCATTTGGAGATAGGTACGAGACTATTCCTATTTTTAGGAGATAGATGCTAAAATAGTATATTTAAGGATAAAATATCATAATGCAATTTATATTGAAATAGTTTCAGCCAAAAATGTGTATGTGTACAAGTAAAATTTACATAAAAAGCAACTAACGCAAAATGTTAAAAATGTTAAATCTAGGTATAGGAATATTTATTGACTAGTCATAACTTTTCTGTATGTTTAAAATTTTTCAGAATAAAATGTTTTTAAATATTAGTAAACAAACTAACAGCCTTTATGCCACATTACTCAGGAAAAAGAAGAAAGCAGCAATGTACTGGCACAAAGTATTAGTCAGATTATCCTAATTAACCATTAGCATATTTCTTATAGTCTTTACCTACTGGCCACCATGCATATCCAAACAAAAGGAAATTAATCATTTCATGGTAAATCACTGGCAATACGAAAAAGAATAAAAACATTTACTCCACAGTCCATCTTTCTATCACCTGATAAATGCTTAGGTGTATATCCAATTAATGTTGGCCTTTTATAAAGACAGGGTAAAAAGTGACCACTAACCATTAAGAGCCAAACACCATGAGCCTGTTTAATTGTTTTCTTCAACTCTTCCCCATGTATACAAATAAACTCATTTTCATTCATGAATTTTCTAGATAAATATGCTAAACAAATTGGAATATACAAATTGGTTGAATATGCTACAACAAATTGGAATTCAAAAGGATGTAGTCTAAAATCACTGCATGAAAACCACCTGTGCACACGAAAATCTTCTTGCTTTTGGGAGAAATTACATACTTCACTCCCAAATAGTTACCTGTTTCATAAACTGGATTAGAGATCTTCGATTCTGTTCCCAAAATTTTGGCAGTTCTTTCTCAAATGGATATTTCACACAACCTAGTTCAATAGTTACTTCAAAGCAATTAGTTTGTAAATAGTTCCAGTCCTGCATACCTCCTAAAGGATAAAAAATGAAAAATCAGTCACTCTAAAGTAGTTCTAAATAGCTCAGATCCCAAAAGGTAAGCAGTATTCCTAATAAAAAGCTAACTTCATTTTCTATCAGCATTGAATAAAAAACAATAATGCATTCATATGAGGGCTCTTAGATGCCTGTGATACAGGCAAAACATCTGTAGTTTCATATTCAAGAAGAATTCAAATGTATTAATAGCTTTTCTATTAGCTCATGTAAGGTTCTTTGTAATAGCCAGAAGTAAAATGGAACACTTTAATCAAGTTTTAGTGCATTACTCTTACTCAAAACTCAAAATGCACCAAACGTAAAAGTAGTAGAAAAGATTATTTGAATGTTTTAAACTATTTAAACAATGTTTTTAAAAGAACCATTCTTCCTCAAAATTGAAAGATCAGTAACAAGCAGCACCATCCAGGGGAGTGGAAAAGCCTTGTTTTAAAATAATCTTTACCTGGGACATTATACCAACTAGCTCCATTTGTTATTCCATGAGGAAAATATTCATTAGGGTATATATTCTTGCAAGGTCTACCTTGAAACATCTGTGAATTTTCCTGGAAAAAAAAAAAAAGAAGAATCGTGCATTGTTTGTAACTGCATTTTGATGCAGAAGGATATAGGAAATAAAAGTGACTACCAACAGGGTGTGGCTATCAACTGGCAGTGGGAATGGGGTAAATGGGACCATGGTAAACAGACTTTTCAATATATATTAATAGCTTTCTATCCATTTTGGTTTTTCACTAGTTGGTTGGTTGGTTGATTGGTTTGTTTGTTTATTTATGAGAGGATCTCACTCTGTCGTTTGGGTTGGAGTGCAGTGGCATGGTCATAGCTCACTGTAACCTCTAACTCCTAAGCTCAAGGGATTCCCCTGCCTCAGCCTCCAAGTAGCTGGGACTACAGGTGCATGCCATAGCGCCTGGGTAATTTTTTGTAGAGATAGGGTCTCACTATGTTACTCAGGCTGGTCTTGAACTCTTGGCCTCAAGCGATCCTCCCACCCCAGCCTCCCAAAGTGCTAGGATTATAGGTGTGAGCCACTGTGCCCAGTCTTACACATATATACACACAAATTTTAACATTCCTGATTGTAAAAATAATCCACTTTCATTATAGAAAGTTTAGAAAATACAGAAATTTCTGCCTGCTTTTCCTTGCTACATATTACTATAAGATTTTAATGCCTTACAGCAGGGGTTGGCAACTTTTTTCTGTAAAGGGCCAGATAGTAAAAATTTTAGGTGTTATAGATCTGAAAGTCTCTGATGCTACTACTCACCTCTGCCCTTTGCATTTACTGAGATGATCACGGGATTCTTCTGCTTTCATTTGCTAATATGGTGAATTACACTGACTTATTTTCAAATGTTGAAAGAGAAAGCAGCCACACATATAATAGGTAAAAATATGGCTGTGGGTCAATAAAACTTTATTTACAAAAACAGGTGGTAGGCTAGATTTGGCCCCAGAGCTGTAGTTCATCAATCCCCACCTTAGCTTACTTTATTGGGTTTATAACTTAAGTATTTGTCAAATGAAATAAACTAGCATGCATATGTTCCAGGTCCTGTGTTAAAAAACATAGACAAAAGGCCAATGGAGAAAGACATGTAGTATGTTCAAATGTGAGGTGGGAAACAGGAGAAAAAACCCCATGGCTGACTGAAAGGAGTCATGAGAGGCTTAACTAAGAGAGCACTTGCCCTGAGTCTTGCAGGACTTTGAGGCATTTTTTTAAATTAAAGGATTAATTTTACAGAATATTGTGTTCAAACATAAGCCTACCTTGGAATAAGAAAGTGCTATTTGTTGAAACACAGCATCATCTGGTGATTTACTATATGTGGCGACTCCTTGTTGATCATCATCAAAAGGGTAATTAACCACCAAAGAACCTACAAGGGAAAAGAGAAAAATGTATCATGTTATCTGTTTCAAGATGGATCATTAACTTTTCAGTCACATGAGTAAGCTTTTCGGAATCTGTCAGGGAACAGAAACCAATAAAATTTGCCAAGGTGAATTTTCTCAATAGAAATGAAAAATATACTAATTTTCTCAATAGAAATCAAAATGGGCCAGGCGTGGTGGCTCACGCCTGTAATCCTAGCTCTCTGGGAGGCCGAGGCGGGTGGATTGTTTGAGCTCAGGAGTTCGAGACCAGCCTGAACAAGAGCGAGACCCCGTCTCTATTAAAAAATAGAAAGAAATTAGCTGGATAACTAAAAAAAAAAAAAAAAAAAAGTGTATATATATATATATATAAAAAATTAGCCAGGCATGATGGTGCATGCCTGTAGTCCCAGCTACTCGGGAGGCTGAGGCAGAAGGATCGCTTGAGCCCAGGAGTTTGAGGTTGCTGTGAGCTAGGCTGACACCACGGCACTCTAGCCCAGGCAACAGAGTGAAAAAGAAAATCAAAGTGGATAAGTGAGAAAATAAATACCTATGCATGATACCTAAAGGTAACTAGAAAAGTCTTGGGAATTTACCTGAATTTACAGGTATAATTTACATGTCAGAGCTGGAAACAGAAGTGTACAGGTATAATTTAAACAATTTTATATTATTTAGGATCAAAAAAATTTGATATTTTTTCAGTAGAATTCAGACATATTTAAGGTCATGGAATTTTAAAATCAGAAGAGAGGCCACACACAGTGGTGTGTGCCTGTAGTTTCAGCTACTCAGAGGCTGAGGCAGAAGGATCACTTGAGCCCAGGAGTTAAAGGCTGTAGTGCACTATGATCGTGCCTCTGAATAGCCACTGCACTCCAACCTGGGCAACAAAGTGATACCTGTCTCTAAAAAATTAATTAGTTAATTAAATAGGAAGAGACCTATGAGGTCCAACTAATCTATCCTTCTCATTTTGCAGATGTGGAATCTAAAGCAGAGAGATTAAAATGTCTCACGGATAGAAGCAGCAGCCCTGACCCACTAAAATGCTAAAAATTTATCTTATAGTCATATTAGAAGTTATTCACTTGGAGTTATATCATACAACTTTTCATGACCTAAGGTAAGGAAAGTGATATTGCCAGGTGTGGTGGTGCATGCCTGTAATCCCAACTACTCAGAAGGCTGAGGTGGGAAGATTGCTTGAGCCCAGGAGTTCAAGACCAGCCCTGGCAACACAGCAAGACCCCGTCTCATATTAAAAAATAAAAAAAAAGAAAGTGATGCTTTACAACATATGTAAAGGGTATCATCTCCCTTCATGCTCCCCACAGGGCATAAAGTAGTTAGGGTGCTTCTCGGCAAAAGTTTTGAGCTATACATCCCCACTCCCCATCACAGGATTGAATCCATTATTTTCCTATTAGTCATATTGTTTTCATTTATCCATCTGTTCACTTATTCTATCTTCTATTGAGACTTTTATCTTTACTCTTTTTCATCATACTACTTCATGGGAATGGAAGTAAAGAACTATATTCAACTTGAATTCAGATGAAGTAATTCTCTAATAACAAACACCAGCAAACATTCCCAGAAAATAATTTCTTTAAGAAACAAGTATGCAAACTATGCTTATTCTATCCCCAAAATAGTTCTAACAAGAACAAGTATGTTTCAACACCTCCTCTTACCCAAATTTAATTTCTCAAAAACATTTAATTTCACTCTGAATACATGACCCATGTATAAAAATTCAAACACAAAAAAGTCAGTATCAATTTCTATTTAATACAGTCTTTCAAATGGCTAGCTTTCTAAGGTCCCCCCAAAAAGTCATAAAAGACTAAAAATACTTCTACCAAATAGTCTATCTCAAAAATAATTAGTATCAACACTAAATGGACGAGCAACAAAAGGAAAAAAACTGGATTCATCAAAATTAAAAACCTTTAGGCATCAGAGGGCATTATTGACAAAGAGAAAAGACAACCTACAGAATGGGAGAAAGTATTTGCAAACCAGCTATTTGTTAAGGGTGTAGTATCCAGAATATATTTTTAAAAACTCTTACAACTCAACAACAAAAAGACAAAAACCCAATTAAAAATTGGGCAAAAGACTCAAACAGATATTTTTCCAAAGAAAAATACAGATAGCCAATAAACACATGAAAAGATGCCCAACATCATTAGTCATCAGGCAAATGCAAACCAAAACCACAGTGAGGTACCACTTCTTACCTACTAGGATGGCTACAATTTAAAAAACTGAAAAATAGTAAGTGTTAGTGAGAATGTGGAGAAATTGGAACCCTCACAACATTGCTGGTAGGGATGTAAAATGGCTCAGCCCCTGTGAAAAACCAGTTCTTCAAAAAGCTAAACATGGAATGATCATATGTCAATTCCACTCCTGGGTTAATACCCCAAAGAATTAAACACAGGGACTCAGATACTAGTATGCCAATGTTCATAGTGGTATGGTTCACACTAACAAAAAAGTGGAAATAATCCAAATGTTCATCAATGAATAAATGGATAAAGAAAATGCATATACATATACATGTGTACATATATATATATATATAAATAAAAAATATTATTCAGCCACTGAAAGGAATGAAGTATTGATATACGCTACACATGAATGAACCTTGAAAACATTATGCTAAATGAAAGAAGCAAGACACAAAAGATCATATATTATATGATTCCATTTCTATGAAATATCCAGAATAGATAAATCCATCCAGAACAAAGATTGATTGGTGGTTACCAGAAGTTGAGGGGAGAGGAGAATGGGAAGCAACTGTTTAAAGGGTATGGAGTATCCTTTGGGGAGATAAAAATATTTTGGAACATGATAGAGGTGGAAGTTGCAAAAGATAATGGATGTACTAAATGCCACTGGAATTACGTGAACTTAACCTTATTAAAAAAATCAGTATCAAAGTTTATAAAAAGGAATCTTGCTTTTCCCTACATTCTTTCTAAATCCTTCTAAAGTATTAAGTTGGCAGTGAAGAGGACCAGAACATACCACTCCAAAATATGCCGCTTCAGCATATTAATCCTTTTGAGCTGAAGGCAACTGAGAAGCAGCAGATGCAGGAAAGGCTCTCTGCTCTCCCTCTTTTTGCCTAAAAGCAGGGCATAAACTTCCCATGAGAAAAGTGCCTTCCCAGTACCAGAAAGAAAAGAACATTCTTACCATCAGAGATAGGGGTCAATGCCAAGCTGAGTCTACACAAACAAACCTTACCAAAATAACCCTTATCTTTCATTAGTTTCCCCCATATATTTCCTAGTCACTTTCCTACAATTTACCACCCTTAGAAGCCCAAACCTCTTTTCCTTTGTCTCATCACTCTTCCATAATGTACTGCCCTTTCTTTGTTAAAAGAGCAGTTAAGTCCTCAAGCTAACTGCTTCTTTGAGGGTTTCACTTCTTTCCTACAACCTGTCTTTCCATAAAAATATTAACATCAAATAATATTTGTATGCTTTTCTCCTGTTAATCTGTCTTTTTTCAACTTGATCCACATGCTCCAGCTGCAGAACCTAAGAGGGTAGAGGAAAAGTTTTTTCTTCCCTATAGCAGCAAAGAAGTCCTCCTTTAAATTTCTTTGCCAAGATTTCAAAACCCATTTAAGGATTTTAAGATGAGAAAACAAAATATGTCTCTGAAAGAAAGATGTCTGTATGATTGAAGATGCCTATCCCGCATGGTGCCAAGATTTTGAGACCACATCTGTAAATTTGTGACTTATTTTCACTGGAATGTAACTATTATTAACTTTTCAGATTTATGCAACATGACATGTGACTTACTCAGAGAATATTTTTAAAAGCTCTAAATGAAAAATATTTTCTATCCAACATGGCATAAAATACACAAAATATTTTAAAAATTTTATTTTGTCAACCAGGGTTTAACTTCATAATTCCTATCTGGCTCTTTGAGAACAGTCTATGATTATTACCAACTATATATATATATATTTTTTTTTTTCCTAGTACCAATTATATTAGTTTTTTTTTCCTCCTCCCCTACTACTGGCAAACTTTCAAAGCAATTTTTGGAGAATCTAAATTTACTTCCTTAATCTAAATATCCATAAATATGTACCGTCATTTTAACGTGATAGGATACTCTGTATGCCATGAAAACTTAACTATGATACTTCTTTTGAACATCCCAATAAATGTTGACACTATATTTCTTTCCTGTTCCTCCTGGTGCCAATACTTGTCCCTTTTTTTTTTTTTTTAGCAGCTTTACTGACATAATTCAGATACCATACAATTCACTTATTTAAAGTTATTTATATTCACAGGATTGTAGAACCATTACTACTATTCAGTTATAGAATATTTTCATGACTCCAAAAAGAAACCCCAAAACCCATTAGCAGTCACTTTCCCCTTCCCTCCCACCACTATCCATTCCAGCCCAAGGTAACCACTAAATCTACTCTGTTTCTATGGATTTTCCTACTTTGAACATTTTATAAAAATATAATCATACAAAATGTACCCTGTGGTGACTGGCTTCTATCAGTTAGCACAAGGTTTTCAAGGTTTGTCTATGCTATAGCATGCATCAGCACTTGACTTCTTTTCATGCCAAATATCTTATTGTAAGGATAAATCACATTTTATTTATCCATTTATCAGTTGATGGTTGTTTGGGTTGTTTCTAGTTTTTGGTTATTATGAATAATGCTGAAGGAACATTCATGAACATGTACATTGTACATTGAATGAACATTTGTAGACAAGTAAGTTTATGTGTGGACATGTTTTTGGTTTTCTTGGGTATTGATAACTTCACTCTTATTTACACAACCCTATTTGGACACTGTGATAATTTTAATCTTGAACTCTTGAACTGATCTATTCCTGCCGACTTATATGGAGGTGTATAAGCTCAGACACTACATGAGAATGGGGTCATTGTGCTGCAGTTAAGGACATAGCAAGTAAAAGATAAGAGAATATCAGGATCTAAATTTACATGAAAGAGTTTATTAAACTTTAGGGAGAAAACAGGACTAAACATTTGGATCTGTAAGTGTTCAAATTTTATGAATGACAAAGAACATGTTACCAAGTTCCCAGTGTAAGGGATAAATATAAAATATTTGAAGAACTATGAGAGGAGGAGGAAGGGAAGGAGGGAGAGGTGGGAAAAGGAGAAAAGAGGAGAAGTGGGGTGAAAGGGGAAGAGGAGGCTGAGAAAAGAGAGGAGAAGGGGACAGAGAGAAGAGGAGGAAAAGAGAGAGAAAGGAGGGGGAAAACAGCCAGAAATTGGCCTAAAAAGTAATGTGAAAAGACCTTTATTGTTATCTGCCATAAAAGCAACAGGATACTCATTTTAAGAAATCGTAAGACTACAAACAAATAAAATTCCACCAGGATTTTCAAATACTCTCAACCAGAACTAGTTAGTGGAATATAAAGTTGCCATACCTCCGTGCAGGTTTGCTGACAGTACAAACGGATAGGACTTCATCCAGCTCATTACAGCAATGGTTTCTGGTTGGGTAGGATCTGTGATCTGAACAAACTGGTCTGGAAAATTTCTGTTCAGGTCAAAGTTGTTGCTGTTGTTTCTGCCAATTACACTTATTGAATCTCCTGTATGATAAAGGATTCAAATTTAAGCTATGTTCACTTATATTTTAATCTAACACATATGACTTCAGCTGTCTTAATTCCAAGGTAAATGTGAGCACACCAGGCTTCACTATTACCAATCACACTATGATTAAAACACGTCTTTTTTACATTGTGCACTTAAAAAATCTATGTCTTCCAGATCTTTTGAACAGAGAGGTAAAACCATTTTTACCCTCTGATCATGCTTTAAGAGGGAAAAAATCCAATTATACAAATTATATTAAAGTGTTATTCAACTGTCAATCCACATGAAATGACATGATCATAATGTTAAGTAGGAATTACTGATCAGAGTGAGACTCTATACTCTTCTCCGTACTTGTATAAAGCTAAGACATCATAAGAAAAGACCAAATGAAAAGAAGAAAATTGTGATATGTTCACATTAAAATGATCACAAAAAAGTAAAGTTAGCCAAGAACACAGTTGGAAGTTTAACCAGATGAAGGAGAAAGGGTTTAATTTAAGCTTAACTGTACATATTCCATTTTAATAGGGTGCAAGAGTCCTACTATTGTCACTATAATGAAAAAATTACAAGTGAATAAAGAAAACTGAACTGGAGGGCTCACTGGTAGTAATTAGTTCCACCATTCTGAAAGATTTAGGGAGGCTGTAGGAGGGATTTGTGAAGCTGACAAAGAATGAGGTCCTTAGGGAAAGAATCTGAATAATATATCTATGGATTAACTTGAGGCTATTTGTTCAAGAGAGCTTCTGGGTACCAATGACCAGGTGATTCTTCTAGTGGTTAGGTCAGTATAAGAAGTCATGTGGCTGCATATCATACTGTGGTGCTTAATCTTCTCACAGGTATCATTGCCTGGAAGAAATCATGGGCTAGGAAAAGATGGATCCTCACTCTTCTAGTGTTCTGCATAAGGTGGCCTGTGAAAACTGACTCTCCCAGCCCTAGCTCTATTTCCCCAGGACAGATGGGCTTGCCCAGAGGAGGCAAAGGAATGAGAAGTCAGTAACAGCAGGTTTAAAATATGCTTGGGGAATAGAACTGAGAGTCAAAACAGAGTTACTGGCTTCAAAAGATGCCTGGTTTGATTCTGTGCTTATGAAATAAGGTACCCAATATAATAATTTAATAAGAAGTATTGTTAAAATGGAACAATTTGTAAAAATCCTACACTATTTTTAGTAAATAAGAGTCATTGCCAAATGGAAAACACCATTAAATATAAACTTCATCACATAATTGTTGAATGGACTGGCCTATCTTACAAGAATACAAGAGCTAAACCAATTATAAATTATAGGAAAAAATAGGAAGAAATTCTAGGAAACAACCAGGCTATTCTTTACCTTCCTGGGACTTTTCATACCCATCGGGATTCATGGATGGCATAAGGTGAATTCTAGTGCTACGAACCAAATCTGTTACTTCAGGGTCTGTTCCAAAGTTCTTACAAAGGTATTCAATAAGGTTTAATAGCAGTTCTCTTCCAACCACTTCATTTCCATGCATATTTCCAATGTACTTAAATTCTGGTTCACCTGAAAACAAAATAATTACATGGAAGATTTCTTTTCCTTTTCAGTTATCATGATCTCTCTGTTTTTTTCCCCAACATATATAAATCCTGAACCAAAAATTTTAGAAAACATTTATTTAGGAAGAAGCAAAACCTTTGCAAATCTCTTAAAAAATAGCTTCCTTACCAATACATACATCTGAGCATGCTCAAAGCATATATATGCCATATAATATGAAAGCAAAAATACTATTAGAAGAAATCCAATCTATGCACATATTAAATACTATGCCTAATATGGATTATCAAATGGAGTTTCTTCTTTTCTGGGAAAAGATTGGTTATATTTTCTTTCTTTCTTTTTAAATTTTAGTTAGGTTTTCATAATTCCAATTATACATATTATAGGTGACCGTTCTAGATGAAACATAGTAGTATAGAACATAGTTTTGAGAGGCACTGCTGAAATTATGTGTAAAGCCATATCAATTACCTGGTTCATGGACACCTGGATTATCAGATATCTCCATCACATAAAGCTCTCTTGATTCTACTGATTTCCCCAATGAATAAAGCCGGGTGATGTTAGGATATTCATTGGCAAACCTTCTCAAGAAGATTTCCATATCAGGGAAATGGTGGTGGTGAAAGTCTTTTGGCTGAATTGGCTGGTAGGAAGATGATGTTCCAGGAGGAATATTGGGTACAGCGACAGTGCTAGCAGTTGCTACAGCTTCAGTCGCGTCAGGGATTACTGAAGTTACAGTTGGCCGAAGAGAAAAATCCACCTCTGTGGCTGGTCCCTCTTTCACCACTATATTAGTAACAGTCAATGGCATATACCTGAAAAAATATTTGAAAAAGTAGATGGCTTGGAGTTAAGACACACAATGCTTTAACATTATAAAAGCACAGCAGCCTTTTCATACTCTTGTACTTAATGGTCTATCAAAACTCAAACTACATAAAGATAGATGTGTAAAGTTAAGAGTTTTAGGATGTTAGCTCACAGAGAATCCCAGATTAAGTTTTTTTTTTTTTTTTTTTTGAGACAGGATCTTGCTCTATTACCCAGGCTAGAATGCAGTGGCATCATCATAGCTCACTGCACCCTCAAACTCCTGGGCCCAAGCAATTCTCCTGCCTCAGCCTCCCAAGTAGCTAGGACTACAGGTTTACACCACCATCCTGGATAATTTTTTATTTTTTGTAGAGATGGGGTTTCAACATGTTGCTCAGGCTGATATTGAACTGGCTTCAAGCGATCCTCCCACCTCAGCCTCCCAAAATGCTAGGATTAGAGGTGAGAGGCACCATGCCCAGCCCAGATTAAGTCTTTAAGAACTATTTCTTTTAGAAAATCTTTTCAGGTACCGTACACTAGAATGTTTACCAAAAAATCACATTCAAAGGAAAGAATACTGAAAGATGGAGGTTGTTACTCTATTATAATCATTGTTACAATAGTCAAGGAAGGGATAAATATCCAGTTCTCTGCAGTACTTTTTCAAACTGACATTTCAACTTCTTTGCCAAACAGGAAAGTTCAAGATTAAAGGTTATCAATGAAATCCTTATCAAAGTGAGCTTCCAGAAATGTTTCCAGGAGAGGTGGGAAACCACTCATTTAACACATTAGAAAGTGGATGCTGAGACAGTTCTTCAAAATGTCATTTACAGAGCCCTGAGTTTCTCCTACTCAATCAGCATTGAGATAATGCTTCACACAGCTAAGCAGCTTTTCAAGCTTTTAAAATTGTCCTTCCTTCCAATGCTACACTTATGTTTCAGATCCAGTTGTAAGACTATTTGACAAAAAACTCCATGATCATATTTTCTTATAAAAGGAAAAAAATCAGAAAATAATGAAAAATAAAATCCAGATATAGTAACATTTACTAGGCTACATTTCTGTCTAGATTTCTGTCTTAGATATAAAACAGAGGCTTGACGTTTTAATTAGGAGTCTATGTAGTTTAAATTCTTACCCAGTTAAAGCTACCGTAAGGTTGTAAATTCCAGGAACAAGTAATCTGTGGAAATCACCAAATTTGCCTGTTGTGATATTATGATTAATACCAGCCACTGAGATGGTTGCATTCTCTAAACCAGATCCTGTTACCAAATCTTTAACAAATCCTTGAACTCCAATGTGGACCTAAAAAAACAAGAATCAAAACTCAAAGACTATCAATTTGGAAGGCAAGAGGGCATAACTTCTCTCTGCATTGATGCTAGAATTTCTAAAAAATAAGATTACTTCTGTCTCTCCCCAAAACATTTTTTCAATCCCTTGAAGTAGAAATAAAATATAGACAAAAGTATTAAATCCTACACTTAAATCATAAGTGTCTGAACTCTACACTAATAAGATGCTTTTGAAATCCCCTCTCCTCAAAGCCAGATTTATAATTTTCTCAACAAGGTATAGTTTCTGATATATCCAATTGTTTTATTAACCTGTCTGATGTTTAAATTAAAGTGATGTCCATGGTTCATATAGTGGTAAAGGCTCTATAGCAAATATGATCACATAATGTTGTAAGAACCTGGTAGTACAAATTTGGCTAATTTGTTTGCAAAAATATTCTAAGACAGGCAAAGGGAGTCCTATGGAGCAGAGAGCTGAGGTTGAGGGGCAGGGGAGGCAGAGCAAGAATATGTTTTAATAGATTATAATCTAATAATCCTTAAAGAGAATCTATTAATGTAATCTTAAATAAAAATAGACAAAATAAATACCTAATACTCTATAGATTGTCATTCACATGCAACCAAATTTCTCCCTTATTTAATCCAATTTCTATACCCCAACCTTCCAGTCATCTATTTTACCTTTTCAATCAATGTGATCAAAGACTCACGATTGTTCTCCCATTCCTGTCGAAGCTGTGAAGCAGGTGGGTACTTGCAACAAGACAGTTCTAATGTGATCTCAAAACAGTTGGCCCATACGTAATTGTAATCTTGCATACCACCTGTAACATGAAAGAAAAAATAATTTCACCCTCAGAAGGAAAATAATTCTACCCTCCAAAAGACTGAAGAAACTAAATCAGCCATCTCTCTGCATGTACAAATTTTCTTTTCATTAAGTTATTTGAAATTGGAGAAGCCTCTTGAATTATAGTACAAACAAAGTAGGTTAAAGGATATGCACTGAAACAGAATAAATCAAGGAAATACGTTTAATAGGATACACAGTTATGAAGAGTATGAATACATCAGTAAATAACAGTAACAACGACAACAGCTCTACCTTTGAGTGTTTACTATATACCAGACCTGTTCTAAAAGCTTTATGTGTATTAACATTTAATGTTTACAATTATAAGGGGGTAGGTATTACTATGTCACCCATTTCACAGATGTGAGAAGTGAGGCACAAAGAGATTAAGTTGTATAACAGAATGACAATAAAGGACATACATGATTTTAAAGTGTGAAGGATATTCATGCCAAAGCATTATTAAGTATCTGCTATACTTAATGTATCTAACCGTACTCCCCTTTATCAACAAGGTGGCAAGAGAAAAAAGAAAGATTGTATTTAGGGTGGCACAGCTACACAAATCAGGGAAAAATGAAAGACACGATAAACTCTTTCAAAATATGTTTAACAGACGATGGAATTAAAAGGGAAATAAGCACCCCTGGTCAACCACCTTCACCACTTTTACACCTCTATAAGCCCACAGGCTCATTTTGCTGAAAGCCTATTACTGTATCATTCTTGTTACTTGATTTTCCCACATCTTTTTAGTGGAAAAAAACTAAAAAGTGGAGAATCAAGGGAGCATAACTTTTCTATGATCTCACCTTGCTCCTTAAAGGTGGGCAGACAAATATTTATAATATCAGATGGTTTCTAAGGCCCATTTTTTTGCACATGAAATGGACCCTGACCTTAGTCACTTCCTTCCTTTATCCCTGAAGGATGCCTCACAAGCCCAGGTTTGGCTTAGTCGATGCCCACGATTCATGAAAATCCTGGTATATATCTGTGCCTGGCAAGGAGGACATATTTCCACAATCTTCTCTAAAGAGATTTTTTCCCCCCTCTGACAAGACAAAGTACAAATGTGGATTTGGAGGGTCATCTTCCCCAGCCTCCAGTGCACCTGAGATGATGTTATACAGGATCCTTCAAATCTCAAAAGGAAGGAGAATAATCTCCCTTTCATTGACATGGCACCAACAGGTATGTTTGAGTCATATTCCTCTGCCACTTACTGGCATTAACATGCCACTTACTGCCTTTAACATGCCTCTTTATTTATAAGCAAAGTGAGTGTTAGATCACCACGAAGGACCCTTGCAACTGTCAGATTCTATGATGTCTAAAAATATATACTAATTTGATTATAAGAGAAAAAGCAGGAAAAGAACACTTGAAAAAAAAGACAATTCTGTAACCTGTTTCTGGAGAAAAGTCAATGTCACAGTCTAAAGCCTAGCTTATTAGGAGTTCATCAAAGAACACGGGCTTATAAAACAGTGAAGAAAACAAACAAAATAGCAAAATTAACAAAACTTTGACAGAAATAAAATAGTAGCAATATTATTGGAGCCTAAACTCTTTTTTTTTTTTTTTTTGGAGCCTAAACTCTTAATCTCATTTCTGTTGAGGTTTCATTATGTGCTTTGAGACACATCCAGTTCTTCAAATATGTCCACCTTTCCTGACACAATCTGCTCCATTTCACTGACATATTTATAGAATAAATATTAAGACAAAAAGCTAGGTTAAGTGTAAAACATCAAAAACTAGTAAAGAAGAAATTGAGCAAAGAATCTTTAAAAATCCAGGGCTCTGTAAACTCCAACCAGTGCCATTTTGAAAAAGAAGTACAAACAAGGAAACTGAACACAATCCCAAAGTCACCCAAGCAGGATCACACCCATGCTGGTGACGTGCAGTCTAATCTCAGGATACATAAAAGAGATGATCAAATTATATTCATGTTCATTCAAGCACTTATAAATAACGCCGTGTTGGTTTACAACCTAGAGGAGGAGACAACTACATCCACAAATAATTAATGTAAACATGATAACAGAGGACAGGGATGACTGTTGCACAACAATGTAACTGTACTTAATGCCAGTGAATTGTATGCTTAGAAATGGTTAAAATGGTAAGTTTTATATTAGGTATATTTTACCACAATAAAAAAAAACCTAACAGAGATATTACAGGCCTATGCCACTAATTCCAAATTTAGAGTTGAGGGAAGATCTAGAAAGGCCTCTCAGGGGAGGAGGTTTTTTGGTTAGGTCTTAAAGAAGGGTAGATAAAACTGAGTGAGTCAGCAAAAGGGACGTCGGGGTTGAGGGGCACTCTAGTCACTGGAAATGGCTTTGTAAAGGTGCAGGGTGGGAGGGCCTGGTGTATGCTGACAAACAGGTGTGAGGCTGATGAGGACACAGTATGGGGGCAGGAGCACAGGGCTTCAGGGGTGTAGTGACAGGTCAGGCTGGAAAGATAAGCAGAGTCTTAAGAGGCTGAGGATAAAGCCTTCATTGGCTTTCCAAGGCATAAAAAAAAAAAATGACTGCATTTGAGTTTTTTCATTTGTTTTGACAGAAAAATGGATAGAAGGTAGTGCAGTCTGGAGAGGAAAGAGGTTGGAAGCAGAAACTCCACTTAGGCAGTTTTTACGATGGTCCAAGTAAAAAATAATTAAACCTAAAATGAGATGGTGGCAACTGTGTGGAGAGGAAGGGAAGGATGCAAGATAAAAAAAAAAAAATACTGATGGGATCAAATTAATGGTGGGAGTTGAAGGAAAGAAAGAAATCCAAGAGGACCCCTGGCCTGACCAGTTGAGCTTCTCTCTGTTCATTTGATGCCATTAACAGAGAGAAGAAGCAAGGTCTGGAAGAGTAACTGAGCAGGGAGGGGCATGCCAATTTTTGTTTGGGGCATGCTGAGTTTGAGGTATCTACAGAACATTTAGATAGAAATACCCAAGAAGGAATTTAAAAGGTAAGTTTGGAACTTGGGGGAAAGGGCAGTCCTTCTCAAGAAATTATAATTTAAGACTAGGAAGTTCAATTTTCACTCAGCAAATATTTACTGAGCACCTACTACATGTCAGGCACTGTTCTAGGTGCTTGGGGAGTGATGAACAAAATAGACAAAGTCCTTGGTTTCATATAACTTAAATTCTCCCATATTGGGGAAGCAAACAAAAATAAACAAGAAAAATACCACATAGTGAGAAATGCTATGCAATTTAAATTGAGTGATGTGACAGCTAGTGTTTGGTGGCAACCAGAGGCTAGGTAGTCATAAAAAACTTTTGTGAGGACTTAAAATTCAGCTGAGATCTGAAAAACAAGACACAGTAGCCTTATAAAAGTCAGAGGGAAAACATTCCAGGCAGAGGGGAAAAGTTCGGTGAGTTTGAGAAATGGAGAGAAGACTACTGTGGCTGGACAATAATGAAGAAGGGAAGAGTGTTATAAGACAATGTCAAAAGATACAGACCAGGCTCATGCCTGTTACCCTAGTACTCTAGGAGGCCAAAGCAGGAGGATGGCTTGAGCTCAGGAGTTCAAGACCAGCCTGAGCAAGAGTGAGACCCTGTCTCTAGTAAAAATAGAAAAATTAGCCTGGCGTCGTGGCACGTGCCTGTAGTCCCAGCTACTTGGGAGGCTGAGGCAGTAGGATGGCTTGAGCCCAGGAGTTTGAGGTTGCAGTGAGCTGTGATGATGCCAGTGCACTCTACCCAGGGCAACAGAGCAAGACTCTGTCTCAAAAAAAAAAAAAAAAAATACAACAACAAAACAGAAAACACAGGCCAAACAAGATCATACAGGGCTTTGGCAGCTAGGGTAAGGAGTTTGGAATTTTATCCCAAGTGCAATAGGAACCACTGCAGGGCCTTTGTTTTTGTCTTATTGTGTTAAAAAACATATAAAATTTACCATCTTAATCATTTTAAGTGTACAGTACAATGATGTTAACTATATTTACATTGCTGTGCAACAGATCTCTAGAACTTTTCATCTTGCAAAACTGAAACTCTGTACCCATTAAACAACTCTCCTTTCCTCCCTCCCCCCAGCTCCTGGCAACCACCATTCTACTTTCTGTTTCTAAGACTTTGACTAATTTTGATACCTCATATAAGTGGAATCATGTAGTATTTTGTCTTTTTGTGACTGGCTTATTTCACTTAGCATAATGTCCTTAAGATTCATCCACGTTATAGTATATGACAGGATTTCCTTCTTTTTTAAGGCTGAATAATAAACCATTTTATGTGTATACCATATTTTCTTTATTCATTCGTTTGTCAATTGACATTTAGTTGCCTCCTTCTCTTGGTTATTGTGAATAACACTGTAATGAACATGGGTATGTAAATATCTCTTCAGATCCTGTTTTCCATTCTTTTGGATATAAATCCAGAAGTGGGATTGCTAGATCATATAATAATTCTATTTTTACGTTTTTGAGGAACCTCAATACCATTTTACTTAGAGGTTGTACCATTTCACATAGGTGTGTATGAATGAATGAGACAGGGTCTTGTTTTGTCACCCAGGCTAGAGCGCAATGGTGTAATCGTAGCTCACTGCAACCTCAAACTCCTGGGTTCAAATGATCCTCCTGCCTAGCCTCCCGAGTAGCTGAAATTACAGGTGTGCGTTACCACACCTGGCTAATTTTTCTATTTTTTGTAGAGATGGGGTCTCATTCTTGCTCAGGGTGGTCTGGAACTCCTGGCCTTAAGCAATCCTCACACCTTGGCCTAAGGCTGCATCATTTTAAATTACCACCAACAGTGCACAAGGGTTCTGATTTTCCATGTCCTCACCAACATTTGCTATTTTCTGGGGGGGTTTTGTTTGTTTTTGATAGTGGCCAGTCTAACTGGTATGAGGTAATATCTCATTGCGGTTTTGATTTGCATTTCCCTAATGATTAGTGATGTCGAGCACCTTTTCAAATGCTTATTGGCCATTTGTATCATATGTCTTCTTTGGAAAAATGTCTATGTAAGTCCTTTGCCCAAGATATTTTTATATTTACTTTTAGACTAGTCAAGTGCAGCAATGTGAAGCGTGGAAAGAGTAAAACAAGGAGTTCGATCTGTAATTGACTGTGAAGAATCAATTGAAGTAACTCACTACCTTTGGGCCAGCCCTTTACCTATTTTTTAATACGATTATTTGTTTGTTGTTGTTGAGTTGTATGATTTCTTTATATATTCTGGCTATTAATCACTTATCAGATACATAGTTCACAAATATTTTTTTTTTCCATTCTGTAAGGTTGCCTTTTCACTCTGTTGATTGTTTCATGGTTGACAATGTTTCACATGGATTCACAATGTTTGTGAATCAAAACATTCATTCACAATATTTGCTGGGCAGAACACTGGCAGGTTTTGAGCAGAGGTGTGATATGATCCAAATTACCTTTTTAAAAGATTATTCCAACTTCTGGGTGGAAAATGACTGTAGGGGGAAATAGGGCAAGCAGGAAGATGAATTAGAAGATAACGGTGGCTTGGACTAGAGGCTGCTGGTAGTGGAGATGAAGATTTGGATGTAGAAATGACTTCTTTATGAAGAATCTAGGATGACTTCTATATGTTCAGCTTGAGAACTAGGGAAATACTTAGTCACATGAGGTCCACAGGGAAAAGAAAAGAAAAGTAAAGAAAAAAAGAAACTAGAGAGATAGTAGTACTGTTTACTGAAAAAATGAAGAAGAACAAAGGAAACAAATGTGACATGCCTAAGGCTCTGTCTTTGGTTCTCTTCTCTTACTTTATTTCCTTGGTGTCTCATATAGTCCCATGGTTTAAATATTATCTACAGGCTGACAACTCTCAAAGTTCTATCTCCAGCCGAGACTTCTTTCCCAGACTCCAGACTTGTATGTACATCCAATCACCTATTCAACATCTCTACTTGGAGGTCACAAAATTAACATATCCAAAAACTGAACTCATCTTCCCCAAACCTGCTCCACCCACAGTCTTTCCCATTGCAGCTAATGGCACTTCCGTCCTTCTAGGCTCAGATCCAAAGTCTTGGAGTCACGTTTCATATCCAAAGTGTCAGGAAATCATGCTAGCTCTAACTTAAAAATATATCTGGAATCCAAAGATTTTTCCTCAGCTCCCCTGCTGTGGCCCTGTACAAGGCACCATCTTTTCTCCACATGGATTTCTGCAATCAGTCCTAACAAGTTTCCCTGTTTCTGCCCTTTCCCTTCTATAGTCTTTTCTCAACAGAGATGCCAGAGCAATTCTGTTAAAATATAAGTCAGATGTTATTCCTCTGTTCACAACAGTTCAATGACTCCCTGTATTTCACTCAGACTAAAAGCCAAAATCTTTACAGTGTCCTAAGGCCCTTCATGATTTGCCCCCATCACCGGCCTTCCTTCTTTAACCTCCTTTTATACTCTCCCCATCACTGGCTCTGTACCAGACACACTGGCCTCCTTGCTGTTCACTGGACACACTAGGTACCTCCTGACTTTGCTCTACTTAGTCCCTTTGCCTGGAATGTTCTTCCCCCAGATACCTCTAACTTGACTAAGTTCCTCACCTCCAGCTCTTTGCTCCAATTTCAACTTGACAATGAGGTCAGAGCATCCTGATCTCCCCATTTAAAGTTGCTACTTACTTTTCCTCATCACTGTCCCCAAAGCCATCCCTCCAGCACTCCCAATTTCCAATTCCTCTTACCCTTTATGTTTATTATTTACTGCCTGTTTCTCCCTGTCAGAATAAAAGCAACAGAGATCTTTGCTACCCCACTGATAGATATTTATTCCAAGCACTAGAACAGTACCTGGCACACAGTAGTCCTTCAATAAATATATGTTGAATGAATGAAAGGAGATTGGGGCAGTGGGAAATTAAGATGTCTATTTTTAATACATTAAGTTTGAAATACCCACTGAATATCTATGTGGAAATATCAAATAGACTTTGTCTTCTCAGAACATATGCAGGTTTATAACCACCACAAGCCTAGGAACTTGGGTCTGAACCTTTTCTCTTAAAAAACAAAGCCATCCATCTCTTAGCTTTCTCTTATCTTCCACCATCTTGGCACTTACTTTGGATCTGGCAAGAAACTAGCAGGAAACTGATTTTCCTATCCCTACCAAGTCATATTTAGTCATTAGATGATATTAAGCACCTTTAGTCATTGCTGATCTATGATCATTCTTTGGTAACTCTCACTTACACATATACATATGGACACACACGCTATTCATTGTACACAGTATTTATTAAAAATCTTTTCCAATTTTTGTTACTATTTTGGTCACAGTACAATGGTCATTGTGTGTAAGACATTATCCTAAGATTATTGGGATTTATAAATAAGAGACATACTTCCACTCAGATTTTAGAGTCTTGGTGAGGAAGTAACATAGAGAACACATAAAAATAACAATTTCAGAGCAATGTAAATATAAACTAATCTAAGGGTTTTTTTACATATGTAAAATTTAATAGCTGTGTTAATTTGCAAACATGGCCAACTCACACTTTAATTATGCCAGAAGGCAGTGAAGTAGACTACTTATAACACTATAATCACCAGGTTTGAGTCCTAACATTCTTCCGTCTATCCCTTAATTGTCCTGCTTTAGTGGCAATTTAAGAAGTACTAGCTAAGAGGCAGCAAAAAGACCAAGTTTACAGTAACATTTTAGAGTGTTACCCAATCATGTTTTTAGATGTAACTTTTAATAGGACCATAATTTCCCAGCTCCAACCAATGACTCATATCAATATATCCTCCAGGGTAGCAAGGAGGATGGAAGTCTTTTAAAAATAAGACTTAATTCCAAGACAAGAAAATATATTTAGTGGACTCTAGTCCTACACATCGCATGCTTTAAATATTTATTCTTTTAATATATATCTCTACAAACAATCCAAAAATAAAGGTCAGCTTCATGGAGACAAGCCTCTTTTTGTAGATCCTACAGACTTGAGGAAATAATACAGTGAATAGTGTACCTAACTGTAACATGATTATTAATATTAGCTTCACGTGTAGAATCTAGTAGAAATACAGAATATCAGTTAAATCTTGACATCCATTCCCCAAATTTTCCTTTGATAAGACCATATTTAATTTAAACAAAAAGCCAGGTAAAATGAAATTGGAAATAAAAGGATGACCAGTTAAAAACAATACAAAAATCAATCTTTACTATATTTCAGCAATAATCAGAAAATATAACAACAATAAAAAAGATCCCCGCAACAAATCCCACAAAATGTATAGGATTAAATGTAATAAAATGCACAATATAAATCAATATTATAAAATTTTACTAAGGGATACAGAAGATTTTAGTAGAGAGTAATCATGTCTCTAGACAGGAGGCTTATAAAGATATCAAATTCCTCCAAATTCATTTATAAATATGCAAAAAATAGATTTTCATTGCAACTAAAGAAAATGATCTAGAAGTTAATTTGGAAAAATAACCTCGTGAGAATTTCTGAGAAATGTGTGAGAATATCCAAAAAAAAAAAAAAAATTAAAAAATAAGTGATAAGAAGGGACTTGCATTCCCAAATATTAAAGTGCATATTATAAAACTATACTTACTGATGTAGTTAATTTCAGATGCCAAAATAAACAGACCAATTAAACAAAACAGAAATTACAGTAGCAAAAAGAAAGCATTTGGAATATGATAAAAGAGACATTTAAAACCAATGGGGGCCAGGCGTGGTGGCTCATGCCTGTAATCCTAGCACTCTGGGAGGCCGAGGTGGGCGGATCGTTTGAGCTCAGGAGTTCAAGACCAGCCTGAGCAAAAGCGAGACCCCATCTCTACTAAAAATAGAAAGAAATCATATGGACAGCTAAAAATATATATCGAAAAAATTAGCCGGGCATGGTGGTGCATGCCTGTAGTCCCAACTACTCGGGAGGCTGAGACAGGAGGATCCCTTGAGCTCAGGAGTTTGAGGTTGCTGTGAGCTAGGCTGATGCCACGGCACTCACTCTGGCCTGGGCAACAAAGTGAGACTCTGTCTCAAAAAAAAAAAAAACAACAACAACAACAACAAAAAACCAATGGGGAAAAATTAGTAACTGTTATGTGGATAAAACTGGTTAATTAGATAGCAAAAAAATACAGGTAGAGCTTTACATCATATCATATGAAATAAATGCTTTAATCCAAATGGAATTTAACATAAAAATCAAATCATAAATAAAACTAGAAGCCAGCATTAAGTATTTTTATACTCTCAGGATGAAGAAAGCCTTTCTAAGTATGACATCAAAGTAGCATAAAACCATGACAGGAACAGAATGATAGATTTTACTACCAAAAAATTACAAAATACTTGTTGGCAAAAAACTATCAAGAAAAAATTTAAAAGAAAATGAAAGACTAAGAAAAAAACACTTGACAAAGGACTATAAAATATTTCTGGGTAACAATTTAGTAATATATATATTTTTATATATAATCTTTAAAATAGGCATGACCTCATCACAGAAATTCCTTTTCCAGGAATTTATTCTAAGATAATAGCTATAAGGATGAGGACTATAGTGTTTAAATTGAAGGAGAAAAAAACCTAGAAACAACTTAAATGTCCAATTATGGAGGAGGACCAGCTTAGTAAATTACAATAGAAAATGGACTACTATGCAATCATTTCAAGTACTGCAGACATACATTTATTGTCATGATATTTACCACATATTAATCAAACAAGGTTATAAAACAGCAGATACAAATCTTTTTGCATAATACTTTAAATTTTATTCTTCTTTGAAGCATGTAGAATTTCTTAAACAATTCCCCTTTACTCTAGTGTGAAGTAACCAATTCAAAACAATTCTGACAATCTCTCTAATCAATATGGTCCTTTAAAGCTTTTTTTAAAGTCAGGTTTATGGAGGTATAATTTATATGCTGTAAAACTCATCCCATTTAAGTGTATAGTGCAACATATACAGTCATATAACTACCACCAAACTAAAGATACAGAACATTTGCATCACCCCAGGAGGTTCCCTGCCCCCAGCTCCCAGGCCCTGGGCAACTGTTAATTTAATTTCTTTCCCTATATTTTTGCCTTCTCCAGAATGTCATATAAATGGAATCATATCGTATATAACCTTTTGTATCAGGCTTCTTTTGCTTAACATAATGCTTTTGAGATTCACTCATATTGTTGCATATATAAATAGTCCTTTTTATTACTAAGTATTCTATTGCATAAATGTAATACAATTTGTTTAACCATTTACCATGTGATAGATATTTTAGTTGTTTCCATTTTTTGGTGATTATGAATAAAGCTGTACATAGATCTTAGCATGGGCATGTTTTCATATCTTTTGTGTAAATATCTAGAAGTGGCGTGGCTGAGTCGTAAATAAGTTTAACTTTGTAAGAAACTGTTTTCCAAAGTATTAGTATCATTTTCATATTCCAGACCAGCAATGAATCAATGTTCCACTTGCTCTGTATTATCACCTAACAAGTGGCTCAAGCAACTGGTCAGTCTTTAAATTTCAAGCATTCTAGTCGGTGTATAGGGGCATCTCATCGTGGTTTTAATGTGTATTTCCCTGACAACTAATGTATTGCAAATCCTTTTTTTCCCATGAAAAGACATCCTTCATAGAGACCCTGGAAGCCAGAGACTATTGGAAAGATTCAAGATATGAGGGAGCTTGAGAAAGGGATCCCATAAAGTTGTGTGTGAATTCCTGGACTCACCTCTAAACTGCACATGTGTGAGTCTAACCTTAAACAGCACAACAAAAGCACTGGGAACTGAACTACAAAACAGGCCACTGCCCAGGTCCCAGACTTGCCCCTGAGTGGTGCACACACAGGACACATCTCAACAGCACTGCAAAGGCTTTGAAAACTGAACTGACATTGGAATCACAGCCCACATAAGGCAAGTCAGAATTTGCACCTGAACCTAACTGGGTCATTCCCTGCTGGAACAAACAACAGAAAATTATCATTTTTTATATAAACCCAGAGTTTCATATCTAGTGAAAATGTCCTTCAGGAATGAAGGCAAAACAGACATTCTCAGTGAAGGAAAACTAAGAGAATCTATTATAAGCAGACTTGTTTTAAAAGAAATGCTAAAGAAAATTCTTGAGCTTTTCTACTCTCTGATAGAGAACTGATACCAGAGAGAAACTTGGAACTTCAGGAATGAAGGAAAAGCAACAGAAATGGTAAATATCTGGGTAAATATAATAAGCTATTTTTCTCCTCTTAAGTTCTTTAGAATTTGTATGAAAGTAAAATATGTCGAAAATAAAAATCATAACATTGTCTTGTGGGGTTTTCAATGTAGTATATAGATATAATACATATGATAAGTACAACATAAAAGGGGAGTCAAATTATATTAAAAAATAAGACCCATAGAGTTGGGTCCATCTACGCTACTATAAGAAACTCACTTTAAATATAATGGTATAGGAAGTTAAAAGTAAAATAATGGAAAAAATATACCATGCACACACAAATCAAAAGAAAGATGGAGTGGCTACATTACTATCAGATAAAATAGACTTCAGAGTAAGGAAAAATGCCAGGGATAAAGAGGAGCATTACATAATGATAAGAGTCAATTCACCAAGATGATATAATCCTAAACGTGTATGCACCTAGCCACAGAACTTCAAAATACATGAAACAAAACCTGATAGAACTAAAAGGAAAAATGTGCAAATCCACAATTACAGCTGCGGACTTCAACATTCTCTCAGTAATCAGAACAAGCAGACAGAAAATCAGCAAAGGATAGAGAAGAATTCAATAACACTATCAACTTGGATCTAAATGATATTTGTACTATACCCCACCCAACAGCAGAATACACATGCTTTTCAAGTACACATGGAACATTCACCAAGACAGACCATATCCTGGGTCATAAAACAAACTTAACAAATTGAAAAGAACTGAAATCACATAAAGTATGTTCTTTGACCATGATGGAATTAAATAGAAATCAATAACAGGTAGCTATAAAATATGTACCCTTTTCTTGATGCTATCTCATAAAAGTAAAGCATTCTGAATCTAAAATAATGAACTATTCTCGAAAGGCAATTAGTGAGTTGTGATATCTCCCTTAATCTATCTTTTTGTAAACTCTGAAGAGTCAATTGATGTCTGAAGAGTAGCAAACTATCTTTACTACACAAGACAAAAAAGATAAAGCTATTTTAGCTTTAGAATATCAAGAAGTCTTTGTTCACCAACTTCAAGTTTTAGTTTAGAAATTACTTTTAAAAAATTGTCTAAAAACATGGAAACCAATGGGGATATTAACTGAGTTATGAATAATTTAAGAATTTTTTTTGAGATGTCATCTATGTTAAACTTCACATTTATTTTTCCAATATTAAATGTCAAACATTGTATAATGAGTAAACTTAACTAAGTAGCTGGTTCGGATATGTTGTCTTTTCCTCAACACAAAACCTACTCACACAAGAGTTCACTGTAACAGGGACCATCCACTGATCTGTAGATAAGCCCAACATTACTAACAGCTGCAGCTACTGCCAGATTCAGTTAATTACATTTGTTTATTTTTTTGAACTGACATGTCATTTGGCTCAACAGACTAAAGGAAAAATGTCAGGTTTCAACATATCTTTATCTAGTCAAAGAAATTTTTAATTTTGAGAGTAAAACATCCAATTATAGGCATATCTCAAAGCAATAAAGTACTTTACTAATGGTATACAGGATCTGCTATTTATCCTACTTATTAATAATCATAAATAAGCAAGCTTCTATTGTCCATTAGTCTCTCAGGGGGCTACCTAAACTAATGATCTTCAATTTGTTTGTTCATACTAAAATAACTGAAAAATTATGCAACATTTCACAAATTTTTAAGTTGGTATCTAAAGTTTTCATCTTAAGTTTAAATAGTTGTAAACAAAGTAATTTCTTGCCTAATGTAAGTTTTGGTATTTTTAAACAAAACTTTTATATCACTATTTTAAATGTATCAAGTAAATAAAAATGCCACAGAGATTTAATTCCTAGAATTATATATTTAAAAACTGAATGAGCACAGCTCTTCTTTAACAGTAGGAATTTTATATCTTCCCTTTTTCTCCTTGAACTTTTTTTCCATCCATTTCACTTCCTCCACAGGATGTTATTTGAATGTGACAATCTGCATGCCTGAAAGTCTTTCACTGATAATCCTACAATATTTTAATCTATGATATGTATATTTAAATTTTTCTTAATTTCCAATGACAGTAATGTTCTAAGTATTAAATTTTTGTCTTCTAGATTGAATTATTACAATAGTCATTGGCACACAATTTATCAAAACCCATAGTTTTATTATAAATTTTGATAAATAAGAAGAAATAATTATTGAAAATGTATCTTTCAATGAAAATTTTGGGGTAATGCTTTTATGATACCCTTAAAGTAATCACCAAATTATCCCTTTTGTTTTGGGGCCCTGGAAGTTTGTAAAATTCAGAGGCAATATACCATACTGTGATTCAGATGTGCAGAAAAGTATGCCTATCTTCAGTCAAGTGGGAGAAGTTCTATCTCAGTCAGATGAGATAGAACATCAAAGCAAGCATCTTTCTCAGGTGGATCACTTTTAGGAAAGAGTAGGTATGGAAATTGAAGATTTCCTTATAGGTATCCAAACTAACTGGTCTCCCCCTCCTCTCCATACGTAACTCAATTTAAAGACCACCGATTTAGACTATTTCCTCTACAAAGGGAATTGACAAATAAAGTCAAAAGGTATGTATTTTCTTTTTAAATCTACCTACCAATACAGAGTTTTCTATGCTCAGAAAAAATTGAATTCAATGTACAATGAAACATACCATATTTTCATTCCTTTACCAGTACAAAGAATAAGACTCAAAGTGTCACCATTAGGAATCTGTCCACTACTACAAAGAATTGTGATCAATACCAATACTAATTGTTATGGGTGGCTAATTCTTACGATCAAAGGATCTACTCATACTCATTAAACTCAATCCATTTGTCTCAGAACTAATCTTCATATGTTTTAAGATACTCAGTTCATCTTTATCATGGAACAAGTCTCTATTGCTATTTTGACTACAGAGAGAGCTAGCTTTAAATGGGAGGGTAGACTTCAATAAATTCAACATTTCATTCAAAGGTACTAAAGATTTACCCTTCTGAAAGGAGAGTAAAGCAGAAAGCCAATAGGAAAAATATAGTCAATGTTTCAGTGTTAAGACTTAAAGGTAGCAAGTTTGTTTCTCATTTTTACTTGCCTTGGTAGGCCAACTATAAAGTGTCAAACTGTACTAAACAAGAACCCTATTAATCTTTTATAGGAAAACTATGTGTTTTTTAAATAGGAAAAGCATTTTAAAGTGTAGGCATACAGATAGGCAATTTACACTGTATATTTCAACTTGGAGCTTAATGTTATACCTTTAATAAAACTACTTCAAAGGACAATGAGAAATCCTCACAACTTTGACTTTTGCGAACAATTTCGTTACAGAAACAAGTGAGTTAAGTGATAATTCTGCACTCCTTGATTTATTTTTAAAAGCTAATGAGCATGATGTTTGCAAAAATTATAAGTGGAAAATCTGAGCCAAATGAATGGAAAAACCAGAGGATGCCCTTTAAAAAATTCCCTAAATTCCTAGTCTTTAAATTCAAGTTCACGTTGACCAAATCTTAACTGAGCTTGGTCTTCTGAGCAATTTACCTTGTGAAAAATATATTTCCTTCACCACTCCCACTAAATATATATTTGCTAATGATATGATTCTACAGAATTAAACTAAATTACAGTCCTGCCTCTGTTTTCAGTGTCTAACTTGGTTAACACTATCTCCCACACAGCTCTTTGAACTGCATTTTCCTTTTTTTTTTTTTCAGTACTCTCCCATGCTCTACCACTTGAGTTTAAAAAAAGAAAAAATAAAAGAAAAGAAAAGAAAGGAGGGAAAAAAAGGAAAAAAGCACATCTAATCTATAGACATTAGATCTAAAGATTTGGGGGCCAAATCCTAAAGCAGCGTTTGGTTCTCACATAGGCCTACTACCACATTACAAAGTACACAACTGCACTGTCCCTAAAGGTCAGATTTTATATTAGGTTATAACTCCCAGTTTACTAAAGCAAACTCATGACTCAAGAAGAAGCAAATATTCTGCTTGGAGTATTGTTTTACCTTTTGCTTTCCTTTTAACACATTGACTGCCACACCAGAAGAAAAAAAAAATTGTCCTTGGGACCATGGTGCTTCGTTATGAAAATAGAATAAAAACTTCAAAGACAAAACCATCCTTTCTAATTTAATAAAAAATTTATTTTTTATTGTTTTCTGTGCATGAGTTATATGCAACTCACACGGTGCTAGAATCAATTTTTACACTGCACGCCATGTGAGTTGTATGTGACTCACAACAAACATACTTACTGAGTTTGTTTCTGAGAATTGAGCCTTTTGTCATTCCACAGGTATTTAGTTGTATCTGGAGTGGACCTTGGGTGGTCCTGGATGACAAGCTCTGAATCACACCCCCTTATATGTGCAACGATGTCACATCGTCACATACTATCGTATCAATTTCATTCAAGGAGCTGCCAGGCAAACGTTCAGGGGGAAACGCATAATCAGAAGTTTTGGTAACCGGAGAATACAGTCCAGCACGAGTGGTGCGCTTGGGCCGGCCATCTGGAGCAGCGACAGGAGATGGGGGAGACGAGCCAATTGACAGCAAGGTTTCACAGCACGCAGGCATGCTATGGACCTGCCCACCTGGCCCCAGTTCTACTTTAATATAGCTTCTGTGACCAGAGCTATGATCATCACATAAGTTTATTTTGCATTTTCTGTTCTCAAGAGAAAATGTCCAGAGAAAATGAGCATAAGGAATTGTTGGAGGAAAGAGTGAACGAAGTTTTGGACATGAGTGACGAAGATGTTGATCTATTTAGTGATGATTCAGAGGAGCACCATCCTAGTGGAGATAGTAAGGACAGCTCTGATAGCAGTTGCAGCCCACAGAGAAAAACCAGAAGAAGAATATTACATGCAGATCTTTCCAAGTGGGGAAGATTGCTCAAAATCTATTACTGAAACAATTGAAGCAGTTGTAGCCGATTTCAGTGAGAGTGACTCTTCATCAGATGTTTCTGAAGAACCTCACTAGTGTAAGTTTTCCGATCTGGGGTCTAGTTTCAGGAAGTAACATGAAAACTTTTGACTTTGTTGAAAGTAATCCTGGTGTTCCAACTGAAATTGCAGTTAATCTCCATGAAAAAACACCTTATGATTTTTTCAAATTCTTCAGAACAGATGATGTTGTTGACTATATGGTAAAGGAAACTAATATTGACACAAGTCAGACTTTACAAAGGGTAATATCAAACCTCACTCCTGACTGAAAAAGTGGTATGATGTCACTTCTCAAGAAATGGAACGATTTTGAGCAGTGTTGTTTTGGGTGGGCCTTAGCAAGAAGCCAAGACTTCTGGACTACTGGTGAAAAACTTTTGTATGACAATTCAGTGAAAAAGCTTATATCGCATAACTGCTTTGAAATGCTTCTGACAATGTGGCATTTCTCTAACAATGAATAATGTCCTCCTGGTGACCCTCTCTTCAAGATATAGCCACTTCCTGATTGTCTTCTTGAAAGGTTTCAGGTTGCTGTAATTCCAGATAAGGAAATATGTATCGACAAAATAATGGTGCCATTTTGTGGACATTATATATGCTTCATGAATCCCTGGGCTCAAAGCTAGCATGAGTTAAATACAACTCATGTGGCAGTTAATGTGTTAAATTAGGCAGCACTCATATTAAAAAAGAAAGAAAAGGGAAGAAAGAGACTCAACCAGCTCTTTAAGGTACAACTGTGGTCCCCAACCCTCGGGCTGTGGACTGGTCTGTGGCCTGTTAGGAACCAGGCCCCACAGCAGGAGATGAGCATCACCGCCTAAGCTCCGCCTCCCTTCCTGCCCCATCCATGGAAAAATTGTCTTCCGTGAAACTGGTCCCTGGTGCCAAAAAGGTTGGGGACCGCTGACAAGATCAGATAAGACACAAAGCACTTTACTAATTTACATGTGATTATCAATTGTACTCTTAAAACATGAACAGTCTGAGAATTAATATATGAATTGCCAGCATTCCTCAAAGAAAACATCTCAGTATAAAATACCAGAAATGCATTCACTTTGGGGGTGAAAAAGCACCCATCTGTTCATTTATATATATGTTCTAGTTGAATTTCTAGCTCCAAGCAATTAAATTATGCCAGGAAACACTATCAATTCAATTTTCAAAATTACATACACTGCCATATGCTTTTCAAATGTCTCATGACTCCTAACTCTCTTTCTTATCTTGACCTCTCTCCCTAGTTCTAAAACCTATTTCCAAATTGCCTACTGGGGGCCTGTGACTAGTATATCAAGTACCACCTCCAATTTTCACTCCTCTCTCACCTGCAGAGAAAATATACACAAACACACACACACACTCCTCCAATTAGTTTTTCCCATTTCCGTTATCATTACCATTCTTATTTATTAGGGCTGAAAAACCTCAAAGTCATATCTTTGGGTCCTTCCTCTCCTTGACATTCTGTTCTACATTTAACCAATGGTCAATCCTGCAATTCTTCTTGCACTTATATATCTAATATTCCCTTTTCCATTCCCATGCATCCCTCTAGGTAAAGCCCTTATCTCTAAAATAGATCTCATTCCAAATGACTATAAAAACCTCCCTAGTCTAGCTGGGCACGGTAGCTACTGATGAGGCTGAAGTGGGAGAATCGCTTGAGCCCCAGAGTTCGAATCCAGCCTGGGCAACATAGTGAGACCATGTCTTTGAAAACAACAACAAAAATTCCCTAGTCCTCTAGGACTCTTTCCCTGCCAATACATTTTGCACAAAGAAAACTCCAAAGTGAATAGCACCACACTGTACTTATTATCAAAGAATTCAAACTCTTAACAGGAGACACAAAAAATTATTAACACCATAGTAGTGGATAAGCATTATAATGATAGTACTGTATAAACAAAAAGCTCTAGGAAGGGAGGATAGTGACAGTTATTACAGGAGAGGTTTCAGAGGAGGTTACAGCTAAACTGGTAAAAAGCATTCCAGACCAAAGCGTGAAGGTTCAGATTTTAGGGGAAGGACAAGTAGTAGTTCAGTGGCAGGGGAGAGGTGGGAGATGAGGCTAGAAATGTAGGCTTGAATCAGACTGTGGGATCTTCATTATCATGCTAAGAAGTTTAGACTTGATCCTATGAAAATTGGAAACAAGCAAAGATACAAGAACCCTTTATTTTAAGCTTTTATATGTGTGTTGTTTTGTTTTTAATATATAATTCTAAAAACAAAGTAGCATGGGCACTAATGGAACCAGACACATTTTCCCTAAGTGTGACAACTGATAAGTTTCTTGGGCATCTACACCTCAGATTAGCAAACAGACTCTGCAGCAAAATTAGAGATAAGACAGTATTCTGTATGTGTTCATTATTCATTAGGTTAGGCTGGTTTATTTATGTTATTTAAATCCACTGTATCCTTATTCACATTTTTGTCTTTATGCACTAACAGTTACTGAGGGAGGCATGTTTTAAATTTCCTGCTATATTTATGGATTTGTCTATTAATATTAGATACTATATTTTTTCAGTTATATGCTGTTCATTTGATTTTTTTTAGATTACAATTTTCTGGTGTTATATGGGTTAACTGATAATGCCCTATTTAATGATACAGAAAACACTCTTCCAAAATAAACGTTTTGGTTCATTTTTGGACCAAATCTAACCTTTTATGCTGTTGAAAATAGTTGGGTATTTTCCCCGAGCTCGTCTCTTTCTGTCAGCAATCTGCTTCAAGCCAAATGCACCTCAATATTTACAGCACATTAGTGCTGCTCAGTCTGAGCTCCACATTAGAGAAAGAGTGGTTGGCCACATGATTAAAGGAGTTCATAGTCACAAAAAAAACTGAAGTGGTTACATTATATGCCATTTGGTCACATTTTATAACTCTCTGCCCATAGTATAAAAAGAGAGGGAAGAAAGTTTGTTAAATCCACAGAACATATTCTTCCTTTTGCAGGGGAGAAAACAATAATTACCAGTTTGAAAAGGCTTAGCCCCAAGTAAAAGACAAAGCTTTATGGCAGCTGCCCTAACTAATCATAGAATCCATAGACCTAGATGAGTAACACACAGGCCTGACAACCACATTTGTGACCAATTTCCTATTTCAATACTCATTCATATCATAGGGAGGGCAATCTAAAAGTAGAACAGCTGAGATAAATATTTGTGGTTCAGTCCTCACTGGAAATGACTGAGACATATAAACAAGCCAGGGCAAAAGAAAACCCCCAAATAGTAAGTTATCATGGGTAACTTTTAAGGTGTTTTGTTCCTACTTAGAATTTGAAAATAAATCAATTCCATCACAGGGTGATCAACAATTGTGTTTTTTCAAACTGCAGGTCATAATCCATTAGTGGGTTGTGACATATATGAGTGGGTTCAAACATGCTATTTTTTAAAATGAAATAGAACAGACTGGAAGAAATAATACCTGAATATATAACAAAGGTAAGTATTGTTTCATGAATTTTTTTATGTGTATACCATATATGAAATGTACATAAATGACTAAAAGGCAGGATCTCATGGTGCAATGATAGTGTGTCTGGCTCCATAAATCACTAAAAAGTATTTCACATTATAGGTCACAATTGAAAAAAATAGTTCAAAAAATACTGATCTAGGAACAACCAGTAAGGCAAACTTATTTTTCTCAGAACAGGAGCAAAACTCAGAAGAAAGTTTTCATAAATTTTTGTTAAGACTATCTCGTCTAAAGATCATCTAAGATTTTAAATAACTATGTACTCATTTTTCAGATGGGAAGAATTCATTTATTCAAAAATTCAAAAAAGACTTATTGTTTGCCTCTGTATGCCACACATGGTTCTACGTGCTGGAAATAGAAAACAGAATAAATAAAATAAAGTCCCACCCTCATGAGATTTAAACTCATGATGGAGGTAAGTAGCCATGGTACCAGATTCTAGGCTAAGTGTTTTACATATTATTCTCACTTGAGCCTCGTAATCCTATGAGGCAGATAATATTTATCTTCATTTCATATATATGTGGGAATTGAGGCTTAGAGAAATTCATTAACTTGTCCAAGATCTCTCTCACGCATGAACGCGCGCGCGCACACACACACACACACACACACACACACAGAGCTAGTCAAGGCGGAGTTAAGACTGAAATTCCCCCAAGGCAGTGGGATTCCAAAGCTCACTTTGCCTCTATAATGTACTGCCTTCTACTGTGCTTCTGTTTTCAGGAAAATAAAATATAACAACATTCTGCCCAAGAAAACTTCTAAAACTTACACAAAACTATGGCTTTTGATCAAATAATTTCAATTATATAGGTAGTGTGGGCTTACTTGCCCTTTCTTAAATTTTATTAGTTGAAAGAGGGCAATTCTTAAAAATTGACCTAAAACTACAGTTCAGTTTTATTAAATTTACTTTGGAATAAAGTAAATTTAAAAAAGTAAAAAGTAAAAAACAGGCCGGGCGCGGTGGCTCATGCCTGTAATCCTAGCACTCTGGGAGGCCGAGGCGGGTGGATCGCTCCAGGTCAGGAGTTCAAGACCTGCCTGAGCAAGAGTGAGACCCCGTCTCTACTAAAAATAGAAAGAAATTATATGGACAACTAAAACATATATATATACAAAAAATTAGCCGGGCATGGTGGCGCATGCCTGTAGTCCCAGCTACTCGGGTGGCTGAGGCAGTAGGATCGCTTAAGCCCAGGAGTCTGAGGTTGCTGTGAGCTAGACTGACGCCACGGCACTCACTCTAGCCCGGGCAACAGAGTGAGACTCTGTCTCAAAAAAAAAAAAAAAAAAAGAGGGGAAAAAAAAAAAAAAAGAAAAAGTAAAAAACATACTAGTATGTTTTTTATATTGTCTTTAAAACTGTGAAGAAAGAATGGTAGGCCAATGGCACAGAAATCAGCACACTGTGATTAAAACAAAAAAAAAAAAAGGAAGGCACCCTGTCCCATGAACAAGTCCAGCTTAGGCTTTCATAATAAAGAGGCTTTAGCAGGGGAGCCTGACTAGTCATTCCCTAAAGGGATCCTGTAGGTTTGAGAGACATGTTGAGAGAAGCAAGGCTCACCCACAGAGGCAACTAGAAATGCTGAGTCAACACTGGCAGTGACAGTAAAAGCCATAGGGGCCAAATCACTCTACGTTCCACATTAACATATTGTCTGATCGTTGAGAGAAGAAATTGTTTCCGTTTTGCTCCCACTGTATCCCCATCACCTAATACAGTGTATAGAACGTGGCAGGTACTCAGTAAATATTTGGTAAATGAATAAATTATATTGCGTAAGTTATTTCCTCCCTTGTGCCTTGATTTTCCATAAAGCATAAGGGTGGGACTAACTCAATATATTTACTTTCAGCTCCAAAAGTCTGTAATTCTTTGAGCTAGAATTCCTAAATACATCACAATAAAGCATGAGTAAAATTACACCAGGACATCCGGGTTTGCATATATGCCTAGTCACAAGGTTTCACAACATCTTACTCACTGCATAAGATAAACAAAATGAAATTTGCCCTGTTGAAACTATCACAGCCTCCTCTTCAAGAGGAAACTGCTCAATATTTGTTGAGGTGGGAAGAGAAATAAGCTAGTTATTGTAGAAATAACATAAGACATATCTGACCATTCAACTAAAAAAGGAGAAAAGTTGATGCTCATAAAAACAATAACAAGGACAGCAGCAAAATTTAGCTTCTTCAGATATTTGAAGAATCAGAAAAATCTGATAACTGGTTTAGTCAGATAATCTCTGACCTTAATTCCAAAGTACACTTACTTTCAGTGAAGGCAGGATACTTATTTTTTAAGTAGTTTAATACAGATTTACCTTCCTCAATCAATTGTCAACTAGAAATTATTTTCCAACCTTTTACAACTTTTTCTAAAAAGGAAAAGTAAATTATTTTTAACCCATTATTTTAAATAACATCATCTCAAATTAATTAAGTAACTTGACTAGATCACAAAACCACCAATTCACCAAGTTAGGTTTTATTAAATATATTTACTGAAGATTGAAATGTAAAGATTAAATACATTAAAGTATGTCCCTTATTCTACTAAAAACTTGTTTAAGGTTTTTCAAATCACCTCTCACTATTATGGGGGGAAGAGTTTGGGTTCTAAATAGTATTTCAAATCTCTTTGTATATGCTTGTTATACATAAGAAACATTGGTAGAAACTACAGGAGGATAAGAAAATTCTAGAAAGTATTAAGTTCTCAAACTTAGGACCCATTTTGGGTACACATGGCTTGGCATAAAACGAAAAAGAATAACTCAAAGGTTTAAATAAAGGCACATTAAGATTAGACATGTCATTAGACGATTTTTTAGAAGGTAAGAAAAACTGAAGGCATTTCACCATGGGCAATTCTAAGAACAGAAAAAGTTTATGTTGATGACATTTCCATGGGTTAACTTGTTCCTTCTAAGTTCCTTCTAAGTCCAAGTCTAAGTCTGTGCATAAAAACAAAAAAGCTATTATTCAAAGTATACTGAAAGTTTAGAAGACCAATAGCTGTTTTCATAACATTTAAAAAGAAAAGGTAAACAATTCAAGCTTACTGTAACAACTCTTTTTTTTTTTTTTTTAAAGAGATAGGGTCTCTGTCGTCCACGCTGGAGTGCGGTGGTGACTCTCCAGTCACAGCCTCCCAAGTAGCTGGGACTACAGGTGAGTACCACCATGCCTGGCTAATTTTTTAAATTTTCTGTAGAGATGGGGTCTGGCTTGTTGCCCAGGCTGGTCTCTTATCTATAAAAAAAAACTCCTGGCCTCAAGCGATCTTCCCTCCTTGACCTCCCAAACTGCTAGGATTGCAGGCATGAGCCTCTGGGCCCAGCCACTTTAACTATTTTTTAAAAAATAGCATTCCATGAGAAATTAGAACCTTTATGTATTGCTGGTGGGAATGCAAATGGTCCAGCCACTATGGGAAAGAGTCTGGCAGTTCCTCAAAAGATAAACATAGAATTACCACTCCTGCATTGCGTATATACCAAAAAGAACTGAAAACAAGGACCCTCCAGATACTTGTATGCCAATGTTCATTACAGCATTATTCAGTAGCCAAGGTGGAAACAATCCAGTGATCATAAACAGATGAATTGATAAACAAAATGTATTATATACATACAAGGAACAGTACTCAGCCATAAAAAGGAATGAAGTTCTGATGGAGCAACCTTGAGAACATTATGCTAAGTGAAATAAACCAGATGCAAAAGGACAAATATTATATGACTACAATTATATGAAATATCTAAAATAGGCAAATTCATAGAGATAGAAAGTAGATTAGAGGTTACCAGTGGCTGGAGGGGTGGAGCGTGGTGAGGGAGGAAGAAAGGGAATGAGAATTATAATTTAATAGTTACAGAGTTTCTGTTTGGGGTGAAGAAAAGTTTTGGAAATAACGGTGATGGTTGTACAACATTGTGAATGTAATTAATGCCACTGAATTCTATACTTAAAAAGGGTTAAAATTGCAAATTTTACGTTATATATATTTTTTACAACACTAAAAAAATAGCATCCATGATTCCCCACAGATTAAAATACAAAAGGGAAATGTGCCTTTATATAAAATGGAGAGATCTGGTTGGTGGTGGTCATTATATTAACTATGATGTTCAACTTGGCCACTTGCAACTTGACATTATGTGCCTCCCAATAATATGTGATGTGATCTACATAATTATCTTGCTGGAAAATTTGACCTGAATCTTATCATCAAGAAAGTGACAAATCTAGATTATAGAATGTTCTATAAGACAATTGGCCTGGACTTTTCATAAGGTCGAAGTGTTAATACAATGCTTGAACCAGGGGTGGGGAACCTGTGGCCTTCTAGGTTCTTAAGTGTGGCCTTTTGACTGAGTCCAAATTTTACAGAACAAATCCTTTTATTTCTATTAATAAATTTTTGATTGTCTTTTATATTTTTATTTTATTTTTAAAGTAAAAATATTTAAAATACCAAAGAATAAAATAATTTTCAATGAAATAATCCTCCCAGGTTGACCTGCACAACTAGAACATTAGTAAGCCATAAGGGCTAAATTGACATCTGCCACTCTCATGATTTAGTTCTAACTTCCCCAGCCTTACTGGCGCCACTACCACATGAGGCTGGTTGGTGAGAGTTTATTGGGATTGAGTACGCCAGTCTGTTATCAGCTTTTGACAACACCGCACTGTGTTTCTGTTTGAAGTGGGGAATCTGTGAATAGCTGCACAGCTCGACAGTATTTTTTAATTCTGTCATGTCAAAGAAGATCAAGAGAACACTGAAGTAAGAAAACAGATTTTTTAAATGAGGATTGGGAATTGCAACATCATCTTGTTTCTGCTAAAGAAAAGATGATCTGCTTGCTTTGTGATACTGTAATATCAACATTAAAGAAATGCAATGCTCATCAGCAGTATAACACTCATAAGAACCACAAATATTTCAAACTAGAGGGAAAGGAGCAAAAGGTTGTACTGCAGAAATTAAAAGATAAAAAGCAAAAGCAAAGACAATTCTTTCAAGTAGCAATAAGACCTGAAAATAATGCCACTGAAGCAACTTATAAAGTAGCTTATGTACTCAAGAAAAAAGGGAAGCCATTCAGTGATGTAGAAATTGTGAAAGAATGCATTGTGGAAGTTGGAGGATGCTTAGATCCCGGTAACATTTCAAAGTACAAACAACTACCTCTTTCAAGGAGAACCATAACTGATCAGCAGCATGAATTAGCCTTCAACTTAACAAAACAACTTCATACTTAACAGAAAAACTTCGATACTTCAAAAGGAAAAAATATATTATTCAATTGCTTTGGATGAATCAACTGATACTACAGACTCAGCACAGGACTCAGGTCATAACAGTTTTTCTTTGCTACGAAGAGTTACTCGCTTTGGTCACTCTTGTGAACAGAACACAGAAAATATATATCTTCAACAACTTTCAAGACAAATGTTGGGAAGTTGGACTGAATTTGGTAAATTTACCGAGTGTATGTATAGACGGTGCACCTTCCATGACAGGAAAACATGAAGGGTTTATGGCACAAATAAAAAAGTATTAACAGATCCAGATGCTCTAATTTCTTTTCATTGTATTTTGCATCAGAAAAATCTCTGTGGTAAAGTTACTATGTTAAGTGACACGTTGCAACAAGTTATAGGCCGGGCGCAGTGGCTCACGCCTGTAATCCTAGCACTCTGGGAGGCCGAGGCGGGTAGATCGCTCGAGGTCAGGAGTTCAAGACCAGCCTGAGCAAGAGTGAGACCCCATCTCTACTAAAAATAGAAAGAAATTATATGGACAACTAAAATATATATATACAAAAAATTAGCCGGGCATGGTGGCACATGCCTGTAGTCCCAGCTACTCGGGAGGCTGAGGCAGTAGGATCGCTTGAGCCCAGGAGTTTGAGGTTGCTGTGAGCTAGGCTGACGCCACGGCACTCACTCTAGCCCGGGCAACAGAGTGAGACTCTGTCTCAAAAAAAAAAAACAAAAACAAAAAACAAGTTATAAATATTGTTAACTATATTCATGCAAATGTAACATGGCATAGTCAGTTTTGTAACATGCTAAAGTTGAATGATGAGGTATTCAGTGTGGATTTGCCGTATCATTCTAAAGTGTTCTAAAGTGTGTTGGCTATTGCAGGGACAAGTGTTAGCCAAAATTTTATCTCAGCAAGAACAGATAGTTAAATTTTATGAAGAACAAAATCAGCAAAGTGAATGATTGAAAGAAGATTTCTATAGGAATGTAGCATTTCTGTGTTGATATCATGTCAAATCAAAATGACTTGAATATTTCTTGGCAGAGTAAAACTAAGTCTATATATGATTTGTAGCAAGTAATCCAAGCATTTCAAAAAAAGCTATCTTTTTTCAAAACACTTCTTCAAAAGGAAATTTTAGGTGAACATTTTTCCCAGTTAGCAAAGGTCATTGATGAGCAGGACAATATATGCGAATCATGTGAAGAATATGCAGCTGTTATAGACCTATTAATTGGAGAATGCAATGAAAGGTTCACTGACTTTGAGAATCATGACATCACACTCAAATTAGCATTTCAGCCTCACCTAGTTGATATCACCAAGGCATGTAAAGAACTACGGGTGGAATTGATTGAGCTCTCAGTAGATGACATTCTAAAATCATTGTTTGATGCTAAGAAAGATCCAATTGAAATATGGAAAAATGCAGAATACTCACGTCTTTGGCAACATGGCCGAAAAATGATTTCTTGCTTTTCAACCAGTTAATGCTGAGAATCCACATTCTCCTACCTGACCCAAATCAAGATGCCCTTAAGGTTACAAATAACTGATACCCATCTAGAGGATCAACTGAAACTTGGGACCTATATGCTGCAACCAAATATTCCAATGCTTTCCAACAAAAAGCAGACACAACAAAGTCATTAAAAGGTTAACATTATAATTAACAAATTGTTTTCATTTTTTGAAACTATTAAGTACATAGTAGATTTTTACAAAATAATGTACATGTTTAAGTGTATCTAATTGAAGTTTCTTGAATGTGGCTTATTTGATTACAGCTAAATTAAGGTGGCCTTCCAACATGAAAAGGTGCCCCACCTCTGGCTTGAACCTTGACTGAATCCTAGATCTGGAGGAAATGGGGCTACAAAAGCTATTTTGGAAATAATAAGGGAAATCTGAGTTATGGAAAGCATGTGGTATGACAGTATTGAATTACTGTTGATTTTTCAGTTGTGATAATAGTAGTGGTTGTACAGGAAACTGTTCCTATACTTGGGAAATACATGCAGAGCAACTTATAGGTAAAGTGTCATGAGCCCACTTGTAGATGGTTTGGCAATGGAATGTGTGTCTAGGGTGGGGGAGAAGTAGAAAGTGAGAGAGGAAGAGGCAGAACACTTGGGGTAAGGTAACAGTGGTGAATTTAAATGAAGGATACATAAATGTTCATGTGGTCTTAATTTTACTGTGAGTTTGAAAATTTCAAAAGAAAAAGAAATAAGGTTTTTAAAAATTAAAATTCTACAAAGTTTCTTCTTTTCCACTCAAAATATACTTAAGAAAACCAAATGAACAAGGGGGAAAATACAGCAAATTCAGTGCTTCACATACCTTCCACGTCATACCAATGTGCACCATTTGTGATTCCATCTTTGAAAGTCTCGTCTTCATCTCCTGGGCAATGAGGCTCACCAGTTTTCATTATGGGATGATTTGAAGCATAAGCTTTTGCCAAGTATTTAAAGACTTCATCATCTGAGGTTTTGCTATAGATTCCAGTGGCCTTATGTTCTGGAGAATCATCAAAAGGATAGCTTGCTACCACTGAGCCACCATGCAGATTTCCAGAAAGCACAAACCTTTGAAAACACAACCAAATTACATATCACTAAAAAAGGACCCAGAAAATACCATGCATTTTAAAATTCCACAACACCTTTCATAAATGAACTCAGATATCTCTCTTAGAGACCTAGAAGACAACTCTATCGGCTGTTATAAGCAGACCACCACACACAACAACAAAGGAAATGGAAAGAAAGTATTATCGATTTAAAATTTCAAACAGCTTTTATAATTCAAGTTAACCTAATGTAAATGTAAAGAACTTTCCATAACTGAAAAAGTAGCTGGATAACACAACATAAATTAATGTTTCAGATGTCTTATTTAGGGAATTCCAAATTCACATATTAGGTTGAACAGTATGAACTTGCCAGTATTCAACCATTATTTGACCTACAGAAATGACAATTTCATATAGTTCAGCCTAGTACTTGTATTTAATAATGTGTCAATTTCATAGAAAACATGGCTGGTATATATACACATATTTGTTGAATACATGAGTTAGATTAATAACTTAAGCTTTTTACATTTATCATCCAAAGAGAATTTTTAAGATAGGGAGTCTAATTTAAAGCAGGATGTATTTTGTCTCACTCCAGTTTCACAATATACTAAATTCACATTTTCAAGAAAGAAGCCACAGTTGAGGAGATTTTGAAAAACAAAAAACAAACAAATGAAAAAAAACCAAAACCTGATACAGTGAGCTGCTTTCAGAGAAAAACAATACAGCATATCAAAGACTAGTCTTCCATTGCATTACTGTAGAAGCAGCTCTCTTTCTAGGCTCAAGGTTTCTGATTGGACCATTAAAAAATAAACTGACACGGAGACAAGGATGTTCCTATAAATAAATTTTTTTTAATGTTTCTACTTTTAGTGAACAAATTTACAATTTGGTCAAATTTATATATATATATAGAAATGCTGAAGAACTCCTTTTATGGTGAAAGCTAAAAGCAAAAAACATGCTTAAATTATATTTATGCATCTTTCCCTTATGTAACATTTCAAACCATTACTATGAGTAGAGATTAAATACTTTTCTCTTTGGATTCTAAATTGAATTTTCTTACTTTTGCCTGTGGTTGAAATTAACTGACCTACCAAAATTCTAAAAGGGGTTGATATGTAACATTTCTCTCTATATGCAGGAAAGAAAATTAAATCTGTTAGATGTCTAATTTGAAAGGTTAGCTTAAGCATGATCAGTACCATCCCAGGGGAGAGCAAACAATGAAAATTACTTGTAATACAGAATCTGTTCATCAGAAGGTAGAACTTAGCCAGTAATGACAGTGATTAAACACTAGAATAGACTATGAAAAGAGACTAGTTAAAAACTAATATCATTATAATTAGCACCCTTCCAGACACCAGAGAAGAATGCCATTTGGTGTAGTGGCAATAGCATAGGCTTTGGGCCCAGGCAAATATGGGTAAGAGCATTCAGTCTCCCAGATATGTCGCTCACTGGTAATATGATCAGGAGAAGCTACTGCCTCTAAATTCACTGAACCCCAGTTTTCCTCTCATCTATAAAATGAGGACTAATGCTACCTGCTCCCCAGGGTTGTTACGAAAATTAAGTAAGATAACAAACATGAAACATCTTCTAGCACAATGACTGCTTTATAACCCCTGCTCAACAAATGTTCATTTCTTTGGAGACATCTAGCATCCTGTTTAGGGAATCACACTGCCTTACAGACTATCATTCTACTCTCCAATCCTGTCAGCCCTTGGTTATAGAATGATACAGAAATGAAAACTAAACACATATTCTAACTTTCTAACTCTACCCTACCCACTCCTCCCCTAGCGCTAAGGTATTAACAATTTACTTTCTGGTTTGTATTTCTAAAATAATTTAAGTACTTTTTACCCCCACTGACTTCAGCTCAGGTAATCCATTAAGCAACAAATATTTCTTGAGTGTAGACCTTGTGCCTAACATTTTTCTAGGCACATCAGTGAACACAACAAACAAATGCCCTCTAGCATTCACATTCGAGCAGAATAAAGTGGATAAATGAATAAAATATTCTACATAAGTGAAGCATGCTACTTTAATTATATATTTTTATTTAAAACTTTAAAATCCAAGATTCTCTACTAAATGCTGTTTTTCATTTTGTTTGGCTTTTCTTGCAACACTTCTTGGAATATTGTTAAAACAGCCTAACCAAATATTTTCAGGATAATGAAATATCTGCAATCTACTTGAGTGATAAAATTCAATTGGATTTTCCTTACTGTAATCACACAGTTTTTAAAATACCAGTACCACTCTTATAATGAGGATTTCAAGAGAAAGTGACATCTATTACAATGGTTATAAGATTACTGCTTTTAGTCTTCCATCAAACCAACTTTGCATATCAACTCCAATCTTATTTGAAAGGTTATTTTATAGTTTCCATTCAGATCAATTCTCTCAAGTGTTTCTCACACTTGACTGCAGTATCACATATCATTTTTTGCATAAGATTTAAAGCAGCTGATAAATATATTGCAAATATAAACAAGAGTCTATAAATATAAAAAAGTTAATCTCTAAATTAACTCTATTATGCTCTCCAGATAACCTTGTGGATAACTTGAAAAAAATTAGGAGAACTTGATGTCTGACAAACTACATTTCAAAGATTCAGGAAATTGTAGATTATATATATATCTCCCCCCAAATAATCTGCACCCACCCTCGAACACCACGATAATGCTTTTCAAAGACAAGTCAAAAAATCATTTATATGCTAATCTCTCTAAGCAAGTATATTTACTTAAATAAATAAATATAGTTATGCCAAAAATATGGGGGTCAAGTAAATTATAAAAAGTTTATTTTAATGATGGAGTTAACATTTTTTATATTTTCCTCCTTGTCTCAACACCCATTGGATGAAGTGTAAAGTGAAACAAATAAACTTTACTTTCCTAAACTGGAGGAAATAACAACAAAAAATCTATTTCTAACATAGCTGAGTGAATAGGATATCAAGAAATTACTCAGGATGGGAGGCCAAGTTGGGAGGATTGCTTGAGCTCAGGAGTTCGAGACCAACCTGAGTAAGAGCAAGACCCCCGTCTCCACTAAAAACAAAAAAGTTAGTCAGATGTCGTGGTGTGTGCCTGCAGTCCCAGCTACTCAGGAGGCTGAGACAAGAGGATCACTTGAGCCCAGGAGTTTGAGGTTGCAATGAGCTATGATGATGCCACTGCACTCTACCCAGGGTGACAGAGCAACATTCTGTCTCAAAAAAAAAAAAAAAAAAAAAAAAGGAAATTACTCAAATGATTTACCTCACACTCAAAAGGGTAGTTTTCCCATACAGACTAATGTTTGGGTTTTTTTTATGTCCTATCCATAAAGCTGACTCTCTATGTAGACATCAATCTCAAACTGTGTGTGTGCTTCTGTTTTTAATTTTATTCACACATCAGTGTCCTCTTTTACTGATTAATAAAAAAGAATATGCATTTTGAGTTAATTTTTGAAGACTGAGGATGGATGGATGTACTCTTCACCCTACATAGTCACCTATTTTCCCTTTTGATTAGAGGTCTATGTTTCAAAAATGGTCTGGTATGGTAAGGGAAGTCCATAGCCACAGAACAAAATGACACATAGCCTCAAGGTGACTTACGCCAAGAGAAAGCTCATTTTCATTTGTGGTCAGATCAGAACTAATACTGAAGAGAAAAATCTAGCCACAGAATTTACATCTCTGCAAGGGCCGTGACCGAGCAAACAATGCAAACCGTGCATTTGATAGATCATGTCAGAAAACCCTGGCCATCACAGCATCTGTCAGTAAGTGTATGTCAAAGTCATATTTCTTATGCAGATGTTCAGAGGTCATGACACGATCATCATTAAAAAAAAAAAAGTCTTCCCAGAAAGTCTAAGTGAAATTAAATATCTACAAGGGATCTTATAAAGGGGAGTAAAGTGGAAGGTAGACAATAAAAAGATTGGAACTGTCTCAATGACTGTGAATTTTCTAGATCTGCTATATATGACTAAAATCTTTTTTTTTTTTAAGGCTATAGGACAGAGTCCAATGACTTAAATCTTGTAGAAGAAATGATTCCAAGTCCCACAGAGAAACTTCTGTGTTCATTATTACCTTTATCTTACCTGTCACTCAGATCTTCTTCAAATCAAGATGTAATGATTAATTATTGCTTCAAAAGCCTTATGAAGACACAAAAATGGGGTATGCTGGCAAAGCTGATGCTTGAAAAGGGAAGAGGTGCATGTTCACTTCAGACACTATGCCCTCTGGAGTAAGTTCCCTCTTCCTCTATTGCTCTCCTCTTCTTTGCTGAAAATCCTACCCATCTCTCAAGATTCAGCTCAAGTTCTACCTCTTCCACATAGGTGGTCCATATTCTTGCAGCCCACACACATTTTGTAGTGGGAACAATTCCTGCAAAGTTTAACTGGGTACATAAACACACCTTATAAATATTTCTAATATTCTCTTGTTTTATACTAATTTCTTGAGGTCCTCATGCTCATGCTTTTTAATTTTTTAAATGTCACACAGTGCTGAATAACATTCAAGATGTGTATTAAGTGTGACAATTAGCCATTCTGCCCAGGCCCATTAATAAGCTGCACAAATGGCACCAGAAACCCTTCAGAGTCTAAAATGAAGCAACTCGCAGATCTGTGCAAGTTCTCCAGCCAAGTTTATATTCTCCTTAGCTGAGTCAGAGATAAAGACTGGAGAAGAACCAGTTTCTGTCAAATAACCAAAAGGAAGAAGACCTTGGAGATGTCATTTACCATTTCTGGGCTACATTCTCCCTCTTGGCTGTTAAAAGCACTGACTAAGAATCAGAGACCAAGTGCGGGCTATACTGCTTACTATGTAAATCAGTTAACCAATTGACCCTCAATTTCCCCTAATGCAAAACAGGGATATTAATGGTGTCTATGTCATCAGGTTGTGGCCAACATGAAGTGAGGCAATGCGGTCACGGAAAGAGCTTAGCACAACAGCAGTTATAAGATAACAATATTGACAGCTTATCTATAAAATGAGTGAGCTAATAATCTAGGTTATCCGTAAGGTCTCTTCCATGGCTCATAGTCTACAGTCCTGTAAGAACAGGGACCAGAATGCCAGAAAGAAGTCTTCCCATCCCTTGAACAAATAGCCTCTAGGCAGCGCTTCTCTGACAATTAGCGGGACAGGAGGCTACGCGGCCTGGGCCCTGTCGCTGTTACAGGATGTCTCCCTCCACCGTCACTACCGCCACCCCTTAGGCCAGCATTGTTTGAGCGCCTACTGGGTGCCAGAACCAGCCTCTGCCCTTGGATGCTCGCATGGATGGGAGAGAGTGGGTGGGCAACACTCACTTGTTTCTGCGGATCCACTCGATGAGAGCGCGCACCTCCGGCACCTCGTCCAGGGCGGGGGGCTCGCCGGTGCTGAACTGGTCCGGGAAGCTGCGGTTGAGGTCGCGGCCCCGGCTGTTATCGCGGCCGCTGGCCCCGGGCGGGCCGCCGTCGCCGAGGCCGCAGTCGCCCTCGCGAGCGCGCTCGAAGCCGTCGGGGTTGAGGCTGGGCAGCAGGTACACGTCGGTGGTGTTGAGCAGGCGGACGAGCCGCGGGTCCCCGCGACGGTAGCCGGCCGCCAGCTCGCGGGCCAGGTAGATCAGCACCTGGCGCGACACGGTCTCGTCGCCGTGCATGTTGCCCACAAGCTTCACCTGCGGCCGGCCGGGCACGAGCGGCCCTGCAGAGTCGGGCCCCGCTGCGTCCGGCCCCGCGTCGCCGTCAGGGAGCAGCGACCCCAGGCCGGCCGTGAGACGCAGCACCCACAGCGGCCGGCCCTCCACCGAGCGGCCGATGCTGAAGAGCCGGGCCAGGCCGGGGGGCCCCGCGGCCGCCGCCTCCCTTAGCGCCGAGCCCAGCTCCTCTTCGTGGTAGTAACGGTCGAACTGGCCCTCGGCCGCCTCGCTGCCCGCGCTCGTCGTTGTTGTCGTCGCCTCCGCCTTCTTGATGTGAGCCGCTCGGGCCGGGCTCCTCAGCAGCAGGAGGCACAGGAGCAGCGGGAGGCTCCCCAGCCGCCAGGGCGGCCGCGCGTCCCAGCCGCTCGCCATCTTCCAGCAGCGCCGCTAACCCCGGCTCCGCTCCCGCGGCTCCGCGCTCCGGGAGGCGGAGGCCTGCCGGATCCCCTCCGCGCCTAGCAACCCCATCCCGCCCTCCTGCCGCTGCCAATCGCGGACGCGCCTGCTGCGGCGTCACGCCAGGGGGCGGGGCCTCCCTTAAAGCAGCCGATTCCGCCTGGGCGTGCCTTCTCCTCTGTCCGGGACGAGTTTGGTCACTCTCTCCCTTCGCAGAGGCTCCTCTCCCTCTTTTCCGCCTCCCTGTTTCCTCTTCTGCGTTTGCTCCGCTTCTCCTCTACTCGCTCCTTCTCTTCTTTATGGCTTCTCCCCTAAATTGGCTCCCCTTCTTCTCTGAGTACTCTTACTAGCTCCCTTCCCATCTTTGTCGCAGCTTTTCTCAGCTGCGCTTTAACACTTAGAACCAAGAATCGAAAGGTTCGAAAGAATCAAAGGACGCGAAAAAATCAGTAAGTTCGAAAGAGTCTACGTTCGAAGAGTCCAAGGACACCTAGCCCAATGCCTGTGCACCTTTCCTCCGGATTCGTCCTGCGTGGGCCCGGGCCCGCTGCCTGCGTGCGGCTGGAGAGAACGGGACGGCCGGAGTGGAAGGCGGCTCGCTACCTCACAAGGCAGCCCGTTCCATCTTGGAGTTGCTGTGTGGAGAGAAGGTGTCTCCTTTACGTTTAGCAGACATGTGCTACGTAGTAGGCCCCCTTTGTGTTAATGTTATCTATTTCTTTAGCGTCAGCCCACCTTGTCCCCTGTGTGTGCTGGTCTCCCCCTCATTAGGCAGTTTGCATTTCACAATTCAACTGTCCACTCCTCAAACCGCTTCTGAGCGAGTTGTAGATTTAACTGTTGCCTTGGAGTGACATTTTTTTTTAAAGCAGCAGGTTTGACATTTCTAGAAACCCTGGGCTAGTATAATTCCTAAACTCCTCAGGGTTCAGCCAAAGCTGGCAATTACAGTGTTTCATCAAGTCTAGAGAAGAGATCTTTTTAACCTGGCCTTTCAAATAGGCTTTAGGCAGTCACTTTAGCTTGAAGAAACACAAAACTTCACAATCTTTTTATCGAGTATGAAATTCTACCCATGTAAAACATAATTGCAATAACTGTTGAATTTCCTTCTTTCAGAGCCAGGTATTTCAAGGCCCCTTCCCTGAACTATGCTTGAACCCTAATATGATAGTAGAGTGCATTCATTCATTTAGCAGATATTTATTGGGCAACTATTGTATGCCAAAGCTGGGTGCCAGGAAGCAATTCATTCTTCTGCCCAATTAAGATATTCGATGCAGTTTGTGATAAATGCTATAAGAGAGGTATGGGAGTACAGGTGAGAAAAACTTCATTCAATCTGAGGAGGAGGAAGGGAGAAGAAGGGAAGCCATGGGGCAAGGGAGGGTTTCTGGGCAGAAGGAGGAGCAGGCACAGAAGGCTGTGAGGTTTGAGAGCAAATCCTGCATGTTCTGGGAATTTCGTGAAGGGGCTCACAGGTGTGGAGGTGACAGAACATGAACCAGAGAAGCAGGGCCAGAACCCAGGGAACTTCACAAGCCAGGCTATGGGGAGCACACTTGATCTGGACGGCCACGGAGAGCAATGGATGGATTTTAAGCTAGTTTAGAAAAATCTCTCTGACAGTAACTTGGAGAATGGAATGGGAGGCCTAAGACTTGAGGCTGAGAGAGCTGTAAGGAAGATATACTCTAAGAAGGCCATGATGATTCCCTGAACGAGAGCATTGCCAGTGGAGGTGGAAAGAAGGAAATGGATTCCAAAGACCTTTGGGAAGGAAAGTGGACAGGATCTGGAGACAGAGAAAAGGAATGTAGGCTGACTCCAAGTTACAGCCTAAGCAATTTGCAGGTGTTAGTTGAGGTACAGGACAGGAGAAAGCACAAGATTAGGTGAGGATGATGAGTTTAGTATTCTGCCATGGGGTCAAGCATGGTCACTCAGGTTCTATGAACACTTCTCCTCTACGCCACATTTGGTCTAATCTGCATTATGCACAGCAGCTGCAACTCATCAGAAACAAGGCCATAACTCTGTACAAAGATCCCCTACATGTCTCCCACCCCCTCTACCCCCGGGAGTGCTTAATCATTACACCATGCACTTTTACAATAATCCAAATCAAAGAAGCCCCAGGGGACATGTTAACCTCTAATCAAATATTTCCTTTTCTGCCATGTTCACTCTCCTTTAAAACCTCTTCCTGACCCCTCACTCCTGCAGCCTCACCTAGTGAGGCAGGCTGAAACGTAAATAAACAAGCATGAGGGCAGTGAAATAATGGGATGTAACTTGAGCCAGCGCCCTCCCAGGAATCCTCAGGCCTCCCAAGGTGTGGTGTGTTTGAGTCCTCTTTCAGGTCTAGAGCCTTCTACCGGCCTGTGGTTAGAAGTGAAACCCAAAACTCTAGACCCCAGTCACCGCTCACTGGAGGGGAAAAAGGAGGGAGGAGGGCTGGCTTTGTGTTTACCTCCAGCTGTGTCTGAGAAATCTTGAACCTTGTGACAGGTGTCCCTTTCCTCTCCCCAAGACAAGTCTTGGCCTCACAAGTGACGGAACTTGGGAAAGGCGTGGCGATAAAAAGGCTTGCTGGGCACAGAGGCAGAATGCCAGATATTTCAAGGCCTCTTCCCTTGATCAGTACATTGATTACTATGTATCAATTGTTTAAAATTGATACATGATAATTGTACATATTTATGGAGTACATGTGATATTTTGATACATGCATACAATGTATAATGATCAAATCAGAATATTTAGGATATCTATCATCTCGAACGTTTAGCTAGAAGAGATTCAAAATGTTTCCAGCACAAAGAAATGCTAAGTGTTTGACGGGGATTTTAATAAACAGGGCAGAGGCTTTTGGATGGACAGCCTGATTTGGTAACCACTTTCTGTAAAAGATTCATAGGTGATTAAAGCTATAGTTCAGCATAGATCATGAACTTGTAAACATCTTGTCTGGCACAAACACCTGCAGATTTACCAATTTAATTTGACAAATGTTTATGGAGCACCCAATCTGGTGAGAGGTCTGTTGTATTGGGTGCTAGAGCTTTGGAACAGGAGTGAGGGAGATCTCTCTCCTCCCAGGGGCCTGAGTCTATGGAGGGACATAGAACATAGAAACAACAAAGGACAGGATGTGTCAGTGGGCCAGAGGCATGTAATAGGCACTGTGCTAAACTCTTTACATTGGTTGACTCATTTAATCCCCCCCAACAATTCTATGAGGTAGGTAGTATTATTACTCCCATGTCATAGATAAAGAGAGTGAGGCACAAGATAACATAGTGGCAAGCCCCAGATCCAGAACTCAAACCCAGGGAGTCTGACTTCAGCAGCTGTATGTTTAACCTCTGTAGTAGAACTGCTTCTACACCAGGTGCAGTGGCTCATGCCTGTAATCCCAGCACTTTGGGAGGCCAAGGCAGGAAGATCACTTGAGCCCAGGAGTTTGAAGTTACAGTGAACTATGATCATGCCACTGCACTTCAGCTTGGGCAACAGAGTGAGGCCCTGTCTCTAAGAGAAAAAGAAAAAGAAACCTGCTTTTGCAACACAAAGGAACAAGCAATTATGGTGAGGAATCAGAGGAAACTTCACCAAAGCTATTAGATCAGGAGCTTTGGTGTCAGAACCAAGTTTAAACCTTGGCTCAACCATTTTCTATCCATTTTAACTTGAGCAAGTTATTTCATTTTTCTGAGAATTAAATGAGATAATACATAATATTTAATGTAATACTTGGCATATAACAAGCATTCAGAAATTACCATTATTTTATTGTTTTTAATTAATAAGAATTCTTAAACAGAAAAAAAAAAAAAATGGAGAAAGGAGCACTCAGGCAGAGAGACCAGCAAGGACAGAGGCGCAGAGAGAGGCGTGTAGTGAATGGTGGCTGGAATATCAGATATGTTGGGAGGAGCCACAGCTGTCAAGGCAAGATGGTGCTAGATGATGAAAGACCTTGAATATGATGCTGAGGAGGTTTTGCTTTTTTTCCACAGCCAATGGAAAACTGACAGAGCCATTTGTGAGGAGGAATGGGGTAGAGCACCTCTGTGTTTTAGCAAGAGAATTCCCGGGGCTGTGTGGGGTAGGCTGAAGAGTAGTTGTCATCCAACTGATTTTCACAAATTTAGTGAGTATAGAAAGAAGATAAATTTGAGAGATGTTTAGGCTGTTGGATTGACAAGATTTAGCAACTGCTTGGGTAAGAGGGAAGAAGTAAAAGATGACTTCATGAGCTAGTGAAAGTGACCAAGTAGGTGGCCTTGCCATTAACCAAAATGAGGAAGACAGGAGAAAAGAAACAAATGGGAGAAGGTTGGGGTGTGTGGGGAAAGAGATTAGGTATTGGGTTTGAGACCTTTTAGGTTTGAGATACCTGTGTGAAATCCAGAAGCACATATGTCTAGCAGGGAGTGGGAACAGCTTCTGAAGCAATATCCCTGGAGTTGCCTCAGGTGTGTGGAACAGGCAGGGTGATGGAGAGAAGCAGAAAAGCCCAAATAGTCTCCCTCACTGATCAGAAATTTGACTAATAGAGAGCTTTCCTTCAGCTCTAAGGCTTTGCACCTCTGAGAGCTCTCAGTTTAAATGTCAACACACTTTATTCATTTATTCAATAAATATTAATTATGCATATACTACATGCCAGGAGGCACCATTCCCAGCAGTGAACAGAAGAAAATTTCTCCTTTCAAGAGAGCTTACATCATGATAGGAGACAGACAGTAAGCAAATGCTCAAAATAAATCAGGTTTTAGGTGAGGATATGTACTGTGGAGAAAAATAAAACAGAGAAGGAGAATAGGGACAGCAGATTGCAATTTTAAATAGGGTGGGTGTTCAGGGAAGGGCTTACTGAGGAGAGGACATTCAAGGGAGGTACCATTTACTGGCTAGGGAAGATTTTGGGAAGAGCAGGTTTGTTGGAAAACATCAGTAGCTCAGCTTTAGAGATGTCTATCAGACATCCACATAGCAAAGCAGGCAGTTGGATGTATAAATCTGTAGTTCAAGAAGAGGTCTGGACTGAAAATATCCATTTAAGAGTCCAGGGCATAATGATATTTAAGCCATGAGATTGTGTCACCAAAGGAGTGAGAAATGAGGAGGGAGAGGCAGAGAAAGAGGGATTCTGAACGCTGAATCCTGGATCCTTGGGGCACGTCAATGTATAGAGGTGGGGAATAGGAGGAGGAATCAGCAAACTCAACTTTGAAGGAGTGGCCAGTGAGGTAGGAGAAAGATCAAGAGAGTGTGAGCTCTTGGAAGCCACATGAAGAATGTGCTTCAAGGAAGAGGGAGTGATCAGCTGTGTTCAGTGCTACTGAGAGGGCAAGCAAAATGAGGACTAAATTGAATTGACCACTGGATTCAGCATTGCAGAGATTATTGGTGACCTTTTTAAGAGCCGTTTTGGTGGAATGGTACAGGGAAAACCCAAATGGGGTGGGCTTAAGAGAGAATAGAAGGTGATGAAGTGGAGTTGGTGAAATAATTCTTTTGAAAAGTCCTGCTATAAAGAGTAGAAAAATGGGACAAAGCTGGAAGGTGATGTAAGGCCAAGAGAGAGTTTGGGTTTTTTTTAATATGGAAGAAATTACAGGTGGTTCGTATATTGATGAGCATGATCTATTGAAGAGGGAAAATTTGATGATGGAAATTTGAGGGAAGGAAGAATTCGTGGAGCCATGCCTTTGAGTATGAATAGTTGAGAAGGGATAGGATCTAATATACCAGTGGAAGGACTGGTCTTAGGTAGGAGCACAGACACTTCGTCTGTAGTCACAAATGGAAAAGCAGAAGATAAGGGCATAGGTACAATTAAGCAGGCAGGTGAGGTGCTGGGAGAGTGTTCTCTGCTGATTGCTTTTATTTTCTTAATGAAATGGGAAACAAGGCCATCAGCTGAGTGTAAGGATGTTGGAGTAGCTGTTGGAGGTTGGAGGGAAGAGAGGAAAGTGTAAAATAATCTCAAAGAGTGGGAGAGAGAAATGGAGAGTAATAACTATTTTCATGCATTGACACTTAGTAGGGCCCAGCCGTTTTTTAACATGTCATCTAGACCAGGGGTCCCCAACCTATGGTGGGTTGTATAATTATTTCATTGTATATTATAATGTAATAATAATAGAAATAAAAGTGCACAATAAATGTAATGCACTTGAATCATCCTGAAACCATTCCCCTCCCCCATCCATGGAAAAACTGCCTTTCATGAAAATGGTCTCTGGTGCCTAAAAGGTTGGAGACCCCTGATCTAGACCCTAAAGCTAATGGAACATAGAGCAAAAGGTTTTGTTTTTGTTTAGTTTATTTATTTGTTGAGAAGCTGTCTGAGAGCATGAAAGGTGTGGTTACAGTTCATTGAATTGGGTTCTGAAAATCCAACAGCCACTCTAAGAGGATGGGAAGCTCCTGAGAAAATGGATGTAGAGAAGGGAGACGAAAGACTGAATCACAATTAAAACCTCCATTTCAATTTTGCTCTTTGTTGGGTCCTCCTAGTATCAACTCTCCTTGGCGAGTGGCCACTCGCTCTGGATCACCTCTGCAAGAGAAAGTGAAATCCTAGCAACTTGCAGCCCAAAAAACTAGTAAGAGATGAAGTCATCTCAGAATTCATAAGGCAACCATCTGAAAGCAAATTTGGGATTTGAAATACAATTATCACGTCAATTGCAGTCTGCATAACACCATCACCTTATATTTGTATGTGCTTTCAGGTATGTTCTTTTACTCAATGTTCACAACTCTGAGGAGTAGCAGGGCAGCCTAGAAAGTTTCTAATTTTAAGCTGTCACTAACCAGCTCAGGCAAGGCACACGGAACAGAGCTGGGAACTTCAGCCCTCCTTGCAAGATCTGTCCAGAACTCCTGCCATCACACCCTGGGGTTTGTTATACTTAACCCAGTCCGAGGTATATGTACATTGCATGCACATCTAACTTACAAAGAGAAAGAGTAAGAGAAAGAAAGTAGCAACCAAAGATAAAGCAGATTTACATGTTGGTGCAAACTGTGGAAAGAATATGTGGGTTTACTGATCATTAACGAAGAAATGAAATGCAATATGCAGGTGATCAGGCATGTGGTTAGTGCCTGTGGAGAAAGAAATCCAAGAATTAACCAAGGGCCTCAGAGACGCATTGACTTAAGGAAGAATTAGAGGAACTGACCAAAGCTGTCTGTAGAAGATAAGGATGATGAAAACACGAAGCAGCATCCAATCAGAATTTTCATAAATTTGCTGATGTATTGCAATTAGCAAAAAACAAAATGATTTTATTTCTGAAGGGCAATCTTTTATGAATGGAGTGAAGCCTCAAAATGGCTAAATTGGAGAAATTTTCAAGAGAAACTTTGGCCCTATCAGTTCTTGCAGGTGCTGTTGGTTTTCTGCCCAGATTCTCTGCCAAACTGGTGTACCCACCTCTTAGCTGATGCCTACACCTGCACCCTTGCTGGGAAGATTTCCCTTGGCTGACGGGAGCTGCTTTGCCCAGAAATGCCCGAGAAGTTACACACACTGCCTGCATCCCACTGCTTGCCGGTGTCATCCTAATGACTGATGGATGCAGGGTATAATGGGCCCCCTTACCTCTGGATGAGACAAACTTTGGAACAGCTTATGCTCCAGAGCTTTCTGCAGGATCGGGCTGAGGGAAGAGTTCTTTCCTCTTTGTTTAGCTTCTTCCTTTGTCTTGCTTCCTTTCATCCCTTACAGGTTTCTCCTAAGGGCACTCCCTCAATAAATCACTTGTACAAGCATCCTTGTCTCAGGCTGTGCTTTTAGGAACATGCCTTAAGACAGCTAGGTAGGATATAACCCCATAATATAATACCTCCCTCCGTGGGTTAGATGGAATGCATTTTGCTTTCTTTGCATTATGTTCTGTTTCCGTTTGGTTTAGTTTGGTTTGGGGTTTGTTCTTGGTTTTTGTTTTGTTTTGTTTTGTTTTGTTTTGTTTTTACAGAGTTTTCTCTTCCTTCCTTGGAGTCTTCATCTTTCTAGGCCAACGACAAATGAAAGATGTTTATGGAAATTTCTTTTAAAACCTGCCCTTGGTTAGCTAGGCCTATTCTATTTTCAGTTTTATTTAGGCCTTTTTCTAGGGCAAAGATATGCTGCTGTCCAACTGTGAGACCACAATAGTGATTTTGATCTGTGTTTCCAAAAGACTATTAGCCAGCACCAAATAGACAGTAGTTCTATTCTCATGAGGCAGGGAAGGAGGGAAGCAGGTATCAGATACTTTCGGTTGTACATATCAGAAAACCCGACTCATTCTAGATTAAATAATAAATGGAATTTATTGGCTCATTTAACTGACAAGTCCAAAGGAGAAGTCTGGATTCAAGCATAGCTTTATCTGGTGGCTAAATGGTCACCAAGCACCTGATTTCTTTTTGTCCCTTGGCCCTGCCTTCTACAATGTTCACTTTATTCTAAGTCTGACTCCTCTCGTGATTCCAAGAGGGCTGCCAGAAACTCCCAAAACCACATGTGTTCTTATTCATACCCAGCAAGAAAACAGAGGATGCCCTTGTCCTAGCAAAATTGCCAAGTTTCGCTCAGAGCGGGGCAGCTTAGATCACCTGCATACCCCTGAACCAGTCACTGTGGGCAGGGAGACAGACTATGCTGATTGGTGTAGTGTAGGATGTGCACTCCATTGCTGGGGTCGGAGATGGAGTTCAAGTCCCATGAACTACATGGATCCCCAGATGGGAATTGGGGCCTTTGGCAAGGGAGAAACAGGGAATGGAAGCTGGGAACACAACCGATAGATACCGACCTGCTTCACCAAATGAGCAAAAGCAGCAGAATATTTTAGTCAATATTTATGAGTGTGCCCTGTCCTGGGCTGGGGGGCATATAATTGTATATGAGACAGATGGAAGAAGAGAGGGCGGAGGAGGAGGAGGTGCAGTGGGATAGTGACTGTGTGAACAAAGTGCTTATAAGCAATACCCACGTGGCCCCTGAGAGTTTACAAAATGCTTCTCATACAGTTTGCCTCACTAATCCCCACAATTTTGAAAAGGAACATTTGTTCTTATTTTTGGCTATCCAGCACCTGAAACCCCCTCTCGTTGTTTGGGGAACCCTCCACCTTAGGAGTCTTGGTGGAAGGCAGGGCCTTCTCCCACTCTGCAGGCTGAAAATGCCAGGTGCTTGCTCTCACAGGACATGGGCGTTAGCCTAGGTTTGGACCAAGCAGATGAACTTGTGACAGACTTTGAATCGGGAGCTAGTGACACAAAGAAGTGGAGGCCGTGGGTAATTCTTTCTGGCTGTGGTGTGGTGGAGACGGCAGCAACGTATAGCTTCTGGCAACAGAGCAAACAGGACACCTTGCTCTCAGTGCCAGTGGTGTTGGCAGGACAAGCTGCAGCAGCTGGCACTTGGTGACATAGCAGTTTCCTAAGTTCTGCGGCTTGTTTGAGGGCATTGTTCCTGTCTGTGTATAACCTCTGATTTCCCAACCCTCCTAGCAATTCTATGAGCCAGCCAATATCCTTTTAATAAATTCATTTGCAAGCAGAATCAGTTTCTACGGCTGCAACGTATTGAAATACAGCCCTTTGAAGTCAGTATCATCATCACCATTTTGCAAGTAAGAATATAGGCTCTGAGAGATTAGGTGACCGGTGCCTAGTAGCACACTATCTTCCAACTTCAAAACCCATACTTCTTTCAGTATATGCTTCATTCATAGATAAAGAGTAATTGGAGGCTGGGTGAGGTGGCTCATGCCTACAGTCCCAGCCGCTTGGGAGGCTGAGGCAGGAGAATCGCTTGAGCCCAGGAGTCTGAGGTTGCTGTGAGCTAGGCTGACACCATGGCACTCTAGCCCAGGTGACAGAATGAGACTCCGTCTCAAAAAAACAAAACAAAATCCTTGTCTCAAAAAAAAAAAAAAAAAAAGAATAATTGGGAAAGCCTCTTTCTAATGCCTAAAATGCACCATTAGAGAGGGGTTTTCTGAATCTTAAAGACTTTTTCCTTAATTAAAAGGCAAACACTCAAGGGATCTGGTGATTAGCTGACACCTAAGGATGGGATGGGAAAGGGGGGGATTCTTACTGCAGAGAGGATTTATTTAACAGGCTTCCTGAGAGCAGGGGTCCGTGACAGTGGAATGCGGGAGAGGGAGAGAAATTATAAAAGGGGAGGAATCAGGTTGCCAAAGACAATGGTACCTGTGTGACTGGGAGAAAAACAGAATTTGCCCCCACATGTGGAAAGAGGGTCTTTGACTTAGCTGCTTGGCCATGTGGATAAAGAGTGCAGATGTGAGTAGGGAAGGCACAGGGAAGACGGGATTGCTTGATACTCATGGCTTTCAGCCCTGGCTACCCTTTAGAGCCAACCAGGGAGCTTTTAACAAACACTGCCACAGGGGGGAATGGGGAAGGGCTGCTTAATGGGTACAGGGTGTCCTTTTGGGTGGTGAAAACATTGTGGAACTAGGTAGAGCTAATGGTTGTACATCATTGTGAATGTACTAAATGCCATTGAATTGCGCACTTTAAAATGATTAATTTTATGTTATGTGAATTTTACCTCAAATTAAAAAACAAAAACAAAAAACAAAACACTTGCTCCCTGCGTTCCCTGAAAGGAGAGAGAGTAATAAAAAGCATATATGGGCCGGGCATGGTGGCTCACGCCTGTAATCCTAGCACTCTGGGAGGCTGAGGCAGGAGGATCGCTTGAGGTCAGGAGTTTGAGACCAGCCTGAGCAAGAGCCCCAGACCCAGTCTCTACTAAAAATAGAAAAAATCAGCGGGGCATGGTGGCGCCTACCTGTAGTCCCAGCTCCGGAGGCTGAGGGAGGAGAATCACTTGAGGTTGAGGTTGAAGTTTGAGGTTGCAGTGAGCTGTGATGAGGCCACTGTACTCTAGCTGGGGCAACAGAATGAGACTCTGTCTCAGGAAAAAAAAAAAAAAAAAAAAAAGGAAAAAAGAGAGAGAGAGAGAAGGAAGAAGGAAGACAGCTCTTGAGAAATGTGAGACTTTAGGAGAAAGACAGTATCCTCTATAATGGAGTCAGCAACTTTCTTCTAGGTGCCCTCAAGATAATTTCAAGGTGAATGGTGAGTTGTGAATATTTTCAAACTTTATTTTTCAAGGTTTTGGTAGGAGTTGGATTTGGATATATATATATATATATATACATATATTGGATGTGACTCTGTGCCGCAACAGGGCTAAATATAGCTTAGTTTTACTGGGGTTATACCTTTATACTTATCTTAGAGGTTTGCCCAAGGCTGGCCCTAGATTCCAGCAACAAATTCAAATGGAACCAAGTGCTCTCTTGCCCAGATGTAGTAAGGTATGCCCAGATCTGAAGACATCCTCCAGTAAAAACAGCAAGAAACTAGGACTGTGCACTCTTGCATAAAGGGCCCAGAACTCGACTGACACCCCGAACCAAACACATGTTCAGTTACCAAGGATGCTCTGGCAGTCAGCAATTTCAGCCTCTAATTTTGATGAAAATACTTGCTGAGACTGAATTGGTATAAACAAAGCACATTTACACCCAGCCAGCTGGACTCTGTCTTAAAAGTACAAGCTGAAGCTCCAGAAGGTGAAGAGATTGATGCTATTTATGGGAACAATCTGCAGCCATCTTTCTGTTATGGGTCTGGGGGGAAAATGGTACAAGGGAAATTAAAGCACTGGGGAAAGCAGCTAGAAAAATGGTGCAAGCTCATGCAAGAGCCAAAACTCCCTAGGAGGCCCTGAGTGCCAGGGACACAGAACAGGAGAGTGGATCTGCAAAATGACCTTCATAAGATACAAATTACTAGCTCATATGCTCGGTAGGGAAGAGAGACACTCAAAGAAAGGAAAGAAGAGTCAATGAAACCAAATAAAACCGGGTGAACTGATGTAATTGAAGATAAGACAGATGTAGCAAGGTATGCCCAAATCTGAACTAGCTCTTAAGACAGAACTGGTGGAAATTACAGCAAATCTCTAGGGGCACCAGAGCAGATGTTCCAGTCAAGTTCTCTAATGCTTCCTTCCAATGCCACTCTGCTCCCCATCCCCTATCTCTGTCCCTTTCCCAGCACTTGGTTCTGTTCTGCAAGGTCTTCCATCCATTTTCCATTTATTAGTTTATACAACAGACTTTGACTAAGCACAGTCTTTTTATTTATTTATTTATTTGTTTGTTTGTTTGTTTTGAGACAGAGTCTTGCTCTGTTGCCCAGGCTAGAATGCCATGGCATCAAGCTCACAGCAACCTCAAACTCCTGGGCTTAAGCAATCCTTCTGCCTCCCGAGTAGCTGGGACTACAGGCATGCGCCACCATGCCCAGCTATTTTTTTTCTATATATATAATTTTAGCTGTCCAGATCATTTCTTTCTATTTCTAGTAGAGACAGGGTCTCACTCTTGCTCAGGCTGGTCTCGAACTCCTGACCTCGAGCAATCCTCCCGCCTCAGCCTCCCAGAGTGCTAGGATTACAGGTGTGAGCCACTGTGCCCAGCCTAAGCACAGTCTTTATTCCAGGTACAGTACAAAGCTCTGTGCATACAGATGTGATGAAAACACAATTAAGGCCAAATTAAGAAGAGCCTCAGAGGCCTTAAGTGCTAAAAAGATGAGGGTGTCTCCTTCCCAAAAGAAAATTCAAAATAAAAATGTAATTTTAAAAATTACATGAACTTTGCATATATGCTAAAATTAAAATAGCTTCTTTCTAGATTTGAGGATTAAAAAATTCAGATTTCATTAATTAAAGATGAATGTTTCTCTCACTCTCTCTCTTTTTTTTTTTTTTTGAAACAGGGTCTCGCTCTGTTACCTAGGATAGGTGCAGTGGAATGATGAAACTCCTGGGCTCAAGCGATCCTCCTGCCTCAGCCTCCTGAGTAGATGGGATTACAGGTGCGAGCCACCACACCTGACTAATTTTTCTATTTTTAGTAGAACTGAGGTCTTGCTCTTGCTCAGGCTGGTCTTGAGCTCCTAACCTCAAGCGATCCTCCTGCCTTGGCCTCCTAGAGTGTTAGGATTACAGGCGTGAGCCACCACAACGGGCCTTGCTCTCTCATTTTGATGTTCCTGCTTTGTTAGTGCTTTTAGGGATACCCCAGCTGTGAATACTACACCTGCCTTTAAAAACCTTATGGGAGGACGACTCTTATCTTTCTGGCTACCATGGCTGCTCTTCTTTTCCCCAATTTCTGGTAGCAACCATGGTTGTTAATGAATGGAAAGATGTTGGGGTGGCAACAGGGGGAGAACTTGGCATTCTTGAAAAGGGGCCCAGCTGACTTGCTGACAAAGTCTCACAAAATCAATGGGCTATCATATCAGGATGCTGAATGAATTTTTGGTGCCTGTGCTTCAAGATGTGGAGAAGGTTTTGCAAAGAACAACGACATATCAGAGGGACAGAATGGATTCCATATTAGGATGAATTAAATCATTTCCTGCTTTTTAATACTATCTAAACAGAAGTTGGGAGGCAATGTGATCCAAACTGTAAATATAAGGCTTCAGCAAAAGTGGGAGAAAAGAGAGTTCCTGAGATGGCTTCCAATAGCCAAAGTAATTAGACTTAGAACCTGAGAATTGCAGAGAAATGCAGAAAGTTTCCAAAGTTACAAGCTTGGCTATGGAAGAGGAGTTAAAAGACAATGATTTACTGAGCAGAGTTGGGTTCCAAAGGCAAGGATTAAGGAGCCAAAGGAGAATATGGAAAGAGAGAATGTCAACAACTTAACAAGGTGGGGTAGCCCTGCTAGGAAGCCTAGATGGTATTTGAGCTGCTGGATCCAAGAGAAAGCTGCTTAAGTAGTGCTCCCTCTCAGTTCTTAAATTAGCTCGAGAGGCCACACAGGCCCAAACCTAAATGGAATGGGTTCCTGGATGGTTTAGTTAAGTTCATAGCTGAGAGATGTGCAAGAGCAGTGAGGTTAGAAGTATCAGGGCTGTAACCCTAATTTGTGGTCATCAGTGGGTTGAAGAACAAGGGTTCCAAAACTTTTGAATTTCGTGGAAATATAAAATTTTCTTAAAAATCAGGGAGATTATATAGACATTTATTGTTTTAGCTACCTCAAAGAGTACTCTATGTCTTTGGGAACTGTCCCTTCCTCATTCTAAACATAGTTATGGCATGGCTACCAAATCCCACTTTCTCCATTCTCCAGCTACAGTGTGGGCACACAACCCAGGCTGGTCTCCACCCTAATATGGTGATCGGTTCAAGTTGGGACAATTGCACATGTCCCAAGCCAGGGTCATCAGAGTTCTCTAGCTGGAACTTGAGGGAAGGTACTTTCTTCTCTGTTCAGTTAGAAGACGGTGTGGATAAAAGTTTAGACTTGCCTGAAGACAAAGTTCCAGTTTAGTGGGGGCAATAGAGCTACAAGAACGAAGCCAATGTGTGGAGAGAAGCAGAAAGGAGATGTGATCCGAAGGTAGTTTCAGTCACTCCTGAGGGCCCTTCCACCTCCACCCTCCATAGCTGAGGTGCAAGAAGCAACAAATTCTGCTTGCCACTTAAACTAGTTTAAACTGTGTTTCTGTAACTTTTATCCAAAGATAAAAGTTTATCCAACTTTTATCCTATCAAAGCTTTTAGTCCCTGAAATTAATTGACATGGGGAACTTATAAAAAGTTGCACAGGGACAATCACACACCCACTAGAGTTAAAATTTAAAAAACTGACAAATACTGAATGTTGAAAATGTGGAAAAACTGGGATTCTAATACATTGATGGGCGTGGCGGTGGGAGGAGAGGGTAAAATGGTAAAAGCAAAACACTTTGGAAAACTGTGTCATTTCCTAAAAAAGTTATATATACAACTCTCTGATGAGAGTGATTCTACTCCTCAACATTTACCCAAGAGATATGAAGGTGTATGTCCACAAAAAGATACACAAGAATGTTCATAGCAGCGTTATTCATAATAGCCCCACATTGTGAATCATTTGGAAGCAAACCAAATGAGAGCATGTTATATTCATGCAATGACATAATACTTAGCAATAAAAAGGAACAGATTACAATAATGTGGCTGGATCCCAAAAACATTATATTGAGCAAAAGAAGCCTGACACAAATGAATACATACTGTAAAATTCCATTTATATTAAATAAGACAGGCAAAACTATCTACTGTCTTGGTGATAAAAAAATCGTAACAGTGGTTGTTTGGGAGAAGAGATTGACCGAGAAGAGGTATAAGGGAACTTTCCAGTGTAATAAAAGTGTCCTATATATTGATTAGGGTGACAGTAACATTTGATCAAAACTCATCAAATGGTTCGCTTAAAATCTATGTATTTTATTGTATGTAAATTACTCCTTTTTAAAAAATTAATATTTGTACATGGGTGTTTAAAGCAGCCTTATTCACAATAGCCCAAAGGTGGAAGCAACATGAGTTTCCTCAAACAAGGTGTGGTATATGTGAGCCAGGTACGGTGGCACATGCCTGTAGTCCCAGTTACTTGGGAGGCTGAGGTGGGAGGATTGCTTGAGGCCACGAGTTCCAGGCTACAGTGCACTATGATTGTGCTTATAAATAGCCACCACACTCCAGCCTGGGCAACATAGTGAGACTCTGTCTCTAAAAGAAACCCAAAAGTAAAAAAACAAAAAACCCAAAATGTGGTATATACATACAATGGAATACCATTCAGCCCTAAAAAGGAAGAAAAGTCTTACATATGCTACAACACAGATGAACCTTAAGGACATTATGCTAAGTGATATGAGCCATTCAAAAAAAGACAAACATTGTATGATTTCACTTATGTGAGGCACCTGGAGTAGTTAAATTCATAGAGACAGAGAGTAGAATGGTGGTTGCCAGGGGCTGGGCGTGGGAGGCAGGGAATGAGGAATTATTGCTTAATAGGTATGGATTTTCAGTTTTGCAAGACGAAAAGAGTTTTGGAGATACATGGTAGTGAAGGTTGCATGGCAACATGAATATAATTAATACCACTAAACTGTATGCTTAAAAATGATTAAGATGGTAAATTTTAAGCTATATGTATTTTACCACAATTTAAAAAAAAAAAAACAGTATTGGAAAAAAGTTGCCCAGGGACTGCATGAGGTTGCCTGCTTTTTACTTTGCCAAGTAAGGACACTGAAAAACAACAACCTGCCATCTACTATCACCTGCATTTCATGAAACAGGGATATTTTTGAAACTAAAAATATAAGCAGGGCATAGCCTCAGGATAAAGAATAGTTCTCTCCCTGAAATGACATTTGGACTTGTTCTCCCACATTATTCTTACTCTTTTAATTTCATCACAGATTAATACTAAAAGAAAAGTTCTTTCCATATTAGCACAAGTTTAGAGACCAGAGTTTGGAATCACTACCAGTAGATCGTACAAAGTGGGTTGCTGATACCACCAGTGATAAATATCCAGAGCCCATCGAATCATCATTATGACCCAATATGACACTTTCTGTGTCCTGAAAGCATGCTGTCATTTAGGTGTGTAGAAGAATATCATGCAAAAATGTTCCACAGACAGTTATTGGAAGACTGAAAACCAAGACGCCTCACCTCCAGAGGACAAGTGAGGCCTGGGTCAACATAATGTTCTTACCCTGACACACTCAGGTAGCATACTTGTGGCTCCTATGTCCTAATTTGTGCGCCTTTACTAGGGCAGCCGCTTCACCCTCAATAGCTCTTGCAAGTGTGGCTTCCCAGAAGCCAGGAAGTGGGAAGTGATGCAACCTAAATTTGATGCAGCCAGGAGGCTGAGTCTGCGTGGGTGGTGGCAAGGCAAGAAGAAAATGGAACAAAAGTGTGAAACCACAAGGAAATTGAGTTGGTTCTAAGGTTCAACCCTTGCGGTGGAGTGCTAGAAAATTCGGGGAGTCTGCACAGTGACTAAGCTTCATGTGCTTTCTTAGGCAGTGGTGAGGAAACAGGTGAATGAGTACTGCAAATGGAAGTGATCTAGGAGTTCTCAGGGTCTACATGCAATCTACCCACTTCATATTCTTTAAGTATCATTAAAATGTTTTATTAAATTAGCATGACAAAGTTCCTTAGTGATATGTCCAAAATTATTTACACATTGGAAAAGCAAGACTATTGAAAGGAATCAGTGTCATGGGATTAATGTGATACTCCTAGTATCTGTATACATATACATCAAATAATACTTTATGCATATTTTCTATGTTATTTTCCCCCAGGTAATTATCTATAATAATGGGGAAAGAATCTGATATGTTAAGGTACATTTTAAAGAACAGTCACACACTTTTTAGAAAAAAATGGAAAATAAGTACAAAAATCTTTTTATGCCCCTGCATGGGGATTCCCTCTTCACGCTGCTCAAGATCTTTTACCCTATGCCAGGCTATGCTCCCATGCAGATGCCCTCCTTTCCCTGCTTGGGCTCTGACATTGTCACCAGGTCACCCTGATGCATGGAGCCTGATGCATGTCACCTGGCTCAGACTCTGACACTGTGCACTGAGCCACCACAACCACTTCACACGGACACCCTTCTCACCCCCTTCAGGCTCCTACTCTTTGCACTCAGGCAGCCATTCGATATTGGTACCCTGCCCAGGTTCTGACACCTCACGCTGGGCTGCTCCCCTGTGTGGATGCCCTCTTTGCTCTACTTAGGCTGTGACTTCCTGCACTGAGCTGCACCACCACATGGAGGTCCACCTCACGGATGTCCACCTCACTTTGCTTGGCAGCTGTGCTTCCTTGTTCAAACATGTAGGTCCTATTTTGTAATATCTGTAATTGTTTTGTCTTATTTCTGGATTTATTTATTTATTTATTTATTTTTTTTGAGACAGAGTCTCACTCTGTTGCCCGGGCTAGAGTGAGTGCCGTGGCGTCAGTCTAGCTCACAGCAACCTCAAACTCCTGGGCTCAAGCGATCCTTCTGCCTCAGCCTCCCAAGTAGCTGGGACTACAGACATGCGCCACCATGCCCGGCTAATTTTTTGTATATATATATTTTTAGTTGTCCATATAATTTCTTTCTATTTTTAGTAGAGACAGGGTCTCACTCTTGCTCAGGCTGGTCTCGAACTCCTGACCTCGAGCGATCCACCCGCCTCGGCCTCCCAGAGTGCTAGGATTACAGGCGTGAGCCACCGCGCCCGGCCTTATTTCTGGATTTAAATAGATTCAGACATTATGACTAGCCTTGTAAAATTTTCCCCATTCCCTAGTTTTTCAGTTTGAAATGTCTTAATTGGCTGGACTTTATCATCAGGTAGCTTTTTCAACAACTGTTTATATGTGCCTTACCCAAGGTAAACTTTTACATGTTTGAGATTATTTATTGATCACCTTTATATACAAGTGGAAATTTAACTGGGCATAAAATTCTTGGGTCACACTTGTTTCTCCTTAGAACACTATAAACATTGCTCTATAATCTTCTGGCATGAACCATTGCTGTGAATGAGTTTAAGCTCGGATTTTCATCTTCCTATTACAAGTGACTTGTGTTTTCTGCCTAGATACCCATAGGACAATTCACTTAATTCATGGAGTTTAGTTACTTGATGTATCTATGTCATGTTTCTATGCCTCTGTATTAATTTTTCCTACAATACAGTGTATCCTTCAAATTTGTAGATTCTGTTCTTCATTTTAGGAAAGTATACTTTTCTCTGAGTATTTTTATTTTCCATTTGCTCTGCTCTCTACCTCAAGGACACCAAGTATATATGGTAGATTTCTGTTGTGTTTTATCAATGTATATGATTTCTGTGACTGCAAAATTCTCTGTAGATGTAAGGATAATAATTATAATTATAGATATGATCCAAATATGGGAATTTCAACATTCTTTCTAAGTTCAAGTCTCAGGTACTAAAAACTTTGTGAATGATCTTTATTTTGTGTGTGTGTGTGTGTGTGTGTGTGTGTGTATGCAGGTGAATATGCAGCATATGATGTAATAGTCTGAGGTAAAAACACAGTAGCCAATTTGTTTTCCAATAACTACAGTGAACAGACAATAATTAGAACTAAATTGAATGATTAATTGTACAAGGCAAGGACATAAGCACTTTACATATACTAGCTCATTTAATTCTCATAATAACTATATAAAATAAGTATTGTTGTGCCATCATTTAATAATAAGAGGACTTGGGTTTCTCTTATAATTCAAAATAAAGGAAAATAAGAAAAAAATATTTTAAAAAATAAGGGGACTAAACCTTAGAAGAGTTAAATAAGTCTTCAAAGTTGTATTACTACTAAATGGGTTTGGAACCCATTAATGTATGCACATTGCTTTGGGATGTGCATACATTAATCCATTGTAGTCTCTCTCTTACACATCTTCTGTTACAGTGGGAAGTCCTGAGGGGAAAAAGAGATGCATATGCCTCCAAAAGTTATCCATATTTTAAGAAGCCAAAATTTTCAGTTCCCATGACAGCATGTTATCTTTTCAGCAATGTCTGTTAGTTTGCAAAACATATAAATAGTGTTAAAAAAAAGTAATTTTTAGCTGCTATCGTGCAGTTTCTTTTTTTAAAACTGTTCCTTAGGTACTTTTCACTTAATGGCTGCAAAGGCACATAAGTTCAACATATTTAAAACAAAATTCATTGTTTTATCCCTCAATAACTTTGTCTTCCTCTCAATTCAGTTATTGACACCTCCCCTTCCCTTGCTTTCTACACACTGTTGTCAATGCTCATTGCTTCTGTCTTCTCATTGCCTCATTCTCTTGGATCTATTCGTTTCCATTCAAAATGTCACCACCCTAATGCAGCCTTTTATTACCAACAGCCCAGAATATCGTATTGGAGAGGTAACTGACTAGGCTCTTGTCCTCTTGTCTTTCTGCCCTTTCTCTTCTTTTATCTCATACATAGGTTCATACCTGTCTTTCTAAACCAGTGGTCTCCAAACCCTTTTGAAAGCATACCCTATCAATAAAAATACTTAAGCATGAATCCCTAGTACTTTTACTTAATTCTAAATGTTGTACACATATGACTAAACATATATGAACATTGTAAAATATATACAAATGTGTAAATTAAAAGGCAATAGAGAGGACATGAATATTTTTAATTTAAATTTTTATTTTATTTCTTCAAGGTACAAAAACATTTTTTGTTCTCCCTATAATTGAATACATTACATTGTTTTTAAAAAATATGGGCTTAATTTGTGATGCAGTGACTCACAAGTGTGTTTCTAACTTCAGTTTATTTTGAAAATAGGTTTTAATTACCATCATAGCTAAAAAAGATAGTCTCAAAATTACACAGTACCAAATGCACCAAAATGCATTGCTAAATTCTAATATTCATTTCCATCCAGCAATTATGCAAAATTTTATTGAAATTCAGCCAATACATTTACTGATGTCAAAGAGTTATTCTTCCAGGCTAATTGAAAAGTATTATAAAGCTATGTCTGGAATATTAATAGGTTAAAAGACTACTTCCAAGTTTTTTTAAAGCATATGGATATAAATGTTTCATAGGTAATGAAACAGTTATATCATTTTCAGGAATAAAATAACAATGAAAACATTTCCAGGCATCCATTTCCAAAATGCTCTCTCAAAAGTTTCTTTGTAAGAGCACTTGCTTTCCATTCACTGTTAAATACCACATTTTCCTTAATGATACTAATTAAATGTATTTATTATTTTAATATCTACTAGTAGTATAGTTTTAAAAGTTATTTGTCATAACAGAAGAGGTCAGAAATTTTGGAACACTAGTCTTTTTGTAAGAGAAAAAATGTGTGGTTTGTCTTTAAACTAACAATCCTTTACCCCCAAATGACCTATGAACCTATTGATACAATTGATTTTTATGGTTGCTCCCCAATTCTTACGGTATTATAAAGGTTCTACTATAGGAAGCTTTTGATGAGCTTTAACAAACCTTACCCTTTCCCAGTCTCCACCCTTTCCCCCCTAACCCCAAACTCCTGACTCCACTGATTTCCTTTCTGTTATTATAAACTACATTTTCCCTTTCTAGAATTTCATACACGTGTGAGTATTCAGTATGTACTCTTGTGTCTGGCTTCTTTCATTATGCATGGTGCTTTTGAGAGTGAACCATGCTGTTGGTTACGTTTTGTTGCTGAGTAGAATTCCATTGAATGACACCACGATTTGTTTATTCCTTCCCCTGTGGCATTTGGGCCTTTTCCTATTAGCAGCTATTATGAATAAAGCAGTGACTTTGGGTTAAAAAAAAAAGAATAAAATACTTAGGAATCAATTTAACAAAAGAAGTGTAAGACCTGTATTCTGAAAATTACAAAACAAACATTGAAAGAAATTAAAGAAGACCTAAATAAATGGAAAGACATTCATGTTGATGGATCAGAAAATTTGATATTGTTAAGATAGCAGTACTCCCAATTGACCTACAGATTCCATGCAATTCCTACCAAAATACCAGCATCATTTTGTGGAAATTTATATGCTGATCCTAACATTGATATGGAAATGCAACAGACTCAGAATAGACAAAACAATCTTGAAAAAGAAGAACAAATTTGGAGGACTCATACTTCCTGATTTCAAAACCTAGTAAAAAGTTACAGTAATCAAGAGAGTATCCTAATAGCATAAGGATAGACCATATAGATCAATGGAATGGAATTAAGCATCTAGAAGTAAATCCTACCATTTTTGGCCAATTCATTTTCAGCAAGGATGCCAAGAGCATTCAATGAGGGAAAGAATAGTCTTTTCAACTAAAGGTGCTGGATCAAGGGGATATCCACATGCAAAAGAATGATTTGTACTCCTGTCTCACACCATACACAAAAAATTAACTCAAAATGGATTATGGCCCTAAATATAAGACCTAAAACTATAAAACTCTTAGAAGAAAACACAGAAGTAGGCCAGGCGCGGTGGCTTACGCCTGTAATCCTAGCACTCTGGGAGGCCAAGGTGGGCGGATCGTTTGAGCTCAGGAGTTCGAGACCAGCCTGAGCAAGAGTGAGACCCCATCTCTACTAAAAATAGAAAGAAATTATCTGGACAACTAAAAATATATATAGAAAAAATTAGCCATATATGGTGGCGCACGCCTGTAGTCTCAGCTACTCAGGAGGCTGAGGCAGTAGGATTGCTTGAGCCCAGGAGTTTGAGGTTGCTGTGAGCTTGATGTCATGGCACTCTAGCCCGGGCAACAGAGTTTTAGGCATTGTACGCCAGGAAATGGTGATGAAGACCAAATACATATTTCACAATATCACAAAGAGCAAAAAAAAAACCAAAACCAAAACCAAAAACAAACAAACAAACAAACAAAAAACAATGCTATGAATCACTCCAATGTTAAAAAGGGATAAATCCATTTACAAAGCTAATGACACATTTTATGCTTGAAGAGAAAGCAAATAAATGTCCTTTATCCAGTGACAGTTTTGGCTGTCGCAAAAATTCAACAGTATACAATGTGAAAGAGTCTGAGACTATACAGGAAAAAAACAAACTCAGGTTTTCCTACATTCTCATTCAACAATCAATGCAGAAGACTTCTATGACCAAATGTGTGTGTGTGGCGGGGGCAGGTTTCCTACACACCAAGCAAGCGGTCACTTCTGCAGTGGACACTAGCTGGGTGCCCTCTAATTCAACTCAATTCTGACACTATCTACCTAAAGATAGTTCCAGACCCCACAGGTTGAGGGCACAATCCCCGACTGACCCCCGACTTCAGGTGCCAGTCGCAAGCCCCAGATTGTTTTACCTGTGCCTCTGATAGACTGGCTATAAATCGGGGTTCCCACAACCCCCTCCTTGCATTTGATTAATTTGCTAGAGCAGCTCACAGAACTCAGGGAAACACTTGCATTTACTGGTTTGTTATAAAGGATATTACAAAGATATCAATGAACACCAGATGAAGAGATAGACAGGGCAAGGTATGGGGGAAGAGGACGGAGCTTCCATACCCTCTCTGGGTGTGTCACCCTCCACCTGTTCAGCTATCCATAAACTCTCTGAACTCTGTCCTTTGGGCTTTTATGGAGACTTTATTACATAGGCATGATTGATTAAACCATTGGCCATTGGTGTTCGACTTAACTTCAGCCCCTCCCCCTCCCCAGGTTGGTGGGTGGGGCTGAAAAGTCCCAACTCTAATCCTGCCTTGTCTTTTCTGTGACTGGTTCCCAGCCTGAAGCTACCTAGAGGCTGCTAGCCACCAGTCAACTCATTAGCATAGACAAGGACCTGACTTTGGAGATTCTGAGCGTTTTAGGCATTGTACGCCAGGAAATGGTGATGAAGACCAAATACATATTTCACAATATCACAAAGAGCAATTAATATCATGTGTATATCCTTGAAGATATTTCTCTTCTCATAGAAAGGAAACAGCTAACATGATGAGTATAAATCAGCCTCTGGCATATGTGCGCTACATATACGAGGGAAAAGCACACAATAACATTTTATTCTACTTATCATTGCAGACTCATGCTGTAGGAGAAGAGATTTTTCACCTATACCAATTATTTTGTGAGAAAAAATGTATGTTGGCATCAGTACTGATGGAACTGGCCATAGGTTTAGGAAAGAGGAGTGTTACTACAGGAATAAAAGGTTGCACCTGGCCCGCACGGTGGCTCAGGCCTGTAATCCTAGCACTTGAAGATCGCTTGAGGTCAGGAGTTCAATACCAGCCTGAGCAAGATTGAGACTTTCGTCTCTACTAAAACTAGAAAAAATTAGCCGGGCGTGGCTTGAGCCTGGGAATTTGAGGTTGCTGTGAGCTAGGCTGATGCCACAGCACTCTAGCTCTGGCGACAGAGTGTCACTCTGTCTCGAAAAATATAAAAATAAATAAAAATTAAAAAAATAAAATAAAACGTTGCACCTGAATGCCAGTCCACACACTGCTTCATTCGCAGAGAACAATTAGCAGACAACAAGCGCCCAGACCTTGAATTAGGGTTGAAGGTTGCAAATGTGATCTGTGCACAACCATTAAATGTCCTTTCCCTGTGCTGTGGGAAAAAACAGGCAGCGAGTACAAGACTGCTTTTCTACGTGGGGGCATGCTATCTATCAGGGCACTCCTACAAAGTTGTTAAATAAAAGAAGTGATTTACAGTATTTCTTTGTTGACACCCACAATGCCTGAAGAGATATTTCTCTGTTTTCAAGTGGATTATCTCAGGCTGTACTCACATTCTTGCATGACCTGAACCTATTACTTCGGGACTGATCATGCAACAAATTTTAAAAGCTGAGAATGAGAATAGACTAACAGAATTTCTTGAGAAGATGCAAACCCGTATTAGTTATTTAACGCCATGTAAGAGATTATCACAAAACTTAGCAGCTTAAAACAAACATTTATTATCCCATGGTTTCTGTGGGGCATGGATCTGGGTGCAGGTTAGCTGGTTAGTGGGGTGACTCTGGCTCAGGGTCCCTCACCAGGTTGTGGTCAAGTCAGCAGGTGGGGCTGCATCATATCAAGTCTTGACAAGAGAGGGATCCATTTCCGAGCTCACTCAAGTGGCTGTCGGCAGGCCTCAGTCATACCTGGCTGTTGACTGGTGACGTCCGTTCCTTGCCAGTTGGGCCTCTTCTAGGACATTTCACAACATGGCAGCTGGCTTTCCCCAGCACAAGTGAGCGAGAGAGCAACAGTGGGCAAGGTGGAAGCCACAGTCGTTTTGTAACCTAATGTCAGAAGTAACATCCCATCACTTCTGCCCTATTCTATTTGTTAGCAATGAGTCACTAGGTCCAGCCCACAAACAAGGGGAGATTACTCAAGGGCATGAATACCGGGAAGTGGGGATCACTGGGGCCATCTCAGAGGCTGCCTAACACAGTGTCCATATACTTCCATGGGTGTGGCTTTCCCTGGACCAGGGTGCCACGTGATTCACCAGGTCTTGGTCAGTGACACCCTCTAAGGTCCCTCCATCTGGCACGGCCTACATTCTCAGTGTCCTGTGATCCAGTAGGCAGAACTTGGCCAGCCATGTCATGTGTTAAAGATGGATGCAAGGTCTAAGTAAGCTGATTTTAAAAGGATCCTGATTTAAAAGTCTGGTGTCCTCAGGCACACATCCATTACAGAGCTGGTGGTTTTCAGAGGCTCTTTGGTGGGACAGGTCTTCTAAGCCTGTTGGTCTCCCTTTGCATGGCAGGGACCAAGGTTGTCATATCAGTCCTGGAAAGACTATCTCTGGATTTCTTAAGTGTGAAGGAGAAAATAAATGTGCGTGTTGTTTAAGCCATTTCTGAATTTTTCCATTACTCTTGATTGAGTACAATCTAACTAATGATGTGGCTTTGTTCAAATTCTAAATTTACGCAATTCAAATCTAGTTTTGCCATGGCTGAGCTGCCCCACTACTGGACAGTACTTCCAGTGGAGGTATTATCTCTAAGTATAAAGTTATGGTAAACATTGCCAGGTTCCCACTAATAAGGGTAAGGACCTAGGATGCATTGACAGACTGGGTCCAGGGTATGGGGCAGCCTGCAGAGAGCTTGATTCGCCTGCTGAACCACAGGGACGGTGCTAGGGCAGGGCAGAGGCTAGTCCTTGGGATTCTCTTCAGGTAACAGGACCAGCAGGAGGCCATGGGGCCCTGAACCAAGTTCTCCTGCCAGCCACCCTGGGTGCTGCCTAAATCCAAAGGCCTGACAGGCACAAGACCTGTAGGTCAAGTCCCTGTCTAACTCAGATCCACAGAGCTGGCAGGTACCTTTAAGAACAACGGGGTGAGAGTGGCCAGAGATGAGGAAGTGCAGATAAAAGACAAGTGAGGCTGTCTTCTGGAAGCAGGCAGGGAATAGACACAAACAAAAAATCTGTGTAAAGCACCGACGTGGACAGTGTTTGCGTTGTGTGTGCAGTGCCAGCCAGTGGCCCCTGGAAAACAAAGGCCGTGACTGTTTTCCTTTCTCGGTGTCAGTGACTTTATCTAGAGAAACCCACACCCGGTCCTATGCCAGGACTGTGCTCAGCTCCCACTCTCCTTTTCACAGCACGCCAAGAAAACAACTGGCTCCAGGGCACCCACAGGGGCATTCTGGTATTTTCAGCCAGTGACAGCCATGGAGAACCCAGAGTGTTCACCATTTCCCCAGGCCTAAAGTATTCCTATCGTAAAATGCGAATCCTGCCTTGCGGAAAGGGCAGCAATTCACCTTAGAGAACAGGAGATTGTCAGCAAAAATTTGGACCGTCGATATTTTTTCAAATGCTTCTGCATTAAATTTAACTTTAATTTGACAAACTAGCTAGGACTCACCCCATTATCTTCAGTCTGTTCTCCTTAGCATACGCTGGCCCAAGACTGCTTCTGGTTCAAAATCCATTTCCCAGGGCCTATTATTTTAAAATATATTTCCCAAAATTAGGCAGAGGGTCGCTGACTGGCCCAGCAGTGGTCAGTGTGGGCGGCGTGGCGTGGAATGGAAGGGCGTGAGCCCTCAAGTCAGGCAAGACCTGCACTGAAGTCAAGACTGTCATACTGAAGTCCAAAGATGTTATCTGCAGTTGTGGAACAAGAAATAAAGGTGTACGTGCGTTACTTAGGGTTCCAAAGGTGTAGCTGAGAGACTAAAAATAGTGATAAACACCTTAGTGGGAAACAGTTGGGGAGGTAAAAGAGACATGTGAGTGCACTAGATCCTTCATCTCTCGTAGCAAGAGGTCAATTCATAAATCCAGAAATGATTTTTTTAAACAAATATTTACGATGTGTCAAGCTCTGTTCTAGGCATTGAGGATATGGCCATAAAATAAACAAAACAAAGTCGCTGTACTCCTTGTTCTACTAATAAGCCTGTCGGTTAAAGATAGAGATATTAAGGTGACTTCCAGAAGAAATAGTTAAAAGTCTTTTAAAAGAGTTGCTTTGCGGAGCAGGTTTAAGGGAGGGAGGCGGAGAGTGAAACAGGGCAAAGGGTTGTTTTTCCTGACAAGCCCTGCTATGCTATTTGACTTAAAGGTTTTTTAATTTAAATTATTAACAAGATATTCTACTCTCTGCCAGCTGTATTTCCTTGAATAGATTACTTAAATTCCCGGGACCTCAGTTCTTTCACCCGAAATGGGAGATAATAATGTTTCCCTCAAAGGCTGTTTGCTATAGGAGTACCTGGCGTGAAACAGGCACGCAAACGTCATCCCCTCTCTGATGTCTCCCGTGGACTGTTTGCAGCTCAAGCTTTCAGGCTGAGAATTGATAGCCATTGTTGGGGCTGGCCTGAGCCAGTCACGTGACTTTGCCTGTTTCTATCCACCTGACACAAAGGTGCTCGTGTCAAATTTCTCCCTGTGCTAGAGGAACAGGATGTACTTCGGTGAGAACTCAGGAAGGGCTTTTTGCTTCTTGAAAGAACACTGGCCAAATCTTAACATGGTTTCTGTTTGGATGATACTGTGGGGTAGTTGATATTATCTTTGCTGCTCACACATGGACAGGTATGATAATCTCTGTCCTGACTATTATTGCCTTAGAAGGTTTTGCAATCAAGTACTTAATCCCTGAGGCACCGAGGGCCTTATGATGTAAGGGAGCGAACAATTATTAATTTGAGAAAGAGACATCACTGTCTGAGATCAGAATGCAATTAGTAGGAAAACACTGAAGATAGCAGCAGATTTACAGAGCAAGGAAGATTGCTGAGGTCTAAATTGGTCTAAGGGACAGTGTATACATGTGATGTGTTTATGTCTACGCAAATACACAGGAGGCGTGCTTGCAGGTTCTGCTCTGTATGTGAGTGAGTGTGTGTGCTGGTGGCGAGGTGCAGGCAATGACATGCTGGTAAAGGACTAACAACCGCTTCTGGAGAGAAGAGCCCGAATATCAGTGGTGGCTAATGGTGTAAATGGTTTAATGGTGTAAATGGTGTAATGGTTTCAAAGCTGTAAATACTCCTGCGGTGGCTGATTTCAAGCTCTCACCAGCTGATGCAAGCTGGTTTCAGCACATTGCTGGTTGCAGGTTTCCAGCACCACTCGCTTTCAAAAACGGAAAACCTCTCATATCCTTACACTCATCTGCTTCTAAAATTGTGCATATTGCTTTAGCTTTCATTCCAGAATCCACTCATATCTCCCAGACAGAATGGTTCTTTCCACCCTGATTATTTACTCCTTTGTAAAGTTCATTCCTCATCACAATTTAAAGGACTTCTTGAACTATAGTGGGTTTTCGTTTTGTTTTGTTTTTCCAAAACCTGTACAATGGTTGGCAAGACTATTTATTTATTCAGAAAGCAGCCAACAGGATGCTCCAGGCCTGTCAGTGAACCGCCCTACTTCTAAAGATTTGGCAAACTCCTGCTGGCCAAGGGAAGCTTCCAGCAGGCAAGAAGAGGGGTCTCCCTCATTTCTGGTGCCCCTACAATTCTGGCTCTTTGGAAATTAAGTGGCTGCCTGGGTCTTTGGCATGTGTATGAATCCCTTCCTCATCCCACAGGAAACCCTCTCTTATTAGTCGGGCCAGGTAGGCGGGGAAGTGGGGTGGGAGGAAGCTTCCCTTTGAAACTCCCCCCACTTTCTTTCCTCTCCTCTGAAATCCTGTATCCGGGAGCCAGACAGGGCTAGATATACTAGATATAAGCCCCATGGGGCCTGCTGTTTATATGCTTTGGGGGTGGGGGGGCTTCTTTAAGGAAAACAATACAAAATTGCAAATATAAAGTGACTACAGTCAGGGCCTTTAGAAGGTGCCTGTGCAAATGAGGGTCCCTGAAGCTGAAGCTTCATTAGCTTCCAGTAAATACGCCCCTGGAGCCAGACTATACTCAGAAGGAAATTGGATGTTTGCCTGGTGACGGTGGGTGGTGGAATGTCCTGTGTTTTTTTTCCTTTTGGATGAAGAGGAAGCTTTAGAACTCTGTTGTGTTTCGACTTGAAAACTCTGCCTTCAAGACCGATGCCAGAGGACATTATCCACCTTCTGAGGAAGCCATTTTATTGTGTCGCTCCTGCTGTGTCACACGTCTACTCCTTCACTGCTTGGTACAGAATGGACCAGTTATGCCTGTAACAGACGGAGCCCAGCTCCAAGGAAATATCCTCTCCAACCCCTAGCAAAGGCTGACTTCAGAATCACTGTGGATGAGAAGGGACCTCTAGTGGTCAGTCACAAAGGTCACATCACTGCTACCTTCGCCTACCTATTCTCTTACAGGTGTTCTGGCCTGTCAACTCTGGGTTGTCAGTTCCAACAGGTGGAGGAAGCTGAGGAAATGAAAACCTACTGACACCGATTCTGCCTGGCTCTCAATCTGGAAGCAGAAAGCTTTGGGGGCAAGGGCAGGGCACAGGTTTGGGGAGTGTTCATGTTGGGTTGCTACCTTAGTTTTATCATCTTCACCTTGAGAGCCTGCTAAGCCTTAGTTTCCTCACCTGTAAAATGGGGATAATCATAGGCACCTTCTAGGTGGATGCAAAGATTGACATGCATATAGTTCTCACTTGTAATCCTAGCTACTCAAGAGGCTGAGGCAGGAGGATTTTTTGAGGCCAGGAGTTCAAGACCATCCTGGGCAACATATCAAGACCCCTATCTCAAAAAAAAAAAAGAAAAAACAACCCCACAAAGAACATGTGTAAATGCCCAGCACGTAATAGGTACTTGGTAAAAATTACCTAGTACCTACGACTCCCTCCCTTCAAATAAAAAATGCATGGAGGACAAAGAAGGAAGGAGACTATAGGATAAATTAGAGGAATTTTTGTTTTTGATATAGGTAGGTTGTGGAGCATAGGATGATGTCATAGTTCATTCAGGCTAGGATAGGAGACCATCTCCCCAGAAAAATACACATATGTACACACACACACACACACACACACACACAAATTTTGCCTACAATTTCAGTGGTTCCAGTGACACTGTAAAGCTCCTCCATAGTGATTCAAGAAGTCAAATTAAGAAACTCTCAAATCAAACATTTGGAAAAGGATGCAGTATGGCAGCCAGGAGTCTTGAATGAATTCTGATCCTGGTTCTGCCACTAAATAGCTGTGTCACTTTGGACAAGTCCCTTTACCTCTCTGAACTTCATTTCCTCACCTATTTATTTTTTATTTTTGGAGACAAGGTCTTGCTCTGTTACCCAGTCTGGAGTACAGTGGCATCATCGTAGCTCACTGCAACCTCAAACTCCTGGGCTCAAGCAATGTTCCTGCCTCAGCCTTCCAAGTGGCTAGAACTACAGTTGTGCACCAACACACCGACTAATTTTTAAATAGTTTATGTAGAGATGGGGTCTCACTATGTTGGTCAGGCTGGTCTTGAACTCCTGGGCTCAAGCAATCCTCCCACCTCAGCCTCCCAAAGTGCCTGGATTACAGGTATGAACCACTGTGCCCAGGTTCCTCACCTGCTAAAAAGGGAGGATTATTGTGGGGGGAAGGTAGGAGGCACATCAGTAAAGAGGAAACCACCAAGCTGAACTGAAAAAAAAAAAAAAAAAAAAAAAAGGGAGGATTAGACATATGTAGAATTGCTAGATAAAGACAGGATACCTAGTCAAATGTGAATTCCAGAGAAACAATGATTTTTTAAAGTATAAGTATTAAAATATTGGCTTATCATGTAGTAGCACATAATAGTTGCATAGGACATATTATACTAAAAAGGTATTATTTATCTGAAATTCAAATTTAACTGAGTGTCCTGTATTTTTATTTGCTAAATCTGGTAACCCTAGACAGGTGGGCTTTTGGGTCTTGATTTAAGGTCTAAGATTTTGGTGATGGAGGAATCCTGATAGTGGGGGATGAGAAGTTAGAGAACCACTGATCGCTGTTTGAGCTGGAAACTCTGAAGGCCAAGACAATTTTAACTAGTTCAGTGGATGCCGTGTTGGAGTCCGGGTGGAAAAGGCAACACGCTGGGTCCCTGCATAGGTCAAAGACCCACCCTCTCATTGCTGGGCTCTGACTGCCAGATTTCTAGCTTTTCTGTCACTCTAAAACCTTCAGTGGCATTGCCAGCGACCTGGGCAGATGACGCTGCTGGACTATGACCTTCTAGCCATTTCCTGAGTTGCTGTCTCTGTCACATCAAGTTTGGTCATGGCAGATTGAGGCTGTGGGATGGTGCTGCCCAGCAGTCACCACACTGACCCTCAGGCTTTCTACATTCTGGTCGCTCCTGTCTCCATCCTCTTCTTCGCTCCCATACACTAGAAAGTACTGTGTGGCCTGCACATGGGCATGGCCAGACTCCCACAGGCCAGCCCTGTGCACACAGCCCCTTCTCGGGTGGAGCACCCAGCTTGAACCTCTAATTTGTCTCCAAGCGGGCATACTGCCTGTCTCTCCTTTCCTTCCTTCCGTCCGTCCTTCCTTCCTTCCTTCCTTGTTCTTGAGAGCCCACCATGCACGGTGCTGGCCACCACCTCCCCTTAGCGGAGGGGCTTTCACCTTCATCACCCTGGTCAATGCCTGGTCACATAGGCTGTGGTTCTCAAAGTAAGATTCACAAACCACTGTGCCAGAGTCACCTGTGAGGCTTGTTAAAGGTGAGATTCCCAAGTCCCGTCAGAACTGATGGAGGAGAGGACCCCTGGAGAGTCCCCAGGTGATTGTCATACTCACCGTAATCAGAAAGTCATGACTGCCAGTTCCCGGACTCCCTTTTCTGTTGCCTTTCCAGAAGTGCCTGGGCCTGGAGAAGGCAAAGAAGATTGGTCTCTATTCTCAGGAATTTTCAGACTCAAGGCTGCCTTTCTTCTCTCCCTCTGGTTCTAAGCTACTTATGGAAGCTGTGGAGTATTAAGTTCTATTAATACTTCAGTCAGTCAAACTACTTGGGCTTAATGGTTGACTGCCAGGCTTAACTACTCATGGAAAAATGATTTTTCTCATCTGTCAGTTTTAGGAAACAGGAATGTCCCAGGGATTTATATGACCTTAGACAAGTCACATCACTTCTTTGACTCTCCAGAAGAGGCTCCATGATACCATTTTTCTTCTCTGAAATCCCACCTCAGGACTGAGGCCACTCTATGCAGCCATGGACCACCATGAACTTTCTTCCCTAGAATGTAAGACCCTTGAAGGCCTAGAGCTTGTGTTAATCATCTATGGGTCTCCCAGAGTGCCCAGCTACTATTGTGGAGATCAAGGAGCACCATTCATCTTACAGACATCATAGCTTTGTAAAATAATTACAGTAATTTTCCACAGATGGCAGTACAGTGATTTGGGAAGCCATCTTTTCCTACTTCATGACAAAGCCACCATATTGGCTTGGATGGGACTGGCATCCCCAGTACTTAGAATACTTGGCACATAGTAGATTCTCAACGAATATCTGCTAAATACATTTCCAAACACTTTAGTCAGATAAAATGTCAAACATACAGAGAAGTTGGAAGAATAGTACAATGAAGATCTATATACCCCCTATCTAGATTCAGGAAATGTTAACATTTGCTATATTTGCTGTGTGTTTATTTATTTTTGCTGAATCATTTGAAAGTTAGTTGCAATCACCATGACACTTAATCCATAAATATTTCAGCAGACATCTCCTGACAATGAGAACATTTTCTACATAAGTAGAACACCATTATCACACCTAAGAATAATTAACCATTATTTCCTAATATTACCTAATAGCCAGTGTAGAAGTTGCTGTTGGTGCCCTGCCCACATCCCCTTGGCCTACCTAGAGGTTACCTACAAAGAGTTCCCACATAACAGGCAACTTGCTGGGCATCTTTGCCTGGACATTCTTGGTCAGCTTGAGAGAGTCCACTATGGACAGGGCAGGCTGGAGGTGCTAGAGAGTCAACCTTTCAAGAGTGTCCCTCAGTGGACGATGGAGAGAAGTTGGTGGATAAATATCCAAGCTTCCTTCCCCTTCATGAGTTGATTCTGAGATGTGTTCCAAAGAACACACCCTTGTCAAAGGATCTACAGTTGCCCACATCAGTAACCTGTTCATTAACACCTTCTTTGTTAGTTTTCCTCTCTTGCTTCCTTATTGTGCTTCCTGAGATTACCTTTAAATAAACTACTTGCACCCAAAGCTTTGTCTCAGGGTCTGCTTTAGAGGGACCCAGAACCAAGACATCATTTAAAAATGATAATATTAATAGTAAAACACATTGCTCTTGGGTCTATAGAGAAGCAAGCTCAAAACCGGCTTAGGTGGCGCTTGCAACCCTGCTGGCAGGAGCTGCTCTTCATTATGATTCTTACATTAGCAATGCTGTAGTCAGGCTGTGTTTATTTAAGATGCCCTGCCCAGCCTATATCAATAATAACTATAATAAGAGCTGCTGCTTAACTAAGAGCTTACTGTGTGGCAGCTCTACGTGCCTCATTTCATTTAATCCTCACGGTGACTCTGTAGGGAGGTTACTATTGTTATTTCCATAGAACCCGAGGTTCATAGCGGTTAAATACCTTTTCAAAGTCACACAGTAAGAGGCAGATCTCTGGCGTGCTTAACCAATGGGTGGATAACCATAAATAATACTCTATTGTATTTTTGTATAAATGGGAACAATAGTGTTTGGCAGATAACATATGCATTGTTAACAATATCATAAACACAGTGTAATGCAAGGAATCTCCAATCAGGTGAGAGGCTCAAGTGGATCAAACTGTCCCCTATCATGCCTGGCTTGGTAGTTTACACACTGGGCTTGGGTTACTAGTGGGAGAAAGGCATTTCCAGCATTTTTTAGGTTGTGTGGAATCTTCCAATGTTTTGACTGCCATAAAAGTCAAACCTCTCCTTGGTCTTGTTCTGTCACAATCCACAGGCTACTAGATTATCAAAACACAGTCATCTTACTGAGTGTGGCAATGTTTAGTGAGATGTGCTACAAATTTGCGCACAAGTTCAGGCTTCCCTCTTAGCAATATCTGGCCCCACCTAGTAACCTAGGTACACATAAAAACTTAGATCTTAGGAAGATATCTTTTCCAATTACGGTCTTCTCTAAGAATCCATAAAGAGAAACAGACTTTGATCCCGATTTATCTTATTTACTTGACCCTACTGTCATAAAGTGTTCAAATTCAAGTTATCATAAAGGATAGTAACAGGGAAAGGTTTCAGAGTTTCCAGACAGAGGAATGGTTGGCCACGGAAGTCAGCTTTTCGGAGCTCAGCAGGTAAGTGATAAGACTGTCTTGTATAGAAAGTAGAGATAGAAAAATTAAAAACAACTCCAACGAGGGAAGTTCATTTTGAAAAGTTGCTGCTGTCTTGGTGGAGTGGAAGGAAAGAGAAGACATCAGTTCTCCCCCTTAATAGGGTGAGGCGAAGTCTGCCAAGAAGCCCACATTGCTTTTATCAAGCACCTATAGTGGAAAATGCTTGAGAAAACTCTATTTATGATAAATTCTGAAATCATCACTGTTACAACACTGCGATAGAAATCTTTTTGGCAAAAATTTAAAATTACAAGAGAATCATTATTAGTACCAATTGCATGTTATTAAAAGATTGCTGCAGGCTTTGCCTGCTGGAAAGGGTGAGCCTGGCAGGAATGATGCAGCTCCTGTCAGGACCCGTCTGGGATAGGGAAGGAGTAGAGCAGGCCCAAAGAAGGTATAGGTGTGTTCTGGCTCTTCCAAATTAATACTGGTGTTAAGGGGACATAACTCTAAGTGGCTAAGGTCTATAGAGTGGCCAGGGACCGGAAAAGATTAGTAATATCTTCTCAAAGGAAGAAAACATTAGTCCAGGAAGTAGGGTGGTCATGAGCATGGTCTTGGGAGTCCTGTGTTCGAATCCTGACCCTGCCATTTACTGTCTATGGGATCTTGGGCAAATTCTGTAATCTCTCTAAATCTATAGAAACTACCTCAAAGAGAGTTGTCATGGGGCTTGTGACTGAAATAATGTTTGTAACATGTTAAGCACAGTGCCTGTTGCATTGAAAGCATTCCATATGTGTTTCTGCTCTATTCATAACACCCCTCTTGAAAGGAAGAGAGGAGTATATGTTTTTCCCAGATGGAAGTGTAGACTATCCCAGGGAGAGGGATGGTAGAAGCAAAAGCACAGAAGAAGGGAGAAAAGAGGCCTTTACTATTTATTTATTATTTTTAGTCTATACTGGGTCAAGGGGAAGGAGTATTAGGAGGGGAGAGTAGGTGAGGGGTGGGGAAAGCGGAGGTCAACCTGTTTAAAACTAGAGGCCATGCGTCGATTGAGTCTTTTCTAGGTACGCACCATCTGGATAGATGGGATTTGGAATAGTCTCAAAAACTCTCTACTATCAGAGAACAACCTTACAGTAATGACCCAACAGGGCAGGTGTAGTGGCTCACGCCTGTAATCCTAGCACTTTGGGAGGCCAAGGTGGAAGGATCACTTGAGGCCAGAAGTTAAAGACCAGCTTGGGCAACACAGCAAGACCTTGTCTCTACAAAAAAATGGGAAAATTAGCTAGATGTGGTAGTGGATACCTGTAGTCTCAGCTATTTGGGAGGGTGAGGCAGGAGGATCACTTGTGCCCAGGAGTGTGAGGTTGCAGTGAACTCTGATGATGCCACTGCACTCTACCCAGGGCAACAGAGCAAGACTCATGTCTACAAAAAAAAAAAAGACCCAATAGAGGCTTTTAAAACTGAACTTTTGTTCAGTAGGGACCATTTGAGAATGAACCAAGTTCCATCTCTTTTTCTGTTAAAATGACATTCTATCAGTTTCTCTAGGAAATACTGGTCTTATCACCCCCAGGCACCCTAAAGCTGTCCTGTATAGTTTATCCTATTTCCTTGTGGGTTTCTTCTTGTTGCCTTAAAAAAAAAATTCCTTAATACTAAAAGTACTTTGAACTTAGAATAGGGTTGTTTAATTAAAAACTAGAAGTATTCTATTTTAGCTGGGATGATTCATCTGGGAATTTATTTTAAATGCTAAATAGACAGGAAGAAGGTTCATAAACTCATTGTAGACCAAAGTACAAACCAACTGGACTCTTTTTCACTTGGTAGGTTTGACTTGAATTCTTTAAAGATGGCATGGAAGAGCAGCGGTGCAATGCAAATACGTAGATTTCTTCTTTTAGTAATTTTATTTCTGCCACATGGGACGACAAGTAAGTTAATATTCTTTCTGGCCTCTTTTTAGATAAAGAAAAATTTTAGATTAAAAAAAGATCAATGGGCATTGCATGTATCTTTAAATTTCATATTGGAATGACTATACAGTTGGTATGGCTCACAGTATAGGAGTCACATAACATAATAAAAAATCAAATGGAGAAATATTGTTTTTAGGGTTCAGATATCATAAGACAAGGTGAAGTATTCTATTCTCTCCAGAGCCACTGCCAGAATTTTCCTACATTTTAATGCATTTCTTTACTAATCTTACCCCCAATAACCTTCTGTTTATTCGAACATACTACTGACATGAAAATCTTTCCTGCATTTTCTCCCCACCTCCACCTGGAAGTAATTCCCCATCCCCTTCCCTGCTTTCAAAAGTAATACATAGTCATTGTAAGATAAATGAGACGATGTATAAAATAAGAAAGAAAAGCAAAAATCTCACCAAGGCCTGTTATCCAGAGATCACCACTCAACATTTTGGTGTATATACTTCCAGATTTTTAAAAAAATACTAGGCAACAATCCCATTATCTTTACCAGTGGCTTACGCTTTTTAAAAGAAAAGTTAATATATTAACAAATGCTATCTAGGATGCAGATTTGTGGCAGCTAAAGTTCCTTTTTAGTTTTGTTACTTGCTTCTGAACCAGGAAAATAAAAATTAAAATTTAGGTATATTACTATGCAATAAATGGATTTCTAAAAATCAGCTGAAACAAGAACTGCTAAATATCCTAGTACCTGCCCCACAAAACTTGCCTACCCAACAAACGCCAGCTATTTAAACATCTTTTTATTCTGCTATGCTGCCAAAACAATATTAAGACATCAGAAATACAAGATCGAATTTGTTCATAATCCTATCATCTAATCAGAAAAGTTTTTTCAAATCAGTTCTTCCCCGTATGCATATTCAATTTTGATACATTTGTAGTCATTAGTAGAGATGTAATTTGTATTCTGCCTTTTCACCTAATGTTATATCTTAACTATTTTTCTATTTTACTATATAGTCCTTTCTTTTTATTTCTCCATTTCCACTTCCTTGTTTTTCTGCTTCCAACTCCATGAAGTAAACAAATTAAATCTGGTATGTGTGTATTTATTCAATAGATATAGAGTTTTTTTCCTAAGTCTTTCCTCCACGAAAGAAAAAAAATGTCTACATATATATAAAATCATTCTGTACATACTGGTTTCTAACCCAGTGGTTCTCAAGCTTCGCTGCACATCAGAAACACCTGAGGGGCTTTTTAAAAACCCACTTCCCAGATTGCAGTCACATGAATTAATCAGATGTCTGGGGATGAGAGCCAGGCATGAGTATGTTTTAAAAGATCCCCAGGTAATTCCAATTGTAGCAAAATTTGGTGACCACCGTTTTAACCTTTTTCTTTGTTTAGTTAGTAATACATTATGGATCTTTGTCTTCATAAAATCATATAGATCAACATGACTATTTTTAATTGTTGAGAGTATATTTTGTTATACTGATATAAGGTAACTTATTTAACCAATCCCCTGTTGGTGGACATCTAGGTTGTTTACTCTGCATATCTTAATAGTTTCTCCCTATACTCCCAGGTTCTGTTTTAACTGTGAATGGTAAAACTGAGGACTATACCCTGGACACTCAGCGTGGCTTCCAAGAATCTCTGGAATGTGCTGTTCAAAACCATACCAGAGAGGAAGAACTTCTCTGGTATCGAGGATCGGGGAAAGTGGATTTGAAATCTGGAAACAAAATCAACTCCAGCTCTGTCTGTGTCTCTTCCATCAGTGAAAACGACAACGGAGTCAACTTTACCTGCAGGCTGCAGAGGGATGAGACTGTGTCCATTTCAGTGACGCTGAATGTTATATGTGAGTAAGAGGAAAGGAAACTGCGAGTCAGTCTGTAATAGCTGCAGTACATTAAGTGGTAGTTGAAAACTAGGTCTTGGCTGGGCATGGTGGCTCATGCATGTAATCCTAGCACACTGGGAGGCCAAGCTGGGAAGATTGCCTGAGCACAAGAGTTTGAGACCAGCCTGAGCAAGAGTGAGACCCCATCTCTACAAAAAATACAAAAATTAGCCGGGCATGGTGACATGAGCCTGTAGTCCCAGCTACTTGGGAGGCTGAGGCAGGAGGATTGCTGGAGCCCAGGAGTTTGAGGTTGTGTGAGCTAGGTTGACGCCATGGGCACCCTAGCCGGGGCAATAGAATGAGACTCTGTCTCCAAAAGAAAGAAAGAAACTTCATGAGCACTGAGTATCCACAAACTTTTAAGAATTTGCCAGCCTCATTTGAAATTTTATTTTCATTTTTTAAATTAAGAATGAGGGTGTTCACCTTTTCATAAATGTATTGGCTATTCATGTGGGGTTTTTTTCTGTGAAATACCTGCTTGTGTCTTTTACCCATTTTTCCATTAGTTTATTTGCCTTTTTATCATTAATCCGTATAAGGGCTTTGTAAACTAAGAAAATTAGTCTTTTGTAATTTTGGATTGTAAGTGCTTCTCCTATTTATTTTTGAAAATTTTAAGTTATTATTCATATTGAAATTTTAAATCTTTTCCTTTATAGTGTCTAGCTTTGTGTTCTGCTTAGAAAGATTTTCATAGGGGATCTTTTAACTCATGTAAAATCCGAAAAGCTGAAGCTCTTCAATGGTTGGGTTCCAGGTATAAGTAACCCATTGGTAGAACTATATAGGGTTAGGGGACTGTCAAATGATACTATGTAGGTGATCATGAGGGTTCTTTGGGTGGAAAGCTGGTTCCACATTAGAGGGGTGTGGATGGTATGGTGCGGGATGATGTGGTGTAGGATGATGATGTGGTATGATTTGGTAGAAAGAACTTTTTACTTGGAACCTAGAAATAAAAGTCAAAACCATTTGACCCCAATGAACTCAGCCAATTTTTTTGTGAAAAAATTGATGCCATTGCTCCTGAAATACAAGGGTGAAGGAAATGATGAGGAGCCCAACTCTGGAAAATGCTGGCATCCTGCAGCTTGAGGTTCTAGAGTAAATCATTTGCATGTTCCTAAGCAAAGAAGCTTTGTTTGTTTTTTTTATTTTCAACAAATTGATAAAAACTGATTGTTAGCAAACTACCTATTGGCTACTCTGATAGAATCCATGACTATCAGAGTACCCTGGAGGTTTTGTAAATCCAGCCTTTAAAATGACAGATGAGGAAACTGAGGCCCAGACTAGGGGCTGAAATCACAGCTGGACCTGAGACCAAAACACAAATCCCCAGGCTTGCTTGCTTTTTTTAATCTATCTATCTATCTATCTTTAGAAACAGGGTCTCGCTCTGTTTCCCAGGCCAGTGCAGTGGTGCAATCATAGCTCACTGCAACCTTGAACTCCTGGGCTCGAGCAATCTTCCCACCTCAGCCTCCCAAGTAGCTGAGACTACAGCCATGCACCACCATTCCTGGCTAATTTTTTTTTTTTTTTTTTTTTTTTTTTTGAGACAGAGTCTCACTCTGTTGCCCAGGCTAGAGTGAGTGCCATGGCATCAGCCTAGCTCACAGCAACCTCAAACTCCTGAGCTCAAAGGATCCTCTTGTCTCAGCCTCCCGAGTAGCTGGGACTACAGACATGCGCCACCATGCCCGGCTAATTTTTTTCTATATATATATATATTTTTTTTAGCTGTCCATATAATTTCTTTCTATTTTTAGTAGAGATGGGGTCTCGCTCTTGCTCAGGCTGGTCTTGAACTCCTGAGCTCAGACGATCCGCCCACCTCGGCCTCCCAGAGTGCTAGGATTACAGGCGTGAGCCACCGCGCCCGGCCTAATTTTTTAAAATTTTTGTGGAGATGAGGTCTTGCTATGTTGCCCAGGCTGGTTTCAAACTCCTGGCCTCAAATGATCCTCCCACCTCAGCCTCCCAAAGTGCTGGGATTACAGGTGTGGGCCACCATGCCAGGCCAGCTTACCCTTTTAAACATGAGGTGCAGAACCGAAATGGATGGAAAAGCCAGTGAAGCTAAATCTTTATTGAGGATGCTGTCACCACATGCTATAGGGCTCAGAGCTGCTTTCTTCCTCTAGCAAAAGCCCAGGCTTCTAATCTAGTTTTTTTTCCATGGCATCTTCCTAAGGGAGACCTGGCAGAAATGCTGACAATGTGATTTGGTGACTTAAAGAAATTGTTTTCAGTTTTCCAGCCTCAATCCACTTTTAAAATCATCTTTATAACAACCTCCTAAATATTGTTGCTAAGCACATGTGTGTGTGTGTGTGTGTGTGTGTATTAAGGTTGTACAAAAATAATTGTGGTTTTGGACCATGAATTTTAAATCATTATAACTAGGCTTAAACACATTTTTATTAATCATAATAGGAACCATTACAATCAGCACATTTTTGCCAAAAAGAAATAAGTATGTTTATTCCTGTAGTGTGAAAAATCTGTGCTTCAGGATTCAACGAACTCTTGGAAAGCATTTTCTGCATCCTGCTGGTTGCAGAAGCATTGACCCTGCAAAAAGTTTTGAGATGCTTGATGAAGTGGTAGTTGGTTGGCAAGAGGTCAGGTGAATGTGGCGGATGAGGCAAAACTTCATAGCCCAATTCGTTCAACTTTTGAAGCGTTGGTTGTGCGACGTCGGGCTGAGCTTATGCTTTTCAGATGTAACAGTTTCACTGGGATTCAGAAAGCTGTAGTGGATCAGACTGGCCACAGATTACCAAATAATGACCATGACCTTTTTTTGGTTCAAGTTTGGGTTTGGGAAGTGTTTTGGAGCTTCTTCTCAGTTCCAACCACTGAGCTGGCCGTCACTGCTTGTCATATACAATCCACTTTTCGTTGCACATCACAATTCGATCAAGAAATGGTTTGTTGTTGTTCCTTGCTATACAAGAAGATGACACTTCAAAACAACGATTTTTTAAATTTTCGGTCAGCTCATGAGGCACCCACTTATTGAGCTTTTTCACCTTTCCAATTTGCTTCAAATGCTGCATGACCATAGAATGGTCAACACTGAGTTCTTCAGCAACTTCTCATGTAGTGGTAAGAGGATCGGCTTCGATGATTGCTCTCAATTGGTCGTTGTCAACTTCCGATGGCTGCCACTGGGCTCCTCATCTTCAAGATTCTCCTCTCCTTTGCAAAATGTCTTGAACCACCATTGCCCTGTATGTTTGTTAGCCGTTCCTGGGTCAAATGCGTTGTTGATGTTGCGAGTTGTCTCCGCTGCTTTACGACCCATTTTGAACTTGAATAAGAAAATTGCTCCAATTTGCTTTTTGTCTGACATAATGTCTATAGTCTTATATATATATAAAATAAACGGCAAGTGCCCAACTAAGAGTGCTCAGGGAAAAAAAGTAAGCAAAAAAATTTAAAAAATAAAATAAAAATAAACAGCAAGTAATGTCATTAGCAAAAAAAAAAAACATAAAATGAGAAATGCACATTAAAATGGTGTATAACAGAACCACATTTATTTAAGAATGTATTCCAATATCAAATGGCAAATTTCAACAATGCTAAAACCGCAATTACTTTTGCACCAACCTATATGTATCTATATTTATATATAGCCAATTGATGATTCATAGTGACAATAACTGACACGAGCTCATCAACTATTTACAATAAATCAAAATAAGCTCATAAAAAGTGACAAAGATATTATGTACAATCCAATGGCAGTGTTATTATTGTTATAAATAGCAGGTCAAGAACTAAATGGAAGCTTGAGAATATACTATTTAAGGGGGAATGTGGAGAAACAGGTTCTCTCATCCATTTTTGCTGAAAGTATAAATCGAGACCACCTCTTTTAGAATATCTATCAAAATTTAAAGTGTGCCTATCCTATGACCCAGAATTTCTCCTTCCAGATGCATGTGGAGAAATACATGCACATGTACATAAAGAGATATGTACAAAGGTGTTTATTGTAGCATTTACATTTTAATGAAACAACCTAATGTCCATAAAAATATAAAATATTAAAGAACCATATATTATACTACAGCACTCTGCAAGCAATGAGCTAGATTTCTATGGTTCAATGTGGATATATCCCAAAAACATGCAGGTTATTGAGAGAAATGAAGTCTTTTATGTAAATCCTTCCCATGCTCCTAAAATAATACAATATATTCCCCATGGGAACACTATATGTATAGAAAACTTTCTTTCAAAAAAAGATCAAGAAGGATTTACACCAAACTCATAGCAGTGGGTATCTGTGGGGAGCCAGGAAGTGACCAGTTTGGAGTCAAAGAGGACCTTAGCTTTATCAGAAATGTACTAATTTTTAAAGAGAGGGTATTCGTATGTAGCTGATATGCTTGAATTAATTTTAAATAGTTAAATAAAAAGAAATAATTAACAGGATCTGTCCACAAATGGAATTGTTCTGTTTGGCAATTATGTTCTCTATTCCAGCAACTTCCTACATCTCTGAATACCATATAACATCCTTGTTGGATATGATACAGAATTCAAGCTCATTCCAAAGAGCAACAAAATGTCATTCTTCCGAGAGAGATATTAATAGCACAGCCTACTCAGGGTCTAATTATTCAGTGCGCAATAATACAGGCTCCTGTTTTCCTCCTTCTCCGCCTCTACCATTTTCCTAGTTCCCACTCTCCAACCATTTTGCTACTCTCCTGCATCTTGGCTAGAAAATGCAAGGGACATAGAGATAAATGTGTTCGTCTATGGGTCTACAACCGCCCTTATTGTGGAGGGAATAAGGAGCTGCTTACACGGAGGGAAGAAAGGGACTCACTCACCTTCCATAGATGCCAGAGTTGTCATGATTAGAACACCTTCTGGGAAAAGGACATTATTTCTAGAGGATCACTGAGGAGACACAAATATGCATTGGTAAATATGTGGCTAAGACATTGGTTAGATAAAGTACAAAAATAGAAGGTCTGAGTAACCCTCAAAACCACCACCACCAGAATAATAATAACAGTAGCTAGCACTATAGTAAATTCTTTACAGGGATTATCTCATTTAATTTTCACAACAACACTTGAGGTAGGTAGTATCATCCCATTTTTTAGATGAGAAAACTGAGGCCCTAGCAGTTAAGTAACTGTCTCCAAGTGGTGTAGATGGAATTAGGACTCACTTCAATGCCTGCCTTCTTAACATTGTACTGTTTTATCCAACACTAGCACAGGTTGGTTTATTAACTCTCAGAGAACAAAGACCCAAGGCTTATACTCCTGGGTAGTGTTACAAATTGTCTACTTAGTACAGATTCATTCTCATATTATGTTCATAATCATATATTATTTCATGGTTTGTCTTCACCACATTAAAAGTTCTACGAGGTTTGGAACTGGATATGTTATTTATTAATAGTACTATATCCCCAGCTCCTTAGCCCAGTGATTGGCACATAGTAGGTACTCAAAAATTTGTATCAAATGCATAAATGCCTGCATGAGATAGCCTGAAGGAAGACCTTGAACACTGACAGCGAACCAAGGCTTACCTGCTAATTAAATCTAAATGCTTGGGTCTTGCAGTTCCTCCTCTCCTAAGTGGAAACGACTTCCAAACAGTTTCAGAAGGCAATAACGTGAACTTGGTTTGCAATGTGAAATCCAATCCCCAGGCTCAAATGATGTGGTACAAAAACAATGACATCCTGAATTTAGAAAAAAACTATCACCAAATCCAACAGACAAGTGAGTCTTTTCAGCTGTCAATTACCAAAGTTAGGAAATCTGACAATGGAACCTACAGCTGTGTTGCAAATTCATCTCTGAAAATGGAGACCAAGGACTTCTACCTGATTGTTGAAGGTAACTTTCTTTTTAAGTAATATCTACCATGGTGCAAAAGTCAGACTAGATACTCAGTAAATATTTTTGGTGACAACAAATGATGACAGTTATGATTAGTAGCTAGGTTTTTCTTTGAAGAATTATTCCGGTCCAAGGAATTTTGCACTAAGAATTCTAGTCTATCTTTTTAGGGGGATTGTGCCCATTCCATATAGGACACTGCTTTTTGAGCAAAGATCCTTTTCTAGAACGAAGTATAGGAAACCCTTCTGGTTGGCTTTTAGGGAGGAATATTTCCATGAATTCTGGACAACATGGTGTGTAGGAACTGGACTTCTAAGTTCACAGCCTTAATGACAACAGAAGAGAAGTAAAAAAACAAACAAAAACCCCAAAAACACAAAGGAGAAAAAAGCTGGTTAGATAAGAAAATGGATCTCTAAGATCACTCCTAACTCAAACTCTAACTTGCAGGCTTATCAGAACAGAGAGTGGAAAAAAATGAGGAAAAAAAAAAGCTCTTTCTCTTGGCTTCATGCTTCATCTACCCAGTAACTACATCATCTCTGCAGTAACAGAGAACAAATGAAGCTCTGAGTGTTTTTCCTTCCTCATATTTCTTGCTCATACCAAAAGAGAAAGGCGAGATACCTGGTGTGGCAGATGCTGAAAATGCTCACGCACACATTTCCTGATCTTGGGCCAGCATGCGAGGATCAGCCCAGTAAGCCGAGGCTCCTATATCTCGTTAGAATACTATTCACTTTGTCATTTGCCTCCCTGTACCTACTCATTGCCATTCTTGCCAGGCCCCAGGCAGCCAACTGAGCCCCTGCCAGAAATGTTGGATTCACGTAACCATAAGACATCTTATTTCCTTCCCCTGGGGTTGGGGGGTCTGGGATATGAGCAGATTAGCTGGTGGGGAAGAGCTGGAAGAGCTGAAGAGCTGCTGGAAGAGCTGCTGAGGGTTGAATGCCCATCACTGTGATTCCTGGCATGTTCAATAATTTGTCCTGCAGAGCAGTGACAGTATGCCCAGGGGCTGCTTGCTTTGAAAACCAAACCCACAAATATCCTAAGTACCCATAGCTTGTGACTATTCACCTCCCCTGGGACTACAAATGCATGGTAGGATGCTGTACTAACTGGTTGTGAAGACCACACTTGGAGAATAGTGAATTATATTATCCCTCTTGGTTAAGAAGACACCCTAATTGCTCCATGTCACATAAAAAAAAAAAAAAAAAACCAATAGAGCTCGTGTGGCAATCAGGATGCCAGTTTGGCAAATTGGCTTTCAGGTGGGCAGAAACTTGTTTTGGGTGGAGCTCTTCCAAACCAACTTGTTTTTCTTATTTCTTTTTGCTTTGTTACTTCCCTGGCTGTTGGCTGCCTTTGTAACATAAGCTCTCCACTGCTGGTGCTCAGGCTAAATGCCGAGTTTTTCATGAGCCTCTCCTGACTTCACTGCTCAGAGGGCTAGTTCCTAAATGCAGCCATGCAGAGCCGGAAATGACATCACAGATCTTTTCTTGAGCACAAGATTTAGCACACGTGTTGGAATTAGTTTACAATAATGAAAGGGGGTGGTGGATTATCAGGTCTGGTTACAAATGAGAGCATAAAACAGGACCAGGGGGGAGGTACAGTTATGTAGTTACACTTGCCAAAGTGACTTTCAACAGAAACTTGGAATCCAAAGTGAGCCAGTGGGTCAGGCTGTTTCTTTCTTTCAGCTTGCGTATGGAATGAAAGCTGTCACACGTAGTTTCATTTTATTTGACTTAGTAAAAATATCCCAACCTGTGACTGAATTCTGCTTTTTTCCCCTCTAATCATCCCACTTTCACGTCCCCTGGGTTTTGACATCTTTGCTTGGCATGCAAGCGGAGGGGGTCCCCAGTAAGGTGACAGCCCTTTGGGTGCATCCCAGAGCTGGCTATTACAGCACCAGGGCTTACTAGAAGAAGTCCCATTGAGCAGAGTTTCTCCAGAGGGCTGGTCTGACTTTCATAAGGATAATTTTTAGGAACAGCCAAGAAAGGGAAAAAGTTTAATCAACTCACTGCTCAAAATTATCCTAAGCTGGACAAATCATAGGGGAGAAAATGACTAAAAAGTAATTAGTTAGTGTATTATATAGTTATGGGAGATAAATCCTATTTCATAATCTTGAGGTATATAGAGATTAAGCTTTGAAATTAATTTATCTAAAGTCACTTCTTCCCCTCCTCTCTGGCTTGTACCCCTCATATGCCATCTCATGACCCTGTTTCCTTTATAATTCTCATGTCAATCTGTAGTTTTTGTTTGTTTAATGTCTGTCTCCCCCACTAGAATATAAGCTCCATGAAGGCAGAGGAGCCTCCGTGTCTGTCCTATTTTTTGCAGAGCTGAGCACAGCACCTAATACACATTAGGTTACTCAGTTCATATTTCTTGACCACACCTCCATTCATAAACTCAGTTGTACAATAAATAGCACACTCTTTATTTCCTTTAAATTCCTAAAATTTTATCTAAACCATGATTGGAACCCCTTCCTCTCATTAGTTGGCATCAGAATCCAGGGCCTTAGACAAAGTCATTAAAAAAACCTTTGTTTTAAGCACTTTTACTTTTGAGAGTTCCATCCTATATTATCTCAAACATATTAAAACAAAGCACATTATGTATACTTTTTGCTATAAACATTTTGAACGGATTTTTGTAACTTGCATAGATTTTGAATTTTGTGATTAAGTGATTAATTTTGTTCTTGAGGTTTAAATATTTTTCACACGGGTTATAGTTAACAAAAGGTTAGATGTTTAAACATTTATTAATTTTGATTAATTATTCTTTTCATACCTTGGAGCCAATAAATTTTTTTCTACCTCTCTCCCCTTTTAGTCCAGAAGGTTCTCTGCTTTTCTCTTCTTGCTCTCGAAGCCTTCCTCCCTCTCCTTCCCTCTCTGGTATACCTCCCAATATCTTTTGGGCTTTTCAAAAGGCAGGAAAAAGCATTGACTTCAATCTACTTCTACTTTCTGTATGGCAAAAATTGTGGATAAAGAAAGCACAAAATGGTCTACTTGTTTGGGGGGAGTTATTCATACTATAATAAATTATTTTTCCACAAAGGAATGGATTCAAAACCTGCCTCTGCACTTACTAGTTCTGCGATATTGGACAATTAACCTAACTCAAAGCCCCTGGTTCCTCACCTGTAAAATGGTGACAACCTTTTGGGGTAGCTGGGAGGGTTTAATTAAGAAGATGATGTATGTAAAGTGCAAGGCATCATGGCTGGGACATATTAGAAACATGTAAATGTTCATTCTTATTCCCTGTGTTTGCATTTCCTACAGAAAAAGCTGTGGCTGTACCAATAGAACCCATTATTGCTGCATGTGTTGTGGTCTTTCTAACGTTGTGCTTTGGCCTGATTGCTAGAAGAGAAAGAATAATGAAGGTATCTAAGCATTCTAAGCTATTTAGGTAAAAAGTCATCTAAATAAAGGCAGAAAACTGGCTATATAAGTGACTTGAGTTATGAACCAGTTTTGGGCAAAGTTGAATCTGGCCTTTCTACTGTGAGATCTAAAATAAACTTGCTCAAGGAATAAAAACTGTATGTATATTATGACTACAGCTTTACAAAAAACAGAAGTGCACGTAGGCCAGGCCAGAATGAAAGTTGCTGGGGTGTTAGGGGTAGGAGATTTGGGGCTGATTTTTCTTCCTTTTAAATTTCCCTTCATTGTTGCTATGGTACCGTCTGTGGTATAATAAATAAACAGACAGAGGAACATCTGCTCTGGATTCAGAGATCTGCATTAAAAAGATGGCACTTGCTGCTCACCTCTGGAGTACAGCCACATGCCCCGGCTGCAGTGGGCTGGGGTTTGAATTGTTGAGTAGTTAACCTCGTTGGTTAGCATGATTCAGAGTACATGCATGTACAAATTGATGTCATGCATTTGACTCTGCCAGTTAATCCAGTGCCAAAGGAGGGCAAATATGGCAGAAAGCCTTCTAGCAAAGGCCAATATGCCCGAGGCTGAGTTCATCATTCAGCAAGGGCATTCTCCTTGAAACACATAATAATTGGGCAACAGTGTCTCCCAAGAAGAAATTCACCCCACTCCCTATTACAATCCAAAGCAGTTTTTCCTGTGTTAAAAAAATGCCAGTGTGGTGATGCACGTCTGAATTCCCAGCTACTCAAGAGGCTGAGGCAGGAGGATCCCTTGAGCCCAGGAGTTTGAGACTAGCCTGGGCAACATACTGAGACCTTGTCTCTAAAAAGAAAAAATAAAAAAAAAAAAAAAAAGAAATGCCCAGGTATCTAAGAATCCTGGAAGCATCCTGATGAAGAGTTATGTCTTCTCTAAGTTCAATAAAAGCTATTAATGTGGCCAAAAAAATGAGTCCTGAGCTAGAGCAGAGGCGGGTATGTTTCCATAGCACCTGTCCCTGAGCCACTTTGATGCATTCAAAATGTTTATCCATGGACCTTAGAAAAGCAGGCAAACTCATTGCCCTTGTTGTGTTTGCTTTTAGCTCTGTATAAAGCATGAAGACCCTGACAGGGAAACAGCTCTGTAAGTACTCTAGGCTGGGGCCAGTGATTTTCCATAAGCCGATGGGTAGTAGCGGCGTACATCACAAAGCTCATTCCAGGCCAGCTCTTCCAGAGACGGGAAGTGCTAGAAGGTGAAGGGGTTCAGAGGAGAATAGAAAGTGGAGGAAACTCTGCCTCCACTTTAAAGGAAGACAGGTTGGAAGGTTGCCTAGAGCTGAGGACACCTTTGGTCCTAAGCCTGCTCTCTCTTTAAGCAAGTTTGCCCAGTGCTTGTGCAACTGCATTTTATTGCCACACAATGTAAATGACTGAAAGAGCCTGCCCTGGGGGACGCCACTGCTCCATACTCCTTCACAACGAGGTCAGGAGCCACACTTACCCTAAATACTGCCTTCTCTTCGGAGCTGCCTTCAGTCTGCTGCCTCCAGCATATGTGGAATGAGAGCAAGGGACATGCTCTTGGAGAGTATAGATTTTGGTTTGAATTTTTTTCTGAGTGCTGGAATATCATTATAACTAATTTCTTGGTTCGTTTCAGATGAGAAAGCTGAGATGCCATCAGATACATGAAGAATTCTGCATCAGGACGTCTTCAATTTATGTAGTCCCATCTGTATTTACTGCTATTATTAAATTCACTCCTGTCAAATTGTCAGAGGTTATAAAGAAGTGTTTCATTAGTCACTTAACAGTAGTTGTTATGATTAATTTGATATCCTTATGGAGAAAGCTGTTAAGAATGAAAAGTAAGATTTTGTTACGTCTTCTCCCTGAAGTATATGTGAGTTAATTGAGATTTGTTCCAAATACATAGGTAATCATTTACTATTTAGTGTGTATTGTTCTACATTTGGGTCTCATAAATCAGTGCAATACCAAAAAAAAAAAAATGGAGGAAATGCATTTTATTGTCACATAATTTTTTAAGTTGCTGAGGAAGCACGTAAAACTATCAGTTATCATCTACCTTCACTGTCATTTTATAAAAGAAGCGTTTTAGGATTTAAAAAAGAAGGATATAATCTTAAAATATAAGACGCTCCTTTAAATGGAATAAATTTGGTATTATAAAAAACTCAGCATATGTCCTTATTTTTCTCATCTCATCACAGTTGACACGATCACAAAATTTGTGAGCTCTACGTGGTAAGGAATATGCAAACAGCAGGGTCAGGGACTGGCCAGTGTGTTCACTACAAATATCCTTTTCCTCTTTTTACATAGCCATTTTACATAGACCTATCTGTAGTAATTATGTGTCAGCCTGTACTCTTCTCATATAGCTTGGGTTTAAATTGCAGCTCTCTTATTAATATAATTTATCTTTGACTTTCCCCACCTCCATTCTTTCTTCATTTTTATCCCCATAAGAGTCTATGCTTCTCTTTCCCACACAACTGAGGTGGGTTGCAGGGAGAGGCAGCCCTGGCCAGAATCACCTTTGACATCTCTTCTGTGCTCCTCCTCTATCTTAGAAAAAAATATTTTTTCATCTAATTTTGCAGTAGTTAAATGTGCCACAGCACAAGAGAGATCCGCTGTCAGACAGGTGGTCAAAAGCCCTTTATTGGGCCGGGCGAGGTGGCTCACGCCTGTAATCCTAGCACTCTGGGAGGCCGAGGTGGGCGGATCGTTTGAGCTCAGGAGTTCGAGACCAGCCTGAGCAAGAGCGAGACCCCATCTCTACTAAAAATAGAAAGAAATTATATAGACAGCTAAAAATATATATAGAAAAAATTAGCCGGGCATGGTGGCACATGCCTGTAGTCCCAGCTACTCAGGAGGCTGAGACAGGAGGATCGCTTGAGCTCAGGAGTTTGAGGTTGCTGTGAGCTAGGCTGACGCCACGGCACTCATTCTAGCCTGGGCAACAGAGTGAGACTCTGTCTCAAAAAAAAAAAAAAAAAAAAAAAAAAAAAAAAAAAGGCCCTTTATTGACATAGCAGCAAAAAGAAATGAGCAGAATGTATGAAATCTCAACAGACTTGTTTCTAAAAAGAACAGACACAATCCTCGTGTTAGGCTCTCCTTGCTCCCTTGGAAACTTCAGCACGTAATGGACAGAGAGACACCGCTGAAGATTGTGGGTTACGTATTTCTGTTTTCTTGGAGGTCCCAGCACAGTTTTGTGGGAAAGCCTCCAGATCATGTCTCTCGTTTGAGATTTCTCAAAGTAGAATCTGGAAGCCCTGTGAAAATGCTGTAAGGATAAAATAAGAGGATTGTGAAAAATCTGAAAGCTTAGACGATGAAGTAGAAGCCATGAAGCTGTAAAGAAAAAACATATCCGCTGGCGCGGTGGCTCACGCCTGTAATCCTAGCACTCTGGGAGGCCGAGGCGGGTGGATCATTTGAGCTCAGGAGTTCGAGACCAGCCTGAGCAAGAGCAAGACCCTGGCTCCACTAAAAATAGAAAGAAATTATGTGGACAACTAAGAATATATACAGAAAAAATTAGCCAGGCATGGTGGTGCATGCTTGTAGTCCCAGCTACTCGGGAGGCTCAGGCAGGAGGATCGCTTGAGCCCAGGAGTCTGAGGTTGCTGTGAGCTAGGCTGACACCATGGCACTCACTCTAGCCCGGGCAACAGAGTGAGACTCTGTCTCAAAAAAAAGAAAAAAGAAAAAAACATATCTCAGGCAATGGTAGGTTGGGAGATTTTAAAATGGAAAAGGAAATAGGAAAAACTTGCATAACAAATTGGACTTGGAATCAGAAGACCAGAGTTCCAGTCTTGACTCTGTTGCCTTGGGCAAGTCCTTTTTTCCGTCTTTTGGGCCTCTGGAAAATGAGGGATTTGGATTAGGAGATCCTTAAAGTACATATTAGCTTGAAAATTCTGTGATTCTCAAAAGATTCTCGTATAGATTAATTAAATGCTGGAAAGAATTGGCAAGAAAGACTGCAAATGTAACCCCTTTGCTCCACCTAGTAGAATTATGAATCAGCTTTGTTCTAGGACATATAATAATCCTGGAGAATGACAGGTCATCAGGAAAGATTACAAGGCCACAGTGGCCTTGTACATTAGCACAGGAAAGGGACATTAGTTTTAACAGAGCACAGTAATATCATAAAAGGTTATTGCGTTTCTTTTTGCCTCAAAGTTTAGAAAAACCAGAGCCTATATTAAAAACTATATCTATTAGTAACACTAAAATCATAGGTGAGCCTGCCTTACAAGAACATGAAATTCCAGGACTTAAAGGAGAGCCCCACTGACTTTCCCCAAATGTCTTCTCTACCTACGATGAGATAACCTGAAATTCTAACATTCATTCTTCTGGCTTTGACCCTTAGGACTATAGATGCCAGTGGAGAAATGACAAATCCCATGGCTCCCTTCTCAACCTTTCCACCAATAAGGAGATTCTTCTTATTATTTTTTTCTCCTTCATGGGCCCCATTTTTCACGGAACTGGTCTATCAAACAAACTTTATTTATTAAGTAATAATAGTCTTCTGTTTTCCCAATTTTTAAAATATTTCTCAATGATATCTACTTGCCAGTCTGAACTGCTTTTATGACAACACAATCACCCAGTTGATATAATTCCACCTAAAAGCAAAGAAACCTGGTGCTTTAGCTAACCTGTGCAGTCTTTGAGAGGTTAACAATATAATCATTGCTATTAGGCTTTTTGAATCATGGAAAAAAAGTGTACAGATCTCCTTCCCCACCAACTTTACCCCTGTCTTCACCATCATCATGGCTACCATCCTGGACCTATTGGCCAGTGATCATAAACTCAGATTCTTACAGGTGTCAAGCAAATCAATGAGGGAAGCAGGCTAGAGGTAAAACAATAGGGAGTGGTGGGGACTGCGGTGAACAGAGAACATATCCATGTCTAAAAGAAGGCCGACAGTTACCATCAGGGACAGATCTTCTGATTCTTTAAGAAAAGTCAGAAATCTGAAATTTTATGTGTAATTCTCCTGATTTTAAAATGTTTTGTTTGTCTGTTTTACTCCTGAATGTCTAGGAGAAGGATCTCATTGCCCCAATATGTGCCGTTCTCTGCAGGTAGGTTATAACCCAGTGTTGACTTGGGCTTTCATTGTCTCACGGAGATTTTTATAAAACAGCTCTGGTAATTTTCACTCATAGCTTTCTCTCCCCCAGGGATCAGGAACTGAGTCAGAGGACAGTTAGTTATACTGTGCTGAGGACTTTACCTGCATTCTTTGACTCTACATACAACCCTATGAAATAGTCACGATTGCCCCAACTTTGAAGATGAGGTTAGCTGGGCTCAGAATGCTTAACTAATATATGGAGAGTGACTAAGCTGAGATCCACCACACTGATCCAAAGCCCAGGGACTGGAGTACGGGAGACAGTATCACAGAAGGGGTAAAGGTTGAATAATAAAAACATCATCTCTCTCATAAAATGCCAAGAGTGCTATTGGTATCAATCCTGCTTCTAATGACATGTACAGAATTCATTTTAGTAAATAAAGAGAATTGACAATAATCTCAGTTGGAGAGCCCTTTGAAGATGTTACAACACTCCTTGAGATAATTTGCAATACCCTGGAGCATCGCAGGACTGGAGCTGAGAATTGCTGCCCTAAATATTTGCTCGTCCTTCTGGTGACCAAGTATTATTCTTTGTCAAAGGGTTTGCATAAATCATTTCTTATCCCTGCAAGAACCCCTAAAAGGTTAAGTATTGGAATCTTCATTTTATGGGTAAAGAAATGGAGGATTAGAGAAACAAAACAACTTGCTTGAAGTCACACAACTAGCATGAGGTAGAGGGGACATTCAAATCCGGGGCTGTCTGACCCCACAGTCCACGCTCCTTCCTCTGCACCGTGTGGTCCTGAGGCAAAGGGGTGGGGATAAAGGTACTCGAACGTGGCTGAGAGCATCTGACTGTTTTAAGGGCCTGGGAATTGTGGCAGAGATGCTTATCACTCACTGAATATCCTTGTGCCCTTCACATTTCCCTGCCCACCTGCCACGGGGGAGTCCATGTGACTAGTTCTAGTCGAGAGGCTATGAATAGAATCATGGCGTTACTTCTGAGCAAAGCAAGGTTCTTTAGGTTCTTTCGGTTCTTTCTTCCCCTGACGTGGCAACTGTGGAGAGATGTCCGAGTGTTTGTCAGCCTGGGGTTCTGAATAACTCTGTGAAGAAACAGACCCTTGTGTTAAATCACTAGATTTTAGGGTGAATTTGTTGCTGCAGCCTCGCTTAGTCTATTCTGACTAATTCAGGTATTTTCATTACAATAGGAACATAGGAGAAAGTTTCATCTAGTTTAAGAAAATAATGCTTAATTTTAGGGGCAACCTCCTTAATAACCCCCATCCCTCTCCCTCCATGGAGTCTGAGTCATATAAAATGCTGAATAACCTGAAACAAATTCATGCTTTTCCTTTTGAATAGACTTAACATCTGTTGACAACACATTTTGAGGAATAGAGCAGCAATAGTGCAAGCCAGAATAAAATTAATTTGTCTCGTTTTATTTAAAAAATCCAAATTGCACTTAATCTCATGCCAGAGACTACAGAGTAGTGGTCCCCAACCTTTTTGGCACCAGGGACTGGTTTCACGGAAGACAATTTTTCCACAGAGGGTCGCAGAACTCAGGCAGTGATGCGAGTGGTGGGGAGCAGCTATAAATACAGATGAAGCTTCCCTCACTCGCCTGCAGCTCACCTCCTGCTGTGTGGGCCCCCCGCCAAGTTTCATGGAAGACAATTTTTCCATGGAAGTGTGGAGGTGGTGGTAGGGGGTGGAGCCCTGTCCCTAACAGACCGAGGACCGGGGGAATGGGAACCACAGTTATGGAGGACAAAATCGATACATTAATCACACATTTCTTAACACTTAAGTAATCTTTTCTCAAGAGCCTATCTTTGCAACATCAAGGTTGTTATGTAGTAAACAACTTACATCATGGGTCATTCTTACATACCTAATGCTGGAAAACATGGAAGACACTATTGTGAATTCACAAAAAAACTGAGTTCTCGAATATTTTATATACATGCACACACATTTCTTTATCTATTTCTTATATATAAAGAAAAAATTGAAAATCTGGAGTTCCTGCCAACATATGCCTACAGTAAAATGTTGCTGTGGAAACTCATGAATTATTTGTCCTTATTTCTTCCAACACTCTTGATAGCAACAATAGTGTTAGCCTCTGCTTATAGTTGGTAATAACAATCTCCTACATTTTTGTGTTACTCATAGTTTATAAAACATTTTTACACAATCTTGTTTGATCCTCACAGCCACTCTGTGAGATAGGTAATGCTAACATTATGTATGATTTGCCACTGGAGATACTAAAGTTCAGAAAGTCTGTGATTTGTCCAAGGTCACGCAGCTAGTAAGAAGGGTTACTTTTTCCATCACCCTGCCTTTTGGCCCTAAGTAAGTACTACAATTATTCTTGGTTTGGTAGAGGACAATCATCCAGCCCTTTTGCCTCCCAGGTGATCACTGTATGACAGGAGAAGTGGTGACAGGAGATGAAAACTTAAATGATCATACACAAATACCAATTGTTCCCATTGGGTATTGTTAGGAATTGTCAAAGTTGAGTTCTCGGAGTTCCCTGAAGTATACAGCATCATATAACTATAGTTACACTTCTATAAGCATTTACCTTTTACTGTCCTAAACACCTTAAATATATCACAACTCACTTAATCCTCATCACAATCATAGAACAGGGGTCCTATTTTTATCATACCCATTTTACAGGGGAGGAAACTGAGGCATGGAGGATTTAAGTCATGAGTTCTGGATCACACAGCTTCTTAGTGGCTGAATCAGGATTTGCTCCAAGATAGTATGGCTCTTGGGTCTTTAACCACTAGGCTAAATTGCCTCTCACATTAAGAATTACCATTTATATGGTACTTCCTATATGCCAGGAACACACATCTATAGACTCATTTAATCCCCATTATTGACATATTTAACATTTTAATTCGAATAGAAGGCAGATATAGAAAGATGGGTGGGAGGAGAATGGGGAGAGGGGAAAGAGGGGTGAGAGAGAGAGAAAGAGAAAGAGAAACAACTTAAAGTGCCTGTGATGAGGTCCGCCATGCCATTCAAGGAGCACATGAACACGTGCCCTGAAGTGAGAGGGGAAGGAGAGTCAGCCCCCTTGGCCCGTCCTAGTTCCCCCATGGCTTTCTAGGTGTGAGCATCTCATGTGCAGAAGATAAGTCTAGTGTTCAAGAATTTGCATTTTTCTTATAACATGGCCCCTAAACATAAGCCAACTACCTCATTTTGTTCTCAACCAAAGAAACAGCACTCTCTTTCCATACTGGAATAAAAACTCTCTGTTGTGCTTCCTAAGTGGAGGTATTTGGGTCTCTGACATGATTGACATTTTTAAAAAATTTAATGATAATGAAACAACTCTTAGGAGGCCACACTACTTCCTTGTGTCGTTTTGCAAACTATGTACCTTTCAAAAAAGATTGTCAGCCCGAAACAGGTCCTTTTCATGCCAGCTATTATTTGAAGATTCTATAGGCAGCTCAAGGCATCATTAAACAGTTCCACCAAAGAGAATATAAACTTTGTTTCTACTAAAGAATCAGAGCCTTGAATTCCTGAAATGATTTTATAGTTAGGGTACTTCATAAAAGTGTTTAATAACAAACCTGCTCACTTGGAAATTGCCAGTCTAAAGGACTTTGCCCCAACTTGAGATGTGCTTATGTTTGTTTTTAAGAAAATATCTAAGGATTTATGAACAAGTTCATATTTCTGCTAAAGATTCACAATCACCTTTGATCACTCTAAATGTAAGGATAATGGTTTTATGATTCCACAATGCTATTCATCATTTAATTAAGGCTTCTATTCCTAATTCCTTTTTTGTCATGTTGAGTGGTCATCATTATTTTCTACCTACATCAGACAAATTAAAATGGCCAATGTCAACACTTAACAGCTGCAAACACATGTGCCTAAAAGAAACTTTAAGATTATGTTCCACTAACCATCCACAAATGGTTGCTCTGTGGCAATTTGTAAAATGACATACAATAACACTCAGCAATTTACAAATCTGCAGATTTATTGTTTAGACTGGCATGTGTAAAGCACTTGAGTTTCAAAGTGTTTTTACTTACATTATGTCTTTTGATCCTTAGGCTTATAGAGTCTAAGTTCTTAGTCTCTGGAATCAGACTACCTGGGTTTATATTTTGACTCTACCACTTTACTGGCTGTGTGATGATGTGCAACCTACCCAATCTCTTTGTTCTTGCATTTCCTCATCTATAAAATGGGGACAGTAATAGAATCTACCTCCTGACTTAGGGTTATTGTGAAGATTAAATGAGCTAAGACTCGTACAGAATGCAGAACAATGCCTCTGGCATAGGAAGCACACAGTACCTTTCAGCTACTATAGCTAGCTATAGTTATTATTATCCACCCCACTTTTCAGAAGAGGAAACAGACTCAGAGATTAAATGACTGTATATGCCTATAAATCCTAGAGCTAGGACTTAAAACCACGTCTAATGGATTTCAAACTTTGGCCTCTTTTCCTAACCCCATGCTGCCTTTCTTATTTAATGTAAGAAAACACGTTTTCTAATTAAGGACTTTTAGGGGGAAAATAATTCTTTCTTCTTTTTCCTGTCCTAAAAAGAGAGACCAGTTTTTTTCACCCACTTTCAGGGTGAGATTCATGTTATCTTTATTTTTTTAGTCTTCATTTTGTACTGTGAATGTGTTCAGTTTTACTTCTGTCTGATGAATCATTCGTGTTGGAACCAGGAAGGAAGAAAATTAAAGGAAAGAAAAATAAGGTAAGAATCAAAAATGGAAATTGGCTGAGAAAATATTACCAAGGATATGCACGGGAAAAGGTGAAATTCCTGCACGTTAACTTAATTTTTGAGATTTTTGTGCTTTGTCTCAAGAAAAGCCTCTGAAAAGAGGATAACACCATAATTATTATACTTAAATATTAGCTTCAGATAGTAAGAAATGTAGTTCAGAAACAAAAGAAGATTTAAAGAAAGCTCTGCTTTTGCAGCTTTAAGTAAAGCCAGTCTAAGAGCATTTCTAAAAGGAAATCAGGATCTATGGTCTCCAGTGGTATTTATTTATTATTTTCTCTCAGGTCCAATTTCTCCTGTTTTCTCTCTGTCATTTTCTCTTCCATTTGCCCTTTTTTTTCCTTTTATTTTTATCCTGAACTTTCTGGACTTCAACAAAATTTAGCTTTTGGTGATTGTGGGTGATGGGTGAGTGGGTGATCTTCTTTCCCTTCCCTTCCCTTCCCTTCCCTTCCCTGACAGGGTCTCACTCTGTCACCCAGGCTGGAGTGCAGTGGCACAATTATAGCTCACTGCAATCTCGAACTCCTGGGCTCAAGCAATCCTCCCGCCTCTCAGCCTCCCAAGTAGCTGGGACTACAAGTGTGTGCCACCATGCCTGGCTAATTTTGCTTAGTTTTTGTAGAGACTGTCTCTTGATGTGTTGCCTGGGCTGGTCTCTAACTCCTGGCCGTAAGCAATCGTAATCCCCTCTGAGGCCTCCTGAGTAGCTGGAATTACAGGAACAGCTAGGGGATAGCTTCTTAAAGAGTGGTTAATGCAAAGAGAAGCATTTTCAGGGTAGCCCAACTAGGACCTCCTTATAGCTAGATCCTCACAGATCAGTGCTTTATTTTTTTGTTCTCCACAAGGATCTTCCTTTCTCCCTGGCAGAAGAAAAAGAAAAATGGAGGCAGTTCCCCTGCGTCTTTCAGGATAAGATCTCAACTCCTCAGTGGACCCAGCTGACTCTCCACTTTTGGCCCCTGCCCTCTCTCTCCTTAGTTGTACCTGTGCTCAAGTCTTCAGTTTCCAAACAGAGAATTGCTGCCTTAAGATTCTTACATAAGCTGTTATCTCCAACTAGAATTCCTTTTCCCCAGCCATTATTCACTTGACAAACTCCTAACTGGGCAGAACTCAGATGATCTGTCATCTTTTCCAAGAAGACTTCTCTAAAGCTCCCAGTCTGACTTAGGAATTCCTCCTCCATGTTCCACATCATAACGTGCAAACCTCTACCACAGCACAAGGGGAAGGGTTAAGGTTAGGGTCAGGGTGACTAACATCCACAATATATCCCATGTTTATCCACTTGCATCTCCACCGCTGCCTTCTTGATCTAGGTCACCATTCACCTCTTGCTTGGACAAATTATAGTCTCCTAACAGGTGTCCTGCTTGCTTACATTCCTCCCTCTCTTAGTCCATCATTTACACTGCAGTCACAGTGACCTTTATAAGAAGACATATTCCATGTATCCAAAAATATAGATAATGTATAAAATTAGGTATAACAAATACTGTGGAATGAACGCCCATGTACCCAACACCGCTTAAGAAACAGAAAACTGGCCGGGCGTGGTGGCTCATACCTGTAATACTAGCACTCTGGGAGGCCGAGGTGGGCAGATTGTTTGAGCTCAGGAGTTCGAGACCAGCCTGAACAAGAGCAAGATCCCATCTCTACTAAAAAAATAGAAAGAAATTAGCTGGACAACTAAAAAATATATATATATATATTTATATAAAATTAACTCGGCATGGTGGCATATGCCTGTAGTCTCAGCTACTAGGGAGGCTGAGGCAGTAGGATTGCTTCAGCCCAGGAGTTTGAGGTTACTGTGAGCTAGGCTGACGCCATGGCACTCTATCTAGCCCAGGCAACAGAGTGAGACTCTGTCTCAGAAAAACAAAAAGAAAGAAACAGAAAACTAGTATCTTTGAAACTCACAGTCTCTGCTCCAGAAAAATCACTATCTTGATTTTGGTGTTTAATATTTCCTTATTAAAAGAAAAATTCTTTTACCACTTATGTATGTATTTCCAAACAATACATTATTTAATTTTGATTGTCTTTGAACTTTTGAAAAATAGCTACATGCTGTTTGCTTTGCAATTGGCTTTCTGCACTCAACATTGTTTCTGAAATTCATCCATGTAGATTATGACTTCTGTGCATAATATGCCATTGTATGAATATATCACAATTTATATAAATTTCTATTGATGAACTATTAGGCTTTTTTGAGGTTCTATGCAATCACAAGCAATGCTAAAATCAACAGTTTTGACCATGGCTCCTAGAGTACATATGCAAGGATTTCTCTAGGGAAGTGTTGCCCAAAAGAACTTACTGTGTTGATGAAATGTTCTATATCTGTTCTGTTTGATATGATCCTCCAACCACGTGTAGCTTTTAAGCACTTGGAATGGGACTACTACAATTGAAAAACTAAATTTTTAATTTTATTTATTTATTTTTATTTTTTTTAGAGACAGGGTCTCACTCTGTTGTCCAGGCTGGAGTACAGTGGCAAAATCATACCTAGTTAAGTTCTTTATGACTTTGTTGAGCACTATTTCTTTCTTTTTCTTTTCTTTTTGTTTTGTTGTTTTTCTTTTTTTGAGACAGGGTCTTGCTGTATTTCCTGGGTTAGAGTGCAATGGCAACCTCAAATTCCTGGGGCCTCCCAAGTAGCTGGGACTACAGGCGCAGACCACCACCCCCAGCTAATTTTCTTTATTTTTTGTAGAGATGGGGTCTCTCTATGTTGCCCAGGCTGGTCTCCAACTCCTGGCCTTAAGCAATCCTCCCACCTTGGTCTCCCAAAGTGCTAGGATTATAGGTGTGAGCCATGGTACCCAGCAGCCAACACTGCTTGTTTCTATTCTAAGGCCCTTGAACTTGCTTTTTCCTCCTCTTGCAACTTTCTCTCATAGATCCTCACAAAGCCAGATCTTTATTGTCATTCAGTATCAGACCAAATGGCCACCTCCTCAGAGAGTCCTTTTATGCCACTGCTACCCCTGGCCAGTCACCATCATATCATCCTGTTATCTTTTCTTTTCTTTCTTTCTTTTTTTCTTTTTAGACAGAGTCTCACTCTATCACCCTGCTAGAGTGCAGTGGCATTATCATAGCTCACTGCAACCTCAAACTCCTGGGCTCAAGTGATCCTCCTGCCTCAGCCTCCTGAGTAGCTGGGAGTACAGTCATACGCCACCATGACTGGCTAATTTTTGTATTTTTAGTAGAGATAGGGTCTTGCTCTTGCTTGGGCTGGTCTTGAACTCCTGAGCTCAAACAATCCTCCCACCTTGGCCTCCCAAAGTGCTAGTGTTACAGGCGTGAGCCAATGCTCCCAGCTGTTGATTTTCTTTATATCATTATTTGAAATTATCTGCATTTATTTGTTTATTGTCTGTCTGCCCCATTAGAATGTAAGCACCAGGAAGGAGGGAACTTGTCTTTCTGGTTTTCCTGTGTATTTCTGTGTCTAATACAGTGCCTGACACATAGTGATACTCAATGAATATTTTTTGTATTAATCAAAACATAAGAATATTGTTGTTAATTTTCCCCTTTAGATTGAAGGTCCTCAAGGTCAGGGACTAAAGTGTTCTTCATTTTTTGTATATGAAGTGCCTAGTACAGTTGCTGCCACATAGTAGGTGTTCAATAAGCAGTTGAATAAATGAATGAATGAGACAGAGAGTGAGAAAGAGAGAAATTTGGGAGAAATATAATGCCAACCTATTGCCTTTATGAGCAATATAATTTGAAGTTGATTTTCTCCCATTTTTCTCAGTGACTATGGGGGGATTTTATGGATATAGTAACATCCCCATGAGTAAAGGATGCATGCTCTTCAAAGCACTTCACAACCTGACTGTAAGCTATCTTTTCAGCCTCACTTCTTACTTCCTGTGTGCCTTCTTTCCCCTACCATTTACTCCTCATTCCTGCCACAAATTCTAGAACAGCTGGATTTTATGAAAGGGATACATTCCTGAAACTGTCACGCAAAATTTAAAACTTCCATAATTCAAGACTGTTTTTCTCATAGCAATAAACGTAAATTTATTGAAAGGAAGATACTATTTTTCCAGCTAAAATGGCTCCGCCATGTGGCAATAGCACAGTTTCTAATTCACTTTAGCACCACCGCCAGCTTTGAAACTATGCAATTCCTGACAAATGTTAAATATTGTGAGGGCTTCACATTGCTTCAAATTCTGTGCATACAGCGAGGTGTTATTAATGGTTTATAATGAACTATTTCAAACTTGCATAATTCAGATACTCATAAAACTTGACCAGATGTTCTCTTTGTTCCTAAATCACACTCAAAGCCATTCATGCCTCTGCCTTTGCATATGCTCATTCCTCTGCCTGGAATGTTCTGTGAATTGCTGGCACCTAGAACAGTGACTGGAAGAAATGTTACAGCCAGAGGCAGGAATAATATTTCAGGTATAACAACATTGAAGAATATTGAATAATGTTTCAAAAAAAAAAAAACAGACATAATTTACAACTAACATTGAATGCACTGAAACATCTAAAATCTGAATCTGAAGTTCTTTGGGCTGAGGGTGGGGAGACAAGGGTTGGGTTAAGCCCACATGGAATTTAGGAGTGGCAGGGAAGGTAGAAGTCCTAAAACTGCCAGATCATCTGGTCTCAGATGGGTGCATGCCACATTCTGGAGAAATCATAGTGAAGGGATGTAGGATCCTTCAGGCCCAGAAAGTCCCAGGATCCCATATCTCAAAGCTTTAGCAGGGTCAGCTCCTGCTGGCTTTGTTCATCCCAGGGAGGCAGAAATTACGGGGTTAATGGGATGAGGGTGGAAAGGGAAAAGTAATCCTCCCAGACTGCGCCTAGGTCACTTTAATCAGGGGTTGAAAAACTCAAATATCCACAGGCAATAAACATAAATGAGTGAAGTAAGCAAGATATAAAGAAAACTATATGGCCACCGCTTGATCTATTTTTTTTCACTTTTTTATTGTTTTTTTTTTTTTGGTAGAAACTATAAAACCTGATAGACAAATTATAGAAAAGCTATAACACTTGCTTTTATATTTTTGATGGATAAATGACTATCATGGGAAAACAATAATATTTTCAAGAGAATCCAGCTACCCAGATTTGTATATAAAACTCCCCAATGCTAAATATTGACTTAAAAATTTTAAATCACTATGCAGGCCAAACAAAACACGCAGGAGCTGCATTTGGCTCAGTAGACTGCCAATGTGTGAACTCTGAAGTTTACTATCAGGGCTGGTGAAATAACAGGAGGCTTTCTGACCAAGGCAAATCTTGGGGTGAGTTAGGGTAACACTTAAAGGTGACTGAGTTTCATATAATTTCAGAATGTTTGTTTTGGATTCTAGTCCCGACTTCCATTCAACATAAAATCTGGTCTTTTCCATCAAAATAGAAGCAGTTGACCAACACATGTCAAAGATTGGTGGACAGCAAAAGAAGGGCCATGGGATGGAGAATTTGCCTTGAGGCTGGGCCTGTTTGCTTTAACTGAGTGGAACCCCAAAGACGCAAGAGGCAAAAGGCATATCTGTAATGGCACTCTGTCATGCTGGGTAGAGTGCGGTGGCAAAATCATAGCTCACTGCAACCTCAAAGTCCTGAGCTCAAGCGATTCTCCTGCCTCGGCCTCCCAGAGTGCTAGGGTTACAGGCATGAGCCATCCCACCTGGCCCTCTTTTTTAATATTACGGATTTCATACTAGAATTCTGTTTCTGGTTGCTTTGTCTCACCAAGTGTCACTGGTGAGACACTGGCCTACAACATTTCTTCCGGCCAGAGTTAGATAGGTCCTTAGAATTCTATTTTTGGAAAAAATGTCTTCCTGGGTGGGTCATTTGGGTCGGACCCCCTGAGAAACCAGTTTTATTGTGTACCTCCTCTCTGTGCCCACATGGGGGCTGAGTGCATGGGTGTAAGTTGCTGGGTGGAAAGGTGATACTAAGGGTGTCACCCTGGCAACGAGGGCAGAGTAGGAGACCTGGCAAGAGATGAAGATAGGAATCTCTGGGAATGGGTGGGGAAATATGATATAATCACCGGCATGAAAAGGGTGGCAGTAGCTGTAAAACTGGTCCCCTCCACCTTCCCAGTGATTCTATCTCCTTCTCTTTTCCTGAGCAATTGTACCCTCTCCAAGATATATTTAATCTCTCATCTGTACTGGCTCCTTCCACTCATCTTCCAGTAGACAGAAGTTTTCTGTTTCTCCCAAAACAGCTTCCCTAATATTTGCACCCTCTCAACTCACAGTAATGCGGCTCCTTCCCGTCTGCCCTTCCACTGAAACTGCCCTCTCTAAGGTTGCCTCCGACTCTGTTGCCGACCAATCTTACTTGATTTTTTTGCAACTTTTAGTCCCATTTACCATCTTTTCCTTGCCTTCCTGGGATTCCAGGACATAACTCCCCAGGTCTTTTCCTACTTCTCTGACTGCTCTTCCTGTCTTTTTCTACTGGCTCCTCTGTCTTCACCCCTGCTTTAAATGTTACTGTTTCCAGAGTTAATGCTACCCCCATATGGCATCCTTATAAGAAGTAGTGAAAGGTACATCGTACTCTTGATCGGGCACAGCCATGGGCCATGGTGCCTGGCTTGCCAAGCACAGCCTGGATTGGATTTCAGCCCCTACTCACCACACTCAGCGTAGTGCCCTTGTGCTGTGAACACCCTGCGCAGGGTGCTGTCCTTGGTCCTCATCTCTTTCTCGCTCTATCCTCTTTCCCTCTGCAACCTTGCTAACTTTCATGGTTCCAACCCTAACCTATATTTCATACCTAATCTATAGACATCTTTTCATCTACCTCCTGGACTTCTCTCCCTGGGTGTCCCATGGGTACCCCAAACTTGCCATGCGCAAACTGAGTTCACATCTGCACACTTGCATACTCCCAAAGATGCCTATTTTTCTGCATTCCCTATCTTGGTTAATGACACCACCTTCCATCCTCTCATTCCACTGATAACTTCAAGATTATCTATGCCTCTTCCCTCTCCATAATTTAAGGCTTTTGCAATCTTCTATGTGCACTACTGGAATAACCTTCTAATTAGTTTCCTAATCTCCAGAATTGCTCCCCTCCAAATTACCCTCCCTCTTGCCATCAGATTTCTTTGTTTACACAGACCAGAGAATATTTCTCCTTAGTTTAAAAACCTATTTTGGTTTCTAATTAACCATAAGATAAAGTCCAGATGCTCAGGTGTAGCATATAAAATGCTTCATATCCTGGCCCAAACCTACCTTTCCAGTCCTACCCCTTGCCTCTGATCCCAACACATTCCTTGCTCTTAACCACATCAGACTATGATGCACAGTTTCTTGAATATGATTTTGCCATGTGCTTTAATGTTTCTGTGCCTTTGGTGGTGTTTTGAATATCCTTCTGTTCTTTGCCTTGTAAAATCACATCCACTCTTATTATAATCACGTGTCACCTCTTTTTTCAGGCACCCTCTGGCCCTAATTCTCAGCTCTCTCTTCACTGCTTCTATAGCACTATGGGTATGCTGGTACAGAGGGTATTGTCCAAAAATTGTTTGGCATCTCTTTTCCACTACATTATGAGTTTCTTTCTTTCTTTCTTGCTCTTTCTTTCTTTTAAAAAGGCTAGTCGAGTGAAGCAGTGGGAATGGAGAAGGAAACATTATGTATTTCTCAAGGGCAAGATTAAGCTTTGTTAGTCTCCTTATCATCAGCTTGTCCAGTACCTGGTATATGGTAGACATAGAACAAAAATTTATGGTTTGGATTGGGCAGGATGCTTGAACATCATTTTGTGAAAAGACCAATGCTTTCTTTCAGTGTAATTTTCAACCTGTTACTCTTCTTCAGTATTGAAAGAATCTCAGAATAGGATGGTTAATGGGCCCCAACTAAGATAGTTGCTATGTCACATCCCCAGTCTTTAGCTGACTTTCTCTAGACACAGAGACTGTGATTTCTCAAATGATTAGTGCCTGAGTATGGGTTTTTCCGGGTATCAGAGGGCATTAGAATCAGTGATGATTTTCAACCTAAGACCTGGATTCTAGGTTCCACAAAAATCTCACTGTTTTGAATAGCAGAGACAGGGTTTCAGTGTTAAAGCAGATAAATACGTATTTGTTTTATCATCTGTGGGTTCCATCCCAGTATCTCATAAAGGTTGAGATTGCAGGGCACGAAAAACAATACTAACAAAAACTAAGGTTTTAATCTCAAAACCTTGGAAAACTGTCGAGTTATCTTGAAAGCCTAGAGAGGGAGCATCATTTACAGGTTTTGTAGAGAGCCTGACAAAATAGTATTGACGCACAAGGCTGACCTCTGTCATTCCCCTTAGTTACAGCCCACAGTACACGCTGAGCTACGGAGGAGACACTGGCGGACTCCATGAAGCCCAGATGGGCAGTTTTCATGAAATGAGCAGATGTCTATTTGTAGAACTGTGGTAGTCGCTTCTGAGTGGGTGGGAAAGAGCTTAGTTCCAATTCCCCCTCAAATACAAGAATTTGGATCTGACTAGATTCCAAGCAACAAGTTGCCATTGAAAGTGCAGTGATTGGTCAGCAAAGGATGCCTATAGGAAGAACCTTTGGGTGCATTTCTTGTGACTTATCAAACCACCCTAAGCCCCGTGCTTACTTAATTATGAGGCCACTCAGCTTCTCCTTTCCGCCTTGAGACCCCTTTTGGCTTCTCAACAGGCTAATGAGGTCAATTCCCCGATGCCAGAGTATTCGGGGACCGGGCCCTGGAATCCTCAGGCTGCTGCGCCGGCCGGGGCCTGATCTCAGGAGGGCGCCCGCGTGGCCAGGAAGCGGGATTACAGATGGCCGAGGGCCCCGGCGCCGCTCGGGCGGACGGTGGGCAGGGCAGGGCGACCGTGCGGTTGGGAGCTGGGTCTGGAGCGACCTCGGGACACGCCCGGGCGGGGGCGCCGGCAGCACCCAGCACGTCAGCTAGGCCGCCCCCGTCGGCCCTCCCCCGGGCGGGGCCAGCCCCCGACAGCGCTGACTCAGCAACGCGAGGGGGGAGTTTTGTCCCTCCGCGGACCCCGTTTCTCTTGGCCTCAGCCTCCCCGCCGCCACTGAGCCGGTTTCCTTTTTCCGGCGCTCCGGGTGCGAGAGGCAAGTCCCGCCACCTAGACAGCAAGCCTCAGTGCAACCCCGGCCCTCGCCTGAGGACCCCGAAAACTACCGTTACCCCGCCGGGCAGCGTGGGCACCATGAGCAACGCGGGTGAGGCGCGGCTGTTCCCTGCCGGGGCTCTGCCGGGGTCCTCTCCGGAGGAGCTCAGCGGTACCCCGGAGGCCCGGCAGCGGGGAAGGCCGGGGGCTGGGGCTGGGGTCGATGGCAGAGATGGAGCTTTCTGGGCGGGCTGGAGCGGCCTGGAGAGAGACAGCTTCTTGGAGGAGAACGCCGATAAAGGGCTTTCCCGGTGCAGTTGTCACCTCAGGATGCGCTTAAGAAGTTGGACCCGGGATATGGGAGTCCCGGATCAGCCCTCTTCAGGCTCTTTTTGGTGTTAAAATCTTGTTTGGTCTCCCAGCAGGACTGAATTCGGAGAAGGTAGCTGCTCTGATTCAGAAACTGAATTCCGACTGCCAGTTCGTTCTTGCTCAGAATGTGGGGACTACTCACGACCTTCTGGACATCTGTCTGAAGAGAGCCACGGTACAGGGTACCCAGCATGTGTTCCAGCATGTTGTGCCTCAGGAGGGCAAGCCTGTCACCAACCAGAAGAGCTCAGGTGAGGTCTTAAACTTCTTGCATACTTTATTTGAACTTCTTGACACCGTCCCATTTTGTCTTACTTAAGAATGGCCCCACCGTGTCTTACTTAAGAATGGTCTTAGGGGAACAGATTTGTACTGAAAGAACTTGTAGTAAATTCCTAGAGAATAGGCACGGGTAAAGGTAGTTCTACGAACATTACCCGCGTGGCTTATTAACACATTTGGTTTGGGTACTAAAGTGACAAGTCCATGATCATACGTTTGAGTGTAATTCACTATATTCTGGCCTGACTTTAAGTGATTGTAACCATGTCTTGCGGATGTATGCTCATGATCACAAAACGGACAATGCAAAAATGTGCATATCTTAGAGGACTCCCCAGAGTTGCCCTGAAGGCCATATGCAAATGTATGAAACAGAAAAGAGATAATGTAATTCTATCAAAATGTCATCAAATGTAACTTTTAAATATGCTTCTTGGTTACAAGTGAAGCTAATGTGCTAATGGGCTCAGTTCCCACCAATAGACCAGTTTGTAATACAGAAAAGAATCCAATTCCCATGCCTTTCTGGTCAAGAAGTCTTGTTTTGCTATCTGCTATCTAGCACCATTGTCAGAAAAACAGCTACAGTGAAAGATCAGTTTTCCAGGATCTAAATATAAGGAGAACATTGTCACAACAAAATCGTACTAAAAGGATTTTTGAAAGTCTTAATCCGTTTAAAAACTATTCCTACTCTATATTGACAGAAAGCACATCAGTACTTGTAGAGAGCCAGTCAGAAGTCACAAAGTGTACATTTAACAAGGGTATATTTTATTGTATGTACGTTATACCTTAGTAAAGTGTATTTTTAAATTTTAAGGAAAAAGTCAAGACCTTACAATAATTAATGTTTTGCTATAGAGGAAAAGTGCTTGGGGTGGTATAAGCTCTCAGGCTACAAATGATTCCATTAGTAATGTCATAGTGGCCCTACAGAGTTTAGATTGCATTGACCTCTTAGGGAAAAGCCTGGAAATGCTAATTTGGAACGGGTCAGGTCTTATACATTCTATAGTGTCACTTTTATTTACAAAAAAATCCAAATAGCATTTGAGCTATGTACTTTATTTCCATTCAGTTTTCACATTAACAGTTCATCCAGATCCCCTCTGCTAGAAATATATAGTGTACAGAAGAGAGGTGGCATACAGATAAACCTAAGGTAAAGATGAATGATACTAGGGCATTAGCGGTTTTTCCAAAAACACTATAGTTACCTATTTTACACTTTTTTTCTTGTTACAAAGTTATTCCTGTTCAACGTAGAATATTTGTAAAACACCAAGTGAATATTTTCTGTATATCCCTCAGGTCTGTGTGTGTGTGTGCAATAATGGGTTGATACCTTACACATTGTTAGGTAATCTACCTACCTTTTTCACTTTCCAAAATACTGTGAATATATTTTTATATCGGTAAAAAGTTATGCCTAAATATAAGTAAAGGTTTTTCCCTCTGAATTTTCCTTCAGAAAACAGAGAATTACCCTACATTTAAGGCCTTACAAAAACCCTCATCATGGGCGTTCTCAGTTTATTTTGAAGTAGAAGTACAATTTGGAAAAGACATTACTCTGAAGTAATCACAAATCTATGTTAGTTTTGGATGCTTATGGAGATCATTTGTTTGAATCAGTTTTTTTAAAAGGCAATAAATTTGAACACAGTGTGTTCCTGGGACATGACCACATATGGAAATGTTGGCTATCATTGTAAATAGGCCTTTTAAAGATAATTTAAATCAGTACTGGAAGTGGTGACATTGTGGAGTTTGTGGTTATATACTGTAGGACAAATGAAGAATCTGATTGTATAATTGGTGCTTGGCATAAAATTTTCAGGGACAGCATCATGCATGGACTCAAAACATTGCTATGATTCAAACATACTAAATGAAAAAAGACAATGTGTTCTGATTGAAAGAGTGGATCTAAGGATGGCAGGTTGTATTTGAAGAGTATGAATCAGTGTGAAAATGAAATGTAAAAGTAGGAAAAACAGTGCTTCTAAATCAATTTTTTATGTTAACATGATTTTAAATATCTGTATATATTTAAATTACTAAATTAAATATTATAGGTGGACAGTTTGCTATTTCATCTGTATCTTTAAATGTTTATATAATCCAGTTAGCCAAATGCCTCACTTTTTTTTTTTTGACCCATCACTAGGAGAGTGGAGGACTAACTTAAGTTCACCCTATAATGAAGCATATACTGTATATTCCAGATTAAAAAACAGGGACTTTATAAAGCTTTTGCTAGGTATTGCCAAATTGTACGCAGGAATTTTGTGCCTATTTAGATCCCTATGCAGAATGATAACAATGCTTTTTTCCCCACGTCCTTGCCAATATTGGGCATTATCAATTAAAAAAAAAATGTCTCCCCACTTACCAGATGTCTTTTATGATGAACTTGAAAAAAATGTTTCTTTGCCGTTTATGTCTTCTTTGGCCACTGAATGATCTATTCGTGATCTCTGCTCATGTTTTTCTCGCAATTTCTTTTTCTAATGTGATTTTTTTAGGTGATTTGTAATGGATCCTTTTTATTTATTTATTTTTTTAAATTTTAGAGACAGGGTCTTACTCTTTTGCCCAGGCTGGGGCACAGTGACACAACTGTAGCTCACTGTAACCTCGCAGTTCTAGGCTTAAGCAATCCTCCCTCTTCAGCCTCTTGAGTAAGCTAGAATTAGTGTATGCCACTATGCCTGGCTAATTTAAAAAAAATTTTTGTAGAGATGTAGGCTATAGACCAGCCTATGTTGCCCAGGCTGGTCTTGAATTCCTGGCCTCAAGTGATCCTCCTGCCTCTGGGGTTATAGACATGAGCCACCATGCCGAGCACTGTATTGTTCTCTTACATGATATGTGAAGGGATTTTTTTTTTTTTTTTTTTTTAGCAGGGTCTCACTCTGTCTTCCAGGCTAGAGTACATTGATGCCATCATAGCTCACTGCAACCTTAAACTCCTGGGCTCAAGCCGATCCTCCTGCCTCAGCTTCCTGAGTAGCTGGAACTCCAGGCATGCACCACCGCACTTGGCTAATTTTTTTTAATTTTATTTTTTGTACAGATAAGGTCTTGTTATGTTGCTTAGGCTGGTCTCAAACTCCTGACCTCAAGCAATTGGCTCCCAAAGTGCTAGCAACTGTGGCCGGCCAGATTTTTATTTATTTGTTAAAGATGTTAGCTTCGCATATATATTACAAATAATAATTACTACCTTTCTTTTTTTGTTTTGTTCTTAATCTTTCTGCTCTTTCTCATTTAGTCTTGAATTGTCCAAATCTTGTCATGGGTTCATTGTTGGAGCAATGTAATCTGTGTGAACACTCATCATAATTTCTTGATCTGCTTTTTTATTTCAGGGCGATGCTGGATCTTTTCTTGTCTGAATGTTATGAGACTTCCATTCATGAAAAAATTAAATATTGAAGAATTTGAGTTTAGTCAGTCTTACCTGTTTTTCTGGGACAAGGTATGGGACTGATCTGGCAAGATTTTTTTGTTTTGATATCAACCTTTGTAGGGACTGCCTCTTCATTTCTTGCTTTTCCAGTTGTAGTCTGTCCTTTCATTATAGGTGGGACACCTTTTATTCTTATTTCCAAAATCTCAAAAATTGACTGTTTTCAAAGGTAGAACTGCTCTTGGTAGGTAGGTGGCTACTTTTTACAATGAAGTGATAAGTCTACTGACTCACCTTACTGCTTGCTTGTTTCTTTATTTAAAATTTAAAATTTTATTTTCAATAATTTCCCATTTTAGCATCTTTATTTAGATTATTTGGTCTTTTCTAGAACCTACTTCCCCTTCTCTGGCAGTACTTGTCTGAAAATCAGCAAATAATTTTATTTCATTTTTTAATCTTTCAAATATATATTATATGTGTCCATTAGATGTTTATTGATTGAAGACTAAATATCAGGTTTTGTTTTAGTATTGGAATGTATGCACTGTATACATATACACAATATATTGAAGTATATACACAGGTATAAGAAGAAACTTTAAATATTCTTACGAAGCCAAATACTCATATTTAATTATCAATTTTAATTTAAAAATATCTAGTATGGTGTTTGTTTCATCATCACTTATACCAAAATTGGAATGATACAGAGATGATTAGCATGGCTCCTATACAAGGATGATATGCAAATTCGTGAAGTGTTTCATATTTTAAAAAAGAGAAAAACACCATCATGTTGAGTCCATGGTAATTCCGTGACTCCCATTCTGTCAACGATGTCAGTAAGTTATTGGCTCTCTTTTCCTTTAATTTTATTTAACTTCCTTTACTCTAGGTTGAACGCTGTTATTTCTTCTTGAATGCTTTTGTGGACACAGCCCAGAAAAAGGAGCCTGAGGATGGGAGACTGGTGCAGTATTTGCTTATGAACCCCGCAAATGATGGTGGGCAATGGGATATGCTTGTCAATATTGTTGGTAAGAGCCTTTCTTTAATGGAACTGAAACTCCACATGATTGAGCAAGGCTCTGTAGTTAGGTGTAGGCCACTTCTTTGGCTTTCTTTGGCGGTTAAGTACAGAGCAGAATTGGTCTCCAAGAAGGATATTTAGTTAGCTCTAAGAACCTTTAGAGGTTCACATTCTCACCTATAAAGTGCCTTTCTTAAATCAGGAGTAAGGAGATAGATACTGTAAAGGGTGGGTTGGAGAAGAAAAGACAGTGTTAAGTAGAAGTAACTTTCCATAAAAACGCATATCTCCTGTCCACTGACGTAATCAAGAAACACATTAAAACTGCAACCATTTGAAAATGTCCTCATTCAAAACGTTGTCTTTTGTGGAAACCTCATCATGCTGAGCACTTAACAAAGTATGATAAATAAAAAGAATAGAATTAATTCTAAGAGAGATAAATATGCACATTAGAAACCTGTTTAATAATATGAAGTATAAGATTTTCTGAATTAAAATTGCCCATTTTTTAAAGCAGGTGCTATTTTTGCCAAGGTTTCTAATACTGGAGTATACTTTTACCTTATTGAATACTAAAATTTGTTTTCTCTTAGAAAAATATGGTGTTGTCCCTAAGAAATGCTTCCCTGAATCTTATACAACAGAAGCAACCAGAAGGATGAATGATATTCTGAATCACAAGGTACAGTATATGGAGCAGGGTGGAGTTTAGTTTACTGTGCTTACCTTAAAACTTCTGGCCAGGCTTGGTGGCTCATGCCTGTAATCCTAGGACTTTGGGAGGCCAAGGCAGGAGGATCACTTGAAGCCAGGAGTTCAAGACTAGCCTGAGCAACATAGTGAGACCCCCGTCTTTTCAAAAAATACAAAATCTAGTCAGGTGTGGTGACATTCACCTGTAGACCCAGCTATTTGGGAGGCTGAGCCAGGAGGATTGGCTTGAGCCCAGGAGTTTGAGGTTGTGTTAACAAACCCACAAGGAGGGGGGCTTCAATGCTGCTGCCACACAGAAAGCCAATTACTGAGACAATGAGCATTGTCAAGGAAGGAAGGATTTATTGTAGAAGACACGTCTGCTGGGAGTGGGAAGTTATGAACTGCCTCAAATCTGCTTCCCCAGCCGACAGGGTCAGGGAGTTTTCTTGGAGGTGAAATGAATAATGCATGAGAGGAGTGAGCATCATTATATCATTACATGGAGCTCAATACATCATGACACAGAGTTTAGAGCACACAGTGAGGAATCATGCCAGTACATATGTTCCATGATCAAAAAATGGCTTTTCAGTCCCTCCCAGGTTGGGGATTTTAGTATTATAATGAGCTAGGAGTTAATATTGGTCATTTTTTTAGCCTTGTGAGCAAGCTCAGTGGGTCTTTGGGCACGATCTGTGGTAGAGTATCACTTATATTGTCTTCTCCAGAGAAACAGGTGGTATGAGGCTTTGTAGTTATCTCGTGGCTGCAAGGAGGTTTCCCATTTCTAGGAAAGAAACTCAAAAGAAAATGCATTAATGCAACAGAAAGTTATAAAGTTCTGGTCAGCAAATATTACTTGTCTGGGAACTTGAAACATAAGAGAACTACAAAAAAAGACTATTACAAGTTTTTTTGTTTATGAAGCCGATTACAGTTGCAGTGAGCTATGATGACACCACTGCACTCTAGCATGGGTGATGGAGGAAAATGCTGTCTCAAAAAGAAAAACCAAAAAACTTCTGATTTTTTTTTAAAGGAGTTCCTGGGTATTTCAGTGTACACAGTTTATGTACAAGATAGCTACTGATGTCAGTGTCTGTCAAAAGCAATTTAGCTACATATTAACCTTAAAAATAATTGAAATTAAAGGATTTTTTTCTTTTAAAAAACTTCCACTTTTATTTCTGTTGATTTTAATGTTTTCTTAGGCATACTCAGGAAAATTCGTTCCATACCCAATTAATATGAGTCACAGACACTGAGTGCTGTGTCTCTCACATGGTTCTAGTATTGCTGGACTGGGACTGCCTTATGCACTAGTAAAATCAAAAAGAAGTATTTGCAAGACTCCCTCAAAGAGTATGCTGCATTCTGAGACTTCCTTAGGCCACATCAATGTTGTTTATCCACCCACTAAATATTTGAAGTAGTCACTGAACTGCTTTTTATTGCTTCAGTTATCTTAATGAATCATTCTTCTCTACATAACCCATTTTCCCAAGGAGGATTATAAATCCTACGGGATGCTGCTCTGCTAGCCAGGCCTCTTTTTTGATAACTTGGAGTTGCCAGAATCTACTGTCTTGATCTATGGGGCTAAAATTGGATTTGTCATCCCTGGAAGAAAGATTACATTTTAAAATAAAGTATAAATGTGTTTCCCCCATATTAAAAGTAGTTTATTTTCTACCCTGGAAACTCTGGGAATTTTTATCCAAAGGCTAAAAAGATAATTAATAGTATAGCATTGGATTCTCTTTCTTTTTTTTTTTTTTTTTTGGAGACAGGGTTTTGGTCTGTCTCCCAGGCTTGAGTGCAGTGGCATGATCATAGCTCACTGCAACCTCAAACTCCTGGGCTCAAGCAATCATCCTAGCTCACCCTCCCGAGTAGCTAGGACTACAGGCAGGTACCACCACACCTGGCTAATTTTTAAAATTTTTTGTAGAGACAGTCTCGCTGTGTTGCCCAGGCTGGTCACAAATTCCTGAGCTCAAGCGATCCTCCTGCCTCAGCCTCCCAAAGTACTACAATTACAGGCGTGAGCCACCACATCGGGCCTGGATTCCATTTTGAGTGGGAGCAAGATCCTCTTTAGCATTATGGTTAAATTTCAGACTCACCTTTATCTTGGGCATTTCTTAAAATTGAAAGCAGCAAAAATGAAACCTATATTGGGGGTTGGCATAACCATAGTCATAGTGATTTGGCAGAGAAGTTGTGGACAACTATGAAAATTCTAAATAAAAATCTGTTAGAGTGACTTAGTGGCATAATCATTTTGTCTCCTGCTTTTTCTAAGAGTGGTAGGCATTATAGGATCAGATGTTTTCCCTGTGTCCAGGCACATAATGTCACATTTGCAGAGCAAGAGCAGTTCCATCTAGTATTCTTTGGAAATAATCTATATCTTTTCTCCTTATGAAAAGTATCTTTAGCTATGTGTTTAAGTAGACTAGTTGGGGAAAAACACATTTGTTTTTATGAACTTTGTCATGAGTCTTGGCTGAATTATACTTCAAAATAGAACAAGCATTGATCTGTTAGGCTCATTGACAATTGAATTTGGGTAACTATTGAAGTGCTGAATAAGTTTCTGTTGTAGATGAGAGAATTCTGTATACGACTGCGGAACCTCGTACACAGTGGAGCAACCAAAGGAGAAATTTCAGCCACGCAGGACATCATGATGGAGGAGGTAATGGCAATTATTTGAATTTTTTGTGACCCTTCTCAAGAACTCTCAGAATATTCCCATCTGTTAAACTAATGATTAGGAAGCATAGGCATTGCAATGAATGTTTAATTGAATTGAAAGTTACTTATTTTACAGGGCTGAAAAAAACGAACTTTAAACTTCTTTTCCATTTTTGTATAAGACTTGTACTTAGGTTTTCTAATTTCTGTTTTAGTGGTTTATATAATCATTCTTTTATTCATTTCATAAATATTGACCACTGTCTATGAGTTTGGCACTGGAGAAACAAAGATGAGAACAGCATAGTCTCTGCTCTCAAGGAGCTCAGTCTTTTAGAAAAAGAAAACACATATATAATTATAATAAATCCTGTGCTGGGTGTGTAAAAAATGAATTGGTGGTCATTGAGAAGGGAATGATTAATTCATTGAGCTAAATCTTACATAAGACATTTGAACCAACTCTTCAAAGAGCAGCAGGAGTTTATCAGGCAGATAAAAAGGGAAGACCATTCTAAGCAAAGGGAATTGTATATATAGGGACATGAACAAAGGTACAACCTTCACGAACTAGTGTAGCTGAAACATAACTTTCATCAGTATGACTGGTAGCAAATTAAGCTAGAAAGGCAGGGATGTAAGGGATCTTGGGTAGATGCCAGAACTTTTGGCTTTATTCTGTAAGAATAAAGATAGGGAGCTATAGCTGTTATAGCTGTTAGAATAATGTATGTGAAAACATTTTGGAAAACTTAAAAAGCACTAAACAAATAGAAGATGGTAATATTATTTATTATCAAGGCAGTTAGGAATATTGTTACTACTGCTATCCATATCCAGAATGAATATGCATAAGACTATGAAGTTGCTTTGAGAAAAGAATAAACATTTCCTTTTTTCAGCCAATGGGGCCATTAGTAGGCCTCCTTCCACGAATGTGTGGAGTTAAAATGGCTTACTTTTTATTTATTTATTTTTTTTACTGCAATGAAAAACACTCTAATGCTTCACTCATGTTTTTCTTTAAATGTCAGAGAGGCAGTATAGTGGAGTAGTTGAAAGTGTGGTCTCTGGAGTAGGACTTTCTGATTTCTGGTCTTTTCATTACTTAACAGCCATGTGTCTTGTGACAAGTTCCTTAAGTTCTCAAGTCTCAGTTTGTTCATATGACACATGTCTAGCCCAGTACTTGACACAGTAGATATTTCTTAAATATTTGTTGAGTTGATGAATGCAGAGATTTCATTTACCAAATGAATTATCTTAATTTAAATTCACTCATATTTACGTCTTTCTTTACTTCATAAATTCCTATGGAAGAATGGTATCTTAGTGTAGCAGGACAAAACAGGCTTTGGAGTCATACATGGGTTTAAATTCTGGCTCTGTCACTTAACAGCCTATGATCTTGAGATTCAGTTTGGGATTTAAAATAGGTTTCTCATTGGATTTTTTGAGGACCAAACAAGGAATTAAATATAAGCATACAAGGCATGGTGTCTTTTTCTCTCCTACTCCTACTTCAGAAAAATAGTAAGGTACCACTTTACCAAGTCCTGAGTGTAAGGTTTTTGGATGGTCGGCACCAGAGAAAGAAAGATGAGCAGAGTAGAAAGGGGTAAGCAAGGAGGCTTTATTTGAGCGCTGAGGGCTCCCGGGTGAGGGTAACGGGTCCCAAGAGAGGGGCCCGAGAAGTTGCACCGCCCAGAAGTTTTGTGTGGGCTTATATATGTTTTAGAGCTGGGGGATGGGGGTTTCTTTGGCGGGAAGAGTTAGGAATTTTCCCTTAGGGTTTTAGGTTGGGTATTGAGAACTAGGAGGGGCTGGTGGTATGTATAGATTCCAGGAACGAAGACCCTTATCCAGGTGTGGTTAACTTAACTGAGCCCTGTAGGCATTGTTTTCGGCTTCTTCTTTTTTTCATTAGGGAGGGGAGGGGTGCCTGCCACCAGCCTTACACTAAGTATGGATGTTTTATAGAATTATTTACTTACTGTTTCTACCTAAACTGTTTACCACAGACTTCTGTGTGGTAGGTTTTTAAATTTTTACAATCCCTCAAATGACTCCTCTTTATTGAGCCTGACTCTTTGGTAACAAAGAGTCTAGCTGTGGTTTTAAAGCCACAAATTAGTACACAAATTGTAGGCAAGTCAAAATAATGACTTAAATGAACAGCCATGAAGTTCAGATAGCTTTGAATAAAATGTGTTTATGCTAAAGGCATTCTTTCTGAGAGAAGTGAAGTACAGATTGCTTGTTGAGATGACAGAGAAGGCAGATCTGTTTTAGAAATATGTAGTCTTTTATATTGCAATGTTTTCTCAGTATGTCCACTCTTCTTTTAGCCTCCAGATCCCCTAAGAATTATTAATGTATTCTCTACTGAAACCCTGTCTGTCAAAAAGAAAACATAGCTGGGTGCAGTGGTGCGTGCCTGTAGTCCCAGCTGCTTGGGAGGCTGAGGCAAGAGGATCACTTGAGCCCAGGACTTTTGAGTCTAGCCTGGGCAACATAGTGAATCCCCCCTCACTTCCAACCCTAGTCTCTTAAACAAAAACATAAAACAAAGACAAAAAAACAATATTTGTCAGAATTGCTTGAGGCCAGGAATTCAAGGCTAGCCTGGGCAGTGTAGTGAGACTCTGTCTCTAAAAATGTATATGTAAAAAATGATATACAGACCAGGCGCGGTGGCTCACACCTGTAATCCTAGCACTCTGGGAGGCTGAGGCAGGTGGATCGTTTGAGTTCAGGAGTTCGAGACCAGCCTGAGCAAGAGCAAGACCCCATCTCTACTAAAAAAAAAAAAAAAAAAAAAAAATAGAAAGAAATTAGCTGGACAACTAAAAATATATAAAAAAAATTAGCCAGGCATGGTGGCACATGCCTGTAGTCCCGGCTACTCAGGAGGCTGAGGCGGTAGGATTGTTTGAGCCCAGGAGTTTGAGGTTTCTGTGAGCTAGGCTGATGCCACAGCACTCTAGCCCAGGCAACAGAGTGAGAGTCTGTCTAAAAAAAAAAGAAAAAAATGATATACATTAAAAATTCTTCTTTCACCCTATTCTCCTTCCTTCCAGTTCCTGTGCCACTCCGAAATTAGTTTTATGTCATTTCTGTTATTAGTGTTAGTTGTCCTTCTAGAAATCTTTACTTTTTCAACAATCAAATACAAATATTTACTATTTTTCCCCTCCTGTTTTTGCAGAAATGGTAGAACATTATTCATATTGTTCTGCACCATGTTTTTTTTTTTACTTTCCATGTTTTGGAAATCTTTCCATATTGATACTTAAAGAGTTTCAGCGTTTAAAAAACCATTTTCATAGTATCCCATTGTCTGGGTGTACTATAATTAATTTAACTGGTCCCCTATTAATTAATGGACATTCTGATTTTTTCCAAACTTTTTCTATTAAAAAATACTGTAAAAAATAATCTCATACGTACATTGTTTTGCATATGTGCATATATACCTGTAGGTTACATTTCTACAAGTAGAATTTTTGAGTCAGAAAGAATATACAGGCTATGTTTGGTGGCTCACACCTGTAATCCTAGCACTATGGGAGGCCAAGGTGGGAGGATTGTTTGAGGTCAGGAGTTCAAGATCAGCCTCAGCAGGGAGACCTCATCTCTACAAAAAAATAGAAAAATTAGCTGGTCGTGGTGGTGCATGCTTATAGTCCCAGCTACTTAGGCGGCTGAGGCAGGAAGATTGCTTGAGTCCAGGAGTTTGAGGTTGCAGTGAGCTATGATGATGCCACTGTGCTCTAGTCCAGGTGACAGAACAAGACCCTGTCAAAAAAAAAAAAAAAAGAAAAGAAAAGAATATGCGTTTGTAATTTTGATGTGTGATGCCAAATTATCCTGTGGATTTTACAATTTACACTCATTAGCAATGTCTGCTAGAACCTGTTTCCCTTTAGTTTTATCAAATAGTGTATTTATCAAACAATTGGGTTTCTGCCAATCTGACAAACTATGCTATCTCACTGGTTTAATTTATATTTTTCTTATTTTGATTGGGGCTGAGCATCATTTCTGTGAACTGTCTATTCCTATCCTTTACAAATTTCTTTCTTGGTCTTTTATCGGTTTCTAGATACTCCTTATATATTATAGAAAGCCTTTTGTGATATGAGCTACAAATGTTTCCCCAGTTTTTTGTTTTTTTTTTTATCTATGATATATGCTTTTTTGATTTGCTGAATATTTCATTCTTATACAGTCAAAATCAAAATCTTTACAGTTTTCAATTAGGCTTTTCCCACTCTGATTATATAATAATTCTTCTTTCTCTTCTAATGCTTATAGGGTTTTGATAGTTATATTTGAATCTCTGATCCAGTTGGAATTTATCCTGGCATAGGGCATGTGATATGAATCTAATTTTTTTTCCAGATGGCTACTTAGTTGATTCACACCTTTCTTGAATAGTCCATCCTCTCCCTACATCTTAATTTGAGATGCATCTTTATCATATGTAAAGCCCCTGAACTTTTACTTTTGTTCTTTTAGTCTGTTTATTCATGTGCCAATAACTCTGTTTTAATTACTGAGGCTTTTTATAATATTTTAATATTTGTAAGACTGGTCCCATCTCACTGTTCTTTTATTTTCTTGGCTAAATAATTTTGTTTGACATATAAGTTATAGCATCTCTACTTTTAAAAGCTTCTGGTTAAGATCTGATTAAGATTCTTGTTAAGATATACTGCTTCTAAGAAATAACATTTTCCAGTATGGTCTTTCACTTTTAGATTGTGGAAGAGAAAAGGGAATTATTCTTTTGACAGCCTTAGGGGATATCCCCAACTCTGAAAAAGGGACTAAACTATCCCCTGAGGTTCTTAAAGGAAATAGATTATATTCATATATTTTTACTAAATAGGTATAGTAAGCAATAAAACCAATAAGCATTTATACCAAAGACCCTCTTTGAAAATCCTCAAGTAATATTAACAAAATGTTTAAACTTAGTCTCTTTTAAGTATCCTAGAGCTGGAAGCTGACCACATTCCTTCAGAAATGAAAACTTCACATCTCTAAAACAACATAAATTCTCAATTAAAGCAAAGGTGAATTGTGTATCATGTTTCTTACAACTCTAAATACATTTTACATCATTATCTGTCATGAGAACCCAAGTATAATGAAGCTCTTATTCCTTAATTTTGTCAACTATCCCCATTTAGATAGTCTTCACTGGATCTCAAGTTTCATTTCTTTTTCTTAGCCCATTGAGGAACAGAACTGTTTTGAAAAAAAAAAAATTCCATTTTTTCTATTACAATTTAGTGACTTGTGTTCAATGTCCAGTATCGTTTTTTGTCCTGAATGCCAAGTACCTCTTGTGAGAAGCAGGTGACACTCCTCTGTTGCCCACCAGAGAGCAGACTTGGCTATCCAAAGCTCACTACCAGTTTTGTACCTGTGGGAATAGGGAATGTTATTTCAGAACAGCAGAGTCTCTTATCAATAAAATATAGTATCAGGGCCCTGGAGATTATACTTTGGAGAACTTTTTAAACATTGGAACTCATATAACTAGCTGTTGTTATTTGGCTCAGAGCCAAATATTCCTTCCAAAGTATTACAGACTGACTTAAATATGAATGACTGGATAATTTATAGTCATGGTGTGCTCGCTTCAGCAGCACATATGCTAAAATTGGAATGATACAGACAAGATTAGCATGGCCCCTGCTCAAGGATGACACACAAATTCATGAAGTGTTCCATATTTTTTAAATCAAAAAAAATTTATAGTCATGGTAAACAAACAGTATATATAAAACAAAGCAACATGTCTCAAGTTAGCAGGGTTTTACTAGAATCTAAGAGAAAGAAGTGTCACCCTTAGCCTCGTTTATGCTTTAAACATATCTTTGATAAAATTCAGATTTATAAGACATATGCAATAGGGTGTAGTATTATCTTACAAAAGGATTCACCATATAATTCATATAGATAGCAGAAATGCAGATTTCCTCTAGTGCATTTTTTAGAAGGAGGATGATCTTAACTCTTTTTACCTCAGATAGGGAGTCGAATACTTAATAAGGTATTCTATAATTATAGTGTAAAACATTCATATTTATCTTTACAGTATGCTTAAAACTAAACAGAAATTCGCTTAGTTGTCTTAATCTTCACTGACCTGGCCTTAGCCTGCCCCTTTTTTTGGCCAGGGCCAGGCTGCTCTAGATTCACCACGCTTAGATAACTGAGACTTGATCAAAATGATTCTGCTGATATGTACATACGTGTGTGACAACAAATTGCTAGTTGAAAATATACATCATTTAAGTCTATAAAACCTTCATAATCCAAGTGTATACTAACTAAACACCTTCATTATCTTGACCATAGTTACCAGTGGCAGTGTCTTCCTCATAATGACAGATTCCTAAAGTTGACATTTGTAGCCTTGGTGCTGAGCAAATACAAAATGACTTTCTATTCCATGTGAATCTCAAACAGCTCGTTAATCCATGGCTAGAGTAACTCAATTAGAGTTGTTTGTATGATGCCCTGCCTCTTCTGTGCTAGAAACCAACCTGCAAATGATACAACATTAAAAGAGAGGTAAGGGCCAGCTGTTCAGGCTCGTAAAACACACAGTAAATCCTAATAAAGGAAGGTTCTCTCTTGGAAAACAGAACAAAACAAATGACAGGCAATCATAACCTCTTCTGTAAGTTAACCTGCTTCTGTTAAGATAGTAGAATCACAGCAATAAAGAACAAATTCCTCATGCCCACAGCAACATGGGTGAATCTCACAGACATTATGTGAACCAAAGGAAGCCAAACACAAAAGAGAATATGCTCTGTGATTCCATTTATATGAAGTTAAAGAACGGGCAAAATTAATAAATGGTTATAGAAGTCAAAATGGTAGTTATTTGGGGAAGTTGTGGGTTATTACCTAAAAAGAAGCTAGGGAACCTCCAGAACTCTGGAAATTTTCTGTATATTTATTTATCTGAATGGTGGTTACATGGGTATATACATGTTTTGTAAAAATTGAACTGTATACTTAAGATTAGTCCACTTTACATACTTACTGAACATATGTTATACCTAAGTAAAAGAGTAAGGAAAAGAAATTAGGTCATAGAGTTTGGATTTGTTGTGGGAAGTAATAGGTAAGCATTATTGGATCTTCAACAGGGAAGTGATTTAAAGACAGTGGTGCTTCTAAAATTATGTATCCTGTGGTGATGTGGAGGATAGAACAATGTACAGATCAGCTAGTATATCCAGATCATATGCCCAGCACTGTGCTTGATGCTATAGGGAACACAAAATAACTATGACCTGGGTCCCTGTCCTTAAGAAGATTATGTTTTGTGGGAGACAAGTTTTATGAAATGGTAAATTCATGGTGTTTTGGAAATAGCACTGAAGTCAAACATGAGTTCAGTTTCTAACTCTGCCATGTGCTGGCTTCAGGCAAACTGTTTATTTCTCTGAACTTTGGTTTCCTTATCTGTAAAATGAGGGTAGTATCTTTGTTGAGAGGATTAAGAGATATGGTAGTCAAAGATTGTAGTACAGTACAGTAGACAGTAAATTTTCCCTTTTTAACACATGTTGCCAAGGAGTAATACTTTGGGGGGAGGTATAGCATGTGACTTTAGTTCAGACTGTGGTCTGCCACTTAGTGGCTATGTGATCTTAAGTAAGTTACTTAATTTCTTAATTTCTTTGAGGCTCAGTCTCTTCTGGGAGTGGGAAAAAAGAGGAGGGGGCAGGGGGAATTACTCCTTGAGAGATTGTTATGAGAATTAAGTGAACTTAGCAGATACATGGTACCTAGCACAAAATAGGCACACTTAATAAATGTATTTCTCTTTAATGTAATAGCATATATAAATGTATGATGCAAATAATGCAGATAATAGGTGCTGAGATTAGATCTGGGTAGAGAAGGAAGAGGCAGAATATAGTGTAATATTTTTTAAAAGACATGAGGAAATTTGATATAGAAGAGAAAGTACTTTCTATATTCTGACCTTGTAGAAGGTGTATCTTTTTCTACTTCTATTTTTGTATTTCTATAAAATGAAAATAATATAAAATATATCCTTGGATTGTAATGATGTTAACTTGAAGATACTGCAAGGTCATTAGAAAATATGTTATTGACTCACAACCCAAAAAAATGGTGCCTTACTATTAAAGTTACTTCTCTTCTAAGTTTGAGGTTATAATGAGCTGTGATCACACCACTGCACTTCAGCCTAGGTGACGGAATGAGACCTTGTCTCTAAAAAAAATTAAAAAAAAAAAGTTACTCCTTTTCTAATAATACTTTTAACAGGCATTGTCATCCAAGCTCCAACTGAAAAGTTAATGGCTTTTCTATAAGTAGAGACCGTTGTCACAATCAAAGGAAAACCTCAGTGCATAAAGGGAAGGAGAAATCCATTTATAAAATACGTCATTATTTGTTACTTGAAAAATTATCAGCAAAGTAGCAACCCAGATCTTGTTGGGTTTCGATGGTAGGCAGTTTCTTGGCTAAGGAAATGTAATTTGCAGGACATGTACTAAGTACGAAATATTAACATTTTAGAATTGCATTGTTCACAGTGTTTATTTGAGAACTCACAAGTTGACTGATATCAAATCCTGGATGTCAGCTTTCCAATTTTTGAAACTGTATTAGATTTCTTGTGAAATTTCTGTCTTGAATTTAGCCACTAACTTCTTGTGTTTCCCAAGCTTAAGGAAAATGAAGAGGTAAAAAATAACACTTTCCCCAGTCATTGCTCATCTGTCCTTCTTCTCTCTTCCAGATATTCCGAGTGGTGTGCATCTGTTTGGGTAATCCACCAGAGACATTCACCTGGGAGTACCGAGACAAAGATAAAAATTATCACAAAATTGGCCCCATAACACCCTTGGAGTTTTACAGGGAACATGTCAAGCCACTCTTCAATATGGAAGATAAGGTTGGAGACTAGCACTGCCAGCTGCTGGCTGTTTACTTTCAAATGCCTATTGACTACAAGGAAGGGTATAAGATTTCTGGGTTAATGTGCAGGATCATCAAACTAGACAGTAAACAAACTCTTTTCCCTTCCTCTGAATTATTTTATGCACCTGATAAAGTTTGGTCTTGCCAGGATCTGTCACCTTTCCCCAGTGTTCCTCTTTAGAGACTTTCTAACTTTAGGAGAGCAGTCAGTTTAATTCCCATGTGCTCCCCTCATTTGGGCCCAGAATCATTCTCAGGCACAAAGACAATGAAAGTGCATTGGGTGTGTCTTCTCATGGATTGAGAGTACCTCTGTACTGTGGTCCCCTCTGGGGACTCTCCTGTTGAAGGGAGCAGTGTCCCACCCTAGTTTTGCTTCCTTTATCTGCCTAACAAGATGACCAGAGCCTCTTTCCTTTATTGGCTTCTTGACCCTCTTCTAAGCAAATGTCATTGCCAGGTGTTGAGCCTGTCTTGTAACTTGAAAATGGTTCTTGATGAGCTTTCCATCAAATTGCCCTAGTGCATGCAATTTTTCAGAATTAGTTTTGGAGTAGTTCATCCCAGTAGGAAAAACAGGTAGATGCAGCTCCCAAACGTGTCTCTCGAACTAACTAGAACATGCAAGGAACTCTCTCACATGTATTTTAATACCTTTTGTTTCTTTGTTATTTAACAGTGTGGCTATAGTGCTTATTCTAGTAGACAGAGGTGATGAGCTTGATGTAAACAATGAACCTAGAAGAGTGGTGTGTTCTTACTTGACATTCCTGGCTTTGTGTTCTAATCAGCATGTTCTTGATCTCAATAGATTTGTTTAGTGAATGACCCTAGACCCCAGCACAAGTACAACAGACTCTACACAGTGGACTACTTAAGCAATATGGTTGGAGGGAGAAAAACTCTGTATAACAACCAGCCCATTGACTTCTTGAAAAAGATGGTTGCTGCTTCCATCAAAGATGGAGAGGTTGATATTGTTTTTGTGTCTTCCACATTGGGGTTAAAACATCTTTTACTTCTTTGGTGTAATAGGAAGATAGGGTTTATGTTGACTTTCTTTCTTCCTCTTTCCTCTATTTCTAGGCTGTGTGGTTTGGCTGTGATGTTGGAAAACACTTCAATGGCAAGCTGGGCATCAGTGACATGAATGTGTGAGTGTAAGAAATTTAAAATAGAAAGTCATTTGTGAGTGTTGCTATTGGAGTGCACACGTGGTACGAAATGACTCTGCTGAGGTTCATCCAAAGATTAAGGTTGGGCTAAGCCTGAGTTTCTTTCTTTGCATGCTGTAGAGTTTGAGGGCTCATAGCAGAAACTCCACTTAAATGCTCTAACCCAGGAAATCAAGATCATACTTCATATCTGAGTAGAAATTGTTGGGTATTCATAAAAAGTCATCCTATATGAAAAAGACTGTCTAAAAAACTAATCGAGCCAAAAATAATTGGGCTGGGCACAGTGGCTCACGCTTGTAATCTTAGCACTCTGGGAGGCCAAGGTGGGAGGATGGCTTGAGCTTGGGAGTTGGAGGCCAGCCTGAGCAACAGCAAGATCCCATCTCTACTTAAAAAAAATAGAAAAATTAGCCAGGCACCAGTAGCACATGCCTGTAGTCCCAGCTTCTCAGGAGGCGGAGGCTGGAGGATCACCTGAGCCCAGGAGTTTGAGGTTGCAGTGAGCTCTGATGATGCCACTGCACTCTACCCCGGGTGACAGAGCCAGACTCTGTCTCGAAAAAAAATTTTTTAAAAAGTTGATTACTATGTAAATTTGTTCAGTGTATTTGGGAATATAAGGAAAGATTTTCCAGAGCTCTTGTTTGCTATTTGATTCTTTTTAAACTGTTTATCTTATTTGCTGCCTTTGTATTTTGTCTTTATGACAAGTGGGATAATTTAAAGCATTCCTCCTGGTGTTTATGACAATGAAAATTCATTTGGGAACTAAGTCATATAAGATTCCTTGACTGTTAAAATATACCATTTTAGGATTACTTATAAGTAATTGTTACTTATAGGAAGTTGAGTAAATATCGTGATAGTTAATAAGAGAAAAATCTGCTAAAAGAGAGAGGTAATGCTTTTTTTAATTTTGAAAATATTCTCCAATATTTTTGGCATTGTTTAAATTTCAGTCAGCAATGGCTTAAATGTATTCAGTAACTGGTTGGTTCAGTCAGCTCAAAAGAGATCATTTTTATAAGAAGTTACTTTAAAAAGCATTTTTTATTATTTTTCAAAGTTTTTTTGCTAAAATGACAATGTCAACTCATCTTGTCAACCTTTAATATGGAGAATTTATGTTTAATCATTTCATATTTTCCTACATACTCTTGTGACACATAGAGTATGGAATTCCACTGAGAGATTAAATTCTGCATGTACCTTATTCTTTCTGAAGAGCTATAGCTAGAGCCTATATTTATTTGGTGCTGTTGAGCCCCTTCAGTTTCTTCTGTGTCCCTTTTACAGTCAGACGCCAGTTTTGCCCCATGATTGTACTCCCTTCATTTTGTGCTGTCATTCTTTTTACAGCTATGACCATGAGTTAGTGTTTGGTGTCTCCTTGAAGAACATGAATAAAGCGGAGAGGTTGACTTTTGGTGAGTCACTTATGACCCACGCCATGACCTTCACTGCTGTCTCAGAGAAGGTATGACCCTCAGCATGCCTACTGCAGTGTTTGCACAGATGGATCTACATTCTCCTGCAGACTATTTACCCAGCAGAGCTTCATTCATAGTGTACATGATTTCTGTTAGCTTCCAAGGAAGACATTGTACCTGCATCACTTGGGGTTTGGCTGCATGCTCAGAGGTAATAAAAATAGGAACTTTCCACGAGGAGCAGAATTTGGATCAGCAGGGAGTAAGGAAGTAACTGCTCTTCTGTAACTTTGGAAGGTCTTAGTGTGAAGAGAGGTCAGCAAGGGAATTTGGGAAGTTCACTTCTATTTTATAAGGAAGATAACTTCTGTTTTCTAAGGAATTAAAATGTGCCCTGGAAGTGTTCATATCTTGATGACCTATGTTCAGACTTACCTTCCTTTCATTTGTTGTTCAGATTCTTTTGCAGTAAAATGTCAGTAACAGTAACTTGTACATTCTCTGCTTGTTACTAGATTTATGCAGAACTTTAGGAAATTGGATGTGAAGTATTTTGCATTTCCTATAAAACACTCTGAAAAGTATGTTACTTTTTCTAGGACACAGTGTTGGAAACAACTGAAATTTTATCTTTCACAAATAAGCTCCCCACTTGTAGTCTATAGAAGGGATATTTTATCCCCCATGCTAAGGGATCCTAAGGAAGGTTAGATTTTGAAGTACTTTAATTCTTTACCACCACAAACAAAAATGTTCTTTCTAGCCTAATTACTGGAAAGAAAGTCACGGAATAACTACCTTGTATAAATCTTTTTAGAAAATAGTTTTGTTATCCTATCCACTAGATATATGATCTTTGAAACATTTAGAAATATCTTAGCATGTCATTATGCCTCATTTTCTTAACTAGCCTACCTAGAAGTCCTGATTTGTTTTTTGTCCTCTTTAGGCAAAATTGTGAGTAGGATAGGATTTTCTCTCTGTACCTTTCTCTCATCTCTTCCAACTACTTCACTTGAAGGTGCCTTTTCAAGCCCACAGCATCCCAGATCCTTGTGCTCTCCTATTCAAAACCTGATCTTAAGGAAAGTCAAATTACGTTCATACAAATTACAGGGCTAGGACATTAAGAGTAGAACTCTGAGGTGTTCTCAGTTTTATGAGATCAAACACAGTACAGTGTAAAAAGTACCCTGCAATAATTAGACAGTCCTGTGTTGATATTCCTGCTACTCCTGTGGTTTTCATAGATTAAGGTAAAGGTTGAGGTCTTGTAAGCCAGTGAGCTGTTTTCCATTCCTTGATACTCTCAGCTCTGTAGTTAGCAAGACTCTCACACCAATAAACAGATTGCCAAGGGTTACCCAGAAGAATGTATGGAATACAATTTGTATTATCTGTGTAGATCAGGAAAAGCCATTTCAAAATAGCAAAAGGTGATTTAAAAGTTTTATCACCCCAATTTAACAAAATTCTCATATTTGAATTATAAACAAAACAAAATTAAGTTATAAGAAGTTATCTTTAAGGGTGGCTTTTTGACATCAGAGGCAAAACATTAGTAGGAATTTTTCATGAATAAACTGAGGAATTTGTTCATATATATATTTGGACTGTATTGTAAAATTAGTGGATTTACAACTAAAGCTCCTTAAATTAAACTTTTAAACTATATAGAGAGTTATTAAAACAAAAAAAGCAAAAACACCTGGTATAATTTCCAAGGAAGTTCAGCATTTTATTATTTTTCCATCTGTCTTATAGAGTGTTTCTATTTTTCATAAATAAAACTAATGAATACTTCATGTCATTTTCTCTGGCAAATCCATTCTTTGATTGGCATGGTTTATTTCCACAGGGAAATGGAGCTACCTTACATGCTAATAATGTAAAGCATAATTTATATTATCATAACTGGAATTTTGTGTTGAAACTTTTTCTCTTTCTTCTACTTAGAGTTTTTGACCACTAAAACTAGTTTGAACTACATTTGAGTAATAATACAGAGGTAAATGCATACTAATAGCTATGTTTCTTCAGTATTTTTGTAGCTTATTTCATGGAATATCTATAAGTGAGGTCCAGGTATTATTCTATAATTGTAGATGACCCAAAGAATAACTTGATCTAGGTCACTGCAGGAATTCCTTGGCAAAGAATAGAATAAGAAACATTTTCAGACTTATTATAATAAGTAAATTAGGTGATATAAATTCTAACAGTGATTTTTAAAAGGAAAGTAAAAATGGACTACAATGAGGGGAATAGAAAACCATAACAGACATTTAATATGCCAGCTCCAGAATGTATAGTTTAATGACATGGTCTTAAAGGTTTCTGGGGCTAAGAGTAAGGGTTAGTACAGGTAAGGGTGTTTGAAACTTGTGGATTTGTTGTTTGTTGGTTATTTCTGAGACGGAAAATTACTGAAATCCAAGAAAACTGACAAGAGTAGAGTGTACAGGTTAGCAGAGCCAATGGGAACCAAATCCCATATAGATGAAACTCATCATGCAGTTATATGTAAGTGGGAGCTGACAGATAAAATCATTAGGAGATAATACAGGGGTCAGTGCCTTTCTCCAGCTACAAAGATTTAAGTTGTTTTGACATCAGCAAATGTCCTGGGTAAACACGAAAGAGAAAAGTCTTTTCCGAATGGAGCCTTCCTCCTGTCCCTCTCTGTGTCACAATAGTAGAGGCTAGAAGGTTATCATGATGAGTATCACTGTCCCTTTAAGAAGATGAAAATTGAGCTTATTTTATTAATGAAGATAGAAGAGGGAGAACGGTAGAAATGCCTGGCTTTTGTTTATGAAAATGGTCTTTTTACTTTTGCTTTGCCATTCAATCTCTGTTGTATTAAATTCAATATTTGTGTAACTGAATCAGTGAAAGAACACATTTGGAGAGTATCATTGCTTGGTTTCCCTAAGTAGAAAATCAAGCAGTATGATGAGAATGTGTTTATTTTGTTTTGTTTTTTGAAAAAAACAAAACAAAACAAACTCTGACCAGGTCTTAGAATCATTCCTAAAATAAATAGAATGGGACGCCTTTGCAAGGAATACTGATTGATTAAAAGCAAGAATCTCTGGCTTCAAATGCTGTTCACTGCTTTTAGTGGTTTATATTTTGTTTTTCTTAGCCAAGTAGCATTTTATATGCTTACTTTCTGTATAGAATAGAATGTAAAGGAGAAGATAATATTTATTGCTTTGTTAGCGTTATTGCATTTTTACCTCATGGGATTCAAATTCCACTTCTATTGGCTGTCCCTTTAGTGACAGTAGGGATTATATAGCCCTGGTCGTGTACATCATGCCTGTATAGAGCAGGCTGTTTATTCTAAGTGGCTGCAGAAGAAATACTCCTACATGACACCTCAGCAGGGAGAATGTGCTCTCAGACTATACATAATCATCCACTTTTTTGCAGGATGATCAGAGTGGTACATTCGTGAAATGGAGAGTGGAGAATTCGTGGGGTGAAGACCATGGCCACAAAGGTGAGCTTAATTTGGTATTACTAACTCCAGGTGACTGGAGTCTGCTTATTCTGCCTCTCGGGTGAAAAGCTGCTCTAGTGTGGAGGATTTTTCAGTAATTGGTCCCATTGATTAGACTATTCTACAGAAAAATCTGAGAATCTGGTTTGCCCTCAAGATTCCCTGGACCAATATGGCATGCCTGAACACCCAGCTTGATTTTGAGACCAGTATACGTGCTAAGACCAATACATGCTGGCATTCGTTCCAAACCGTGCTGACGCTTTGTACCAGAATGACTTGACCAAATGAGGAGGTTGGATGCCCTTTGCCAGGATGCTTGCTATATAGCTTTCAGTGTATTTTCATCTGCACCAGTGCTCTAGAAAGTTGGAAGTGAACTTCTGAGTGGGAGAATGGGATTGGCAGGAAAACTTTCTTCAGGCATTTGTTAAAGACTCCTTAGAAGTTATGATGCCTAAAGAGGAAGACAATACTTTGGTTACCATTTAGAACTTTTTTATACTGACAAATCAAAACCCTTGCAGGCCAGGCGCGGTGGCTCACGCCTGTAATCCTAGCACTCTGGGAGGCCGAGGCGGGTGGATCCCTCAAGGTCAGGAGTTCGAGACCAGCCTGAGCAAGAGCGAGACCCCATCTCTACTAAAAATAGAAAGAAATTATCTGGCCAACTAAAATATATATAGAAAAAATTAGCCGGGCATGGTGGCACATGCCTGTAGTCCCAGCTACTCGGGAGGCTGAGACAGGAAGGATCGCTTGAGCTCAGGAGTTTGAGGTTGCTGTGAGCTAGGCTGACGCCACGGCACTCACTCTAGCCCGGGCAACAAAGCGAGACACTGTCTCAAAAAAAAAAAAAAAAAACCCTTGCAGAAGTCATGAGTAAATTATAGTGACTAGGCTAAATAAAATTACACAGGTTAATATATGAATTGTAGAAAAAATAAAAATATAGATAAAAAAAGAAAATAAAAGTCTATAATAATCTGACCACCCAGAGATCATCATTGATCAATAGTTTAGGGTATATTCTTACAAACTTTTATGCTTTAATTTTTAGGGTTTCAAACCAAAAGTGGCAACTACCGTGGTGTATGTGTACATGCGAGCTTGTATATATGCAGGTGTGCTATGTGCTGGCAGCATTTTGTAGCCAGCTCTTTCCCAGAGTCCCTATTTCTTACTTTTAGCCAATGCATTCTGGCTAGGAAAAAACACATTAACCACAGCTTACTAGACTAATTAGGAGACTGGGAGGAATAGGGGGTAGGTAGGGAAGCCAGAGAAGAGAGATACACAGACACTTAGAAACAAACCTCTGCATACTTTTCACCCAACAGGAATCAGCCAGACCTTTTCTTAAAATAAGAAAGAGAGAGAGAAATAAGAAAAGAAAAAGAAAGTAGAGATCAGCAACTCTTTTGAGTAGTGATGTTCCAACTGTGTTCCTCAGAGCCCTAGGATTTTCAAGGGTAAAAGGTAGAGGAGGGGGTATGGAGGTTTGAAAGTAAGCATGTGGGACTTCCATAGCTTATATTTGAAAACTACTGTCTTAGAAGAGCCCATTACACTGAGTTTTGAACCTGACAAGACTTTAGTATGCTGATTGAACAGCACAGACTGGTATATGATGGCCAAAATCTGAAGGCCATTAATCAGGTCTTTTCATCTCCCCACGAATATAATCATTGATGGATTTTGGCTAACTGTCTCTGGGTTCTGCTGTGAAACTCAGCAGCTCAGTGTTTATATATAAACAAATATAAGTGCTGTTAGTGCGTTTCTTTTCATCATCAAATAGTTCCATGTCCCCCTTCTGTGATTCCATAATTGTTCTGTGATTACAGGGGTCTATTATGAATTAGAATGCATTTTTTAATTAATTAATTATTTTTTTTTTTTTTTTTTTTGAGACAGAGTCTCACTCTGTTGCCCAGGCTAGAGTGAGTGCCGTGGCGTCAGCCTAGCTCACAGCAACCTCAAACTCCTGAGCTCAAGGGATCCTCCTGTCTCAGCCTCCCGAGTAGCTGGAACTACAGGCATGCACCACCATGCCCGGCTAATTTTTTCTATATATATATTTTTAGCTGTCCATATAATTTCTTTCTATTTTTAGTAGAGATGAGGTCTCGCTCTTGCTCAGGCTGGTCTCGAACTCCTGAGCTTAAACGATCCGCCCACCTCGGCCTCCCAGAGTGCTAGGATTACAGGCGTGAGCCACCGCGCCCGGCCAATTAATTAATTTTTTGTATGGGGGAAGTGAGGTTCAATTTTCATTTCATTTCTTCTTTTTTTTTTTTTTGAGATAAAGTCTCACTCTGTCACCTTGGGTAGAATGCAGTGGTGTCATCAAAGCTTACCGCAACCTCAAACTTCTGGATTCAAGTGATCCTCCTGCCTCAGCCTCCCGAGTAGCAGGGACTACAGGTGCACACCATGATGCCCTGCTAATTTTTCTGTATTTAGTAGAGACAGGGTCTCACGCTTGGTCAGGCTGGTCTCAAACTCCTGAGCTCAAGCAATCCTCTGCCTCAGCCTCCCAGAGTGCTAGGATTACAGGCGTGAGCCACTGCACCTGGCCTGCAATATTTTTAAATTGGTGATTTTTTTATAGGGTGAATTTCATTTTAAGACAAATGTACATTGGAGTCAGAGAGGAGTTTAAACCCCAGCAAAACTAGCAGAAAGATTAAAAATAACTCACAGTTTAGTAATATCTGTAAATCAATGATAATCAAGATATAGATGCTTGTCTTAAATTGGAAGGATTTGATTATTTGTAGCAAACATAAGATACTGGGTTAAAATTGTTTTTTTGTTGCTTCAGATGAACCTTTGTAGCTTCTGTTTCATTTCTGGTCTAATTTGGTTCCTGTAATTGGATTTGTTATCATATAGGTTAGCATCTAGGAAAAGGACTAAAGTTATGGTTTATTTAGATGAGCCTGGATCCATTGGCTTGCTTTTTTGATATTTTTCCATCTGTAACAGTCACTCAGTTTGTAGATAGTAGTGATAGCCATTTAAGGGAGGACAAACACTTGTAAATTCAGGAAAATGCTCTGTATTCTATGTCTTTAATTATTGTCTTTAATACTCTGAACCTAAATACTTGCTCTTAAAGAGAATTCTGGACCACTTTGCTAATTTTTTTCATTTAACTTTACTCCTACTCAAAAAGTTTTGCCTCTGCTGACTTACTTATTCCTTTATTAGGCTGAGAAAAGTGGGGTCTTGATCCCTGTAATCTCCCTGTAATCCTTCCCAGTGAAATCTGTAGCTATCTAGTAAAGATTAAACTAACTTTTGTGTTGTTCTCAAATAACTGAAATGTTTGAGATTATAAAGAGCAAAGCATTTCAGTAGAGAGCCAAAAGATAAGAAATTGAACTGGAATGGAGTTGGGAATAGTTCATTCAAAGCCAAAATAAATTATTCTCATGTATTTCTTGGTAATGTTCTTTCTGACTTAACAGGAAGGAAGGAAAGAAAACATGATCTAATTTAATTGGCACACTTGGCCTGACCTTAGGAGAATGTGTAGTATGTTATGATATTGGCAATGTGTGTTTACCCCAGTAGAGCCTTCTTGTCTGTCATCCTGTTGGACATTGGCTGGCACGTCCAAGGCAGGACCTCTGTTTATGCTTTCAGGAGACATGACAACCTTAAGAAGCATTATGGGATTTTTTTTTCTGTAGATAACATTGTTAACAGTTTGTTACTATTCTCTTCGGGATTTCTGCCTGTTAAGATTGATGTTTGTGAAAAATTGAGTTTATAATATAAGCTGGAGATAACAGAGCAGAGATACCTAGGCAAGCTGCCCTTGTCCTCTGCCCAGCCCTGGCTTTGGTCCTCCCTGTGGTCATGTTCATGGCCTTCCTGCCCAGAGGCTATTATGTAAAGCAAATAACCTGAATTTTTCACAAATTGAAGAGAGGGTTCCTTCTGACCAGGAGAGACATAAAAGGAGAAATTCGTTTTTGCCTTACTGTAGCAGTTGAGTTACTTCATGTTGGTGAATTATAGTATTCATAGTCAGCTATGCTGAAAATTGTATGCACATCTGACATGTACACCAACATGGTTTCTTTTCTCCCCTGCTTCTTGAAATACTTGACTATGTATTTTGTACCTTATTTATGGATCGTATCAGAAATGGATTTCACAGTTAGATGAGGGAACAGACCTTGGAATTTGTTATGTTATCTTTCATCTTGAAAAGTTGATAGAATAAAATATTTAAGAATATAAAATAGAGAAAATAACCTTTGGTTCTTCTCATTCTTTCTTAGAAATTCATCTGAGAAGAGCCAGATCTTTAAGCCAAAGTGACCTGCCGGTCCCCTAGCTAATAAGTGGTAGAACCAGAATTATAACCCAGATAGTCTGACACCAGAGCCAGTTTTCTTAACCATTAAATTGTGCTTTTTCTCAATTTCTCTGTTCTAGTAGCATCTAATCCACTTATGGAAATAACAGATCAGTTCATGGTCATTGGTGACCAGAAACAGCAGCTGAGAAGAGATAAAACTGGCAATGTCATGTAAATGTTTGAAGTCAGGAGAAAAGGCTCTTAGTGCATCATTTATGGCTAGGAGGCTGAATAAGGAGCTTGGAGTGGAGCATCTTGCGAGGGTTTGTGTCCAACGTTAGCACATTGTGAGTTGGACAAGTAAGAAACTATATGCGAACATCCAAAATTTCCCTGAATTATTTTATCCATGGTGCTTTATAATAACAAGGTTCTTTGATTTTTCTTAACTTTTTATAGTGGACAATTTCAAACATATGTAAAGTAAACAATAGAATTAAGGAATCCCCAATATGCCTATTACCCAGCTTCAATAGTTATCAGCATTCTGCCATGCATCTAAGAGTGTTTTTGATAGTCAGTAAATTAAATTCTTGGATGGTTTCTCTAATAAACCAGTCTTGCTATGGAACCTTACTTTGTGATTGTTTCATTTTTTTTTTTTTTTTTGAGACAGAGTCTCACTCTGTTGCCCAGGCTAGAGTGAGTGCCGTGGCGTCAGCCTAGCTCACAGCAACCTCAAACTCCTGAGCTCAAGGGATCCTCCTGTCTCAGCCTCCCGAGTAGTTGGGACTACAGGCATGCACCACCATGCCCGGCTAATTTTTTCTATATATATTTTTAGCTGTCCATATAATTTCTTTCTATTTTTAGTAGAGATGGGGTCTCGCTCTTGCTCAGGCTGGTCTCGAACTCCTGACCTTGAGGGATCCACCCACCTCGGCCTCCCAGAGTGCTAGGATTACAGGCGTGAGCCACCGTGCCCGGCCTGATTGTTTCATTTAGTCACAAGATTATATTCCAGTTCTAGAGCCCTGATACAGCAGCGCTCTGAATGTAATTATCATAACATAGTTCTTAATGCTTATTTAGTCTAATTTCTCAATATGCTAAGTAATACAACTTTTAAGTGAGGGTAGTGAAGATATTATTTTCTAATTCTGCAGTATTCACTGGAGAATTTTTATCTTTTAAAATTTCTATCTTCTAAAAATTGTGTCTCCTTGTTTTCATTTTGAACCAAGATAAGTTTTTCATTTTTCAAATTACTTTTGTGCCTTTCAGATGCATGATCATTTGAAATTGTTTTTAACACACATTTTTCATCTTTCTTACAAATGAGCTTCTCTGTTCCTGACTTCATTTTAGTAAAATTTCCAGACTTCATCCTAAAAGGGAGCCTCTTGGTGATTTCAGTTAAAGAGACTTTGGCACGTTAGAGATTAATCTGGAAAGAAATTTATGTGACCAATTCAGATTGTATCTGGATTTCTGCTGCTTCCTAAAAACCAATATTATGATCTTTAATTGCCTCACCAGCCAAACTATGTCACATGTGATTTTGGAGAGAGTATGTTCAAAGTTAGGCATAAAACTCATCATTTTCTTCACATGTTATATGGTGGAACCAACCAGGTGAGTTGTGGAGAGATAGTTAATACTTAATTCTTAATTATAGAACATGGACAGTAATTTAACTCCTTATGGTTTCACATTTCTCTATCAGTAACATGGATAATCACTCTGTTTCTTTATGAGGTCCTACAGTTTGTCTGTATATAGCCATCAAATGAAATAATGTATGAAAGCATTTTTTAAATTATATACTGTTATGTAAATCTAAAGAGTTTAATATTCCATATTTCTGTCTGAGATACTCAGGCCATACAGTAACATAGCATCTTGCTTCATAAGAATTCAAAGTCTGCTAACGTATTTGTATTTATTTCTCCTCGTGGTATCAGAGTAGAGTAACTCAGGATGTGAATGTGGATGATTATACCCATGTTTTATATGAAGAAACTGAAACTTTTTTAGAGTTTTGACTTATTTTGCACAGGATCAGAGAGAGAATTAAAATTCACATCTCTTAATTTGACACAGGCAGCTTACCTAAAAATGGGCATTACTAATAAAGACAATTATTTGCAGATCTGTTTGAGGTTCAGTTCTGGATTTCTAGCACAAATAATATAAATCATAGGCAATTTTGAGCTGAACTTACTGAAACGAGTAAATTGTATAAGCTAAAATGAGAGGTTTCTGATTTCCTATAAAGGGGCAAGATACAAATTTGTTTTTATGGTCTCAGGGGGTTTCATATCTCTCAAGGCTTGGGAAAAGAGCTGTTACCATCAAATCTGGATATCTGAGTTCTTTTAGAAGGACTTTACATTGTCCATCTTTATTAACCAAAGAGCCTACGTGTCTTGGGCTAAAAAATAGTACATGTGAGTAGAATAAAGGAAGCATGTGCTCTCTGGTTCACTGGTGTTTCCCTATCAAAGCATGTGACTAGGAGAGGGCTATCATTGTGGGGATAGGGACAAACTTGGGACAGAGGCATCTAACCTGCAATGAGGCATCAGCTTCAGGGAGAAATCCCCTCATATTTAATGTAGACTTGTGTATATATGTGCTTTCTCCTGTGGAGAGAATGTATAATTTTCACCAGATTGTTTACAAGGTATGTTTGCATTGGTTTAAGAAGGATAGAGGGTAAGCACAGAATCTGGAGCCAGACCACCTGAGTGTGCATTCTGTCTCCCCCCATTGGTTGTGTAACCGTGGTCGTGGTATTTAACCTCTAAGCCTCAGCTTTCTCATCTATAAAATAGGTATAATTATTTATACCTATCTCACAGGGCTGTTATGAGAACCACGAAGAATTAGCTGTCATCGCTACTGTTGTTAATGTTATCTATAGACTAATGAGGGCAAGAACACAAGAACTATAAGGCTCTCTAACCCTTCTCTTCTGGAAGAGGGTTTTCTAACTTGCTTCATGGTTCCAACTTCAGGTCTCTAAAACTTCAGCCCCCTAGTGTGACCACTGTGCTACATCACCAGTTTACTGGATGGATAACCCCTAGTGAGGGACTAGTTTCGTGAGAGAGAGCAGTGGAGGTGAATAAACCTGGTGCTGAGGAAAAACCATTAGCAGTAGCATCAGCTCACATTTATTGATGGGATGCAGGGAACCGTACATAGGCCATGGTGGAATGAATGTCTCTGACCCTCAGAGGAATTTATACTTATTCACCTGTGACATAGGAAGGGGATTTGAAGAGGCCTATGATTTGACAGAAATGGCATTCATGGTGTGCTCCTCAGAGTGTAAGATATAGGATAAATAGACCGAGAAAAGCAAAGAAGGGATGATTTTTCCAAGAAGGCAGATGACAGAGAAAGAGGAAGAACTAGGTAGGGCCCCTGTCAGTAGGGAGACAATAAGGAAGACTGTGAAGCTGAGGTTATTGAAAAGAGTGAGGAGTTGGAGAGACACCTCAGAAGTCAAGGGGGAACGTGGAAGTAAATAGTGGTGGTACAGCAGAGCAGACAGAAAAGGAGTCCAGGGAAAATGCTGTTGGGTTGGACTTGAAGGTAGTTTTTGGAAACTTTAGGAGGGATGAGGGTGCAAGCCCAACGCTCCTGTTGTGCCACACCAGTTTCATGTTAGTACTTAATTCCTTCAAAGGCTGGGTATGGTGGGGTTGGGGGAATTAAAGCTGGGACAATTGCAGCTGTGAATCTTGCTCCGTATGGTGTTTGTAATCTGTTACAAGAATGAATATGTAAAACATAAACACAAGAATAAGTGCAGAATAATACAGGGAATAAACCGCAGGGAGATGGTGAGTGATCTGTGAGGGCTCCTTAGGGATTCTTCAAGGGTGAGTGGAGTTTTAGGGAGGACGTTAGGGCTGTGGCTTTTTTTGAAAAGGGAGGGGGAGGCCAGCCAGAGAAATGGTAGTTTGGAAGGGCAGCTCTTGGCATTTAGAGCATGCTTTAGACAGGTCAGAGGAGTGAGGCCAAGAAATAATGCAGCCTGCCATCCACGGAGCTCTTGAGGAATGACCAAAAAGGAGGCTTTACCTGAAACACATAGGAGTAGTGATAGTTTTGGGGTCAAAGAGAAGTCATTGAGTTTCAGTGGGAAAACAGACCCTTGGATGACATCTAAAGTTGTGCTTTCCTCTCCTGGTCCAACGTCAGAGATCCTGGCAGAGTTATGTGTGTTCTCAGGCTTGCCTGGATCGTGCTCATGGGTCTAGGGGAAGGAGAAATCAGCCGCGAGGTGAACAGGCTTCTTCTTGGCCCCTTAGGAGAGGGCATTTCCTCAGGATGTGTACACTTCTGCTGCCTGAACTTTGCTGTGGTTTGATGGTTTAAAAAAATACAAACCACAACCCAAAACAACCCCTTTTCTCTACCACATTTTCTACTCTGCGTTTTTCCTAGTGTCTTTACCAGGGAAACAGTACCTTCTCTAGCCTTTGTTTCTGAAAGAGGCCACAAGTAATATCCGGCTATAAGAGTATCTTTTATCAGCAAATGATTCCAAACAGCTGGATCCTCACCACATAGCTGGACTTTTATGTTTACTCTGGAGGAAAAAGAAGCCTCTTATCATATCACTGTTGAAATGGCAATCATAATTATAAATGGTTGTTTTGATTCCCTTCTGACTTTTTTTAAACGTCCGGCCCATCTTGTTATCCATCTATGTAAATACATGCACTTAGAACACATGGCATCTCTTTGATTTAAAAATTAAAAAATACCTGGTGGGCACAGTGGCATGTGCCTGCAGTCCCGGTTACTTAGGCTGAGAGGGGAGGATCACTTGGGCCCAGGGGTTTGAGTCCAGCCTGGGCAACATAGGGAGACCCCCATCAATCAGTCGATACATACATACAGACATACATAAATACATACATGCACAACTAACCAACCTCATAAATGGACCCAGCAGATGAAGTGGGTTCCAAACAGACATCTGAGCTAGATGAAATACTGTTATCTGTTGCTGAAGCCACAACTACATGCCAGCTCTCTTTGCCGCTGACTGCTCTATTGGAGGAAGCTGAACCCTATGAAAAAGACTCTAAATTTGAGGTTAAAACCTGGGTTTGATGCAGGCTTTACTTACTGGCTGTGTGACTTTAGACGAACCAAAGCTAACCCTGCCTGCCTAATTATGTTGTAAGGATTAAAATCAAAACAAGGGTAGTGTATGTAAAATTGCATTGTGAAGTGCAAGGTCTGCATGGTGTGCCTTTTGTTTTCTAAAGTGTAATTCTTTTAATAGATAATAAATGATATCAAAATCAATTTGATTTTGTTCCAAAATCAAATAACAAAGAGTTTATAAAGAAGAATCTTGTTTCTATCTCTGACACTCTATTCCCCTCCTCCTCTCTCTGGTTACCATTTCTATTAGTTTCTGATATAGTTTTTTTTTTTTTTTTTTTTAGTGCAAATAAATATACATATACTAATATAACTGTTGCCTCCCTTTTTTACACTAGTAGCAGCCAGTGGTAGCATACCTTATATCCTGCTCTGCAAATTGCTTTCACTTCACTCAACAGCATGTCTTGGAGGCATTTCCTTATCAGTACATTTCCACATCAGTACATCTTTATTATCTTCCACTGTCAGCAGGTACCTTAGTGTATTTAACCGCCTCCCTCGCTAATGGAGCTCAGTTGTTTTGGTCTTTTGCTATTACAAACTATTATAGTGAGTTAATATGTGTACAGTGCTTAGAACAGTGCCTGGCACATAGTAAGTGCCGAGTAAGTATTAGCTATTGTTGCACATAAATACATATTGTGTGCATGCAAGTACTATGTATCTGTAGGACCAAGTCCCAGAAATGGTATTGCTTAGTGAAGAGGATAAATATATTTATAATTTCTCTAGATATTGAAAAATTCCATTCCATAAGTGTTGTGTCATTTTGCACATTTGCAACATACTCTATACAAATTTAAGGTGTTAGGGCATGCTTCACACAGGAGGTACCTAACAGCAGTTGACAAATTGTCACTACTAAATTATCTATTGAAATTATCTGTGTTCATAATTGGGGACTAGACTGTGCCAAGGCCTTAGTAAGTGATGGGGTTTTTCACTGAGACTGTGTTTCTAATGTTTTCTTACCACTTATCCTGCTTTGTTCTTGTATTTATTTTTTTCATTATAATAGCAGAAAAATGGTTGTAAGCATAACACCTGAGTTAGAATCCAAATAGAGAAAGATTGATAAATTTGATTTAATAAAAACAAAAAATTTTAGTAGGCTAGCAAATATCATAAACTAAATTAGAAGGCAAATTACATGATAGGAAAAAATGTTTGCAGCCAATTGCAGGGAGCTATTACTGATCACCATGAAAAAGGCAAACACTCTAATTAAATATGGGCAGAGATCTCAAACAGATAATTTATAAAAGCAAACTGTAAACAGCAAGCAAACACATTAAAAGAAAAAAGCCCCAAATTGGACCCAAAAAGAAGTTGGTAATTATATATACCAAATATTGATGAGGATATAAGAAAATTTAATATGACCATGCATTTGTTAAGACAGAGATTCCTTCTGAGAAATGCATCGTTGGGTGATTTCATCATCATGTGAGTGTCATAGAATGTACTTACACAGACCTAGATAGCATAGCCTACTGCACACCTGATGTACCTAGGCTACATGGTACAGCCTATTGCTCCTAGGCTAAAACCCGTACAGCATGTTACTGTACTGAATACTGAGGGAATTGTAACACAATGGTCACTATTTGTGTATGTAAATATGGAAAAGGTATAGTAAAAATGCAATTATAATCTCATGGGACCACTATCATATTATATACGCGGTTCTTTGTTGACCACACGTCATGCGGTACATGACTGTAGATAATTAAGGATATGTACTAAGATTTAGTTACAGAAATGTTTATTTATAACAGTATTGTTTCTAAGCATGAAAAAAAAATTCAGATTCCAACAATACATTTTGATTTAATCATACAGATTCAACACCTAAAAATTATTACATAGGTAGATGTATTTCTTTATCAGTACGGAGAGAGGTTAATTGGAAAAGCAACATGTATGGTACTTTGTAATATAAGACCATGTGTGATGTCTCATTTTTATGAAATATACAGAGTGTACATGTAGAAACTTTATCAAAGGATATATATGTAAAACTTGAACAGGAGCTTATCCCAAAGTGGTGAGATTATAGGAAGGAAGTTTTAAATTTATATTTGTCATCTTCTCTTTCTCGTCGTCTTCATCATTCCCTCCTCATCCTCCCATGTTTCTAAATTTTTTTATAATGACCATGAATTATTTGCAAAATTTTAAGGAGTCAAAAAGCAATATAACATTTCAGAAAATTTGGAGAGAAAAATCACTTACACCGTGGCATAAAATTATCATTTTATTATTGCTCTTCATGTTTTTTTCGTGTGCATCTAATTTATAACATAGTTGTAATCACACAGGATATACCACTTTTATATACTTTTACTTTTATCATGTAAACAGTTTTCCACGTTGCTACACAGTCTTTGCAATTTCTTTTTTTTTTTTTTTTTTTTGCAATTTCATTTTAAATGACTGATAATGTTCTGTGAGGTGGTCTCTCACTGTTTGTTGGGAAGTTTGAAATAGGAGGTAAGTGCCAGCGAAGTGTTTGCTTTTCTTTTCTGGGAGCCTTTCTTCAACCTTGAGTTATGGCTGTCAGATGAAAGATTGGGAGTGATTTAATGAGGTCTTGGTAGTCCAGTTTTCTTAGGTCCATGCTGTCAGACAGATCCATCAGAGCAGAACAGATAACTGGATTTTGCCATACCTTTTTTAAAAATAGCAATACATACATACAAACCAACCAACCACAAGTAGTTTGTTAGTGAGGTGAAATACTTCGTAGAACAAAGACAACAAAAAATATAAAATATTTCTAATTCATAAATGAAAATATATTTGTCACCTTAATCTAGTCTGAGAGGTTTAAATCTTAGATCTCTGGTAGGATTTCAGAAAACTGTTTTCTCAGATAAAAGGTCATCTTTCCCTTAAACTAACACATTTGACACTCTTCTGTTTCTGAGTGAATTTCACCTAACTAGTCTATCGCTGTATCCACAGATACTGTTTTTCCCTTTACACATGTATTCTACTCTTTCTCTTACAAAATACAGAAACATTCCCAGTGTGAGGGTTTCCTCTTTTTTTTTTAGAGTCAGTTCACTTATTAATATTTATTTCTCTTTGCATGTAAACAAAAAAATATTAAAGTTTAAACAAATTTAATTTCACCTTAGTTCCTAAAGCTGCTTTCTTTATCCATTTATCTATTTGTTTCCCTAAATGTAACCTTGGGATCCCTGGAGCAGGTTTTTATTTTGTTTTCTTTTCCTTTTTCTTTGGGGAATGCTTGTTTCTCTTTTTTTCCCCCCAGAATATTACAGGGGTACAAACGTTTAGGTTACGTACATCACCTTTGTGCCACCCAAGTAATAGCTACAAGTGTGCCCATCACCCAGACAGTGCACATTGCACCCATTAGGTGTGAATTTACCCATCTCCTCCTCCCCCTCCCACCTGCCCGACACCTGATGAATATTACTTCCGTGTGTGCACAAAAGCGTTGATCAATTAGCATGAGGGAATGCTTGTTTCTAATAGCCAAAGTGCTTAAGGGCTCAATGCTGCAACTTTCCTCAAATCAAAATGGCCACCTGAATCCTCCCTGAACAGGTGTTTTGCTGCTCCCTGTACAGCACTCCCGCGGGTTTCAGACACACTGATCCTAATCTTCTCAGTCAACCTCCAAGACACGCAGTGTCAACAGTTAATGGCAGCCACAAGTCCATTATCTACATAGGGTGCAATTACTTGGCAGCCACATAGACTGTGAGGTTTTTGTGGGCCCCCAGAGAATTCATATCCTGAAGAGAGACACTAATCAAGACAGGTCCTCTCGGCAGGGACATTGAAAGGGTGGACTACAATTGATAGGAGTTTTAATTTGTGAGGACTTAATCTGATCTCCTGCTTTTGGAACAAGATAGTGTAGATGTACTTATTGTCCATTTTCTCCAGGCATTCTTTGAAGATTCATTTGATTGTATGGTGATAGTATTGTTACAAGGACACAGAACTTTATTACATGAATCTGCCTCTATCCTTCACCTGCCTCACTGCCCAGAGCTCCTCTAAGGATTTATTCAGGCTGCGTTGTGGTAAGGGGGAAGGATGACTAATGTCTCAAATTGTGTGGTGTTTAGTAGTCTGGTCTCCTGCTCACTGGAAGCTCCTTTTTGGGAGGGCAAATCCTGAGTTTTTTCAGGAAGCACTTAAGATGCAGCAAGAAATGGTCCTGGTTGGCCATTTAGCTGACAATACTTTTCTTGCTAGAACTTAGTGGCACTAGTGTAAATGATGTTAAGGGCCAGGTTCTGACTGACTGACACAAGCAAAGCCAGAGACTTTGGTCTGTGCTCCCCTTCCCTCCGTCTGCTATTGAGAAAAGGAGCACTGGATCAGGGGGTGGCTCATCAGGGACAAGGATGCAGTCCCTGACCCAACTTGGTCAGAGCTCTTGAACACCATTTCAGGTCATTTTCTTTTGAGGGTAAACATGCTGTGCCACACCAGGACGATCTGTCTTTGACTTCTGTCAGAGGGGAAAAGCAAAATTGGGCATAGATGACCTCACCAAAGCAATAGTATTTTCAGGTAAAATAATGCCCTCTGTCAAATAATTTAGTTTACAAAATTAGACTTACCACCATGTTAGTTGTTTTAATCAGTCTTATCTTAAATCAGCAGTTCTCAAAATGTGGTCTGAGGATCCCTGCGGGTCCCTGGGACATTTTTAGGGGATCTGCAAGGTCTTCCCTTGTCCAACAACATATCTGTGCAAGGCTGGAATTTCTTCATCTGCTTCAGCCTTAACAACATATTGCAACAGATTGAACACAGATGCAGATACAGGAATTCAGCTGTCTTCTGTGAAGCCAGACGTTGAAATGTAAAACAATGACACTTTTGTAACTAAAATTATTTTTTGTTTTGGAAAATATTATTTTTTCCTAAATACATTATTATGTATGTATTTTTTTTTTTTTTTTTTGTTGAGACAGAGTCTCACTTTGTTGCCCAGGCTAGAGTGAGTGCCGTGGCGTCAGCTTAGCTCACAGCAACCTCAAACTCCTGGGCTTAAGCGATCCTACTGCCTCAGCCTCCCGAGTAGCTGGGACTACAGGCATGCGCCACTATGCCCGGCTAATTTTTTCTATATAGATTTTTAGGTGTCCATATAATGTCTTTCTATTTTAGTAGAGACAGGGTCTCGCTCAGGCTGGTCTCGAACTCCTGACCTTGAGCAATCCACCCGCCTCGGCCTCCCAGAGTGCTAGGATTACAGGCGTGAGCCACCGCGCCCGGCCCTATGTATGTATTTTTAAATGAATATTTTAAACTTCATTTTAATTCCTAGTACAGTAAATGTTGATAGCTGTAATCCATATAAAGAACTTTTAGAGGGCTGGGCACAGTAGCTCACGCCTGTAATCCTAGCACTCTAGGAGGCCGAGGTGGGAGGATCACTTGAGCTCAGGAGTTTGAAGTTGCAGTGAGCTAGGTTGACGCCACTGCACTCTACCTAGGGCAACAGAGTGAGACTCTTTGTCTCAAAAAAAAAAAAAAAAAAAAAAAAAAATTTAATAAGTATAAAGGGGGCTTGAGGCCAGGAAGTTTGAGAACTGCTGCACTAGAGGACCCTCCTAGGAGAAACATCTACATCTTCTTCCTTTCTTTTGGTCCTATGTAGTGGGAAATGATATAGCAGACCTAGATTTATCTATTTATTTTTTGTTGTTGTTGTTTTATTTTTATGTTATTTTATTTTATTTATTTTTGAGACAGTCTCGTTCTGTCGCCTGGGCTAGAATGCTGTGGCATCAGCCTGGCTCAGAGCAACCTCAGACTCCTGGGCTCACGCAATCCTCCTGCCTCAGCCTCCCCCAAGCAGCTGGAACTATAGGCGTGTGCCACCATGCCCAGCTACTTTTTTCTATTTTTAGTAGAAACAGGGTCTCCCTCTTGCTCAGGCTGGTCTCAAACTCCTGAGCTCAGGCAATCCTCTCACCTGGGCCTCCCAAAGTGCTAGGATTACAGGCATGAGCCACCGTGCCTGGCCCCAGACCTAGATTTATACAGACACTTTCAGAGAAAAATTACTCACGTGTCTGCTACAGAACAGGTATCTGATATGGTTAGATGGCGATGATGGTGATGATGATTGTTAGTTCCTGTGAGTCCTTGGTTGTGTATGTGCCTGCATTGCTCCTCTTTAAGTACACATTTTTATGCTCCATGTTTTTTCTGTGGCCTAGGAACCCATTCTTGTCTCTCACTTTAATTTTTATTCTTCATATTAGCGATGGCTCAGGTGAAGCATTTTTCCCCATTTAAGTCTGTTGGAATCATGTTCCTGAAGGGAATTTGTGTGGTCCTCATGGACTCTGCAATACAGGTTAATCCTCCTAATGGGAAGAGACAGATTACTAGGATGGGTACCTGATGACACCACACTTTCTCTCTCGGCTGAGCTCTCACCCTGAGGCATTGGTGCAGGGCTGCCTCTGTGCAGTCCCACTCACTGGAAAAATCCACAAATCCTAGGGCCTTACCAAAGAGGACAGGGTGAGCAGATACCTCAGTCTTCAGGTCTGCCTGATCCTCATCACTGATTTCCTCCTAAGAAAGCAAGGAATGTATGATCCTTTGACTCACACAGTGTCATCTGCAAATAAGTGCCTACCTGGGAATGAGGACAGCCCCATCAAGGTGCCTGTAGCAGCTGAGCTGGTTGATGTAGGAGTGTGTGCTGGAGAGGAAGGGGAACAGCCAGTGATGCTGAGAGGGTGGGTGGGGTAAGAATGGAACGGGTAGGCTTAACCTTCTGACCCTAGAGACTTATCTCCTAGGTACGGCCATATGAACCAGAAGTACTGCCATCTACTTACTAGCAAAAGGGTCGTCACTTACTGTCAGCAATGCAGCTGAGCAGTGGAGCAGCAGCACAGGATCTGGTATCAGCCTTAGGTCCAAGGCCGAGCTCAACCTCACCCATGTGACCTGGGCACATCACTGACTTACGCCAAGCCCCAATTTTCTAACTGGTAAAAATACAGTCATGCCTGTCCTATCTGCTTCATAGAATTGCTAATAAGATTTAGATTAAGTGATATTACAGTTTTATAAGTTTTGTAAAAGGCTTCTTTACAGTACAAATAGGGTTTCTGTTTTTTGCCTGTTGCCCTCGGGACTCATGAGGCTTCTGTTCTTTTCTCCAGGTTACCTGTGCATGACAGATGAGTGGTTCTCTGAGTATGTCTACGAAGTGGTGGTGGACAGGAAGCATGTCCCTGAAGAGGTGCTAGCTGTGTTAGAGCAGGAACCCATTATCCTGCCAGCGTGGGACCCCATGGGGGCTTTGGCTGAGTGATATTGCCTCCAGCTCTTTCCTCCTCCCGTGGAACCTGAAGTAGCTGCAAAGGACAGATCCAGGGACTGAAGCCAAAGTTACGCAGGTGACTATGTGTTCCCACAGGACACAGTCAGACTCTTGGATTTCCAGTCTCTTCCAGGAGCTTCTTCGGGGAAGTGTGCTTTATGCTGAAACAAAATATTCTTGAAGAAAACAAAAAGGGGAAAGATCAGGTCATACTCTCTACTCTCCTCATCTCCAACAGCTCAGGATCTCTTAGCATTTTAATCAAATGTAATTGTTTGTCTTAACTCTGTCAAAAAGGTTTGATTCAGTATCTGTGTTTTAATAAGACAGGAGAGGATGAGCAATTGAGGTATATGGGGAGAAAACAGACCTAATGCTCCTTGTTCCTAGAGTAGAGTGGGGGGAGGGTTGCCTAAGATTTGAGCTCTCAAAACTGCATGCTGCCTGACAGTATCGCTGTCCTTCCTAGATGGCAGTCACTGAATTCAATTCTTTCAAGGTAATTTCATGTGCCTCTAATAGCCCAAGAGTGGGAGGTTGATCAGGTCTGACATGATTCCTTCCTGTTTTTCTGAACAGTGGGGAGCACAGCTCTACTTGAGTCAGGTTTAAGTAGAGGCTTGTTAGACAAAGTGGGGTGAAAGAACAACTAAAACTTTACCATGATCTCAATTATAATCGTTAGGGGGAGCTCTCGCCAAGTAGTTTAACTTCTGCCTCTGAAACTGGGGGTTGGGTGGGCAGGAAAAGGTGATCCATTCTTTCTGACAACTAGATGGTGCTGAGATGCTTTTGAATAAAACACTTTGCTAAGTGAAAATAAGTTGGCTTATTTGATCTAAGAAGCTATAAAAGAAGACAACCAAGTGGCTCATGTTCTTCAAAATGAAAAAACGAAGACAGCTTCCCTGCTTCAGCTTCCCTGCAGAATATCTGCTCCTTCCCAGCCTGTACTAATTCTCACTGGCTTCTGCAAAGGGCTTCCAAACACCATATTTAAGAAGGCCTGGGCCCCTGCCACTTAACCTTTTTTCCACCCTACAAGGGATGGAAGTGAGGCTCTGTTGGACCGGTGGGTTGGGAAGCATGTACCATACTGAGATTGGGCCTTCTTTTCACTGAAAGCAAATAAGTAGAGCACCCTGGTCAGCATTTCCATCAGTGCCTGAGCCCCCTGCCAGTCTGGCTCTCCAAGAATCTTCCCAGTCCTATCAGGGGTATTGTCTGTCACAGCACTTTCCAAGATAAAATTAGATAAATGTTCAAGCTTTCACCAGAGTGTTTACAATATGCCAGTAATCCTGTTCCAAGCAGGATAAATAAATCTATTTCTAGGCACAGAAACTGCAAAACAGATCTAAACACATATAGGACGAAAAGATTACCTCCAAAGTAAAGACAATTAGATTGACAGCTAACTTGTCACTGGCAACTATAAGCCAGAAAACAGCAAAATAAATCTTCAAAGTTCTATAAGAAATTAACTGTGAACCTAGAATTCTGTACTTGATAAAACTGTCTTTCAAGAACAAGGGTGAAATAGAAGACATTTTCTCAAAAAACAGTTGCTCCAACAGAAGGGAAGTGTTCCAATATGGAAGGCTTAAAATGTGTCACCATGGAGTATTACTCAGCTATAAGAAATAACAGTGATACGACATCTCTTTGGTTCTCCTGGAGAGAGTTGGAACCCATTATATTAAGTGGAGTATCCCAAGAATGGAAAAACAAACATCACATGTACTCACCAGAAAATTGGTTTCCCTGATCATCACCTAAATGCACATTTGGGAATGATACCAATCGGATATCAGACTGAGGTGGGGGGTGGGGGGAGGGGATGGGTGTATGCCTACATGATGAGTGCGTTGTGCACCATCTGGGGAATGGCACGCTTGAAGGTGCTGACTCGGGGGGGGGGGGTGCGAGGAGGGGATGGGTGTATACCTACATGATGAGTGCAATGCGCACTGTCTGGGGAATGGACACGCCTGGAGCTCTGACTTGGGGATAGGCAGTACATGGGCAACCTATGTAACCTGAACTTTTGTACCCCCGTAATAAGCTGAAATAAAAAAAAAATGTATCAAAGATTGTAGAGCAAAACAAGTAACTGTAGATAAATCTCTGAGAATTCAAAAAAAGGTAAGACTAAAATCTATGAAAGTAGCAGATAATTAGGGAGGGAGGTGATAGGAATGAACGTATTCTGAGGTCCTTGTGTGATTCAGGAAGAAGATCAATATATTGATTAACTTTAGACTTTGGTATGTTAATATGTGTGGTAAAAAATTCTAGATTATCTACTAAAAAATAAGCAGAAGATGTAGTCTCCAAGCAATAATAAATAGAATGAGAAAATATAATTAACCCATAAGAAGACAAGATAGGGAAGAGAAAGAAAAGGCAGGACAAATTTAATGTCCAAAATAAGATAGTAGAAATAAATCTAAATGTGTCAATAATTATAATATCTATAAATGGATTAAATGTTCCAGAAAAAAGACAAATTGCCAAATTGGATTTTTAAAAGAAATGCAGCCATATGCTGATTATAAGAAAGACATAGTCCAGAATATTTAAAAGTATGGAAAAGATAGGCAGATACTAACCAAAATAAGTCTAGTGAAGTTATACTAATAACCCACAAAATTAGGGCCACTCTGAATAACCAAACAGACTGTCTGATTCCAGGGTGTGTTACGTGAACTGTGTGAGCTTTTACGTGAATGGCCTGCCTGGAGTTATGCAACACTGTAGCCCTGGAAATAGGCTTTAGGAAAAAAGAACACTGCCAACTGCACATTGTTTTTTTGAGCACACACGGAACTTTTTAAAAACTGGACTACATACCGGACCGTGCAGTCAACCTCCACAAATTTCAAAGGGTTGTTATCATATAGACCACGGTGCAATCAACTTAGAAGCAAAAATTAAAAGATAACTAGAAGACCACTCACTGTATGTTTAGAAATTAACTCAGGGGTCCAAGAAGAAACATAAAGGAAGTTTAACCTGCACAATAATACAAATAATACATATCCAAACAAGGGATGCTGCTAAAACAGTACTTAAATTTTATAGCATTAAAATTATATTAAATAATGTAATATTAAAGTTACAGAATATTCTATAATTTAATGTGTAATATTAAAATGACATTAGAATAAGAATAATGTAATATTAAAATTACATTAGAATGTAAGAAAGGCTGAAAATTGACATCTGTTTCAGGAAACTAGAACAAACTGGGTATGGTGGCTCACGCTTGTAATCACAGTGACTTGGAAGGCTGAAACGGGAGGATCCCTGAGGCCGAGAGTTCAAGGCCAGCCTAGGCAACAGAGTGAGACCCTGTCTCTAGAAAGGTTTTAAAAAAACGAGCCAGGCATGATGGCATGTGCCTGTAGTCCCAGCTACTCAGGAGGCTGAGACAGGAGGATCCCTTGAGCCCAGGAGTTTGAGGTTGCAGTGAGCTATGATCATGCCACTCACTGCATTCTAGCCTGGGCAACAGAGCGAGACCCTGTCTTAGAAAGAGAAAGAAAAAAAAAAATACAACAGCAAAATAAACCTAAAGAAAGTAGAAAGAAATAAAGATGCACAGAAATTAAATGGATCGACAAAGCCAGAAATTGGTTCTTTAAAAAAAAGAAAACAACAACAAAAGCACACAAGGAATTAAGAGGAGAGTATTACTATAGATGCTGCAGATATTAGAAAAATAGAAGATACTATTAACTTTGTCAGAAGTGACAGTAAAGGGATTTACTTAGAAGACAAATCCACTAGCTTGGGAAGAACACGAGAGGAGACAATATTCGAAGCTGTTAAACTGGCGGGGCATCGAAAGATTTAGCAGAACTGAAAAGTGAATCCTGAGCCAGTCGTGGAGAAAGCCAGTGATAAGCAAACCAATTTATGTTTCATAATCCTCCAGAAAGATATGGTATACCAGAAAGCATTACCTCTGGAATTGGGAGTAAAAGGAGGGTTACCAAAGGGTTGAATGTCTGTTGGGTCCCTTCCCTACTCTGGGCAGCTAGGTGACTGCATCTCCTCCATTCATCAGCCTATTATAGAAATCATCTCTGGAGAGTAAAAAACAGTTTATGATCTAGAGGTCACGGCAACAGAGGTGTGGGTGAAAAGTGCCAAAAGGGCATTTAAGTGAGCATTTATATTCAGAACATCCTCCACCATCCTGGGCTCCTAGAACCCTAGTGGCCAGGAGATTGGAAATGTTCTCTGGGGAATCTTGATTAGCCCAAGAGGAAAGGCATAAAGAACTATTTTATGCCCTAGAGAATTATTTTATGAGGCTGGTGTACCCCTAATAAGAATAATAAAAAAAATTACATGTAAACCTCACCCATAAACATAGATGCAAAAGTCCTAAACCAAATCCAGCAATATATTAAAAAAATAATCTGGCCAGACACGGTGGCTCACTCCTATAATCCTAGCACTTCGGGAGGCTGAGACAGGAGGATTGCTTGAAGCCATGAGTTCAAGACCAGCATGATCAAGAGCAAGACCCTGTCTCTACGAAAAATAGAAAAATTAGCTGGGTGTGGTGGTGTGTGCGTGTCATAAGTACCCAGCTACTCAGAGGGGGTGAGTCAGGAAGATCACTTGTGCCCAGGAGTCAGAGGTTGCAGTGAGCTATGGTGATGCCACTGCACTCCAGCCTGGGGAGATGGAGAAGACACTGGCTCAAAAAAAAAAAAAAAAAAAAAAAAAAGATAATCTTCATAACCAAATAGTAAAAGATATTTTTCAAATAAAATCAAGAGCCAGTGGAGAGAAACACAGAATGGTGCGTATATTTTCTCTGCTGAAGATCAAGGGAAAGGCACTGAAGTTTTAGCCAGAGATCTGCATTGGAAGAACTTGCTAATATTTGGGTGACTGGTGAGCTAGGAAATGAGAGAGCATGGAATTGTCTTCCCCTATAACTCTGAACGATACAGTGTCACCAGAGGCAAGCTTGATGACTCTGTGCTCTGGACAGTCGTGGCCTGAGTCACGGTGACCCTACACATCCAAGAAACCAAGACCTGATAATGAGCTATGCCTTCAGCGTGTGGTTGTGGCCCCATCTGCTTGCTTTGACTTGTCCTCAAAGGACAGTTTAATTCTAATTTGCTTGTTGGCAGCGCCAGGGCACTTGCACTTTGATTCCCATCCCTCCAGGGCGGTGTGGGTCAGCATCATTGCTGACTGTGGCTGTAGTTAGTCATTTGTTAAGTGGGATTTTTTACAAAGTAATTCCAGATGAGCATTCTCACATGTAGGACAACATGTTCAGAACCATTGTTCCTTCTCATGAAGCTGACTCTTCCTTGTATCATTTCTATGATACAAATAGACTGACAACTAGGAAAATTGGCCAGAGTTTCTTTTTTTTTTCCTTTTCAAACTCCAAGTCCTTTACACATTACTGCAGAGGGAAAGAAAGGGAGGGAATGTTCAATTCATACCAGATGTGGTTATTTGGGAACAGGATTATGTGCAGATGGGAAGCCCGCCACATTCTTCTTTCTTGAGTATCGTTTGAATACTCATTGTTTTCCCCTTGCTTACTCCTCCAGAAAAACTCTAGTTAGTAGCACAACTTAGGCAGAGTGGGCTCCGGAGCCATCTCTCAGGCTACCCCATGACAGTTGTTGGTTTTTGTTTTTTTTTAATCAGCTGCTATGCAGAAGGTTAGGGCAGCTGAGGCAGGGTGGATATTTGGTGGAAAGTATCAGAGTGTGGTTGATACTTTCCACCAGATAGCATCCCTGCGTCTTACCTGGCAGGGACCTTACGAGTTACCTAGTCCAAACTTCTCCAAGACAGGTAAATCCTTTAAGTTCTACCTGGACACATTCAATGACAGGAACACACAGCCTCTCGCTGTGGCCCCTGCCCACCTCTCCAGACTCCACTTACTTTGTATGCTCTGCTGCAGCCAACAACCGACACCCCACCCTTCCCACACTTTGTCCCTCAAATACACCAAGCTCATTTCTACCTCCTTGCTCTTCCTTCTGCCTAAAGCTCCTCCCACATGTCTTTGCATGGCCGGCTTCTCATTATCCAGGTCCTGGCATCCATGTCAAGGCCATCTCTGATCACCTTATCTAGGGAGCCAACTTCCTCCACCACCTCCACACCTGTCACTCTTCTATACCGTTACCAGGGTCTATTTTCTTCCCAGCACTTATCACTTGCTGAAATTATCTTATTTATTTATATGTCTATTGTCTGTTTTCCCCAAAGGCGGTACCCCCTGTCAGTTCCCAAAGACAGGGGCTTTGTCTTGCGCGTGACTGTCTTTGCAATGCCTGGCTCATAGTAAATATCGGTAGGCTGACTGATTGAATGTGCCCTACGCCCTGACAGCTATAGTCAATTAAAAGTTTATACAAACATCTAAAGTCAGCTTCCCTATAACCTGCTCAGTAGGGACAAGTAGAACAACAACAAAAATCCCTGTAGATCTTCCTATTTTGACATAAAAGGTCTAGATTTCATGAAGGTGCCTAGCATAAGGGAAGTAGAAGAGATGGGGAGGAAACCACAAAGGTCTCCTTCCCTTTCTTGCTGCTTTAACCTTTCTGGTTTCAATCAGCCCAACACAGTGGGACGAACAGGCCTTTGGACGCCGGCCTCAGCATTTGGCAAGTCTGTGTAAGTGTGGAGAGGTTATTTCATCTCTCTGAACCTCGGTTTCCATTCCACCTTTATCTAAAACTGGTTTAAAATCTATTAAATATGAAAACTCATAGCTTGAAAAGGAGGAAAACTAAATTTTTTTAGCTACTCACATTTTTTCTTCTGAGTAACTTATTTAGCAAAATACAGCCAAAGGATTTATATTGCATATTACCCAAATGGTAGAAAAAGGGCAAAAGATAATGCCTATGATGTGTACAGCACCATTCAATAAATGGTGGCTTTTATTAAGAATCAGTTCTCACAGAGCTTCTGCAAGATGTCCAATATTGTGGGGAGCCCTCTGGGGGTTAAAACAATTCCCTGCTCTTCAACTAAGTTTGTCATTTAGTTGAGAAAATAAGATGTTTATATATGAACAAGTTGAAAAGAAGGTGACTTAGTGAGGTCATCTAGTAAATGTCATGATAGTCATGAAATGGCTTAAAGTTGGAGAAGGAAAAATGCCGACTGGTCTGAAACTAACTTCTAACCACAGTGGCCACCGACATCAAGGATGAAGGTGATCAGTTTACCAAGAAGAAACTAAGGGAAAACCTCCCTAGATGCAGAGGCACAAGTTCTCTTGAAGTTCACAGAGGGCAGGAAGAGCCAAAGAGAGGGTGAGTGTTTTATAATCTTGAGCAGGAAAGAGGAAAATGGAAGTGGGAGGCAGGAGAGAGGCGTGGCTTCAGGGGCGGGGCTTGAGTTCTCAAAGTCGTTCTCTCCTGAGCAAAGTGCTGGGCTTCACCTCTTGACTCACAGCATCCTTGCTCTTAAAATTAGAAAAAAATTTTCCTCCTTCTTCAGTAAACAGCAACAAAAAGACTATGGTGATGAGTAATTAGACTCCATCTGGGGAGGAAACTGTGGCATAAAGTGAAGCTGAGCCCTTTGGAATTCTCTAGGGTTCTTCCCTCCTTTGTGAGAAGCTCGGGGTCCCTTAGAATGTCTTTCTTTTTCTTCCTCCCCTTCTTTTTTTCCTTTCTTTTCTTTCTTTCTTCTTTCTTTTCTTTTCCTTCTTTCTCTCTTTCCTTTTGTAATTAAAAAGATAATTTTCTGGAAAAGTTTCATAAAAATGTCACCCGCACCTGGAAAATATTTAAGTAGCATAGAAGGGTATACAGTGAAACAGTGGGTTCTTTCCCCCAACTAACATCCTCTACCTGCAAGGCACCTACTGTTCCAGTCTCTTCTATATGTTTACAGAGATTTCAGTACATGTCAGCCCCCCTCACTGTTGACAAATTGGAGTAATACCTGTTTTGTGCTTTGATATACATTTTTCTCCATTTAACAATATATCTTGAGAACCTCCCCAAATCAGCCCGTATAAAACTGCCTCACTCCTTTTCACCATTGTGCAGTACTTCATTGGTGGGTATGTGCTAGGGCCCTGGATTTTTTTTCTTTTTCTTTTCCTTTTTTTTTTGAGACAGGGACTCACTCTGTCACCTGGGCTAGAGTGCAGTGGCGGCATCATAGCTCACTGCAACCTTAGGCTCCTGGACTCAAGCGATCCTCCTGCCTTAGCCTCCCAAGAAGCTGAGACTACAGGCACCACTACACCTAGCATTTTTTTTTTTTTTAATTTTTTGTAGAGATGGGGTCTCGCTATGTTGCTCAGGCTGGTTTTGAACTCTTGGCCTCAAGCAATCCTCCTGCCTAAGTCTGGTAAGACTAAGAGGCATCTTCCTAGCCATTCATGGCCAGTCCACATATTGAGGGGGCCTGGTGTGTGCTGACACTGTCATTAGGTGCTGACACAGAGAGAGAGCTGAGTCCTGTCCCTGGGCAGCTCAGAGCCTGGTGGGGGACATGGGCATCTGGAGAGAGAGCAAAGTGCTACAACAGATCTTCCTGATGCTCTGTGCTTCTCCTGGGCTCAGCGTCTCTGCCAAGGTGGAAGATAAAAACAGCTGCCCTCTAGAACATGGCCTTAGCTAAGGGTGCACAGTCGGCAGAGGGAATCCTGTAGGAAGGAAATAAAAATCAAAAACCCTGATTCTGGCCGGGCACGGTGGCTCACACCTGTAATCCTAGCACTCTGGGAGGCCGAGGTGGGTGGATCACTCGAGGTCAGGAGTTCGAGACCAGCCTGAGCAAGAGCGAGACCCCGTCACTACTAAAAATAGAAATTATCTGGCCAACTAAAATATATAGAAAAAATTAGCGGGGCATGGTGGTGCATGCCTGTAGTCCCAGCTACTGGGGAGGCTGAGGCAGAAGGATCGCTTAAGCCCAGGAGTTGGAGGTTGCTGTGAGCTAGGCTGACGCCACGGCACTCACTCTAGCCAGGGCAACAAAGCGACACTCTGTCTCAAAAAAAAAAAAAAAAAAAAAAAAAACAAACAAAAAAAACCCCCTGATTCAAAGATATTACAGACAGAACGTGGAGGGGTCACAATAAAGCATGGGGTGTCACGTATGCCCCGATTTCTCCTTCCGTGTGAGCATCCCTCAAGCTGGGCTTTTCCACATCAGCTATTCCACCTTCCCCGTCTTTAGAACAAATTATCCATGAAGTCTGAACACACATTGAATTAAGTGTAGGCAGCAACAGAAGCTTACATCAACACTAATCTGACAAATAGTTCATGATTTCAAGCAATTATCACTGTGCATCTAGATGGGGTAGTGGAAGCAGCAGGGGCACTCAGGTAGATGTTCCTGGCACACGGGGAGCCTGTGTAAGCTGAGCTATTGTTACTGCATTCGCATTTGCCCAAAAGATGCTCCTGGGAGGGTTGGGGTGCTATCCTGGGGGGGGGGGTGTGATAAGACCACTTCCATAACACTCGACTGAGAGAAACTGAAATAATGGGAATTCAAATGGAGAGGGAGGTGGGAGGCCGTGGGGCTGATGTGGTTCTGCAAGGAGGGTTTGTTAGCACAGGCAGTAGGCTCATAAGGAATGGGGAGAAGGGGTCGGGAAAAGGTGACCAAAGACAAAATCCACCTACTTCCAATGTGTTCTGCCCTCCTTAGGGCTATGCCTGGCCTGGCCTCCTATTCCTCCCCACACCCCCGCACGTTCACCCCGGCACCCCCAAAGGGACTGTTCCTCAAATTCTCTTTATTTGCTTCATCCCGGCCAGGGCGGGCCTGCTGCAGGGTGGCTCCTATGGGACCTCTGTAGGGAGGAGCCCAGGCTTCGTAGTGACAGCCAATCCTGCTTGGGAGGTGCTATGCTCTGTCTGTGGTTGAACGTAGTTGCAGAGTCACCAAAACCATGCCCATCCAGGAAGTGGGGGGTGGGGGCACAGGGGTGACTGAAAGGAATGGAGCAAGGAGACACTGTACGGACAGGGAACACTGTGGCCTTTTCCTGGGCCTGAGAAAAAGCCCACAAGGCACGTGGGCCTCCTTCTGTCATGTGTACACAGAGCAGAGGCAGGAAGACATGGCACCGAGGGCTTCTGCAGGGCAAGGCCTGGCTCCACAGTAGATCAGCCTCCTTGGTGGCGTTTGGCGGGGAGGGAGGTAAACATACAAATGTGCTCCTTGCCTCTCAAGGGGAAAGACTGTTTATGCTGCAGCCCCACCGCAGGCCCTATTTCTGGGCTAGAGCTGGTGGAACAAGGAGAAAGCATTGCTGTACCATGATCGCCTGGGTCCCTCCTCCCAGCCAACCAGGGTCCTGTTGCCTTTGACATCTCCGTTGCTTTCCTCATGCACCAAACAGCAGCAAGCTTCCCGGGGTCCCCTCGGGGTTTCTGACGTGAGTCTCTTCCCTGTGCGCCCTGGTGCCACCCTCCCTAATGCGGGCACTTGTGTTCTAAGAAACCTTGGCCCCAGCCACCCCCACACTCCCAGCCTGCGCTGGTCACAGCCATCAGACCCTTTCCCTGAAACATCGTTTTGCTCGTGCCTCTCCCGCTCAGTACGGCCCCTTTCCCGACCGCCCACGTCTTTCAGAAGAGAGGGGCATTTTCCTCCGTGCCCAGCATGTAGTAGTGCTCAGGCCCGGGGCAGCCACACGGCAGCGGCAGCGGCAGCGGGTTGGGAAGGTGCACCGCTGCCCCTTCCTCGGTGGCAGACGAGGAAGTCTGTCCTCCCACGCTGATTCGGAGGCCAGGAGCGGCAGACAGGGAAGCTGGAAGCTCCACAGGCAGCGGGAACAGGGTCCCAGGGCCGGGGATCTAGGCAAGGGAGGGAGGCGGGATGCCGGAGAGAGACTGGGCGGTTGTGGCGATGAGACTGAGACGCAAGGCAGAGCTGGGTGTGCTGAGGTGCAGAAGGGGCAGCTCGGGCTACGCCATCTCCGTGGGATGGCGGCCACCGGGGCAGAAGGGAGAGAAAGCACTTGTTTAGAGAGAGGGTGGACTGTCTGGATCAACTTTGTGCTGACTCTGCCAGGGAGGCAGTGAGGAATGAGGGAGGGGGTCCAGTCTGTAATTCGAATGTCTTTTTCTACTAGCGCCCCTCGGCCAGGGAGCAAGACCCGGAGGAGCCGAGCCACAGAGAGGTGGGGGCGTGCTCCCTTGGGGAGAAGGGCGGTGGGCGGGCGGCACGGTGTCCCCCCTGCACGCCCCACAGCCGGTGCCCACCGTGGTTATAGCCCTGTTTCACAGGCAGGGACGGGGAGGCCAGAATGCTGAGGTTAAAGAACTCGGCCCAGCCCACGCGACAGTAAAGGGTCAGAACCCGCACTTAACTCAGGGCCGGGGGACGCCCGCTCCCTAGGCCAGCACCCACACAAAGAAGGCAGTGCCAGGGGGAGGAGGGGTGCTGGGCAGGAAGGATATTAGTCTGGAAAGAGTCCAGAAAGAAGCCGAGGAGTGGAGAGGTTAAGTTCACAGCACTGCGGAATGGTGTTAAGAAGTCATATTGAGATAATGTGGGGGACAGACGGGGTAGAGACAAGGGCCTTAGCCAAGCGCTGAAGTCACCCCCCACTGCCTCGCTCAGCTGTTGGTCCCCTACCCAGTCCCCCTCGCTCTGCCCTGCCCTCTCCTGGAAACTGTTCCCTCCGCTGGTGTAGCCTTTCGTTTGCACAGAGCACACACCTTCATTTGGGAAGGCGCAGTGGGACCCGGGGGGGCAGCAGACTGCCGTGTTCGTCCGAACCGAGGGGCAGCTCGATGCGAGCCCTGCCCCCCGGGATTTGCCTGTGAGGGGGGCCCGGCGCTGCCGCCCACCCCCACCCTCCCCGCCAGCCAGCTCGCCGGGGCAGCGCATCCCGGGCCGGCTCTCCTTGTAGTCTCCGCCCTGACGTCCAGGTGGCGCCAGAGCCTCGCACCGGTTCCCGCGTGGGGAGCCGCCCTCGCCTGCGACGGACGCTCCAACTCAGTCCAGCCACCGCGCCGACGGGGCGCCCGCTCCGCTTTCTGGGTTCAGGTCTTCCAAGTACGAAAGGGCTGCAGCCTCTTTGGAGCTGCGAACTTTTGATTGCTGTGACTATTTCCTTTCTGCCTTCTACTTCGCTATGGTTTCTGGCCTCCTTATGTGAGAGGGAGGTTGGTTAGCCCAACCCTCTCGTCTCTGTCTCAGGGACAGCCCAAAGCTAGGACTGCATCTATTCTTTTAAAATGTTACAAATAATTTCGGTGAAAAGATAATGTAATAATGTTAAATTCATTTTTAAACATAAGTTTTTTTAAAAATATCAAACCAACATATGCACATGGTTCCAAACAACAGGCTCTTGTTGAACCCCTTGAGATAATTCCAATATTGTCCCTCAAGCCCTCGTCCAACACCACAGGCATATGTATGTGTTTTGCAGATCACCACCATGCTTTCTTTTGATACTGCTTTGCACTGGGCTGGTTGGCAAAATGGGAAAAAAATTCTTCATTCATTCATGCATGCATTCTGCGAGCATGTATTGCGTGCTGCCGTCGGAGGCTCCGGAGACCAAGGGGAATTAGGCAAGCGCCCTCCCATCGAGCGACATCCGAGCGGTGGAGCCAGGTAAACTCGTGGTATGTCAAGTGCGGTTAAGTCCTCCGAAGAAAAATAAAGCAGGACTCGAGCTGGGGGAGCGGGGGTGTTGTCGGGGGTCAAGAGAAGTGACATTGAGCAGAAACCTAAACACAGTTTGGGGAGCAGTTGGTCGGGGAGGACACATACCTGTGAGTGGTGCAGATTCCCCCCCACCCCCACCCCCAGCAAAGTTAACGAGCAGGAGAGTCAGGATTCCCCGCGCTGCCCTGCGCGGCCTCCGCCAGGCCCCCGCCGCCCCGCTGCCCCTCGCAGGCGAGCGTGGGTTGAGGGTCCGTCCCTCCCACTGCGGGGGTCGCGCCCCCCTGCCAGCCGCGCAGCCCCCCCGGGCGAGCGCCCCCTCCCTACTCCAGGAGGAGCGGCGGCCGCGGTGAAACATAAAGTTTATTCGCCCCAAAGTGACGCAAAAATTCTTAGAGCTCGGTGGCGGCGGCTATCTGCAGATCAGACCATGTGAGGGGCGGCGGGTACAAATACGGGCGCGCGGGCGCAGGCTCCGCACAGGCAGCGGCCGCCGGGTGCCTCGAGGGCGCGAGGCCGCCCCGCCTCCCCAGCAGGGACCAGCCTCCCCACGCGCCCCGCCGGTGGGTCCGCTTTGCTCTTGGCCGCTCACCCGCGCTTCTCTCCAGAACTTCCTCCCTCTCGCGCAGGGGAGCTGCGGGCGCCGCCGCGCCTGGGCGGTGGGCTCGGTTCGGCCTCCTGCTCCCTCCACTCCGCGTAAGAGCAAGTGCTGGCGGCGGGCGGGGGGCGAGGGGCGCGGGACGCGCGAGGGGGCTTTGGGAGGGAGCTTCTTTGTCTATTGCATGCAGGGGCTTCGCGGCGTCTGGAGTACCAGAGAAAGACCCTGTAAAGATGGTCTTAAGCGAAGTGCTGTGCTGCGCTTCGGGAAAAGTTGCTTTTGTTTCCACCCATGATTTATGTTTGATCTTTACTTTGCTGCCATCGCGTGCAGGTGGCTTTACGCAAAGGCATTTGTGCAGGGAGCGTTCTGGTTGACACAAATGCCCAAATATCCAGAGAGCTCTCTGAGTGACACCTAAGGGGGCCGAGTCTCTGTGCGCTGGGCTTGTTTCACTGTCAGAGCTGATCCACCCTCGGACACCTCACAGGCCATTCAGAATTTATGTAAAACTCCAACTCCAACGGCTGTTCTGCAACAGTGGTTGAAGTGTATAACCATTAGTTCCTTAGAAAATGTGTGCATTCAAATTTGTTTTGAAAAAGCTGTCTGGAGCTCAAGAGCAGATTTAGCTCTGGAGTTAAGGAGCAGATTTCCTTTTGAACTGGGTCTTTGGCATATTGAATTGTTCCTTTCCAAGTTGGGGTTCTAAAGAATTTGAGAGGGGTAGAATTTCTAGGAGTCAGACATGACAAAGGCTTGTGGGTATGTATTTTTATGATCAATTTTGTCCAGAAAAATGAACCAGGTCAATGGATTATTTATGAGCCTGCTAGCTCTCATCATAGTAAGACGAGATCAAATATTTAATGTGTTTTGCCTTCAGTTACACAGGAAAAATGTCTAAGAAGGCAACTTTGGGATTTGTGTTTCATGAAATAGAAGGGAACTCTGGGTAGCATTAGTATTTGGGTTTTTAGGTGTGGCAGGAACACACAGCTTTAATTCTTTGTCCCATTACTTGCTTTTATGTGAAGTCATTGAAGCCCGAAAGTTCAAGTGTTCCTACCACAGACGGTGGGATGGGGGTGGCAGTCCCAGCACGCAGGAGAGGCAGGTTCTTTGCGCCTTGTGCAAATGGGGCCAGCCATTTGGGGCATGGGTGTTCTTTTCTTTTCACAGAGGAGCCGGTTGAAACTGCTTCACAATTAATCAAAAGTCCCCTCAACACTGGTGATCCATCTAGTACATTTCAGATATGTAACCACCAGCACAGATAGTCTAACCCGTTCCTTTAGTCTCCTTGTTTAAGGAGTATATATATTAGGATGAAGGGCGGGGAGTAGCATTGACATTTTAATAGAATTGGCAAGACCTCAGAAATTCCTCCTGGGGGATTTTTAGAGTTGTCTGAGCATCTTGGTGGAACGTGGAGAGGCATGTCCAGGAGTTTCACAAATGGGTGAGGTGACCGAGGGATGGGGATGCCTGCCTGGAGGAGGGTTTAGGCACATGAGTCAAGCTCTTTCTTATAGCAGGCTTGCAAAACACCCTGGATATCCCCCGGCAAAGAGAAACGCAGGTAATTCCAGAAATTAAGCCGGTATGTGGCAGTTCCTTCCCCTTCATACTTGCCAAATGGTATAATTTGAGAGAACACAGAAGGCGGAGCTGCCTGAAGAAGCTTAGTTTTAATTTGGCTTAATGAATCAACAGGATATGGTTATGACTTGACTTTTTTCTAAAGATGTCTGGATGGCCAAAGGGAAAATTATGCAGTCACTTTTTTGTTGAGAAGGTAACTTGGGCGTTACTTAGTCCCAGTACCACATCAGCTGCTATGGGTCTCATGGTCCTCAGCTCTAAATGAGGGGAGGGCTGCATGGTGTCCAACTCATTCTGCAGCCAGAGCCCTCAGCTCTCTGCCTTAAGAAAACGGGAGTTGAAATGATGGCGCAAAAATGCCTGAGGGTCGGGACCCTACCTGGATATTCCCATCAAATAGGGTCTTCTGGGAATCCCTCAGGTTTCACTCTAAGGCAGAGGTTTGCACACTCTGACACACGTACATCATAAGTCGAGTCCTGCACCTCAACCACATCCAGCCAACGGGGGCCGAGTAACCCGACTGCCCGAAAGCCCTTTGCAAGATGACCGGGGTGTGGTGCAGTAGCAACGGCCTCCACGCAGTACGGATTCGGGCTGTGCCCCCTTTCCTGTCTAGTCACTGAGCTGGTGCCAACTCGTGGTCCTCTGAGGTTTGCGGTGTTCCGCAGAACAGGCGTGGGTGTGGAGTCAAACACCCCATAAAAGTGCCTGTTTCTCCACACATGGAGCAGGGGATGTCGATTCACCCTGTTTTTGTGGGGAACCCATTTCTGGGCTTAACTGGGCAAAATAGCATTCTAAGGAAAGAAAACTGCCGTCTTCCTAGGAGGGACCGGATGGAGACTAGACGAAGCTAGCCTTTACCAGAAACCTGGCATAAATGGTTTGCCCTGAGCAGAAGGGTCAACTGCTTTCCTAGGGTGGGCACGAGATCCACCATCAGTGATACAGCCCCCTTGTTTCTAGGGGTTCTCATCGTGCCGACTTTGGTCTACACTTAGAAACGTTGGTCTGTGGGTGACGTCTCTGCAGGAGGCATCCCTCAGCCCGACCTTTGTTAGCTCTGGTGACTGGGAAGATGAATGCTCATTTTCTGAATGTCAACAATGAGCTTTTAAACTGAGCAAGTGTTTTCCCAGCCCTGTGTGTAATGAGGTGACAAAATGAGTAGAGATAAAACTGGTGTGAGGCAGTCTGACTGCCTTATTATTATTTCCTTTGCCCCTCCCCCAACCAGGCAGCAGCTCCCACCCCAAGGCTAGACCCAGGGCACCTGTTAATGGGTATTTAAGCCATAGGACCCGGATGGACCTCCATTAACCCCAGAAGCCTTTGGACAGCAAAGGGAGAGATGCACCCCAGTAATGTGGAGACATGGAGGTAATGTCCCAGGGTTCCCAGGCACTGCCAAGTGACAGGTGGCAAGAAGAAGGTCTCCTGGGAGCCTGAGGCTCAGTTCTTCAGGTCATCATTTGAGGCAGGGAGGGCAGAGGTGAGAGAGGGGTTGTGACAAAGCCAGGCAGTGATTTGGGAGAGCACTTCTCAGCCAAGTGTGGGAAAGAGCCAGGTGTGTGGCCTGGGGGAACCCAGAGCCTCAGGATGGGTGGGACTGGCAGGAGGGGGCAAGTCCCTGGGCCTTTGCCTTCTTGGGTTTTTTCATGGGCTTTCTGGACACAGTCAAGGAAAAAAAAAAGCGTTCTATTTCCTTTGTTATTGAACTGCTGAACAAAATAAAATAAAATGATTTTTTTTTCTCTAACTCAGGGAATGTTTTCCTCTCAGGGGCCTAGAATTAGGGAGTGAGAGAACTGGAAGGACCTTGGACCTTGGCAGTGATGTGCTCCACGTAGCTCTGTGGCTTATTCGAGCTCGCCCACGGCTTGCAAGGACACAGCCAGGCCTAGAACTGGAGTTTTCTGCATGTGGGCTCTTTTCTCTCTTCCTGCTAATGGTGGGCATGTTGTCTTTAAAATGCTAATCAAATTATCAGGCTCTTTCCCTTGTTTCAGAGGAAAGGGAGGAGCAAGGAGGGAAGAGGCCAGAGGGGAGCGGGGGAGATAAACTATTCTGGTCACCAGGGAGGTTTGGCTGACTGGAGGTTTCCCAGCCCTGGCTGAGGGCTCAAAGTTTTTCTTCCCTTAATTTTTTCCTTTGAAAAATTTCAAATGAAAAGTCCAGAGATACAGTCCAGTTTCATCAATTGTTAACATTTTGCCAATTTGTGCACGAGGTTGCTCTCTCTAATTACATGCATGTCTAATTTTTGCATATGTAATATATATAATTTGATAGATTGTGTAAAATATGTAAGATCATTAATATAATTATACTATTTACATATCTTTAATTTTTTTGTTGAAACCTTGGGAGTTTGTGGACATCCAGATGCTTCACCCTAAATACTTTAACATGTTTCCGAAGAACAAGGATTTTCTCCTACATAACCACAGCCTCATTATCACACCAGGGAAACTTAACATTGATACAAAACTATTATCGAATATCCAGGTCACATTCCCATTTCTCCCACTGTCATTTTTAGCTTATAGGGTTACTTTTTTTTTTTTTTTTTGAGACAGGATTTTGCTCTGTTGCCTGGACTGGAGTGCAGTGGCGTCATCATAGCTCCCTACAACCTCAAACTCCTGGGCTCAAGTAATCCTCCCACTTTAGCCTAATGAGTAGCTGGAGGCCACCATGCCTGGCTAATTTTTTTTCTTAATATTTTATAGAGACGGGGTCTCACTATATTGCCCAGTCTTGGTGTTGAACTCTTAGCCTCAAGCAATCCTCCAGCGCTGACCTCCCAAAGTACTGGGATTATAGGCGTGAGCCACCGCACCCAGCCAACTGTTTGAAACTGTAAACTCCTGCGGATTAAGAAGTATTTCTTGACCTCATCTCAGTGTGTATCTGAGAACTAAGTCAATGTTGTGTAATGATGAACTGATTTTTCATGAGTGTCCCCAACTGTGTGACTCACTGTAAAGAACATTTCAGAACATTTTGACCTAAGAGTATAAGCACCTTCAAGCAACAACACCCAAACATCTGTGGCTGAAGAGGTGGCCGTTTGTGGCCTCCATGACCCCTCCACTCTGAAGCGCCCCCTGGCCCAGCAGCCAGCTTCCCTGGGCTCCTCTCTCCCCCTTCCTTCTCCCCTTCCTGCCCCACCGAGAGAAATGGGTCTACTTCCCCCCTCCTCTCTTTCACCACTCACATTTCATTGTTTCATTCCACTTAAAATCCCTTTTTCCTCCATGCTGTCTTCTCCCTGGCTCAGCTGCCACAGGTAAATCCACCCTCATTTCACAGCACCCCCTCCCTGGTGCTGGGGTTTCTCCCCTCTTCTCCCTCTCTCGGGTCCCTTTGTGGGGCTAATCATGTGTGTCTCACACAAACGCACTCTCAGTAATATACCTGTGTTAAGGAGAAGAAAAGCTGTGTTGGGAAATGCTCCCATGTGTTTTATCTTGACTTCTATTTGCATAAATTGCATTTATCACAACAAGAAAGGAGTGTTTAGAAGCTATGACACTCCTAATCGTGCTTAATCTAACCTATCAGCTGTTTTGAGTTTTCTTGCCTCTTTTCCATCCTTGTCCACATTTAAATATACAGCAACAGAGTGAAAGCAATTTTGCTTTCTGTAAAAAGTTGTAAGTTGTGAAATTAAATTAAGTATAATAAGGAATTTGTGTCATCAACTTCTAAAGACCTTAAAAGTGCCTAAAAGACACCTCCTCCTCAAATTTAGTTTTCCTCAAGAATCAGAAAGGATAAAATAAATAAATAACTTCTGAACAGTCTTATTTTCAACTGCCCCCCCACCTCCAATTTGTGGTGCTTAACAGTGCTGTGTTCTCCAGCGTTCATTTTAGATGTTTTAGTTTATAACATTTATTTCTGTGGGTAGGAAATATATTCCAAGTTCCAAACAACCGCCCCACAGGTGAACATTTGGAACACAGACCGTTGATGGGTGTGCCTGCCAGTACTTGTCTCAAAGTCTGAAAGCGCAAACCGGCTCTTTAACCCTAGACGTGTCAGTCTTTTCCCGCCCATAGTCCATTCGCATTCCTGTTGGGGCAGCCCTTCTCCTCTGCCCCCCACCCCATGCACAGCACGTCTTCCTGAGGGTGAGGCGAGGAGGGGCAAGGCCCCTTATAATGGGACCCTGGTCCTGTTTGACCCAGTGCCTCACCGGGGTTCAAGTCTGCAGCACAGCAGGCTGTGGATCCGGCCCCCCACCCCAGGGAGCTGAGCCAGGCCCCCTGTGCTGAGGGCCGTGCAGTGCAGATGCCAGTCTGCAGGTGTTTGAGCACAGAGATGTACAGCCACGGCCCCTGCTTCCAGGGGCACACAAGCAAGTGTACGTGGAGGGATAATGGCGCATGGTCATCAATGATGAGTAATTATTCAGAGTAGAGAGATCATCTTGGGCTGGAGTGACGAGAGGAAGCTTCCTGGATGAGGCAGGTAGAACTTAAGGCAGGCCTCGGAGAACACAGCATAATTAGAGCATGGGAAGGGGAAGGTTGGGGGTACACGTGGCGTGGTCAGTGGCCCGCTGGCCGCTGAGTAGCCTGGGGTGCTGGTTAAAAATGCAGACCCCTGGGCACCCACACAGGTCTCTTCAGTTAGCATCTCTGAGTGAGCAGCCCAGGAGTCTGTTGTTTACAAGTTTCCCAGGTGACTCCAAGCCACTGATTGAAAGGAACAAGCACGACCCAGTGAGGCCCATGGTGTGATCCACAAATCACTCAAGTTTCAAGTCTTGTGGGCCTCAGTTTCCCTGGCCGGGGTGTGAAGTAGAAAAGCAGAATGGGTCACGTATGTGTGCTGGTGATAGTGGACATCAGTTCCCTGTCATTTATTGGTGCTTTCCACATGCTAGACACTGAGGTAAAGCATTTGCCATACTTTTATCCCCACAACAGCCTTTAGGAAGTAGGAATTTTCATGGTCTGCTTTTACACAGGAAGAAATGGAGACTGAGAGAGGTTAAGTGAGCTACCCAAAGCCACACAGCCAGGAGGTGGCGGATCCGGGGTTCCAGCGCAGATCTGTGAGACTGAAAGGAGAGCGGTGGGTTGTGGGCGCAGGAGCTGTTGAATGACGACTCAGGAGGGAGGTTCGTCAGGTTTGGCTGTCTCTGTTCTCTGACGACTGGAGGGAGGGCTGTTCGTGCCTGAATATGCCAATCCATTTCTTTCTATGAAAGTCAAAATAAATAATCCGTTGTACTTTGGGGGAGCCTTGGAGAGCTCTGGACCCCAGCACAAACGGCTCAGCCTCCAGACTTCACACTCTGTGTGGAGAGACACTCGGGGCTACCCTCCCCTAGGCAGGGAAAGTGCTGGGCAGAGACTGTTTTCTTTTCTCATGGTAACTGGCCCAAACGGCCCTGCGGATTTCATCCTGTTTAATTCCTCTCCAAAAATTTAAACTAACTGACTCTCCTGCAAGGAATGCTCTGGATACAGAGACGGCTGTGATAGCAGAGTTCATTTCCACCCCTCACGTCCAAAAAACAAGCAGATTTTTTCCACCCCCTTCATTTCTATCACAAAATCTCTTTATTTCGTTTGAAAGAGAAGCCAGGAATCCCTCGGCCTTAAGACCTCTGACACCGAACACTTTGGAGAACTCAGCAGTTACAAATCTGAACCAATACTTTCCACCGTGGAGCCTGTGGGGAAGAATCAACTAAAATCTGAGGTCCTGTGACAGAAACTGTAGCAGCAAAGGGAAGACTTTTAAAACCTGAGGGCAGCTTTGGCGCTGTAAACGTGAGGCATCTAAACAAGCCCGGCAGGTCGGCGGGACCCTGGATGTGCAGCGCACGTGGAGGCGGCGCCGGCCTCTCTCCACAAGCGTGCGCTGCTGTTCCCAGCGGGCGGTCTTCCTTTTCAGATGTTCGGCCTTGGCCTGTGAACTCCACGAAGGCAGGACTGTGCCTGTCTTATCAGCTTGTGTTTTGGACGTGAGGGGTGGAAATGAACTCTACTATCACAGCCGTCATTTTTTTTTTTTTTTTTTTGAGATAGAGTCTCACTCTGTTGCCCAGGCTAGAGTGAGTGCTGTGGTGTCAGCCTAGCTCACAGCAACCTCAAACTCCTGGGCTCAAGCGATCCTCCTGCCTCAGCCTCCAGAGTAGCTGGGACTACAGGCATACGCCACCATGCCCCGCTAATTTTTTTTTTTCTGTATATACTTTTAGCTGTCCAGATCATTTCTTTCTATTTTTAGTAGGGACGGGGGGGGGGGGGGGGGTCTCGCTCTTGCTCAGGCTGGTCTCGAACTGCTGACCTGGAGTGATCCTCCCACCTCAGCCTCCCAGAGTGCTAGGATTACAGGTGTGAGCATTTATTGCCTGGGGAGGCACCTGAGCTCGTGATTCCTGTCATCCTCAGTAGGTGCCTTGGGAACTTCAGCCTCTGAACAGAGACCGCAAGTTTCCACTTGGCTAATTAATTATATGACCTATAATTAATCTTATCTCAGTGTTAAGCCCATAATTCATGTGTGTTTGGTTTTGTTTTTGAAAATGGAAATGGAGTTTCCTGAAAAGTAAACTCACTTTGATCTTGACATGTGAAGTCAAAGTACAAGATTTCTATAGTGTTTGTGCTTAGACCGTGCTAATGACATCCAACAGTCACGTGGAGTCACAGGCGTTTCCAGAGGGCTGAGTGGTTTTTTGACAAATCATTATAATTCCATGCTTGTTCAGGTGCTGGTTTCCCTGGCTACAAAGAGAGAGTTTGTGGAAAGAGGAATGAAGATTTGATCAGATGTGTAAATAGAAACAGTCTTTTTTACTGGGGCGGGGGCGGGCAATGGAGTGAATTAGCTCAGTCCCAGGGCTGAGAAGCAGGAGCGTGAACAGAAAGTCAACCATGACCAACAGCTGGTCAAGTGCATCACTGTGCTGCCCCTGGTGTGCGGACACCTGGGGGGACAAGGCTCACACACGTCAGGTTGTCGTCCCACAGCACAGCTGAGTTACATGGCACCACCTGTCACCTGCTCCACGTGGGACAACAGCACACATTCAAGGTGCAGAGGAAGGCTTCTGGGGCTTTTTCTGCCCACGAGGAAACTCAGGCTGCCTGGAGGAGGTCACAGCTGTAATATTAGCCTCGTTTGCAATCTTTCTACCCAGCAGGATAAAAATATCTTTTTAAAAAAGAAAGCTTTCAGGAGTGCACTCTCAGACACTGACCTTAACAACTCCAACTTCTGTATTCCTGGGCCAGCTCGCTCTCAACCATGTTGTCTGCTGATCTCGGTCGAAAAAGCCGGTCAGTGCTCTGTAGAGTTAGAAAAATCGGGAAAGGAGTCCGTGTGCCACCGGCAGCAGCCTGGGACAGGAAGGGCCCGGGCACACGCCGTCTGCTCCTGGCCGCTCCGATTAGCCACGGGGAGAGTTTTCCTCTCTCTGGGAGAGGCAGCGGAGTGAGTTGAAGAAAAGGAGATGTGTTTCTCCTGCCTGTGTGGTGGCTTCACATGGCTGTGACTTTCTATTTGCACCCGTGTTCTATGCTCAGGGGTGGGGGTGCAACAGGAGAACCCCAGAGAGCAGAGCGGGATGGAGAGAGACCAGCCTCCGGGGAGAGGCAACCTGAAGTCATGAGTCGCCTGACGGATGCTCCAGGTTTTCTCACACTTGGGCCATTTCCACCTGTTGATAAAAAAAATTTAAAAATTAAAAAAAATTAAAAAGCACTAGGGCTATTTCAGGAGAAAAGACCTTTGCAATGGCTCAGAACAAAAATGAAGAATAGTGTATCATTCTTTCAGCAGCTGCTCATCATGGTTGCCAGGAAATCAAGATCAGATGCCTTGGGGGCTGAATCCCTGAGGACCCCGGAGAACACACATTGCTCCCCAAAAAGCTGCTGACCCCCACACAGTTTCCATCCTCTCTGCAGGATGCCCCAAGGGAGAAAGTAAATGAAATGCAGAACAAGTCATTTGGCTCCTGAGGCAGGAGGGTAACAAGTCACTGCCGGGGCTGCTGCTTCTGAGGTGGAGCTGTTTCCCTTCTACAGACCCTCCAGGCCTGGGAATCAGGCCGGGGAAAGGGTAGGGGACGCAGTCTGAGCTTCGGTTTAAGTGAGAGGACAGTGGAGGTACTGAAGATGGGAAGAAGCTCCCACAGAAAGCTTGGCAGGGGAGGGCGGGAGGAGGGGAAGGGGCGGTTCTGTCAGTGCCGTGCCCTGTGGCCACACTCAGGAAAGCTCTGGATCCTACCATTTGGTCTTCAAGTTCCTCCTTGTTTAATGTGGAAAACGTCATCGATAAAAGCCGGAGGGAAGTAGGGAGGCCTTCTCAGACAACACAACCAGAGCCCACCAAGTTCAGGTTTCATTCAGCTGTGCGTTTAAATATAATTTATTGACATCTCATCATCTCTCTCAAAAATAAAATCCCCTCGCCTGAGAAATGCTTACTTCAGGTGCATGAGAGGATGTGTGGTTATTTAAAAAGTCCATCCCATCTAGTTGAGGTGCCAAGAAAGGGGGGAGCAGGGAGAGGCTGGACAGCAGCATACGAGGTGAGTAGCATGAGGTTTTATTGAGATCACTTGGTAGAAATTCAGAAATTCATATTCTTGTGAGTGGTGTTTGCCTCCTTGAGCCTGGGCCAGGGAGGGGCATGGGTAGGGTAGAGCCCGGGACACCCACCCCCTTGCACATACACACCCTACCTACATAGAGCTGATTTATCTCTTGTTGCTGTAGCTATTTTTGGCAATAATCAATTCCTTTAAAATTTTTATTTTCCACTTTAAAGAAAAAAAAATACAGTGAACAGAAAACTCTAATTACTTATATCCCCTGGTGTTCATGTCTAATCCTTGCCAATATTTATATTCATAGTCATCAGTATGAAGCTACTACTTTGTGTTCTAATTTTTCGCAGTTTTTGTCTTCACATATGTAGATAGTTAAGTTATAGTCACTGAAAACGCCAGATAGGAGGGAGACATACATTTCCATTTTCGTCACTGATAGCTACCAATTCCTAGCCTCCCTCCTGTTGCAGGTTTTGGAGGGTTAGCCTTAGACCTCTGCAGGTGTGAATGGTCCATCCTTGGCCATCTTTTCCTAGAAAAGTAGAATGTGATCTTAGCTAATCAAAACCATGTTTCAACTCCCAAACTGTTTCAAGAGTTTGAAAAGCTCAGGCCCAAAAGAAACAAAGCAAACTGGAAGGTCTTGGCTTCTTATAACTTTTATAACAGGACATAAGTTTAAAGTCCAAAAGGGCTCAGATTTCTCCCCATGTTTGACGTCTCAGACGTCACTCCAGAGAAGAGCCGAGTAGACTTCCCTGTACCCCAGCCCACAGCAGCAAGATGAAGGTGCAGCAGCCCCGGCTCAGCCCTTCCCACAGAGGTGCATGGGGACAGAGACACACGCCACAGCAGCATCAGTAACCTGCGGTCTCTTCCCCCTGGCTCTCCTGGATGCGAGGTGACCCTGCCTGCCCACTGTTGCCAAATAGCAAGTGGCTGAGCCACAGGAGTTGCTGGGAAGTGGCAAGAAGAACGAATGGTGAGCAGCAGTGCCATTTAAGGCCCAGTCGGACTTGCAGAGGCATAATGGGAACGCAGAAAGGCCAAGTGCAGACGGAGTAGACACAGCTGGAGGCAGTTAGAATCTGCCCAAAGCTTCCCAGACCTGGGTTAAAGGAAAAGTGATAAAGTCCGCAGCTAAGGAGCCAGGAGTGCCTCACAAAGGGTGGCTTTTTTCACTTCTCACCCTTGCTCTTTTCCTTTTAAAATCATATGTACAGTTTATATAAGATATAACTTTAAGTGTTCAGCTTAAATGATGGGGAGGACTATTCCTACCTGCTTACTTACAGGCAGAAACTGCTGCTTTATTTGTTGTTGTTTTCCCAGCATAACATCCAGAACAAAGTGAGGCCTCTGTGAAGCTTTGGGGTGAGCCTCTTCTTATGTTCTTCTGAGTTTCTGGCAAACTACAGGGTGAGATCTGGTCTCTTAAAGTGAAACAAGTGCTTTGTTCTTAAATAGAGCCTGTGTAAAACCTTGGTGATTTGCTGTCTATTTTTGTTTATTTTGTTGTTTCCTTTTCAGATTACTTGTGATTTGACACCCTGTATAGGTCAAAAACTTAGTTTCCTTTATTGACTCTCATATAGCAGACAGGATGTCTTGCATCTAACATTCGCTTTGTAATCTCATTAACTGGTGTAGTTTAAGATGTATGAGGAGTTCATACCACAGACAAGTAAATGCCTAATTTTATTCTCTCTCGGTGTGCCTTTCCAACAGAGCTCTCAACCCCATCGATATAAAGCTGTGAGGTGATCCACAACCCAGGCACCAAGAACTCAGTTCCAGTCCTTGGCAGATGGGCTTCGGTACCATTCACTAACCAGGATGGAAACCACGCCCTTAAATTCTCAGAAGGAGGTCTCAGCCTGTAAGGACGGAGAAGATTGTCAGGAAAACGGAGTTCTACAGAAGGGTGTCCCTGCCCCCGGAGATAAAGCAGAGTCCGGCCAAATATCCAATGGATACTCAGCAGTTCCAAGCCCTGGTGCAGGGGATGACACACGGCACTCTATCCCGGCTGCCACCACCACCCTAGTGGCTGAGGTCCACCAAGGGGAGCGGGAGACCTGGGGCAAAAAGGTGGATTTCCTCCTCTCAGTCATTGGCTACGCTGTGGACCTGGGCAACGTCTGGCGCTTCCCCTACATATGTTACCAGAACGGAGGGGGTCAGTATCACGGCCATGAGCGGAGGCTCTGACCCAGGGGTGGACTGTAGATCCTTCTGAGAGGCCAGGGGATAGATCGTGTCCTTTCTGTCTTAACTGATACGAGTCTGGGAACAAGATGGCTTAGACTTTCAGGTTAGTCTAAAAGACAAATTTCCAGGAAGTCAAAAGCTTAAGTCAGCAAAATCTGACCTCACAGATGTTCAGCATCATTCGTGCTTCATTTGTTGAGGGGCCTCCTTCGCATCCTGCATTATCCGAGCTCTGTCCTCACCAGCCAGAAGGGAGGGAATGGCCATCAGCACTGTGCCGGGCTCCTTCATCCTGCTGGCAGGTTCCTCTCGGAAGAGTCCAGTGGGTTAGATCTGCATAAGGAAAAATTGGGGGGTGGCTCCAGGGTCCCAGACTCTTCTGGGCCTTTGGACCTGTGTGAGGTCAGAGAAGGGCATCAATGAAAGTCCAGAGTCTTCAGTTACCAGTCTGGGCATATTCCAAAGCTGGACCCAGCCATAGCCTGACATTAATGCCAAGCCCAAACCAGGCACGGGTATACCTTGTATCTCTTACAGGAGTGTTAGATATTTTAGGCTAGAGACCTTATCTTGTTCCTTCGTGTACCCCTAAAGCCGCTAGAGTAGTTAACTTGTAGATTATCAAAAATAGTAGCTGACTGTAGCATGAATATGGGAACGTGGGGAGAGTGGAGCAGGGGAGAAAAGGGAGTAGGTATGGGGCCTCCATGTTGACATTGGACTTGTTATCAGAATAGGGAAAGGACAAGGAAAGGGTGTCAAATTAGTCAATATTTATTTTGATGGGAGTTCTGGCAACCAATCTGGGAGGGCAGCTAGAAGAAAGTTTCGGGATAATTCATTTGTGTCACCATCACCCTCACTTCTGTGGCCAGACACAAACTTGCCTGGATTTGCTGCTCGTAAGGACTTCTGTCCATGTGGCTGCAAAGACAGTTCCTGGGGGCACCCACGAAGCTCCCAGCTTCCTGCCTGGGAGGAGAGAAGTCATAATCACCTTATCTCCAGGCAGAGAAGAGTAACCTTTAGCCTGAGAGCTTATATAAGGGGCGGGGTCACCAGTGAGGTTTTCCCTACCCTCATTCCAAAGTGTAAAGCCATCAAGCGAAAACCCTTTGGAGAAAGCCCACCACGAAAACACAACATGGTTTTTATTCTCAAGCAGGTTTATCCAGTGTGATTATAAGTTATGTAGACCTTTCTGAGTTGTACTGATTTCAGATTTCTAGGTTCAAACATTTTATGGGAGGGAAAGTCATCAGGGAAAATCACAGCTGACTCACCCTTTGGGCTGAAACTCAGGTTGCAGGTGGGCATTCCCCAACCCGGCATTTCCCAAACTCAGCCTCAGCCACAAGATCCAGGAGACGCCAGCATGCCCAGTTATGCAGCAGCTCTGTGCTTTCTTGTTCCCTGAAAAACTACCTTTTTTTGCAACCTCTGCAAAGGTAGCTTGTGAGGGATCATTCTGGCTCAATGGAATTATGGAAATATAGTAAAATGTCAATAATCTAGTGTCTGGAGTCATACCAATGAACAAAGATAGTAATTCAGTGACTCCAAGATGGTTGCAACTCTTGTTACAGATTGTCATACCTGATCTGTTCCAAGGGTCCCAAATACTAGTTGCATCAGAATTGCCCAGGGAGACTAAAACATTTTGTGTTGCACCCACACCTGGAGATTCTGCATGAGAAGGTCTGGGGTGGACCCAGGAATCTAGATGTCCATTTTTAAGCTCATCAAGTGATTACGATGCATGGCTGGGTTTGGGAACCTCAGCTCTCCTCAACCCTGTCATGTTACAGGGAGGACGTTGGGGCTCAGAGAGGGGAAGTGGCCAGGGTTCTCCAGGCAGTCAGAAGTAGAGGTGGGCCTAGTGCCTGTTCTGTTCACTCCCAAACCTAGCTTTCTTTACATTGATTCTATTGGCCTCCTCTCCAAAACCTTGTTTTGGCTGTGGAGCTCTGTCTACTACTACTTCTGGCAAAGGCTAAAACCAGGGGAGCACGGTGTGAGGTCACTCAGCACAGGGTGGCTTTGTGATGCCTGCAAGTCAGATGGCTATGTGATTCTCGGCATGACAGATCAGCTGGGCTGTCCTGGGATAGCTGTAGGCAGGAAGTGAAATTGTCTTTCATCTGCTTCAGGGGCGTTCCTCCTCCCCTACACCATCATGGCCATTTTTGGGGGGATCCCACTCTTTTACATGGAGCTCGCACTGGGGCAGTACCATCGAAATGGATGCATTTCAATTTGGAGGAAAATCTGCCCAATTTTCAAAGGTAACTCAAGGTTTTGGGCAGGTGGGTGAGTGGGGCCTCCAAGGAAGTGGTGATTTCCATGAACGGGTGGGAGCTGGGGACCTTGTTTGGGAAATCAGTAAGGCCTTAGGTATCCCTGGACGATAACTTGGGTAATTAAGTTTTTGGCTACTCAAATAGTGTGTAATTGTTCAAGGAAAACAGAATAAAGGGCAATTAAAAGTAAACTAAATTTAAAAATTTTAAAGCATTAACAGCACAAATACATATTTTCTAAAACATCTAACCTTACAAATCCATATGAGTAATTTGCTGCATTGCTGCTTTTTCCAACATCTCCCAGAGTCCTTGGGGAATGACATGGATGGTAGCACCCACCCTTCCCTTTCCCCTGGGCTGCGGGACTCTCCAAGACCCTGTTTCAGTCTTTCATTGTTGGGCTACCCTGTAAACTTGGCCTCTCTCCCCGTCTCACCCACTGCCCAGGGATCGGCTATGCCATTTGCATCATTGCCTTTTACATTGCCTCCTACTACAACACCATCATGGCCTGGGCACTGTACTACCTCTTCTCCTCCTTCACGGACCAGCTGCCCTGGACCAGCTGCAAGAACTCCTGGAACACTGGCAACTGCACCAATTACTTCTCTGAGGGCAACATCACCTGGACACTCCATTCCACGTCCCCCGCTGAAGAGTTTTACACGTAAGTGCATGTAAGTGAGGGGGTGGTCTGTTAGTGGCAGCCACACCCCTGGGGTTTGGCTTTGTAGGAAGAAGGCAGGAGCCAAGAGCTCTTCACCCCTCTCCTGGCAGATTTCTGAGAGCTGAAGCTATCAGGGCTGGGGGAGCAAATGAGCAACAGAGTGACGGGGCCAGAAGCTCTACCTCAAGGGCTCCATAATCTGGCCCTTGGGCAGCTCTCCACCTCCTTTCTGATGTGCCAAGTCGGATTGCCCCAGCTTGCCCAAGCAGATCCCTGCATTCACATTCCAAAACGATTTCCCTGCATCAAAACCACCCTTCTTCCTGGGTCTGCGTCTCAACCAGCTATCATGGAAGCAAAGCATCCTACTACTTCAATAGTTCAGAACTGTTCAAATAATTTCTGGTTTAATGTGTTGACTTCTTAAGTAGAATCTACCTTTTGGAAGAAGCTGCTTGCAGAAGGTAGTATTTTTTAATGCTGGAACTTCAGGCAATGACAGCCCAAAGACAGAGCTACTTTTGGGTAGGGGAGGGGGCCCACTCCCCACACATATACATCCTTATGTACCCAAAAGCCAGTCATCTTGGTCAAAGGGATTCAGGTCCCAGCCAGCAAAGGGGAGACCAGGAAGTCTGCCTTTGGGCTGAGCACTCCTCCTAGGGATGGCAGACTGAATGTGCATCTTACTCCTTTAAGATGGGCAAGGCCAATCCCAGCTCTTCCTGGGGCTCAGTGGCCACTTGGTCCTTGCAGGGCCATGTCCATTTCCCCCCAGGCTTCTTCTAGAGGTATTTCAGATTGTGAGCCCAGATCACTGTCCAGACCCTCTCACAGGCCTTTCTTTCTCCTGTACCCCAGGCGCCACGTCCTGCAGATCCATCGGTCCAAGGGACTCCAGGACCTGGGGGGCATCAGCTGGCAGCTTGCCCTCTGCATCATGCTGATCTTCACTATTATCTACTTCAGCATCTGGAAAGGCGTCAAAACATCTGGCAAGGTGAGGAGGACTCTGGCTGCTGATCCAGGCCTGCCAAGGTGCCCCCAGAGTCTCAGACGTAGAACCCTGTAGCCTGGACAGCTATTGGTCAGGGGACAGTTGTTGTTTCCTTCAACGCCAAACACATTCCATGATGCTCAATCTCTCTCTTCACTAAATCTGTTAGAAAATTCCAGAAATGGGCCAATCTCAAGAACCACTATATGATTTTGTATTTTGAAATTCCTTTAACCCACTGGTAGTATCACAATTAGTAATAGTGGCAATAATTACTGGAAACCCATCATGGGCCATGTTGAGTGCTTTAGATACACGGGCCAACTCTGTTGTTTCCTGCTAGATATTTCCCCATTCTACAGATGCGGAGCAGGCTTCGAGGTTAGTATTGGCCAAGCTGAATCAGATCCCGATCCATCTGATTCTGAAGGCTGTGATCTTTCTGCCACACTACCGTGTCTACGAAAATGACAGAAGAAAGGTGGATCTCCTTTCTCGAGGCCTTCAAGAATAAAAGACACTGATGTCCACCCATCTCCCTCCCCTGCCCCTTCTGGAACAGCATGGCAATAACCTGTGTTTCTGCTCTCCTTCCTTACAGGTGGTATGGGTGACAGCCACCTTCCCTTACATCATCCTTTCTGTCCTGCTGGTGAGGGGGGCCACCCTACCAGGAGCCTGGAGGGGTGTTCTTTTCTACTTGAAACCCAACTGGCAGAAGCTCCTGGAGACAGGGGTAAGATGGGAGAAACGGTATGCACCTGTCATTTTACTAAATGAAGCTAGTCCTCCTCTGAATAGGATGGTAAGGACAACTGAAATTTGCTTTCAGTGTGAAAGTCTGCAATGATGTTTAAAACCAGAACTACAAGCACAAAAAGCACAGTTGAGGCCACTGGATGGGTTTATGCCTAAATGATAGGAAGAGAAATCACATTTGTCTGCACTTGATATGTGGCCAATCCTGGAATGTGCCTTACAGGCTGGTCTCCCACCTCTGTGCCAAGCCACATGGAGGCACGAGAAGTGCTGGCCCCACGGGTGCCCAGTGTCAGCCTGGCTCTCACCTCCAACCACACGCCCTTATCCCTGCTGTGTTCCAGGTGTGGGTGGACGCTGCTGCTCAGATCTTCTTCTCTCTTGGTCCGGGCTTTGGGGTCCTACTGGCTTTTGCTAGCTACAACAAATTCCACAACAACTGTTACCAGTGAGTACCTGGGCCCTCAAGCAAAGCTTGAAAGTGGGGTAAGTGAAAGTTAGCTAGTCTGGAGGAAGGTGATTGAACTGATGGCCTCAAACTTGACCAGGCTCGGGCCATGATGACACTACCCCTTGCGGGTACTGCAGGTCCCTGACCAATTCACCCATGGCCAGAGCACCCAGCCAGGCCATAACTTCAGTTGGGCCACTCAGAGGTTGTGAGAAGCCTTGTATATAGAAAAAGTAATAATTAAGAAATTCTGAGGCCGGGCGCAGTGGCTCATGCCTGTAATCTGCACTTTGGGAGGCTGAGGTGGGAGGATTGCTTGAGGTCAGGAGTTTGAGACCAGACTGAGAAAGAGTGAGACCCCGTCTTTACAAAAAATAGAAAAATTAGCAGGGCATGCTGGCACACACCTGTAGTCCCAGCTACTCAGGAGGCTGAGGCAGGAGGATCATCTGAGCCCGGGAGGTTGAGGTTGCAGTGAGTTACGATGATGCCACTGCACTCCAGCGTGGGGAGATGGAGGAGACCCTGGCTCAAAAAAAAGAAATTCCAAAGCAGGTTTATAAAAATTGTAACATACAATTAAAGAGTTAGGTTTAAATAGTTAATATGTTTAACAACAAAAATTGTAATGTGACCATTTGTTTTATGTATGTATACACAAAAAAGTAAAATGATTGAATTATTTTGATTAACACAAAATGATACAATTTTTTTTCTTACAAAAATTCACTTCAGAAATTTTAACAAAACTGGTAGTGTTGTACCAATTATGACTTAAATATCACTCTTCATCTTTAGACTTCTAATGTTCTATCACAGATGGCAGTGTCCAACAATCTATTTATGCTCTTTATAATTATAGAATTTATTTTTTAAATGTGGGGGGTGATTCACCTGTACCCCACACAATGTGGCCTTGCAATAGCACACCAGCATGAAGTTGTATGAAGTCTTTTAAAAAGTGTCAGGGTATCTCTGTGGCGGTCTTTTTATTTGAAGATAATGTCAAAGTCTAAATATGAGGACTTCACAAATGTGAAGCCAAGGCCTCATCCTAGCCCCCATTCTAACCTAGGCCCTGATCCTGAACTAGGCCTACTTGAAATGGAGGGGTCTGTGTTGTGCTGTTTCACAATAGGTCCACCCTTTAAAACACCCCTTAGGCTGGGCATGTGGCTCATGCCTGTAATCCAAGCACTTTGGGGAGCTGAGGCAGGAAGGTGGCTTGAGGGCAAAAGTTCAAAATCAGCCTGGGCAACATAGTGAGACCCTGTCTCTAAAAAAAATAGAAAAATTAGCGGGGTGTGGTGGTGTGCACCTGTAGTCCCAGCTACTTGGGAGGCTGAGGTGGGAGGATCACTTGAGCCCAGGAGTTCAAGGCTGCAGTGAGCTACGATGGCACTACTGCACTCCAGCCTGGGCGACAGAGCGAGACCCTGTCTCAAAAAAAAAAAAAAAAAAATTCCTGACCTGCCATTCTCGCTATTCTCCCCACACCGTATGTGGTAATCACAGCAGTTTGTGCTTCCAGCCTGGGAGGTGGGTTCTGGGAGAAGGGAAAGGGACACCGGACAGCTCAGCCTGATGGCCCTTGGCACAGCCAGCCTGTCTCCAGCACGGCAGGCACACAGACAGATGCTCCTTAGACTCCCGACCTTGGAACTGTCTCAGACCCCTTGGGTTTCCCACTCCAGAGATGCCCTGGTGACCAGTGTGGTGAACTGCATGACAAGCTTCGTTTCGGGATTTGTCATCTTCACGGTGCTGGGGTACATGGCTGAGATGAGGAACGAAGATGTGTCTGAGGTGGCCAAAGATGCAGGTAAGCCCTTAGGTTCTGTTTAGGTCCCCTGCTCCTACTGAATTGCTTGGCTTTGAATCTTTACAAATATATAACTTCTGAATTATTTCCAAATGCTGCCTTAAATTTTTCAAAGATTTGAGAGAAACTTAATGCCTTGGAGATCTCAACCCTTTCCATGCGTGCAGGCCACGTGGGGATGGGGCAGCTCCCTGGGTGCCCAGGAGTGGGGGCTTCAAAAACCTACAGGCTTGAAAATATGACTCGGATGATAGCAGTAAAACCAGTGGGTTTGGGACCTGTCATGGTCTCGGGATAGCTACAAGTCTAGTAAGCAAATAATTATTCTTAGAACCACTCCTTGCAGAAAAATAAACTGCAGCCAACGTGGCTACTTCACTGTGAGGTTTTCATGGAATAAGAAAAGAGCAACAGAGGTTGAAAAAGAGATGATTGGATCTAGAGGATGGGTGCCAGGGCTTTCTTGCTAACATACTGTGTCTCTGACCTGATGCAGAGCTTTGACCAAGCCCATACCCCAAATGAGGGTAGCCCTAGCTAGCCCATGAGAGGTTGAAGATATGTCCCTCATACTATCAAAAAGGACTTTAAAATAGCAAGAGGTCTTTATTCCAAGGTCTCTGTGACTCTACTGAAATCAATTTAACATTTCCTGCTGGTCTGGAGCTAAAGAGGGGACTAAATGCTGTGGGACTTTAGAAATATCAATCCTGGTCCTGAAAAAGCCACTGAATTGTTATATGGTGGAAACTCTTAGGCTTGTGTGCAGCTTTGCTAGTCTTGGGAGTCTCTGGTCTGTTTCCATCTCCCACGTTAATTGATGGCACACACTTTTCAAGATGGACACTGTCTGGCCACCGAGATGTCGGGTGGCCAGGTGTGAGGGTGTGGAGTGTGAGGAAGCACTGGGCGCGTGGCAAGGCCTGACTCACGTGTAAGGTCCTGCAATAAGAATTGAAATTGTTGTTGTGGCTGAGTTTTCCTCTGTGACATCTTTGTGGGACAGGTCTCAGCAACCACCTCCTTTTTTCTCCCCCTCTGTCTCAGGCCCCAGCCTCCTCTTCATCACATACGCGGAAGCTATAGCCAACATGCCAGCGTCCACGTTCTTTGCCATCATCTTCTTCCTGATGTTAATCACACTGGGCTTGGACAGCACAGTGAGTGAATGGGGAGGGAAGGTGGGCTCTGGGAGGATGAAGAGGAGAGGTGAGGAGGAGGAGGTGGTGGTGGCAGCTATACTCCTTCCCTCCCATCCTGGCCATCTCTGGTGCTTCCCAGCCCCTGGTTCACTCTTCAGTGATGGCACTTACCACCCCCTAGTACTGTAGGGTCATTAATGGGATAATGTGGGTAACGTGCTGGCACCAGCCAAGGACTCAGCACGTGTGAACTGTCATTATTGTGCACTGCCCCTTGCCCAGATGATGGCACCTAAAGGCCAGGCTGAGGTCCGTGTGTCTCTGCCCTGCCCAGCATTCAGCTCAGCAGCTTGCACTTGGCCTTTCTGGTGCAAAGTTTCCCCAAAAGACCTCACATATTGAAGTTCTGCCCATACGTTATATTTTCTTTCCTGGATGTCCTTAGTGAAGGGTTCTAAATGACAGTGTAAAATAGGGAAATATACTTCTAGATGCTTTCATGGGCCAGTTGAGTCAGGAGAACTGGTCATGATCTGCTTGACTAGTCACTCAGCAATCTTACCCCTCCCTCCTGTTCACTGTCCTGAAGTCCACACTTGTCCCAGAGCCTCCACTGTGACCGTTGTGCATGTACCTCTCAGTTTGCAGGCCTGGAGGGCGTGATCACGGCTGTGTTGGATGAATTCCCACATATCTGGGCCAAACGCCGGGAGTGGTTTGTACTTGCTGTGGTCATTACCTGTTTCTTCGGATCCCTGGTCACCCTGACTTTTGTGAGTACCACGCCCCTCAGCTTTGGGTTGGCCTCCCTTAGGGCAATAGAACGCTATGCAAGGCGGTCCCTTTCCTTCCATCCCACATGGTGCCCTGGCTTTGGGGCCAAAGGAAGAGGGGTCGTTACTCCCATTAAAAAGTTTGTCATCAAGGAGTAGAAAGATGTTTCTGGCAGCATCTGTTTGAGAATCTGTGCAAGGTATCTGAAGGCTCTAGCATTTTACAACAGATCCAGCTAGATTTCAGGCTTGGCAAAATATCTGGAGAAAACTTAGAGTTTTCTTTTCCAGTCGATTTCCATTCCTTAAGGCTGCTTTCATGGGAATGTCACCTTGATATCCTGATATGCAGAACATCTGGAGGCTGGCATCTCATGTGTGTGATGCCACTCTGTCTCCTCCAGAACTTGCAATGCTAAAGAAGTCAGATCCTTACTGGTGATTTTTTTTTCTTTCTTTCTTTCTTTTTTTTTTTTGTAGCTGAAATACTGTAAAGCCTGCATCAGATAGTATCCACAGGCATCCTAGGCTGTGTCCTCCTGACTCAAGGCAGATTTTGCAGATACGCATCCTCAAGCAGTGATCCCAATGGCCTTGGAGCTTCAGAGAGGGGATGGGGTGGGGCTGAGTAGAACCCAAAGGAGTCATGAGTTAGGACAGATGGCAATTGTGACCAGGGTCCTCAATGTATCTGGTGTCACGGACCTTCCCAGATTCAGTCTCTAGAGGTGGAGGTTCTCCAGGAACACAATAGGTGTTCAGTAAGTTGAAAATAGATTCAGAGGCCCTTTGGAGTTTGTCTCTTAAAATTTAGTGGGGAGAGGAAACGAGTAAGAAGAATGTGTTCCATAGGACAGGAAGAGGTGTCTTACAGGGTGAGTACCTGGCCCACATTGCAAAGGCCAGTTCAAGAGGCAAGCTCTGGGGTCCTTATAGTAAGTCCAAGGTGGGAATTTTCCAGAAATATCCTACATTAAGAAGCTTCTGCAGGCCTGTGTAGTAAGCAGAGGCAGCGCCTCAGAGGGCCCCTAACCCGGCTCACACTCTCATTTCCAGGGCGGGGCCTACGTGGTGAAGCTGCTGGAGGAGTACGCCACAGGGCCTGCCGTGCTTACTGTCGTACTTATAGAAGCCGTTGCTGTGTCTTGGTTCTATGGTAAGATGCCTCCTTCAGCCCCGCTGGGATCCTTTCTACACGACCCAGCCAGCGCAAGAGAGAAGGGCTGATTTCATCCAAGAGAGGCAGGGAGGGGCAGTTTACAGGTGTGACCTCCTTATGGTTCTGTAAAATAATCTCAGCCGCGTGCCTTCTTCAGAAATAGGTCATTTCCTCCGCACTCGCACTCAGTACAACTGATTGCCCGTTCTCTTGGGAGGACATTTGTTTTCCTTCCAAGTTTGAATGTTTACCCAGTGGAGACAGGCTAAAGCAGTTCCATGTAGCTCATCCACGGTAGTTAAGATCCCAATGGGCTCTAAGAATTGAACAGACAACACGGAATTAGTGCACAGAAAATGCATTTACAGAATGTGCAATATGCTACTGTTAAACAGAGTGGCCCCAGATTTAAATTTCTCAAGGAAGAGCTCCTTCCAGAGCCCCGAGACACAGCTTAGGAGCTTATTTTCTAGGGAAGAGGCAAGAATGCTCTTACTTGTGCTATTTGCCTTGGTAAAGTCCTCAGTTTACTCCCCTCCGGTCCTGGGATGGAATTTGATATGGGCAAAACCACCAGGGGTGCAGGGAGTGAGCTGACGGTCCATTGGCAGAGGTCCCGAGAACCCCTGGGTGGGGATGGGGAAGGCACAGTCAATTGAAAAGAAAAACACCAGGTTCAGAGATGCCTCTCTTTCAAATCAAGAAGTGATTATTTTATTCTAAAAATATATTTATTGGCAGGGTGCGGTGGCTCATGTCTATAATCCCAACACTTTGGGAGGCTGAGGTGGAAGGATTGCTTGAGCCCAGGAGTTCAAGGCTGCAGTGAGCTATGGTCACACCACTGTGCTCCAGCCTGGGCAACAGAGCAAGACCCCATTTCTTTAAAAAAAATGTATTTTTCTTACTATGATAATAAACCTCTTTAGAATGGTAGTCATTATGAAGGGGAGGGCACATTTGAGTTGCATAGGGGCCCAGTTGTTTTAAAAGAAGAAACCTCCCCACCTCCTTGGCAATTCAGAGGACAAAGTTCAAAGTGTGTTAACTGCTATAGACCCGTCCTGGGAGCTCCCAGGGAAGCAACCACCCAGCACCTTCCCTTTCTCAATTTCTCACCCATTGGTGGGAGTTCTCAGTTCTCACTTCTGCACCAGTTACTTTTTATAGAAGAACCTTGATCTTGATCTGGCATATGAATGGGCAATACTGTGGTTAAAATTTTCTCTGGAATGTTTCCAGCGTAACGGTCAAAGTCATTTTCTGTCAGGCGGGTTCACCATTCCTAGACAGAATTCAACTTTCTCTTCTATAACAATAAAATCAAATTTACACTAATATCTTAGAAAGGCAGTGTGGCACCAAGAGGGGATGTTAGGTCTCTTCCCAGTGTCCATCAATCTTCCCACTCTATGTAGAAAGAGCTTTGTTCGCTTGCGATAAAAATACAACTTTGTGACAAGTCCCCTAGTTGGTGTCCCTGAGCTCCTCCCACAGAGAAATTCCAGAGCTGGAAGTTTGTTCTGGGTGGGAATTGCAGCTCCCTTCCTCCTTGTCATTCCCAGTGCTGATCCCAGTGACCCTGACTCGCCCTGAGAATCAGGAATAGGACAGTCCGTGTGCTCTCTCAGTCAGTCTCTTTCTCTTCTGGGTGACTTTAGGCATCACTCAGTTCTGCAGTGACGTGAAGGAGATGCTTGGCTTCAGCCCTGGATGGTTTTGGAGGATCTGCTGGGTAGCCATCAGCCCCGTGTTTCTCCTGGTGAGTTGTCATTTCCCTTCTTCTTGCTCCAGGAAAAGACACTTATAAAAAAAATAAATTTTATTTAAGTATAATATATACAGAAAAGCATGCAAATCCTAAGTGTACATCTCAAAGACATTTTATGAGTTGAGCACACCTATGTAGCCAAAACCAAAGCAAGAGACAAAAGCATGACCGCACTGCAGCAGCCCCTCTCGTGCCCTCTCCCAGCCTCTCTGCCCACCGCGGTCCCCCACTCTTCCGAATTCTAACACCCTAGAGCAGTCTGGGCTTCAGTCACTTTAGCATCCCACTCCCCTGCTCAACGATAATGACAAATACCATTCATTGAGCCCTAAGTTCCAGGCCAGATTTTGGATTAAACTTACACCCATTGCTCTTTCAATCCTCACAATAATCCTGTGAAGTAGTTATAGTTCCGGTACTCCCATTTGACATCTCAGGAAATTGAGACTTAGCAATGTTAAATGAAGGGATCCAAAGTCATATAATAAGTAGGACTGTTCAAGAACAGGGAAGGATTTACTGTGCTGCTCGTGAAGGCCCTGGAAGGGGTCTTAGTCATTTTGTATTTATAACTTGACGTGCATTTTCTTATAGAGGCCCCACACAAAGGTCCTCAAACATAGATCCGAGTCAAAAGTAAAATACGTTTATTGCTGAAGGACCTGGGTAGGAAAACAGCCAAGCCCCAAGGGCTGTCTGTTCGTGGAGAGGTGCTTGGTATTCCCTTCACCTTTGCTTCATGTGCCCCTGTTTCCTTCCTGGTGTCCACCTGAAGGGAGATGTTTGCCTGAGGTGGGTGACACCCCGCTGGCCCCCCAAGTGTACTCAGGTGGCCGGGGTAAACCCACACCGCGCACACCAGCAGGGATTACTCTTCAGTTCTTTCATTTATCTGTAACTTTATTTTGGGGGCTTTTTGATCTTTTAGAACCAGAAAAGTTGTTAGACTGTTCCTTCAATCTCCAGCTTATTCGGAGGATCTGGGCCATCCCATTTTGTCTTAGGACACCTCTTTGGCATGTAGCTGTCCCTTCCCTCCTTTCAAAACAGCCCTTTTTGTATTCTGTGTTTTGACTTTCTTGGGGCAGCCCTTTATTTTTGGTACCTTTTTTGTGCCTACACCTCTCAACATTAACTTACGTATGAGGGACAGCGTGCTCATTCTTGCCTCTGTGGAACCGCAAGTCTCTCTGCCTCCCTGACTTCCATTTCCCTGGACCCCGGAGGTTTCCAAAATCAAAGCCAATGTTTGCTTTAAGCAGCAAATATTCCCAGAACACAGTGGCTCTGGTGAGAGTCTGGGCTCCTTTACCCCATCAGTGCATGATGCTTTTAGGTAAATTTAAAACATATTTATTTTTTAACCCAGAAGTGTTGGTTGTTTTCTGGGGAGACGGTTGGTCAGAATCACCCAGCCCACCATTACCAGAAGCAGAACCGCTGCCGTAAGTGGGTTATTAATTTATATCATTACCAGTGCTTCTCCATAATCTACTTAAGTCCTTTCATTTGTTTTTCAAAGGAATAAGAGCCATTGGATTAATTCCTCGAGGGCAGAAACATGTTTGTTTGCTTGTTTACCTTCATGTTCCCCACAGAGTGAGGAAATAATGTCAGGGCTTGGGGGAAGCAACTGAGACATTCACCATGGTGTAAAATTCAAGGGGGCACTCAGTACTCAAGATAACATTTAAATGCAATATGTTTAAAATTAAAAATTAATGCAAAAAGGTTCAGGATGAACAAAACATCAACATTTTAAATAAACACAGGCTCCAACCTGTGTTGGAGGTACTTGTATGGTTTACCTCATTCGCTTTACACAAGTCCATAGTCTGGTGCTATCAAATCTTATGTTTTAAAATTTGCACTAAAATATTATTTAACCTGATTATTGAAATTTTGCCCTCCTCCCCCCTCCCCCACCTTAAACAACTAAGCCTTATATGCCTCACCCTCGTCCCGGCCCTGAGGCTTTGGGAATGTTCGTTTCTGTGGATTTCTGGTTATGGGCTTGGGCAAGCTCTTGGTGCACAGTCAATGAGTTTCCCCGCCCAGCAAAACCCATGTGCAGATTCGGGCCCTGGCACATAACTCATAATCCCCATGATGTTTGCTTTACTCACCTCCTCCAAAGGCAAGTGCTCTAGTGCCCAATCAAGAGGAGGCAAATCTGTCTTCCACTTCTAGGTTTACTTAACAGATCCCCTGCTCTGGGCTTTTTAAGGTTGCTTTAGGTAAACAACAAGTAGCTTACTAAAAATATTCTTTTTCACTGAAGCCAAGTTACAATAAAAGAAAATGTTGTGTATGAGCAGGGATGGGCTGGGGCGTGTGAGGGGCTTTCTGAAGTGGCACTTGCCACAACAAGCAGCCCTCCCTGGCTGAGTTGATTCCACATACCTGCCGTCGAGGCGGGACAAGCTGCGTGGCAGGGAAGGCTCCTGACCAGACCCTCTCCTTCCCTGTCCCAAAAGGATCCTTAGCAGCCGGGTCTGGGGCCGAGGAGAGCAGGTCAGGAGAAGGGTTTGTGATTGACAGGGCTCCTGTTTTGAAGGCTTCCTCCTGGACCTAGGATAACACTGCTGGGAAGATGGATGTGTGTTTAACCATTTCCCATTTTACTACCTGCAGACAAAGAAAAAAAAAAAGATATAAATAGATGTTTAACCACACAAATAATTTACATTACTGTCTTCTTTATGACTATGAAATAATAAAATAAAATTAAATCAAGAGCAATAACAATTTCGGCACAGTGGTTACTAGGCAAAAACTGATATTTACGCTCTCTGGAAACCAAACTGAAATAAGAAAACTCATAAGCTGGGTGTCGGGAGCACACTATGGAATTTTTCTTGGTTAAAATTTTCACAGAATTTTCAAGTGAAAAGTGTATTATGCTGCTTGTTTCCTTCCGTAATGCCTTTCATTTCGAGGACGGTGGCGGGCAGTCATTCTTTGCTGGGATGCCTCCTGGCAGGGCCGTCCTTGTTGAAACCCCAGGCTATGGAGCTTAATGCAGAAAGCAGAGAGCTCGAGAAAAGGGAAGAAGGAACACATACCCAGAGGCCTGAGTCCTCTCCAGGTCTCGAGAACCTTATTATCTTTTCTGGACACAAGGCACCTTTCATCTGACCCAAAACCATCAGAGCTGAGAAATGCATGGAAACGAAAACAAAGCAGGGAGAAATATGACGCCTTAGGTCTGGAGGGCTGCGGAGAGGTCACCAGTTCATTCCTCTGCTTTCTGACAAGACCGGGCCCAGACCACTCTCAGTGGATGCCAAGCTCTTGCACTGAAGGGGGTGCAGTAACTCCCCTAACTGTAGGGCTAACTGTAGGGATGCTGTACTGTAGGGGTTGAGGCAGGGGATGGGGAGGAAACCCAGGAGAAGCACCTGGCTGTTTTATTCTTGCAGCTTGGGTACAGAAATGGATAATTTTGTGTGTCAGAGTTCCATCTAGGATATAGCACATTCTGGGATTTTCCCCAAAGTATCTTAGCTTTAGCATTTGGGTTTGTGGTATTAGAGCTGTCTCTGTCTGCATGGATATTGTTAAGATTTTTAATGTTTCTTGGAATTTCTGTTTTAGTTCATCCTTTGCAGTTTTTTGATGAGCCCACCACAGCTACGACTTTTCCATTACAATTATCCCCACTGGACTGTCATCCTGGGGTACTGCATAGGAACTTCATCTTTCATCTGTATCCCCACATACATAACTTATCGGCTGATTATCACTCCAGGGACATTTAAGGAGGTAGGTGCTAGTGTGTGTGTATGTGTGAGGGGTGTGTGTATGTGGTGTGTTCAGGCTGGTAATTGTTTTGGCAGAAAAGGATTCTTTTGTTATGCTCTATTCAAAAGAGGTAAGTTGACCACACGAAATTCTCCAGGAGGCTCTCAACCTTATATATTTATATACCTATACCATGGTGTAGACCTCTCATAGCTGCCACTGTTGCCTTAATGCATCTCCCAAAGCCTCAAATACAAGGGTGAAAGAATGAGCTGATCATCTGGGTGCCCGAGAGCCTTCAGCTTGGGCTGTGTATAGCTTTTCAAACTTACCAGACAACTACTTTGCCACCTGCTTGGCCACTGGGAAGGAATGTGAAATCTGTGCTATCTGGAGCAATGCAAAAATTTTAAGTGGAGATGATGGTGGAAAATGTCCATGGTCGTTTTTATAATGGCAATGTGACAAGTACTATTTTGAAAACCATATCAAAATAAGGATGTTGCAACAATATCATAGTTTTAGTTCAAAAATTGTTAACTGACAATATTATAGTTTTAATAATATTGGAGTATTAGTTTTTTGCCATGGAGTAAGAGTTTTTTGCCATGATAGCAAGATCTATTTCAGAAATGAATGTGGTGTAAAAATTTTGATAACTGTACCTTACAATTTGTATAAGAGTATATACTTTTCAAAGCACCTGCATATGGATTATCTCATTTTGTTATTAAAATAGCTTGGGAGGTGGGTGGGCCAGTTTTATTAGCAGATAAGGACACTGAGACCGGGAATTATTCTGCTCACAGTTTCCTTACTTCAGTAGGGCTTTCTAAGGACACACAGTATAGAGAGGCTCAGAATCCAGGTCCTTCTGACTCCTGGTCCAGTGTTCTTTCTGTTTTTGTATTCAGCTTCCCTCTTGTCCTCAGGGTTAACAGTTTGCTAAAGTAGAAACTGATGCTAGAAGTTAGGGAGCGATGAGTAGCTACTTTCCATCCCACGCTGCCAGAGGGAGTGGTTCAGCCACCAGGATTCTCAGCAGTGCAATACTTCACATGACCGGATTTAAAAATGCTTCAGTTGTTACTTGTTTGTTGTGTTTCTTGCCACAGTAAGAAGGGTGCTATGACAAAAGCCTGAGGAAGTGGCCACTCACAAGTTCATAGTTGGTGATTTTGCAGGGGCCAAGCTCAAAGGTGAAGGGTGGTATTTGGGGATAGCTAGTAGGGACTGTAATCTATGATAGCCTGAGAACTGAGGTGGGCTAGTCTGTGGGCTCTTACAGTAAAACTCAGACATGAGACTATCAAACTAATCTTCCTTAAACATTTTATAAGAAATGAGAAGCAAGAGAACATGAAGCAATTAAACATTAGCTCTTACCCGGTTTCTTTTCTTTTTCCAAACAGGGAAACTAAATTCTAGGTGAACAGAACTCTGCAGTTGCTAATTTCCTACACCCAAACCAGTCCTATCATGACCTCATTCCTCCCAAAGAGCCTTATACCCTGGTATTGTTTGTAATATACTCTAATACACTCTCAGACCCAGAGTCATTAAATTCATTCCCTCAGGTTGTCCTTTATGGCAATTGTGATGATCTACAAGCTCTGTTGCTTCAAACCCAAAGGCCAAGGTCAGGGGTGGGAACTATTTAGGTTAATAAATGTCAGTATTCTTCAGTCACAGACTGTACCTCAAATCCTGGTCATCTTTCTTGAAAATGCCCCCAGTTGGTCACAAAGGAATGCCACTAGGGCCATCTTCATCACAGGTCATCAGATGGGGAGCTGTGGGTTACCAGGAAGCAGTATGACACAGCCTGTCACAGGACTGAGAAAAAAAGCTCTAGTCAGCTATGTTAGTCACTCATCTTCTCTGGGCCTCAGTTTCCTCATCTTTAAAATATACCCATTATTAACAATAAGATGAAATAAAAAAAAAATATATATATATATATATATACCCATTAGGCTGGGCGTGGTGGCTAATGCCTGTAATCCTAGCACGCTAGGAGGCCAAGGTGGGAGGATCACTGGAGGTCAGGAGTTCGAGACCAGCCTCAGCAAGAGCGAGAGCCTGTCTCTACTAAAAAATAGAAACAAATTAACCAGACAACTAAAAATATATAGAAAAAACTAGCCGGGCATGGTGGCGCATGCCTGTAATCCCAGCTACTCGAGAGGGTGAGGCAGGAGGATTGCTTGAGCCCAGGAGTTTGAGGTTGCTGTGAGCTAGGCTGACGCCACGGCACTCTAGCCCAGGCAACAGAGTGAGACTCTGTCTCAAAAAATAAAAAATAAATAAATTAATTAATTAAATATACCCATTAGACTATATTAACATTTCCCAAAGTGTGTTTTGAGGAGCAGTAATTCCATGTGATCTCAATAGGTGTTAATGCTGGGGAAAAGATTATGTAATCAGACATTTTTTGGAGAATTCCAGATTAAGGCAAGTTAAATGGGTTTCTTTACTACGGTATTTCTCAAAAAACTTTAATTTGCCCATGTGCATGCTTAATCATTGAGGAAGATAAAGCATGCCATGTTTTTTGCCAAATACCTTGAGGATCTAGAATTATTTATAGTTCTTAGTAAACACCAGACTTGATAATCTGTAATATTCCATGAGTGGAGAAGGCCTTGTCTAAAATTTTGGTCTGGTTAAAAAAAAAAAAAAAAGAGGCTGAGAGAAAGGTGAAGTTCTTAAACTCTTTTGGACCCTGGCAACAAGGTTGGAGTTTATGGAGTGAGCCACCACTTACTGGTATAATTTGGAGGATATCACATGCCCCCGCAGCCTAGAAGTCTCAAGGTTGGAGTCATCCACTGGCTTAGGTCATTGTCATAGAAACTACTAAAATCTGCACAAAGATACTGGAAGACAGTCCTGATGAGTACACAGTTATGAAGATATCAACAGTGATCCATTGCCTAGATTAACGGGTTATCATCTTACAGAAGGCCAGGGCCTGGCAAATTTTGAGAACAACAGTAATCTGGCAACTAGAATGCTGCCAAAACATGGGAAACCAAAGTGGCCCTGGCATTTTGGGCCATCAGCAGCCAGTGTGGGTAGATTAGGGCACAAGAGCCAAGCGTTTTACTTTATGATGCTGTTCATTGCTGGTCTAGCTCCCACCACACTCCTCAGTGATCTCTTCTGTCTCCGCACACCATAGCTACACTCAAGACTAGTTATAGTATCTCTGTCTAGTTCCCAATTAGCAAGACATAATTCTATTTAATCAGTTATAACTTGCATAATCATCTATGGGAATGGATGGTTTCTGAAATTGTGCATTCAGTGACTTGACAAGCCCCGGTAGCTGGTGAGCACTGCGACAACTTTTTATATGGATTTCTAGTGTGAGAGTTCAGTACTCAGATACTGAAGTCACGAGGAACACAAAATGTACAATTTTATGAGTTTCATTAACTATAGGACTGGAACTTTTTGAATTCCATAGGCCCTTCTCCTTAAAGAGCAACAGAAAACAAAAGGTTGAAGGGGGCTCTTTACTTTTTCAATCCAAAATAAAAAGGACACTAGCAGAGCTGCACCTATAGATCAATAAATCAAAAGATACTCTCAGATCCAATTTTACCTGCTTACCATACCTACAGACTTTTGGCCATCAAAAATTTTACTAAGCAACTTAATAAAGATTTTTCTAAGCCTCTGCAGTGCTGCTATTTTTTCCTTCTCCGCACTGCTGAGCTGCTTCATGTCACACTGATGCTAAGTTTTACAAGGCAGGTTGTATATTTCATACCCAAGCCCAAGCATATTTCAGACCTATCTTAACACTTCTGTGTATCTCGGTTGTTTCTATAGTAGAAATTCTCACTGTCCTCGTATTAGAAGTGATAATGTAAATGGTTACATCTTTTAAAATCTAATTATGTGATAATTTCCACTCTTGTATGAACTAACCAGTACTGCCTTACATGTGGATTTGTTAAATCAGTAACATCTTGGCTGTTACGGTGGCCAACGGCACAAGGCACCTGGCTGAGGGCAGGGGTGCCCCAAATCCAGCACTCACTTCGCTACCCAAGCCCTGTGTGGCTGCAGAAGCCTCCTCTGTCCAGAGAAGAGGGTACCCTTTCCTAAGTCATTCAAAGGCATGTCATAGGACAGCAGAGGTTCTATTGAAGGCTCATCCCTTTCTCCCATTAGTGTTATGATTTTCTTAGCTTACAGGTGCTTGTAGTTCCTGAATATATGACTTTGATCCATATTTGAGAATAGAGAATTCCTTTCTTAAGGAAAGTCAATGAGACTATTCCAACTATTATATGTATCAAAATGCTATTTAAGCTTTGTTTTAATATTAATGTTGAAATATTTTTGTAAATTTATGAAATTACAAGAATGTTTATAATGTATTTTCTTCCCAACAGCGCATTATCAAAAGTATCACTCCAGAAACACCAACAGAAATTCCGTGTGGGGACATCCGCTTGAATGTTGTGTAGCACACTGTGATGAGAGGCAAAAGGCTTCCCAACAACCTCTTCCTTCAGTTCCGACGAGTCACCCCTCGCCTCTCCCCTCTAAGTGAATGAGTTTCCAGCTAAGCCTGACAATGGAAGGGCCTTCTCCACAGATGCACAGTCCCAAGAAACTACGGTGCCCGGACTCATGGCCTCCAGCCACTCCTTTCCATGAAATCGCCTGGACATATTCCCACGTTAGACTGTGCCGCAGCTGAACTGGCCTATTTTGGATGTGTGAGGGTGTGTGTGGAGGTGATGAAAACCACCCTATCATCAGTTAGGAGTAGGTTTAAAATGAAGTCTGTGAAAGTCTCCTGTATCATTTCTTGGTATCTGATATCTATTTGTTTCTAAAGGCTTCACTGTTCATGGATGCATAAACCACATAAGAGAAAACAGGGATGATGTCTTGCTAGCCATATATTTTCCGAGTAGCATAGAATTCTATAGCTGGAATCTACTAGAACCCTCTAACCTGTGTGCTGCTGTGGAGTCAGGAAGGGAAGATGTAAGAAGCTAAACTGAAAAATAACGTGTACATGTGAGCATATGTGTCTGTGTATATATTGTTGTTTCAGTGTATTCTTATCTCTACGCCAATACGTTGGGCCCATTATAAACTATGAATTCCCTCTAATTTTTCTTACATTAACAAATTCTACCTACTCAAATGTGTATGTATGTTATTGTTTGAGGGATACAATTCCTACGACATGCTCTGCCACCTTTTCCTTTTCCAGTGACACTACTTTAGCCCACACACCTTCCTTTATGGGCCAGCCTTTGGCATTTGCTGCACTTCATTGCCGTCTTCCTGTCTCTCTCTGTTAAACATTAAGGATAATGTTCCACAGGCCAATCTGGCCTATTTTGTTAGTCACTGTGGCTTGGCTGTAAACTACTTTGAAGATGGATCTTGACACGTGCACCTTCAGTGTTCAGCTGGCCATCTGGGTTAAGCTCTGTCTACTTCAAAGGACTGAGTTTGTTCTGGTTATTTTGCTTTGTAAAGAGAGGGTAAATCCGACTCTCACTTAGCCTTCGGGTATATAGCTCTGGCACCCTAACCTAAACCAAAGGCATCCTCAATCCGTGAGCAATAGGGGAGTCTGGGTTAGCCTTAAAATGGACTTTCCTCTCTGCCTTGACCCTTGCCAGTGGTCATGATTGTGAACCCCCCAGATAATTTTCAAGACTGAGTCTAAGTAAGGTCGCTTGGGAAATGGTCAGCTAAGTGAATGAACTTTCATTCCATATAAAGCATCTAATACAGATAATTTGGCCTTTGGTGGCTTGTGACTCTCAGTTACCTAGGTAGAGAAGCAAATATTACCTTGTGGTGTGGGATTTCCTTATCAAAATCTTGAAGGGAATAAAGTCTTATCAGTGACAAAAGGACTTACTCATCTGGCCTCGCGTATCACTTCAGTTCTCCATATAAATTGAATTTAATTCCAACAACCTTATAAAAAGAAGGTCCATATAGCAGAGGAATGATTTTATCCAATTATGGATCTTCCTCCCTTGACTTCCTTGGCCATCTTCCTGATTCTCCCTACACCTTTCTATTTCTGATTCTTTGCTTTTCCTAGCAAGATATTTTCCTTATACGTAGATGTTAGCTGCTGAGAAGTCTCCCAAGATGTTAGAGGAAAAGAAGGGAATGAAAAATGTCCTTTGCTGACCTGCCTTCATTATCTTCACTCTTTCATTCCTTCCTGCTGCCTCATTTCCCTTCCCTTTGCTCTCTAGCATGCTGAAAAGAGAGAAGATATGTTAGTGCCAGTGTATTCAGTGGCCAATAGCTTTGCAAATTTTAAGAACCTGCTCTGTAAATATATCTAGATAGGGATTTTCCCCACCTCACACACACTTAGACATTGGCCAAAGATAACAACTTTTTTAAAAAGCACTTTTTCGAACAGAATTAGAGTTTTGCCAGGCCAGGTACTAAGAAAATTATACAGGAGCTTTCAAACTTTTCAAACTTCATTAAGCTGGAAAAAAACCCCCACAAAATCCTTGTTCTGCCTAGTTTGCATTTATTTGACCCCTCTAAAAAATCCATCAATACTACTATGGATTTTTTAAGGAAAATTTAAGAGTAGGTAGATGGGCCGGGCGCGGTGGCTAACACCTGTAATCCTAGCACTCTGGGAGGCCGAGGCGGGTGGATCGCTCGAGGTCAGGAGTTTGAGACCAGCCTGAGCAAGAGTGAGACCCTGGTCTCTACTAAAAAATAGAAACAAATTATCTGGCCAACTAAAAATACATATAGAAAAAATTAGCCGGGCATGGTGGCACATGCCTGTAGTCCCAGCTACTCAGGAGGCTGAGGCAGTAGGATCGCTTAGGCCCAGGAGATTGAGGCTGCTGTGAGCGAGGCTGACGCCATGGCACTCACTCTATCCCGGGCAACAGAGCGAGACTCTGTCAAAAAAAAAAAAAAAAAAAAAAGAGTAGGTAGATGGATTTTAAAATAGTCTTTTAAAGACCTTTTACATCTAATGTAGTACTTACATAAAAGTAAAAACTAAAAGTGGAATTGAATTGTAAAATTATTTAGGGCCTGAAGTTAATTTTTTTCTTGTAATTTTATCAGTAAGAAATACCCAAAAAATAGGCAAGACACAAAACAAAGTCACAGAGACAATTCAATCAATAAAGGTTATTTTCTACACTGATATGCAATGAAGTCCAAAGAATTCATCTCCCAACTGTAATCTTACAAAGTGTTTAAAACTCATTTCACTTGTTGGATGGAATGCATATAACCTGTAACCCGAATTCACTGCCCTGGCTGCCCCATCTAGAGATGGATGCAAAGACTGACAAATCCAGACTCAATACAATAGCTCCAAAATCAAATAATGAAAAGTCAAATGATGAAATCACAAAAGTAAGGCAAAAAGTTATTCTGTGAGACGTCATCTCCTTGCCGTCCTCTTTTCACTAAGCTTTTTAATTTGGTGCTACCAATCTCAACATTTAAGCATAAATATGAATTTCCATTTAACTACCCCCTTCCCTTAAAAGGGAGATTATTCTCTTGGAATTAGAATCATATTCTTGCTGACAAGTAGGAAAGACTGACCTGATATGTTTTACCTGTTGTATAATTGGAGTCCACTGTCAAAACAAATCTGAACACTCTGGAATGCAGTGGTTTAACTGTGCTGTTCTTATAGCTGTTAGACAATGCTTCACTACCCAATGGTACAAGCATGTCTCTTTACTCATAAATCAACACCTGGTGCTTAAGATAACAGAATTGTCCAGGATGGTTGTCTTCATTAAACACAACAGTAGGGCACTTCTCACCTCACTCCCACTTTTTGTCTTTTTTTGTCAGGGAGGGGTAGTGAAGAGAAGCAGTAGATTCCTCAGAGAAACTATGCCACAGCTTGTCATCCCCACAAATAATATAATAAAAGCAAAATAGTCCGAAGCTAAGTGGAATAAGGATATTTTAAAGTCATCACAGAGTTTACACATTGTCTTTTAAAACACAAGCAGAGTTACGTGAAGGGTTCTCAACTAGGAAGATGAGCTTAGAAAGTGCTTGCTTGAGAAGCATGCTAAAGAATGAAATTTATAAATTCAAATATGGAAAAAGGCCAAGACAGGGAATATCCCCATACTACAGAAAGTTTTTCTGGTCCACTTGAAATACTCTGGTTTCTGAATTTTTTCATTATAGAGATGAGTCAATATTTATAAAATTTGTTGTGTTTAGTTCCATGGAAAGAATATTTCAAAGCTTTAAGTCTTTTTTTCTACTTTCTGTAGTATTAGTCTTTTTTCTTTCTTGTTGCTTAACTATCTCAAAATTTTAATGATAGAACAATATTTTAAAGTTCAGATAATGCCATTAAAGGCAGAGACAAACCAGGTGACCAACCTAATTTCTTTGTTCTTCCTGGGATCTTGAAATTTCTAAAGGAAGGTGAACTTAAGTTTTATTTCCTCTTCTAGGATGAAATAAATTTCTGCCCTTTAAAAATTACCCAGTCTCCCTAGCACTCTGGGAGGCCGAGGCGGGTGGATCGCTCGAGGTCAGGAGTTCAAGACCAGCCTGAGCAAGAGTGAGACCCCGTCTCTACTAAAAATAGAAAGAAATTATATGGACAACTAAAATATATATATACAAAAAATTAGCCGGGCATGGTGGCGCATGCCTGTAGTCCCAGCTACTCGGGAGGCTGAGGCAGTAGGATCGCTTGAGCCCAGGAGTTTGAGGTTGCTGTGAGCTAGGCTGACGCCATGGCACTCACTCTAGCCCGGGCAACAGAGTGAGACTCTGTCTCAAAAAAAAAAAAAAAAAAAAATTACCCAGTCTCAAATATGTTGTTATAGCAGCGCAAAAGAACTAAGACACCTTCCTAAGACAGTAAGAATCTAGCACAACATCTGGCACACAACCATCAGTCTCCTAAATACATGAAAATATATCAAATCCTACGTCACTAGCCTGGCCTAGTTTCTGTCCATCATAATATGATTAATGTCATACATATTGCCCCAAACAAAAAACTTTTCCATACCTGTGGAAAGAACAACCAGATAGGATTGAGAAGACAAGGGCTCAAGTCCTTTCTCAGTCACTAGCAAGCTAAGTAACCTTGCGTAAGTCACTCTACTTTACTGGCCCATTTCCTCCCAAGGAATAATAAACGAGATAACCACAATGACTGCGTGCTTGCCAATGGCAGGCATGGCATTATGTGCACTGTTTCAAGCAGTCCCCGTACCAATCTTAAGAAAGAGGCACTTTTATTATTTCCATTTTACAGATGAGGAAACCAAAGAAGAAACTAAAGCTCAGGGAAGTTAAATAATGTGTCCAAGGTTATGCAGCCAGGAAGTAGTGAACTTTAAGACTTCCCAGTGTCAGTTCTTAAACACGATGTCATAGTACCTCACAAACATTTGAAACTGCAGACATTAAGTGATTTCTAAGGTCTTTCTAGCTTTAAAATTCTGATTTTAAGAAATACTTGGGGGATATTAGTATAAGTGAAGCTAAAACAATGAAGTAAAAACTCTTCTTATTGTTCACTCATGCAGTACTGTAGTAGGCACGGGACCTACTGTAAGATTGGATGGATCTTTGTCCTCAAATAACTGAGGGCATACCGTCACCATACTATAATGTATTAAGCACAGAATGCAAAGGAAAAAGAGGGATTGCTGAAGCAAAAGAGGGGTATCCAGAGAGGCTCAGCTTTAAAAATAGAGTTAGGCAGAAACAAGGCAAAGCATCCCGTAGGTGAGAAGGCATGGTTAGTGTGCCACAGCACTATGTATTCGGCATGACTGGAGTAAGCATGAACAAAGGAGGGGGAGGAAAACCGAGATTTTTGAGTCATTCATATCTTCTTGAAAACTGAGCCAGAGGAACAGATGTTTACCAGTTCATAAAATTTAAGTACATTATTTTGGGCTTCACGTATTTAAAATAATACATAACACCTAGCAACAAATTTAATGAATCCCTTACTCACACTGATCCAAATAATACATTATCAAAGAACTACTCCGTGCATAAGCCATTTGACTAACCATCAGTCTATACAGATTCTTCCTATGGAAATGACTAAGATAAACCAGAATGACCCTTAGTATCTCCAACTCATGTGTTAAAATTTTTAAGATTACAAAAACCTTTGTTAGACAAACACACAAAATAATATATAAAACATATTTACAGTTGAAAGAAAAACAAGTCACCACCATCCAGGTCGAGAACAGAATATTGTAAGCATTCAGAAGCCCTGTATGTACCTCTCCCATAAACTAATGCTATCTTTTTTTTTTTTCTTCCTTGCGATAGAGTCTCTCACCTTGTTGCTAGGGCTAGAGTGCAGTGGCATCACCATAGCTAACCGCAACCTCAAACTCTTGAGCTCAAGCAATCTTCCTGCCTCAGCCTCCTGAGTAGCTGGGACTAAAGCAGCACACCACTGTGCCCGGCTAACTTTTCTATTTTTTGTAGACAAGGTCTTGCTATGCTGCCAAGGCTAGTCTTGAACTCCTGGCCTCATGCGATCCTCCTGGTCTCCCAAAGTGCTAGGACTACAGGTGTGAGACATGACACCCAGCATTAATGCTATCTTGACTTTTGTAATAATCATTTCCTAGTTTTTCTTTACTTTTACCACCTACCTATGCATTTCTATATAATATAGTTTAGTTTTGCCTTTTTCCCCATATAAATTATTTTTTAAGACTCAAATTCATCCAGGTTGTCGGGTATGGCTCTAGTGTGTTCATTTCATTGCTGTGTGTGTATACGTATATCCCTTCCTACTGAGGGACATTTAGGTTATGTCCAGTTTGATGAAAAACACTATTATGAATATTCCTGGTGCATCTATGGAACGCTTGAGTTATACAAGAAGTGTGCAGTGTCTGTGTTATTAGGTAAGCCAAACTTCCAAAAAGGGCTGTACCAGCAGGTGCAGTGGCTCATGCCTGTAATCTTAGCACCCTGGGAGGCAGAGAGGCAGGAGGATCGTTTGAGCTCAGAAGTTCAAGACCAGCCTGAGCAAGAGTGAGAACCTGTCCCTACTGAAAATATAGAAAATTAGCCAGGTGTCACAGTGTGCACCTGTAGTCCCAGCTACTCAGGAGGCTGAGGCAGGAGGATCGCCTGAGCCCAGGAGTTGGAGATTGCAGTGAACTATCATGATGCCACTGGACTCTACCTGGGGCCACAGAGTGAGACTGTCTCAAAAAAACGAAACTGAACTGCCCCCCCTTAAAAAAAAAAAAAAAAAAAAAAAGGCTGTACCAGTTCACCTACCACTAGTAGCACACACAAATCAGTTGCTCTATATCCTCAACACTTGGTATTGTAACACTAACATTTTTGGCATCTTGTAGATGTGTAATGGTATACATTGTATTTTAAATTTGAACAAATTTTCATCCACTCCTAAGTCTATTTGCTATCCATATGGAGAAAAAAAAACCCCTTATCCCTATCTTATACCACACAAGAAAATTAATTCCAGATGCATTGTAGAGCTAAATATGAAAAGACGACAATAAAGCTTCTAGAAGAGTGTTGTCCCAGTATAACTTGCTGCGATAACAGGAATGCTCTGTAAATCTGCACTGTCCTATATAGTAGTCACTAGCTACATGTGGCTATTGAGCACTACAAATGTGTCTAGCACGACTGAAGAAATGCATTTCAAATTTTTATTTAATGTTAATTAACTTTACAAGGATTAAAGATTTCTATTCATTAAACAACACCATTAAGAGAGTGAAAAGGTAAAACCACAGAGGGGAAGAAAAAGTTATTTGCAAACACAAACAACTCATATCTAGAATATATAAACAACATATAGGTCATTGAGAAAAAGACAGACAGTTCCCCTCTACCATAAAAGCGGGGGGTGCGGGGGGAGGTGACAAAAGAAAGAGACTATTCAAAAAGGAGAGATACCCAAATGCTAATAAATTTCTAACATAACCACCAGGAAACCACAAAATGAGACCATGAAATACCATCACACCCACCAGAATGGCTAAAATTAAAAGGCAAAGACAAATATCAAGTGCAAGCAAAATGTGGAGCAACTGAACTCTCATATATCAATGAAAGTAGTACATTTTAAGACAACTATTTTGGAAAACTGGTAGTTTCTACTAAAACACGTGCACATTCTATGAATCAGCAATTCCATTCCTACGACTTATCCAATCAAAACACACATATACATATGTACTGGAAACCAAGATTGTTCCTAGAAACCAAGATTGTTCCTAGAAACATTATTCATAATAACCTCAAACAAGAAATAACCCAAGGTCCACCAACCGAACAAACAAACACTATAGAAGCTAGCAAACAAGCAAAATTCATCTATGGTGTTAAAATTAGAAAGTAGGCTGGGCAGAGGTCTGAGGTGAGCTTCTGCCGTAACATCCTTTTTGTGTTCACTCTGTGTGAATCCATTAAGCTGTCCAGTCACACGCACTTTTCTCCTTGCATATTATACTACAATTAAAAAGTTTATTAAGAGTGTTCTGATGGCTTTTTTTGGTATGTAGCTAGCATTAAGTGGAACTTTGTATCAAATAGGGCTGTTTTGGTTGCAGTGGCAGAAACCCAACTCAAACTAGCCTAAAAGTATAGTCTTGGTTTACATATCTTAAAAAAAAAAAAAAAGCTACAATATGGCCAGATTCCAGGTCTTTTAGTCCTTTTCTTCCTCTCATTTCTGCTTGCTTTTGTGTGGGCATTATTCTGACAGGCAGCCAGGCCCTCTCCCATGCATCTTCAGACTTACCTCACCTCCACAGTTAGCAATGCCATTATAGTTAGTGGAAAACACTTTATATTCTGACAATTGTCCCAGAATCAGCCTAGTTTTGAGTCACACACCCTTCCTGGAGGCCAGTCTGCCCCATTTGAACCCCTGGACTAAGGGTAGTAAATGGGTGCTTTCCCAAGGGAAAAATCAAGGTGCTATTACCAGAAAAGGGTAGAATGAATGCAAGAGGCAAAACCAACATTTGTTTTTGGAGGAGATGCAAGAAAACCCTTAATTTACAGTTTCTCACTGATCTATGTCAAACTGAGGCGGTTAATAAAAATAATCTATAGCTTTTCCTATCTAAGGCATCCAAGCTGCTTTCTGAAAGTCCCTGAACTATTGGGAGAGGGAAATCAACAGTTTATCAGATCTCTCTCATACCATTCTCTCCCTCCTACCTTGCACACCATGATCACATTAACCTTCTCAGCGCATACCTCTAGTTCTAAAACAATCCTAAAAAAGGAACCATATTCTCTACTAAAGTTGAAGATTTTTAGTCTGTCACTCATGGTTGTCTGTGATCTCACCCTAACTTACCTTTCCATACTTACCTTATGCTGCTCCTCCTGTGTACACTAAGTCGGTGCTTTTTAGGGTTTGTCACTGAACGACTTTAAAGTATTAGGATGTAATTGAGATTTAATGTGTCAGTCAGATCTGGGCATTAACTGTTACTTTTGTTTTCTGGTTTTAAAGATAGAATAAAATGATTTATGAATGCTACATCTAACCCTTAATATATAGTGTTTTTCATCTATAAGTCAACATTCTTAGCTCCCTCCCCTCCCCGAATCAACTTTATTGGCCATGGGTGCAACCTCCTCCTCCCCATGCCCTTGCTTTCTGCTGGTCCAAAGCCCCTCCAGGAGAGCACAGCGCTTAGGCTCTGCTGGGCCAGAGGCAAGGGAGACAGAAATCTGCCCTGGCCCAGTCCCTCCCCTCCCTAAGAAGTCAACATTCTTAGTAATCTAAGTTTATCCTTCTACCTAAAAATAAGAAAATGTGGAAGCTGTTTATAATAAAGTATCATGAGAGCTATAAATAGCATTTTCTTAATGGGAAGACCTGTTAAGAGAACTATTTTCTCCATAACATTCATTTTTTCCCCATAAATTATTTACAGTATATAATTTCAAATGGTAAGTTTCAAAGACTTAGTAAAGAAATACTAGTTTATGATATACAAATGGAACCTAGAATAAACTGTACGATGTTTTTCAGAGTAGGTAAAACAACAAGTCATGTTCAGAAATAGGCCACCTGGAGGCTTAGCTAATTTCATTTAGACTAAATGTCTCCATCTTTTCACCCTTAGCTAAAAGTGATTTACCTACATAGCCAATTTACTAACTTGCCAAGGTTTCAGAATTACAAATTAGTGATTTTTTTTTTTACTAAAAAACAAAGACAAATTGTGACATAAATTAAATTTTTAAAAATAAAAACATAAATTAAATGTACAAGCATATCACTATTTTTATTTTCATTTAAGCCGCTATGCTGTGGGCTAAAAGTTATCTAGACAATATGTATGATCCACATTTTACAGCTTAATACAAATTTCAGAACATAAAGTATAACAATATTCCCTACTTTATTATTCAAATATACATATTTTTATCTGAAATACAATACTTATAAAACAAAACAGCTCCTTGCAACAAGACCAACATTATTAGAAGGCTGTTTAAATTATTTTTTAATGGTTATTAGTGGAGCCAATTTTCCTCAGTAAGTACCTACAGGGATTTAGCACACTCATGATTCTTGAATATAACCAAGAATGTGCTATTGATAAGTAAATATTATATACAAATTCAGCCAAACATTCAGGATAAAAGACTTTTGATTTCAGAAATATATTTAAAAACACTCTCCCAACCACTATTGTTACACTCCCTTTATGCTTTCACACAGCAAGTTCCAGCAGTCAGTTTTCTGTGCTTCCAGAGATCTTTTTACTGGGGCAGCCCTCAATCATCTTCTTTTTCAATGTATGTCTTTGCATTACCCCGTGCCATTTGCCTGGCCAAGTATCTGTCTCTAGCTGACATTACAGTTTCTTTGTTGTTTCGCTTTGCAAACTTGCTTACCGCCTCGAGTGGTCTCTCTTGTTCCTTGTCTTGCCTTTCCTCTGTGAGTCTGTGTTTTGCTCCCGGTGATGTTTCAGAACTAGAGGGCTTCTCTTGGTTTCTTTCTTTGTCCTTTTCTATGTTTCTCATTTTGCTGGCTCTTTCCTGGTCAAGAAATTTATCCTTTGCCCTAGAATTTGGGCTGCTTTTCTTTCTGTCTCGATTTCTTTCTGGAGATTGAACAATTACTTCTTGTTTTTCTCTATCTCTGTATGTATCATTATTTTCATATCTTTCGTTTCTTACTTTCATATGTTCTTCCTTTTCTCTGTTTTTCTCTTCCTTCTCTCCTTTCTCACTGTGTCGGTTATGAGCATTTCGTTGTCTATCTCTTTCTTGTTCTCTTGGGGAATATCTCTCTCTCTCTTTCTCCCTTTTCCGTTCTCTGTCACTTCTTTCTCTTTGGTCCCTTGCCCTCAGTTTATCTTCTTGTTCATGCCTCCTCCAGTGAGAATCTCTATGACTGGCCTCTCTGTGCCTATGAGAATCCTTTTCTTTCCGGTAATCCCGGTCAGTGTAATGGTTCTGTTGGTCTCTGGACTGCCTCTCTTGGTGCTGATCTTCCCTTCTCTCGTGTCCTCTTGACTTGGAACCTTTTGTGTGGTGTTTGGCACCATGCCCTCTTTCTTCACTAGATGACCGTGAGTGGGTTTGTGTCCTGTGATGCTTGGAGTCCTCAGAAGTTTCTGTGACCTTTTCCCTTCTACAGTTCACTTTAGTTTCTTCCATTTCATCATCCTCACTGCTCTCAGCATCAAAGTCGCTGTCTGCATCTGGGTTTTCCTCTCCTTTCACACCAGCTTGGAGAACACATTTCTCCTGCAATATTCTGTTCTCTGAACTTACTTCATCAGAGTAACTCCTTGATTTTTCTTCCTTTATCCCAGACCTTTTAAAAAAAATAATACAAACACAAAATGCCAAGTCATCAATTACGGTAAGCAAATGAAGTGTTTACATAATTTTTCTCAATACTTAAATCAATACAACTGTAATTATCTACATTGATTATCCAAATGCAAAAAGGTGCTAATGTTTATGAAAACTAGCATTTTCAAACCATTCAGAATATTCTCAATATTTATAGAAATGAAATAGAGAAAATTAGTCCTTCTCTACTGAACTACTAGAACCTTGAGGTAGGGGTCTGTACAAGGTCTTCGTTTTTTGTTAAGCCTGGACAAAGAATAATTCAGAAAACTAAGATTATGTTCTGGATCCACGTTCTATTTTCACAACACGAAGTTGAAATTGTGACTACTGTATTTTTTGTTTTCATTTAAAAAAAATTATAAAAAATTGTCCTAGAAGTACATGAAGATATGTTTTTCATAGCAAAATAGTGGCAAATCTAATTCTAAATATCCACCTCTCTCATGATTAAAAAGGTACCAGCATCTGGATACACCCCCTTGGCACCTATCACAACAAAATGGAAATATGTCAATCTGTCCAGCTATTAGAATCAACACTAAAATTATCCATATCATCTACATTTTTCCAGCTGATAAGTGTGGTTAACTTACTTATACTACTCACACATTCATTCTAATAGTGCAACACCTTGGTTCTCTAGGAAATGCTGACAAAACTACCTTGGTTAAAGGACCCAATAATGGGTAGAAATTCAATTAATAGATTCATGAAAAGTATAACTATGTAAATGACATTATGGTGTTTCATGGCGGGCCTCATAAATACTCCAGATGAAACTCTAATAGAAAGACATAATGTATTGTCATTTCCATTCAAAAGATGAATCATCAAATACACTTTCTTAGGCTCACACTTCATCAATTTTGTAATCAAAACCTAGCAGTGCAGGGAGGAGTGGGACATAAACTTAATTTCCTCTCTTTACCCTTAATTATATTCTCCCACCTTCTCCCCTTTCCCCAGCACCACAGACTCAGATCTTCTAATCAGAATGTTTCTGTTAAAAAAAAAGAATTTGGCTGAGATACAGGTTTAGGATAAACTCTTCCTTTATCTTCAGCTATATACTTATGGCATAATCATCTCACCATTCCTATAATACCTTATAATTTTATTCAAAAATCCTACAATCCTTTATTTCCTAAACCAGCACTGTTTAATAGAAATGCCTATAGAAATGGTAATGTCCATATCTGAGCTGTACAGTAAGGCAGCCACTACCCAAATATGGCAATTGAGTACTTGAAATGTGGCCATTGTAACTAAAATTTTATATTTTATTTACTTTTAGTTAATTTAAAGCTACATGTGACTAGTGGCTACATAATGGACAATGAAGTTCTAGCTCCTGATACGTGACTCTTACTTTTAAGAAAGCTGGGTGCTATTATGAAAATAAACCACTTTCTTTTTTATGCACTAACTGAACATGCATTAAAGATTTATGTTGTAGACACCTGATTCTTTCCAAATTTCTCCTTAATTTTGACAGCAATCATTTTAAGGAACCAGGGCCATGAGGGATACCTATACTTTTAGTTTAAAAAACAAAACAAAACAAAACAAAAACACACCATTTGGTTTTGTTTCCCCTTGTAGGTCATTCATAAGATCCATAAAGCACATTAATATTTATGATAATAAACTAAATCACTGAGAATATTTTGATGCAAATCATAACAATTTTTGTGACCTGCAGAATAGAAATAATCTTGAACTAAAACTTTAGGTTTTTAAATTAAGAAACTGCAAATTCCTAGTCATTCATTCAATTATTAAATAGGTTACGGTGGCTGACAACACAACATGCAATGCTATAATCCTCTATCTTTCAGAGGGTTAAAATGACCCTACAACCACAGATTATTAACAGTAACTTTCTAAACATTCCATATGGCACCTCTCACCTGGCTTCACGAAAACTGCATTTAGGTACTTCTTCTTCACCAACTGCTTGATTTAATAGGTGTCTATAAAATCCACTGAGATCTTTCTGCTTCGTTACATCCAAACATGCTGAGAGGGAAAGCAAAAATGAGTGGAATATCTTTAACAAGGCACAATGCAGTTGTTTTATAGGTGTAGAGCACAGAAACATACACAGCATATAAACTATTTCTCTAGATTAGAAACTGGCAAACTGTGGCCTGCAGGCCAAATTTGGCCTGCTGTTTTTGTAAATAAATTTTTATTGGAACACAGCCCTGCTCATTTATGTATTGTACATGGCTACTTTTGCACTACAGAGGCACCGTTGAGTAGTTGCAACAGAGACTGTATGTCCAAAAACCTGAAATATTTACTATCTAGTCCTTCACAGGAAGTTTGCTGACTGGTGCTCTAGATGAACACATTGTATGTGCTTAGAATCTTACATATTTGGTTTTCTTCTACTTAAAAGTTGATGAACACTTGCCAATTAAATTATTTATAAGTACATATTCTACTTAGATCTTAAGGAATGATAATGAGTAGAAGGCACTAAAGTAAAGCACTAAGATATTCTATAACCTCCACACATCTTTGTTTTTTCTTCAATTATTCTTTTTCTATTTGCCTACTTAATGCTCCTTGAGTGGCGTTACTCTAGACTTTCTTATTCCAGAAAACATAACCAGGGTTTTAAGTTGTATTTATATCGTTTCTGACAAATGTTATGGTGTTATACCTTTTTAAAGTTTTTTCAGACACAGGGTCTTGCTCTGTCACCCAGGCTGGAGTACAGTGCCTCGATCATAGCTCACTGTAGCCTCGAACTCTGGGCTCAAGTGATCTTCCCACCTCAGCCTCCCAAGTAGAAGGGACTACAGGCGCACCATTGCACCGGGCTTGTTATACCTTGTAATAAATGTTTTTACATTTGAAATCACGTCCTAAGGCAATGACTTGTAATGATTGTAGTTTTAAGCAACAAATTGAGAAAAGTCTAATAGAAATAAGAGTTATTGAAGAAGAATTCAACTGCAGTTTTAGTTAAAATTTCCTCTCTGTTTATACTACTAATTAATACCATATATCTTGTTTCCTTTTTTTAATTGAAAAAAATTATTTTTTAGAGATAGATTCTCACTCTGTCAACCAAGTGGGAATGCAGCAGCTCAATCATAGCTCACTAGAGCCTTGAACTCCTAGGTTCAAGCCATTCTACTGCCTCAGCAACCTGAGTAGCTAGGACTACAGGCATGCACCACCACACCTGGTTAATTTTTAAATTTTTTTTGCAGAGATGGGCAATCTCGCTATGTTGCCCAGGCTGGTCTTGAACTCCTGCCCTCAAACGATCCTCCTACCTCAGCCTTCCAAAGTACTGGGATTATGGGTGTGACCCACAGTGCCCAGCATTGTATCTTCTATTATTCTTATGCAGACATTATGATCACAACATTATAACCCAAAAGTTCAATGACAGAGCACACAGCTAACCACAGGGTAGAGATTCTGCTGCTCTGGTTCCTTCTACCTTCTCCCCTCTTTCATTTTACCTTCCAGAGCAGCAGCCCTCTTTTCTCTTTCTTCCTCTTCAGCTCTCTCTTGCAGTTTTTTCTTATAAGCAGATGTCACAAATGCCTCTTTATCATCAAATTCTCCCTTTTCCATTTCTCGTTCTCTCTGTATTTTCTTTTCCATTCTTTTTTCCTGTTCCTTTTTTCTAATTTCAACTGCTTTTAGTAAGTTGTGAATGTACTTGGGCTAAGGGAAAAAATAAGATTACTTAGGAAAGAGTCAAAAGTGGTAATTTATAACAATGTTAATACTGTTGTAATTTTTATCATGAACTCATTAAGACAGAAATGATTAGCCCAAATAAGATGGTCTTCCTCTCAAAATTTAATACAAATTTACTGGCAAGATTAATATTGAAATTGTTTTCAATAAAAATTTAAGTATAACAGAAATAGAAATTATTTATAATGCTATTTTACTTTTTCTTAAAAATCTCAAACTAAATGAAAAATTTTTCCAGTGTTTTTCATCACCCATTTTTCTGGTATTCTTTTAATTCAACAAATAAGTGAGTAAGAAAATTTCCTACTAGTTTTTCATATTTAGTGGAAATAGATTATTTAAAATAGTAGGTTTAATATAATTTTACACTATTACTGTAGATACTGTAAAATGCAAAGATCCTTAAAAATCAGTCTGTGCTTCTGAAGGAACAAGAGTGACAGAAAGAAAATTAGAATTTATTTCAATTTTTTTCTATCAGTTTTTTTCAAACTTAAAATCTGACCACGATATGTGCAGGCAGATGATTCAGTTACTAGTTAGCAATAAAAAATAAGAGGATAATGAAACATGAACAGGGCCAGGAACAATACAAGTTTGGTACATAGAATTTCTAAGGAAAAATTTTCAAAAAATTATTTGTAAAGTTTCTAAAGCAACAAACAAAATTTATAAAATTGTTAGATAATTCACTTAGCCCATTAGCATAATGTATGTAGGGCTTCCTTGGTTCTAAAATTAATCTGTAATATCTGGAACTACTAATATCAAATACCTAATAGCTTCATCACAGACCATTCTCATGTTAAAATAAGATTAAGATACGAAATGTAGATCAAGGTCAAAGAAAATTTGTATTTCACCTACAAACAAACCTTTCGCTGCACTTGACTAGTCAAAAAAACAAACAAACAAACAAACAAAAAAACACACACAACAAAAAAAAAACCAAACCTTTCGATCTTTCCCCAAAAGCAATTTGGGATTACTTTCCTCCTTTTTTTTCTGCATTTCATCATAAATACTGTCATATTCATACACAGTGGCATCTTCTGCAAGGGCCTTCTGGATTTCCAGTTTGGTCTTAAAAAAAAAAAATTAAACATGTTTCAAAAACATGAGTCAGCCAATATATACCACAAAAAGTCTATGTATTTCTTTTTTTTTGAGAAAGGTTCATAAAATTGGAAACATATCATAAAAATTACATTACATTTTAGATACAAAATTCTGTAAATTCTGGAACCAGGCTGCCTGGGTTTGAATCCTGGCTCCACACTAATTACTTTGGGCAAGTCTGTTTAATCTTTTTGTGCCTTAATTTTCCTCATCTAAAAAACTGATAATAATAATTTTATCCACCTTCTAAGCTATTATGATAATTACTTAAAACACTTAGAATAGAGTCTGACAGAGAATAGTGTTCAATAAACATTAACTATTATCTATTTATTTGTATATAAATATAATTATACACATCAAAAGGTCAACAGGTCCAAAGTATGACAGAGAAACATCTAACCCTGGTTTTGAGATGCCTACATTATATGTTGAACTTTCACATCATTTCTAGTAAGTTGAGGAGCCAAATAAAATGCTTAGTTTTCAAATGTATAATGGTAGGAAATACTTTGTGAAAAGTTGCCAACATAGTATAAAAATAGGGACATTTTGTAATTAATAGAGTATTTTTGTAATTTCAGTCATACAGTCTCTGCCTTTGTTAGCTTCCTTCTATCTTAAATGTTTTTCTTCCTCTTTCAGGCCACTGAAATCTTACCCAAGTTTCAGGGCCAGTTCAACTCCCTACATCTTAAATGAGGCCATTTCTTTTCTTTTCTTTTTGAGGCAGAGTCTCGCTCTATTGCCCAGGCTAGAGTGCCGTGGCATCAGCCTAGCTCATAGTAACCTTAAACTCCTGGGTCCAAGTGATCCTCCTGCCTCAGCCTCCCACGTAGCTGGGACTACAAGGGCACACCACCATGCCCAGCTAATTTTTTTTTTTCTATTTTTAGTCACCTGGCTAATTTTTTCTATTTTTAGTAGAGACGGGGGTCTCACTCTTGCTCAGGCTGGTCTCAAAATCCTGAGCTCAAGCGATCCTCCCACCCCAGCCTCTGAGAGTACTAGAAATGAGGCCATTTCTGATGACTTTAACCTCCAATCATCTCTTTCTTCTGAACTCCCTCCAATGGAACAGTCTACTCTGCAATATTTAACTCTGCATAATACACTTGATGTTACTACTTTATAATCATTTCACAAATCTTAGCCTCTTACCTCAGCTTGTAAGTTTCTGAGATACAGAGTTTTCACATTTTAACTTTTTCCTGAATTGCTACATTGCCTAGTGCAATGTGGAACACAAGAGGGATCCTTCTTAAGTGACAGGATGATATAACAATTATTCGAAACAATCTACTTGATATTCTCAGGTTTTTATGTATCAACATCACATGCTAAATGAAAAACATTTTTTTCTGGAATATTGTTTAAAATAATAAGAAATTCACATTTTTTCTTCACTTCTCAACCTTCAGAAAACCAATGATTCTCCTGCCTAGATGGTGAACTGGCAATGCTGCTCCCTCCCCAAAACATGGAATCTAAGAAATAATCACCACCACCATAACAAAAAGCAAGGGAAAAAGCAGACTGAGGGCGTTTTAACCTGATGACATGTCTTTGTATATGCTGGGAGGAGAGATGCAGGTGAGCACTTGGGTAGATATGTTATTGTTAACTATGTCTCAACAATTATAAAGCAAAAACTGAACAGAAATCTAAGGGAAAATAGACAAACCCACAATTATACTGGGAGATTTTAACATATGTCTGTCAATAATAGAACAGACAAATCAATATGAATATGTATACATGTACACATATATATAGATAAACACAACTGGCCCACTGGACACATACAGAGAATTTCATTTTTAAGGATGGAGGGAATATTTATAAAAACTGACTATATACTAGACCACAAAGTAAACCTCAACACATTAAAGGAAAGAGACAATACAGTGCAAGGTCTTGAAATCATGTTAGAAATCAGTAACAAAAAGGTAACCAAAAACTTCCATATGTTTAGAAATCAAGTTACATACTTCTAAATAATACATGAGTCAAACAAGAAATCACAATGCAAATTAGAAAATATTTTGAATGGAATAACCAAAATACCACCTATCAAAATTTGTGAGACACAGCTACAGCAGTGCTTAGAGGGAAATGTATAGCTTTAGATACATATATTAAATATATTAGAAAAGAGAAAGGATTGAAAAACAGAGAGCTATGCACCCATTTCAAAAAGTTAGAAAAATAAACTCAAAAACAGAATGAAGAAAACTAATTTGTCAGGACAGAAATTAATGAGGTAGAAACAAACTTAAAATGTATATATTATTAGCTCATTTTATAAGACTCACTAAACCTTGGTATTATCAGACTTAATTTTCTTTTAATCTAGATAATTATAGTGAAAGAAAAGGAAAATTACAGGCCAATCTTTACTTACGATGTAAAAATCGCCAATGCTTATGCAAAAACCCTTAATGAAATTTTAGTAAACCAAATGCAACAACATATAAAAAGTATAATATTTTATGCTTATGTTGGGTTTATACCACATATGTGAAGTTACAATGATTGATCTTCTCAAGTTAAGCTGACCTTACATTATTGGTATGAATCCAACATGGCCATGATATATTACCCTTTTTACATAAGCCACAATTTTAAAAAATAAACAAATAAATAACAACAAAACCTCAAACTAAGAATAGAAAAAAAGTTCCTTAGATTAACAACGAATATCTACCAGAGACCTACAGCAAATGTTATTTTAATGATGGCATAAAGTTTTCTCCAATGAAATAGGAAATAAGACAATAATGTTGCCATCATCAGTTCTATGTAGTTGAGGTCCAGATAAAAGATGAAAAGAAAGAAAAAGAAATACTGTGACTATTAAATAAAGTATCCCATTTCTAAGAGTATTTTCTCTAAGATTCAGTAAATGCAATCAAGCTAGTATTCTCTGTGATAATAATTTGGGATTAAAGCAGAAGATAACTGAATCAATCAAGTGAGGAACAAGGTAAAGAGCAGGTAATACAGATGGGAGAAAAAAGCAGCAGCAGGCAGGTGAAAGGTATAAGAGTTATATCAGCATTCCCAATTTCCAAGCAAATTATGAAAAACTCCCCCTAAACAGATGAAGTGGCTTTGAACAAGCCAGAGTTAAGAGTAAAATTAGATTATTTGTCATGGGATTAGAGTTAAAATTAAAAAACAGATTTGGGATTTATGCTTTAAGTGAAGAACAGGCAGCACAAAGATGTCAAAAGAACATTAGCAAACAAGATACCTTCATGACCCTGGAGAAGTCATCTGACTCTCCAGAAGTCTCTCATTTAGATAGTAAAGAAGTTGAACTTGATGGTCTCTCTAAAATTCTACTGATCTCTAAAATTCTGACTCTAAGCACTTCAGTATTTCTGTTAAAGAGTCACTGTTTTTTATGTTTTTATGTGTGTATTAAATCATTCTGAGTGTGCTGAGCTACACAGTATATTCCACTATGAAAAATAACTAAATACACACTTCTGTGCCAATTCCCCAGGGAGGCAGTAAAACACAGTGGTTAAAAGCTTGAGTGCAGGCTGGGCTCAGGTGCGGTGGCTCATGCCCGTAATCCTAGCACTCTGGGAGAACAAGGCGGGAGGATCACTTCATGAGCTCAAGACCAGCCCGAGCAAGAGTGAGACCCTGTCTCTACTAAAAACAGATAAAGGGTGCGGTGGCCTGCACCGATAGTTGTGGCTACTTGGGAGGCTGAGGCAGAAGGATCACTTGAGCCCAGGAGTTTGAGGTTGCTGTGAGCTAGGCTGATGCCACAGCACTCTAGCCCAGGCCACAGAGTGAGACACTGTCTCAAAAAGAAAAAAAATAAAAATAAAACAAAACAACAACAAAAAAACTTGAGTGCAGCCTTTTGACTGAATAAAGGGATTTGTTCTGTGAAGTTTGGATTAGGTCAAGGGGCCATACTTGGGGATCTGGAGGGTCATGTGTGGCCTTGAGGCCACAGGTTCCCCACCCTTGGAGGCAACTTCATTGCCTAGGTCTGGACACAACTCTACCATTTACTAAGTATGTGACCTCATGCAAGTCACATAAATTCTTCTCATCTCCATTTCTTCAGCTGTAAAATGAGGATTATAAGAGCATCTATCTCATAGAATTATTGTAAGAATTAAAGATAATTCTTTAGAAGTAGTTGTGATAACATCTGGCATGTAGAAAGTGCTTAATAAACTTATCCTTAAGCAGGTTTCTAGTTAGATAAGGGGAAATAGGGACAAAAATTATAAGGAAAATGTGGAAGATAAAGAATTAAAATGAAAGATACGTTGCCATTGCTTAATTTCATCATGCTCTACAGTGGCGAAATCAAAGATACTTGGTATGTAGAAGTAGAAAACACAGTAAACCTTCGGGCCCAGGTCTACAATTAGTTGTATCATCATAATAAAGGGGTAATTTATCCTTTTTGAGTTTCAGATTTCTTAATCAGGACCTTGGACAAATTTGTGAGAATTTTAAAAGATAAATACATATATGTAAAAAGTGCTTAGGAACACTAAGGTGTTAACAAGTCTATTAAAAATTACCTACTATTCCCCTTTCTTGGTAGATGAATTTCAAATAATTATAAAATTATAAATCACTTTGGCTGTCAACAGATCTTTTTTGAGCAAGAAACCTCACTAGCAGGAATTTAATAATAAACAAATAATAATAAGCCCATCAATCCATTATTAGACTACTGAGTCATCTGAATGCAGAACCCGTTTAATCTATAACATAGCAATAAAGAGTTAATTCTTCATTGTGTTTTGTCTTTAAAATTCATACGGGAAACATGAAATCTGTATCAATCAAGAAACGTTCTTACACATTTTTAAAAAGCAAGGGTCAAGATAAAATGATTTCATTATACATACCTACTTTGTTTAGTCTCAGCCCCTAGATATCAAAATTAATAATTAAAAATGTGAGCCGAAACCCACACTTCACCAAATGCATTTATCTCACTCTTCCACCTTACCTGTTTCATGGCCTGTTTCTTAGCAGCTTCCCTCTGAAGACTTTCACTCACGGAGGTCTGTAAAATAGAAAAATACTGCCATTGTTTGAAACAATTTAAAATTTCTTTTCCAGTACAGGTTAAGTATACCTTATCTGAAATGCTTAAAATGACAAGAGTTTTGAATTTCAGATTCTTTTTGTGATACTTACTGCTTTAGCATCCTAAATCTGAAAATCTGAAATCCAAAATGCTCCAATGAGCGTTTTCTTTTAGCATCATGTTGGCACTCAAGAAGTTTTGGATTTTGGAGCACTTTGGATTTCACATTTTCAGATTTGTGATGCTCAACTTATATTCTAGTTGGCAACTGGTTCCTTATTTATAGTTAAAAGTGGAAAGATAATATTATGAACTAAATTAATATTTTCAAGGTCCTTCCCCTAAACTTTAGGAAACAAATTTTCATTGTAAATTTTCAGAGAAAACTATAAGGTGTATGAGAAAATAGTACAGGAAAAAATGAGGGACATCAATTTTTTCTCTCTTTTAGAAATAGGCTCTCACTCTGTTGTGCAGCCTGGAGTGCAGTGGCATGAGTATAGCTAACTGCAACGTCGAATACCTGGGCTCTAGTGATTCTCCTGCCTCGGCCTCGTGAGTAGCTATGACTACAGGTGTACACCACCATGTCCGCTTAATTTAAAAATATTTTTTGTAGAGATAGGGTCTCACTATGTTGCCTAGGCTGGTCTTAAACTCCTGGCCTCAATTGATCCTCCCACCTCGGCCTCCCAAAGTGCTGGGTTACCAGTATAATAAGCTGGACATGATTTTAAGTCCTAACTTCACCACTATGTCATTCTACCTTTATGGATTTCAATGTTTTGTGTGCTATATGAATGTGTATGTGTGTTAAATGGGGGAAGAATGGACTAGATAATATTTCAGGTGCCTTCCAACACTAAAATGATAAGATTCCCAGCAACAAAAAGCACATTATTTTAATATTAACCACAAAATATAGTATATCAAGCTCCTGGTTTATGCCTAAGACTTAGGGGCAGCAAGAAATGTCTGTGGCTATAATCAATCAAAAAATATGTACCAAAAAGCTGTCCATTCCAGGTATTGTTCTATGGAAATATAAGAACCATCTGTGTTTAGAGATAAATGGTCTGAAATGGAAGAGAAACAACTAAAGAGACAATTACAATATAATTGTATTAGGCAATATAATAAAGGGGTAAACAAAGGGCTGTGGGAGCTTAGAGCAGAAAAGGCAACTCAGTGTATGAAGAATCAAAAAGCCTTCCCGGGCCAGGCGCGGTGGCTCACGCCTGTAATCCTAGCACTCTGGGAGGCCGAGGTGGGCGGATCGTTTGAGCTCAGGAGTTCGAGACCAGCCTGAGCAAGAGCAAGACCCCACCTCTACTAAAAATAGAAAGAAATTATATGGACAGCTAAAAATATATATAGAAAAAATTAGCCGGGCATGGTGGCGCATGCCTGTAGTCCCAGCTACTCGGGAGGCTGAGACAGGAGGATCGCTTGAGCTCAGGAGTTTGAGGTTGCTGTGAGCTAGGCTGACGCCACGGCACTCACTCTAGCCTGGGCAACAGAGTGAGACTCTGTCTCAAAAAAAAGAAAAAAAAAAAAAAAAAACGCCTTCCCGGCCAGGTGCAGTGGCTCATGCCCGTAATCATAGCACTTTGGAAGGCCGAGGCAAGAGGATCACTTGAGCCTAGGAGTTTGAGGCTGCAGTGAGCTATGTTTGCACTACTGCACTCTACCCTTCATGACAGAGCAATACCCATTTAAAAAAAAAAAAAAGCCTTCTGAAAAGACATATGACATTAGAGCTGAATAAAAAACAATCGAAATTTAAGAGAATGCAAGACGAGAAGACAGGAAGTAGTGATCACATGGGCAAAAGCAAAGACTGACAGCTAAGAAATGAAAAAATGTTTCCTTAAAAGTATCGGCTTTAATCATCAGGAAAATGTAAATCAAAACCATTATGAGACACTACCTTACATGTAACTACCCACCATAGTCAAGACACTTAATTGTACCATCACCATAAGACTATCCTTTGTGCTATCCTTTTGTAGCCATAACCATCCATCCTCCATCTCTAATCCCTGGCAACCACTAATCTGTCCTCCATCTCTATGTTTCATGAATGTTAAATAAATGGAATCATGCTGTATATATTCTTGAAGATTGGCTTTTTTCACTCAGCATTATTTTCAAGGAATGTATTTTGTTTAGTGTAACTACTGCAAAAACATTTCAGTTCTTGCCACAAAAATATCCTAGCCTGCAAATTATCTAAGGAAAAATAGCTGTTAAAAACAGATTATGGGCCAGGCAAGGTGGCTCACACCTGTAATAGTAGCACTCTGGGATGCTGAGGCAGGAGGACTGCTTGAGATCAGGAATTCACGACCAACCTGAGCAAGAGCGAGACCCCCGTCTCTACCAAAAATAGAAAAAATTAGCTGGGTGTGGTGGTGCATGCCTGTAGTCTCAGCTACTTGGGAAGCTGAGGCAGAAGGACTGCTTAAGCCCAGGAGTTTGAGGTTGCTGTGAGCTATGATGCCCAGATGTCAGAGATGTCAACTGACTTAGTGCTTAAATTGGACATTTCATACTTAATAACCTAATAGTCTAAGAAAATTATATTTCTAATCATTGGAAAAACTATGGGCTATTTAATAAATGGTGTGGAGACAACAGTCTGGTCTTTTGGGAAAAAAAAAATCAAAGCTGATTTCTTTACTTCACCTCCTTCTTTATAACAAACACCAAAATACATTCTAGATGTTATTAAACATTTAAATGTAAGCACAGTTGCAAAACTTTAAGAAGAGAATAGTTTATTAAAAGGTAAAATAATAATACTGAGTAACCATACCAAGTATATAGAGCAACTAGAACTCTCATATACCAATAGTGGAAATGTAAAATGATTCAACAACTTTGGAAAAGAATTTGGCAGTTACTCAAAAAGTTAAACACAAACCTTACATGACCCAGCCATTCCAAGAATAGGTATTTACCCAAAAGAAATGAAAGCGTATATCCATGCAAAGACTACAAACGTTCCCAGTCATTTTACTTGTAATAGCCAAAACCCAGAAACAATCCAAATGACCATCCACAGGTGAATGGATAAACAAATTGTGCTATATTTACACAAATGGAATACTACTTGGCAAGAAAAAAAGAATAGATTACTGATAACACACAGTGTGAATTAATATCAAAATAATATTCTGAAAGAAATCAGATACGCCCCCATCCAATGTATATTGCGTGATTCCACTCACAGTATATAAATTCTACAAAATGAAAACTATGACAGAAAGCAGATCAGTAGCTGACTAGAGGCTGGAAGAGGAATGGAAAGGAGAAAGAGGAAACTTTTGGGTGTGACAGCCATGTTCATTACCTTTATTGTCCTAATGGTTTCACGGTGTATGCTCACATCAAAAGTTAGCAAACTATACTTTAAATAGCCGCACATATATGGCAATTATACCTTAAAAAAGCTGTTTTTAAAAAGTAAAATGATAATGTCAGGCTATATACACTAAACACTGCAGAGGAAAATGTACCAAACTACCTCCTGTGGATAATTTTAAATAGATTAAAATTATGTAATAACAATAATTTGAAAATAAAATGGGCTGTGGTTATAATTCATATACTTGGAAAAGGAAGAGAGGATTTGAACCAGTGACAGGGCTGACCAGTGCTTTGAGAAATGAGCTGTAAAAATGGCTTAATGATTAACTTCAGGAAAAAAACAGAAGTAATGGCAATATTTAGAAACAAAAGTTGAGAGCCAAAATGTGTCAAGCCAAGTACATATGAAGCACAGGTGCAGAGCAAATTCAGAGGTATGAATCTGGTAGCAAAGGCAAATTATGGTACAACAGATGAACAGATTGACGGAAACAAGCTAAAAAGTAGGGTCGAAGTATAAAGTAAATCATGCCTGGAATGCATACACACTATGGTATAAACCTGGTATTAAGAACAGAGAGCAGGTAGCCAAGTGAAGGTAAAGAGTGTGCAGCCAAAATCAGGTCAAAGTCAAATAGACTATGGAATGAACAAAAGCAGCAAAGCTGTACACAAGAATAGGAGCCCATACAAAATTCTTCTCAAAGTAAGGCTGGCTGATCCATCTTTTATTGCTGGTTGCTCAACGAGAAATGACCCTATTCCTTACAAAGAACCTTCAGTAGCTTCTAAAATTTTAACTTCTCTCAGAAGTGAAGATATTTTAGTTTTAACTTGAATTATCTAAAAATTCATTTTCATAATGTTTAATGAAAATTTCCTTGAGAGTAGAAATCTGTCTCATTCAGCCTTCTATTTACTACCAGTGGTATCCAGTACACCATCTTCTACGCATCAGATGCTCAAAGAATGATTGTTAGAAGTATTTAACTATAGTCACATTAGGGTGAGTTAAAAAATAAATAAAATTTAAAAATTAAAAAAAAATTTTTTTAAGTATTTAACAAGAAAACCACTTAAAAAAATAAGTTTATATACTAGCCAAGAAAAAAAAGAAAAAATCCAAATAAACAAAATCAAAAACAAAAAAGGAGACATTACAACTGATGCCACAAAAGTACAAAAGATCATAGGAGACTACTACTAAAACAACTATATGCCAAAAAACTAGAAAACCTAGAGAAAATGAATAAATTCCTGCACAAATACAACCTACCAAGATCAAATCAGGAAGAAATAGAAAACCTGAACAGACCAATGAGTAACGAGCTTAAATCAGTAATAAAAAGTCTCCCAACAAAGAAAAGCCCAGGGCATGATGGCTTCACTGCCAAATTCTACCAAACTTACAAAGAAGAACTAATGCCAATTCTCCTAAAACTATTTTGAAAACAAGAAGAGGAGGGAATTCTTCCTAACTCATTTGATGAAGCCAGCATTATCCTGATACCAAAACCAAACAAGGACATAACATAAAAAAAAAACAAAACAAAAAAACCCACCACAGGCCGATATCCCTGATGAATATATACGCAAAAATCCTCAACAAAATACTAGCAAACCGAATCCAACAGAACATCAAAAAGATAATACACCATGATCCAGTGGGGATTATCCCAGGGATACAAGGATGGTTCAACCTATGCAAATCAATAAACGTGATACATCATGTCAACAGAATGAAGGACAAAAATTATATGATTATGTCAATGGATGCAGAAAAAGCATTTCATAAAATTCAACATCGCTTCATGATAAAACACTTAACAAACCAAGCATAGAAGGATCGTACCTCAAAAAGGCCACATCTGACAAACGCATAGTTAACATCATATGGAATGGGGAAAAGCTAAAAGCCTTTCCTCTGTAAACTGACCAAAGGGTTGGAAAAAAAATAAAAAAGGCTTTCCTCTAAGAACTGGAACTACACAGGATGTTCACTTTCACCACTGCTATTCAATACAGTATTAGAAGTCCTAGCCAGAGTAATCAGGGAAGAGAAAGAAATAAAAGGCATCCAAATTGGAAAAGAGGGAAGTTAAGTTATCCCTCTTTGCAGATGACATGATCTTATATGTAAAAAAACCTAAAGACTCCACCAAAAAACTCTTAGATCTGATAAACAAGTTCAGTAAAGTTGCAAGATGCAAAAATCAGTAGCATTTCTATACATCAATAATGAACTAGCTAAAAAAGAAATCAAGAAAACAATCCTGCTTACAATAGCTACAAAAAAATAAAAATACAATACCTAGGAATAAACTTAACCAAGGAGGTGAAACACCTCTACAAGGAAAACTACAAAGTACTGATTAAAAATGATCATACTTTCCAAAGCAATCTACAGATTCAAAGCAATCCCTATCAAGATAACAATGACATTTTTCACAGAAATAGAAAAACCAATCTTAAAATTTATATGGAACCAAAAAAGATCCTGAATAGACAAAGCAATCCTGAGCAAAACTAAAGGCATCATATTACCTGACTTCAAAACATAGTACAAGGCTATAGTAACCAAAACAGCATGGTACTGGCAATAAAAATAGACACACAGACCAACAGAACAGAATAGACAACCCAGAAATAAACCCATATATTTACAGCTACCTGATTTTGGACAAAGGTGCCAATAACAAACATTGAGAAAAGTATAAAGTATAGCCTCTTCAATAAATGGTGCTGGGAAGACTAGATATCCATGTGCAAAAGAATAAAAGCTAAACCCCATATCTGTCACCACATTAAAAAAAAAAAAAAATCAACTCAAAGACTCAAAACTATAAAACTGCTAGAAGAATATGTGGGGAGTTAGCTATGCTCCCAGCAAAAAATCGGGTCCCTTGGGCAGGGGTCATTGCAAGAGATAAGGAAAATAATAGAAAATAGGAAATAACAGAATAGAGAAATAAAAGAATACTCACAGACTAAAGTACAGTTTCATAAAGTATAGATTTTATATAAGTTGGGGGATCGGGAGACCTCCAGCATTCCCGTGAGCTGTGAGGCCTCAAGTGAAGTTTCACATCAGTATTTATTGGTACAGTGATTGGTTGCCAGGGGTAACAGATTTACATAATAACAGGTAATTCGTTTTAGGTTAAAAGTCTCCCCCAAAACTTCTAGAGATACCTTAATTAACTCTATCTATGTGAGCAAATGGTTACAAAATTGTTCTAAGACAAACTTCTAAGTTCTAAGATAAAACTATCACTTAGCAGTAAGGTTAAACAGAGACATAGTGGCTCTATATTTCTTTATCTCGTTTTTGTTGATTGAGACAGGTAGTCAGGAGTGAAGCAGGAACTGTCCCTTAGGCTAATTGCTTTTAGCCACAGGTGTCTGTCTGTCTGTCTGTCTGTCAGGCGGGCACTCTTTGATCAATTCTCACCCCATAGCTCCATGCATGCCAAGCTTTGTCGTACAGAAGCAAGGTGAAAACCAACAGGTTTGAGACACAGTGTCACCTTGGAAAGCAGCTGCCACTGATCTGTGAGATGCCCTCCTGACTAGAGGCAGATTTTGATATGTGAACTAACAAGTTCACATATTCCTTCAGGGTAAAGCTCTGCAAAACTCCTGAAATCATTTCTGTCTCCATAGGGCAACAATTCTATAGAGCAATATTAATCTATGGAGCAACAAGAATATATAGAGGAAACACTCCAGGATACTGTTCCAGGCAAAGATTTTTATGGCTAAGACCCCAAAAGCATAGGCAACAAAAACAAAAATAGACAAATGGGACTATATTAAACTAAAAAGTTTCTGTACAGCAAAGGAAACAATCAGCAGAATGAAGAGACAACCTGTTGAATGGAAAAAAAAATTACAAAATATTCATCTGATAAGGTACTAATATCCAGAATGTATTAACAGAAGGAACTCAAGAGAAAAAAAAAAAAAAAAATCAAACAACCCCATTAAAAGCAGACAAAGGATTTAAATAGAGATTTCTCAAAAGACGACATACAAATGGCCAACAGCTATTGGAAAAATACTCAACATCATTAAGCATCAGGAAAATGCAAATCAAAATCACAATGAGATATCTTATCCCAGTTAGAATGGCTTATCAAAGAGACAAAAAATAAAAGAGCTTGTGAGGATGGGAAAAAGGAACTTTCATACACTGTTGGTGGGAATGTCAACTAGTATAGCCATTATGGAAAACAGTATAGTGATTTCTCAAAGAACTAAAAATAGAACTACAAAATGATACAGCACTTCCACCACTGGGTACTTATTCAAAGGAAAGGAAATCAGTATAAAAGCCCTAGGTTTATTGGAGCATTATTCACAATAACAAAGATATGCAATCAACCCAAGGGTCCATCAATAGATGGATAGAGAAAATGTGGTATATTTACACAATGGAATACCATTCAGCCATAAAAAAGAATAAAATCATGTCATCTGCAGCAACACAGATGGAGCTGGAGGTCACTACGTTAACAGAAATAAGCCAGACACAGAAAGACAAATATCACATGTACTCACTCATCTGTGAGAGCTAAAAAAGTTGATCTCATAGAGGTGAAAAGCAGAATGATAGTTACCAGAGGCAGGGAAGAATAGAGCCAGCAGGGGAAGAAGAAAGGTTGGTTAATGGATATAAATATACAGTTAAATGGAAGGAGTAAGTTCTAACGTTCAATAGAAGAATAGGCTGACTAAAGTCAATAACAATGTATTGCACATTTCAAAATAACTAGAAGTGAGGACTTAAAACGTTCTCAACACACAGAAATGATAAATGCTCGTAGTGATGGATATCCTAAATACGCCGACTTGATCATTACACAATACACATTCTATGCATGTAACAAAGTACCACATGTACCCCATAAATACGTACAAGTATTATGTATCAATTAAACACTTCTAAATATTATGTTTACTGAGATCCAAATTCTTCTTTCCTAATTATCACAATACTATTTCTAGACCAGTTAGTTACCTTCCCACTGCCCAGGACCTCTCATATGTTCCTCTCCCACTAATAAGAGAACATGTAATCCCTAAATCTAAAACAACTAGTGAAAGTTTAAATATAATTAGTAAATTTGTGGCAAAAAAAAATTTTACCAAAGGCTAAACATACATAATTTTTTAAATTAGTCACATTCAGCTTCCAATTTCTGATTAAGATATTAAGCCAGGCTCCCTTCTTCTGAAGATGTTCTACAAGTCATGGAGGTAGGATCTGAGAAGTAAACATAAAAACCGTGAAAAATCCCTGGGGAAACAGAAGCTGGCTTGTGTGGATGGAGGAGGGGCAGAGTAACAACCCAGCACACCACAGGGGCCCTGGGGAGGGGGAGGACACAATGATGGAGCACTTTTTGGACATTCTGGTGTCTCTTCAGTCTCCACTGATGCAAAAAAGCAACACCAACCTAATGCTAGAGGTAATGTCAGAACAGCACTCTAGCCTGGCTGGGGTAGCAGCTCTGACCTGTGTGCTCAACAAACTTCCAGGGGAGTTTGTTCTTGATAAAGAAACTTCATGATGGATTTACTAGGAGCTGTCCTGAGGGACAAAGGAGATGGAACAAATGGAAAGCCCAGATTAATATCACAGGCTCTCTCTCCTGAGGTTCTTTCTCCTGACAAACTTACCACTCATCCCAAACTAACTCAAGTGGCTAATGATCCCAACAGAAAATGTGATCATGAGGAAAAATAATCAAACACCAAAGAAGTACTATCGGAATGTTTTTAAAGATTAGAAACGAGACAAAAATTGAACATACATCAAATAAAACAGAATTAATAAACCAGACGAAATATAAATTTTAAATGACAATATTATACATTCTCAGAGGAAAGAGGGGCTATTAGTACTATATGAAGCAGGAATAAGCATTTTTTTCATTTGAAATAACATACGTGGAAAATACAGTCAAAATAAAAATATTATTTTTTATTATTAATATTAGATGGGTAAATGGATGAATGGATACAGCTGAAAAATGTTTCAGTGAGTTGTAATATTAGCCTAAGAAACTCTCCTGGAGCACACAAAGGTTAAAAGCCCAAGGGGTAAAAGCCAGGCGTGGAGGTGCACCTGTAATCCCAGCTACTCAGGAGGCTGAGGCAGGAGGATCACCCGAGCCAAGGAGTTTGAGACTGTAGTGCACTACGATTGTGCCTGTGAATTGCCACTGCACTCCAACCTGGGCAATATAGCAAGACCTCATCTCTCCAACAACAACAACAAAAAGGTACAGAGATACAGAGGACATTCATTTAACAGAAGACCCAAAAGGACTGGGTCGCCAAGATGTCATTCCCAAGTATACTCCATTGTGTCTGGCCACTCTGCCCATGACCCTCAATCCAGCCAAATACACATATCTCTGGAAATGCGGCAGATGCAAGAGCCTGGCTTAAATGGAGTACCTGCTTCAATACAATTACCCCAAAAGCCGAAGGCTCATCAAAGATCCTACCTTAATTTGTTGGTCCTACGCAAGATCAGCAAATGTCTATCCCAATTTCAGACCCTCTCCCAAGACCTCACTCTTAGGAACGCTATGTGGAATTAGGCCCTTCTTCTTCTGCTATTATGTTTTCAAAACTAACAGGAATAGGAAAGAAAAACTTACCCAGGAAGGAAAATTGGTTTGAACATTTAACGTTTTATATTAAGTCTGGCAATCATGACTGTACATATTCTTGCTTAAATAAATCTTTTATTAATAAAAAAATCAGGCCGGGCGCGGTGGCTCACGCCTATAATCCTAGCACTCTGGGAGGCCGAGGTGGGCGGATCGTTTGAGCTCAGGAGTTCAAGACCAGCCTGAGCAAGAGCGAGACCCCATCTCTACTAAAAATAGAAAGAAATTATATGGACAGCTAAAATATATACATAGAAAAAATTAGCCGGGCATGGTGGTGCATGTCTGTAGTCCCAGCTACTTGGGAGGCTGAGACAGGAGGATCGCTTGAGCTCAGGAGTTTGAGGTTGCTGTGAGCTAGGCTGACGCCAGGGCACTCACTCTAGCCTGGGCAACAGAGTGAGACTCTGTCTCAAAAAAAAAAAAAAAAAAAAAAAAATCAGACCCAAAAGAAGATGGCACATTAGGCACAAATAAATATCTGAATGACTGACAATTTTTCAGAATTAGAAAAAAAATGAGATTGAACAGGTTTTTAATGCAAAGTAGGATAAAGCATAAATAAAATGCACACACATGTATAGATAACCCTTGGATACATTATAATGAAATTTAAGAAAATCAAAGACAAAAAGAAAATTCTAAAAATTTCCAACAAGGAAGAGTATGTCACTTATAAAGAAGTAAGATCACAATGACATCAGACACCTCATCAGCAACACTGGATTTAAAAATAACTCTTAAAATTACCCGATGGAGTCATTTTCAACAATGATAGAAAGAACTTTGAACCAAAAAGTTTATATTCAGATAAACTATCATCAATAGTAAAGATGTCTTAAGCACATAAAATCTCAGATGATTTGCTATATAAAGGCCCTCTTTGAAAATAAAGGAAGTACAGGTTTAACTAATTAGTATTAGTATCACTAATCCAAAAATCCAAAATCCAAAAAATCTGAAATCTGAAACACTTCTGGTCCCAAGCATTTCGGATACGGGATATTCAACCTGTATTTCCAACAAGAATGATATTATGAGATACATCAAAGATAAATATATAATTCAGTAAAACTTAATGTTTTTTAAAAGTAACAAAAACATAACCATAATGATCCAGAACTGAAAATCTAGAGCAGGGCTGTACAACAGAACTTTCTGAAATGACTAATATGTTCTATACCTGTTGTCCAATATGTTAGCCACCAGTCACATGTGGCCGGTGAGCACATGACTAAGGAACTAACTTTTAAATTTTACTTAAGTTTAAACTTAAATAGCCTCTATGACTACTGGTTACGGCATTAGCACAGATCTAAAGCAGGGGTCAGCAAACTTGAAAAGCCAAATGGTGAATATTTTAGGTTTGTGGCCCATGCGGCCTCTGTTGCAACTACTCAACTCTGCTACTGTATCACAAAAGCAGCCACAGACAACAAATAATAGAATGGCAAGACTGTGTTCCAATAAAAGGTTATTTAAAAACAAGCTGCCAAGCACACAGGCCATAGTTTGCCAACACCTCACCTAAATGATATAAACGAACACAGAGGCAAGTTGAGGGATGAAGGAACAGAGGAAGACAAGAAAATCAGCAGGCAACCAAAGTGTGCAATGGTACTTATGTTGAAGGCAGGAGGTGAGAAAGATACTTTAGCAACAAGAAAAGAAACTAAACACACAAATATGTCTAGACTTGTTTGGTGTAATGACCAAAATTTTAACTAAAACACAATGAAATGTATAAATTTCAAACTATGAAAAGAAAATTCAATCTATTAAATGGAAGGGGAAAAAAAAAAGATCAGAGTCTGGAATTGGATTTTTAAAAGATCCAGAAATAGGAGGTCTATATAAGACAGCCTAAATACAAAAGGATACAGAAATGCTAAAAATAAATGGGTGGGAAAAAATATGAAGGGCAAATGTGAATCAAAATCTTGATAGTAATTATAAAATCAGAAATAATAAAAATAAAGACAGAAACAAATATAAACGGCAAAGTACGGTGCTACAGAATGAAGGAAGAATAGATCAAGAAGAAACAGCAATCATAAACATTTAAGCTTCTAGCACTATACCTTTCAAGTCCATCGCCTTAACCACTTGGCCAGGACTATAATCTTTAACAATACAGTTTTCAAACAAATAAGTAACACCAAGATAATTCAATGGGGAAAGGATAGTCTATTTAACAAATGGTGCTGGTACAACTAGATATGCATATGCAAAACAATGACATTAGGCCCTTATCTCACACCATGTACAAAAAAATAACTCAAAATTCATCAGAACCTGAATGTAAGTGCTAAAACTATAAAAGTCGTAGACGAAAACATACAAGTAAACCTTTGTGGCCCTGAATTAGACACTACATGAGAAAATCTGTGTAGCTAAAACCAAAAGCCTAAATAATAAAAAAAATAAATAAATAAATTTCATCTAAATTAAAAATTGTTTCAAGGGACATCATCAAGAAAGTGAAACATAACCCACAGAACCAGAGAAAATAATGTTGACCCTTGAACAACATGGATTTGAACTGTGAGGATCCATTTGTATGTGGGTTTTTTCCAACAAAAGTTACACTGAATATGCCTGCCTCTCCTGCTTCCCACTTTCACCTCCTTCACCTCTGCCACCCGAGACAGCAAGACCAACAACCCCTTCTCTTCCGAGTACTCAATACGAAGACAATGAGGATAAAAATCTTTATGATGATCCACGTCCAATTAATGAATAGGAAATATATTTGCTCTTCCTTATGCTTTTTTCTTTTTTTTCCCAGACATTCTCACTCTGTTGCCCAGGCAAGTGCCGTGGCATCAGCTTAGCTCACAGCAACCTCAAACTCCTGGGCTCAAGCAATCCTCTTGCCTCAGCCTCCCTGAGTAGCTGGGACTATAGGGGGGCACCACCATGCCCAGCTAATTTTTTCTATTTTTAGCAGAGACAGGGTCTCACTGTTGCTCAGGCTAGTCTCAAACTCTTGAGCTCAAGCAATCCTCCAGCCCCAGCCTCCCAGAGTGCTAGGATTACAGGTGTGAGCCATTGCACCCAGCCTACATTTCTTGATGAGAGAGTGGCACTTTCATGCAGGGAGGGAAGGAAGGGATAGTGGACACATTTGGAGATTAACTACTACACACTCCTATGTGTGAAATACACTCACCCCTCCCTAAAAATTCTTATCCCATTGTGGAATCAGTTCAAGGTCTAGGACATCATCCTTTCAATCAGGTACAAATGAGGATAAAGCACCTCTGGTCTGCTCCTTGAATATAGCTTTTCAGCTGTGATTTCTTGCTTTTAAGATCTATGTAGCAAAAAAGCAAGTGATCTTACAAGCTAACATAAAATTGTGAAAAAGAGACAGAATAAAACAATAAATATAAAAGAAAAAAGCATAAACCATATAGAAAAAAAAGATTTGACTACAATAAAAATAGAGAATTTAGCGCTATAAAGACTATCACACTATGGTCAACTCTAAAACCAACAAGGGTGTAGCATCTAAAATATATAAGAAACTCTTATAAATGAAAAGAGAAAGGAAACACAATAGAAAAGAGAGCAATTCATATGAATGAGGAATTGACAGAGGAGTAAGAAGGAATGTCTAATAAATATATGAAGAGATATTCAACTTCATTAATAATCAGTGAAGTATAAATCACAATAACTAAGAATGAAAAAAAATTATAAAATGTTGATGAGAAGGTAAGAGAAACAATGAACACCAATGGAAACGTAAACTGGTACAGCCATTTCAGAAAACAATTTACCAATACTTAATGAAATAATGTATATACATACTCTATGATCCAAAAATTCCACTTCTAGGTATCTACCCCCAAAGAAACTCTTACACAGGTTTATATTGGGACATGTATGAGAATTTTTTTTATAGCATCACTATGGTGGCAGGGAACTGAAGGTAATTTAAGTGTTTATCTCAGAGGGAATGGAATGGATAATACCATGGACATACATGCTATAGTTGAAAAAAAATGAAACAGGTATACATATTGTACTGCAGTGTTAAAAAATGAGACCTATAGTACAATAGTATTTATGTATGTAAAGATATATGTACTCAAAATATAATTTAATAGTATACATACATATCCAGCACATATACCAAATACATCAGAGTATGTTTAAAGGAATGAGAGAGGGCATCAGGGATGAAGAGGAAAATTAATAAATAAAACAAGAAAAGAGCCTTGTAAAGGCTCATGATGTGAGTGTGCCTTGAAATAAGGAGTTATGACTAACAACTCTCTGTACATCTTTCAAAAAAATTTATTGCATGCATACAGCTCTTTCCTTTGTAAAAGAGATGGCACAGTTCCAGAAAAAAGATACAGACAAACAGGGATAGGGGAGGATGAGAGAAGGATGTATGTGTGTGTGTGTGTGTGTGTGTGTGTATCTAAGATGTCATGAGGACGCTGTTCTGAAATAATATTACCTGCTTTGTGTAGTAACTTCTCTGAGATGGAAAAACAGCATAAAAGAGTTATAAAAAGAAGGGTAATTTTGGATTGCTTGTAAGAAAAAATGTATAGTTCTTCAACAGTCACATATAGTATAAGATAATGCTTAAAGGAAAAAAACTCAACACATAGTTCTCAATATTCCATCAGCCAAAAATAATGGTAAAAAAACAAATATTTAATAAACTTTACCGAAACCAGAAGTACTACAGTTAAGGATACCTCTTCCAATTATTTCTTAATTTGCCAATAAAAGAAAAACTATAAATTTATTCCAGTTAGAGACAAACTTATTTTCAAAAGGCACATCATTAACCATGTTAGTAACAACTAGCACTCTTATAATGGACAAAGGTCTTGTAATCCTTTCTACACAGGTCAAATTTTAATGAAATACACTTGGTAATGTATTTTTTTCAAAAGACAAGCAATAGTTTGGCACCTAATATATAATCACAATGGCCAAGTCAGGTGTGCAGCGTCCCCAGTACAGACTTTATTAGAGTTCAGTTATAAATATATAATCTCTTGACACTGAAGATGTAGTTCTTCCAGATAAAGCCCAAAGACAGGAAATGAATCTCCTCCCAAATGCTGCTTCTTATCTTTAAAGTAACCTCAAATTATTACTAAACTAATAAAGTAATTCTGTTTCAGAAAGTGATCTGATCTACTTTATTTTCAGTTTTTGATAAATTCAAAAGTGAGATGAGGGATTATTGCTTTTTGTCTGACAACACACAATGAAACACAACATGAAAATAAAGAAAAAACTTTTTTTTAAATGATTTTTACGGTAGAGATGAAACAGGCAATATCAAAGCCTGTCAGTATTTAGAAGATGTGTATGGTTTTGGAAAAACAGAAAGCTAATTTTGTTATTTAACTTTACAAATTTGGAAGTAAAATTTTTACTACATTCTATTAGAAATTGTCAAACAGGATGAGTAAAAAAGGTGCAATGAGATTGTATACAAACCAAATAAAGCAATAATAGTTCAATATAATTATGGATATTATGTCCTTGTTTATGAAATATTTCTAATATAATGGTTTCTAGCTAGTGGCCACAACCAAAATTGGATATCAAGATTCTATTAAAAGGTCACAAAAAAGCCGGACTACCAACTATAACTGTCAAACACAAAGTGGGATGGAGACAGCATAGGAAACTTTCAGAACACTAATGATTAATGATGATAATTATTGCACACAGAGAAGATATTATTATAGCATATAGCTACCATTTATTGCACTTCTACTCTGTGTCATGCACTGTACTAAGCACTTAAGATATACTATTTTTAATCCTTAAGATAACCTTTACGTAGGTAAAATTATATATATATTTTTAATGTGGGAACTGAGACTAAGAGAGATTAAACAATTCGCCCAATATATTAAAGATAGGAAAGCAATAAAAAGCTCGGTTCAAACTGGCAAATTAATATATGATGCGGCCTCCCCTTCCTCCTCATCCAAACCCTTAGGATGAATGATAGACAAGAAATCCATAATCATGCTAGAAAACAAAAAGTTCCTCAGTGGACTGGGAATTTGAGGAAGACAGAAGGCAAAAAATCAAACTACCCACAGACATTGGGTACTAGAAAGGAGGGAGTGGTTCCAAGGGTGCTACATATTCTGAAACAAGGATAAAAAGAACAGAAGACAAAAAAAAGATAGATTAATTGGGGGTTTCACATTAGAAGCAGCAATGCAGGTGTATCATTACACATTGCCTTCTTTGGGAAAGGCAAATAACAGATTTCATTTCTGCTCTTAGTTGGAAATAGTGAACACAGGAGTATGAGTCAGATAAATGTCTTGGGACCCCCCCCCCGCCAATCCCCTTTAAAAAAAAAAAGAAAGAAAAATGTCTTGGATGTTTGGCCTGGGGACACCCAGGAAGAACTGAAACTCTGCTTACACAGGTTGTAGTATATCCTGCCCAATGACAAGTCTCATCCCTCCCTCACAAGTAGGCAACTGTAACAGAGCTAGCCTAAGTCTCAAATATAAAAAGGAGCAAACCAAAAATCCTCAACCATTTGCTGAATCAACTAAATAGAAGAGATACAAAACAATGATCAGAAGAACTTACCTTCAGAGATAACTTTTTTATCTTTTTGAGACAGGGTCTTGCTCTGCAGCTCACTACAACCTCAAATTCCTGGGCTCAAGCAATTCTCCCATCTCGGCCTCCCAAATTGCTAGGATTACAGGTATAAGCCACTGCACTGGTCCAGAGAAAACACTTTATTGAGATTATACTAAAATGACAGAATTTTTTGTCTGTAAAAAATACACTAGAGCTACAGAAGAGATTATAATGATTGAAATAAATTGAATTCAATTAATGAAAGATGAAGTAAAAGTATCCTCCCAGAATGCACTGAAAAAACTTTAAAAATATGTAAAGTATAAAAGAAATGTTAAGAGATATGGAGAAATATTCAGATGTTCTAAAATGTGTCTAATAGGAGTTCTAGTAGGACAGAATAGAAAACAGAATGGAGAGAAGAGACTCTTCAAAGCAGTAAAAGAAGAAAATAGCTCTGAAATGGAGGTTGGTACAAGTCCTCAAACTGAAAGAGTTCACTGAAACTGAAAGTGCTGAACCTAGATACATCCTGGTGGAAGTTCAGAACATAAAGGATCATGAGGAAAATCCAATCATCATCTGGTAGATGGGGCTGGGAGTGCAGACTACTAATAAAGAGAAATCAGACTGATACCACATACCTCCACTTGCCAAGAGTAGATATAAAAGGAAAAAGAAAGTATTGTATTATTTTAAAGTTCTACAGGGAAATAATTTTGAAATCTGCAATTCTATATGTAGCCAAACTATCTTTTACATGCGAAGGCAAAATAAAGGTATCTGCAGATGTGCAAGGATTCAAAGATTACTACTAACAGATAATCTCTAAAAGAAATACTTGGAATACACTAAGTACAAAAGAGAAAGCAGAAAGCAGTAGTTAGTAAAGAAACCAATAAAACTCCCTGACAAATCTAAATAAGCATCAATTGTTTAAAAAAAAAAACAAAAAAAACTTACAACCAAAACCCTGTATGCAACCAACATGATAGCAGAGAAAGAGGAGAAAAGAGAGAGTGAAAAGTAAAAACATGCTAAGGTTCTTTGTTTGTCCAAGAGAGAATATATGAATATTCTAAACACTGTTGGAATAATTTAGATTTAATTGGCTGGGCGTGCTGGCTCACGCCTATAATCCTAGCACTTTGGGAGGCAGGAGGATTGCTTGAGGCCAGGAATTTGAGATTAGCCCGAACAACATAGCAAGACACTGTCTCTACAAAAAAACTGAAAAATTAGGAGGACACCTATAGTCCCAGATACTTGGGAGGCTGAGGTAGGAGAATCACTTAAGCCCACGAATTTGAGGTTGCAGTGAGCTGTGATGATGCCACTGCACTCTAGCCAGGGCAACAGAGCAACACTCTGTCGCCAAAAAAGAAAAAAGAGACATAGCATCAATAGGCTAAAAAGGGAGTAGAGCAATACAATTTAAACAGAATAAAAGTCAAGGCAAGTGGTGGGACACAGTCGCTCACGATCCTAGCACTCTGGGTGGCTGAAGTGGGAGAATCATTTGAGGTCAGGAGTTCGAGACCAGCCTGCATGAGAATGAGACCCCATCTCTACTAAAAGAAAAATTAGCCGGGTGTGGTGGTATGCGCCTGTAGTCCCAGCTCCTCAGGAGGCTCGCTTGAGCCTGGGAGTTTGAGGTTGCAATGAGCTTTGATGAAGCAATTGCACTGTAGCCAGGGTGACAAAGCAAGACTCTGTCTCAAAAAAAAAAAAAAGAAGAGTCAAGACAAAAAAACCAAACAATTCACAGAGAAGACATAGCAATGAATCTTTACATATATGACAATATAGTTTCAAAATATATATATAAAACTTATTAAAAAGAGATATTTAAGAAACTGTAACCACAGCGGAAAACTACCATACCACACTAAGCAAAAAAATCACACAGACCGGTGACAAAGATAGATTTGAATAATACAATTAAGATTGGACAAGGGGGCCAGGCACAGTGGCTCACACCTGTAATCCTAGCACTTTGGGAGGCCAAAGTGGGAGGATTACTTGAGGTCAACAGTTCAAGACCAGCCTGGGCAACATAGCAAGACCCCGTCTCTACAAAAAAATTTAAATAAACTAGCAGAGTGTGGTGATGTGCCTTTAGTCCCAGCTACTCAGCAGGCGGGGAAGGGGGATCACTTGAGCCCAGGAATTTGAGAGGTTTTTTTTTTTTGAGACAGGGTCTTGCGCTGTCACCACTGCACTCTAGCCCAGGCAACAGAGTGAGACTCTGTCTCAAAAAAAAAAAGTAAAATAATAATAAAAACTCATGTTGTACTTCCTCATAAGAATATTAAGTGCCAGAGAAAATGACTAATGTCTACAAAGTTTTGAAATAAATTGTTATTCTAGAAATATTACACCCATTTAAGTAGTTATTTAAGTGATTAAAAACAACAGGCAAGCATTCTTTAACAATCAAAAACTAAATAAATAATGCCCCTTTGAGCATATGTTGAAAAACTATGAAATTAAGCCAAAGGCTTCAAAACAGAAAGCAATGATAAAAGAATGAGTGTAGTATATTACATTAAACTAAACAAAAAAGATTCACTATCAGTTCTCTTCTAAATTAATCTATAAATTCAATGTAATTCCAATCAAAATGCCCAGAGAGTTTATTATGAAGCTGAAAAAGGTAACACTAAAAATTACTTAGATGATCCAAGGCAATTTGAAAGAATAAGACAGAGTGAAGAAGAGGCTGAGAAAAAAGAAAAGCAAGACAATGTATGACCTTATAGATTAAAATTAAGGATTCTAGCCTTTATCCAAGGAGCAATGGGAAGTCAACAGTGATTTTAAATCAATAAGATCACTTTGAAGTATGCAAAAATATACTGAAGAGGATTAAAAGGCAACATGGAAAGTCACTGAAAATGGCAGAGTATGGACTCTGAAAATTCTCTTCTCCATTAAAGTAACAAAAACACTGGCAAAAATATCAGAATCAACTTTTTTAGAACTCTGGAAATTAACTGAAGGCTTACAGCAGTGCCTGCATTTATTCAAGAACAGTTGAATCTTGGTAAGAATGGTGAGCTCTGCAGCATTATTACCTTGCCCTATTTCCAACATCCCCTCCCTAGTGCCATAGTAAAATATACACAATCATGGTAGAAATCAGCAGTCTGGCAGCCACTAGTGGGGGCAGAATGGTTTAGAGCTCCTTCAAAACTCCATTCCCTATCTGGTGGTTCCCCGAAGTCACCACTTGTTCACAAGGTTATTTCACTTAAAGCTCACCAGTGCTAAACAGCCTTTTCCCTCAGGGTATCTGTCAAAAACACAGGGCTGCCTGAGGCAGTGTGGATAACAGTTGCCAACAGTTGAAGCAAACAATATATTATTCAATCACTTTGGATGACTCAACTGATACTACAGACAGGCACAGGTTTTATACTTCATTCAGGTCTTAACGAAGATTTTCTTTGCTACAAAGAGTTAACTAGCTTTGGGCACTCCTGCAAAATAAACAAGGGGAATAGATATCTTCAACAACTTTCAAGATAAATGTCGTGGAGTTGGACTGAATTTGGTAAATTTAGAGAGTGTATGCAGAGACAGTGCACCTTCCATGACAGGAAAACATGAAGGGTTTATTGCACAGATTAAAAAAAAGTATATTAACAGATCCAGATGCTCTCATTTCTTTTCATTGTATCTTGCATCAGCAAAAGCTCAGTGCCAAAGTGACTATTTTAAGTGACACTTTGCAACAAGTTATAGTATTGTTAACTACATTCATGCAAATGCAACAGGGCATTGTCAGTTTCATAACATGCTAAAGTTGGAACGAAGAAGTATTCAGTGTGGATTTGCCCTATCGTTCTAAAGTACGTTGGCTATCGCAGGGACAGGTATTAGCTAAAATTTTTATCTCTGTGAGAACAGATAAATTTTACGAATAACATAATCAGCAATGTGAATTGTCAAAAGAGTATTTCTATAGGAATGCAGCATTTCTGTGTGATATCATGTCAAATCAAAACGACTTGAATACTTATTTGCAAGGTGAAACTGTCTATAAATGATATGTGGCAAAAAAAATCCAAGCATTTCAAAAACAAAGCTCTTTTTTCAAAACACTTCTTCTTCAAAACGAAATTTCAGATGAACATTTTCCCCAGTCAGCAAAGGTCACTGATGAGCAGGGCAGGATGACACATGCGAATCATTTGAAGAAGAGACCTGTTATAGATCCATTAATTGGAGAATACAGTGAAAGGTTCACTGACTTTGAGAATCAAGACATTACAATCAAATTAGCATTTCAGCCTCACCTAGTTGATGTTACCAGGGCAGCTAAAGAACTATAGATGGAATTGGTTGAGCTCTCAGTAGAGCTCTCTTCTAAAGAAGTCAAAGGGTTTTGTTTCTTTATCCAAAAGCAACAATTTTCAGGTTGCATGCATCATACCTCTTGATGGCATGACTTATGTTGCAAAATTGGATTTCATAAATATACTGCCTAGAAATAAGCATATCAATTACCAAAATTAAAAGGACAATTCATTACACTCTGCAAAATGAGCATTTACCACAAATAAACATGTAAAAGGAAGTTCTTAGTCACTTATCACCTCATAATTCTTGTGAAATATTTGTTATCACAAGTGCATTTAAGAATAATCATATACACCCATCCCTTCCCCCCAGCCCCCACCTCTGTCCGATACCCAATTGGTGTTATTCCCAAATGTGCACTTAGGTGATGATCAGGGAAACCAGTTTGCTGGTGAGTACACGTGGTGCTTATTTTTCCATTCTTGGGATACTTCACTTAATAGAATGGGTTCCAACTCTCTCCAGGAGAACCAAAGAGATGCCATATCACCATTATTTCTAATAGCTGAGTAATATTCCATGGCATACAAATACCACATTTTGCTAATCCATTCATGAACTGATGGGCATTTGGGTTGTTTCTATCTACTTGATGAGTGCGATGCGCACTGCCTGGGGAATGGACACGCTTGAAGTTCTGACTGGGGAGGATGGGGGGGAGAGGGGATGGGTGCATACCTACATGATGAGTGCGATGTGCACTGTCCAGGGAATGGACACACTTGAAGCTCAGATTTGGGGGCATGGGCAATAGATATAACCTGAATTTCTGTACCCCCATAATGAGCTGAAATTAAAAAAAAAAAAAAAACAAATAAGCGATCCTAAAAAAAAAAAAAAAAAGAATAATCATATAGAACAGTGGTCAGCAAGTTATAGGCTGTGGGCCAAAAACAGCCCATCCTCATTTTTGTATAGTTTTATTAGAACATTTATTACTCATGTTCACCATTTACACATTGTCTAATGGCTGCTTTCATGCCGAGTAGTTGACCTGCAAAACCTAAAACATCTACTCTCTGGCTCTTTACAACCTAGACAGCTAAAGCACCTGAGTAAATAACCTTACTCATTCTTAGAAGCTAGCCTAGCTGTCCAGATCCTAACTCATAGAGCTTATACTCTACTACAGTGACAAGATATGTATGTAAGTAACTTATCATACAAGGCTTAAAAAGCTAAGTACTATAAGAAAAGTAAAGAACTGTCAGAAAGGCCGGGTGTGACGGCTCAGGCCTGTAATCCTAGCACTCAGGGAGGCCAAGGCAGGAGGATCGCTTGAGCCCAGGAGTTCGAGACCAGCCTGAGCAAGAGTGAGACCCCCATCTCCACTAAAAATAGAAAAATTAGCCAGGCATGATAGCATGTGCCTGTAGTCCCAGCTACTCAGGAGGCTGAGGCAGGAGGATTCCTTGAGCCCAGGAGTTTGAGGCTGCTGTGAGCTAGGCTGACATCACAGCACTCTAGCCCGGGCAACAGAGCAAGACTCTGTCTCACAAAAAAAGGCTTTCAAAAAAAGGAAGAGATTATATACAGTAGAGAAAATCAAAGACGGTACCTTGAAAGAAGTAGCTTTTACACTGGGTTTTGAAGGATGGCTGTAATTTGTAATGTAGCCATCCTGTATAATTATAATTACAGAGATAGGGAGAAGACTTCCAGTGTAAAGAAAAGCAGAGCTGTGAAAAACACCTATGACAGTGTACTTTGCTTGGAGGAATGGAGTTAGGAGAAAATGTTAATAAGCATTTTAAGGTCAAAGCATTAAGGCTTTCAATGTCAGGATTAGCACTTAAGATTTATTTTATTTTTCAGGAGGGGGAAAGGGGCCAGGGTTGGGAAGAGGATAGATGTAGGGCCTAGCACTTTAGATTTAAATTACAATCAGGTCCAGAAACAAGCGAGTAACAGTGATTAGAATCGTGCTTTAGGAAGATGTGACTACACTATTTGAAATAATTTGAAGGAAGAAAGGTAGTATGGAAACCAGTTACAAAACTATTATAATATCCCGAGAGAAAAGTCATGAAGGTGTTGACAATGCGACTGGAAAAGAGGATAGATGGAAACAATGCAATAAACACATTACTATAACAGCAAAACCACTCAAACACTAATGATCAGACGGCACCATCAGAACATGCTTTCTGATTTATATGGGGTAAAAAATTTAACATCCTCTGCTATCTCTCTCACCTTTGAATGAAATAACAATTGTAACTAATTAGTTTTGATAATTTTAAAAAGAGGAATTAAACAATAATTAAAAGCAATGGACTACCACTTTCCCATTTTTAAACTAAACCTGAATGTAAGCACAAAATGAAACAGAATTCATGTGCTAGGGCCCCCTCTGCTGGACCACTGGAGAGAAAGTCTGATGTTAAATTTGTAAAGTCTTACTTGGTTCTGCTGAATTCCTGAAAATAGATAGCTTTGCTTCATAGTAACTCCTTTCCAGGTGTAACAAATGCTCTCCTCAGGTGGGGAATTATGAAATATCTTTCTCTGTATTTTTCCAAATCACTCATAATTTTATTGTTGCTTAAGTTGTTGATTATAAAAAAAGATTTTAATATATACTCAAACCTCACAAATATTTAAATATTTTCAACTGAGAAATTTACTTCTCAGTACAAGAGTAAGTTGCAACTCACCAGACTGATTTTTTATAGGTAATGAAGAATCATGCTAAAGAACAGTTTTATATTCTGTTCATTAAGAAATAAGCTGCAGCTCCCTTGTCAGTTAGCTTCTGGCTGGGCTCCGCCAATGGAAAACAGAGATGGTATATCACAGCGGTCCCCAACCTTTTTGGCACCAGGGACCATTTTCATGAAAGACAATTTTTCCACGGAACAGGGAGCAGGGGGATGGTTTCAGGACAATTCAAGTGTATTACATTTATTGTGTACTTTATTATTATTACACTGTAATATATAATGAAATAATTATACAACTCACCATAGGTTGGGGACCCCTGGTATACTGGAACGTGGAAGAAACCACATATTTCTCTCTTTCTCTCTAAGACTGAATCTCCCCAATGGCTTTGACTCCTTCTGGATAAGCCCAGTTCCTACCAGGTAACCCTGGCCCCTGGCCTCTAGGACTATCTCCTACCTGTATCCCTTCATTATCACTACTTGCTTTGCCTTTTTTTTTTTTTTTTTTAAGAGACAAGGTCTCTCTCTGTCACCTAGGCTGAAGTGCAATGGCACAGTCACAGCTCACTGAAGCCTTGAACTCCTAGGTTCAAGCAATCCCCCCACCTTAGCCTCCCAAGTAGCTGGGACTACAGGCACGTACACCACACTTGGTTAATTTTTTAAATTTTTTGTAGAGATGAGGTCTTCATATGTTGCCCAGGCTGGTCTCGAACTCCTGGCCTCAAGCAATCCTCCAGCCTCCGCCTCTCAAAATGCTGGAATTATAGGCCCACTACTTGCTTAATTACTACTTATCTCTGGATTGCCTCACCATCCCTTTTTTGGCATCTTGAGTCTTTCATCACATAGGTAACCAATTCTCTACAGGAAGGAGGAAAAGACAAAAGAGGGAGGGAAAGAGAAAGCAAGCTACGAGAAAATGGCCCAGGCCTATATTTTCTGATTCTAGTGTACCCACTGTCCAGTTACCACAGCTTCATTTCACAATGGAAAAGAAACAGCAATAACATGGGTAAACTTTCTAGATTGCTTGTGCAAACTCACCCTTCTCAAACTGGGGTATACTGTGGTAATTTCATGTTGCTTTGTATTACACAGTATGCTGGGATGATTTAATGTGAAAGTGCAACATAAGCATGTCCAATCTTTCTGCTGTATCCATGGCAAGCGATTTTGAAAGTTATTTGTATATTAAAGCAAACCACACAAAGGGAAGAAGGCCATAGAACAGAAGCGGAGTTAAAAGCAAGTAAATAAATAAATAAATAAATAAACAAACCCACAAGGATGTTTAATGGCAAACAACAAATGGTGTTGGGTCAGTGGATATCCACATGCTGAGAATGAAGCTGGGCCTCTACCTAATACTATATACAAAAATTAACTCAAAGTTAGATCAAAAACCTAAATTTAAGAGCAAAAACTATGAAACTCCTGGAAGAAAATGTAGTATAGACCTTTGTAACCTTGGATTAGCCAACGGTTTCTTAGATATGACACCAAAGCACTAGCAACCACAGGAAAAAAATAAATTGGATTGCCTGAAAACTGAACTTTTGTACTTCAAGGGACATTTTCAAGGAAGTGAAAAGACAATCCATAGACAGGGAGAATATATTTACAAACTACACATCTAATAAGGTACCTGTATCTAGATTATATAAAGAACTTTTACAACTTATTATAAAATGACAACCCAATTAAAAAACAGGTAAATGGCACAAATAGACATTTCTCCAAAGATACAAAAATGACCATGATTGGCCATTAGGGTAATGTGAATCAAAACCACAACGAGATACCACTTCACACCCACTAGATGGCTATAATAAAGATTAAATAGTGTCAGAAAGGATGTGGAAATGTCAAAACCTTCATACACTGCTGATGGGAATGCAAAATGGTGCAGCCACTTTGGAAAACAGTCTGGCAGCTCCTCAAAAAGTAAAACACGGAGTGATTACATGAACCAGCAATTTGACTCCTAGGTATACATCCAATAGAAATGAAAATATATGCCCACACAAAAACCTATACACAAATGTTTATAGCAGCACTATTTGTGATAGCCAGAAATCTGAAAAAACCCAAATGCCTACCACCAACGGATAAATAAAATGTGGTATATACATATAATGAGATACTATTTAGTAGTAAAAAGAAATAAAATATTGATACATGATACATGTTACAACCTTGGAAACATTGTGCTAAAGCGAATGTGAAAGAAGCCAGACAGAAAAGGCCATCTATTGCATGATTCCATTTACAAGAAACGTGCAGAACAGGCAAAACCACAGAAATAGAAAGTAGATTAGTGGTTGCCAAGATGTAGGGGTGGGAAGAATGAGTGACTGTAATGAGTACTGGATTTCTTTCTGGGTGATGAAAATATCCTAAAATTAGATAGGTGATGGCTGCACAACTCTTAAAGACCAGTGAATTGTACACTTTAAAAGGGTGAAGTATACGGTATGTGAATTGTATCTCAATTTTTTTTAATGGGGGGAAAATGACAAAAAAAGACCTTACGTAAGCATAAAAAAAGATCCTGTAAATAAATCTTAAAATGTTATCTGCTTCTCTACTGTAAACAAATGCACATGAGTGTCAAATCTCCTTCCTCCTGTGATAACCTTCTTAGCCACCCAGAATAGAAATCCTTACAGTATTTCCTTACAGTACATCCAACTCATTGGTTTCCTTCCCCATATATTCCATTTGGCTGCTAGGTCCTGTTTATTTCTGTGGTATCTCTCATATTTGTCTCAACTTATTCCCACTGACCACACCCTAGTTAAGATTGTCATTTCTCACCTGAACTGTAAAAGTCTTCTAACAGGCATCTTGACCCTCAACTTTCATTTCTCCCCATCTGTACTTTACATACAGTTCAAGAGTTATCTTCCCAAGATAAAAGTGTGGTCATATCACTGACCTACTCAAAAACTACTTAAAAATCTAAAGTTGAGGCTGGGCACGGTGGCTCACACCTGTAATCCTAGCACTCTGGGAGGTCGAGGTAGGAGGACCCCTTGAGCCCAGGAGTTCAAGACCAGCCTGAACAACAATAGGACCCTGTCTCTACTAAAAATAGAAAAATTAGCTGGGTGTCGTGGCACATGCCTATAGTCCCGGCTACTTGGGAGGTTGAGGCAGGAGGATCACCTGGGCCCAGGAGCTGAGTCCAGCCTGGGCAACACAGCAGGACCCATCTCTACTTTAAAAACAAAACAAAACAAACAAAAAAAAACAACCACATGATTCTACAACTACATGGATGAATCTCACTGACATTATACTGAGTAAAAGAAGTCAGACATAGAGTTCATACTGTATGATGCCTTTTATATGAAATTCTATTAATAGAACAGGCAAAACTAATCCAAGTGACAAAATATGAGCACTTATCTGGGGCAGAATGTGGAGAGGCTGACTGAAAAGGGGTGTGGAAGGACTTTCAGGGGAGAGGGAAATGTTCTACATCTTGATTGCAGCATATACATTTGTCAAAAATCATCAACCCATATACTTAAAATCTGCAAATTTTATTACATGTAAATTATATATCAATATTTTAAAAATGTGAGCCATACAGAGCCGATTACATAATGAGTAAAAACTGAAAAAGAAGCTATTTTTCTGCCAAGCCAAAAGAAATCCCAGATTAACTGATGCAAAGGTCTGTGTTTTAAGAGATATAAAAACGTGACTGGAATATTAGATAAGCACATATTTGGGGTTGTTTCTGCTATACATTGTGGGTTTCAGAGGAAAACAGTTTTGGCTGCTAAAATAAAAACGTTCATATTAGATGTTTTAGCAGTACTATCAATGGTAACTTTATTTACTACCATAACTATAACTGAGCAATTACATTTAGAAGACACTAAAGAAATAACCATAAAAGTTGTCCAATAAAGAACTGTTACACAATCATCTTAAATCATGGTTAACTAATTAGAAACTACTTTGCCAATAAAAATTTCTAGGAAATTGGTAACATCTTATTAACTCATCCCTAGAGATCTTTACACCAATAATTTTGTTACATTAATTTTAGTTGTCTGAAAATACTTTGTGTAATTGTTTAAAAGTAACTAGAGTTCATAGCTTTTGGGGAGAAAAAAAAAACCTCTAAAGAAAGAAAAATTGGTGGAGTTTCTTTCTTTAAACATTCCTTTTGATAATCCTGGAACCATACTCCGAAACACTGTATTGACAAATTAATAAAGGCAAAGACATCAAACTCAAAAGTTCAATTTTCAAAAATTTTACATTTCCAACAATGCAGGAGTAAAATATAGGATCCCTTACCTCATCATCATCATCAGAATCATTCCCAAACACTGATGGTTTTTGCAAAACAGGGTGCAACTGCTGTGTTTTCTTTGGCAAAATAAGCCCATACCTGCATATTTTTTTTGAAACAGAAATCACACCATTATCTTTAAATATTAAAAAATAATACATCCACTACCTCTTCCGGGAGAAGATATCAAAACATGCCATAAGCCTTATGAACACATAACAAGAGACTGTTAACTGCTTTTCAATGATCTCAAAATTCTAATATGCCATTTTATAATCACTCTAAGTCATTATTTGTGGACCCAGGTCAAACTCAAATACCATTTTCAAAGAAGAGAAGTAAATGAACAGCTCAGAAATGTTTTAGATGGTGAAGTGATATCGACAGTTTAAAAAAGACACGTTGGTGGAAAGCTCAGTTCATGTCCACTAAAGATAAAAATGCTTTAAATTATCCTTGTGGTCTAACAAGTCAAGAAAACGGCTAGATTTTTTTCCACTGTGTACTTTACACAGTTTTAGGAAATTACTGGATAATTCGTGCAACCCACGAAAACTTTAAAGATTAAATTAACTGAAAAACCTAAGTAGCCATGGGGAAAGTTCCTATTACATTTTATTAAGCTCACTTGCTTTGTCTCGGAGTATGTGCGAGAACCATCCCATCAGATCCAACTCATTTAGTTTCTCAAATTTTGGCCTTAAAGCAGCAGAGACCACAGGAAGCCGCATCGAAGTATGGATTACACATCAAAGGTAAAATTTCCAAATACGTACAGTATTTGTCTCTTTTGCGGCAACGTATACCCCAATTCCCTATATGCCTACCCTTTTCTGTGGCTTCTCAGAACAGTATTCCTAAAACGAGAAGGGAGGGCGGGAATCAGGACTTGAGCTTCTGCCAAGAACAAGGCCCTCAGAAGGAAACCAGGAATTGTCTCTCTTCTTCCTGCCCCCTGAGAGCATCCAAGCGGGGAGAAACTCAAGCGCGGGGTAGGAAGCAAGACTGAGGGGCCTCAGACCGAGCTTTTGGAAAATAGAAAAGTCTCGCTCTCTGCCCCTCAGCCTAACTTCCTTTATTTCCTCCTCACAAGTTTCTCCCTCAAACTTCGGGCTTCCAGCCTGGAAAATGTATGGGGGGAGGGGAATGTATGTTCCTCAGGACTTCTGGGGTCTTTCCCCGTCTCTTTCCCTGACGACACAGCCCCTTCACTTCCAGCGCACTTTAATTCCTCGGCCAAAGACACAGTCGCTGTAGTTTCTCATTCCCCAGCCTGACCCTAACTCCCGGATCACTCACTGCCTGCCCGGAATCGCCATCTTGCTCCCGTGTCCGCTGAACGTGGCCGAAGCCGACGCCGACGCCGACGTGACGCTGACGCCGGCGCCGCACGTAAACTCTCGCGCGGCTTTGGGTGGCCGGGAAGCCGCGTATCGGTTGGCTGGCTCATTTGAGTCACTTCCACGGTGCTGAGAATCGGGTGCTATGGCCTCTGTTTTGTTTCGGAGCTGACCGGCTGTCTACAAATCAGTGGGAAGAAAGGAATGACAAAATTTATATTCACATGGGATCTCTTGTTGATAGCATATAGGGGGGTCTTGCTTTTTTTATACAGCCTGACAATCTCTTTTAGTTTGGGTGTTGAAAACATTTTCATTAAAGTAACTATAAGTATGATTGCTGTTTGTTTTCTATTTTTCCCATCTGTTGTTTGTTTTTTCTCTCCCCCTCGCCCACCTCTTTTTGCCTTCTCTTGATTTATAGAGAAATTTTTAGTGGTTCAGCTTATGATTGATTTTCATGATTCAACCTCCTTTGTTGGCTTATTAGCCATAGTTATTTTTTTTAAGGGGTTGCTTTAGGGTTTTGGAGTTTTTGGAGTTTTTTTGTTTGTTTTTTGAAACAGAGTCTCACTTTATTGCCAGGGCTGGAGTGCAGTGGCATCATCATAGCTCACTGCAACCTCAAACTCCAGGGCTCAAGCCATTCGCCTGTCTCAGCCTCCAAGTAGCTGGGACTACAGGCAGGAGCCACCACGCTCGGCTAAATTTTCTATTTTTTATAGAGATAGAGTCTTAACTCTTGTTCAGGCTGGTCTGGAGCTCCTGGTGTCAAGCAATCTTCTCGCCTGGGTGTCTCAGAGTGCTAGGATTACAGGCATGAGCCACCGCACCCAGTCCTAGGGTTTCTAATATACATCTTTAACTTAGCACAGTCTACCGTCAAGCAAGAATATACCACTTTAGGTATAGTATAAGAAGCTTACAAAGTATTCTTCCATTTTCCCTCCTATGTTTTTGCTATTGTCACAATTTTACTTCTACCTATGTTATAAATGCACAATAAACTATTTTTGCTTTAAATAAGTTTTTTAAAAAGATTTTTAAAATAAAAATATTATGTTTACCCACATATTCACCATTTCTGGCATCTCCATATCTATGTGTAGATTCAGATTTCTATCTAGTATGAAATCTTTTTAACTTTTTCAAACATTTTTAGTGAAATATAATTCAGGTATCATGCAATTCACCCATTTAAAGTGTATAATTCAATCGTGTTTAGTATACTCAAAGAGTTATACACAATCAATTTTAGAATATTTTCAATACCAAAAAAACAAACTATGTACCCATTAGTCACTCCCATTTACCCCCAAACCCCGCAGCCCTAGGCAATTGCTAATCTTCTATCAGTTTTTGCTTTATGTATTTTGAAGCTCCATTATTAGGTGTATAAATGTTTGTCATATATTCGTCATTGACCCCTTTTTCACACTGAGGAAGGAGCTAAATCTTTGTATTGCATACTGGGAAGTTAAAAGATACTGCCTAAATCAGAAAAAAAAAAAAAAGTAGCCACAAAACCATGTTATTTAGTAATATGGAAGTAAATATCAAAACTATGACCGGGGCCGGGCGCAGTGGCTCACGCCTGTAATCCTAGCACTCTGGGAGGCCAAGGCTGGAGGATGGCCGGAGCCCAGAGTTTGCGATTGCTGTGAGCTAGGCTGATGCCACAGCACTCTAGCTCAGGCGACAGAGCAAGACTCTATCTTAGGAAAAAAAAAAAAAACAAAACTACAACCAAAATGGGTGTTGGCAAACTTTTTCTGCAAACAGATAGTAAATATTTTAGGCCTTGAGGCCCATGTGGTCCCTGTGGCTACTGCTCGACTCTGCCCTTGTAGTGTGAAAGCACCCATAGACAATAATGGGATGGCTCTTCCAATAAAACTTTATTTACCATAACAAGCAGTTGACCAGATTTGGCCCATGGGTTGTTCACCAACTCCGGAACAAAAAGAACTGAAAATAGTTGACTCAGAAGCAAGGAAAATGAAGGTGACGTGGGGCTGGGAAATGCTCTGGTCTCACCAGACCTGTGTAACAGGATGACTGTCAGCATGTGTTACTTTGCTTAAAATAAAAAGAATAAAGAGTAAAAAGTAAAGCCACCTGCTAGGGCTGTCTGCCTCTTGCTTGAAGAGACTGAATGGGGAATCAGTTACACAAAAATTACCCAGTGGAAAGCTCAATATCCTAGACAATTTGAGTTTTTGAAATGGTGTTTTGAATTCTGTGCTCTCCCATTGCCTTTGGGACATTGTAATGAAGCAGTCATGGGAATTTCCCAAAGCCAGAATCAGATGCGGTGTTGCAGTTCTTCAGTTGTTTGGTAGAGTCCAAAGCACTAGTGGCAACTGAAGCAGTGAATCAGGGGCACAGAGAAGCTTCCTAATATTTTAGAACCCAACTTTGGTAACTATAGGGGGAGATGCTGTATGGACAGAAGCACAGTGAACCAGTATAAGATAGTGTCATCACTGCCACACTCCTGATGGTTATACAATAGAGAATTCCAACTATCTTAGACTTCCAGAAATATATTGAACAACTTTCAATTGTCCCATATGATTTTCATAATCCTCTCCCTTAACTAACTACTTGACCTTGTGAATTGTTTTGCAGAAATGGTGGATTTTCTGCAAGTCAAAGGAACTAAGATTTTGAAGTCTCCTGGGCAGACTTCTAGATGGCAAGATTCATCATCCTCCCAAACCTGCCCCCAATGCGTGTAGCACCTTGTTAGTTACACCACGACCTGTCTCAATGCACATGGCCTCTCCTTAAAAACCCCATGGTCTCTCTTAGTCAGAGAGACAGATTTGAGACAACTTCTCCCATCTGTCATATTCAAATAATTCCTTTCTTTCTTGGCAATCTTTGTTGTCTCAATAATTGGATCTTTGTGCCATGAGCAACCAGACCCAGACTGAAACCACCTTGTGGTTTTGACAACATATACAAGACTTCAATAACACAACAATTTGACTAGAATTGGATCCAAGGCAACTTTGGAAATCTCTGCACCCAAACTCATGGATCTTCCATTTAATATTTTAACATTAATGTTACTAATGTTAACTTCACTACTTTCAGTCTCCACTTCTCTTTGTGCCCATTCTTTTCCCCAGTCAACTACTCACTCTCCACACCTTTTTTATACTTACAGCTTCTACTAACTTGTAGTGTCGGGAAGGCAGTATGTTTCAACTGCTTTAAGGCTCTCACGACACCTTTGGCCTCCCTAAATGTCAGGTTCGGTTCTTGATGCGCTCATGGCTAAAGAATGACCAGATGCACTAAAGTAAGGCAAGCATGAAAATGAGGTTTATTGAGGAGAAAAAGATATTATTATAGGGGAAGAGCAAGATATAGGTTTACAGAGCATGATACATACGTCACAGATGATGACTGGACCCACTGTTGCAGCAAAGGGAGAGCAAAAGGAAGGGTGCAAAAAAGGATCAGTTATGGTCTCAGCCTTGTTTCATAGTGCCGGGATTGGGACCTCCCTGTGGCTCAGATATCACCATGGAACCACTTTGGACAGTTAGGAGTTGCATGACCTGAGTCTTAACTATGAATGAGGGTTGTTCTAGTTCAATTTCTGGACTCTATGGTACCTGTGCTGCTTGGCCTGTGGGCTAGAGAGTCCTCTGCTTTCCTTTGCAGCTGGTGCACTAAGTTATGATTGGTCGATTCATAGGGTGTTCCCTCCTCCCCCAGGTATGGCAGTCACTCAGGAGAGGATTAGGGTGGAGCAGGACCAAGATGGGGGCCTGGGGTTCACCTTTGTCCTTCCTCCCAGGTGGGGCAATTGTACCAAGGCAACAGCACCCGCTTTCCTCCCTAGGAGACCTGGAATCCCTCACTATCTACCTAACATAAGCACGTAATATCCTTTTAGACACTGCTCCTGTTGCTATTTTCCAGTGTGTTTTGTTCATGGTTTGGGTACTTTTTATATTATACCATTTCACAAATTGGCCTCACTTTGATGAGAGGTCAACCCCAATTCAAACAGCTGTGGCTCGAGAGTCAGTCACATGAAACAAAATATGGTCACTTAGAGGTGCCTCATCAGTTGAGGTCTGTGAGGACAGTCTAAGCTCAGGCAGTAGATCAAGAGGGAGGTTAAATGTGATTAATCAGTAGGTGATGGAACACCTATTGAGGGTAATTAGTATGCTTAGGGACAGAGAAATGGGTGATGTTTATTTATTTACTTTTAAATTTAACAAAGTTTTGTGGAGCAAAAAAAATTTTCTGGAACTGGACAGCATTCTGGACCAAAGATGGTTCAGAATGCCCCTACCACCAAGTGGTGAGTTTAATTTATAACCAGAAAATGTTACCAAACCAAACTGGGATCCACTCACCCCAAACGGCAGAGCCAGACACTGACGCCAAGAGTTGCAGTGGAAGATAGAGGCATCTTTATGGCATGACGCCATGCAAGGAGAATGGACAGCTAACCCTTAAACCCAAACTCCCCTATGGCTTACAAGCAAGTGTTTTTTAAAGGCAGGGATATAGTTCAGGAAAGTAGAAGTTGCAGGCAAAGTTGTAAACCAATACACGGAGGTTATACATTGCTTTGGTCCAAAAAGGCAGGATATCTTGAAGAGGGGATTTAGGGGAAATAGGTGGATTCAGAGATTCTTTGAATAGCAATTGGTTAAGGAAGCAAGGTCTTATCCTGGAAAGGAATATTAAGGTGGGTGTGACTCTCCAGGCGCCTCAGAGAGAAATTTAGAACAAAGAATGGCCATCAGAGTGGAAGCCTCAGTTCCCCCCCCCTTTTTTTTTTTTTTGAGACAGGGTCTTGCTCTGTTACCCAGGCTAGAATGCTGTGGCATCAGCCTAGCTCACAGCAACCTCAAACTCCTGGGCTCAAGCAATCCTCCTGCCTTAGCCTCCGGAGTAGTTGGGACTGCAGGCGCATGCCACCACGACCGGCTATTTTTTTCTATTTTTGGTAGAGACTTCTATTTTTGGTAGAGACGGGGGTCTTGCTCTTGCTCAGGCTGGTCTCAAACTCCTGACCTTAAGATCCTCCCGCCTCCTCGGCCTCCCAGAATGCTGGGATTACAGGTGTGAGCCACCTCACCTGGCCTATTTGCATTTTTTGTCTTGTGGGGGTTTCTGAAAAACAACTCAAGAACATAATGTTAAGACGGCCCCATGGAACTAAAACACCTCTTGACTCTGCTTGGAGGACTGTTGTTACTACTATCTTCTTGCTCATCAGGTTGCCCATTTACTTTTCAAGGCTAGTCAGGTGCCAGTAATTTCTTGTGAAGGGACTCAAGATTTTTCCTCTATTTCCTTGCTTGTGGGGTCTGGCAGGCCCCTAAGAGGGGTTCCTGCTCCATCTCAAAAATAAGCTAAATAGGCAATAATTAGTTGATCTTGTCAGTTGAGAGAGGTCTTTATAAGATTATATGGATGAGGCTTGTTGGCTCACGCCTGTAATCCTAGCACTGTGGGAAGCTGAGGGGCAAGGATCCCTTAGGCCAGGAGCTGGAGACCAACCTCAGCAAGACCAAGACCCCGTCTCTATCAGAAATAGAAAAAATTAGCCAGATGTGGTGGTGTGCGCCTGTAGTCTCAGCTACTCAGGAGGCTGAGGCAGGAGGATCACTTGAGCCCAGGAGTTTGAGGTTGCTGTGAGCTAGGCTGATGCTGCTGCACTCCAGCCTGGGCAACAGAGCAAGACTCTCTCTCAAAAAAAAAAAAAAAATTATAATTATATTAACAGTGAAAAAAATGGATTTAGATATAAATCTATACATCAAAATTTTTGTCAGGTATAAATAATATCCTCCTCACTAAAAATGTAAGCTTCTTATGTTAAGGGATAGTATTTCACTTGAATGAATTTATTAAATAAATTGAACCAATCTGGCTTGTTGGTTGCTTCATTTTATTTTCCAAAAGACTGATAGTATGGTCATTAGCCTAGTAAGAAGGTTGGAAGGTGTTAGTGAGATGTCTGGGGTGCTGGCAAGGCCAATCAACCACCCTGTCTCTTACTAGCTGTTGTGAACTGGTCAACTTGTTTATAAAATAGAGATAATTTATAAAATAGAAATAATATTAGGACTAACCTCCGTTTTAGATTATTGGGAGGCTCAAATAAGCTAGTCTGTAAAAATATTTCAAACAAGTTAAAGTGCCATGCAAATGTATGATATTTGTTATCTTTAAGCTAGAAGACATTTAGTTAACTTGATGCCCATGATAATGGTTAAAATATAGCATTGTGCAAAATCTTCCTTTCCTTGTTGCCTAAAATGCCATTTGTATTTAGAGTGAACCCTATAAGCTTGTTCTGAAGCCATCAGGATATGTGACTATCAGTTTAATATCTTCAAGAACATTGTTCCTAGAAATGTCGCTGCAAATGCCCTAAAAAGCTCCCTTCCAAATGTGAAACAGGCTTAGAGGGTAAAACGGGGCATGCGATCATCCAAGAGATGAGGACTGGTAATAACACTGCCATCTTATCAGAAAAGGTGAAAAAGGGACCTCCAGTCTCAAATTATGTTTGGAACACGTCACATTTTGTCAAACTAATAAAGAAAATAAAGTTTAATTTCCCAAAATTTTATTAAAAATGGACTCTGTCATCAGATATCTTATTGCAAAGATGAAATCTCACAACAGAGCAATCAAGTTTGTTATAATAACAAGCTTTAAACAAATATAAATTCTTTTTGTAGTTCTTGAACTCGAGAGGTTTTATTTTTTTTTTATAAAGGGTGTTTTCCTTTTTCCATGAGTCACAAACATTTTCCCACAAAAATTTTTGTTCATTAAAGTGACTTTAAGTTGTTAAGGCAAGGGGGTGGGAACAGGGAGAGGGAGGGGGTGGTGTTCAGATAAGTCTTTGAAACATTAGAAAAACAATTCTCAGTCCATTTCTTAAAATCTTTATTATTTGGTACTCTTTTGGTGTAAAAACTGCCAATTTTACTTTGAACTTGAGTTCAAAGTAATGAAAAGTAACTAATCAACCATAGCAGTCCCACTACAGATAAAAAGCTCAAACTAAAAGGATACTTTCAAATATACTCTATGACGTACTTCAATACATTTGGCTATGGCTACCTTAGGTGGATATTTTTTAGATAAAATTTTTCCTTAGGTCGCACTTTTGGTTTTAGAAAGTGCTGAGGTAAATGTCTAGGAGCAGAATATGTCTGTGTTTTAGAACACTCCTTTCCAAATGAAAACATTTTGTAATTAACAAACAAAACTGAACATGACCAGTATCCTAAATACAGTACCAACTCCATTATCACATCCCTTGCAAACTTTCCCCTGGCATTTTTACATACATACAGCTGTCAGTTTTGGAGGGCAGCGGAGGTGTAATAGCACTATTTAGGTTTTTGTTTATCTTCATGAGAGCTGAACAGATGTGTAGCCAGTGGTATAGGTATTCAATGACAATATTGCCAAATTTCCATACTTCGATTCGGGAATGATCTGCATCAAGGAAAAAAAAGTTAGAGTGATAGTTTTATTATTAAACTACTTTAATATTAATGTACCTTTATTATTAAAATTACAAGTTCCAATATTATGATTATAGTACATTACATATGTTTTGAGTCAAAACCATATTTGAATCTTGTTTAAATATGGAATTAGAGGAATATGGATAGATAAATTTTGGTATATTCATATAATGGAATACTACACAGCAGTTAATAAAGAATAAGAGATATATATCGTTATGGATAAATCTTAAAAACATATTGAGCACAAAAAGTAAGTTGTAGAACAATATATACTTTTGAGTACTACTAAAAAACAGTCTAAAAACCTGAAAAGTAATATTATGTTATTTATGGATTCATAAGCATATAGCAAAAGAAGTAGTCATGCATGAAACTGGTAAATACCAAATTCATGATAGCATTATCTCTAGGGAGGAAGAAAAGAGACTGGGATTGTGGAGGGGTAGAAAGCCTCAACTACTGTTCAATGTTTTATTTCTGTAAAAAAAAGTCTGACTCAAACATGGCATAACATTAAGGTTGGATATATTATAGATTATAGCTCCGTAATGGCTACAAAGGTGTTATTCCATGTTTGAAATATTTCCTAATTTAAAATTATTTTAAAATATATAGTCTCTACACACTGTGATGTGTGTGAGTTTGTTAAATTGAAAACTGTTAAAAGCTACCTTTTCCCAGGAGTCAATAACTAGTATTCTGATAGAATGGTCCAACGGAAGGACTATATACTTGAGAGTTGAATGGATCTGAGTCCTAACTTTGGCTCTACCCCAACTAGCTTTGTGATCTTGAGTAGGTCACTTAAATGTTCTGAGTCTCAGTTTCTTCTTCCATAAAACAGAATTGTTATAAGGATTAATAATATGCAAAGATCTGTCATGGAGTAGTTGCTCAAAAATATTAATTACCTTCCTTTCAGAGGCCTCCCACCCCCAGGTCTATGTTTTATATGTTTTTGTTATTCTTAGTGTCTAACTCAGTACCTAACCCAATAAATGTTTGCTGATTTGAGCTGAATAAACCATTATGTTATAACTGAGTAAGAACTTTTAAATATCGTATCTTCTAATAGTGTATTAACAGTAATGACAATTATCTATTAGAATTATAAAACAGAACATATTTTATTTTCCTATCTTTTTTAATATTAAAAATTTATTTCCATGCTAATCTTCTCTGTATTGTTCCAATTTTAGTATATGTGCTGCCGAAGCGAGCACTTACTTTCCTGTCTGTTATCAACACAAAGGAACAAGGTTTCCTGAATTAGGTTTAGCTTTCCTATAGTTTTTTTTTTTTTTTTTTAAAGTTTGGGATCCAGATGCGATTTCCTATAGTTTTGAAGGAACAACTACAACAAAAGGTGATATATGAGATAGGAAAGGCACATAAAATGTGGAAAACATTCAGAAGTCTCAGTTTTTATTTGAAGTTGACTTTAAGACATGTAGAAATAATTATTATTCTAAAATTCTCTGTCTTAAAACACACACACACACACACACACAGAGGCACTGTTTTTTCTCACTTAATTGTAAGTGTTCCATAAATGTTGAAGTGAAACATTAAATTAAGGAATAATAGAATTAGGTTTTTCAAATACTAAAAAAGTCTTTCCAGATTATGGTTCAGTAATATTAGTGACAATAAATGAATAAAAACAATGCCATCAAAACATCACATGTGCCCTGTAAAGATATACAACTATTATGTATCCACAATAATTTAAAATTTAAAAATTAAAAAACAAAACAAAACAAAAATAAAATAATATGCGTAAAACTCTTGCTACATGGTTGGTGGCTGGTACTTGGTAATTACATTATAGTTACTTTCATAATGAAATATCTGCTTTAAAAAACAAAACAAAACAGATGCTAGTCACGAGAGCACATTAAAAATATCTGATTCATCTCATTTTATGGGTAATATTAGACCAATCAATACACGTACTGAAAATCCTGAGGGTGCATTTATAATTGATCCTTCTTTCTACTAATTAGCTTCTTGGAAACTTTACAAGATAATGCTACAAATTTCCAAAGATTACTTTGATTATCTTAATGTCTCAATATTAGGATAGGAATCTAATTTAAATAAAATAAAATTCACCCTAGCACACTCCTAAAACCAGTCCTAATTTTCTGAGACAAAACAGCTCTGCCTCTCCCCACAGCTTTTATTCTGCCCTTCCCGATTCCCTATTGAAGAGCTCTCTGTTTCAGTGTTCTTATCTGAACATCCAAATGAACAGACCCCTATCTGCAGCCTTTATTAAGTCAGTCGCCATCTCCATGGTGATTCAAGGACACTAGGATGGGGAGCGAGGTCATTCTCTTTCATAAGACCCTGTTGCTTATTTCCTGTCTTATTGTTATCAGGGACTGAAGCTCCGAACGTGTCTGGGCGGTGGTTCCCGTTTCCCTGTCCCAGAGACTGTTGCCTTAACAACAGGCTCCAATGATTCCTTTAGAAGCCTCGGGTTCCCCATTAACGGTTGAGCGCTACTGCCCTCTTGTGGTAGGTAGATGCCAGATCTTTGCAGCTCGGCAGACAGAGGACCCTGTTCACACAGACTTACTACTATTTTTTCATGCAGATGTACTACTTTTAATTTCTTTTATAACCATAGAAATTATGCTTTTTTTTGCTTTGCCTTGGTAAATGTTATAGTAAATTATTTGAACACATTTAAGCTATAAATATTACTGGGTCAACCTCTGGATCTATTTATGGGCCTATTAATGCAGAAACATTTATTATGGCATTTTTGTAGGTTCTAGTTTAATCAAACTTTTAATTATATAGGGAATTCACTATGCTGGAAACATTGGGCTATAATAGGATATCTCTAAATTAAAACTCCATTTATGGATCCCTGCTTTAACATTAGATTAATTAAGTTGAATCCTTTAGGAATTACAGACAGTTAGTAAAGATAGGCAAAGCAAAAAGAGTGAAATACTTAAGTTTCAAGTACAAAAGCTAAAGTGTAACTGCCCCTTTCAACTAACAACCAACCCAAGATCAGCAGCATTTCTTGAATGCTCCGGTCCTTCATCATTAGTTCTCTTAGTTGAGTTCTTATTTTTATTGCTTCACAGACCCTAAGTCACTCTTTAACATTATTGCCACACACAATGAACTGAAGGTCCATGCAACAATACATACTTAAAAGGAGATGTGTATGCAAATTCCTATCAGTTTTTATGTAGGCAGGAGAACTCATATTTGCTATGGCAGTCGGGCACTTATAATAATATGTCATTGTTAATTTAATGTAGTCCCAAAGGCACTGTAGAGTAGTGCCTACCAGGCTTATCATGAAAGAATCAGTGTTAAATGGGGAAGTAAAAGCACATTTTTCTTGAGTTATCAAAGTTTGGGTGGAAAGTGCTCACTTCGGCAGCACATATACTAAAATTGGAACAATACAGAGAAGATTAGCATGGCCCCTGTGCAAGGATGACACACATACACACAAAAGTTTGGGTGGAGGTTTGTTTCAGGATGCATGAGGAGTTCTTACATGTACATCAGTTTCATTCCAATTGCAAGCATAATTTCTTTACAATATCCTGTGTAGTGGCTTTTTTCATGATGTAGCTATAAACCAAATCATGTGTGAATTGAAATCTATGTAATTTATATTTACAAAAATTTATAGTTTAATGCAGTGGCCTCCAAGCTCTTTTGATCATGGACCTCTATCAGTAACAAATGTTGAGCATGTGCCCCAATACATGTACATTTATTTATAAATTATTTATTTTAAAACAAAAATAGAAACTAGACAACAGTGAGTTAAAACCATTATAAATAAAAGTCCCTTGGTATTTTTCTTGCACCCCAAAGGACAGTTTTTTAAAACCTCCTGGAGTGCTTATACTCTACTTTGGAGACCACCAAGTTAAAATGTGAAAGAAATGGAATGGGTAGTCCTTTTCTAGATAATTAACATGCATTCAATTTTGCTGCAACCTAAAATCCTACTAAGACTAATGTAAAGGAATTAAAGAAGACATAAATTCTAAGGATGGGGAGATCAGGAAAAGAGAAACTCCAGTATTTCACTCCTACTCCTATCTCCTCAAAGCCCCGACAACCTGCTCTCCCATCCTCACTCCAGCTAATGACCCTGCTTTCAACTTCACTGAAAAAATTGAGGCAATCAGAAGACAACTTCCATAAACTCCCACCAGCCCATCCACCCACTTACTCGCATCTGTACCCATGTATTCTGTCCTTCTGCCATCTTAAGCAAATTTCTCTGTTGGTGCACTAGATCCAGGGTAGTCATGTAAACTCACTGTCCAAACTGGGACACTTGAGATAGAAAAAGGACACTAACTAGACAGGTCACTAGGACAAAAAGCAAAAACTGGGTCCATCCCAATGTAAATAGGATGTGTAGTTACTCTAACAACATCCCATCCTCTCTCATGTGCTTGAAGACATTGCTTCAGGAATTCTCTATCTCCACATCATGAACTTCTTGCTTTCTACGGGATAATTCCCCTCGGAATCAAACCTGCTGTTACCTCTCCCATCTTAAAAACAAAACTTCTTTGGCCCCATTTCCCCCTCCAGTTACCACACCATTTCTTTGCTCCCCTTTAAAGCAAAGCATTCAGAATTATCTACTCTGCCTCCCCACCTCCCTTTGCAAATCATTTATTCACAAATGAATCTCAATTTTATATGTCCAGCCTAAAATTTTCTCTAAAACTCCAGATTTATCTGTTTACATATTCACATCTGTGCTTAGATATGTAATACACATCTCAACCTCAGCATGTCAAAATCTGAACACTTCATCTATCCTCACCAAAGCCTGCTCCAGCTACAGTGTTCTCCATCTCAGTTGATGGCAACTCCATCCTTCCAAACTATGCAGTCAACCTTGGCTCCTCTGTTTCTCATTCCACACCCAAACTGTCATGATATATTTTGGTTATACCTCTCAAATAAATGTAATATGACCACTTTCCACCATTTCCACTAGTGCCACCCTGACCTCTCATCTGGATTCCTGCAATATCTCCTCTAGTTGGTCTCTCTGCATCTCCTCCTCTTGACCCCCAAGGTGCCTTCTCATCACAGCAGCAAAGCGATTCTTTAAAATCACAAGTCAGATCATGTCATTCCTCTGCTTAAAACCTTACAATGGCTTCACATTTCATTTAGAGTAAAAGTCAAGACATAATGATCGTCTTTGAGGCCCTCATTGATTCGGTCCCCCATTACCTCCTGAACTCATCTCCTACTTGACTCCTCCTCTCTCACTCTGTCCCTGACACAGTGACCTCCTTGTTGCTATTTGAACGCACTGGTTGTTCCTGCCTTAGGATCTTTGCATTGGCTGTTTTATCTGCCTGGAATACTCTTTCTGAAGTTATCTATATGACTGATTCCCTTGCTTCCTTCAAGTCTTTGCTTAAATCTCACTTTTTAAAATTTAAATTTTAACTAATTATTTATTTATTTTATTTAGAGACAGGTTCTCACTCTGTCACCCAGGCTGGAGTGCAGTGGTGCAATCATAGCTCACCGTAACCTCAAACTTCTGGGCTCAAGGGATCCTCTCACCTTAGCTTCCCAAGTAGCTGGGACTACAGGTGCATGCCACCATGCCCAGCTAATTTTTAAAAAACTTTTTGTAGAGACAAGATCTCACTATTTTGCCCAGGCTGGTCTTGAACCCCTGGCCTCAAGCAATCCTCCCTTCTTGGCCTCCAAAGCACTTAGATTACAAGCATAAGCTACTGTGCCTGCCCACCCCCTTCTTAAATATAAACAACCACGGGTTACCAGGTGTCTGAGAAAAACCTCTTCTTTTCTATAATTTTTTCTTTTTTTCTTTTTTTAAATTTTAAATTTTATTTTATTTTATTTTATTTTTTTTAGAGACAGGGTCTCATTCTGTCACTCAGGCTGAGGGGTAGTGGCACCATCATCACTCACTATAGCCTTGAACTCCTGGGCTCAAGTGATCCTCCTACCTTGGCCTCCCAAAGTGCTGGGATTACAGGTGTGAGCCACTGCACATGACCATGAGGAAAACCTTTAACATGAGACATAGAGACCAAAACACTAAAACAAAAGGAAAAAGGAGAAACAACAGGGAGAAGAAAACTTCAAAAAATAATTATCATTAACACCCTCAGAGAGGTAAGATGATACATGAACTAAATGCTGTAAAGAAAGCAAAATTAGAGAACAGCAGTAACAAGAGCTCTTAGAAATTAAAACATGTAGATGGCCGGGCGCAGTGGCTCACACCTGTAATCCTAGCACTCTGGGAGGCTGAGGAGGGAGGATTGTTTGAGCTCAGGAGTTCGAGACCAGCCTGAGCAAGAGCGAGACCCCATCACTACTAAAAATAGAGAGAAATTAGTTGGACAACTAAAAATATATAGAAAAAATTAGCCAGGCATGGTGGCGCATGCCTGTAGTCCCAGCTACTTGGGAGGCTGAGGCAGAAGGATCGCTTGAGCCCAGGAGTTGGAGGTTGCTGTGAGCTAGGCTGACGCCACGGCACTCTAGCCCAGGCAACAAAGTGAGACTCTGTCTCAAAAAAAAAAAAAAGAATGAATGAATGGAACAAGGTCTTCAAAATTATATTCCCTGCTAAACTACAAGTCAAGTATGAGGGTTGAATAAAAACATTTTCAGACATGAAAAGTCTCAAAAAATTTATCATTCATGTACTCTACTTCAAAAAACTACTGGAGATACACTACAGTAGGGAATAGGAAATAGACCAAGAATGAGGCAAAGTAAATTCCCATGATAGTGGCAAAATGAATCTCAGGAAGGCAGTTGAGTAGCAGATCTGGGGACGGGAAAGACTTTGGATAGAAAAAGAATTGAGATCTCTAGAAGGGATGGCTTTGGAAATAAAATTAATTGGGACTAATAAATTACCTGACAGAACTGTCCCTATGGGAAATTATATGGAGAGACAAATGGAAGGGGTGGGAATCATCAAGAATTAAAAAGAAAATGAAGAATTTTATTTATTTTATTTTTTTAAATTTTTCATAGAGTTGGGGAGCTTGCTATGTTACCCAGGCTAGTCTTGAGCTCCTGGGTTCAAGCAATCCTCTCGCCTCAGCCTCCCAAAGTGCTGGGATTATAGGCATGAGCCACCACGCCTGGCCCAGAAATTTTTAAATAAAAGAGAATTATTTACTTTAGGAAAAATAAAAAGTAAAAAATGAGGAATCAAAATATGCTACAATGCTCAGCTGCATATAATATTTGCATAGGCAAAATCATATAAAATTGCATTTTGATCTATCCCCAACTTATCATATGACCACACTGGGAGGATGGAGAACAGCACCTGCTGGAGCCACCACAGTAGTGGCAGTAGCAATTAGGGAAAGATCTCTGAGGGAAGAAGAATCTTGAAAATAAGAATTAATTAGGGCTATGAGTCTGGCAGTCCTTCCCCCAATGGCAAGGCATCTCTATGCATTGTACCCTTGAAGGGTCATGATGTCATTTTGTCATTCTATTGAGGAAGCTAGTGGGTTTCTTTCTTTTCTTTCTTTTTTTTTTTTTCTGTTTGAGACAGAGTCTCACTCTGTTGCCCAGGCTAGAGTGCCGTGGTGTCAGCCTAGCTCACAGCAACCTCAAACTCCTGGGCTCCAGTGATCCTCCTGCCTCAGCCTCCCGAGTAACTGGGACTACAGGCATATGCCACCATGCCCAGCTAATTTTTTCTGTATAGTTTTAGTTGTCCAGCTAATTTCTTTCCATTTTTTTTTTTTTTTTTTTTTTTAGTAGAGACGGGGTCTTGCTCTTGCTCAGGCTGGTCTCGAACTCCTGAGCTCAAACGATCCGCCCACCTCGTGGTGGGTTTCTTTATAGATGGTGAGATAGCACTGAGGCTCTGGCTGCTTTGGCAGAGGAGGAGCTCTGGGACTCCCATAGGAGAAGTGGAGGGCCTGGGGCACTCCTGCCAAAAGCAGTGTCTGTGGACTTGTAGACTCTTGGATTTAGGAGAGGAGGTATGGCCACTTGGCAGAAATACAGTTTCTAGACCTCAAAGTGATTCTGGTCCTACTTGCAGTGGGGGTCACCTCTTCTTGCCTCTAGGTCTGAGAACACTTCCCAGCAGGCAACATCTGTCCAAACATCCTGGGAGGAGGACATGAGGCAGGTATGAGGCACCCTATAAAAAGACCGTGTGAGGCTGGGAGCAGAGGTTGAAAGTGGAGTGGAGAGAACAGATCCTGGAGAAGGTGGTCAAGTCATGGGTCTCCAGGTGGAAGAGACCAACTACTAGGAGTACCTTCGGCAGAGTGACAGAGGGTAGCCGGCTACTGATGTGCTACTGTGTGCACAGCTGTCTGGGAGTGGTCACTGGAGTCACAGGGTCCTCCATAGGGAAGTATGTCAGCAGCATTCACACACAATGGCACAGTCTTAGGAACCAGGCCTGCTGAACAAAGCTGCCCAATGTTCCTTCGTAGAGGAGGCAGGACACAGCTGCTTAGAGCTCCACCAGAATATAAAATACCCCTTTCTTGGACTAGGATAAAGTGGGGTGAGAGTTGGCAGCAGAAGCCCTAAGAAAGTGTGGGCACATTACCAGCCCTAATTCTATCCTCTTGTTAAAATCATTAGTTTGGAAGACTTGGTGGCTTAGGAGCTGTGCTATATAGTCTAGCAGTCCCTCCCCATTCCAGGCAGAACTTACAGATATTGTTGGTGGCATTTCATGCTGGGTGGGGGTCGTTGAGTAGGGGCCTTACTTAAAGCTATTAGAACACCAGGTAAACTTTGAGCAACAGATTGCCCTGCCAGAAGATTCTTCTCCTTCCAGCACAGAAAGGCCACTCAAAGAATTCCTCTCCCTTCCCCTAAACAGGGAGCTTAGAATTTCCTGATATAATTGCATGTGAAGGAGAGAAGGTTGGTATCTGGGGAAACTACGAACTTTCTTGATTGCTGCAGAGACTGATAACACTAAAGGCTTGGTGGTGGTGATACGGGAGCCTGTGGGCTATTGGTTTCTGACCGAGTCCCACTCCGCTAACTGCAATTAGAATTCCTGCCACCTGAGGGCACTGTTTGAAAGCAGTAAGTGGTGGGGAGCTTTGGCGGTCAAGGCTGCTCAGGAATCAGCTAGGATAGTTCAAAGCAGGGGCAAGCAGAGAAATAGAAATTTGCATGTGTCCTGAAACAAAAGAGCTGTATATGAAGACAGGAGGTAGTTCTTCTAGGCAAATTGGAGGTGGATTCCAAAGAGATTCCCTTGAGGCATTGGTACAATGCCACAGGGGAGATGCCTTTGGCCTCCCTTTTGGCTGCGGATGGGCCTGTTAAGGGTGGAGAGCCAATTCTTGTACACACGTGCAAGGTGGAGAGTGGAGGGGCCTGCTTCTTGTCCCCAGCTCCCATCTGACAGAGGGAAAGGATTGGACACTGACTCCTGGCCAAGAAGTGGAGCATCACTGAGAGGACACAAGAGACCCCGGCAGTAGGGTCTGGCTCTAGGTCAAGGGGCTGGCAGGTTTGTGGGGACCAAAGTGAAGTAGGGACTAAGGGAGAACGTCAATTAGACTAACTAGTCGCACGTAGAGGAGGGGGGATGCTGGGGCTCATGGCCAGGACTAAATCCACTCCAGAGGGAAGAGCAGCAACCAGGTGGGGCTGAGTCTGGGGGCTAGGTGGGCCAGGGGTGCTAACATAGAAAACATTTCTTCTGGACTTTTAAGTGCTCAGTGAACAAGTATAGAATAAGTATATAAAAGTATTTAGTAAACATGTGTTTATTTTTGTTGTTGCTGTTGTTATTGTTTCCCTTAAAATGGCCCCTTAGAAGAAGTTACACCTGTAACACCTATGAATCCAGAGACTCCCATGAATTAGCCCTGAGCCATGAGGCTACAGTGGAAACCCCATTCCAAATAGGAATTCTAGATGTGACTCAAATCACTCGTGCTAACACATTAACTCATGTTCACTTTTATGTGACGCTCACGTTCTCTCCACTTCTCTGGCATTCCCAAACTGCTGGCCAGATGATCTCTCTCGAGCGCGCCCATCCATCCACTGCTCCACCGCCCCTGTGCTACACACTTCCACTGCCGGGGAGCCTGAGGAGTGTGGCTGTCTTCCCCCAGGTTGCCTTTTCCTTTCTCTTGTCCTAGGAGTCTCTCTGGTTCTGAGTCTCTCAGCCTAAAATATGTGTCGCAGAAACCCAGAGACCCTTCTGACTTCTGGAGTCTTCACAGAGAGGAGGAGGATAAGGAGAGGGAGAGGTTTGGGAAGCAATTTCTGCAGATGTCATTTTCCCAATTTATGCTTATTTTTCCTAAGTAACAAAGAAGAAATAAACTTTAAATGTATTTGTTACAGGCCTACTCACACACACAGCCTGCGGCCTCTGGTGGGAGAACACACCAGTGGAGGAAGGCATGCTTGTATTTGTACATTGCTTTTCTATGCAGCCTGTTCTCTGTGGCAACATTGCTCATTACCTTCTCCAACTTGACAACCTCACTGCTCTCCATTCCCAGTGATTCTCCTCCTTTAAGGAGTCTATTATTTTGTTTAGTTCTTTATTGAAGCTAAAGATAATACCCTTTTTGTTTAATGTTCCTATCTTCACTGCAGCCCCTATTTGCTTTTATTTTTGATGAATAATGCACATGTGTGAGAGAGATGTGCTTCTGAATTCTCATATGCGTGGCATAGACAGTGACTTTGGGGGAATGATGTGGTAAATTATAGACAGTGTCCCTCCTTTTTTTTTTGAGACAGAGTCTTGTTCTGTTACCTGGGCTAGAGTGCCATGGCATCAGCCTAGCTCACAGCAACCTCAAACTCCGGGGCTTAAGCAATCCTCCTGCCTCAGCCTCCCGAGTAGCTGGGACTACAGGCATTCGCCACCATGCCCAGCTAATTTTTTCTGTATATTTTTAGTTGTCCAGCTAATTTCTTTCTATTGTTAGTAGAGACGGGGTCTCACTCTTGCTCAGGCTGGTCTTGAACTCCTGACCTCGAGCGATCCTCCTGCCTCAGCCTCCCAGAGTGCTAGGATTACAGGCGTGAGCCACCTCGCCCAGCCAGTGTCCCTCCTTTTAGAAGACTCCTAATCATAACTGTTTTCTAAAAACTGAATTTATGAGCCACTTGCTTTACTTTAGTAAAACTCTCTTAGTTGCAACTGTGTTTTATTGCTATTGGTATAGATTTAGGCCATAATTAAGGGAAATTTACCTCTGATATGTTCATCAATGAGCGGTAAATTAACTTCCACATTCTTAGCAGTTGGATCAAAGGCACAGATATTTTCAACTAAGTATCTGTTAACATACTGTGAACAAAGAACAAAAGAAAAGTTATGGGATCACCAGCCAGTGGAAATATAGTGCCCAGTTCATCAATGTACATAATTCCATTTATATAGATTTTAAAATAGGCAAAACCAATCTATGGTGTTAGAGGTCAAGATTATGGTTACCCTTGGCAGGGCACGTGTGTGTGGGAGGGGGTGAAGGGGTGATGGGGAAGAGTAAAAAGGAGAGCTTCTGGGATGCCACTAATGTTCTGTTTCTTAATCCAGGTGCTAGTTACATGGACGTGTTCATTGTGTGAAAATTCTTGCATTTGTACACTTACAATTTGTGCAATTATGATTTGTACAGCTAAATTTGTGTAGGTTATTCTTCAATAAAAAGTATTTTTAAGTATTTTAAAAGTACTTAAAAATGAACTTACAAATCTACACTTATCCCAATTTCCAAAGTCACTTGAAAATTCCAGCTCTGGATTAAAGAACAAGATAACTGCCTTCAAGATGTCATGTACTAGGTTTATGTTGGCTTCCAACTCCAGGGACTTGTCTTGAGGAGAAGTTGGCTCTACTACAAGATTATAATCATAGAGCAACAATGACACAAAGTCCATAGATTTGAGCAGTTGGAGGCTTTCCTGCAGCTCCTGCAGCATGATTCGGAAGAAGATAATTCCTGCCCGCTGGACTTCCCCTGCACTTTCAATCTCTGGAATAAAAAAATGACATCACACATTGCTCTTTAGTCAAATACATTGCTTTGTCATAGGATTCTGAACATATTATAGTAAACTTTTTTTTTTCCAGGAAAAAGAAGACCATATTCTATGGTTTTAAACAATCTTAGTTTCTGTAGCCATGAAATCAAAAGAAATAAATGGGATTACACCTGGTGAAGCTCACAGGAAGAGGCCTTGAGAAAAGGCACAAACTTGAGCTTCAGAGTTAGACCTTAGTTTAAAAACATGCTCTCCCTCTTATTGGTTCTATTGTCTCTCTGAATATCCTTTTCCTCTTCCATGAGAATGGGGTTAATCCCCAATTCCCTGGTGAGCTGTGGGAATTAAATGAGACAATATATGTAAAAGTGATTAGTTGCGGGCCTTATACATAGTGAACACTCAAAAGATATGAATTTTCTTCTTTCTTCTTATCCCACTCCATGTAATGGCTGGAAATCTTCCAGCTTAATCCCATATAATGTTACTCTTCTGATTCTATTCACTTCATTTTAGGTAGCCAAAGGTTTCTATGTCTTCTTCTTTCCTCCTTACTCTCCAAGCTGTTATTGTGCTAAGAGTAGCCTAGTGGACATGGAATCACAAAAACTGGGGTCCAGTTTGGCTCTGCCACTAGCTTGCTATTGGACTTTGGATGATCCACTTTACTTTTGTGGGCTTTAGCTTCTTTATCTGTAAAATGAGATGTTCTGATTAGTTAATGCTGTGTAAAACAGCAGAACCCAACCTGGGTTGAAATCAGCCTCACCGTTTGTTAATTGTGTGATTTGGGGCAAGTTGTTTACTTTCTCTGAACTTCACTTTCCTCACCTGTACAATGGAGTATCACCATTCACCTCATGGGGTTATGGTAAGGATTAATGAAATAATATATTTAAAGTGCTTGACACATCATGGGGCATTTAATAAATTCTAGTTCTACCTTTCCTTTATGAGTTCTTCCAGTTCTAAAACTATGAGATTCTAACCAAGAGAATGTGATTCCATGCTCTTTGTTTTAATTTACAGACAATGCTCATCAGCCTAAAAGTGCATAAGGGAATTCCTTTCACATGGAAAGTTCTGTGTATTGCCACAATTCATTCTAGAAAATGCATACTTCCTTGTACTGCCTGTGATTTCCCCCAAACCTATTGAACCCGTGAATCCACACCGCCATCCGACTCACAATACCTAAGATATATTTTTTCTTTATCTCTCCAGAGAGTTCACCAAGTATTTCATAGCAGGCAGCTTGGATCACCTTCATCATTTTCTGTAGATCTTTATATTCCTGGTATAACAACATTCTACTCCTGCCAATGTTAAAATCCAGGACTCCCAGAGCCTCTCCTGTTCTCTCACGAAGTGGAATTACTAAGTGGGTTTCTCCACAGACAGAGGCCAAAACAACTTCTGAACTGTCTGTACACTTGAAGAGGAAATCTCTGAAACCAAAACCAAATAAGCACAGGATATTAAACATCTGCCTGTTCGCAAGATTCCACCCAAACATATTGAATCACTCTCTCTTGTGCCCACCTCACTGCTGCCATGCCATCCCTTGTTGCTCTTTGATCTGCCAGGAACACTCCACGCCTTAATTTTGTGTGGCTCTGTCCCTCAGTTCATTCATGTCTCTGCTCAAACATCCCCGTGGCAGGGGAGCCTTTCCTGACTACCCTTCCCTAACTACCCCTCGTTGCTGCTGAGCCACCACTCTGTGTCTTCATGCTAACTAGTAATGATGTACCATACTAAACTTTCCAGGCATAATAATAAAGCCCATTGATCAACAGACTTCCTCCAAAGGCATTTGTTCTAAGTTACACACAGGAATCCAGGGTGATGAGTGTGGATGTTACAAGGACGCCTATAAAACTTGACCAGCACAAGCAATAACTATGTGGAAAGGAGCTTGAGACTAAATGAACACTCTGGTATTAGGCCAAACTGAAGTTTAACTAACATATGTAATTAAATGACAAGTTAGCCTACTAGTCTGAGATTACTGGGTTACCGCCTACTCAACTACACTGACCCCCCCTCCACAAGAAGCAGTCCCTCCCTTTTGCAATAGGTGTGTTCTCAGTGAAGATCTGTTCTGCATCTGTCCGCAGTTTAGTAGCATTCCTTGCATTCCACAGGTGAGAGTCATTCTAAGTAATCTAGAACTGGCTGCTAGTTAAATACAACATCCTCTGCCTTCTCTCCAACTTTGCCCCTGACTATGTTCTTTAAATAAAAAAACACACATTCACAAGCTAACATTAACAGGTGAGTTCTAAGAAGTGCATGATGTGGATTGATTATTCATAATGCATAGATCTGCTTCAGTGAGAGACTTGAGGCTTTTGTTGAATTCCATGTTTACAAGATAATCTTAAAAAAAACACTCTCATGCTTTAAAACACACAATTTTAATATAAAATACCAATGAAATCTGTTTTAAAAAGGACTTTGGGTAAAGAGAGTTAATATGTCTAAGAAATTTTTCTTTATAAGCTAATCAGGACAAGAGTGCGCACTCACAAGTGTACTAATAAGAGGCAGAAGCTGTGTCTTTCAGGCCTATTATCACACCAGGAGCATGTGCACTGGCAGTCAAACAAAACAGACATGTCTCATACCTGAACATGCATGACTTCCTGAAAATGGTAGGGGGATTTTTGTGGATTTCTGTTAGACCCAGCTCCCCTGTAACCATCATATTGCGTAAAACATAGTCTGAATCCTTGAAAAGAGGAAGAGATTTTATTAGAAAGGAGTAATTAGACCTCACACCTCCATTAAAGCTTTTGGGGACAGATAAATAGAAAAAAATTAGGGAAGTTTAGATGACTTCTAGCTTTGAAGACAGTGCCATTTTACTTACTCAGTACCATTAAGGAACAGGGTGTTCCACATGAGAAAATTTTCAAAAAAATAAGATTTTTAAAAAATGAACAAGCTTATTTTACATAAATGTGAAAAACTGTGTATTTATATTGCTTTTCTGATGTTAAAAGTGTACTGTAGAACATCTGGAAAATACAGAAACACCCAAAGAAAATAAATACAATTTAAAAATTCCCTAGTGAGGTCTCTGTCCTCACCACTTCACCAAAACTATTCTTGTCAAGGTTACCAGTGACTCTCTTATTTCCAAATCTGCTGGTCAATCCCCAGTCCTCGTCTTTATCTACTTCCTGGCAGCATTTGATTCAGTAAACAACTCCCTTCTTGATATATCTTCTTCACTTAGCTTTTGGGACACCACTCTCCTGATTCTCCTCCTACCTCACTAAGCACTCTTTCTCATTCCCCTCGCTTCCTCCCCATCTCCCTTACTTCTAAGAGATTTTCAAACTGTAGGTCATAACCTACATGTGGGTTGTGAAAATATTTTAATGAGTGTTGATCGACATTTTTTTGGTAGAGACTAGTTTATTTATAAGAAAGCAATATTAACATACTCTGTAAAATACACTAAAGTATAGGAAAGACAAATTCAATTGGGAGAAGTAACAAGGGGTTTTTATGAATAATTCCTTTAAAAACTAATTCTTGGAATAAAAAGGAAACTGTGATAAGAAAATCCGTACGGGCTTCATGCTGAATGGTGCTTGGAAGATAAACAACTGCTTTGTAGTAGTGACCTTAATTAAGTGTTCTACCCAATTCTTTTTTTTGAGACAGGGTCTCTATTGTCTGGGCTAAAGTGCAGTGACATCATCATAGCTCACTGCAACCTCAAACACCTGGGCTCAAGGGACCCTCCTGCCTCAGCTTCCAGAGTAGCCGTGACTACAGGCATGCGCCACCATGCCCAGATAATTTTTGTATTTTTTGCAGAGATGGAGTATGGCTATGTTGCCAAGGCTAATCTACCAAACTCTTTAGATAAAAAATGTTTTCAGCCAGGTGCAGTGGCTCTCACCTGTAATCCCAGCACTTAGGGAGGCTGAGGCGGGAGGACTATTTGAGGCCAGGAGTTTGAGGCTGCAGTGAGCTATGATCGTGCTACTGTACTCCAGCCTGGGGGAAAGAGCCAGATCCTGTCTCGAAAAAAAATTAATTAAAAGAAAAAGAAAAATGTTTTCAACATTATACTTATACTGTGAAGATTGTCCCACATTGGCAATGGGGCTTTTTGCTTCTTTCTGAATTTATTTCTTTCCTGATTTGTTATTTGTTGTTACATTATACTTGACTGAAAAGATTTTTTAAAAATCTCACCCTGACTGTGTTTCTAAGTCTAAATATTTAGCCAACAATATTCCTTTCCTGAACAATTCCTTTCCTGTTTTTCCCTCCAAAATTGCATAAATTGACCACCCCTGCTGTTAGACCAGAAGCATAATATAGAAAATAATTTGCGCATCATAATACACCTGAAAATAAGCTTTTATTTCATTTGATTTTAGTTGAACCCAAAACTATAAATTTAGCAAGCCCCTCAGCAATTCTTCAGCAGTGAGACAAGCACTCCTCGTTAAATTACCCAGGAAAACTTTTGGAGAAAAGGCTGCAATTGTATTCCCCCATCTTCTTTCTGCTGCTGCTGGTTTGTTATGTTTTCCCCCTCCCTCTCCCATATCTGTTCATTCTAACCTTTCTCCTTACACACTGTTTACTCATTTGCTTTAATATTTATCCTCTTTTGCTTTTTTTCCCTCTTGATAACATTTGTTTTAAAAAAGAATGAAACAGAATCTACAGTATCTGAAAGCATCACATTTAATAAAAGTAGGTCCTATTTTGTGTAACTTCTATTTCAAGCATGTGACTGTGCACATGTAAGGGGTCAGGATACAAAATGTTTTCATATTGTGGGTCACAGTCAATACAATTTTGAGCCACAATGATTCCAAACATTTGGAGTGCCTCAGGGCTCAGGCCTCAGATGTTTTTTTTCTACTCTTACTCATCCCATCCAGTTTCATGGTTTTGTGTTTTATTTTGTTTATTGTGGTAAAATATACATAGCATACTATTTATCATTTTAACCATTTAAGTGTATAATTCAGTGACATTAAATGTATTCACAATGCTATGTAACCCAGTCTCATGGGTTTAAAATACCATGTATTTTAATTCTTTTTCAATTTAGTAGGTAAAAAGTTATCTTTTAGTGAACTTTTACTTTGTATTTACTTCTTTGAGAATGTTTGAATTTTTTTTACATGTTTGTGAACCATTTGCATGAGGTGTTTTTTTTTTAATTGACTTGTCCCCTGCTTATTTTTCTTCTGGATTTTAAAAAACTCATTGATTTGTATATAATGGTGTTAACCCTTTGCCAGATATGTGGGAATTTCCCCCCAGTTTGTCATAAGTAATCTCTTTTTTTGTTGCTGTTGAGACAAAGTCTCACTCTAGCCCAGGCTAGAGTGCGGTGGCGTCATCCTAGCTCACTGCAACCTTAAACTCTTGGGCTCCAGCGATCCTCTTGCCTCAGCCTCCGAGTACCTGGGAATACAGGCAAGTGCCACCACACCTGGCTAATTTTTCTACTTTTTTGTAGAGATGGGCTCTCGCTCTTCCTCAAGCTGGTCTCAAACTCCTGAGCTCAAGCGATCCTCTTGCCTCGGCCTTCCAGAGTGCTAGGAGTACAGGCATGAGCCACAGCACCCAGCCAATTTTTTCATTTTATTTATAACGTTGGTGCTAGAAAGTTTTACATTTTTATGTAGTCAACGTATTAACCTTCCCTTAATTGTTCCAACTTTAGGTGTAAGCTCAGCAATCCTTCCTCAGATCAAGATTGTAAATTTTCTCTCAACCCCTCTATTCTTAGCTATTTTATAAAGAGTAAAATAATTTGTCAAGTTTTAAAAAATCATGTTGGGATTTTTCTTGGAATTCTGATGAATTTATAAATAATTTTTGGAAGAAAGTTTATCTTTAAAAAGTGGTCTTGTGAAAAAAATCATAATGTGATTTTCTATTTTATGGAAAAATTTATGTCCCTTGATAAAGTTTTATAGTTTGCTTCATAGACGGCCTAAGGATGACAGGATGAAGTGGGAAAAATATTCTGCACAGAGTAACAGCATTTTTGAAATCTCTGAGTAAAAGAAAAGTTGTTTTCTATGATGGATGTTAAGACCAGAGACATTAATTGCAGTATTGCATTTTTCTCCTCCCAATAGTTTCTCCTCTCCTCTTCCCTCATTCAAGCAGAAAGTCAGTATCTGTTCACTGCCTTAGAGAAGGAACATGATGAAGGTGGGTGAGGTGGCTCATGCCTATAATCCCAGCACTTTGGGAGGTCGACTGCTTGAGCCCAGGAGTTTGAGGCTGCAGTGAGCTGTAATCGTATCCCTATACTCCAGCCTGGGCAACAGCAACAGAGTGAGACCCTGTCTCTAGAAAAGAAAAGGAATGTGATGAGGTAGAAGGCAGAAATTACTGGCTAGTCCCTGACTTTTGTTTTTTCAAAAGTCCATGATGCTATGACTTAAGATAGCAAACCAGGCACACGTTAGCCATTTGTCCCTCTCAAGACCTTAGGGAAATAAGAGACTAAGGTCTTGATTTTCTTGCTGGCTCTCAGCTGGGGGCTGCCCTGAGTGCCTAGAGATCTCGGGTCTTTGTACATAGCCCTGTGCATTTCAGAACCAGTAATGGAGGGTCAATTTGTCAGATCCCTGACTCTTCTCCCACCCTCCCATCTCTCGGGTATCACAGCCAGAAAGGGTTTTCTGTTTTTAAGGACTCATATGATTAGATTGTGCCCACTTGGATAATCCAGAATACTTTCTTCATCTCAAATTCCTTAATTTTAATCACATCTGCAAAGTCCCTTCTGCCAAATAAAGTATAATAACATATTCATAGGTTCCAGGAATTAGGATATAGACATCTTTGTGGGGAGGGCATTACTCTGCCTATCACAGTCACCTATTTAATAAAGTCAGTATTCCAAAGAAATAGACATAGGTGCTTTTGGGTGATAAATTAAAATAGCCCAAGTTCCATACCTAAGAAAATTTGAATCTCCAATTTCCCCTCATCTATGGTTATTGTCAACAGAGCAAGAATTTTTTCCTCTGTGACACTATACATATAGGAACGTGGGCATGAGGTAAGGTGGGGTATCTCAGGATCCACTTTATTAATTCATATCAGTCAGGGTGTCAGAAGGAAACAGATGGCATGCTAGAACTGGGTCATTTAAGGGGAGTTTAATAAAGAGACTATGTATAAGGGTTGAGCACTGTTTAGAATCCTGAACTAGTAACAATGAAGAGCTATTACCACCCTTAGCCTGGGGAAGCAAAAAAAGGAAGCAATTACTGGAACTGGAGAGGACAGCCATATGGAGAGGACCACCTGACTACAGGTGAAGTGCTCTTACTGGAGAAACTCAGCCAACCCACAGCAACCTGGCAGAGGGGGAGCCAAAAGCATCAATACCCCAGCCTCACTCTCCTTCTGCCCTCCAATTTCATACTGGGGCTCTTATTGGACAAACCAAAGCAGAAGCCAAAGGGCCAAGGAGCCCATGGATATTGTCTACTTTCTGAGGCACTGAGCATGCCAGAGAAGAGAGGAAAGTGGATCTGGAGGGGCTACAGAAGGGGAAGGGGGAGGCTTAGGAAGTTATGATAGTTGAGTTCTTGAAAAAAATTATCCCTACAGTCATACTCAGTTTGTTGGGTTTTTTTGTTTGTTTGTTTGTTTTGTTTTAAAGACAGGGACTCACTCTGTCACCGAGGCTACAGTGCAGTGGTGCAATCATAGCCCACTGCAGCCCCAAACTCCCAGGCTCAAGCTATCCTCTTGCCTCAGCCTCCTGAGAAGCTAGGAATACAGACACATGCCACCACACCTGGCTAATTTTTAAATTTTTTGTAGAGATGGGTTCTTGCTGTCATTTTCTTTCTTTCTTTCTTTCTTTCCTTCTTTCTTTCTTTCTTTCTTGTTTTTTTTTTTTCTTTTACTTGACCAACATTTGCACTTGCTGTTATTTTTAACACCAAAACCTACCATAGTGTCTTCTACCTCAGATAAAACCTCTGACTATAGCCTTGGACAGACTGTTCTGGTCTCTGCCTCACCGTGACATCACTCAGACCCTGGCTACTGGGTGGTCCTCCTCTTCCCCCACCTTTAGCACAATCTTCCTCATTGCCATAAGATGGCCCTGGGTCAGGTGGACTGTGACCCTTGTGGCTTTGTCTTAATTCTGAAACTATTAATACATGCTACTGAAGCCATGCTTCATGCTGAATGCTTTTAGACTATTTTGGCCTTTTCCATAGTGCCCTATGTGTTGTCTTCCTTAAAGCCTTGACAAGGCTGTTCTGAATCCTCCCTGGACCCCACACACTTTGGCCCCATTGCAGTCGTACTTAGTTCTGAAGGCACTTGGAGGCTCCCATCCCCACCCTCAGGAGCAGTGCCAATTACAAGGTGTTCTTTCCCTCCACAGCCTGGCTACCCCACCAGAGAGCTCCATGATTTTGCCCTCTTTGACTAAGGCCTGGTCAGATTGGTCCAGCCACTGAGGGAGAGAAGGAGGGACCTTGTGGGAAGGAGGGAAAAGAAGAAGCCAGGAGGGAAGCAGAAAGGCACCTGCTGGGGGACAACCAAGGGACTGGGAGACAACCAAGGTGACACTACCACCTGATCAGACACCTCCTGGAGTTGTTTCGCCTTTTTGAAAGGAAGATAGATACCTTTCCATCCATTCTCATCATATGGAAAATTCTAACATTAAAGTTAAGTATATGGAGTTCTACTCAGCCACAAAAAACAATGGTGATCTAGCACCTCTTGTATTATCCTGGATAGAGCTGGAGCCCATCCTACTAAGTGAAGTATCACAAGAATGGAAAAACAAGCACCACATGTACTCACCATCAAATTGGTATTAACTGACTTAACTGACCAACACTTAAGTGCACATATAGCTGTATCATTCATTGGGTGTCGGGCAGGCAGGAGTGGGGAGGAGGGGATGGGTAAATTCACACCTAATGGGTGCAGTGCGCACTGTCTGGGGGATGGACACACTTGAGTGTCCCACTCTGAGTGGGATGCGGCAAAGGCAATATACGTAACCTAACATTTGTACCCCCATAATATGCTGAAATAAAAATAAATGACAGTAGAAAAAGAAGGAACTTAGATGCTAGAAAAAAAAATAAAGTACAAAGACGCAAAGCAAATGTTCAGCAAGCATTCATCACATAGGGGCCTTTAAAAAAAAAATGTTATGATGTAATTGTATCCTTCAAAAAAAGCAGTCCTTCATCCCTTCCCACATCACCTGTATGATTCTGGTAGGTATTGCCAGTTACTGTAAACTCCCCACCCTGGCCAAGGGAACATGTCTCAGGATGAGTCAAAAATGGTTTCCTCTCTTGGGTTTTCCAAATTGGAACTTTTTACTGGATGCTTTCACTAAGCATCTGAACTGCCCCGTTGAGAAAGCTCATCTTTAGCTGGAAGGACAAAGCCAAAGTGCAGAGACAAGCAAATGTGAGAAGTGGAGAGATAAAAAACCCAAGAGACCCCTGATAGTATCGAATCCCTGGATCTGGTCATCTGGGAAGCCAGCTTGACTCCTCCCTTTCTTCATTTTGGTCACATGAGTCAGTCAATTCTCCCTTTTGCCTAAGGCAGTTTGAGATGGATTCCTGTCCTCACAACCAAGGGTCTTGAGTTGGGGTCATGGAAAATATGACCCCAGTTAGCCTAATAGCTAATTAATATGGTTTTAAAATCTTACAATATGATAACATCTAGAAACTCTGTTACTTTGGAGAAGTCTAACATCGCTAAGCCTTGCCCACCTGGTCCGGGCTGGGCTCTACAAAGTAAGTAGTGATGGAGGTGATGCTGGATGTGATGTTATAGAGCCAGCCGATGCCCGTGACCACGACATGTAGAATGTGCTCCCGGCTGTGGACGAAGTGGTAGGCCGTGCTAAAGACATTGGCAACACCCTGTAGGAACAGAAATTTCAAATTGTCTTTTCTTTTTAAAATAGCAAACTAATTAGTAATATTAATTGGATTATCTTTTTGATTAATGATAATCTACTTCCTACAAATTACTCATCAGTTTTCAAAAGGCAGTGTTCCAAATGCTACTATGAAAAAAGGATCAAGACATCAAAGGTATAAAGAGAGATTTTTATGCTTTGTAATTATCCAGTGAAATTTGTGATTTGTGCTATCAGAGAATAGCATCAGAAGAACAAGATAATCTTTGAAATCAGAAAAAATGTTTAAGAGCCAAGAACTAATGCCAGCCTTGTGCAGATGGGTAGATGCCCTGATCTGATGCCAATGTTAATGTCTGCATCTATACATGGCTACTGTCATCAGTTCACAGTATAGGACGTGTTTCATTCCAAGGCCTGCAACATGCTAGATTGCACAGTCCTCCTATAGGCATAAACAGACTCTGTTCCACAGATAAGGGATGGAAAAATCCTTAGAACTCATCTGTGGGCTTGTCAAGAAACCCCAGGAACCACAAATTCTTCAAAATCATATGCATTTTATATTAGGACTCAAGGCATCTAAGGGTAACCCAGGAGCCTTTTATCTCCAAGGCTCCAAGGGCTAGAGCACCAATTTGTAATTCAATTTGACATACTCTCTAACAAGATTATATATAGTTCACCTACTGATAACTCCATATTCCTCCTGCATTTTACTTCTTAATATCTTCACATCTTTTTTTTTTTTTTTTAGATAGAGACTCACTCTATTGCCCTGGGTAGAGTACAGTGGCGTCATAGCTCACTGCAACGGCGTCATCATAGCTCACTGCAACCTCAAACTCCTGGGCTCAAGTGATCCTCCTGCCTCAGTCTCCCTAGTAGCTGGGAATACAGGTGCATGCCACCACCCCCAGCTAATTTTTTCTATTTTTTTTTTTATAGAGATGGGGTCTCGCTCTTGCTCAGACTGGTTTCGAACTCCTGAGCTCAAACAATTCTCCTGCCTCAGCCTCCCAGAATGCTAGGATTACAGATGAAACCGCACCCAGCCAACATCTTTCTCATGTCCAATAAGAATGAATCTTATTATTATTATTAATAAAAAGTAATCCAGAGAAAGAGATCCTACCACTTTCCTCAGTTATCTACCCATAAATGAGAAGAGAAAATCAAAAATAATGATAAATAAAGAGCCTGATGCTTACAGGGGAACAAATGAGAAGGGCATAGCAAGTTCCTGACTTGCTGTTACACCCGCAGTCCAATGCCTCCATAAAGGCTTTCAATCTTCCTGCATTGCACTTTTTATCCATAAAATTAAATCAAAATGCTTGTAGAAATGGTCTAGCTATCCCATAGTCTTAAAAGTGCCTATCTTTTTTGTGATCTAATTTGAAAACACAAATCTCAAGAAACATTTAGGCTTTTTTCTTTATTCTTCATCTTCAAAAATTATAACACTCAAATCAAGAGCTATGGGGATGCATATCATCTTTAGCGCCATCTGTGGAAGGAACAAAGAATTTCTAGGTACCACTATTAATAAAACACAAACATACTCCTTCTAAAAGTTCATTCCCACTTTGTGAGTCTTAGTCAGTGGTCTAATGGTTGGATTTTTGTTCTATAGCATAAAATTCTATGCCTATGATTAATGCTATGGGACACATATTAACAATCTTCACAGAGAGGCTGAGAGTCCTTCCATAAGTAATGGGGAACCTCTCCAAAGACTGAAACATACATGCAGGGAACAGGAGCAAGTATGATGACATTGTCTATATACATAGCTTTACTCTCATCTGGTTTCAGATTTCACTTTCTAAAAAGTATAGAAGAGGCCATCCTACCATTGCTCTTGAAGACTTCTATGACTTACCTGATAGAACCTGATCTCATGAGGTAGGAAGATGTTTATTTCATGGGGATCTCTAAGGGTGTCAACAGCCAAGACCCCAAAGATCCTAATGTACGCATCCTGGAGAGGAAGAGCCAGGAATGACCCATTATAATCATCCTTAGGACGGGAATGGTTCCAGAAGAAGATGTTCCCATGGTGCTGAACTTGGGGGACGTGAATTGGTTCCCCTTCATCCACTACCGTAAAGCTGAGGAAAAAGAATACAGGGATGGGAGAAAGGCACAAGGGATGGATTTAGATTAAACAATGGAGAAAGCTAGATTGATTCTCCATTCACAGTCATTGGCATTAAATGTCAGAGAAGTCAACTCAGATAAGATTACCAGTTTGAAGGGTCTGACTTTAAAGAAAGATTTAAAAGACAAGCTTAGATCTTAACAGAGAACACATACACAACCAGGATGCAGGAGACATAACTCATAGAGCAGGCAGAAGTAACTGAGCTGATACTGTGAAGCAGAGTCCCTACACGACAAATCATTGCCAAAGACTGAGCTCTAGAAATGATCATGTGAAATCACCCAGGACTGGAAGCCCATCAGCCTCTACTCTAGAAGCACTGGTGACTTAAGGCATTTCTCCCTTCACAGCTAACCAGGATTTTCATGCTAGTTTACTTCAGAAAGGGAATTATTTTTTTCGGAAAAGTGAAACCAACCTTTTAAAGAAGTTCTTACCTGATTCCCTTCATGTCCCTGTAGAGCACTCTGTTCAGTACAAATGGAGCATCATCTAAGGTACAAGCCACGTTCCTCAACAGAGAATTTCCTCTAGAAGGCAGTAGTAGGTTTTCTTCTAAGAGGGAAATATGAGCACTGATCTTCTTATTTCCATGGGTTTCGGCATCCTAGGGCAAAATATTTCTGACCATGTATTTGCCAACAGCCAAAGAACTCCCCTAACATGTCTCCCTTCATTAGCCAATTTGTGTCTCTGGTCCAAATCATTTCATTTTCCTGAATAGGTAATGCAGATATTACCATTTACAGGCAGTGGGGAAAAAGGCTGACACCACAGCTGTCCCCCAAACCTGAGTTTCAGTGAGTAGAATGATTTCTGCTATGCCAACTAGACTGGTTTACTGGACAAACAAAAACAAAAAAACCTCTCAAGTCTACTCAAATTTAGAGGTTTGAAACTTCGATCACTTTGAACTATAGTCAAATTGTTTGGGCTTCAGTTAAAAGTATTGATTTTAAGGAACTGGAGCAAGAAGATGCCTTCATTTCACTCCTATTCTGTGATGTAAATATGAAAAGAAAACACTCTCAGAGAATTTTTAATGCACTTTGGATATTTTATCTATGTCATTTCAGGAAAGAATTTCCTGAGGCTCAAGACTGCAGACTTAGTAAGACTACCATTTCTAATTAAAATAACTGAAAATTTTCTGTACCTAAAATATTATATTATTAACAATATTATATGTTAACACATATATTGAACATATTCATATATTGGGGACATGAAAGACACTTTCCTTGATATTTGTCTCCTCTTTCTATATATTTGGGTTTACTTTTCATGCCTTTTTCTTCTTCCCTATTTCTCCTTGCCACATACAAAAATCTATGGAGTAATTTACAAATGTGTAGTGAGAGTTCTCTTAGGGTACCACAGATGTCTGAAGCAAGTTTGAGTAATGCTTCTTTTTCTTGACTGGTCTCCTGGTCCTGGTGTACCATTTCCAATTACATTAGAAAATTCAGCCATTCAGGAGATGATTTCATTGAGCAAGTGTTGCTATTTAGCTGAGATGACTGGCGCAGGTTGCCTGGGTCAATGGAATCGGTGATATATGTAGAAGGCCGCTGTGCTGTTTCTGTGTGGAGGAGCAGGCATCTGGGAGTCTCTGAAGAGGTGGAAAGGATGTGGGTAGTGGTTCCCCCAGGGCCATGTGTTCTAAGTGATAGGGTTCCATAATAGTGTCAAGTTGCTTCTAGGCAGTGCTATGAAATATTGTGTGATGTTGGAGTCTATTTTATATTTATAATTTAAATAGTTCCTTTTTAAAATGAATCCCAAATATCACACATGGGAATGTAGCTTAAACTGCTTGCATGTCTCCTTATTGGTATTTTTCATTATCAGTCTATTGTCTATTCTGGGTTTATTTGACTCTCAGCACAAATGAAAGTAGAAATTCCAAGACATCTTTTCTACATTTGTCTTTTCTACCTTTCCTCTCTGCTTTGATCTTACCAACCAGCAATCATTCCAGTTGCATCTCTCCTAGGCTTTGGGGCATCTGTAAAGTACTGGAATGAATAAGACATCTACAGTAGCACCCGGTGATTTTTCAAGACAATTCAGTATGCTCCTGTTTTGCAACCATTGAACATCACCTACTTTGAGGAAAGACATGTTTCCTTTTATACATCACTTTAGAAAACATACCTGGGTGAGGGCCCTAAAGGTCTCTGTATACACTGGCTCGAGGGACACCCCACTTGTCTGTGCTGCACATTGGATCTGGTGTAGCCATTTCCGTCTGGCACTATTTCTCAGATTATCAAGATGGCTTCTCTGTAGACTATTCATCAGAAACTCCACAACGCTTTCCAGAACTTCATTTTCATTGCCCCTGAGTTCAGATACAACCAATTCTATGTATTTCTGAAATTGTTTTGAAGACAACCTCACCTCGTGACCAGAGTGTGCCTTGGAAAATTGGATGTGTAGTTTAGCTAAAAGATAAACACAAAATGAAGAACTAACTAAAAGTTCATTTATCAGTGGGGGAAATTATTATTCTCCTCTTACAGCGAAATGAAGCCCTTGACAAGTGCTCTCTTGGAAAACCAGGTATGTCAAAGGCATCTCTGAACCCAGCAGAATATTTTACAGTGGCTTCCTATGCTGTACTCAATATGACTCCTGTATCATCTTCTTTGTTTTTGTTTTGTTTCGTTTTAATTGTACCACTCAGCCTGGTGAAACCTCAGGGTCTACTTTGACTCCTCCCTACCTTTTGCCTTCCATATCCAATAAACCACTTAATCCTAATCTGTTACTCTTTGGCAACATGGTCTTTGTGGCCACTCCTCTCTGTTCCTACTTTCATAACCCCAAGCCAGCTTTTATCACTTTATAGTTGACTTACCAATAGTAAACGCTCAATTATGTTTGTAAAATTAAAACATGACTTGCATTATGCAATTCTCTGATTCAAAGTCTTACCATATTTGAATGCAGTGTATTTCCAATCATATTTGCCCTTAATACCATATAGGAGTTATGTGTCCATTCTACTCATGGTTCCTGATTATGCCTTGTACACTTCTGCATCCACACTTCATTTTTTTAATTATATAATCATGAATCTATTAAATACTACCAAGCCTGAACATTACCGTAATTTACATCTACTTCTATGATCTACCCTATTCCATCCTCTGCTTCCCCACACCCCCACCAATATCCTGAAATTTGGCCCTATCTTTCCTTTGCTTTTTCTTTTCCCACTATTGTTATAGTTATATAACAATATAATGCACACACACACACACATTGTTGGCTTTAAACAACATGTGGTTTAGTTTTGCCTGTTCATAAATGTAGTTTTCTGGACCTTGCTTTTTTATTCAACATTATGCTTCCATATCCATCCATGTTGTTTCTGTAGCTGTTATTTATTTGTTTTTACCACTGTGTGTTATTATGTGAGTATACCATTACTGATATATTTATTCCCCTAGCAATGATGTTTAGGTTGTTTTCAATATTTTGCTATTATGAACAGTGATATAAGCATTTTGTACATGTCTCCTGGTGCATATGTGCAAGTTTCTTTGACATTTGCTATAAATCAATAAGTCATAGGGTATGCACCCTTCCCCTTTAAAGTATGGTTCAAACTCTCTCCTTCCTCGAGAAGGCTTCCACCGTGATTTCCCCTTGTCCTGAAAGACAACAGCATACATTCTACACCACTTATTTGACAATGAACAAATATTAATATTCCTTTGTACTATAGTCATCATGTAAGCTTCCCATTTCTGTAGTTGAATTTTATTGATCTTTGATCTTTGGCATCCAGTCATGTTTCAGTACTTGTAGCTCCAATTTTGCTTTGGGGAAATCACTCCACTCCCATCTCAGTTCATGTGTTTGAGTGGAGTTCCATTTGTGGTTCTAGAGGTGGAGCAGGCGTCTCAGGCTTAAGCCAGTCAGGACATTCTATTCCTCTAGCCAGAGTGGTTGGTTTAGCACTGACTTATGCCAGACTTTCTGCTTGAATGATTAGGAAGAGGACACTTTCCTTTTTATTCCCACTGAACCTGAATGAACCTGTGAGGATGTGAAACTGGACCTGGTCACACAAGGGGAGAGGTTGTATGACAATGGAGCTAAAACATACAAGAGAGCAGGGCCAGACTGAAAGCAAGAGCAAGAGAAAGAACCAGACATCTGTCCTAATGTCATTATTTGAATTCCCAAATCTAGTTGTGTCCTGAACTAACACTGGACTTTCTCATTATATGATCCAATAAATTCCCTTTTTGCTTAACCATGTTGGGCTGGGTTTTCTATTACTTGAGCCAAAAAAGTCCTAATTTATATAGTACTCAATTGGATTAAAACCTGTGGGTTCTTCTTCTTCTATTTTTCTTCTTTTTTTTTCTTTTCATTCCATTGCCCTCTTGAACAATTTTGTTCTAATGCCACTAGGTGGGGCAGAGCAAGGTAAGCAACTGCTTGTGGTCAATGGAAGCCAAGGTGGCACAGAGCAGGATATCAGAGTTTAAATGGGTTAAGGAGGGCATCTGTACAGGGATGGCTTGGCATGGGTTGTCCAAGCCTGAGCAGGGTAAGGAGGGTATCCATGTGGAAGGGCAACCTTCTGCCCATGTGGATAAAGAAGGTGGCCCTACAGAGAGGTGGTTTAGATTGGGGTGTCAGAACCCAAGCACGATGAAGAGGGCATCCATATGGGGTATTTAATCCTAAGCAAGGTGAGGGCATCCAAATGGAGGGACAGCCTGGTGTGAGAAGTCAGAGCCTAAACAGGGTGAGAAGAGTGTCTATGTGGAGGGGCTGTCCAGCATGGGGAAACAGAGCCTGAGCAAAGTGAGGAGGAATTCCAGATGGGGGGGTCAGCTCAGCACAGGGGAGTCAGAGCCTGAGTGGATTGAGGAGGGCATCTATGTGAAAAGTTACCTTGGCATGCAGTGTCAGAGCCTAAGGAGTAGGTAAAAGGCATCCACTTGGAGGGTTGATCTGGTGTGAGATGTCAGAGTGAGGAAGGCAACAGTGAGGCACAGTGAGGAAGGCAACCTCACTGTGGTTGGGAAGGACATATTAGCGTTGGGTGTTGGAAGAAGGAAATCAATGTGAGAGAAAGGACAGCAGTAGCGAGAAGAGATTGGTTCCATATAGAACTAATGCATTCATTGGGGGATTGACCAAATAAATAAATATATTTAGGATACTACAAGCCAGAGAGAAGGCAGCTTCAAAATGGAAAGGGAGCAAACAAGAATGAATCCTGTTGCGTTAGATTGGACTTGGAGGTATCAGTGTGAACTCATGTTTTTTAATATTAATAGACAGAAAGATATGTACAGATGTAAATGTGTACACACATGCATACACATGCGCAGACACACACACACACACACACACACACACATTCCCTACATCTGTCCACTGAGAAACCTGGGAGCAGAGACCTATGAGCAATGAGCACATATAGAACCCAGATGTTGGCTTATAACTACCATTCTCCACTAAAAGCAACCAGATTTTGTTGAGGAAATGGATGATTACAGGGTTAAAGCAGGGAAAGTATAAAATGAACCCAGAAGATCTCATTGTGCCAGAAAGCAAGGAAGTGCTCAAAGAATGATGGATACATGTTAGGATGTCTGGTTAAAGGGATGCAGGAAACTGGCAGTTTCTTATAAAGATAAACATATACCTACACTGTGGCCCAGAAATTCCACTCCTAAGTATTTACTAATAAGAAATGAAAACATATATCCACAAAAAGGTTTGTATAAGATTGTTCAGATAGCTTTATGCATAATAGCTAAGAACCAGAAACATCCCAAGTGTCCATCAATTGGAGAATAGATAAACTAACTATGGTATATTCATACAATGTAACACCACTCAGTAGTGAAAAGAAGCAAGTTGCTGATACATGCAACAACATGTAAGAATCTGAAGAAAAATTATGCCAAATGAAAGAAACCTTACACAAAAGAGTACATACTATATTATTGTATTTTTATGAAGTTCTAGAAGAGGTAAAACTAATCTATGGTGGAAAACAACCAGAGGAATGGTTGCCTTGGGGACTGGGTGGTGGGGTTTGAATGGGAAAGGGGCATAAGGGAATTTTTGTGCTATTAATATATCTTGATAGGGGCATGGGGTACACAGATCATGCATTTGCCAAAACTCAGCAAAAGTACATTTAAAATTTGTTATCTCATTTTATGGAAATTTTATCTCAAAAAAGGAAAAAACCTGTTAACAAATACTGAATTCTAATTAATGATATGCATCCTGAAGTATTTAGGGAGAAGTATATTAATGTCTATAATTTACTTTAAAATGCACCAAAAATAAGAGAGGTAGATGGAAAGATAAAGGGATGGAGAGATGACTATATGGATAATCCAAAAAAGTATAGTAAATTGTTAACGGTAAAATCTAGGTGGTGGGTATATAGGTGCTCGCTGCAAAATTCATTCAGCTTTGCTGTATGTTTGAAGTTTCTCAAAATATAATGTTGGGAGTGGGGATGAGAGGACACAGGGGTCAGACTGAAAAGACTCCCTTGTTTAAATCTGGGACAATATGAGCATCAAAACAAATAATGACAGCACTGAATTATAACCCATTGAGTAAAATAGGAAACCATGAATACATACTGTTATAAATGAATAAATGAAAAGTTTGATAAAAAAGGGAAGAATTATTGATATGGTTTCAAAGCACACCCACGACATACTTATTAATTACAAAGGGAAAAAGAGTAACTTTAAAGTGGAGAGGCCTGACATATCTTCTTAATCAACTGGTCAAAGCTATTATCATGGGACTTCTGATAGGATTCAATGAGAAGAACACAGTATTGCTCTTGTGATATATTCCTGCCAAAGATTGATAACGTGAACGTAATCATGGGGAAACATGAGGACACAAACCTAAATAAAGGATATGCTACAAACAACCCCCCATGATCTCTAAAAGTGTCAAGGTCATGGAAATCAAGGAAAGACTGAGGAGTTTCTTAGTCATTCCTTATCTCCAGAGTTCCAGAAGAAAGAAATAGCAACAGTAGTTCTACGCTAGCTACTAGTCCAGTTTTCAGTTTCTTTAAAGAATACTTTGTGTGCTTCTCAATGAGACTTTTAAATAAATACATTAATGTTCAAGATTTCTGGAATTTTTGTGACAAAACTCATCACCAAAATATGTGGGGTTTTTTTGTTGTTGTTGATGTTTTGTTTTAAAATAAATGTTTATTTTTTTCTAGCTGCATTTTTTGCTTTTATTATTTTTCATTTCGATTTTATTTTTATTTTTATTTTTTTTTAATTTTGATAAACTCTAGTATTTATTAAATTATAAATTTTGTAATCAAAAAGAAAAATGTGGATCAAGAGAAACCTCAGACTCTAAAGACTAGACAGCAAAGCCTATGAGAATGCCATGAAGTGTGTTACAAAGATTCTGAAACATAAGTTATTAGCTGTTTTCTTACATTTCCATTTCCATAACTTTACTATAAAATAGTTGTTATTCATCTATTTTAAAATCCCAGATTCACATCTATTCTCACATTAAATTAAGCTTCCTGCTCATAATGATATCAAACATCTCATAGTCGCCAAATTTTAGTAATGGTTTTATACCAATCCATGCAGAAAAATAAGACACAATGCAAAAGTCAGATGAGGACCATTAATGCACAGATAATACACACACATTAGCCAAAAGAACTAAAGAAATTAACAACAACAAAAAAAACTATAAAGTAAAAAGACCTCGAGAAAACTGGGTTATTACTAAATGGCTCTCACTATTAACACACAAATTCCTTACATTAAATAAATTTCTCTCAACAGAAACATGTTAGACATTTTAATTACAGGTCTATCCTTCCCATACCCCTTCCCACCCCAATTCCCAAAATGCACTATTAAGGATGAGTATAATGTTACGTGGGCAGAAATTTACAGATAACCCTTTCAACATTAAGCATGGAGTTGAAGACTTACTTTAAACTTCAGTTACTGTGCACTGTCCATGAGGCCTTCTAGATCTGACACTGACACTCACTGTTCCACCCCCTGCTACTGATCGATCAGTTCCTGATCAATCTGATCGATCAGGTACTGTCTGATTTGCATTAGGAATCAGAAGTCTCTGTTGGGTCAAGGAGTGCTGTGCAACAACCGCAGATACATCCTCACTATCACTACTGGCATCTGATTCGGTTTCTTCAATGGAAGTGTCTGGTGCTGGTATCCTGCCTGAAGACGGCGATTCGTGATCTTCTTCTCCTTCCCCCCTATGACTCCTTTCAGCTATGTTGTCTCCACTGAGTTGTAAATGAGCAAAAGAGTCTTCCAGAGAAGTGCTTGCATCAGGGGATGGGGTTGCAGGGCTTGTTAACTGACCGTCTACTGACGTTAGAGGCCTTAGAGAAGAAGACACTAGAGGCTGAACAGAAGCTCCACTCTGTGCTGATATACTGTCTGCTCCATCAGCAGAGCTCTCTCTTGCTAGGTTTACAGTATTAGCATCACAGTCTAGCCTAAGTCCAGCTACTCCCTTCTTTGGTATATCTATTATATTTCACTTAATCTTCCTGCGACGTCCATGTTCATTTCTCCTATATTGAACCATATTTTCAAGATCGGCAACATATAGAAACCCAGCAATTAACATTTCAGTGTTCTTTTTACCTTTGGAAAAAGCATCTTCCAGCTCTCTACTAGTGCGCTCATCATACTGCCACCACCCATTTCTTCCTTCATAATACCATGCATATTCACCATTTCCTCTACTTGCTGCCTTGAGTTCTTCTGGTGACAGCAAGGTTGGCTTGTCAAGAAAATCCTCAAGAATTTCTTGTCGACAAAGGGCACATCGCTTTCCAAGCCAGGAAGCTCCCTTTACACACAGATAGCAGAAAACATGCTTACAGGGCAGACTGATTGGGTGAACACATGTTTGCAGACAAATGGCACATTCAGGGACGGTTAGAAAAGGTGTAGTATTAGAACAGGACTCATTTGCTTTCCTGTTCGTAGGAAGCATGTTTATTGAGTGATCAATTTCACCACAGCCAGCCATCATTTCTATTACAGATCCCACAGATGCCTGCCACAAAAATAAAGCAGCAGACAGCCAGCTTGCAGTATTTTCTCTTCCACTGCTGGTTCATTCTTATTGCGGCCCCTGACCCCGCCGCCACCCCTTTCAGGCCCCAAGCGCAGGGCCGACCAGGAGCGCATCGTGGCTGGAGGTGACATGGCCATCTGGGCCTCCTCTCCCCGAGTTAGGATACCGGAGTGGCCGGCTTTCACCCTGCCCCCCTGCGAGGGCTTCGCCCCGACTCCCACCTCTCTGGCCACCTCGATTTTATTTTTATTTTTTAATTTTTCTTTTTAAGAGATGAAGTCTATGTGCCCAGGCTGGAGTGCAGTGGCTATTCACAGGTGAGATCCCTCTATTAATCAGCACAGGTGTTTCGATCTGCTCTTTTCCAACTGGGCTGAGTTACCCCTCCTTAGGCAACTTGGTAGTCCCCTGCTGCCTGGAAGTCACCATATTGATGCTGAACTTAGTATGGATCCCTGATCAGTGGCATAGCGCTGGTCAGCTATTATTTTTAATTGACATATAATAATTGTACATATTTATAGGGTATGGTGTGATATTTTGATATGTGTATACAATGTGTAATGATCTAACTCCTTCATTTTACAAACAAGGAGACCTGGGTCTATGGAGGTTAAGGAGCTTGCCAAAGGTCACGTGACCATTTAGTGATGATTCAGTATTGGAACCCAGCGATCCTGACCATTGTCTAGTGTTCTCTGTAGAACATGGTTATATGTTATGAAATTTGCTCATCTTATAAGTGGAAACCACTTCATTGTGCTTTTTTCTTTTTTTTTTTTTTTTTTTTTTTTGAGACAGAGTCTCACTCTGTTGCCCAGGCTAGAGTGAGTGCCATGGCGTCAGCCTAGCTCACAGCAACCTCAGACTCCTGAGCTCAAGGGATCCTCCTGTCTCAGCCTCCCGAGTAGCTGGGACTACAGGCATGCACCACCATGCCCGGCTAATTTTTTCTGTATATATATTTTTAGCTGTCCATATAATTTCTTTCTATTTTTAGTAGAGATGGGGTCTCACTCTTGCTCAGGCTGGTCTCGAACTCCTGAGCTCAAACGATCCGCCCACCTCGGCCTCCCAGAGTGCTAGGATTACAGGCGTGAGCCACCGCGCCCGGCCTTTTTTCTTTTTTGAGACAGAGTCTGGCTCTGTTACCCCAGCTAGAGTGCAGTGGCATCATCATAGCTCAATGCAACCTCAAATTCCTGGGCTTAAGCAATCCTCCTGTCTCAGGCTTCCCAGCAGCTGGGACCATAGGCATTTGGCACCATGCCCAGCTAATTTTTTCCATTTTAGTAGAGACAGGGGTCTCGCTCTTGCTCAAGCTGGTCTTGAACTCCTGATCTCCAGTGATCCTCCCTCCGTGACCTCCCAGAGTGCTAGGATTACAGGTGTGAGCCACTGCCTCATTATACCTTTTGAAACTTCATTAAATAAATTCTCTTTGGATACAGTCTAAGACAAATGGTATAGTATAATGTAAAGTTTGCAGAAGACTTAGTTACTGAAGAGAACATAACAATTGATAAACTTAGGTACATTTGAAGATCAACAAATACAATGATTTTTTAAAGGGATGAAGAACTTAACTAACCTTGATGATTCTTTCCCTCATGCACTATACACTTTAAAAATTGAAAATCTATCCTGTTGATGTGGTGTGGTATAAAAAAAAAAAGAAAAAAAAGAAAAATTGAAAATCTAGTATGCCAAAGTCATCAGATAAATCCTTAAACTCAAGAGCAAGATAATTTAAACTAAAATCTAATAAAATGAAAAAAGGAATTTATTGTACTGGAATGAGAATTTTAGTAGCTTTTGATTGGGAAGTATTGGTCAGAAGAGAAAAACATAATACAGAGTGAGAAAAAATCATTAAGGAGAATAAGAAGTTAGTAAATTGAAAAGAAACTTGCAAGCCAGGAGTGAATCAGACCTTAAGAAGGCAGATAGATGAAAGAAGAAGAGAAAACAGGCAGAACTGTGGAATGGTTCAGAGTCTTTCACCTTAAGAGTGAGGGTAGCCAGGTACACACAAGGACTTTATGTAGAATTAAGGTCCTGGACAAAGCCCTCTGCTACATATTCCATTACCGATTGTGTTGACAAATGCACAAGGATTCCAATATTTCCACATCCTTGCCAACACTTGTTATTACTTTTCCCTTTTTAAAATTATGGCCATACTTGTAGGTGTGAAGTTTGTGGTTTTAGAACAACCAATATTTTAACCATACATACATCATACATAGTACTGAGAAACTTGAAGCCAAGTAGTTACCACAATTTAAATAAGAACATTCTTATGTTTTACCTTTCTTCATAGATTCCTTTTCCATTCCATCCTTGTATGTATACAAGAGTTCATCAACTTCGTTCAGATCCAGGAAACCTGAGCTATCATTGTCCCACTTCTGAAAGAGGGCTTCCAGGAGAATCCTCCGTAGGGCTCGGAAAGCATTTTGTCTAATCTAGGATACACACAGGATAACAAAACACAGAAGACACACGTTCATTGTGCTAGCTGGCATTCTGTGTTTATTCCCCACCAAAACTGCAGCACCTTTTATAATAACAGCTTTACTTTGGGGCTAAGTGTGATTTTAGTGGGAAATGCAGTGATTATTTTTCATCCTTTAAATGCCATTTCACCTCTAGACCAGAAAAACAGGCATTCTCTGCATTGGACTAAAACATATTAACTTATAAAGATTCTTAAGATCTTTCTTTTTCTTTCTTTTTTTTTTTAGTGTCCAGGGTGGTCTTAATTTGTCACCCAGACTGGAGTGTAATGGCACGATCAACGATCATAGCTCACTATAGTCTGGAACTACTGGGCTCAAATGGTCCACCTCAGTCTCCCCAGCAGCTGGAACTACAGGCATGCACCACTACACTCAGCTAATTTTTTAAAAATGTTTTGTAGAGATGAGGTCTATGTTGCCCAGGCTGGTCTCAAACTCCTGGCTTCCAGTGACCCTCCTGCCTTGGCGATCCAAAGTGCTGGGATTATAGGCATGAGCCACAGTGCTCAGTCACCTAGAATCTTTGATGGTTCTTTTCCACTTCCTCCCTGAGGCTTCAGGAATGTGATAAACACATTGGATGCTCTGCCTGGCTTCTTGGTGAGATGTGTTTTGTAGTGAAAGGGAATGAATGGCAGTGTTCAAATAATGAAATTGGCTGTGTTAAAAAAATTCTTTTTCATATTTAACATTGACTTAACTTGACACTGATTTTATTCACCTTTTAGAGTTTTCACTAGACTGATTTTATTAATTAGATAGTAATTGAATTAATTACAAAAATAAAGTGAATATATACCTTTTGGGTAAGTGGGAGGAACTGCAATTGAAGAGGCAAAAGGGAATTGTCAAGAATTAGGTTGAGAAGACTCATAAGGCTGATGAGATTACTGAATAGGCTTAGGGAAACTAATTTGCATATTTCATATAAGAGAGAATAAATCGTTTAAATAAGCTAATGTGTATGTATTTATCTATCACCCAAGTAAGTAGTAAATTCTTAAGAAATACATACTACCTGGATGCCCAGGCCACAATCATACTCCAGGTATGTGTACTTGCAAATGCACTCACATGGCAGACAGGTAGTGTACACACACATATTTGCACAGATTCATATCTGCTCCTCAGAATCTGCTCTTTAAGCTTCAGAGGAGGAAAAAAAAAAGCTGTACAAGAAATCATCTTCTGCCAGGAGCAATCATATTATTAGGGGAATGAGTTCCCTGGAGTGTGATCTTTGAACATTTGACAGTAAAATAAAACATTTAGTGGCTATGCTTGTTGAAATAAAGTGATACGTTTGGTTGTAAATTTTTTAAGAAGAGCCACATCACGAGCAACTGAGGCTGAGAGATTTACTTATAATAGTGACCTCACTTGTTTCATTGATAAAAAATATTACCCACCTGTTCTAAGGCATTCAGTTTCTCTTCTTTTGTTTCAACATAGCCATTCTTAAAAAAAGAGGTGAGGTCCTCGCTGACACTCAAGGGCACATCTTCACCAACAAATGTCTCCAGGAGTTGCACAAACTGGAGCATATTGAGGGAAACTCTACTGAAGGCACTCCTACCTTTTATTTGCTTGTAAGATTGAATATTTCTGATAATTGAGTGTAGGTCTGTCAAGCAGGAAACATACAAGAAGCAATAAAGTGAACAATTCTTTCAAAACTTAGGGAAAATATATGAGTACCTATTATAATAGACATCTGCTATTTTTGCCTATCAGGAATCCACACTGCCTTCATGAGGACAGCATCCTCATTTTATCTTTGGGAAACTATTTCTCCTCCACTGTCAGTTCAGATGAATCAGGTGGTACTGAGCCTCCCCACGCTTGCTCTGTGGATGGTCGTCTGGCTAACAATTTACATATGACAGCAGTGTAACCCACTATATAGGCCAATGAGAATTAGCCCCAGAACTCTTGAAAGACCTGTTAGAGAAGAATCATTCTTTTTTGTACTCTAATTGCTAAACTAGTAGGATATAAGTTTAGAGACGCTCTCATGGCCATTTTTGCCATAATAGGGAGAAAACTGCCTCAAATTGAAAGTGACACAGAGAAGAACAAGACTGAGAGGCAGAGAGACAGTGTCTTGCTGCTATTGTTGAGCCCTTGGATCCAGTTGTGCCTGAAGCAAGCTGTACTCCGGACTTTCCAGTTAAATAAATTAGTAAATATCACCACTACAACCCCTCCTTGCAAGACTCTTGACTAATATATTTATCTTGAAGCTCAATGTTACAAATAGAAGTATATTTAATAAAATGTGAGCAAAGTGACTTATGTCTGATTTATTCATTGATTCAATCATTCACGTCCTGATGCCTTCTATATGAGACTTGATCTGCCCTAAAAATGATTACTGGCCAGGTTCGGTGGCTCACACCTGTAATCCCAGCACTTTGGGAGGCTGAGCTGGGAGGATCACTTGAAACCAGGAGTTCAAGACCACCCTGTTTCTACAAAATTTTTTTTAAAAAATTAGCCAGGCATGGTGGCACACACCTATAGTCCCAGCTACTTGGGAGGCTGAGGCAGGAGGATCACTTGAGCCCAGGAGTTAGAGGGCTGCAGTGAGCTATTATCACGCCACTACCCTCCAGCCTGGGTAAAAGAGTGAGACTCTGTCTCTAAAATTAAAAAAAAATTTTACCCACACAATGTTTATATACAATGGTAAAGCAAAATTGAAATAAAGAAGACTAGGAAGAAGAACGTGAACTAGCAGGCCACCAGAGCTTGACCAAAGCCATTTATTTCACCAGAATATTTTGAGGATAGAAGGTTTGTTATTTGACCAAGACTTAAATGAGGAAAAAAAATTGCAGATAAGAAGAGAATAATCTTGATCTAATTCGTTCTACTAATTGTCGATGTGAAAGGCAAAATGATGTAATGGCATTTTAGTAAAATATAAGTACTTTTTGGAATAATCACTGTTAAATACATGGTTTATCTGAAAGCTAAAAAAACTATTCTTTGCTCGGCTGAGTACATCTTTCTTGGCAAGTCTTCAAAAACAAGAGAGATTGTCACCTGTCTCACATGTTTGGATGCAGATCTACCAGAGAAAGGAAGAGCTGAAATGATTTCTATTTAATATCTGATTCCCTTTGTATGCTACAATCATGGCTTCACATAGTTGTAGGGCCATGTAATGGTACAAAAAAATGTATACTAATACCATAAGTTTTAAGGCAGAAGAGCACTTATCAATAGCACATGTGACCAACAATAGTATAACACCCCCAAAACATCCATTTTGTATCTATTTAGATCCATCTTCTCAGGGAAGAAGGAATGCAAGGATCACTCTCCCATTGTTCTTATTTAAATCCAGTCTTTATCACAGACTACCCCAGTATATTAAATCCATCTATTGGCTTGCCATCTATGCTTCCTGATTTCATTGTTAACATGTACCTTTGAACCTGGAGTTACCATAGATTATGTTTGCTTGTTTCTCATCTTCAAATTCGGCATTCATTTTCAAGTTACAAGTAAAAAATTCACCTGTAAAAAACATATTCCACAACATAGCCAATTTAACTTCACTTTCACAATGTTCTTGTTCTAGGGGTATAAATGAAAGGAGGATTAAATGAGGAGTTACCTGACCATGACTTTCCTTCTATTTGGGGGGACTTGGGTTCACAGGATTTGTCCTTCAGAACTTCCTTTTTTGCAGTTTCTAAGAGGTACAAAAGAAAATAATTATGAATTGGACACTGTATGTTCTATTAGATTTCTAAGGTCAATGAATGATAGAAATGCCTTGTATGTAGAACACCAAAGAACCTACTTTCCCATATATATTGTGTCATGAACTACAATGAAATCACATAATAACTTTAATTGGTGAGAGCAGCTCTGTAGCAAAAGCTACTTGTTGTATCCCAATTTGGCCATGTAAAATGAGAGCTACATTTCCCAGTTTCCCTCATAGCCAGGTATAACTATTACTATACAGTAGTACCCCCTTTGTCCGTGGAGGATAGACCCCCCCCACCCCGAGGGGATGCCTGAAGCTGCAGATAGTACCGAGCCCTGTATATACTTTTGCAGTTTGAAGTACGACAGCAAAACTAGCATGAATTTCTTTTTCCTTCTTCACAATTTCATGGATATAAGATTTGTCCTTTCTGTAGAATTTAACAACCTCAGTGTATGATTTCCTTTCCTTATTAAGTCCAGAGAACTTTCACATTTTAACTTTATTTTTGTTTATTTATTTTTTTGAGACAGAGTCTCACTCTGTCGCCCGGGCTAGAGGGCCGTGGCGTCAGCCTAGCTCACAGCAACCTCCAACTCCTGGGCTCAAGCGATCCTTCTGCCTCAGCCTCCCAAGTAGCTGGGATTACAGGCATGCGCCACCATGCCCAGCTAATTTCTTCTATATATTTTTAGTTGTTCAGCTAATTTCTTTCTATTGTTAGTAGAGATGGGGTCTCACTCTTGCTCAGGCTGGTCTCGAACTCCTGAGCTCCAGTGATACACCCACCTTGGCCTCCCAGAGTGCTGGGATTACAGGCGTGAGCCACTGCGCCTGGCCCACATTTTAACTTTAAAGGAAGCACTTTATGGCTTTTCTTTGACATATCTGAATTGCTAGCAAACTACTGTTGTGCTTTGGAGCCATTATTAGGTAAAATAAGGATTACTTGAACACAAGCACTACAATATAGCCACAGTCAATCTGATAATCCGGATGGCTATTAAGTGACTAGTGGGAAGGTAGCACAGGCAGCGTAGATGCTCTGGATAAAAGAATGATTCATAGGCGGGGCATGGTGGCTCATGCCTGTTATCTTAGCACTCTAGGAGGCCAAGGCAGACGGATCGTTTGAGCTCAGGAGTTCGAGACCAGCCTGAGCAAGAGTGAGACCCATCTCTACTAAAAATAGAAAGAAATTAGCCAAACAACTAAAAACATATAGAAAAAATTAGCCGGGCATTGTGGCGCATGCCTGTAGTCCCAGCTACTTGGGAGACTGAGACAGAAGGATTGCTTGAGCCCAGGAGTGTGAGGTTGCTGTGAGCTAGGCTGACGCCACAGCACTCTAGCTCAGGCAACAGAGTGAGACTCTGTCTCAAAAAAAAAAAAAAAAAAAAAAAAAAAGAATGATTCATTTCATCCTTGGTACACTTCGGGATAGCATGAAATTTCATCACACTACTCAGAATGGCACACAACTTAAAATTTATGAATTGTTTATTTTTGGAATTTTCCATGTAATATTTTCAGACTTTGGCTGACTATGGTTAACTGAAACCATGGAAAGCAAAATCTTGCATAAGGGGGGACTACTATATGCCTAAATACTGGCCAATGAGATATGAATTAATATTACAAGGCTGAGGTAGGAGGGTTGCTTGAGCCCAGGAGTTTGAGACCAGCCAGGTGCATTATGTCTTAAGCATGACTTTCAGAAACTTTTCTAGAACATATATTTTATATCTAACTGAACAAAGCAAGACCCATTTTATAGTTGAAATAAAAGAAATTTTATTTTATTTTATTTATTTATTTTGAGACAGTGTCTCACTCGGTTGCTTGGGCTAGAGTGCAGTGGCATTATAATAGCTCACTGCAGCCTCCAACTCCTGGGCTCAAGCAATCCTTCTGCCTCAGCCACCAAGTAGCTGGGACTACAGATGCACACCACCATACCTGGCTAATTTTTCTATTTTTTTGTAAAGATGAGGTCTCACTATGTTGCTCAGGCTGGTCTCAAACTCCTGGCCTCGGGTGATCCTCCCTTCCTGGCTTCCCAAAATGCTAGGATTACAGGTGTGAGCCAACATGCCTGGCTAAAAGAAATTTTTAAAAGTGGTTTCTAATATCAGACACGACATTTAAAACAAAAGGGCTTCTAATGCCTTTTCAGAAATCCAAGTAAAACATTTCTGTATGTAACATTACCAGATTTCTTCCACACAAATAGACTTAGAGTGCAATAGAAATTCTATGTAAATTGACAACAGAGACATTCTGTTTTGCATTTAATTGATTGTTCAAGGTCTAGACTCAAGGTGAGTAGCAAAATATGTCTAGGGTTTGCATGACCTGATATGCCAGAACAAAATCCTAATTTAAATGAGTGTTTCCTGAAAAGACTTTAAAAACCACTCCACAAAACACGGAGCTGATGTCGCAGAAGGACTACCTGAAAGACGAACTTTTCTACTTGATGTTGGAACTTGCTCTTCATTTGCTTGCTCCCAAGACCTCCCTTCCTGTAGAGGGATTTCAATGTACTCAGAGAGAGTAGACTTCCTAGGTTTCGTACTTTTACTTGAGATACTAGCTATTATTGATGGTGCAGTTGACTCCATATCCTGCTGTTCTTTTGAATTTGTCTCTCCATGAGGTCCTTCTTCTGTCCATTCATATGGTTCTTCTCCTATTGACTTTCCGTTTGAGCCATGTTCTGCAAGTCCTTGTTCTGTTATCGACTCCCCGTGTGATCCTTGTTCTGTAGTTGACCTGCTGTGCTGTTCTTGTTCTATTATTAACTCTCTACTTGGTGCTTGTTCTGGAGTTGACCCTGTTTGGGTGTCTTGTTCTGTTACTAATTTGCTGGACAGTTCTTGTTCTGCAGTTGGCTCTCTGTCTTGTTCTTCAGTTGAAATTCTCTGTGGTCTTTGCTCTGCAGCTGTCCCTGTCTGCTGTTCTGGTTGGTTTGGTGATGGTGTTGATATTCTCTCTTCATCATGTTTCTGTTGATCTTCTGGATTTTGTAATAATTTACTTTGGATTTTACTAGCATGTTTTTCAGCAAGTAATGTATTCGTCTCTAAGGCCACTTTGTCAAAGTCTTCATAAATGTGTTTCTGATTATCCATGTCTCCCCAGAACTCAGGCAAGTCTATCTCCTCAAATTCAATGAATGGCCCTGATGCAGAAAACAAAACATTTACCTAAACAATTGATCTTAGAATGCAGAATCAGAACTATTAAATTAATGCCAAAAAAAAAAAAAGGATTGAGCACAGTGATTGTAATATAGGCCTATTGCTTTAAATAAATACCAGTTACCTTTGGCTGCAACATAATAAAAAGCAAAACAGTATCTAAAAGAACATAAAAAATCCTCACTACTGTGAATAAGAGATCATCCCTTCCTAAAAGTTGTGGTTTTGGAAATGAACATGATTTTTCTTTGCTACTTGAGTGTTGCTTAGACAGCCAAGGAACATAGAATTTATCCTCTACCTTTGTGGTCCTCCTACAGCAAGTATAGCATAAGGATGGAGAAGGGGACACCTCTTCCATCTCAAGTATCTTTTCAATATCTGCAATCTAAAAAGAAAAGCAAGTCTCTATCCATGAGAGTCTTTCAGTGGGGCTATGTTTTTCCAGATTCATTCTGTCTCCTTTCCTCTTTCCCTCTTTCTTCTTCATTCCTCAATTATTTTCCTCTACAACTTATGTGTACAGCTGGATCTGAATTCTAGGGAAAGACTGGATAGCATTCACCAGAATCCTGCTGTCACAAAACAACAACAAAACCCTGGTGTCCAGCACTATAGAGAGTGGGATTCATGCCACAAGACTGTCCCCATCCCCCTCAAAACATTTAGCAGTTAAGCTATTTTCAGGAATACTTTACATAAATCATGTACAGATTTTTAAGTATCCAAGTAATAAATCCTCACATGGAAATAAAATAGTGACATTCTTTAGAAAATCCAGCCATTAAAAGTTTTTGTTTGTTTGTTTTTGAGACCGGGTCTTGCTCTATATCCCGGGGTAGAGTGCAGTGGCGTCATCATAGCTTACTGCAACCTCAAACTGCTGAGCTCAAGCAATCCTCCTGCCTCAGCCTCCCCAGTAGCAGGGACTACAGGTACACACCATGTCTCGCTAATTTTTCTATTTTTTGTAGAGATGGGATCTCACTTTTGCTCAGGCTGGTCTCAAACTCCTGGCCTCAAGCAATCCTCCTGCCTCGGCCTCCCAAAGTGCTAAGATTATAGGCATGAGCCACCTCACCTGGCCAAAAGACTTTCTCTTTAAAAAATAAAAATGCACTGGGCAATGTGGCATGTGCCTGTAGTCCCAACTACTCAAGAGGGTAAGGTGGAAGGATCACTGGAACCCAGGAGTTCAAGGCCAGCCTGGGCAACATAGTGAGACCCCATCTCTGAAAAAAATAAAATAAATAAAAATAAACCCATAATTCTATTTGTTTTGGTAGTAATACAAAAAGGATATTTTACTGTATAAGTACAGTAAACATGTACAAGTAAAAATGCCTGGGAGAAGAAAATATTTTTCTTAGAAATATTATTTCTAAATTGGGCATTAAAAATGGAATTACCATTGCTAGCTTAATTTCCAAAACATTCAGATTGTTACCAAAGCACCTCTTCATTAGAATGAATTTAAAATTAAGTTCTAGCTGAGTTCTGACATAACAATTTTGCGTATTGCACAAAGGAAAAAATATATCTAGTTGTGATGAAGAGTGAATTTTGTAAGGTAATAAACAACTAGATATAGCTATCATGATTTAAGAGAGATGCTATATCAAGGGATTCCATGGCAATAGATTGATTTTGTGTTATCACATCAGTGTACCATGACACTCCAGCTGGAGCATATTTCCTCTGAGTGACACTTACATTGTCTTGGGTTTCGGAGTAAACTTCTAAGCATTTGTGAACTTTGGTCATAGAACATTTCCAGCAAAGCCAATGTCCTCTGCCGATCCAAAAACCCTACCTAAGCAGAAAGTTTGTAATTAGTTGTTATATGAAACTTAAGATTTTTATGCAGTTGGAACATGGTTTTTGAAGCTTTTATCACCACCACCACCACCATCATCATCATGCAAATAAAAGCTGCAGCATCAAAATCAGGAAAGCTATATCTTCCCTGTAGGCTTATACTCGACTTCTCCATTCTGTGACTTGTCAAAATGCTTTACATTTAGTAGATGTTTAACAAATATTTGTTGTTACTGACTTATCAATTACCAACCCAGTATATAATATTCAGTTCTTATCTAACCTTACCTGAGTATGTCACTTGAAACAATTAAAAGCTCCCTACTTGTTCTTTTTTTTGCATTGTTTAATTCTGAGAAAAATTTTAATTATAGAAAAATATAGAAAATGATAAAACATCTGTGTTCCCAACACCCAGAAATGATTGTTAACATTTTGTGTATGTACTTAAAAAAAACTGATACAGTACATATATCCTTCTTCAAATTGCTTTTATTTATTCAACATTGAGATCTAATCCATGAGTGTAAAGAAATATGTTTTATTTCCTTCAACTGCAATATGGTATTCTATAATATGAAAACACTGTAATTTTTTTTAACATTCCTCTATTGATAGACATTTAAATTATTTTCAGTATTTTGATATCAACATAATGCTGCAGTGAATGCCCTTATACACATTTCCTTATGTGCAAACATTTCTCTAACACAGCGGTCCCCAACCTTTTTGGCACCAGGAACCAGTTTCACGGAAGACAATTTTTCCAAGGACATTGGTTGGGGTTGGGGGAGAGGGAAGAGGGAGACATAGCTCAGGTGGTGATGTGTGGCCCCTTCTTAACGGGCCACGGATTGGTACCAGGTGGCGGCCCTGGGGTGGGGGACCACAGCTGTAAGATAAATAACTAGAATTGGAATTATTGGATTGTGTAATGTATGCATTTTCAACTTTAGTAGTTATTGCTAAATTGCTCCACAAAATGCCCACAACAATTTACATTCCCACCAGCACTGAGAGTATCATTTCTCCATATCCACACCAAAACTGGGTATTGTTTAGCCAATCTGATAAGATGGAATCTTATTTTAATTTGCTTTTCCCTGATTATTAGTGAAACTTAATATGTTTTCATATACTTATGTAGGTGGGTTTCCTCTTCTGCGAATGGCTTTTTCTTATTTTCCCATTCTTCAGTTGAGAATAGTTGTCTATCTCTTATTAATTTTAAAATTTTTGATAATGATCATTTTGTTATCTACATAGCAAATATTTTTCCCAGTTTATCTCTTATATTTTAATTTAACTTTTGATGAGTTTAGCCATATCAATGCTATCCATTCATTTTGAGGTAGTCAAGTATATTGATCATTTCCTCTATGGTTTGCACTCATTTGGAATATTCTTTAGGAAATAATTACCTATACTGAAGTCAGAAGGTATGTGCTCTACATTTGCTTCCAAAATTTTTAAAATTTTGTTTTCCACATCTAGGTTTTTGATCAGATAGAACTCATTTTTCCTCATTAGCGAGGTTGGAGTCCAATTTTATGTTGTTTCCCAATATGGAAAGCCAATTGCCCCCATATCATTTATTGATTAGCCCTTTTCTTAATGATTTATATTGCTACCTGTGTCACTTACTAAATTCCCACATACTGTCACATCTGATGCCAGGTCCAATATTCTGTTCCATTTATTTGTTTATTCCAGCATGAAAGCCAAAGCCATTTTAATTAATATAACTTTATTTTAAAAATTAGGGAAATTCTCCCCAACTTGTTCTTCATTTATAATTGTTTTGGGTATATTTGGACTTTTATTTTTCCATCTAAATTTTTTAAACTAAACCTTTTTAAAAATTTTTACCATATATACAGAAAAATGCACAAATCATAAGTATATGGTTTTATGAATTACAGAATATAAACACACACAGGAGCTGTTTCTCAAAGGAGAATAATAAACTTTAGTAGAGGGCAGGGATTTGCTCCAAAACTCAAGGGATTTACAATTTGATTTTACTATTGCAACATGCCACAGCATTCCAATGTGCCACATGCACTCCAAATACCAAAAGCTCTTCTGGGTAAATAATGCACAAGGTGAAGAAGAGTTTTTGCACAACTTAGAAAAGCCTGTAGAGCCTTTTCTTGCTCTGGGATGGATCCACTCTGGCAACTAATGGCTCAGTTAAAGCATAAAAGCAACACACACAACCTGCTCAGTTAATTCTTAAAAGCAGCATACGCAAATATGGCAAAAGTTGTTTCTAAAATGTAAAAATAATCCAGTAAGCATTGCACCTCTTTCTTAGTGGTAGGTGGAACAGGGTATGGCAATTTACCTTATACCTGGAACCATTGGACTGCTAAAAATTTTACCAATGTAGTAAACCTTGGGTTTTTGTGGGGTTTATCTCCCATCCTCTGACATGCATGTGTCTTATCAAGGCATCTAATGCCACTTCTGGCTCATCAAGTTCAATCACCATGATGGACATCATGGACCTGTGTGATGTTCTGTGATGTCAACACAATCAAGGTCTTTGCATGCCAGATTATGATAGAGAAAAGGAGAGTTGCCTTAGCCTTAAGGCAAAGCAGTGAAAGTATACTGCTATTTCTGACAGGTGAAATTAAACTTCTCTATTGGTCCTTGTAAACTGCCCTAGGAAAAGAGAATTTGCCAGACCAACAGTTGTGGATGAGAGGGCCATATCAATTTGGTTCAACAAAATTTCCACACCTGGAAAAGCCACTGCAAATAGAGTCACAGTAATCTACAAACATTCTTCAAGATGTATCCACCTTCTACATAGACAAAACAGAAGAATTAGAAAAGAATATGATAGGATTACTTCCCCTGAATCCTTTATATATTTTCATATGTAATCTCTGTTTTTGTTTTTGTTATCTGTTTGTTTTTTAGATTCTGGCAAACAGAAAAAGTTCAGGAGTTTCTGTTTGGTCCTTCCTACCATAAATGTCCTCAGTCTCGAATTTGAAGAACAAATGTGAGGACTCTGTTATTGCTGAGTGTGTCCATTCCAATTAAACATTCAGGAACCAGAAATAACCACAGCTAAATCCACAGATTAATTGGGCCTGTGCTATAACTTTGGGCCAAAATAGCATTTATCACTTGACATCCATAAATACTAAGTTTAAACCAATGGTCCACTGGGGTGTGTTAGGATCCTAAGGAATTGGTGTTAACTTGGAGTCAGTGTCTGGTAATCCCTGAAAATCTAGGATATTTTCCATTTTCTCAATGAATAGTCACCCTAATACATGCCTACAGGCCCTCTGAGGAAATCCTGGAGTAATATCTACAATATATGCTTGAGAACGTCTTGTATAATTCTTTTCCAAGAGACTCAGCCTCCCCTTCAACCAAAAAGTTCTGGGTGTATAAACTGACTTAAGTCTGGAAACTCTATGAGAGCCCAAGATTCTCCATTGCGGTATCTCAACTCATGTTTCTCACTCCATAGTTAGTGCTTTTCTATAAATATATCCAGTTAATAATATAGAAGACATCCTATCTATTTAATTCCTAAGGAAACCATTCACGATCACCAAGACAATCCATGTGGGCCAAAATATTCAGATGGCCACTTTAACTCCCACTGTTCATTAGGGTAATTTCAAGTATATGTGCAGGAACTAAAGAAATAACCATAGTGTGAATCCTCGACAAACTGGACCTATTAAAATATGGCCTTGGTCCTTAGGGATTGAATCAAAATACCATACATCACTGCCATTTATGAGCACTAACTTTGATTGTGGACCTTGTCTCTGGCAAGTAAATGACATATGTCTTCTGTCACTCTGGATTCCAATCATTTCCCTTGAAATCAGTTTACTTCAATGGCAGTGTCTCCCAATATCATCCCCAGGACAGCTATCATAGAAGTTTTAGTGATGCTGGTGTTCCCCTCATTAATTTCTTGAGTATTTCTCAAGGGAGTGTCATTTGAGCTGTCTTGGACTATATGGTAGAAGTACTTATGTGCAGGATACATATGAGAAATCAATTTCAGCAATCTTGAAAACCTTTAGATTTCTTCCTCTACAGTATGCCAAGAAGGTTCTGTCATCTCAGCCTCACTGAATGTAGGCCATTTTTGAGCCAAAGTTTAATTTAATCTATGAGAGAAATTAAAACAGGTACACTACAAGACTTATACATGAGTGTTTTTAGCAGCCTCATTCACAATAGCTCCAAATTGGAAACAACCCAAATGTCCATTGACTTGTGGATTGATAAAAAAAAAAAAAAAAAGAAAAGAAAATATTGTGACCCCACTTACTGCAGCTGCTATCCTTCCTCTTGTGCCATATTGGATTCAGGACCTCTCTAAAGCTTAAAGTCTCTGAACTATACCCAGGAAATGAAGCACAAGGGTTTGCTGTTCTTAAATTTCATCCCAGTCTACCTGGAATTTCCAAAAGTGTCTATAGTATTGCCCTCAACCTCCAACCTTGACTGGAGCTCAGAGATGGGGGATCAGGCACTAACCCTGACTGAGGGACCCAGACAACCTCTAACCTTTAGTCATACCCACTCCAACCTCCTCCTCCTATCAGCTGGTCACAATTTTCCACTGATAGAAAAACTGCTCTGATGTCTTATTTTACATTCTTCTTTATAAGTCTCCGTTCTTTCTCAAGAGCCCAGCATTTCCAATTCAAAGTCTTTCATTTTCAATTTAAAGGCTTTCAGGGCCAGGTGCGGTGGCCACGCATGTAATCCTAGCACTCTGTGAGGCCAAGGCGGGAGGATCACTTGAGGTCACGAGTTTGAGACCAGCCTGAGCAAGAGTGAGGCCCCGTCTCTACTAAAAATAGAAAAACTTAGCCAGGCAACTAAAAATAGAAACAAAAAATTAGCCAGGCGTGGTGGCGTGCGCCTGTAGTCCCAGCTACTCGGGAGGCTGAGGCAGCAGGATCGCTTGAGCCCAGGAGTTTGGGGTTGCTGTGAGCTAGGTTGATGTCATGGCACTCTAGCCCAGGCAACAGAGTGAGACTCTGTCTAAAAAAAAAAAAAGGTTTTCAGAACTCTTGTCTCAGCTACTGGTTAGAAATACCCACTCAGAAACTCAATTAACTTCTTTATTCTAGACTCTATTTACCTTCCCTCTGAAGGGGTTAAAATATGCTATGCTAGCATATTGACTATTGTTAAAGACACTTGAAAAGCAACAGATGCAAGAAGATCACTTTGACCTTCATGCTATTTCTTCAAAGCAGAAGATGAAATTCCTATGTGAAAGACACTCTCTCTGTATTAGAAGGAAAGGCAACATCCTTATCTTCAAGGATAAGAAATTGAGACCAAAAGAATACTGTATAAACCTTGTTAGACTAACTCTTATCTTTTAAGCCTCCATGCATAATTTACTCACATTAACACAGTTTACTATTCTTTGTCCAATCCAGTATGTAAGTAACTGACTCTGACTGCTTCTTTGAGTCTTCATTTCCTTATGAGGGCTCCCATGCCATATAAAACTTATAAATTTGTATGCTTTTCTCCTGTTACTCTGTCTTATATCAGTTTAATTCTCAAGCGCAGCTAGGACCCTAAGATGATGGAGGTGGAGTTTTTCTTCCAAGATCAGCACATAACTGCTGCTTGAATGATGGGAAGAAAAGCAAAGAGCACAAACAAGCCTCAGTTATTAATAATTCCTCTAAATATTATCCCACTATGTTTGTTAAAGCATATGAATTGGTGTTAAATTGGCCAACAGAGAACATCCTTCAGGCATTTTACCGGGGAGTAAGATCTTGATGCTCATGTCACCCAATAGTTCTTACAAGCTCTGCCAAAAGCAGCAATATTCAAGAAGGACTGCCTGAAAGACACATGGACATTTCAGATTTTATAAAATATATTCCTGACTTTAGCCAAATTAACAGGGATCTGAGAACCTAGACTGCAATATATTAGTTCCTTTAAGAATTGCTTTTTCTGAATTACAGTCCAGTGTGGTATCATTTGCCTACAGTTAAGAAACTACCCTAAAAAAGTCATTGGACTTATTACAAATCCATCAAAAAGGATGTTCACTTCATCACATAGGACCCCTTTAATGAGTACCTCCAGGAGAAACTCTTAACTATAATTTGAACCCGAAATTTCTGTATTTAGCACCAGTTTGTAATTATTTTATAAACATTGTCAATAGCATGTTTTGTCATGTTTCCCTTTTTCACATTCATGGCTAAGAAGCTTAGATCCAAACTTGCAAACAACCCACAACCAATATTTAGGTCATTATGGTAGCATTTTTGAGATAGGGAAAAGATAGGCCCTGCTCAATAAAGAGTCATAAGACCTGAACCAAGGTTTCTGATAATAGATAATAAGAGATGGAGAATCTGGTCAAAATCAGCTAGGACCCAGAGGACCACAAAAAGTGACCTCAGATTATCTTCACTGCTCATCATACCCTGCTTATAATGTATTAGCATACTAAAAGAAAGTCTCACCAGGGCCATGACAGTTTACAAATGCCATGGCAACTCCTAGAAGTTACCCTATATGGTTTAAAAGAGGGAGTTCTTGGTTCTGAGAATTCCCCACTCCTTTCCCAGAAATCTTATGAATAATTATCCTACCGCTTAACATAAATTTAAATAGGAGGTATAAAATGAACTATTCAACATGGAGGCAGAAGCCGATAAGCTAGAACTGATGTTCCAGAAAGCTGACTCTGATCTGGACTACATTTAGTACAAGCTAGAATATGAAATCAAGACTAATCATCCTGATTCAGCAGGCAAACTGTCACCACGGGCTGGAGAAGAGAAAACTGCAACAGAGTAATTAAAATCTCACACGCCAGACCTATGAAGAAATGGACTTGCAAAAATTTAGGAAGATGTCTCTTAACCCTTGATGACTAGAGGTGGGGGGGCTGGTGAAGGAGTAGGAGGTTTGGCTTGAATGACTGGATAACGATACCTTTCATAATAGAGAAGAATATAAGAAGAAGGGCAGATATTATATGAATAAAGTTCAGCCAAAAGAATGATATGGGAATAAAGGAATTTAAATGCACACACGTGCGTGCACACACACACACAGAGTCTTGTAATTTTAGGTGAGGAAGTCCTTTAACACTATTTTGCATCTGTTTTCCCTTTGTGTAGTAGAGTTCTGGCCTATTATAAAGGAATTTCAGTCAGTCAATATGTGAATGAGCATGCTTTGGAAACTAGAGGGTAGGCAAAAAAAAAAAAAAAAAAAAAGTATAAAATGAGACCCCAGAAACTCAAAAAGTCTACTCTCTATTGCTGAGAGAGAGAGCTGCTGCCCTGTCTACGGGGCAGCCTCCTTTTTTTTTCTTTCCTTTAAGAAACTTGCTCTGTCAGCTTGCTCTTGAATTCTTTCCTGCTTGAAGCCAAGAACCTGCTTGGCCTTCAGGCCAGACCTCCAGTTTGGCGCCTACTTTTTGTATCATTTTGGGCTTTGTTCCCAGCTTCATTTAGTAGCCTCTCTCTTGTTTTTTTCTTCTTTTATCTTACTTTGTTGCATTCTATCTATTCTTATGAGCTTCCTTAAATCCTTTCTGGAACATAGACATACAAATAAGTAAATATAAGGTTCATAAACAGATATACTTCAGTACAGTTTGTATCATATTACAAGTCCACTTGGTATCCTGGCACACTATTGTTCTCCCAAATCCCATTCTTAGAAACACTTTTTGATATAAACTCTTCTTGTTTTTAAAAATCAGCATAATAAAAGTGGTAGGCTTTCTACTCCTAGCAACTCTTTTCTGTAGGGAGCCACCAACAACGAGAGTAAGAAAAAACTTAATTTAAAAGTTTAAAAACTGGCCAGGTGCAGTGGCTCACGCCTGTAATCCTAGCACTCTGGGAGGCCAAGGCGGGTGGATCGCTCGAGGTCAGGAGTTCGAGACCAGCCTGAGCAAGAGTGAGACCCCCCCCATCTCTACTAAAAATAGAAAGAAATTATCTGGCCAACTAAAATATATATATATATATAAAAATTAGCTGGGCATGGTGGCACATGCCTGTAGTCCCAGCTACTCGGGAGGCTGAGGCAGTAGGATCGTTTAAGCCCAGGAGTTTGGGGTTGCTGTGAGCTAGGCTGACGCCATGGCACTCACTGTTGCCCAGGCAACAAAGCAAGACTCTGTCTCAAAAAAAAAAAGTTTAAAAACTGAGTTTAAAAGTTAAAAAAAAATTTAAAAACTGAATTGTATTTTGTATGTTCTTTTTCCCCGCTAGTAATCCATTTTCATTTTCATTCAGTCTACAACAGATTGAAAATTAAAAACATCATCAACCACCACCACCACCTAAAAATGGGTCCATCATAACAAATAGTTTGAGAAGCAATTCTGTGAGGGTCTGAACCCACCTTTCCACAGTCACAATGTAGGAAGAGTTCAGCAAACATTTTCCTCTGCATGTCAGTTTTTAGGACCTCCCGGAATTCATCTGCACAGTGGCAAAGGTGCTTAAGGAGTTTCTCAAACATTTCATTTTTAATGTCTGTAATATGCGAAGAGATGTACTGCAGGGGAAAAAAAGAGGATAAATGATTGACTTAGAACCTTGCTCTGTACTTGGATTTTCCCAAGGATTCAGCCAATGTGCATGAAATGTATTGGCTGCAAAATGTTTCCATACCATTTACTTATCACTTAGATGAAGCATTTTCATGATAGTGCTGCTCTACAGGCTGTGATGCAGAGAGAGGTAACCAATGAAGTCCCCAACACCCTACACCAATGGGACTAGATATTTTTGGAGCAATTTCCCTCTAGATCACATCAGCATTATATAAGGCAGACTTTCCTCACAGTATGAAATAGCAGCATTGCCTGTAAAATGTTGCCTATAAATTAAAAGTTCTAAAAATCAAATGCAGTCTTTCTATTGGTATATGGTATAAAAGAGCATGTGTGTTCTAAGACTGGCTGTATTTAATTATTGGAGTGTAAGGGATGGGGATCGTAGGTGGCTTTTGTCTTTTGATATTGTGTTAAGGTATCCTTTGCCTGTGATTTTTTTTTTTTTTTTTTGAAAGTGTAGGGACTGAAAACATCTATATTCTTGGACCATTTCTCTTGATCCCTGTTGAATAGATTCCCAGAAGTGGGATTGCTAGCTTAGAAGGAGAATGTACCTGTATTTTTTGTAGGTTTGACGTGCAGCTTGTACCCTTTTGCACTCCCACCACTAATGTATATACGAGCAGCTATTTTTCCTCAGCCTCACCATCAATGTGTATTGGCATCTGGATTTCTGATAGGTCAGGAACAAATTACATTCTTTTTTTTAATTTTTTTTTTAACAGGCCAGTGTCTCACTATGCTGCCAAACTGGTCTTGGACTTCTGGGCTGAAGCAAACCTCCCACCTCAGCCTCCTGAGTAGCTGGGACTATAGGCACTCACCACCATGCCCAGCTAAAAATCACATTCTTGATCTACACCTCACTATAAGAGATAAAAAGTATCATGTGACAGAAATGATCAAGCACTGCATGAGTTTCTGAGTGGAACTCTCTTGAAGTGTTAGCCCAGCTCACAGTCAATGATTTTCTTTCCTCCCCTAGGCACAGAGGTAGCCAAATTTATATTGCATGACCCCACTTCCATAGCCATAAATGATTGGATCAGAGGAGAACGCTTAACCTACGTAAGGTCATTCAGATTCTCTCCACAGGAATTGGGGATTAGAATTGAGGAATGGCCAGTGATCTTTGAGTGGGGCTGGACTTGTGAATGTGTAGGGAAGGCAAAACTTCACCTCTACTCTCTTAGGGTCTTTGGCTGGGCCTGAGAATTCAATTAACATAAAAATGGACTAATAAGAGAAACACATAAAAATGTAATGTAAGTGTCATGTGACAAGGAACCCTCATAAGGAAATGAAGACCCAAAGAAGGGGCAAAATCTACATGCTTTTATATTAAGTTGAACAAAGAGAGGCAATTGTGGAAAAGTAACCAAATTATGTAGGGAGGCTAAAAGGAAGATAAGAATTATTTTAACAAGTTCTGTTTGTACAGAATTCTCTTGTCTAAGACTCCCAGCTGAAGAATGTTTCCTTTCTCTTGGTAGAGGAAGGGCATCTTTCACAGGGAGATTTTAATCTCCTATTTTCAGGAAGGAAAGGGGAGATTAGAATGCCCTTCTTGTATCTGCTGTTTTTCAGGCTCCTTTAGCTCAAAGTAATCCTTATGCCAAAGTGGCATATTTGGGGTTAGTATATTCTGCCACCCTTCAAATGTAAATTTGAGAGTTGTTGGACAGCCAGATTGCTCCATGTAAACCGAGGCTGCAGAGAAAGTCTGTTCATAGAGAGAGACAGATGAAATAGGAAGCAGAGAGAAACAGCTTGGTCCTTGTTCTGGTCTCTTCCTGAAGCCCTTGGATTATGCACATTTCATTTTTAGCTATATTAGTTTAGGTTGGTTTCTGGTTCTTGTAATTAACATGTTTTAGCAATTTGCTAATAAAGAATAGTCATTTGTTTAAAATGCAACATATTTCTGGCATATTTCATTGATGCATAATTCTTGAAGGTGATATTTAATTTCTTCATCATCTAGGCAAATTTAGAATGTATTATTAAGAGACATGTTTGGCTTGAATCCATGCTAATGAGTCATTAACCATTATTCAACTGGCTTAAAGATCAAAAGAGAAAAATTTACAGCAGAGCAAAAAAGCTTTCTAAATACTTGGTTGCCTTAGCTGCTTAAATCACCTGGTTGTCATTATTCTTGATGAATCAATGAGCGCAGCTAAGTTCTTCCCTGTTACCAGGGGAAGCAGAGTAGTGGAAGTGGCTAAGAACTCTTTCTGAAGCCCGAGTCAAATTCCAGTTTCCATGTTCCTTCATTTGTGAAATGGATACCATAGTAGGAGAATGTCACTGGGTCATCATGAGGGTCTTGTATATGTACCTGGAGTTTGGGTATTTCAGGTAATAAGTTCTCTATAGCCATTGCTCTTGAGGCAGATAAGCAATTGGCCAAGAAAGTTTTCTTCATTGAATAAAGCAGTCCTCTCAGCTGACATATAACTTTGAAGGGAAAACCCAATAAGATCAATGATTCACAAAGTGTGATCCCTAAACCAACAGCATCACAATCACCTGAGAACTTGAGAGAAATGCAAATATTTGAGCCCCAGTTTTAGTGAGTCAGAACCTCTGTAGGGGCCAGCAATCTGTGTTTCCACAAGCCCCTCAGGTGATTCTGATGCTCATTGAAGTTTGAGAACCATTGAACCAGGTGATATGGAGTAACTGGTCCTAATTAGTCCAGTATCTTAAGGTCCTATTGTTTGATCCTTAGTGACTTTTTGCTTGGTAGCATTTTTCTAAGTTACTCATATGGTGCAATTATTGAATAATTGACATTTTCAGCAATATTATGGCTCAATTCTCTAATGCTGAAAGAAAAAAATCACTGGTTCATGAGAAGAATCATCCTGTTTTATATTAAGCTAGTGGGAATTGACTTTAAAGTCACGAGTTTTCTGGCTGTGGGAATGCTACTGAATCAAGAATTAGTTAAAACCTTTCTCTGAGAGACACATCAACATTCTAGATTTATAGCCTATGGGTTTTCTGAGTTAGTATGTTCTGATTGTTCTTTATGTATAGGCTAGCTGGCATAAAGACTAACAATTGCCAATATCTGTACAGACCTCGTTTAAATAATTCTTGTCTTCTAGCTTCCTCACATAACTTAGTTGATTTTTCACAATTTACTATTCTTTGCCCAATTCAGTATATAAGTGTTCAACTCTGTGTCTTCATTTCCTTATGAAGTCTCCTATGTCATGTAAAAATTGTATGTTTTTCTCCTGTTGATCTGTCTCAGGTGAAATTAATTCTCAGGTCCAGCCAGGAAAAAAACCTAAAAGCGTAGAGGTAAAATTTTGCCTCCCCTACACACTCAACCATTCTCAATATGGTCACAAGATAAATAACATATTAATATAAATGTGCATTACAGATAGCTGGGAATGGTGAACATAAGTGACAATATGAGTCAAGATTCTCATGCCTAGAGTGAGCAGAGGTGATAAGCAGGCCACACAGTGAATAGCCCTTTGTTTAATAGTCCTTGTCTGAGAAGCAATACTTTGTATTACTTTGGAGGTGAGTTAGGGCAGTGGTCCCCAACATTTTTGGCACCAGGGACCGGTTTCATGGAAGAAATTTTTCCACGGACTGGGGCAGTTGGGGGAAGCAGAGCTCAGGCGGTGAGGAATGAGTTGTCTCTTGGAATGAGTTGTCTTTGGAGGATCAAAGTGTTCTGAGAATTTAAAACAAACCTCATCTGCTCCTAAAACATATTTTTAAATACTTGACTTATAAAACAAAACAAAACAAAAATTCCCAAATAAGCCAGTACACTGTACATTTTAAACTGTTTCTGTCAATGTCTAAAGCATTGTTCTTAAGGTTCCTTTTGAAGTAAGGAAACAAGTTATGGCAGGTGAAAGAAATTTAAAACTCATGCCCACCAGATGAGTTTCCTACATGAAACCTGCCCTGTTGAAGTCTTATTTTTCTTTTGCTATGCATTCCTCAGCAGCAATGAATATAATAGTTTATAATGTTTGCATCTGTTCATTGCTTTGTAATTTTGCGTGTGTGTTCTTAATTTGTTTATATTGTGACCCTCCCCTTCCCAGATCCTACTCTGATCCCATCCAGTGTGTGTGAATGTGCATATCCTCCCCCTCCCCCACAGACAGGGACATAAATTCCTGCATATACCTACAGATGCACTCCCATACAACAATGCATTATTGTAACAGTCAACAAAGACATCATAGCCTCTTCATTTATCCATCAGAAAACAGATAACACTAGGAAAATGATAGGCATATAGAGGCATCTATGACCATTAATTCTTTCCATTTCTCTTTTTCTCTATTAATTACTATTCAATGACTCAGTTTTCTCCAAACATACTCCATTCTGAGTGGTAATTACATTGCTTATTACAAATCATCAGAAGGGCAAGTGTATGGCATAGTATCTCCACTAGGTGGCACATGTGTGTAATAGCTCGACATTAACCCCAACATTTATAATTACATTTTCTTCCAGTTTTCATTACTTGAGTGCTGATAAAATAGCCTTAAAGCAAACCTCTTTAAAAGCAAGTGCTCCAAACACTACTTCTATGTCATTTAGGATGGTCCAATGATTTGTTGATCAGATAATTAACAATTTTCAATAAATATTGCTCTATAAGAAATACTTCCTTGGCTCTGTCCAGGTAACAGCTCTTCTTTATAATGAAAGTGCCTGACTGTGTGCTGTTTGCATTTCAAAAAGAGAAGTTGGGAAATGTCAGGAAAACTAATACTAATAGCCCAAACTATCCATCAAAACAAAATTATGTATATAAAACACATATACACAATTAAAGGAAATGGTGTAACACCGATGCATTTCTAAGGTGTAAGAGTGATGTATTCCTAACAAGATTTATATACACTCATTAGCATTCTATATAATACCTTTGTAGATGGGGTTCTAACATAACTTTCCTCTCTCATTTCTCATCCTTCCCCAGTCACATGCCTCACATACTAGTCAAAAAAGATTATTTCCTATCATGTAGACAAACCATGTTCTTTCAGTATTTTATCTCTTTACATGCTATTCCTCTGCCTTCCTGGAAAGTCATTCTTTTTCTACATCTGTCCAGCTTCTTAAGACCCAGCTATGTAGACTGAGACATCTTGGCTCACCTACTCTACTGGTATTACTCCTCTGACATGCTGATATCTTCTAACACAACCTTCATTACAACAATTTATAATTATTTGCCTGATTGTCTCCTCACTTACCTCTGTAACACCAAAACTTGGTATATACATTAAGAAGTGGCTACTATGGAGTTCAAACAATTTAATTGTGTTCATTCAGAGTCACATTATTGCAAGATCAGGCTTAAGCCTGCTGTGGAGGATGGGAGTCAATTGCATCACATGAAAGATGAATTCACATTATCTTGGGGTGTTTCCTTATAGGGTCTCACAGTATATTTATGCTGAAACAAAATAGGGCCCAATCTCCTACTACAGACTCTTTTAAGAATAGCATTTAGGTAAAATACAACTTAAACTAAGCTGAAAGAACAAAAACATTCTTAAAAATAACAATCATAATTTTAAAAAATTTAAATTAAATAGAAGACAACATGCCAAAGAGAAATCTGTACTCACATGTTCATTGCAGCATTATTCACAATAGACAATATATGGAATCAACCTAAGTATCCATCAATGAACGGATGAATGGATAAAGAAAATGTGGTATATATATACATAATGGACTACTATTTGGCCTTAAAAAAGAAGGAAATTCTGTTATTTGTGACAACATGTATAAACCTGGAGGACATTATGCTAAGTGAAATAAGCCAGGTACAGAAAGACAATGCTGCATGATCTCACATATGTAGAATCTAAAAAAGTTGAACCTAAGAAGTAGAGAGTAGAATGGTGGTTAGGAGGGACTGGGGGTGGGGTGGGGGAGATGAGAAGATGTTGGTCAAAGGGTACAGAGTTTCAGAGAGACAGGAGAAATAAGTTTTTGACATATATTGCCCAGCAGGGTGATTATAGTTAATAATAATGTAAACTTCAAAATTGCTAAGAGAGTAAATTTCAAATATCTCACCACAAAACAATAAGGTGATAAATATTTTATCTTGATTTAATCATTCTACATTTTATATATACATCAAAACATCACATTGTACCACGTATATATCATTATAATTTGTCAATTTAAAATATTAATAAAAACAAGCCCAGGCATAGTGGCTCACTCCTGTAATTCTAGCATTCTGGGAGGCCAAGACAGAAGGATCACTTGAGGTCAGGAGTTCAAGACTAGCCTGAGCAAGAGCGAGACCTCCGTCTCTACAAAAAAATAGAAAAATTAGCCAGGCATTGTGGTATGCACCTGTAGTCCTAGCTACTCAGGAGGATAGCTTGAGCCCAGGAATTTGAGGTTGCAGTGAGCTATGATGACACCACTGCACTCTAATTGGGGCAACAGAGAGACTCTGTCTCAAAAAAAAACCAAATAAATAAACTAAATAGAGGAGCTGAACAATAGAGGAGAAACAAAAGCTAAAATTGAGAATTAAAAGACTAACTTTAGGAATTCTCCAAAAATGTGTGAGGGAGGTTTATTCTAGAAACACAGGGACAGTTAGGTATTCGGGAATTTATTGAAAAAATTCATTATATTAATAGATTAAATTAATATAATCATATGATTATTTCAATAAATAAAATAAGGCTTTGGAATATATTCAAAATCAATTTTTGGTTTTTACATGCACTCAGTTAAATTAAGCACAGAGGGAAACTCTTAAACTTGGTATTTATCAGAATATTCATCATAAACCAACAGCCAGACACTTGTTGAATAAATGAATGAATAAACAGATGGAATAAAAGAGAGCACAAAGCCAGACTGCCTTTGTTCCGGAGGCACTGTCCTCTTCTCCTCCTAACATCAGGAATCAGAAAAGTGACCAGAAAAGGACGTGTCAAGCCTCTAAACTGGAAATTCAAAGTGAAAACGAACGGGTCTCAGCCTAGGAAGAGAGTCAAGAAAGCATCCATACCATACCAGAAAAAAATAGAAATCAGGGCAGAACAACCCAAGCACAAGGAATATGAAAAGAAATAACACAGGAACACGGCAACTATGCAAACATAACATAGGAAGGAAAAAAAAAAGCAAATAACAGATGAAGTCAATCTAGAAGAAAATAGCTCAAGAAAAAAGTTTCTGACAATACCTTCAGGCCATAGGACAACTTAATAGGAACACAAATTCAATATAACAAGAACTCAAAGACAAGCTGATGAAGCGGCAGGATGAGATAAAAGGGCAGTGTTTAAGTGCAAGGAACCAAATTGAGCATCAAAATTTAAAAGCACAAGCAACATAAAATGGAATTACTGACACAGAGAAAAGGTTCAGATCATCACATTGAATGCAGGTGAAAAAGACAAGGAAATTGATAAAATTAGAAAAAAAACTAATAGATACGAAAAACAAATTTAATCCTACATAAGCATAATTGGTTTCCCAAATTTAGACAGTCCAAAAATAGAATAGAAGATGTATTTAAAGACATAATGAGAAAACGTCCCTGAAATGAAAAAAAAAACAATCTGAAAATCAAAAGAACACACCATATTCATGACATTTTTTAAACAAAATGTTCTATACCAAGACATATTCTACTTAAACTCTCTAACTCTGAGGATGAAATTCAAGGCATGCAGGCTAACAAACCAAGTCACCTATAAGATAAACAACAGGAAGATAAGGACTTTTTTTTCCAGTGTTATGTTAATAGAATATAGAACAATGCCTAAAATATGATAAGCACTCATTAAAATATTTGTTGAATTAATGAATATGAACAGAGAAAAAAATAACGCTGACATCAGACTTCTTCACAACATACAGTACCAGAAAACAATTAAGCAATGTTTAAGGTATGTTTAAGTATAAAGGCAATATGTAGACATTCTTAACATATAAGAACTCAGAAAATATAGTACTCATGCAATGTCCTTGAAAAAATTACAATAAATTCAGAAAATTAAGGGATGAATCAGTCTGGCTATGGCGGCTTACACCTGTAATCCTAGCGCTTTGGGAGGCCAAAGTGGGAGGATCACTTGAGGCCAGGAGTTTGCGACCACCCTGGGCAACATAGCAAGATCCCATCTCTAAGCTGGGTGAGGTGGCTCATGCCTGTAATTTTAGCACTCTGAGAGCCAAGGCAGGATTGCTTGAGCCCAGGAGTTTGAGTTGCTATGAGCTAGGCTAATGCCACAGCACGGGCAACAGAGCAAGACTCTGTCTCAAAATAAAAAAAAAATAATAAAGTTAAAAACAACCCACAGAATAGGAAAAAATATTTGCAAATCATATATTTGATAAGAGATTGAATATATAAACAACTCTTATAACTGAATGATAAATAACCCAATTTTAAAATGGTCAAAGGATCTGAATATTTTCCCAAAGAAGGTATGCAAATGACCAGTAAGAACATGAAAAGACACTCAACATCATTTTAGCCATCAGGGCAATGCATTTCAAAACCACAGTGTGCTACCACTTCACACCCACAAGATAGCTATTAAAAAAAACAAAAAAGCAAAAGAGAATAACAAGTGTTGGCAAGGATGTGAAAGAACTGGAACCCTCATAAACTGCTGGTGGGAATGTAAAATGCTGCAACCACTATGGAAAACAATCTGGCAGTTCCTCAAAAGGTTAAATATTAAGTTATGATATGACCCAGCAATTCTACTTCTAGGTATATACCCAAGAGAATTGAAAACATATTCATGTAAAAACTTATACACAAATGTTCATAGCAGCACTATTCACAATAGCCAATAAGTGAAAACAACCCAAGTGTGTCCATCAATAGATAAATAAGTGGATTTATTAATGGATGGATAATTAAAAGTTACATCCATACAAAGGAATATTATTTGGCAATAAAAAGAAATGAAATACTGATACATGATACAGATGAACTTTGAAAATATTGTAAGTGCAAGAAGCCAAAAAAACCAAAAGACAACACATTGTATAATTCCATTGATATGAAATGTCCAGAATAGGCAAGGCTACAGAGACAGAAAGTATAATAGATTAGTGGTTGCCTAGGGCTGGAGGTTTGGAGGGAAATAGGGAGTGACTGCTAATGGGTATGGGGTTATTTGGAGGGTGAAAATGTTCTAAAATTGATTGTTTTTATGGTTGCACTACTCCGTAAATATACTAAAAACTATTTAATTGTACACTTTATTTATTTATTTATTTTTTTGAGACAGAGTCTCACTCTGTTGCCCAGGCTAGAGTGAGTGCCGTGGCGTCAGCCTAGCTCACAGCAACCTCAAACTCCTGAGCTCAAGGGATCCTCCTGTCTCAGCCTCCCGAGTAGCTGGGACTACAGGCATGCACCACCATGTCCGGCTAATTTTTTCTATATATATTTTTAGCTGTCCATATAATTTCTTTCTATTTTTAGTAGAGATGGGGTCTCGCTCTTGCTCAGGCTGGTCTCGAACTCCTGAGCTCAAACGATCCGCCCACCTCGGCCTCCCAGAGTGCTAGGATTACAGGCGTGAGCCACCGCGCCCGGCCTTAATTGTACACTTTAAATGGATGTAAGGTATGCGTAGTAGGTTGGATGATGGCCCTCAAAGATACCAGGTTTTTAATCCCTGAATCTGTAGATGCTACTTTGCATGGGGAAAGAGTCTTTGTAGATGTGACTAAATTAAGGATTTTGAGATGAGGAGATTATCCTGAATTATCCAGGTGGGCCCTAAATGCAATCACATATAATATATATCCTTTTAAGAGGGAGATTTCTCAGACAGAAGAGGAGGAGGGGCCATGTGGCCACAGAAAGGGAGACTGGTGATGCAGCCACAGATAAAGAATGCCAGCAGCCGCCAGAAGCTGGAAGAGGCAAGGAGTGAATTTCTGCACAGACCCTGCTGAGGGAGTGGAGCCCTGCCAACACCTTCATTTTGGCCCAGTGATACTGACCTTAGACTTCTGGCCTCCAGAAACTGTGAGAAAATAAATTTCTGTTGATTTAAGCCACCAAGTTTGTGGCAATTTGTTACAACAGCCATAGGAAAGAAATACAGTATGTGAATTGTATCTCAATAAAGCTGCTACCAAAAAGTTTTAATATCTCTACAATTACTGTACATTTTCTGTGCATTCATCATCTTTTATTTCTAATATATTTTTATATATTCTATTACAATGTGCTATAAGCTAATAAAGCTTAAGAGAGTCCTATTATCTTCATTAATTTTTAAATTTTAAAATATAAAATTTTAACATGTACAGATATAAAAATAGTCTTGGCCCCATTAAATGATTTTTTAATCTTGAAATCTCAGGGTTTTTTGCTTACTTGTATATTTCATTTATCTGCCATTCCTTTAACAATTCTTTTAATTTCATTTTTTTGTCACTTTATATCAGGTGCTTAGCTTATAAAGTGCATAGAGCATAGCTTTTACTTTTTCAATTAGCAAAAACCATCAATCAGATGGACTTATGATTTAATAACAGATTTTGAGGGGTAGGGACAAGAGGGGAAAATACTATTTTATCAAATGATGCATTTTGATTTCAGAAATGCAAAAAGAAAACAATCATCTTGAAAGTGGGGCAATATGATCATTTAGGCTTTTCTTAGGCCGGGCGCAGTGGCTCATGCCTGTAATCCTAGCACTCTGGGAGGCTGAGGCAGGTGGATCGTTTGAGCTCAGGTGTTCGAAACCAGCCTGAGCAAGAGCAAGACCCCGTCTCTACTAAAAATAGAAAGAAATTATATGGACAACTAAAAAAAAAATATATATGTACATATATATAAAGTTAGCCGGGCATGGTGGCGCATGCCTGTAGTTCCAGCTACTCGGGAGGCTGAAGCAGTAGGATCGCTTGAGCTCAGGAGTTTGGGGTTGCTGTGAGCTAGGCTGAGGCCACGGCACTCTAGTCTGGGCAACAGAGTGAGACTCTGTCTCAAAAAAAAAAAAAAAAAGAATTAGACTTTTTTTAGAAGTCTCCAATCACATGGAAGAATAGAAAAAGTTACATTTTAATGTGACATGGCTAGAGAAGACCTCTCTCTCTGTAAATTGGGAAGAACTGAGAGTTCATTTTTACATTATTCTGATAATAGTTCTCTTAATTAAAAAAATTATTACAATGATGTTACTTTGGCAATTTATGGGTAAAATAGGGTCTCTGCTCAAATCGAACAAGGTTAAGAAGTCACATCAGTCACACCAGGATTTATCTTTTCATTTCAGCCTGACTGATTTTTTTTTTTTTTTTTTTTTTTGAGACAGAGTCTTGCTCTGTTGCCCAGGCTGGAGTGCAGTGGCGCAATCATAGCTCACTGTAACCTCCAACCCCTGGCTCAAGCAATCCTTTCATCTCAGCCTTTGGAGTAGCTAGGGCTACCTAGGACTAGAGGCACACGATACCACACCCAGCTAATTTTCAAATTTTTTGTAGAGACAGGATCTGGCTATGTTGCCCATGCTGGTCTCAAACTCCTGGGCTTGAGGGATCCTCCCACTTCAGCCTTCCAAAGTGCTTGGGATTACAAGTGTGAGCCACTGCACCCTGCCAAAATATATACATTCTTGAGAAAATTCGTGCCATAGAAAACACTCTTCTTTCCATAAAAATAGAATTTACCTGGGCACTAAAAAAAATCTCATTCAAATTTTATAAAATGTTTTACTTTTTATCTTCTATTGGAAAGAAGGAAAATAATGCAGAAAAACTTTATTTGGAAAATTAGCTACTTATAAAAGTTTGTTTAATAAACAAAGTGGTAGGTTTTGCTGGCCATTTTAGGGGGAAAATTAAGTTAGATTCTTATCTATTATTTATCAAAATAGTTTTCAAGTTAATTTTAAAAAGAGCTAGAAAAAATAGGTGAATATTTAGCTTATTTTGGAAAGAAGAGAGAGAAACTCCTAAGCTCAGGGGCAATGGAAAAGAGCTCCAAAAAAAAATCTATAGATTTGTTTGCAGAGAAATTAACAAAAATTGGCTAGGTGCAGTGGCTCACACCTGTAATCCTAGCACTTAAGGAGGCCGAGGTGGGAGGATCACTTGAGGGCAGGAATTCGAGACCAGCTTGGGCAATATAGTAAGACTCACCCTCCAACCCCCTCCCAGCTCTACAAAAAGTACAAAAATTAGCTGGGCATGGTGATGTACACCTGTGGTCCCAGCTACTGGAAGGCTGAGGCAGGAGGATTTCTTGAGTTCAGGCGTTGGAAGTTGCAGTGAGCTATGATGATGCCATTGCACTCCAGCCCCGGCAATCGAGCAAGACTCTGTCTCAAAATAAAATAAAATAAAAATGAACATAAATCTGTACATTAGAAGCCGTCTCTAAAATTTTTTAAGCAATTGAGGAAACCTGAAAAAGATATGCAATTTGTGATCATAAATGATAATGTCTAATATATAATGAACATTTACAACTTTATAAGAAAAAATAAACATCAATAGGTAAGATGGGGTTGGTCGTGGTGGCTCATGCCTTTAATCCTAGCACTCTGGGAGGCCGAGGTGGGAGGATTGCTCAAGGTGGGAGGATCACTCGAGGTTAGGAGTTCGAGACCAGCCTGAGCAAGAGCGAGACCCCTGTCTCTACTAAAAAATAGAAAGAAATTAGCTGGACAACTAAAAATATACAGAAAAAATTAGCCGGGCATGGTGGCGCATGCCTGCAGTCCCAGCTACTCGGGAGGCTGAGGCAGAAGGATTGCTTAAGCCCAGGAGTTTGAGGTTGCTGTGAGCTAGGCTGACGCCACGGCACTCCAGCCAGGGCAAAAGAGCGAGACTCTGTCCCAAAAAAAAAAAAAAAAAAAAAAAATAGGTAAGGTAGGCAAAGGATATGAATGGATAATTTACAGAAGAAATTTTTAAATTACATAGAAAAATCTTTAACCTCACTGTAAATAAAAAAGACACAAGTTAAAAAACAAAATACCATCAAATTGCAGAGGTTTCTTATGCTCAATAATGCCTACGGTTGGTGAAAATATGGTGCTTTGAGAGCTCTCACACATGGCTGGCAGGAGAATAAATCAGTACAATTAAGAGCACAATGTGACAACAGATACAAAAACCTCAAATGTTTATTCTTTTACATATTTGTTCCATTTCTGGGACTCTGTTCTAAGGAAATTACTGGAGCTGTGTATAGTCAGCTCAGGCTGCCATAACAAAATACCATAGACTGGGTGGCTTAAACAACAGCGATTTATTTTCTCACAGTTCTGGAGGCTGGAAAGCCCAAATCGAGGTGCCAGCAGAGTCAGTGTCTGGTGAGGGCTGTTAAATAAAAATTATAGCAGGCTGTTGTTTTGGACTAAGCTTCTACACTAGGCCCCAACAGAAGGACTAAAAATCAAAATGAAGTCACCCAGGCTGAGGTTCCATATCACTAAACTAAAACTAAGCTGTTATTTGACCTTCTGAGAAATCAGGAGAGAGAGAACAGCCAATTTCTCAAACAGGCCAGCTTCAATCTTTAATCAGCATGATAATGAAGTTCCCTCTGTTTTAATCCTTAACCTGAAGCAACCTGAGGTTAACCAATCAGTTATTGTCCTATTGTTCTGTCTCGGTTTCTACCTTACAAGGGAAGTAACTCTGAAATGACCAGTCCACTTTTTGTTCTTTGTTTCTGCTTTCTTCAGTACTTCTCTGTCTATAAAACCAACCTCTTTTGCTCATCTCATGTGAGCACTTACTCTATTTTATGAAATGAAATGTTGCCTGATTCTAGAATTTCAAATAAAGTCAATTGAGATCTTCAAACTAAATTTGTTGTAATTTTGTCTTTTGACAGATCTCTCTCCTTAGGTTACAGATGGCTGCCTTCTGGCTGTGTCCTCACATAGCCTTTCCTTAGTGCAATTTCTCTCTCTTCTTTTTATTATAAAATTACCAATCCTGTCAGATTAGGACCCCACCCTTATGACCTCATTTAACCTTAAGTACCCCCTAAAAGCCCTATTTCCAAAAACAATCACTTTAGGGGTTAGGACTATATGAATTTGAGGGAGGGGACACGGTTTAGTACACAGCAAGCTGTAAACAAAGATTTACATACAAATACTAATCTTATCATTTTTATAGTGAATAGTGAGAAGTAAATGTTCAACAATAAAGAGATCATTAAATAGATTATGATACAACCATATAACAAAATATTATGTAGCCATTAAAATGTTTGAAGGATCAAGAAGGAGAAGATGCACTTCTCCCTATTCCTCCTACTTAAGTACAGCTAAAAACCTTAGATATTACAAACTTAAGAAGACTCTGATTCGGGGGCGGGAGGGGGGCAAGGGCAATATACGTAACCTAAACTTTTGTACCCCCATAATATGCTGAAATAAAAAAAAAAAAGAAGACTATGAAAGGTAGACAGAAGATAGCAGATTGGCTAGGGACCTCAGGCACCACACAGTGGTGAGTACTCCGGGTTTCTCTTTGCCTCATATATTCCAGGATGGGTGCTGGAGAAGCTGGCAACTCAGAAATTCCAGTGGGAGCTCAGAAAACAAACAACAAAATCATCAACAAGAACAACAACAGCAGCAAAAAAAACAAAACAAAACAAAACAAAAAAAACAAAACAAAAATAAGAAAAGATTGCTCTCTCTAGCCAAAGGAATAGGAAAGAGGCAACCTAGAAAGAGAGAAAAAATTTAGATAATAACCACCCTATTCTAGCCAAACCCTCAGAAAAAACTATGGCCTCATTCCCACTCGCATTAGCAAAGGCCAAGTGGAGAGAGAGCCTAGACTTCTATCCCCACTCAGTCATAATCAAGTGCCTCTTTCCCTCCCTGCTGGTGGTGTCAACAACAACAACAACAGCAAACCAAGTAGAAAGCTGGTACTTTCACCTCCACTTAGCAGTAACACGGCAGCTTTCCTCTGCCCCCAAAGTGTCTAGGGAAACTGAATGGGGAACTTGGATCTTCATGCCCACCTCGGAGGAAGACTCTTAAAACAAGATAAAATGTGAACTTCAAATAAAATCCTAAGCCTCTCACTGACCGAATGGGCCCATCTTGGCCAATGGGACCCTAGAAAAACCTTGAAACTGAGTCCCCAGCTTTGACGGTATGGGAGGTCAGACACACATCATTTTACCCCTCCCTTGCTAATGGCCATCGGGCTTTATTTCCTAAGGGCCAAACCAGCATTATTTCCTGATAAAAGACCACCAGCCATAAAGTGGGTTTAACAGTCTACAGAACATTCTCAGAGAGGGTTTTCGTGTCCTGGTTTCACCTTTTTTACGTAGAGAGGGGCCATTTTTAAACATGGACCCCATAAAAGGACAGAAAGCCCCATTGCGCAGGTGCACAGTTCTCTTTTCATAAATATTCATAACTCTTCCTATAGCTTGTTAAATATGCATATTTAGCCACTCCACTCAGTATAAAATCCTGTTCTCTTTGTCCTTCCCTTGAAGCACGTTTCTGGCTTGTCGCTGGGAGCCCTGTTTCCCAGCCTGCTGAATGGCCACTGTGGGCTGTAAAAGCCTTTATGAGAAATAAAGCTCTCCTTTTCCAAATTATAAACCTTGTTTTTTTTTTTTTTCCCATTAACACAAATAAGATCCAGCATGGTGTCAGATGAAGCCTCTAAAAACAAGATATGGGCTGGGCACGGTGGCTCATGCCTATAATCCCAGCACTTTGGGAGGCCAAGGTGGAAGGATGGCTTGAGGCCAGGAGGTCAAGACCAGCCTAAGCAACATATAGAGACCCTATCTGTACACAAAATGTTTTAAAAATAAAAAAACTTCAGCCAGGCATAGTGGTTCACACCTGTAATCCTAGCACTCTGGGAGGCCAAGGCAGGAGGATTGCTTGAGGCAGAGTTTGAGACCAGCCTGGGCAAGAGCAAGACCGCATCTCTACCAAAAATACAAAAATTAGCCAGGCATGGTGTCACATGCCTGCAGACCCAGCTACTTAGGAGGCTGAGGCAGGAGGATTGCTTGAGCCCAGGAGTTGGAGGCTGCAGTGAGCTGTGATGACACCACTGCACTCTAGCCAGTGCAAGAGCCTGTCTCAAAAAAAAAAGAAAAAGTTTAAAAGATCATCTTTTAAAGAATACATATTGATATGGAGAAATGATGAAGAGATGATGTTAAATGAAAAAAATAAGATATTCAATTATATATTGGGCATGATCCAAAAATCTATAAGGAAGAAACACAAAATTAAAACTAAAACCTCATGTCTCACTATGAATAGAATAGCCACTATAAAGCCGAAGGGTCAACAGCATGATGAGCTTTGGAGTCGGGCTGACCTGAGTTCTAGTCTGGCTCTGTCACATGCTATGTGATTTGAGGAAAGTGTTCAATCCTAGGTCTCATTTGCAAAATGAGGATCATAATAACTGAATTATTGTGAGGGTTACACAAGAACGTGCATATTATACCCTCAGTCTACTCCCTGGCACATAAAAAAGTGGTAAAAAATATTAGCTATTATTATTATATGAAGAAAAATACCATAATGTTAACAGTGGTTATTTATTGGTGGTAGAATGTGGATTTAAATTTTTTTACTTCCTTATACTTTTCTATCTTTAATTTTCTATAGTGAACATATATTACTTTTTTATGGAGATATAATTCATGTATATAAAATTCATATTACTTTCATAATTTAAAAAAATGAGAACATTTCCTAAATTGCCCACTTTTAGGGAAACCAGATATAAGACAAACAGGCAAGTAGCACCAAGAATCAGTGCCTTGCAAAGTTATGTGTATTACTATATTAAAGTGATAAAGCTTTGACTTTTTCTGAATCATTATACCATTAGTCTGGCCAAATAGACACCAAATAGAATCTAAGAAAACACAGAACATAACTGAGATAGAATTTTCCAAAGTCTTATTTGTACAACAATCAAAAACAATTCTAGAAATCCTTCCTACAGAATCTCGAAGCTGTATATAATGCGTATACTTCACTTTCAGTGGAACAATGGTGCATGAGAGGAGAAAGAAAAACTCTAGGACTCATTAGAGAAAAATAAGGGGAAATAGAGAAACATGAAAAAATACAAAAGTGGGCTATGTAAGACTTAAGACTATGGTACTATTAAATCGCTTCTTTCACTTATTCCATTACAATAGAATCATACTTTCTCAGATGCAACATTTTGTAAACTTTGAAACCAAACTGCCTCAATACAAATTTCCCCAGTACTTACTAATTGTGAGACCATGTGCAAGTTATTTAACCTTTTTGCACCTTGGCATCTTCATCTGTAACGGTAGAAGATAAGGATTGCTGAGAGGATTACTGGAGTTCACATAAATAGCTTAGGACAGTGGCTGGCCAATAGAAAAGTTTTTGTAAGTTTTAGATCTCGCTATTATTTGTATAACCAGTTTTCATTGAATATAAGATGCTGGTTTTTCTTGATCTTACCAGAAGGTGTCAGTGAAAGTTTTTCACACTTTCACATCATGAGTGTCATTGATGGAAAGAAATTGTAAGATGCCTTTGATTGTAAGATGTCACTTAATTTCAGAGAGGTTAAAATATTTTAAAGTATATATTAGTATCTTGGAATCGATAAAATAAGTTTTTATGCTTTCATTTAACTTTATGTGTGAGCCATGAAAACATAATTGCAAGTGGCAAAATAATTTGATTGAGATATTAAACAATGTAACTTCTTACTTCTGTAAATTCCATTTTGTTCAATCTTGGTTCCGTTGAGTCAGTAATATCCAATTGTTTGCATTGTGATTCTAATTATGGAATAAAGGTTATTTCCTAGTTAGTTTAGTTGTAATACATTCGTATTTGATATTTACACTATAATGCTTTAAAAGAAGAACATGAAATTATTTCTTAACTAATGTTTACCCATAATTACAATAAAGTGAATGACATACAGTTGGGTAACATCCCAATTACTACAAAATTATTATTTTTCCTGGCTTTTATTTAATCAAGCAATGCCCAGGAGTTTGAGGTTGCTGTGAGCTATGACCATACCACTGCACTCTAGCCTGAGCAACAGAGCAAGACCCTATCTCAAAAAAAAAAAAGCAAAAAAAAGTATAAAAGACTACAAAAACATCTGTGCTGGTTTATGCTAGTATTTATGCTATCAGGTCCTAAAACAAGACACCTCTACATACTTTCTTTTAAAACCTTATTTATTTATTTATTCATTCATTTATTCGTTCATTTATTTGAGTCAGTGTCTTGAGTGCAGTGACCTCATCATAGCTCACTGCAGCCTCGAACTCCTAGGTTCAAGGGATCCTCTCACCTTAGACTCCCAAGTAGCTAGGACCATAGGCATGTGCCACTACGTCTGGGTAATTTTTTTTTTTTTTGGTAGAGACAAGGGTCTTGCTATGTTGTTGCTCAGGCTGGTCTTGAACTCCTGACCTCAAGTGATCCTGCTGCCTTGGCTTCCCAAAGTGCTGGGATTACCGGCATGAGTCACTGCACCTGGCCTTGAATGTTTCTTAAATTAAATAAATAATATATGAATATGTTCATAATATATGAAAATATAAGCAGCAAAACATGAATATCTTCCTTTTTCCCTACCCCCGTCAGCACTTACTCTCTTCTGCCCCAGAAGTAACCACTGTAAACAGTTTGTTGTCATCCATCCAGCAACCTTTCTATGCATTTCCATATGTATATATGTACACATATATTTTTTGTTTTTCTCTATATAAATATGTTCATTTTGATCTGCAACTTGCTTTTTTCACTTGCCACTCATTGTAGATTTTTTCAAAAAGATCTGGAGCTTGGGGAAAGTTTGGAATGGGACTATGGATTGGGAGTCATAAGCTGCACTTATGGATTTGAATAAGAAAACTCAGAGAGTGTTTATAGTGTACAAAGTGATAAGAAAGCCTAAAAGGAAACACTGGAAAACAACATTTAAGGTGCAAGCAAAAGGAGAATTCAAGAAAAAAAATGCTAGGAGGTGATCAAAGGTAGAAGAAAAAAACAAAAGCCAAGAAAAAAGAGTTTTATGAATAGCAGAGTGATCAATAATAGTGAATGTGTCAATTAGTTTAAATGAAGACTTTTAAGCCTCCATTTCATATGACAATTATATAATCCTTATTGACCTTCCAAAGAGACAAACACACAACTTGTAGGAAAGCTCAAAATGAAAGAACTAATACATTGGCTTCCTCTCCTGCTTCTAAATAGTAACTCTTCCTGCCTATCATGGGCTGGCACAAGGGCATAGAAAAGATTTTTTCAGTCTCTCTTGAATTTTCTAAGTGCTACTTATGAGATACCAGCTATTGTGGCCATTGGAGGATTGTATACACATTCATACAAGCTTATGCATTCGGTGCTGATATCCCCCCCATCCCAGACCTCCCCACAAGCTCCAAATGATTATGTAAGCCAATCTGGTTTCTACCATTAACAGTTGCTATTAAGTGTAGGTGTCTGTCCCTTTACTGGGCTTTGAGTAACTTAAGGGCCGGAAACATGCCTTGTCAGTTCTCTTTGCATTCTCTACCCAATTACAGTGTCTGGAATAAAGTGAGGGCTCAATAAAGAATGAATGAATGAATGAATGGACCAGAAAATAAATACTGTAGTATAGGAGGTGAGAGAAGAGACAATTACTGTCAACTACAGTGGTCTGGAATATCTCTAATTTTATCAGGATCTCAGATAGTGTTCTCTTAACTTGTATCTTCTGTAACCCCATCCAAAAATAAATGAATGAATGAAGTTATTTTTAAAATTTTGTGAAACAGAAGTGGAGTTTGAGCTGATGGAAGAATTATAGTTTTTGTATAGGCTGAGAACAGGTAGAAGGAGAAAAGGTTGTCAGCAAGGCCCAAACCATGTTTGGGAACTAGTGCTCAGGAATATGGGAAGCATATTTTATTCCAAAAAGTGACAATCTATTGTTATCCATGTAACACAAGTGGTCAAAAAATCAATTGAAAAAAGCAATTGTATATAAATTATGTAAACCTCAGGACTCAAACTCTAGTTCTTATGGAACAAGTCAGATTTTTTTCACCTAATTCCACACAGGGAAATCTTTCTGAAAACAAAAGCAACAAAATCTGCTATTCTCCATAGGGGTGGTACTGTCCTCCTTTCCTCCCAGCAGCATGGTAGAAATTTGTGGGTGAGTTTTTTATTCCCACAAAGATGAAGAGTAGGAGTAGAGGCAGAACTCCTGCAGTTCCTGCACAAAAAGACTTTCTCCCTCCTGCAAGACATTCAAGTAGGTGAAAAATCTGCTTATATTAATTTTGAATCTAGAATATAACTCTATTTTACATATAAAGGCAGAGTATAATTTTGCTGTTGAATTCTCCAGGAACATAACTACTGTGAAAATCTGAAGGAGGATTGTACTTTGTTTCATTCTGGAACTTTATTAAGAGTTGTTCGCCATTTCAGAAAATTGTGTAATAGGAAGTAATATTATATTAATAAATTGTCTCTGGCCAGGTGTGATGATGGCTCATGCCTGTAATCCTAGTACTTTGGGAGGCCGAGGCGGGAGGACTGCTTGAGGCCAGGAGTTTGAGAGCAGCCTGAGCAAGAGCAAGACCCCATTTCTACAAAAAAAAATAGAAAAATCAACTGGCTGTGGTGGCACACGCCTGTAGTCCCAGCTACCTGGGAGGCTGAGGTAGAAGGATCACTTGAGCCCAGGAGTTTGAGGTTGCAGTGAGCTATCACACCGCCGCCACTGTACTCTACCCAAGGTGACAGAGTGAGACTCTGTCTAAAAAAAAAAATTGTCTCTGAACTCTAATACAGCATACCTGTGTCAGTCTGCATTTGTAGCTATTCATGGGGATTCTATGTATACATACAAATCCACTCATTTTGTCCTTATTTCAAATGTAAAATACAAAGAAATAGTCAATTGTACATAAATTTTACTTTTCTTATATCTAAACGTTCATTATAAGCAGGTAGAAATTTCTGACTACTCTTTTATGTCTTCTAGTGAAGTTATAACAAAGCATTTATATGTTGAAATACAGCACATATAATTTTCTTATGTCTTTCCTTGTATTTCTTCTTTATATCACAGTTATGACATTATATCTTTCTTTTAAAATTCTGTGTATGTAAGCAATATTTTCTAGGAATGTCATAGGACAATAAAAGGGTATTACAGAATGCTGGTAGTAAAATGGGCACTGGATTAAAAGGATTGAGAATCACTGATCGCTTCTCTGCTTTTCTACATTGTCTGTCTACAAAGTGCAGAAGAGACTAATTACATTTATAAGATCTCCGAATAATCTCTGTCTCCATATTGACTCTTCATCTGAATTCAGTATCCTTCCCAAAAAGAAAAAAATAAATAAAAATAGTAATAGGAAGACTTACCAAGATCAAAATCTGGATTTTGAAAAAAATCATGAAGAACATTCTGAATCTGCAAGTAAAAAAAGAAAGAAAGAAGCCACATGCTACTGTTCAATTACCACATATTTAGTATTTTAGACTAAAAGCCATTTATAGTCTTTCTATTTAAGTTCTGAGTGATCTTTCCAACTCAAGGACGGAAATAGTAATTTCCTATTTAGTTTATAGAATACTTCGAGGTATACAAAGTGCTTTTACATATATATTCTCAGTGATTCCCAACCTTTTTGTGTGAGAAGGACGGGGATGCAAGAATGATCCCATTTTGTCCCCTACAGGGGACATTTCTAGCAACCCTCAGACACTGGGCATGATGGAGCTAAGATACTTTTGCCAACCAGCTTGGCAATCCAAAGAACCTTCTATACTTCTGTATTCTTCAATTACTGAAAACAAAATTTCAGAGTTTTTCTTGATCCATTTTAAAAAATAGACTTTATTTTTTAGAGAAGTTTTAGGCTCACAGCAAAATTGAGCAGAAAGTACAGAGTTCTCATATACCCCCCCAACTCGCACACACACACGTACAACCTCAGCCTCCCCTACTAATAACATTCTGCACAAGAGTGGTATATTTGTGGGGTTTTTTTCCCTGTTATTGTTGTTATTTTTGTTTTTGAGACAGAGTCTCACTCTGGCACCCGGCTAGAGTGCAGTGGCAGGATCATAGCTCACTGAAACCTCAAATTCCTGTGTTCAAGAGATCTTCCCGCCTCAGCCTCCTGAGTAGCTGGGACCACAGGCATGTGACACCACACCTGGCTCATTTTTTCTACTGTTTTTTTTTTTTTTTTTTTTTTTTTTAGTAGAGATAGGTCTTGCTCTTGCTCAGCTGGTCTTGAACTCCTGATCTCAATTGATCCTCCCACCTTGGCCTCCCAGAGTGCTAGGATTACAGGAGTGACCCATTGTGCTGGCCCATTTGTTACAATTGATAAACCTACATTGACACATCATTATCACTCAAAGTTCACAGTTTATATTAAGGGTCTCTTGATATTATACATTCTATGGGCTTTGACAAATGTATAATATAATGCCATGAATCCACCATTACAGTATCATACAGAAAAATTCCACTGTCCTACAAATGCTCGGTGCTCTGCCCATTCATTCCTCCCTCCCCTCTCACTCTTGGCAATCACTGATCTTTTTACTGTTACCATAGTTTTGCCTTTTCCAGAATGCCATATAGTTTGAGTCATACAGTACGTAGCCTTTTCAGATTTGCTTCTTTCACGTAGTTATATGCATTTAACTTTCCTCCATGTCTTTTCATGGCTTGATAAGCTCATTCTTTTTTAGCACTGAATAATATTCCATTGTATAGCTGTACCACAGTTTATTCATCCATTTATCTACTGAAAGATACCTTGGTTGCTTCGAAGTTTTAGATATTATATGAGTAAAGCTGCTATAAACATCCATGTGCATGTTTTTGTTTGTACATAAATTTTCAATTTATTTGGATAGATACCAAGGAAAGTGATTGCTGGATCATATGTTAAGGTGTGTTTAGTTTTGTGTGTGTGTGGTAAAAAACATAAAATGTACCGACTTAACCATCCTTAAGTGTATGTATATAAGTATATGTGTAAGTATATTCACACTGTTGTGAAAAGGTCTCCAGAAGTTTTTCATCTTGCAAATCTGAAATCCTATACCCATTAAACAACTCCTCCTCCCCTCCTTCTAGCCCCTTGTAACCATCATTCTACTTCCTGTTTCTATGAATTTGTCTACTTTAGATACCTCATCTAAGTGGAATAATTCAGTATTTGTCTCTTAAGAGTATGTTTAATTTTATAAGAAACTGCCAAACTCTTTCATTTTGCATTCCCACCAGCAATGATTAAGAGTTTTTGCTGCTCCACATCCTTGCTGGCATTTGGTATTATCAGTGTTTTGGGTTTCAACCATTCTAATAGATACATAGTGGTATCTCACTGCTGTTTTAATTTGCAATTCCCTAATGACATAAGGCATCTTTCCATGTTTATTTGCCATCTGCATATCTTCTTTGGTGAGATGTCTGTTCAGGCCTTTTGTCCATCTTTTATAGTTGGGCTGTTTGTTTTCTTATTGTTGAGTTTTAAGAGTTCTTTGTATATTTTGGATAACAGTCCTTTATCAGAAAAGTCTTTTGCTAATATTTTCTCCTAGTCTGTGGCTTGTCTTTCTCGGTCCATTTTTAATCATTCACTTTAAACTGAAAATATTTGGCATTATATCTAACCAATAAGTATTTTCAAATCCATACATATATGAGAGAAAATATCTAACTCTTAGAATACAGTTGTTCTCTGGAACTAAGAAACACAATTTCTTAGGTCTTACAGAAATAGTCATATACACATACTCACCCACACAAACACATACAATAATTAAACAGACAAATGAAATCTATGTCTGCTTGTAGTGACAAGTTTGGGAATCTCAGCCAGAGTGAAAATTTAGAAATCTTCCTAGTTGTTTTTTTTTTTTTTTTTTTTTTTTTTTTTTTATGCTCAAGACAAAATTGAAGGAATCAACTCTCATGGACCAGACAGGTCAAGAATCAACTTACCTTAGTAGTACTGAAAATTTCAAGGGAGGCTTGCAGCATTGCACTCAGTATTCTAGCAATTGCCCTCTTATCACCCACCCTACCTACGCTTCACATATACCCCCCCTTTCTTACCACCACCATAGGAATCATTCCTCTGGGGTCTAAAATCCATTCATCGAATTGCTCCTGCAGAGCCTGTTTCCGAATGTTGGCAACCTTTTCTTTCACTTTGCTTATGCTTTCTCTTCGTTCTCTTCTCTGTTTAACACTCTCCTTCATCTTGGCTACCCTGAAGGATGTAGATATAGAAAACATGTTGTTAAGACCCTTGGATTTGATTCAGATTGTTCAAATGGCAGAATATGGGAGTTTGGAACCTCATTCAAACTTTGTACCTGTCTTTTCTCCGTGAAATCTTCCTTGATGCAAGCCTGTGGTGAGCCCTTCTTCCCCCAGCACTTACTGAATTTGGCATTAATCATAGGCTGCTTTCTACTATTATTTGACTTTCTATAGAGGTAGCACTTATTTTACCCAACTAAATACTATACTTAAGAAGTATTGGTGGGAATATGAATTAGTACAGCCATTATGGAAAACTTAAAAACTAAAAATAGAATTACTGTCTGATCCAGCAATCCCACTTCTGGGTATTTACCCAAAAGATCTGAAATCAGTTTTTCAAAGAATTGGCTGGACTCCTGTGTTCTCTTCAGCAGTGTTCACAATAGCCAAGTTATAGAATCAACTTAATTGTCCATCAACAGATGAATGGATAAAGAAAATATGGTATATAAACACAATGGAATACTATCCAGCTTTAAAAAACAAGGAAATTCTGTCATTTGTGACAACATGAATGGAATTGGAGAACATGTTAAGGGAAATAAGCCAAGCAGAGAAAGACAAATATCAAATGTTCTCACTTATCTGTGAAATACAAAGCAATCAAACTTGTTTTATTTTGAGAAGCAGAGAATAAAATGGTGGTTACAAAGGCTGGGGAGTGGGAGAAATGGGGAGATGATGGTCAAAGTGTACAAAATCTCAGTTAAACAGGAGAAATAAGGTTTTTTTTTAAAAGATTATTGCACATTGTGGTAAATATAGTTAATGTATTGTACATTTTTAAATTGCTAAGTAAATTTCAAATGTTCTCATCACAAAAAATAAGCATTTGAGGTGATGGATATGCTAATTAGCTTGATTTAATTATTTCACATTATATTCACAAATCATAACATCACTTTGTACCCTATAAATATATACAATGGTAAGCCGTCAATTTATAATTAAGGAAAAAAGTAGTGGTAATAGCCCTAGAAGCTGCCATATATACTGTAAGGGCAAGGTTGAATGCACTAAGGCATTAAAGTAGTGAGCTTCTCTCTTCCCTGGACACAGAAATCATCTGAAGGGATTGATCCCAGGTATAGGGTAGAAGCCTGGAAGAGACATTTATAACAAGCATCCCAGTTTATTCTGATGCCTTGGACCAAACTTTTGAGAACTCTATGTAGGAGTATATCTTGGCCTATATTGCCTTTATCTAGCCAGAGTCAAATGCTTTTACAGCCCCTGCTGAAATCCTGGGCATAATAGTTACCCTTGTACTCAGCTAGAATTACATCACCCAGGTTGAAAATGGGGGAAGAACTGTGATTTTAATTGTTTCTATGTTCATCTTCCCTATTAGGACTTCAAAAACCCCAAACTGGGTTTGATTGAAATCAAATCAAATGGCTCATAATAATAAAAATAGCTGCTGTTTTTTTCCCAATGCATGGCAGTTCTTCATCTTTGAAAGAAGAAAGACTAAGACAATCTTACAGATTTTTTTTTTTTTTTTTTTTTTTTTTTTTTGAGACAGAGTCTCACTCTGTTGCCCGGGCTAGAGTGAGTGCCGTGGCGTCAGCCTAGCTCACAGCAACCTCAAACTCCTGGGCTCAAGCAATCCTCCTGTCTCAGCCTCCCGAGTAGCTGGGACTACAGGCATGCACCACCATGCCCGGCTAATTTTTTCTATATATATTTTTAGCTGTCCATATAATTCTTTCTATTTTTAGTAGAGATGGGGTCTCGCTCTTGCTCAGGCTGGTCTCGAACTCCTGAGCTCAAACGATCCGCCCATCTCGGCCTCCCAGAGAGCTAGGATTACAGGCGTGAGCCACCGCGCCCGGCCCAGATTTTTTTTTTTTTTTTTTTAAATGCAAAAAGATTTTCAGTAAGAACTGGTAAATTGGATACCTATTAAAATTGGAGTCATTATTTTATGCATATATAAGGCCTTCAAAATTCTCTTTTGAAAAGCAAGCCTTCAAAAATAAACTTTGAAGTCTGAAAATAAAAGTAGGCAAGCAGTTTATTAGCGCAGAAGGACCTGTGTCTGAACTGTTGGAAGATTAAGTATTTTAAAGGAAGTGCTAAGTTTCTCTGGTGCAATTGCTAAATAGCCAAGCCCCTGACTACTGCTTATCTCTCAGAGCCCCCAGTCCCTTCTTCTGCCTGTCTCTCCTGGTCTTCCCCTACTATTTGTCCCTCTGCTGCTTTATGTCTCTTCCTCTCTCTATATATAGCGTTCTCCTCAATTTCTGTCTTCGTTCCCATGTGGCTCTCTATTCTGTATTGGTGTCTTTCACCCAGCTCTTTCTTACTATTCATGTATTCACTCATTTACTTACTAAACCAGTCACTCACTCATGACACAAATATTTATTTGGCACCTACTACAGAAATTCTGCCATTAAAAGGCTTAGGGTCCAAAGGCAGAACAGATAAGTAAACAGTATCATGTATTAAGTCCTCTATATTCTCATGTGATACAAAAATGAATTCACAAAATTGGTTTTCTGTCATATTTCCATCTGCTTGAAATATTTTTCTTCCTCTCTTTGCCTGACTAGATCCTCTACATGTTTTAGCTGAGGCTCAGACATCATATCCAAAACAAAATCTAGTTTTGTGCTTCAGGGCCACTGTACATGAGACAGCAAATATAATCCAAATGGGTTTCAAATCGGTTGTGTTACTCATTCAGAAAATGAATAAAATTTCTCTTCTGTAGCCTGCATTATCTCATGAGGATGTTTACATCAATCAACAGAATTCTAAAGCATCTAAAATTTTTAACTTTGGGCAGTATAGGGTAGACATAACCTACAAGCAGAATCACAGTACAAGGGGAAGAGAAGGGAAGAAAAACTACAGTGTGGAAAATTGCAAAAATGGTCACAAATTCTTCTTGTTCCTATACACATGTCTCTTTGTACGCAATGTTACTTTGCAGCTTGTCCCATGAACAGGTGGAATCTATTTCTGCATCCTGTGTGTCTACCTGTAGGCATGTGATATACTTTGCCCATGGGCCATTAGCAAATAGGATGCAAGCAGAAAGTTGAAAAGTGCTTGAACATAGGGGCTTGCCCTCTTTTATTGAACTTAGGAGCCCTTCCACTACAGTACCACCTTGGAAATGAGCCTAGGCTTACTTGTTGCATAATGAGCCAGTTATCTTCATTGCTTTTACAAACAGTCAACCAACCATTAGGAAAGTGATTAAGGCCATCAACTGCCATATTACTGCAATGCCTGACTAAGTCCAATTGATACCATGTGAAGTAGAGATAAGTCATGAGCCCAGCCCAAAGTTGCCAACCCACAAAATCACAAACAAATAAATGGTATTACTTTAAGGTACTAAATTTTGGGATATTTTGTTATGCAGCAAAAGTTACCTAATTAAACAGTTCCCATATATGAACAAGTGTTTTATTTTTTTTAATTTTCAATAGATTTGGGGGGCACAAGTGGTTTTTTAGATGCATGGATGAATTGCATAGTGGTGAAGACAAGGCTTTTAGTGTACCCATCACACAAATAGTATACATTGTACCTGATAGATAATTTTTGATTTCTCAGCCCCCTCCAAACCTTCCCACTTCTGAGTCTCTAAAGTCCATTATACCACTCTGTATTACCATGTATGCACATCCTTTAGCTCCCACTTAAAAGTGAATACATGCAGTATTTGTTTTTCTGTTCCTGAGATACTTCATTTGGAATTATGGCTTCCAGTTCAAACCAAGTTGCTGTGAAAGACATTATTTTATTCTTTTTTATGGCTGAGTACTATTCCATGATATATAAATACACCACATTGTCTTTGTCTACTCATCAGGTGACAGGCATTTAGGTTGATTCCACATCTTTCCAATTGTGAATTGTGTTGTGATAAACATACATGTGTCTTTTTGATATAATAACTTTTTTCTTCCTTTGGGTAGATACCCAGTAGTGGGATTGCTGGATTGAATGGTAGTTCTACTTTTAGTTCTTTGAGGAATCTCCATACTGTTTTCCATAGAGGTTATACTAACTTACATTCCCACCAACAGTGTATAAGCATTCCCTTTTTACCACAACTGCACCAACATCTATTGTTTTTTGAATTTTTAGTAATGATTGTTCTGACTTGGGTACGGTGGTATCTCATTGTGGTTTTAATTTGCATTTCTCTGATGAGTCGTGATGTTGAGCATTTTTTCGTATGTTTGTTGGCCATTTGTATATCTTCTTTTGAAAATGTCTGTTCATGTCTTTTGCCCACTTTTTAATGGGATTATTTGCTTTTTCCTTGCTGATTTGTTTCAGTTCTTGTAGATTCTGGATACTAAATGTCCTTTGTTGGATGTATAGTTTGCAAATATTTTCTCCTATTCTTTCGGTTGTCTATTTACTCTAATGGTTATTTCTTGTTTTGCAGAAACTTTTTAGTTTAACTAAGTCCTATTTATTTATTTCTGTTTTTGTTGTATTTGCTTTTGAGGTCTTAGTCATAAATTCTTTGTCTAGGCCAATGTCTGCAAGGATTTTTCCTAAATTTTACTCTAGAATTTTTTATGGTGTCAGATCTTACATTTAAGTCTTTAATCCATCTTGAGTTAATTTTTGCATAAGGTGAGAGATAGGGCTACTGTTTCATTCTTCTGCATGTGGCTATCCACTTTCCCCAGCACCATTTATTAAATAAGGCATCCTTTCCCCACATATGTTTTTGTCTGCTTTGTCAAAGATCAGTTGGTTGTAGGTGCATGGTTTTAATTTTGTGTTCTTCATTCTGTTTCATTGACCTATGTGTCTAATGTTATACCAGTACCATGCTGTTTTGGTTATGATAGCCTTGTACTACAACTTGAAGTTGGGGTAACATGATGCCTCCAGATTTGTTCTTTTTACTTAGGATTGCTTTGGCTATTCAGGCTCTTTTTTGATTCCACATGAAATTTATGATTTTTTTCCCCTAATTCTGTGAAGAATGACATTGGTATTTTGAAGGGAATTGCACTGAATCTATAAATCATTTTGAGCAGTATGGATACTTTTAACAATATTGACTCTTCCAATTCATGACATGGAATGTTTTTCCATTTGTTTGTGGCATCAGTGATTTCTTTCATCAATGTTTTGTAGTTCTCCTTGTAGAGATCTTTCACCTCCTTGGTTAAATATACTCCTAGGTATTTTAATTTTTTTTTTTTTTGCAGCTATTGTAAATGGTGTTGAGTTCTTGATTTGATTCTCAGCTTGGCTGTTATTAGTGTATAGAAATGCTACTGATTTTGTACATTAATTTTATAACCTGAGACTTTACTGAATTTATTTATCAATTCTAGGAGTCTTTTGGAGGAATCTTTAGGATTTTCTAGATATAAGATCTTATTATCGGCCGGGCACGGTGGCTCACGCCTGTAATCCTAGCACTCTGGGAGGCCGAGGCGGGTGGATCGCTCGAGGTCAGGAGTTCGAGACCAGCCTGAGCAAGAGCGAGACCCCGTCTCTACTAAAAATAGAAAGACATTATATGGACAACTAAAAATCTATATAGAAAAAATTAGCCGGGCATAGTGGCGCATGCCTGTAGTCCCAGCTACTCGGGAGGCTGAGGCAGTAGGATCGCTTAAGCCCAGGAGTTTGAGGTTGCTGTGAGCTAGGCTGACGCCATGGCACTCACTCTAGCCTGGGCAACAAAGTGAGACTCTGTCTCAACAACAACAAAAAAAATCTTATTATCAGCAAACAAGGTAGTTTGATCTCCTCTTTTCGGTTTTGGATGCCCTTTATTTCTTTCTCTTGCTTGCTTGCTGTGGCTAGGACTTTCAGTACTATGTTGAATAGAAGTGGTGAAAGTGGGCATCTTTGTCTTCTTTCAGTTCTTATAGGGAATGCTTTCAACTTTACCCCATTCTGTATGATGTTGGCTGTGGGTTTAGCACGTATGGCTTTTATTATTTTGAGGTGTGTTCCTTCTGTGCCTAGTTTTTTAAGAGTTTTTTTTATCATGAAGGAGTGCTGGATTATATCAAATGCTTTTTCTGCATCTACTGAGATGATCATACAGTTTTTGTTTTTTATTCTGTTTATGTGGTGAATCACATTTATTGATTTGTGTATGTTGAACCATCCTTGCATCCCTGGGATGAAACCTACTTGATTGTGGTGAATTATTTTTTTGATGAGCTGTTGGATTCAGTTTGCTAGTATTTTATTGAGGATTTTTGGATCTATGTTTATGAGGGATATTGATCTGTAGTCTTCTTTTTTTGTTGTGTCCTTTCCTGGCTTTGGTATCAGGATGATACTGGCTTCTTAGAATGAGTTAGGAAGGATTCCCTCCGTCTCAATGTTATGGAACAGTTTCAGTAGGATAGGTGCCAGTTCTTCTTTGTAGGTCTTGCAGAATTTGGCTGTGAATCCATCTGGTCCTGGGCTTTTTTTTGTTGGGAGACTTTTTTTTTATTACTGATTCAATCTCGCTCTCATTACTGTCCTGTTCAGGATTTCTATTTCTTCCAAATTTTGTATTTTTCTCTATAGGGAATACCTCAACACTGAGCACTCAGTAGTTATGCAGTAAATACTGATTTTTTTTTGATAAATTTTTTATTTATTTTTATTTATTTTTTTATTTCAGCTTATTATGGGGGTACAAAAGTTCAGGTTACATACGTTGCCCATGTACCGCCTATCCCCCCAAGTCAGAGCTCCAGGTGTGTCCATTCCCCAGACAGTGCGCATTGCACTCATCATGTAGGTATACACCCATCCCCTCCTCGCACCCCCACTCCCCGAGTCAGCACCTTCAAGTGTGACCATTCCCCAGACGGTGCGCAACGCACTCATCATGTAGGCATACACCCATTCCCTCCCCCCACCCCCCACCTCAGTCTGATATCCGATTGGTATCATTCCCAAATGTGCATTTAGGTGATGATCAGGGAAACCAATTTTCTGGTGAGTACATGTGATGCTTGTTTTTCCATTCTTGGGATACTTCACTTAATATAATGGGTTCCAACTCTCTCCAGGAGAACCAAAGAGATGTTGTATCACCGCTATTTCTTATAGCTGAGTAATACTGCATGGTATACATATACCATAATTTACTAATCCAATCATGAATTGATGGGCATTTGGGTTGTTTCCACATCTTTGCGATTGTGAATTGTGCTGCTATAAACATTCGGGTACAGGTGTCTTTGTCATAGAATGACTTATGTTCCTTTGGGTAGATGCCCAATAATGGGATTGCTCGATCGAATGGTAGGTCTATTTGAGTCTGTTCAAGGTATCTCCATAATGCTTTCCACAGGGGTTGCACTAGTTTGCAGTCCCACCAGCAGTGTATGAGTGTTCCTGTCTCTCCGCATCCATGCTAACATGTGTTGTTTTGGGACTTTTTGATAAAGGCCATTCTCACTGGGGTTAAGTGATATCTCATTGTGGTTTTGATTTGCATTTCTCTGATGATTAGGGATGTTGAGCATTTTTTCATATGTTTGTTAGCCATTCTTATATCTTCTTTTGAAAAATTTCTATTCATGTCATTTGCCCACTTTTTGATAGGGTTGTTTGAGTTTTTCTTGCTGATTTTCCTGAGTTCTAAATAGATTCTTGTTATCAGTCCTTTATCTGATGTGAGTATGCCAGCTCTCAACCAATTGACACAAACCAGATTCAAAATACCAACATGTTACAGGAAGAATTTCAATTATGGATTATAAACAAGCTGAATAATATACAAGAAAAAATGGATAACCAACACAAAGAAACCACAAAAAATATACAAGATTTGGAAGAAAAATTCACTCAAGAAATTGAAATATTGAAGAAAAACCAAACTAAACTCCTAGAAATGAAGAATTTATTCAGAGAGCTACAAAACACAGTGGAAAGTCTCAAGAGCAGGGTAGATCAAACAGAGGAAAGAATCTCAGAGATTGAAGATAACTCTTTCCAATTAAATAAGTCAGTCACAGAGATAGGACAAAGAAATAAAAGAAATGATCAGAGTCTACAAGAAATGTGGGATTATGTGAAGAAGCCTAATGTGAGAGTTATTGGCATTCCTGAGGGTGAAGAAGATAATAAGCAAGGGTTGGATAAGATATTTGAAGACATAATTGAGGAAAATTTTCCAGGGCTTGCTAAAACTCTAGATATACAGGTTCAAGAAGCTGAAAGAACCCCTGGGAGATTCATAGCAAATAGGAAAACACCACACCACGTAGTCATCCGACTGACCAAAATATCCACTAAAGAGTCCCTTCTCGAGCTGTAAGGAGAAAGAAACAAGTAAATACAAAGGAAAGCCCATTAGAATTACCCAGATTTCTCAACTGAAACCTTACAAGCAAGAAGAGGTTGGGGCCCCATTCTTACTCTTCTGAAACAGAATAATGCCCAGCCTAGAATCTTGTATCCAGCTAAGCTAAGTTTTCTATACGAAGTAAATACTGATTGAGTAAAGACTCCTCAATAAATTCAAGTTATTCATTCATTCGTCTAATACACACTTATTGAGTCCAAACTGTACTCAGTGTTCAAATATAGGTATGATAGAAAATATTCCCTGTCCTCAAAGAAATTATGGGCAGGTAAATAACAATTACATTACAGTGTGCTAAGGGCTGACATGAGAGTATAAGTGCTTCAGAAATATAAGAAATATATTTTTCAAGTAGTTAATCCAAACCAGTTGTGACAGAAGATATCCCAGAGGAAGTGGTACTAGTGCTGATTCTTGAAGGACAAGGAGAAACTAGCCAACTAAAGAAGCGAGGAGAAGGATGTTCTAGATAGAGAAGGCTGGCATTCTGTATTTTAGGTGAGGATATCTGGCTGGTGGTTTTGATTAGCTAATATGTATGAGACAGTAAAACTGATGTGCATAAAGAATGCAATATAACTAAGTCTGGGCTTGGTAGTCATTGTCATTATATGCTAGGTACCTCAAACATAGTGCCTCCAAGCTTTGAGGCTGGCCTTGATGGTGAGAATTTCCTATTTCTAAATGAGGTGGTTGAGTCCCACCTGAGCAGCCTTCCTGGAGAAGTAAGAAAGATTAGGGCAGAAGCCAAGAGAGTAAGGATATTCCCCCGGAGGGCAGGGGGAAGCACGGGAAACATCTGTTTTGGTGGTTTAGGACTGAGCTAGGACAGAGGATGTAAAAACAAAGAGAGTTATATGTAAGTCTTCAGCCGTTACAAGGCCAGAACCCCTTCTATGAACAGACAAATCCTATCTCCTTTTGAGGATATCAGTTACTGCATAGTTTAAAATGAATCAATGAAATTATATAGGAAACTCTAAAAATTTCTGGACATCTTGGATAGTCAGAGGTTTCTACTTCACATCCACCACACCTTGTCAGACAGTACGCCAGATATCCAGCCATAGCGGGACAGAAGTTAACTCAGGAACTCTACCTCGGTCTCTTTCACATTAGGAATATTCTATGCCACTGAAGCAGAACAGAGACTTACTCAATATCAAGTTGCAGGGTGGGGTGCAGAATATAAGAATATCATCCAGGGAGACCATGATTTCTCAGTCCATATATAGTTGAATTTATAATTATTTAATAATGGTATATATACATACACAACAGGGTATGGTTTAGAGAGGGATATGAAACTAGTCAGTGTACATAAATTATTATTATGCTTCAGGCTGAACAAAAGTAGAACCTGTTTGGATAAAGTCCTACCACATACCATTGAGTATAATAGTCATTTGAATACTGTAAAAAATATTTTCCTTATTTATTCATCCACTTTGGCATACTCTGTTTTACTGGATTGATAAAATCTGATATTCAAAACAGATTGACAAGATGATTAATATTACTAATATCACCTGTGGAGAAGCACCTGTGGGATTTCCTAGCATAACATAAGCACAAAGTTTTGGCTCAGTAAAGAGGTGGCAGCTGGTGTGTAGTATGAACAGACAGCTGTCTAAGAAGCCACTGCTTCCTGGCAACTGAGGAAGACCCATACTGAGGATGAAACATTCCCTTCATCTTGCCAAGTACTTGTGCTGGCAGCATATATGGATAAGTTAGACATTTTGAGGCATTTTTTAATACAAAAAGTAAGTACTTTGAAGTAGATCTTAGAACCTGTTGTAGATGCCACATTCCAATAGAAACATACATGATAGATTTTGTCACATAGCTGCATAAATTGCTTGAACACTATGTGAGTTAATCTGCAGGGAATTATAATAAACAAAATAATTTTAAAACTAGGCCCTATTTTCTGGAATAGTCTGAAATTCTAACATTAATAGTTTTCCTTTTTTTTCCTGTTTAAAAATTTTTTTTAAATAACACATAAAATTGACCCCCTTTTGATGCATAGTTTTATGAATTTTAACACATATATGAATATGTGTAACCATCACTATAATCAGGCTATTAAATGTTTGTAATCCTATTTTAAGAGCAAATATTTTTCATTATCAATTCATATTAAGGTGGTATTAACCTATCAAATACGCATTTCCAAGTACTGGAGGAACTGAGTCGGGGGAAAAGATACTTAAAAAAATATCTGATGAAAAGCAGTAAATTATATTGCATATATAAAACCTACACAGCAGTGATACTGTGTTTTTCAGATAAGTGGCTACTACTATAAAAATTGTTCCAAATAAGTAAGGAGTGTCTTCTCTACCTATGGCTCTTAGACACCTTTTTGCCCTGGGAAGTAGGTAGATAAAGGGTTTTGGGATCAAGTTGAAGCAAATAAACACTTTAATATTATCACCAGAAGACACAGTCTTGACAAACCAAACAAAATTTTCATTTGTCTTTTTTCTTGAATACAAATAAGGAAAATGTTGATTCCTAAAGTGAATGGACTTCTCCAGGGTTCTGTAATGAATTGAAGACAACACAAACAATGATACAGTCTAGAGAATTTCTAAGCAGTACTGTTTTTACTAAGGTTGCCGAGTATACAAACTTTAAGTCAATAGGCATTGGGAGCAGAACATGCTATTGTAAAGCATCTTTAGGATTTCTGAATATCCTACAAATGCCTGACACTGTCATCTGTTGACATATAGATCTTGGATTTTTGCCAGAGAGAGAGATGAAGCCCTAATCCTAACAATCCAGGCAAACAAAGCATCTTTGATTAACTCTTTCATGAAATGCCTATAATAGTGCTACTCCAATAGAAACCAAGGCTTAGAATAGAAATAGAAAATTAACTTTTATCAAACCTTAAATGACCTTAAATATACAGACTTTCAGTTCAAGACACATCAGTAAAACAACCTAACCCTCTTGTGTCATGGCATTTGTTGGCAATGGAACCTAGACAAGAGTCTTAATGTGCTTATTACTATTCTTAATTATAGACATTGATAAATGCCTAGAGTTTTATGTACTGACTGAGATTTACATATTTCTAATAGGATTTGTCAATATATTGGTTTACAGCCCTGACACTGGTTCCCAAACAGTAAGTATTTTTTTTATAGAAATAGATCTAAATACAATCTAATTTATTGCTCTGCAAGAACAGATAGTGAGCGGAAATGTTTCTTAAGCTATTTATTAAATTTAATGACTCTGCTTCCTGCATGCTATTGGAACTTTTCACCAGTACTAAAACTCTCTTAATTTGGTTTCTCTTTAATTTGGTCTTGAAAGTTTAGTGTGCATAATAACCTCCTGTGGAACTTCTCTTTTCTTTTCTTTTTTGAGATAGGGTCTTGCTCTGTTGCCCAGGCTAGAGAACAGTGGCATCATCATGGGTCACTGCAACAGCCAACTCCTGGGTTTAAGTGATTCTCCTGCCTCAGCCTCCTGAGTATCTGGGACTACAGGTGGGTGCTACCTAGGCCGGCTAATTTTTGTAGTGATGGAGTCTTACTATGTTGCTCAGGCCAGTCTCCAACTCCTGGCCTCGAGTGATCCTCCTGCCTAGGCCTCCCAAAGTGCTATGATTACATTAGTAAGCCACTGCACTTGGCTCCTTTATAAATTTTAGTATAAGTGTCCATGCCAGAAGATGGTCAAAGGAAAATATGGAGATTCAGGAAGAGATTCAGAGATTCAAATTGTATTGTTTGTGTTTTAGATCTGGAAGAGGCCTACTAGACATCATTTAGACCAGGGGTCAGCAAACTACAGCCTGCAGGCCAAATCTGGCCCACTGCCTGGTTTTGTATGGCTCAAAAGCTAAGTGCAGTTGTTATATTTTTAAATGTTTTTTTTTTAAGTCAAAAGAAGAAGAATATTTTGTGGCATCTGAAGATTATATGAAATTCAAATTTCAGTATCCATAAATAAAGTTTCATTGGAACACAGCCATGCTCACTAATTTACATGTCTATGGCTGCTTTTGCACTGTAACAGCAGAATTGAGTAGTTGTGACTCAATTTGCCAGGCAAAAAGCTTTTATTTTTATGTGATCAAATTTATCAATATTTTTGTGATCTTGAGTCATGGTTAAAAAGGATTTTCTCTGGTATAAAGGAATTTAACTCCTGGTCTCTTTCTTCTAGTTTTTGTATGGCTCCATTTTTTACATATATATATATATATATATATACACACACACACACACACACATTCACACACTTAGTGGGTTATATTCCGAGGACAAAAAAAGCTGCAAATAAAACTAAAACCTCATTTAGTACTTTTATCATTAGTAGGCTTGTTGGGTTTATTATTCTGAAGCTATTTTATGTAAATTGTAGGATTAAAAAAATCAGTAATTATGTCAACGTTGTTAGGAACTAGATTTTTCAGTGTAAGAAAAAAAGAAATAGAAATGTAAAATCAAGGAAATTAAGTAAAAACCCTGAAGCATTATATTTGATATGAAACTATCAATATAAACTCATATTTAAAAAAATTATATATATATATATATATATATATGTTTTGGCACAGTTAATTTTAATGACTCTCCTTTGGGTGGGGGAGAGGTCACACTATCCACTGTTAAAGACACCCCAAAGGTTGTCTGGCACTTTGGTATAGAAAGGATTTGGTCTAATCTTGTGCTGGCTTAGGATACAAAAAGGCACATAAAGTTGGTGGCTCAAACGGCTCTGCGCTGAGTTGAAGCAGAAGGTGGACAGGGAAATGATCTGGGATAGATGGTAGAAATGTGGGCTTGAGTTCTTATTGACCAAGGTAGTTGGTCCTGGATGGATGCTGGGGCGGCCAAGGGCAGCCTGACCCTCGGCTGGGTAGACGCTGCTGTGGTGGCCCCTGTCTGCCGCGTTCACCAGCTCAATGCTTTGGAACCACAGGTGGATCTTCTCTGGGGTTCCTCCACTGAGTCGCTGACATGGATAATGTTCCCGCTGATGTGAATGCTGTAGTCTCCTGGTATGGTCCCTGGGATAGCCTCAGGCAAGTTGGTGTATCCTATCATGGCCCTCGAGGGTGGACCACATTGTACCCTTCCCAGACCATGGCCACCACGGGCCAGAGCTCATGTAGCTGATGAGGGTAGGGCAGAAGGGCTTTCTCCGCAGGAGGTGCCTTCTCCGCAGAAGGCAAGGAAGCCTTCCGTTGTGGGCACAATCTTCAACCACACCAGGTGGATCACATCTCCAACAAGCGGCCCACTGCACCCCATCTGGCTTCAACTTGACCAGGGTCTGCTCCTGGGTCCAGAAGGGCCTGCAGGAGCTGGAGCCCACCAGCTGCACAGCAGCCCCAGAGCGCCCATGCTGGAACAGACCTAAAATTTATTAGGTCATTAAATATGAAATGTCCTATTTCAAATCAAAAGTGTAGTTTATTATATCTCAAACAAGAAGCAGTACAATTAATCAAAGTATGCCCCTAAACTATCCACAGGGTTTTGCCATCATAACGGTAGTTTGTTTATGCCAGCAGCAAAGAAGCCTGGAGAGTGAGTGGTAATGAAAGGTTTCCCACAGCGTGTTGAGAATTGAATATTTTTCCTTGCAAGAAGTGGTCCAAAGCCTGGAAGAAGTGGTAGTCAGTGGTGCAAGGTCTGGCAAATAGGATGGGTGACAGAGAGTTTCCAAGTCCAGCTGCTGTAGTTTGAGCAGCGTTGTTTGTGGGACTTGTGGAGCGTTGTCTTGCAAGAGGATTGGCCTATCTTTATTGACCAGTCTTGGCTGCTTAATCACAAGCATTCTCATCATTTTGTTCAACTGGTTGCAGTAGACATTCACTGTAATATACTGACCAGGTTTCTTGAAGCTGTAGTGGATAATACCAGTGCTGGACCACCAAATGGACACCATTAGCTTTTTAAATACATTGAATATATATTAAAACCCATGCATCTGTAATGATACTAAAAAAAAAGAACCCTTTCCCAAAAGGGGAAAAAGTTTTTCATGTGCTGCCACTGGTGGTGACTATTGATAGGTAGGTAGATATAGATGTATATAATATTCTTAAAATCTGTGATTAAAAGCAAAAAAATATTTATTCTGTCTTACTAGTAGGAAGACTATGTAACCAAACACATAGCAACCATGTGGGGTTTATTTCAGGAATTCTAAGATAGTTCAATATTAGGAAATCTATTAATAAAATTCATAATTAATGGATCTCAGGTGAAAAATGATCATCTCCATAAGTGTTGAAAAGTATTTGGCAAAATCAACAGTCAGTCTTGAGTTTTAAAAATTACTCTGTAAGATAGAAATTAGGTACTTTTCCTATTGTGATCAAATATTCTTCAGATCCATATATATAGAACTTACATATATATTTTTAAAAACTGCAAGGTGAAGCAGTAACACAAGAGGCATTTCTACTAAAGACATAAAAAGACAAGGATGCCTGGATCACCTCTCTTATTTAACATTATATTGGAGGTGATAGCCAATGCTATTAGGTAAGAGAAAGATGTTAGAAGTATAAAAATTGAAAAGGAAGAAGGAAAACTACTACTATTTGCAAACAATATGGTTGCCTCCCTAGAAAACCCAAGAAATCAACTAAAATTTCATTGTAAGAGAATTCAGTAAGGTAGCAGGGCACCAAATTATACAGAAATTAATAGCTTTTATGTCTTCAGACTACATCCAGATAGAAAATATAATAAAAGAAGAAAGTCCCACTTATAATAGCAACAAAAAAATAACTAGTAATAAATCTAAAACAAGAGATCCAAAACTTATATAAAAAAATCTTTGAAGACAATACCGATGGATACAAAATAAGATGAGCAAATGGGAAGATACCTGTTCTCAGGTAGAAACACTCATCGTTACTAAAGATGTTGGTTAAGTTAATAAAAAATATAATCTGATTTCAATAAACATTACAGTAAGAGTTGCTTTGATTTCCTCTCTCCACTTTTTTTTTTCAAGTAGACAAGTTAATCCTAATGCTCATATTAAAAAAGTAAACATGAGAGAATAGCCAAGAGACATCAGAAAAAAAGAAGAGCAAATAGTGGGGACCAGCACCGTCAGGTTTATTAAAATATATTTAAAAGTCTCAATAATTAAAGCAGTGTGGTAGTAGTGCGTGAAAGGGAGACAAATCAGTGCCATCAAATAGAAAAATCCAGAAACACACTCCAAAATATATAGGAATTTAATAATAAAGGTTCATCTCAAACCAGTGGGGGCAAAGATAGACTACTCAAAAATTCTTGAGACTACTAAGTAGCCATTTGAAAAAGGATAAAGTTGGATCCTTACTTTACATGTTATACTAGGATAAATTCCAAATGAATCAATATTTAAAATGAAAATTAAAATCATAATATTTCCAGAAGAAAACATGGGAGAATTCTTTTAATATTTTGAAATGTAACATTGACTCAAAATCCAGGTGCTATAAAATAACACTTAAATTTGACTACACAGAAATAAAAAAATCTTCTGCATGAAGATTTTTGGCAGGTGAAAAATGGAGAAATATTTGTAACTAATAGCATACACTTTTGTGTTAAAGGAAGAAAATCAAGAATCCACATATGCATTTGCTTACGTATCCATAAAGAAACTCTGTAAGGATCCATAGAAAATTAAGAAAAGTAGTTATCTATGGCAGAAGTAGAGAACAGGGTAGATGGAGGAGGAGAATGGGAGGTAAACTTTTCACTGTGCAACTTTTAATACATTTTGGCTTTTGAACAGGTGAATATATTGCTTATGTGGAAAGTTGAATTTTTAAAAAGTACCAACTCTCCTATAGCTTCCTTTCTGGTGCAGAGAGACAAATAAAAATAAAAATCAACATACATTTGGAGTCCTAGTGAGACAATTAAATCCATGAACACAAGGAACTTATTTAATACACTTCATTAACCTTCACAGTGCCTCAAAAAAAGTAAAGCACACAGAAGTAGCTCAATAAATACTTTCTGAATAACTATAACATCACTTCTTTTAAGTCCTATTTGTGTGATTATGTTATTGTTCTACTAATTTTTCAATGTAAGGAGACAGATCATCAATTGAAAATATGACAAACTGTACCTGTTGCAGATAGTGTTAGGAACATGTATCTTCAGGTCTTCTGTGACCTCTTTCATCACCCTCTGGTAACCAGACATTCCTCGGTCTTTGATATAAGCAGGATTGTTTCTCATTAAATATTCCCCCAAATGATTAATTGGATCAAACTTGGTTGGAATATCAGCTTCTGTCAAAAGCTTCTTCTTTTCCACTTGTGATAACATGTTTTCCACTCCAGGAACTAAGGTGGGTAGAAGTTTGTCAAGCAAATATGCACGAGTATCCAGTGTCATGCTTTCTGTATTAAACCACTCTTTGGCCAAATTATCCTTGGGAATTTTTTTTTCAGCCTTTTTTTCTAGTTCCTTCTTTAGGTTATCCTTATCTATTATTTTCTGCTGCATTGTTAGGGATCTTGCCTCCATTCTTGCAAAAAGATTTTTCTTCCATGGTTGTTCTAGCTTTGATTTCAGTTCAGATTTATCTAAAGCAAAAACGGCTTTTGCAGGTTTTCTAACTACAACATTCCGTGAGGGTTTAGAGTCCTTTATCAAACCAGGTGAGATATTTGGCTGCTCCTCCAGGTTTATTTCTGAGAGGAAAAAAAAAGTGAAATGTAAGAAATATTAGAAGTAGGATTTTAATCTATGTGACTTCAGAATAATATTAGAAAAAAGGTTTTTTTAATATCCATTTACACAGTGTATTGTAACACTATCAGCTGAAAGTAACAGAAAATCAGACAACAGTGACTTTAACCATAAAGTCATTTATTGTTGACTCAATCAGAAGTCATTCAGCAGTTCAGTGATTTCATTAAGTACCTAGCCTGTTTCTATTGCTTTTCGTTCATTTTTTTGTGCTTCTACCTCACGATCACACAATGGCTATTGTGTGACAGTTCCAGCCATCATTTCCTCACAGGAAAAAAGGAGTGAGAACAAAGGAGCTTTCTCCTCTTGAAGCTCTGTTTTACTATTAAAGAGGAAAAGATCCCAGACTCCCTTTATATTTCATTGGTCCTAACTAGTATACGTGCCCACACCTAGACCAATCACTGGTAAAGGTAAATGGGATTACTATGAATAGTTTGTTTGATTGTTTTGAGACAGGGTCTCACTCTGTTGCCCAGGCTACAGTGCGCTGGTGTGATCATAGCTCACTGCAACCTCAAACTCCTGGGCTCAAGTGATTGATCCTCCTGCCTCAGCCTTCCAAGTAGCTGGGATTACAGGCACCCACCACCATGCCTGACTAATTTTTTCTATTTTTTGTAGACGGGGTCTCGCTGTGTTACTCAGGCTGTATGCATAGTTTTAGCCAATCATAATTTATTTATTTATTTATTTTTAGAGACAGGGTCTCACTATATTGCCCAGGCTGGTCTCAAACTCCTGGCCTCAAAATATCCTCCCACCTCAGTTTCCCGAGTAGCTGAGACTGCAAATGTGAGCCAACTTGCTCATCTATAATTTATTTCTTAATGTCAGGGTTTGAACCAAATTTCTCTGATGTCAGGTGATTTTCATCTGCTACAAAATTGAGGTTCAGTTGGCAGGCAAAAAGGTGGGAAAATGTGTGCTGTCTACCACACATGTACATTTAAATACATTTGTTCCCATTCTTTTATTGCCAGTCTCATTCATATTTTCATTTTACAAATGCAGGACAGAGATATTAGACCAAAATGGTGGCCCGAGAACAGGCATCTATATTCCCTACCTACCAAAATATCTAGAAATGACAGGAAATGTATTTTTAAAATATAGCATAAGAATGCTGCAATCATGAAGGTGGCCTTCAGTAATTAGAAATTTGGAGGATCTCTGAAAAAATGTAAGGCAAGTGGGATTCACTGATTGATGAAATGATGGGACTAAAAAGATACAAGAGGAGACCACTGTGACATTTGGGAGCAGCTTTGAGGCATCCCAAGTTTAGAGGATATAATAGATATGGGTAGCAGGGGAAAGAGTGACCATTTTGAGTTATCTTCATCCCAGTTTATGCAAATCATCAGGCACCAGAGTTGGTCACCCTTACACTGGCATAAGGAGTACAGATGTTTAGGCTAGAGAGGCAGGATTTTCACACAGAAAATGAATTATTGACAGACTTCACTGTCTGCACATCTTGTTCCTTCTCCACAATCACTGGCAGTAGACTACAGAAAACAGAAACTCTACCCACAGGAAAGCAAACAGGGAACCTCAAATGCAAATGTAAGTACATATGTATAAGAGGCATAGAATGTTTAAAGAAAACCATCCCCATTGCTAAATTCAACAAACATAATAACTAACACCACCCAAGGAAATATCATTAAATAGAACAAATGTAAGGAGTTTCTAAACGAATTATAATTGATATCCTCAGAGCAGAGAAACTAGAAGAAATAAAAACATTATGAATGTTATTTAAAAAGAATAATTAAGAGAACTTGGACATCTAGTGCTTACATCTCAGCTTCTAATATCATTCTCCAATTAAAAAAAAATCAGGACTCCTCCAAGATATGGCTGATTCCAGGACTAGGGCAAGAAATATACAAGAGGAGACCATGCACAGTGGCTCATGCCTGTAATCCTAGCACTCTGGGAGGCGGAGGTGGGAGGATCGCTTGAGGTCAGGAGTTCAAAACCAGCCTGAACAAGAGGGAGAACACATTTCTATACAAAATAGAAAAATTTGCTGGGTGTGGTGCTGTGCGCCTGTAGTCCCAGCTACTGGAGAAGCTGAGGCAGGAGGACTGCTTGAGCCCAGGAGTTCGAGGTTGTGGTGACAAAGATCAAACCACTGCACTCTAGCCTGGGTGATGGAGTGAGACTCTGTCTCAAAATAAATAAATAAATAATAAAAATAAGACGAGCCTGGAGCATCTTGTAGTGCCAGAAAATAAGGAAATGCAAAACAAAAACAAAAAAAACCCCACAGTAAATAAGTAAATGGGGGCAGAATAGACTAATCTCCTGTGTGGAAGTATTCCAAATAATTTTTGTAGATACTCTGCACTCAAGGACGTACAGCGTAACTCCCCTTTCCTTAAGTGTGGGCTACATACAGTGACTTCCTACTAAAGAGTACAGTATGGAAATGGGGGGAATGATAACTTCACAGTTGAGAAACATGACAAATACTATCCCAGGCTGATGATCAATATTTATATCAACAGTTTTAAGTCATGTTGATAGCATATACCCTTGATATGATGTGATGACAGTGGTATTTTACCTCTGTAGTCTTCCTCCCAGAAAACTATAATCCCAGTCTAATCATGATAAAAAGAATATGAGACAAATCCCAACTAAGGGACATTCTACAGAAATACCTGACAGTATTCCTTAACACTGTCAAGGTCACTGAAAACAAGGAAAACTGAGAAACTGTCAGAGCAAAGAAAAGTCTAAACAGACATGAAATTAAATATAATATGGTATCCCAGATGGGATTATAGAACAGTAAGAGGATATTAGGTAGAAACTAAGAAAATCTGAATACAGTATGGGCTTCATTAATAATAATTATTAATATTGGCTCATTAATTGTGACAAATGTGACATATTAATGTAAGATATTAGTAATAGATAAAACTGGGTTGTGGGCCAGACGGGAACTCTTTGTATTGTCTTCACAATTTTTTCATAAATCTAAAAGTATTCTAAAATTAAAAGTTTATTTAACACAAAAAGAACTCAGCAAACCAATGGGAGGAGAGAGAGAGAGAGAGAGAGAGAGAGAGAAAACACTTGGAGATGAAACAGAATTATTGTTGGAAAAAACCCACCAATACATTGACTTGAACATCAGAAAATATTCGACAACCAACCATCAAGCTGGAAGATTAAGCCAAGTTGGATCAAAAAAGCACAGAAAATGATAAGAAAGTAGAGAATAGATCCAGAACTTTTAATATTCGTCTTACAAAAATGTCAGAAGAAATGAACCAAGAATGTAAATACAAGGAAATATTCAAAGAAATAATGCAAGACTATCTCTTAAAACTGAAGGAAGACACAAATCTTCAGCTTTAAAATGCTTACCAAATGGAGTTTCCATTTGCAGTGATGAAAATTTTCTGGAACTAGACAATGGTGATGGTTACATAACACAGTGAATTTACTTAATGGCACTGAATTGTATACTTTAACACAGTTTAAATGGTAAATTTTATGGGTTTTTTTAAGGCTTACAAAACAAATAAGGCAAGATACAAGATTAAAATACAAAAATAAATTGATTTCCTAGGAACTAGCAATTAATAACCAATTTAAAATGTTTTATATTTTTAGTAACCAATTAAAAATATGTTATAAAGTTTCTTTTCATAATAGAAACAAAACTTTAAAATATCTAGAAATAAACCAAACAAAAATGTGTCAGATCAATATGAAGAAAGCTATAAAATGTTACTGAAGTGGTACTGGCATAAGGGTAGACGAATAGATAAATGGAATAGAATTGAGAGTCCAGAAGTAAACCCATACATCTATGACCAAATGATTTTTGACAAGGGTGCCAATTCTATTCCATGGGAAAAATAATCTCTTCAATAAAATGATGCCATGACAATTGAAACCCACATTCAAAAGAATGAATTTGGACACCTACCTCATACCATACATAAAAACTAACTAGTCCTAATGGACATATATATAATACTTGACTCAATAACAGCAGAATACATATTCTTCTCAAGAGCATATAGCACATTCTCCAGGACAGACCATGTATTAGGCCAATAGATTTTAGAAAATAGATATCATACAAAGTAACTTCTCTGACCAAAACAGAATGAAGTTAGGAATCAATAAGGAAACATTAGAAAATTCCCAAATCTACAGACATTAAATACCACATTCTTAAAACAACCAATGGGTCAAAAAAGAAACCATGAGGGATATTAGAAAATACTTAGAGACACCCAAAAATGAATATACAACTTACCAAAATTTATAAGATGCAGTGAAAACAGTGTTCAGAGGGAAAATTATATCTGTAAGTGACTACATTAAAAAAGAAGAAAGATTTCAAATCAATAACCTAACTTTACACCTTAAGGAACTAGAAAAAGTGAGCAAACTAAACCCAAAACTAGGAAAGGAAATAATAAAAGTTAAAAAGGAGATAAACAAAATAGAGAATAGAAAAACAGTAGAGAAAATCAATGTAATCAAAAGTTGGTTCTTTGAAAAAAATCAACTTAATTGACAAACCTTTAGCTAGACTGACAAAGGAAAAAAGAGAGAAAATATAAATAAGTAAAATAATAAATGAGAGTGGGGACATTACCACCAATCTTACAGAGATGAAAACCTCCCAAAAAAGTCTTGGATTAGATGGTTTCATTGGCACATTCTATCATACATTATAAGAATTGAAACCACTTCCAACCAAACTCTTCCCAAAAATTGAAGAGAAGGAAACACTTCCTAACTCATTCTATGAGATCAGCATTACTCTAATACCAAAGCTAGATAAAGACATCACAAGAAAATTACAGACCAATATTCCTTATGAATATAGATGCAAAAATCCTCAACAAAATATTAGCAAATCAAAGCCAACAGCATATTAAAAGGATTTTCACCATGAATAAGTGAGATTTATCTCAGGAATGCAAGGATGGTTAAACACAAGAAAATCAATGTAATCCATCACATTTATAGAATGAAGGGGAGAAAAAAAAAACCACATGATCATCTCAACAGAAAAGGTATTTGACAAAATTCAGTACGCTTTCATGATTAAAAACTTGTAGAAAACTAAGAATAGAGAGAAGATTCTTCAAAATAATAAAGGATATTTACTTTATTTATTTATTTATTTATTTTGAGACAGAGTCTCACTCTGTTGCCCAAGCTAGAGTGCCATGGCATCAGCCTAGCTCACAGCAACCTCAAACTCCTGGGCTCAAGTGATCTTCCTGCCTCAGCCTCCCAAGTAGCTGGGACTACAAACATGTACCACCATGCCTGGCTAATTTTTTCTATATATTTTTAGTTGTCCAGCTAATTGCTTTCTATTTTTTTTTTTTTTTTTTTTAGTAGAGACAGTGTCTCACTCTTGCTCAGGCTGGTCTCGAACTCCTGAGCTCAAATGATCCGTCCACCTTGGCCTCCCAGAGTGCTAGGATTACAGGCGTGAGCCACCACACCAGACCAAAGGATATTTACTTTAAAATTCACAGCTAAAATTATATTCAATGGTGAAAAACTGAAAACTTTCTCCCTAAGAACAGGAACAAAAAAAGAATGTTTGCTTTCACCACTGCTATTCAACACTGTACTGGAAGTTCTATCCAGAGCTATTAGACAAGAAAAATGAATAAAAGGCAACCAAATTGGAAAGAAAGAGTTAAAACTATCCCTAGTCACAGATGACATGATCCTATAGAATCTACAAAAAAGTTGCTAGAGCTATTATATTAAACAAATTCAGCAAAGTTGCAGGATATAGCAACACACAAAATCAGCTGTGCTTCTATTCAACAGCAATGAAAAATCCAAGAAGGAAATTAGAAAAGCAATTCCATTTACAATAGCAGCCAAAAGAATGAAATATTTAGGAATAAATCTAACCAAGGAGGTGAAAGATTTGTATGCTGAAAACTACAAAATATTGCTGAAAGAAATTAAAGAAGACATAAATTAATAGAAAGATACCCCTATTCATGAATAGGAAGAATTAAATTTTAATTTATGCTACAACATGGATGGACCTTAACAACAAATTAATTTTCTACTTATGTAAAGTGTAAATAATAATTATACCTTGCAGGATAGTTATTATGAAAAAATAATATATCTCTATATATCTAGATACTAAAAAATTTGTAGTTATTGTTATTTTAGGATGAGCTTACTCAGAGGGAGAGTGAGAAGAGGATAAAGAAAGAAATCTTAGGAAACATTTTTAAGGAACAGATGAAAAAGGATACCTATACAGGAGTGCGGAGGAAAATAGGATAGATAAAAATCACAAAAACCGTAAGAGGAAAGAGTTTCAAGAAGGATGCATTATTAAAGATCTCTCAGTTGTGAGCAATAGAAATCTATCTCACGTAGCTTAAATTAAAAATGGAATTATTAACTCATGTAGTTGGAAAGTCCAGGGATATAACTGTTTTCAGGCACAGATGAAATCTATCTTAGTCTCTGCTTTGCTCTGTTGTATTAATTTATAGGCAGGCTGTCCTCACATGTTGATAAAAATAGTCACTAGCAGCTTTAGATTTACATAATTCTTATAACCATTGACTTTTTTTTTTTGTTTTGTTTTTGTTTTTTTTTTTTTTGTTTTGTTTTGTTTTGTTTTTGAGACAGAGTCTCACTCTGTTGCCCAGGCTAGAGTGAGTGCCGTGGCGTCAGCCTAGCTCACAGCAACCTCAAACTCCTGAGCTTAAGCGATCCTACTGCCTCAGCCTCCCGAGTAGCTGGGACTACAGGCATGCACCACCATGTCCGGCTAATTTTTTCTATATATATTTTTAGCTGTCCATATAATTTCTTTCTATTCTTAGTAGAGATGGGGTCTCGCTCTTGCTCAGGCTGGTCTCGAACTCCTGAGCTCAAATGATCCGCCCACCTCGGCCTCCCAGAGTGCTAGGATTACAGGCGTGAGCCACCACGCCCGGCCAAACCATTGACTTTTTAAAAAAGATTTGCCATTAAATTCCAGTTGTAAAAATCTGAGAAAGGTTTTAATTGACTTGGCATAAATTATATATTTATCTCTGACCCATCCATTGTGTTGAAGGGTGGTGAGAATTCTGATTGGTCAGGTTTGGATCACTATCTATTCCTGGATCTGGAGGGGTGAGGTCAGCCACATCTGAACCAAATGGATTAAGAAGAAGGGAAGTGTGGTTTCCCAAAGAGATGTTGGGCAGAAAAAATATATATATATCACTACAAAGGACTTGATCAACAGTGCCAAATGCTGCAGAAAAATTAGGTGATATAAGAAGTAGAAAGTACACATGAATTTAGCATCCAGTTTTTCTTCACTAAACAATTTCTGTGACCGAGAGTGGAACGTAGACCGCAATAGATCGAAGAGAAACTTGGAGATGAAGTGCAGACTGAAGGAGTGAACAATTATTATAAGGAGTGTGACTCTAAAGGGAAGGATTTTTCTTTTTTCTCTTTTTTTTTGGTGAAAGATTCTTCTTTAAAGGTAGGATAGACTTGACTTTATTTAGAGATCCATCGTCCTCAGGGTCCTCAGGGTCTGAGGAGATACAAGAGAGTGAGATCAAGAATATATAATAGGGGGCCAGGTGCGGTGGCTCACACCTGTAATCCCAGCACAGTGGGAGGCCAAGGCAGGAGGATCACTTGAGGCCAGGAGTTCAAGACCAGCCTGAGCAAGAGTGAGACCCCCGCCCCCGTCTCTACAAAAAATAGAAAAATTAGTCGGGCATGGTAGCATGCACTTGTAGTCCTGACTATTCAGGAGGTAGAGGCAGGAGAATCACTTAAGCATGCTAGGCAGGGATTAAATCTAGAGGCAGAGAAGACAGGGACCAATCAGGAAAAAGGCAGAATACCTGATAATCATTTGGTAATATCCCACACCTCCTCTAGGCCCTCTCATGGGACCAGGCCAATAAAAGGAAAACCACCTGGGAGTCTTCAATGTCTTTCTCCACTCGTGGAGACTGACCCGTTCCTCTCTCTGGAACGTATTTTCACTTTGGGTAGTTTCCTTCTTTACTTTCACTTTGGATAGTTTCTTTCTTTCCTGTAACACACTGTGTGGGATTGCTTCGTATTTGTGATCACTCCGTCATTGGCTCAACTCGGTACCAGTACTCACTCTTGACACTGGGAACTGAGGGCCAGGGAACATCCAGATAGGCCTAACAAGCCCAGGAGTTTGAGGTCGCAGTGAGCGGTGATGACACCACTGCCCTCTAGCCAGAGCGACACAGTGAGACCCTGTCTCAAAAAAAAAAAAAAAAAATCCTATCTAAACAGTATCCATCTTTCTGTCCAGGAGAAAAATATTGGGGGGTGGGGTGGGGAAGGGAGGGATATATACCTACATGATGGGTGCAACGCACACTATCTGGGGAACAGACACGCCTGGAGCTCTGACTTGGGGGGAAAGGCGGTACATGGGCAACGTATGTAACCTGCAATTCTGTATCCCCCGTAACAATAAGATGAAATTAAAAAAAAAAAAAACAGTCTTTAAAGAAACTCTTCAAAAGCCAACATTTCATCTACAGAATGTCTTAAGTCTAATAGTGGATAGTATTTATGAAACTGCCTCCCAAGTTTTGATTTCCTCCTTAGCCAATTCTCTTATTCCACTATGAGGAAAGTGAGGAGGATAGTATAATGTTCCCCTTCACCTCTCAGTTGGATTTGTAAACAAATTAACTACTTTTTCAGGGGGAAGAGGGAAGGGTGTGTTTCTATTCTGTTTTGTCACAATGCTCATTAATGCAATGATTTTATTATTATTAAATAAATGTGAAAGAGAGCAATTTCTTTCAAATCTGCAAGTTCTAATGTATAGTTGACCCTTGAAAAATGCAGGCAGGGGTTAGGGGTACCAACCCCTGCACAGTTGAAAATCTGAGTATAACTTTTGACTCCCCCAAAACTTAACCACTAATAGCCTACAGTGGATCAGAAGCCTTACTGATAACAGTCAATTAACACATGTTTTGTATATGTATTATATACTGTACTCTTACAATAAAGCTAGAGAAGGAAAATATTATTAAAAATCATAAGGAAGAAAAATATATCTATTATTCATTAAGTGGAAGTGGATCATTGTAAAGGTCTTCATTCTCATCATCTTCACATTGTATAGGGTGAGGAGGAGGAGGAAGAGGATGGGTTGGTCTTGCTGTCTCACGGATGGAAGAGGTGGAAGAAAATCCACGTGTAAGTGAACCAACACGGTTCAAACCCAAGCTGTTCAAGGGCAGAGCTACAGATGTATAGTAACTTAATATCTACCCATCTGCCATGGCTCATTAGTAAACTCACACATGAACTAGGGCATTCTCTCTTTTCACTGCAGCTTACTAGTGCTCCTCTAGGGTGCTTGACTATTAAAGGTTGCTAAGCAATGATCCTATGCTTGCATTATCCCCACTGATACAAAGAATGGAAGTAGACATATGTTTGGTTACAACTCTAGTCAAAGGCTTCTCTCTCAGAGCCATAAAACCAAGAAAAGAAAAAGAGGCACAGAAATAGTAGGGTCAATAAATCAGGATTCTGAACAAGCCTATGTGAAGCTATCTTTTGACTGAGTGACCTCTGAATTCAAGGATCACAAATTACAAACCTGCCCCAATGGCAAATTAATTCAGAGGTTTAATTGAATATAGTTTCAAAGAGGTACTGGGTTGTTTTTTTTTTTTTCCCAAGCAGGTCTGTGCCTGGACATTCCTAAACTTTTTACAGATAGGTTGGTTGATTCATTTATACATCAGTCAATAAATAATTATTGATTTCTCACTATGTACCAGGCACTATGCTAAGCACTAGAATTCTTTTTCAGGATCATCTTCCCAGACTATTCCTAGAATTAAGAGCTTTTCAAGCCCTCCCCTGACATTACACCTTTGCCACTCTACTAGCCCACCTTCTAACATACAAAGATCTATTCAGGCATTATGGGCATAAATGCTTTCACCTAAATAAATAGGGACACAAAAGAGTTCCTTAAACATATTTTGAAACGTTATTCTAGCCTTATAAGTGACTTTTATCATTTTCTGCTCTTAGTGCATGGCCCACAGCTGGGCACAGCCTCAGTATAAACCTATTTAAGAACATAAATAGAAATGAATTAAAAACACACATTATAATAAGCCTTAGCAGGCTCTTTCTTCACAAGGAGGAATATAACATTAGTGGGACCGGCTGCTGATTCAACTGGTGAAAATTGCGCCAGTGGGGCTACTTGATAAGCTGTATGATGTTCTCTTTAAACACTGGCCCTGTCTGAAACTCAGCTGCCTTGTCCTTATTATCAAGATTTCTTAATATTTGTACATAATGTAGAATGATAGAGGTAAAAGAAGGAGAAAAAGAGGCACCACTAAACACTACTGAAATTAAAATGCAATAGATATAGAAAAAGGCAGTTTCCTACAAAACTTTGTTAATCTTAGGGCTGTGTAATAAAAATAGAACTGAGCAAACATAGTTTTAAAAGAATGCTCAAAATGCACATTGATCTCATAGCCTGAAAAGTAGGATAATCAGGGTAAAGAAAGGAGGAATTGACATGGTGCATTTAACCACAGTATTTTCTAGCAAAGACATGTATTTGAGTGCATTGTGAGAGCTGCTTGTCATGGTAACATGACTTTAATTTTGACAAGTATATAACAAGGTTAAAGACACTTCCTTTGACATGTTGAAATTACAGTAACAGTTCCTGTTCCTACTTTGTACATACCCACACATACACACATATTCACAAAGGGGGGATTCAGAATATAAGGTTTAATAGTGACTGATGATTGAACAAATAAGTACACTGCATTGTATTTGATACCACAACAACCAACTGCAGTATTTTCAGTTTCATATACTAAGATGGATAGACTTAAACAAATAAAACACACTTCCCTTTACCATACATTGAAAAGAAATAAGTAAGAGAAAGTGAAAGTACAGGAACAGGAAAGACTACAAACTCTTGCTTGATATGTTTTCTGGGGAGGCCATAAATTACATGATAGAATACATATGTGAAGTTTGGGAGGTGCAAATTTGGCCAAAAACTGATTAAAGTTAACACCTAATTAAATTTATAACAAATTTTACCTAGATCACAATTTTGTTTGGCATGTTTAAAATGAAAGAGTTAATTTATATACCTGGCCCAAGTGATTAAGGTAAAGGCAAAGAATATGTATACAGTATTGGAGGTAGAAGTTTAGGGTAAAGGAGGAAGTAAAATCAGGAAAATAGGGGATGAGGGCAAGTGAAAGATGACAGGTAGACTTGCCAGGAAGAAAATGTTTGAAGTTATTGAAGCTGTAAAAAGTAGTACTAAGTTTATAAGAAATATAGAATAAGTTTTAGAAAGTTTGGTTCCTGATGAGTATGTATTAAAACTGTACTAATAAGAATAAATAGTAAATAATTACCCTTAATTGGTTTAAAAGACAGAAAAACACTTTGGAAAAAGTAATCACCTAAAAGTTATAACTAGAGTCTATTTAACAATTTACAGTTTAGAAAACACTTTAATAATTATTATAATTCAGCCTAGCCCAGCTTAGCATATATTAAACACTTAATACTTATAAGATGAATTGAAGGGAATTTATAGTAAAATTGTCAAATTTTAAATATTATACGGAATTTCTGTTTGTAAAGGATTTCATTGAGTATCTGGAATTAGAAGAACTACAGTGAAAGAGATGAATGTCTTGTCCACTTATTTGTTGCCTTTTTAATCCTGTAAAATTTCAATCTGCATAATTATGTGAAATTTGAGTAAAGGATGGGGCTAGGAGTTAAGTTTTGGATCAATCAGAACAAATACATGATCAAGTATAAGAGTAAAAAGAATAAACAGGACCAAGAACAATAAGCAGCTAAATCACTAGAGTTCTTCATTTTATTTTTGTATTAATGGGTTGTCTGCTAGGTGTCAATCAGCTCTGTTAGATAAATTTTCTCTTTAAGTATAAGATGGATAGTCATAAAATTGCACCAAAAGCATTAATAGGCAAAGGGAATACATTTTAAACTATCTCCCAAATTGCATTTAAAATACCACCTGGGAGTATATTTTTTAAAATGCAAAATCTTGAAGAATAGATCCCCAATGGAAATGTAATGATAGTTTTACATTTTGCGTAGGGGAAAGGCTAGGTCTCTACCTTGAGATTCGATCTCATCCGTTGCTTCTTCCACCTCATCATTGCTGGTCTCTATTACAGAAACATCTTCTGAATTCTTTGAAAGGAGAAAAGAAACACCAATTTCAAAATGACTTGCTTTTCCTCAAAGTTGCATCAGTTCTCTCAATTAAAGGAGAGTTAATTGCCTTGTAGGAGTTAACCAAACTTTCCTACTTAATTTTTCTAGGATCTAATGCTGTATATTAGAGGCCAAGCAGTAATCACAGTCTGTTTACTGCATTCACAAGATAAAGTGCATTGGCTCAATATGTCATCACATCTTCCTATTACCAACAAAGTACTATGCTAGGAATATCATTTTAGATGTACATTAATACTTGAACTATACAATACTTTATAGAAATATAATTTGAGACCATAACATAGGGAAATCAGACCTTTAGAAATGCTACTATTTTCTTTTACTGGCCTTCTGTTTGTGCTGAAAAGAAAAACATTCTTTTTAATTGAGGAAATTAAAGGTTAGTTTGATGAATAATAGTGACAAAACAGCTTTTTGCACTCATGTTGATGTACTTGTAAAAAATGATAATAGGATATTTTAAAAATTCATATTAGTTAACTTAGTGGTGAATCTATATAACTAATTTCAATTGCCTTCCCTTTTCTATAAAATGTTCTTCCTTATTGTAGTCTTGTATTTATTTAAACACAAAGTTAATTAAATGATTAACATAGAAATTACATTTTCAGAATCATAGTAAAGTTACCCTAAAACATGTGGTTACCATATTTAATAGTTCTGATTTTAGAAAGCAACCTTTATTTCTTTGTAATTTATAACAGTTCTTCACAAATAATTTATCTCTATGGGAGGTTCCTACAACTTACTTGAATGAGTCAGCTCGATAATCAACATGCATTTGTTTTTTTCTACTAGCCATTTTGTTTATCTTTTTGAATGCCCATATCTTTTGTTTTTTCATAAGAAAATTAATTTATCCAGTTTATTCTCCAGCATTAACATCTGATAATTCATGAAAATTCTACCTCATGAAGCTCTTCCACTTCAGTTGAATCCTGTTTCTTTTCATTGTCTTCTTTTCCATTTTCCTGAAATGGAAACAGTGTTAGTAAGTGGTGTCTGAAAGGAGCTTAAATTTTAACACAACAAGCTTTTTATTTTAAAATTTTTCACATAATGAATACATATACCAAATAAAATTACACGAAGTAGTTGTTTGACAAGTTCAAACAGTAACAGACTTGTTATGTATAATTAAGGAATGCCAACCAACTAGAAGCAGGTCACTGTGACCCAACAATTATTTTTACCCCCCTTTTCAGCATTTTCTGCCAAAACCTGATGTAGAATACTTCAAAGAGAAATAATTAAATGATAAATTATAATACTGCATTTTGATTTTCCCAAGAATGTTGAATCTCAAATCCTTTCATAAATGGTTAGAAACCTATGTAGGACAAGAACCTGAGCAGGTTTGGGTTCCTCTTGAGATGTTGACTCATTCATCTTAACCACTAAAAGACCAGTATTAATAACAAAAATAGAGAAAGAAAATATTAGCACACAACAAATACACCGGAAGATCAAAATCTCAGTCACCTAACTCCCACCTCACCCCACCATTCTATTGAATGATAATAAGTTCTCAACTGCTGAACTTTTCAAACTGTATTACTGTTATTACTGTTGTTACTGACCAAAGCTAGATCGGTGCTCAGAGAGACAAGAAAACTCACCATAGTAATCATCATCATCATCATTAAAAAAAACAAAAAACAAAAAACAAAACCAGATAGCAACAGTAACGCAATTGAATTTTTAACATTATTATCATCCTCATTAATTTTTGAAATAACAATCAAGGTGAGGTAAAGTGAAACTTTGATGGCTACCTAATTCATGTGAGAAAGGTAGACAGACAACAGAAAAATAATCTCCCTAAAAAGCATTTTTGGTGGGGAAGACTTCTGGGGGAATATGATTTATCTGGTTTATTCATATTGAGGAATTAAAATGATTCCTACTTCACTGCAAATGACTGTAGAGTCAGTGACAGATTATCAAATTACTGCTATGCCAAAAATCATTTAAGAGTTTGTGTATATAGGAGCTAGGTGTCGTGTAAGAAGTAAATTATACATACACAGTCTCTGTCTCCAGGGCAGTTATAATCTAGGGACTCCTTAATTTGAAATAGTATGTATATAATGCTCTAGACTAAAATATTTGCTTTTCTTTTCATCAACATAGCACATGTTCTAGTGGAATAAACCAAAAGTACTGCCTTTGGAGACAAGAGATTTCAACACTTAAAAATAGCTGCCTTGAAGCCTTTTTGAAGTACTTCATAAATAATAAATAATATAAAATAGATATATGTGATAGCTCCCAACTGTACATTTTCACAGCCTGCTTTCTTTGCTTATGGTGTCCATCTCCTGAAATTGATGCTTCCTTCCATTTCTTTTAAAATCTGTTTTGTTTAAATGCACCCAGATAAAACCCTAACTCAGTAAGGGTTTATCAGGTACCTTCTATATGCAGGCAGATGTTGGGGTTAAAATGACGAATTAAGACCTCCCTTTTTGAAGAGATCCCAGTTTAGTGAAAAAAAAAAAAAAGATGCAATTCAATCTGCAAAGTGCAAGGGTAGAGGTCCATACAAAATGTTAAGAAACAAAGAGGAATAAGCAATTAATTTTCCTGGGGCAGTGAGGGAAGCTTTCACAGAGAAATAGATTTCTAAACTGGATTGTAAATGATCAGTAAGAAGCTGGGTGTGATGGCTCACGACTGTAATCAATCCCAGCACTTCAGGAAGCTGAGGCAGGAGGATCACTTGAGTCCAGGAGTTTGAGGTTATTGCGAGTTATGAGCTATGACTGAGACACTGTACTCCAGGCTGGGTGACAGAGCGAGATCCTGTCTAAAAAAAAAAAAAACGTAGTAAGAATTTTTGTGTAAAGGAAGGGGGAAGAGCATTTGAGGCAGAAGGAACAATGTATCCAAGGGTATGAAAGTTCAAAGTGTTTGAAGCATTCGTGCAGCAGAGCATAGTTATGTAAAAGAAAGTGGCAGAAGATGAGGCTAAAAGGTAACTATAGTCAATCTGTAAAGAGTTATTCATATAAATCAAGAAGTTTGGGTTTTATTCTGTGGTTTTTAAATTTTTTTTATTTTTATTTTTTTATAGAGACGGGGTCTGAAATTCCTGCCACCCCTGCCTCCCAAAGCACTGGGATTATAGGCGTGAGCCACTGTGCCTAGCCTTATTCTGTGTTTTTTAAGCATAGGACAGAAGTGATCAAATTGGTGTTTTTAAAAAGTTAATTCCTCCAGCAACATAGAGGATAACTGGAAGTGTGAAGGACTGGTGGAAGAGAGAATGAAGGTAAATTTTGCACCTTAAATGTTGCACCTGAAGTGAATTCCTCTCTGCTCCTTGTTCTAGTCTAGGCTATGCCAGACCTTGTGAGTACCCCAACCATATTCCATAAGCTTCATCCCTTCAGTACAGTCGGATAGTCTTCAACTGTAAGCACCTGCAATTCTGTCTAATGGCTTTCCATCAGTCTAAATGTGGGGATAGGCCAGAATTGCTTGGGAGGTTACATCCATGGGAGAAGCCCCCAGGCAATGACGGATAGGGAGTTACATATAGTCCTGTAGGTGGGACATTTCTGAGGTACATTCTATACTGTCTTCTAGACAGGGGTCCCCAACCTATGGTGAGTTGTATAATTATTTCATTATATATTACAATGTAGTAATAATAGAAATGAAGTGCACAATAAATGTAATGTGTTTGAATCATCCTGAAACCATCCCCGCCTCCTGGTCCATGGAAAAATTGTCTTCGGCCGGGCGCGGTGGCTCACGCCTGTAATCCTAGCACTCTGGGAGGCCGAGGCGGGTGGATTGCTCAAGGTCAAGAGTTCGAGACCAGCCTGAGCGAGACCCCGTCTCTACTAAAAATAGAAAGACATTATATGGACACCTAAAAATCTATATAGAAAAAATTAGCCGGGCATAGTGGCGCATGCCTGTAGTCCCAGCTACTCGGGAGGCTGAGGCAGTAGGATCGCTTAAGCCCAGGAGTTTGAGGTTGCTGTGAGCTAAGCTGACGCCACGGCACTCACTCTAGCCTGGGCAACAAAGTGAGACTCTGTCTCAACAACAACAAAAAAAAAAAAAAAAAGAAAAATTGTCTTCCATGAAAATGGTCCCTGGTGCCAAAAAGGTTGGGGACCAGTGTTCTAGAGTTCTCCAGTAGTATTGAGCCTCAGCTGCCCACAGTGTAACCTGCCTGATAATGCACTTGTTTGGTTTCCTTCACTTTCCTGTATTGCTTCCCTACTCCTTTACCATTGTTTTCTGGAAAAATGAACTTGCACTCAAATCCTTAGATCAGGGTCTTTTCTAGGGGAACCCAAACTAAAAAAGATACAATCATTAGGATTGGGGCATAATTGGATCTAAGGAATGAAAGAGGAGAAATTAAGGCTTACTGAGTGTTCTTTTCTTGAATGGATGATGCCATTGAATGAAATAAGGAAAAGAGAAAAACAAGTTTGAGGAATGATACATTAAGTTTGAGTTTGGAGGTGTTTCATTTAAGATACCTGCTCAATCACTTAACAGAAATTTCCAGTAGGAATTTGAAGGCCATCTAATATATTATGATGCATTGGCAGAAAGTTATACAGAATCAAGTCCATTGAAAAATGATGGAGGTTTTGTCCAGTCAGAATAATATTACCTTGCATTTTAATTATTCAAACTAGGCTGGGCAAGGTTGCTCATGCCTGCAATTCTAGGACTCTGGGAGGCTGAGGTGGGAGGAATGCTTAGCCTCAGGGTTTCAATACCAGCCTGAGCAAGAGCAAGACCCTGTCTCTACTAAAAAATAGAAAAATTAGCCAGGTGTCATGGCACATGCCTATAGTCCCAGCTACTCTGGAGACCAAGGCCGGAGGATCACCTGAACCTAGGGAGTTGAGATTGCAGTGAGCTATGATCATGCCACCACACTCTAGCTGAGGTGACAGAGCAAGACTTTGTCTTAAAAAAATATTCAAAGTGCATAATATTCTGCACACCTCACACCCCCACCCATGAAACCCTAGAAGTCAACCTAGAGCATAGGTTTTTGGCTATAAGACAGACTTCTCGGAATCTAGTTAAAGACCCTTCACACTCCCAAAAGATTTGTAACTTGGTGAGTTGCAACATTTGGCAATATGGTTTGCAAGACTTTTAATCATTATTGATAGAATAGTCAATTATCCTTGAGGAAGGGATTTCCCGCTGTAAGAGTCAAATCATAAATCATTCCGATTTCCCAGACTCACAGAAGATAAGGCTGGGCATGGTAGCTCATGCCTGTAATCCTAGCAGTTTGGGAGGCTGAAGCAGAGGAATTGCCTAAGGCCAGGGGTTCAAGATCAGCCTGGGCAACACAGTGAGACTCTCATCTATAAAAAAAAATAAGCCAGGCATCATGGCAGGTACCTATAGTCCCAGCTACTTGAGAGGCTGAGGCAGGAGGATTGTTTGAGTCCAGGAGTTTGAAGCTGCAGTGAGTTTCAAGAAGATAAGAACTATCTTTTACCTGGATTTCTTTTGAATCTTGAAACCCTGAATATGGACAGATAGAAGGATGCATTTTCAGGAGGATGCTAGTAGAGCTTACCCAAAGAAGATAGGTAGGAGGAGAAAAAAAGGCTGAAGATAGATAAACCCTTGGTGACAAAACTCAAAAGGAGAGCTGAAGAGAAGAGCCAAGAAAAGATACTGATAACTGCAAAAAGTAGTAGAAGGACCAGTAGATAAAAGGGTCCAGGAAACTGAAGTCAGTCAGGGTCAATAGTGTCAATAGTTTCTCTAAAGAGAAATCAAGGAGGGTAGGGGAAAAAGAAATTATTGAACTTATCGACAAATCACTGATGACCTCTGTGAGAGGCATTATACCAATGCCTGACATATATAATCTAATTTAATTTCCCCCACAGCCTTATGAAATAAGTATTAAAACCCCGATTTTAATGCAATTAAAACAGAGAGTTTAAGTAATTTGCCCAAGGTCACACAATTGGTAGGTCAGAATTCAAGCCAATTTCCTAAGACTAGTCCTCACAACCACTAGTTCAAGTGGTGAGTGTTTAACACAACACTCAATAGAATGCTGAAGGCAGAAGTTGAAGAGTGAATGGAAAGTTAAGTTGTAGAGATAGGGGTGGTAGACTACACTTTAAAGAAGTTCCTAGCAGGTAGGAACTATGTGCACTTATTTATGGGAGTTGAAGACAAATGACATCATCAATTTAAAATGTAAACTTCTCTTAAGTGTTGGGACCCTGTTCTCCAAATATTTTTATAGATTCATTCATTAATCCACTTAGCAAAAAATTTTAGAGTATCAACTATGTACAAAATCACATATATCAAATATATGCATGTAAAATTTTTCCAAGCTGCCTTGGATCCTGTGATAGTATGTGTAATAAGAAATATATATATTGGTCTCTGCCCCTTGTTCCTGACATAGAGGCTCCTGAATCCCTTGTTCATAGGGAGGGGCTCTAGGAGAATCTTTTGTTCTAATATTTGATCTTTGACCATGGTTCCTGACACAGAGCTTAAGAGACCTTTGTAATTTCCTGATAGGAGCCTCTGACACAGAGCTCCTAAATCCCTTGGAATTTCCTGGGTGATAAGAGCTTCTTTTTCTTCTTTTTGTTTTTTTTTAGAGAACAGGATCTCACTATATTGCCCAGGCTGGTCTTGACTCCTGGCGATCCTCCCATCTTAGCCTTCCAAGCAGCGGGGACTACAGGTGTGAGCCACTGTCTCCAGCCAATATCTTTTGTTCTAATGAGGTGACTCTTGCTGGGCTCCTGGATAAAGGGGAACCAAATGTAATTAGAGGGTTGGAATGAAATTTTTGTACTCGCCACCACCACCAGGGAGGGGAAAGGGACTAAAGGTTGAGTTGATCACCAATGGGCAATGACGTAATCAACCATGACTATGTAATGACGCTTTCATAAAAACTCAAAAGAACAAGGTTTGGTGAGCTTCTGGGCTGCTGAACACATGGAGATGCTAAGAGGGTAGCTCACCCAGAAAGGGCAATGGAAGCTTCACACCCCCACCCCCAACCTTGCCCTATCCATCTCTTCATCTGGATGTTTATTTGTATCCTTTAAAATATCTTTTGTAATAAACTAGTAAACATAAGTAATGTGTTTCCCTGAGTTCTATGAACCATACTAACAAATTAATCAAATCCAAGGAGGGAGCGATGGGAACCCCAGTTTGTAGCTAGTCAGTCAGAAGTATAGGTGACAACCAACTGCCTATGACTGGTGTCTGAAGTGGAAGTAGTCTTCTGGGACTGGGCCCTTAATCTTTGGTATCTAACATTATCTCCAGGTAGATAGTGTCAGAATTGAATTAAATCATAGGATACCCAGTTGGTGTCTGCTTGGTATGTGGGAGAAAACCCCCACGCATCTGGTCACAGAAGTGTTCTGTATTGAGTGTGAGAGTAGAATAGAAAAAAACATTATGGTTTGAAGTCTATGGTGCACTACAGGTTACTATAGCAACAGTAAAACCCAAATTCAACTCAACTACTGTCTAGATTGATTCAACTCCACACACTAATGGTTTGAGGGAAGAAGAGATGTGCCCATTCCTCACAATAAATACTATTTACCTCAATTGTGTTTGTTTATATACATATCCAGCATTCTAACAAAATTATAAAACTCATTAAAAAGCAAGAGGAAAATGACCCATTGTGAAGAGATAAAGCACACAATAGAACCAGACACAGCCCAAATGTTGGAACTATCAGAGTTTAAAACAACTATGATTAATACAACTATTAATACATATAACTATATTCTATATAATTACAATTATAATATATAACTATTAATCATAGTGTTAATATAAATATTAAAATGTTGAAATAACTATTATAACTGTCATTAAAGAATCTAGTGGAAAAGGTAGACATGATGCGTAGTTAGGTGATTTCAGCAGAGAGATGGAAACCACAAAGAAAAGTCAAATAGAAATCTTAGATATAAAAATGACAATAGCAGAGATAAAGAATTCCTTTGACAGGCTTATTAATAAACTGGACTCAGTAGAAGAAAAAATCAGTAAACTTGAAGATGGGTTAACTAAAATTATCCATGCTTAAAATCAAAGAGGGTAAAAAGAGTGAGAAAAAAATAACAGAGCATTCAAAAGCTGTGGGACAATACTAAATAGCCTAACTTATATGTAATTAGAATCCCAGAAGAAAAGAGAGAAATAGAAGAAATTTGAAGATATAATGGTTGATAATTTTTCAAATTTAATAAAAGACAATAAACCATAGGTCCAAGAAGCTCAGAAGTATTACTCCAAGCAGGATAAATACTAAGAAAAACACAACTAGGCACATATACAGGCAAGCCTCATTTTATTGTGCTTCACAGATAATGCATTTTTTACAAATTGAAGGTTTGTGGCAACTCTGCATTAAGCAAGTCTACGGGAGCCATTTTTCCAACAGCATGTGCTCACTTCATGTCTCTGTGTCACATTTTGGTAATTCTCACAATATTTCAAACTTTTATTATTAGTTGTATAGGTGTTATGGTGATCTGTGATCAGTGATCTTTGATATTACTATTGTAATCATTTTGGAGCACCACAAATCATACCCACATAAAATAGCTCATTTAATCGATAAATATTGTGTGTGTTCTTAACTGTTCCACCAACCTGCCATTCTCCCATCTCTCTCCCTATACACAGGCCTCCCTATTCCCTGAGACACAATACCATTGAAGTTAGGCCAATTAGCAACCCTACAATGGCCTGTTGCCCTGGGTAGAGTGCAGTGGCATCATCATAGCTCACTGCAACCTCAAACTCCTCAATCTTCCTGACTCAGCCTCCTGAGTAGCTGGGACTACACAGTAGCTTCATGATGCCAGCTTAATTTTTCTGTTTTTAGTAGAGATGGGGTCTCTCTCTTGCTTAGGCTGATCTTAAACTCCTGAGCTCAAGCAATCCTGCTGCCTTGGACTCCCAGAGTGCTAGGATTACAGGTGTGAGCCACCATGTCCAGCCTCATACACCTCACTTTAAATCAAAGGCTTGAAATAATTAAACTTAATGAGGGAGACATGTTGAAAGATCAGATAGGCCAAAAAGCTAGGCCTCTTGAGCCAAACAATTAGCCAAGTTGTGAATGCAAAGGAAAAGTTCTTTTTTTTTTTTCTTTTTTCTTTTTCACCAGTCAACATAAGTAAGAAAAAGTTCTTGAAGGAAATTAAAAGTGTTCCTCCAGTGAACACATGAATAATGAGAAAGCAAAACAGCCGTAATTCTGATATGAAGAAAGATTTAGTGGTCTGGAGAGAGGATCAAACCAGCCACATTTCCTTGAGCCAAAACCTAATCCAGGGAGAGGCCCTAATTCTCTTCAATCCTATCAAGGCTGAGAGAGGTGAGGAGACTGCAGAAGATAGCAGAGGTTGGTTCATGAGGTTTAAGGAAAGAAGATATCTCTATAACATAAAAGTGCAAGGTAAAGCAACAAGTGCTGATGGAGAAGCTGCAGCAAATTATCCAAAAGATCTAAGATCATCAATGGAAGTGGTTACATTAAACAGCAGATTTTTAATGTAGACAAAACAGCCTTCTATTGGAAGAAGATGCCATCTAGGACTTTTCTAGCTAGAGAGAAGTCAATACCTGGCTTCAAACGTTCAAAGTACAGACTGACTCTCTTGTTACGGGCTAATATAGCTGGTGACTTTAAGTTGAAGCTAATGCTTATTTACCATTCTGAAAATCCTAGGGCCCTTAAGAATTATGCTAAATCTACTCCGCCCATGCTCTATCAATGGAACAGCAAAGCCTGGATGACAATACATCTATTTACAGCATGGTTTACTGAATATTTTAAGTTGTTGAGAACTACTGCTCAGAAAAGAAAAAGATTTTTTTCAAAATATTACTGCTTATTGACAATGGACCTGGTCACCCAAGAGTTCTGCTGGAGATGTACAAGGCAATTAATGCTGTGCTCATCCCTGCTAACATAATACCCATTCTGCAGCTCATGGATCAAGAACTAATTTTAATTTTCAAGTCTTATTATTTAAGAAATATATTTTGTAAGGTTATAGCTTCCATAGGTAGTGATTCCTCTGATGGATCTGGGCAAAGTAAATTGAAAACCTTTTGGAAAGGACTCACCATTCTAGATTCCACTAATAACATTCATGATTCATAGAAGGAGATCAAAATATCAACATTAACAGGAGTTTGTAAGAAGTTGATTCCAACTCTCATGGATGACTTTCAAGACTTCAAGACTTCAGTGGAGGAGGTAGCTGCTGATATGGTAAAAATAGCAAGAGAACTAGAATTAGAAGTGGAGCCTGAAGATATGACTGAATTGCTGGAATCTCGTGATAACACCCGAACAGATGAAGAGTTGCTTCTTATGGATAGGCAAAGAAAGTGGTTTCTTGAGATGGAATCCACTCCTGGTGAAGACACTGTGAACACTGTCGAAATGACAACAAAGGATTTAGAATATTGTACAAATTTAGTTGATAAAGCAGCAGCAGGCTTTGACAGGACTGACTCGAGTTTTGAAAGAATTTCTACTGCAGGTAAAATGCTATCAAATAGCATCACATGCTACAGAGAAATCATTTATGAAAGGAAGAGTCAATCGGTGCAGCAAACTTCATTGTTTTTTATTTTATAGAGAAATGCCATAGCCATCCCAACTTTTAGCAACCACTATCCTGAACAGTCAGCAGCCAACAACATTGAGGTTAGATCCTCCATCAGCAAAAAGATTACGACTTGCTGAAGGTGCAGATGACAGCATTTTTTAGCCATAAAGTATTTTTTAATTAAGGTATGTACTTTTTTAGATATGGTGCTATTTCATACTTAATGGACTGTTATATAGTGTAAACATAACTTTTATATGCACTGAGAAACCAAAAATTTCATGTGACTCACTTTATTTATTATGGTATTCACTTTATTGTGGCAGTTTGGCACCTCCAAGGTATGACTGTATGGTGGCCAAAAATATGACTTTAATCGCTACAATGGAGAGTACCAACCTCTCTCCCAGTTCTCTAATTGAAAGGAAGTCTGGGTCCCTTTGAGAAAGAACTCTGCAGCACTGCCACTAGTATGTACTGAAAATCTTCCTCCAAGTCTTCTCTGCGGAGATCTGTGGCCATTTCCTAAAATGACTGTGTGCTGGAGAAATATCCAAGTTTCTCAGGGATATCTAAACACTAGTTCTAAATTGATGTTAATTCCTGGGACCCAAAATATGACTGCAGTTCACCAGGTTAAGTGGGGGCTTATGGTGGCCAGGTAAAAAAATGGAGTCTTAACTCAAGTTTGAATCACAATGGGGCAAGTAGGGCCATAGAACCACCCTGTCATGATTTCATCCTGAATGTATAATTAAAATAGAGATACTGGTAATTGGCAGGATTCTTCATATTGGCTCTCTGATTCTAGAATATGAACCATTATAGTATGAAGGGCCTAGTTGAAGCCCTTAGAAACCCTCCCTCCACCCTCACACACCAGGATAGTAAACAAAAATATTGCTTCCTTGGGGAAGGGGAAGGGGGGGTTACAGAGATTAATGACACCAATAAAGGTCTGAAAGAAGCAGGGGTGATGAAAGCTATCTCATGCCAATTGAACTTGCCTGTTTGGCCTGTGAAGAAGGCAGGTAGATCTTGGAGAATGACTGCAAATTATTATAAATTTAACCAGGTAATGCCTCCACTTGCACCTGCTCTTCCATATGTAGTACCTTTACTGGAGCAAATCCACACAGCTCTTGGAACATGGTATGCAGCTATTGTCCTAGCAAATGCTTATGTCTCTGTAAAATTGTCAAGGAACACCAGAAGCAGTTTGCTTTTACTTGGCAGGGCCAACAACATCCCTTTATGGTCTTCTGTCAAGGCTACATGGGCCGGTTGCAGTGGCTCACGCCTGTAATCCTAGCACTCTCGGAGGCCGAGGTGGGAGGATCGTTTGAGCTCAGGAGTTCGCGAGACCAGCCTGAGCAAGAGCGAGACCCCATCTCTACTAAAAATAGAAAGAAATTAGCTGGACAACTAAAAATATATAGAAAAAATTAGCCAGGCATGGTGGCACATGCCTGTAGTCCCAGCTACTCGGGAGGCTGAGGCAGAAGGATTGCTTGAGCCCAGGAGTTTGAGGTTGCTGTGAGCTAGGCTGACGCCACAGCACTCTACCCCAGGCAACAGAGTGAGACTGTGTCTCAAAAAAAAAAAAAAAAGGTTACATCAATTCTCTTGATCTCTGCCATAATACAGTCTACAGAACATTGAGCATCTGGACCTCCCAGTTAGCATAATGTTTATCCAGTACATTGATGAGAGTATGTTGATTGTACCTGAGGAGCAGGAATTAGCAAGGTCTTTAACTGTCTTTATGAGATATATACAAACCAGAGGATGGGAGATAAATTCCACCCCTGGCATCACTTTCCATATCAATCAAGTGCCAGTTATTAAATTACTGTCTCAGCTTGAAACTCACCCATTTTTAATCTACTTGGATGCTGGAGCTGAGACTTTGAAAACCATTATTTCTTTGCTTTGTAAGCTGGCTGCTCTGTCTTACTTTGCTAATTGGGTTTTCCAGAGGGAGATCCCCTGGCTGAAGGAAGGACAAGAGACTTGCTGCTGCTGCTGCTTCTTCTTCTTTTTTTTTTTTTTTTAGAGAGAGGGTCTCACTCTGTCACCCAGCCTCGAACTCCTGGGCTCAAGCAAAGCAATCACCCTGCTTCAGCCTCCTGAGTACCTAGGACTACAGGTGCATGCCACCATGCCCAGCTATTTTTAAATTTTTTTGTAGAGATGGGGGTCTCACTATGTTGCCCAGGCTGGTCTCAAACTCCTGGCTTCAAGAGATCCTCCTGCCTTGGCCTCCCAACATGCTGGGATTACAGGCATGAGCCACCAGACCTGGAACTTGCTTCTTCTTGTCTACTGCCTGACTGCTTCTTGTAGCCCTTTGCTTTCTGTGTGCTTCACCTAGTAATGCTCCTTCATCCTGGCGGCAACATTTCCTTTTTGTAGCAATAGCTAAATCCAGTTTGTAGTTTTTCTGTATTCCTGAAGTTTTCATTACTCAAAGACATCAACAGCAGCCATCCAGTGCTCCTGCCTCAGAGGTCTGGGTCCCAGACCCCTGGGTCCCATGGAGCCCCTCCTCTAAGTTCAGAGACACCAATAGCAGCTGAGCAGTGCCTTCTCCTTAGTGACCTGAATTTCAGCTCTGTGGGGCCACTTCTCTTAAGTTTCTGAGTTTTCCCCTTTGTTTCCTTTGGGTTTTTCCCCCCCATCCCTAAAGGTGCAGCAGTTGCTATCTCTGTGATACCTTAGATTTATCTTTTTACCTTTTTACTTAACAACTTCATATCCAGTTAATAATTCTTTGTTAAAATATCTTTGCAAATAACTGGTGTGGTTTCTATCTCCTGTTTGGATACTGACAGTGAAATGAAGTTAGTAAAAGTTAAAGTTTTTATAAAATTTAAGAAAAATTACAACCATGGGAAGGCAACACATGACTCAATTATACTTCAGTCACTCTCAGCTCTTATATATTCTATTTGTGCTGTATTAATTTATACTTATAACTATGCCCAAGTAATTTCAAATGCAAGGGATTGGATTATCAAGGATAGTACCATGATTTCTTCTCTTTTTTTGACCCACCTTTCTTTTTATGCACTCTTTTTCAACAAGCTTAGCTATATAAACTGCAGTCTTTTAAGTGACAAACTTCATTTGGTGTGCGATGAATGAGTTACAGATATACTGCAAGATAGTTATCTATTCAGCTCTAGGAGTGGCCTGAAAGAACTGGAATGGTTGGTACCATCAGGTAATTCATTCCTGGCCAGAAGCAGTGTGATCTAGGGATTCTCAGAGAACAACCCGAAAGAATCAGGGCCTCATGACCCACCCTTGTTTGCCCCATGGTCCTACTGGGGCAAGCACAATGAAGAACTTGCTAAGCAAAGCCAAAGAATATTCCACTACCAAGGCATCACTTTCAGAAACCAGCTGCAGTTCACATGGCTGTCCATCATAAACATTGTGCCTTGGAGCTACTGGAGGAGTACATCTTCCATGTACCAAAGGAACAGGACTCACAGCCTCAGGTGTGGCCAGGAAAGGCAGGGAGGCCTCCTAAATACTCCTGATGGACTCAGCTCCAAAATCGCTCTCTTCATGTATATTTAATTCTTCTCTTTGTTTATATCTGATGTGCTCTCTTAGTTATGTTCAAGCTAGCTGCAGAATTATTGCTCTAATAACACAGCACATACTCTGCAAATCAGACCTTTGTCATTATTTTGCAACATACACTTGATATGAAAGTATTTGAGTGGATTTTAAATCCAGTCACATTACCACAGTATATTTCCACATTACATTTGCCAATGGGAAAAAAAGTAAGAGTTGTTAGGGTCAAATATAATTTATACTTATAATTTTGGAATTGTGAAAATTGTTTTAAAAATTTTTATCACCTACTTGTATGAACTAAGTTCTCCTCAATAATTAATGCCAAGTATTTGAAGAGATCACTGTTAAACTATCTTGTTCAAGAATTGCATGTGGTAATTCCAATCAGAAAACCCTGTATAAAAAATGTTATGTTTACAGAAGCAATCTCAGGTTTTTCATTAAAGTTTTGAGAAGACTCTATTTAGAAACTTACACAAATTCAGCTGGCTGGGTGCAGTGGCTCATCCTTGTCATTCCAGTGCCTTGAGAAGCCAAGGTGGGAGGATCACTTGAGGCCAGGAGTTCAAGACCAGCCTGGGCAACATAGCGAGACCTCATCTCTACAACAACAACAACAACAACAACAACATAATAATAATAATGATAATAAAAACTTAGCTGGACATGGTGGTTGGTGCCTGTAGTCCCAGCTACTCCAGAAGCTGAAGAAGGATTGCTTGAGCCTAGGAGTTCGAGGCTGCAGTGAGCTATCATTGTACAACTGCACTCCAGCCTGGACAACAGAGCAAGACTCTGTCTCTAAAAAAAAAGGAAACAAACAAACAAACAACACAAAAAATCTTATAAAAATTCAATGCTGTGTGTGGAAACTAAAAAAAAATTATAAATTCTATATTTAATGCCTTCCTTAATGTTTTATTTTTCTCATTAAAAATATGTAACAAAAACAAATTTTTTCACCAAGCTCCACATAGTTGCCTCTAAATCTCCTTTAATTTATTCATGTACTGTACAAATATTATTTCTACAGATGTCATGATGTGTAAAAAAGGTTGAGAATCATTGCTTTAACCTTTAAATCAGGATTATTAACCTGGGATCCCCTTGATGGATTTCAGTGGGTGTGTGAAATGTACAAGTGCATCTTTCTGAAGAAAAGGTCAATCATTTTTATCAGATTCTCAAAGCCTAAGAACCAGTTAAGCTCAGGGATTTCAAGTTCCCCTATAATTTTGTTAACAAAACCACAAGGTGGGGGGAGATTCCCTCTGTTGCTTGCTGCACAGCCAGCCAATTAATGAGAAAATGAGGATTGTCCAGGAAGAAAGGAGATTTATTGTGGAGGATGTGACAACTGGGATGTGGGAGGAATGGACTACTTCAAATCCACCTCCCCCATCAACAGGGTTGGGGTTTTTTCTAGAGGTGAAATGAATAATGCATGAAATGTATGAGCAACATTACATGTTTGGGGTGGAGTGTAGGGCACCCAAGCACAATGAGAAATCATGCTAGTACATATGTTGCATGATAAAAAGATGGCAGATAAGTCCCTCCCAGGGTAGAGATTTTAATAATATAATGAGCTAGGGGTTAATATGGTCATTCTTTCAGTCTTGTGTGCAGGCAGGATGTGAGGAGTAGGCTGCACAGCAGGTCCTTGGGCCCAATCTGTGGTGGGGTGTCCCTTATCTTGTCTTCCCTGGACAACCAGGTGGTGTAAGTCTTTGTAGTTATCTCATGGCTGCAAGGAAGCTCCACCGTTTCTGGGAGGGGAAATAACTCAAAAGGGGGATCAGTAAAACAGAAAATTACAAAGTCTGCTCAGCAGATCTTCCTGGCCTGGGAACTTGAAACATAAGAGAACTACAAAAAGGCATTTTTGTTCATGGAGTGGGTTACAATTTCACCCCCCAAAAAGTATTGATACAAGTTAAGGGTTATGTGGATTCCAGTGGTACAACCAGTCCTCCAATATGATAGGTGGGAAGAGTGAAGGTGTTTCCTGTTTTGGGAATCCTGCTCTCGGCTTCTCTATTCTCAAATTCAGATAGGATAGTAAAAGGATCCTAGGATCTTCACTCTATTAAAACTATTAATAGATACCCCCTCTCTCAGATCATTAGAAAACCAAGCAGGAACCAGGGTGGAGCCCAGGGAAGAGTAGGTATAAATGGGGCACAGAGCACAGATTTCAAATGCTCACTGTGATCCAGCTCCATTCACAAAGTGACAATGTTGGGATCTTCGGCCAAAGCCTGAAAGCCAATACCATAAAGAGTACATTTGCCCAGACCTTCTCCTCTGTGTTTCTACAGAACTTTGTAGGCATCAAAGCTTTTCCTATATATCTATCTATAGATCTCCTTTGGAGCCTAGCATAAGTGACAGAAGCCACAATACCACTAAATTACACTGTAATTTTCTGTTGATGTGCTTTTTCCTGCTAATAGGCTATGAGCCCCTAAGAGGTAAACATTTATTTTGTTCTTAAAACAGTTTCTAGTATATAATACACACTCAATAAATATTTTCTCAATTAAAGGTAAATAAATTAATGAACATACATCAATAATTTCTAAATCATAGTTTCCTGAAAAGGTAACATACCAGGAAGAGATATTTCCCCTGCAAATTAATAAATTAACTTCCTAGGTGGGCGTGGTGGCTCACGCCTGTAATCCTAACATTCTGGGAGGCCGAGGCGGGAAGATCACTCGGTCAGGAGTTCAAGACCAGCCTGCGCAAGAGCAAGAGCAAGACCCCGTCTCTACTAAAAACAAAAAGAAATTCTCTAGTAAAAATAGAAAGAAATGATCTAGACAGCTAAAAATATATATAGAAAAAAATTAGCCGGGCATGGTGGCACACGCCTGTAGTCCCAGCTACTAGGGAGGCTGAGGCAGGAGGATTGCTTGAGCCCAGGAGTTTGAGGTTGCTGTGAGCTAAGCTGACTCCACGGCACTCTAGCCCGGGTAACAGAGCAAGACTCTGTCTCAAAAACAACAACAACAACAACAACAACAAACAAACAAACAAAAAAACTTCCTGATACAAACTTAATGTGAATTTGGGTAATTTATAATCCAATTTTGACTGGGATTTTATCATTTTAGATAAGTGGAACAAAAATGTTCCACACTTACACTAATCTACTTTTCCTACTATCAAGAAAAGGCATGCATCATATCTTTTTGTTATTTTATCCCTTTTTTTCTTGAATCTATTTTCTGCACATAGGGTATACTCAACAAAAGCTAACTGAACTTGGAACAAACCTTAGAGAATAAGAAAGTTATCTTAATTACATACAGGGTTTTACAGTTTACACTGCACCTTACCATACCTTATTTCAAAAATCCTGTAAGTTAGCGTTCCATTGTAGAGAAGGAGGAACTAAAGTCGAAAAAGTTCAAGACATTTTCGTGAGGTTTTACAGAGCAGGAACTAGAAACCAGGTCTTCTGACTCCTACAGTAGTGCTCTTTCCGACTGTAAGGTTAATGGACTTAAGCCTCTCATCTTCCAAAAGAATTTCTTGAGTCTGTTACTACACAAAAGTAGGTAATCAGTGTTGCCATTCCTGAGTCAGTTAAGAGAATCAACATACAAGTACATTACTAAGGCCTATGGATTTGAAAAATGCTTTTTCTAGAATGATACTTTGGTTCATAAACCACAGATATTACATTTATTTCAGTTCATTCAGTTTTCAGCTATGCATATTTCTTGGCTATGTATATAGCTTCCTGTTTTGTCTCATGCATTGGTTCAAAGTTCTTACTTCTGAACCTTGCCTTCTCTTTTCCTGTTTACTAAGTAGCTCTGGGAAAAACACAGTCAGATTGTTTAATCTGTGAACCATACATCTTTGTTTAATTTTGTCTCCAAGGCACCTTTGATCACCACCAGGGGGCAAAAGCCTACCAGCTGGCTTCTCTGCAATACACTCTGTATAGGACTGTACAGTACAGAGACCCTCAGAGTCTGATGCTTGATGGAACCTCCCTGCTAATTATTTCAACCACAGGGCCCCAGGGAGAGAACAAAGGCTCAGCACAGAGGGCTCTTGTGGCACTTAACCGTACAGCAGCCAGAAAGAGCTCACGATGGCCCTGTCAGTTTAAAAGGAGCAATGAGATCCAAGAGTGTTTGAGTGACAAACAGGAGGAGGTGGGTTTCAATAACTGCAAACTCCTGTGTGTGTGTTTTCTACAGCTTTGGTATGTATGGTGGTATTTACCAGCTCATCCACTCAAATTGAGAAATAGCTTTGTCAACTCTCTTTCTCTGTGTAAATAATCAATGGTATTTACATTGTGCGATTTTTTTTCCTTTTTAATCTTGATTTTCCATTACATTCTAGGCTTATGTTCTGCTAACAGTTTACCTTTTAGAAAATTATTCCCTTAAAATATTTTTTAATCTACATTTTTCCATATGTCTATAAAATAATGAAACTTAAGAGATGAAGGAGAAGAAAGCTCAATGAGCAAATCCTGTTTAATTAAGACCATTTCTTCACAGCAGGAAGCAAGTGGGAGGTAAATAGCAGGTTGGACCCTTACAACTCTGAGCCCAGCTTTTTCGGACTCCCAAGCTCACTCAGCTTCTCTTCATCTCAGGAATAATGAATGAGTCTTTACATTAGTAATAGAGGAAGTATGAGGGTACCATGAAGCTTTCCTGGGTATAAAACTGAAAATCGTTCTTTCCAAAAGTCTCATCTTAAAACACAGACTGAAGGGTGGGAAAGCTCAGAACAAGCCCCCGCGACCCGGGTCAAAGGAGGGTAAACTGGTCTCCCGGTCTGGCCCAGACCCATCCACGCCCAGTGAAAGCGTTTGAAACCCCGCAGAGCCCTTTGCCACCAGAAAAGTGTTTGCTTTAGGATTTCCAGCTCTGTTTTTTTTCTCTAAGGTTGGTTAAGCCATGCGTCCCACCTCATAAAATGGTTGTCTCTGAAGAGTGAGGACTCCTGCGGCCCCCAGCCCCGGGACCCCTCACGCGGCTGGCTCCCCCCAGCCCGCGCCCCCGCCCCAGCCCCACTCCACGGCACCCCGCGCGCGCAAACGGCACGACTGCAGCGTCAAGAAGGAAACCCGGGAGGGGGCGGCGGCCCGAGGCGCACGCACTCGGCCGGCTTCCGGCAACTCAAGGGTTACGACGAGGCGGCGGCGCGCGCCGAGGGGAGAGGCGGTTGCTGACAGGTGGCGCCTGCGCACTGGGAGCACTCATTGTGCCCCGCAGCTGCCGAACCGCCCGCCAGCCCGCCCGCCGCCTGTTCGGCGCGTCAGTCCGCGAGAGTCCGGTGGTGGGTGCTGAGCCTGCGGCCGTTCCCGCGTCCTCTTCCTCCTCCCCGTCCCCCCTCACCCCTACCCTGCATCCCTTTCCCCATCCCGGCTCCGTCACCCTCCCGTCCCCCACACTCAGGACGAGAATGCCCTGCCCGGAACAACCCAGCAGCGCCTAGATGGCTTTGGTCACGGTCCAGCGGTCGCCTACCCCCAGCACCACCTCCAGCCCCTGCGCCTCGGTGAGTCCTTCCTGGCGGCCGCTGTGCTTGCTTCTGTCACTGCGGCTCCGCTTTGCCTCAGCGGGTCCCGCCGAACGCCACTGCGCACGCGCCGCGCCGCTTCCCAGGCCTTGGCGCTCGGCTGCCGCGAACCCCCCCACACCCCCATCTTAAAGACAAGCAGCAGGAACTACAGGACGTTGGTTTTTGCCCCTATGACCCTGAGCACCTAGCTCCTCACAGTCCTCGCCCTGAAATCCCCTGTGGCATGCCTTCCTATGGCTTGAGTACTTCCTTTTGGTAATGAGTCATTCTTGCTTTTCACCCTCCCCCTTCTTTTACCCTCTGTTGCTCTGCTGCAGGGAGGGGACCTCGAGACGCCTGCGTTGCCCCTTACCCACACCCACATCCCCTTACTCATACCATTTCATGGGCCCGTGTAGTATTTGCACACTGCACACCCTTCTTCGGACTCGCCAGGGTGTGTGCCTCTCCCCTAGTCACTTGCTGGCTTTCTTGTGCTCTGTACCGTTCAGGCTTCTTTGGACTGCTGAACGGTAGTTACTGCTTGGTTTCTTCCCTCCCGTGAAGGGTGGCAGCGGTCTCCTCTGCTTCTTGGACCTCTCACCTTTCCTCTACGAGGTCCGGAAGCATCTGGTGCTCCTTGATGATCAGTGCCAATTCATTTCCATCTTAGACATTTATGCCTTACGCTCATTACTCATGATCGTTCTTGTTCTTGGGTCGTGTTTGTATGGCTCGTTACTTCAGATGCCTTTGCCAATAAAGCATGCTTCCAGAAGGAAAATACCCAGTAACCAGCCTTTCCCTGCTGGGCCCATCTTTGCCTTCTCTCCTCGCCCCACCCCCACTCCTTTACACTCCATTCTCTTTAGGCTTCATTTTTGAATATCATTTTTAAAATGAAATATTGCAAAATTGGCTTTAAAAAACAAACATCCAGATGTTTTAGAGAGCAATAGACTGAATGAAAATATGAGCAATTGGGAAAACCATCTTGAACTTTCTACAGAATTGTAATTTTTTAAACTTGTGAATTTGGTGGTATCAAATTGCAAAACCGGTATTCAATAAACAATGTCAATTTCTACTTTAAAAAATCAGGTTACTCTTAATATTTATATGTTAACTGAGGTGTGAGCTTTGATATTGAAAAGATGCTGGCTTGCGATTTCAATATAGTTTCCTGAATTTCAAAATTTTGTTGTGCATAGTGGTAGTTTCTTCTTTTCTGAGCTTTTACATTTTGTGTGACCAAATTGACAACTATGTCTTAATTCAAGAAGTGGGTTATATTTCAGAGATTAACTCATGTTGTGTGGTTTCAGAGAGCAGAACTAGGATCCTTAGGTAGAAGTTCAGGGAGGCAGATTTCCAGTGATTGTAAGAAAGAATCAACAATGGAGTACACTGCCTTGCAAAATAGTCAGTGCCCATTGCTGAAAGTATTCAAGCAAAGGCTGGAGGACCTTTTGCCTGGGAGATAGTATAAAGAATTCCTGCAATGGAGGACTTATAAGGCTCTTTCTGAGTCTTTAAGATTCTGTAATTTGAGAATAAAGTAATTCAAAGCTGGTAAAACATTTCAGGATCCTCTGAAGACAAGTATCATAGGTATAGAAATTTAATGTAGTTTATTCTTATGTGTAGTTTTCTTATTCTAGTCTTTGGAAAGTCATTAACATACCATCAAACCATCTTATTAATAATTAATTCCACTAGTAAACTCTTTGGTTTGTGGTTACTAGGTCTGATTTTGGCTGAGAAAGTAATTGCAGGTTAGTAGACTCATGCCAGTAAACTGAAAATCAGTATTATAGTAACATTATTTTCCCTGGGCATTGTTGAAAATAGTTTATTCTGTGATAATAATAATATATGTATATAAAGTTTTCTTCATGCCAATTTTATTTTAATGTATTTCTCAGAGACAAGGGTCTCGCTCTGTCTGCCCAGGCTGGAATGCAGTGGCGCCATCATAGCTAACTGCAACCTGAAACTCTTGGGTTCAAGCGATCTGCCTACCTCAATCTCCTGAGTAGCCGGGGCCACAGGCACATGGCACCATGCCTGGCTAGTTTTTCTATTTTTTGGTAGAGATGGAGTCTCACTAGGTTGCCCAGGCTAGCCTTGAACTCCTAGTCTTAAGCAATCCTCCTGCCTTGGGCTCCCAAAGTGCTAGGATTACAGGCATGAACCACTATGCCTAGCCCCATCTTTAACATTTTTAAGTGTAGCGTTCAGTGGTAAATACATTTATATTCTTTTTTGCCCCTTCACCGTCCCTCCCCCCTCCCCTTCCCATCTCTGGTAACCACCAATCCACTGTCTATCTTCATGAGATCCACTCTTTTAGCTCCCACATATGAGTGAATACATGTGATAATTGTCTTTCTCTGTGAGCTTATTCCACTTAACATAATGGCCTCCAGTTCCATCCATGTTGCTGCAAATGACAGGCTTTTGTTCTTTCATTCATTTTTATGGCTGAATAATATTCCACTGTGTATACATACCACATTTTCTTTATCTATTCATCCGTTGATGGACACTTAGGTTGATTCCATATTTTGGGTATTGTGAGTAGTGGTGCAATAAACATGGGAGAGCAGACAGTCTCTTTGATATATTGATTTCCTTTCTTTTGGATAATATACCCAGTAGTGGAATTGCTGGATCATATGGTAGTTGTATTTTTTGAGGAGCCTCCATACTTTTCTCCATAGTGACTGTACTAATTTATATTCCCCCCAACAGTATACAAGGGTTCCCCTTTCTCTACATCCTTGCCAGCATCTTTTTGCCTGTGTTTTTGTTATAAGCCATTTTAACTGGAGTGAGATGATAATCACGTTTTGGTTTTGATTTGCATTTCTCTGATGATTAGTGATGTTGAGCATTTTTTCATGTACCTGTTGGCCATTTATCATACTAATTTTCTTGAAGTGAATGATTAGTATATAGTAAGGCCGTATGTACTTGATATGACTTCGTTAGCCAAAACTGGAGTTACTTTAGAATCTTGAGATATGTTAATCATCACTTTTTTTTTTTTTTTTTTTTTGAGACAGGGTCTTGCTCTGTCTCCCGGGGTAGAGTGCAGTGGCATGATCCTAGCTTACTACCACCTCAAACTCCTATGCTCCAGCAATCCTCCTGCCTTAGCCTCCCAAGAAGCTGGGACTACACCTCCAGCTAATTTTTTTTTTCTGTTTTTTGTAGAAAAGAACGGGGTCTTACTTTTGCTCAGCCTGGTCTTGAACTCCTAGCCTCAAGTGATCCTCCCGCCTTGGCTTCCCAAAGTGTTAGGATTACAGGTGTGTGCCACCGTGCCTGGCCAATAGTCACTTTTGATATAGGTAATTAAACTGATCCTGTAGTAAGTTCAGTTGTTGAGCTAAATGGTATTTCCATATCTACTAGCCTGGTTTTTTCAGTGGTTTATACTTGGCCCTACATGCGAAGAAGGGAATCTTGAGGCTGGCGAATGTACACAACATTGTTAGCATAACTCATAGGCCAGTTCCCTTTCATTTTAAATTGTCTTCCTAGTTGACTCCATCCTGAGCTGTGTTAAGCCAAGTTGTATCATGGTCCTTATACTCCAGTGTTTGGCTGCTGTCTGACTTCCATGTATTTTATTGCTGCATCTCTTGCTGCATGAATAGATTGGGTTGTTTGTTTTAAAAGAGAGAGAGCACAAAAAGAATCTAGAGAACGATGAAAGAAGAGATTTATTTTGTGAGGCTGGAAATTTAAATTTTTAAGTTAATTACTTTAAGCATTCTATTATACTTATCCACTATAGGATGCAGGACATTTTAATACTGTCAGCTCTTTAGTATTGTTTCATTAGGCATTAAACAATCTAGTTGTGAGTAGCCATTGTAGATACTAAGATGTGTAAGATATTGACCTGTCCATCAGGGTCATGTAATCTGGGGGCTGGGGGCAAAAGAGGAAGAAGAAACATGAGGTGAGAGGGAGGAAAGGAGAGTGAGGGTAATGATACCGTATGTACCTGAAGAGCCAGTTTGTAATGGCCGTAAGTATTGTCTGAATTCAGATTAGGATAAATTCACTCATGGCAATGGTAATAATAAGAGTAATAACAATATTTAACATCTTTTGGTTCCTCGTCTGTGCCAGGCATCATGCTAATTACTTTATGTGAATTAACTCATTTACTCCTCACAATTTGCCTAAGAGAAGTGGCTCTTATCCCCATCTTACAAATGAAGAAACTGAGGCAAAGAGATATTTAAAGAATGTGCCCAGTGTCACTCTGCCAGTAAGTGGTTGGAGTTGTAATTCTAACCCAGATGTGCCTAACTTTAGAATCTGCCATCTTTTCCTCCTTGGTGATTGAGAAGTATACATAGTAGGTGGCTCACAAACTAGTTCTTGAAGGATGGATTGAATTTCCATAGGCCAAGGTGGAAGCTGTGATGAGGAAAGTATTCCAGGTGGAGAGAAAAGGTGGGTGCACTAAGACTTGGAAAGCAGAAAAGTCCAAGGCATATCTGAAGGAATTAAATAGATCAATTTGAAGAAAGATTTGTTTGGGAGAGTAGAAAGCAATAAAAGTGAGGAGGGGCAGGGCAAAGTGGCTCACACTTATGATCCTAGCGCTTTGGGATGATTGCTCGAGGCCAGGAGTTCAAGACCAGCATGAGCAAGAGTGAGACCCCATCTCTACAAAAAATAGAAAAAGTAGCCTTCGCGGTGGCATGTGCCTGTAGTCCCAGCTACTCTGGAGGCTGAGGCAGGAGGATCATTTGAGCCCAGGAATTTGAGGTTGAAGTGTGTTATGATGACACCACTGCACTCTAGCCAGGGCCACAGAGTGAGATCCTGTCTCAAGGAGAAAAAAAAGGTGAGGAGGCAGGTAGTGTTGAACAGGGACTGCAGAGCTTAGCAGTTTGAACTTGATGGAGAAGGTAATGGAGAGTCCTCAGAGGTTTTGAGCAGAAATGATCACAGTGGTGTTTTAAGAAAACTGATCTAATAGCTGTGAGCTAGAGGGATTTGAGGAAGGTAGAGAGAAGCCATGAGTGGGGCCTGTTAGAGGCTGTTGTAGAAGCCCAGGTGTGAGATAATAAAGGCCTGACATGGGATTTTGAAGTAGTGATGGAAAGAAAGGGATGGATGTGGGGGTTGTAGAAAACACTCAGAGGACTTGGGGAGTGATTGGATATAAGGGAGGAGGGACTTGAGATGCTAATTGTTGGGATTTTTTGGTTCTTCCTAGATAATAGGTATTTCCTAATTAATAGGCATTTTAAGAATTATGTCCTTTATTCTTTCTAATAGGAATTTTCTTTTAAAATTTATTTATTTAAAAAAATGTATTTTTTATTGATAGTAATTGTATTTGTTTATGGTATACAGCATGATGTTTTGATATACGTGTACACTGTAGAATAATTAAGTCAAGCTAATTAACATATCCATCACCTCACATACTTGGCATTTTTTTGTGGTGAGAACATTTGAAATCTACTCCCTTAGCAATTTTCAAGTGTACATACCTTATTATCAACTATTGTCACCATCTCCTACAGTAGATCTCTAGAACTTATTCCTCCTGTCTAACTGAAACTTTGTACTCTTTGATCATCATCTCCCCATCCAACTTTGAACTCTTTGATCATCATCTCCCTGTCCCCCTCGCCCCTCAGCCCCTCATCTGGTATGAATTTTTTGAATTGATATTTGTGTTTATCCAGGGTCCCATAAACACAGTATAATAACGTAATATACTCTTTTACTTCTGTGTAGTGTTTTATACTTGACAGATTGTTTTTGTGTTCATGATCTGACTTAATTCTAGAGCAGCCCCATAAGTTATTCAGGACAGGTACCAAGGTTAAAAGACTTGCTGAAGGTTATAAAACTGGTGGGTGTAATAACCTGCACTACAACTAAGTTCCTTGGCTCCTGGTCCACATCACTTATGATGTGATGAGAGAAACAGCATATGCAGTTTCTGATCCTAAGACTTGACTGCCAGTTGAGTAAAGGAACAAGACCTAAGATATAATCAAGAACTCACTCACACTCTCTTTGGAGTTCATTTATATTGCAACCTTTCCTTTTCTTTTCTTTTCTTTTTTTTTTTTTTTGAGACAGGGTCTTGCTGTGTTGCCCAGGCTGGACTGCAGTGGCGCAATCATAGCTCACTGCAATCTCAAACTCCTGGTCTCACGTGATCAGCCTCCCACATAGCTGAGATTACAGATGCATGCCACCACACCCGGCTATTTTTTTTTTTTTCATTTTTTGTAGACACAGGGGTCTTGCTATGTTGCTCAGGTTGGTCTTTAACTCCTGGCCTCAAGCAATCCTCTCACTTTGGCCTCTCAGAGTGCTGGGATTACAGGCATGAGCCACCGAACCCAGCCTGTATTGCAACCATGACTACCTGGAACACAATCATCCAAGTCTGTGCAAATCTTTTTAGGTGATACACTTATTTGAAGCCTACTAACTCTTACTATATACGAAATTCTTATAAACTTGGATATTTAGTTTCCTTACTCTTAGAATATTAGTGATAACAAAACAGGAATGCAAAGTTGTTGGTGCTGCTAAAGGAAGGCTTCCTATAGTGCTGATAGTTTCACAGCAAGGGAAGAGGGGAAAAAACCCCATAAATAGCTGGCATAAGAAGAAAAAATTAGCAGTTCTTGGCTACTAAATATAGGGACAGATACCTCTCTAGGACCCAGTAGTTCCTGGAGCTACTATTATATGTTCATAATGATGACCCTGAATCATCATAAGAATGTTTAATCATGTCTTAAATCTTGATTTAAGCAATCAGGATTGAGTGTGGTGTATTTTTAGATGTTCATCCAAGTTTCATCAAAGTTTTGACATTTAAGGTGCACATTTCAATTAATTGGTAAATTCGTTTACATATAATTTTATTTCTTGACGCTAGATAAGATGTTATTGAGGTGTGTGTGTGTGTGTGTGTGTGTGTGTGTGTGTGTATAGCCACACCTCTCTTCCTAGATAGAGAAAATAAAGCCAAGGCAAGTATGAAGTTGATTTCTATGAAGTGTAAACTCTTAAAAGTGATGCTTTTGAATTTTTTGAAGACAACTTTAGAAACTTTCATGAATTCTAGAAATAGTACATGGCCATTGTAGGAAATCTGGAAATACAGAGAAGTACAGAAAAGAGAAAAAAGGACACATGCCATTATTGTATTTTATAAAGTTGAGATGGCCATATATATAATTTTATATTCTTTTTTTTTTAAGTTTGGTGTATATCATAGGTGTATTGCCATGTCATTTAAATTGCTGAATTGATTAGTTATATTATAACTCATTCTAACCATTTCATTATTGGTGGGCATCTAGGCTTTTTCCAACTTTTTTTTAAGAGATACAAGGTCTCACTCTGTCACCCAGACTAGAGTGCAAGTGGCATGATGATAGCTCAGCATAGCCTTGAACCCTTGGGCTCAAGTGATCCTCCCGCCTCAGCCTCCTAAGTAGCTCAGATGAGAGGCACACGCCACTACATTCAGCTATTTTTTTAATTTATTTATTTTTTGTAGAGATGAGGTCTTGTTATATTGCCCAAGGTGGTCTTGAACTCCTGGCCTCAAGCAATCTTCCCTCCTTTGGCCTCCCAAAGTGCTGGGATCATAGGTGTGATCTACTGGGCTCAACCTCCAACTTTTTTTTTTCTATTATAAATTACCTTGCAGTTAACATAATTGGGCATAAATATTTGACTGCATTTTAGAACATTTATTAAGATTTCAAGAATTGCAATTACTGGATCACACAGTACAAATAATTTTAAGATTCCTGTTATATATTTATACTTTCTGGAAAGGTTATTCCAATTAACATTTATTTCAACTGGCATAGTGTAAGAATGCTTATTTCTCTTAACCCTATTAACGCTGGACATTCTCATTTCATTTTTAGTGATTATAAATTTTTTAGAATTAAGAGTAGTATCTAGTTGATTTGATTTGTATTTTATTGTTAGACAGGTCAAATATTTTTAAGATGTTTATTAGACATTTATATTAACTTGTTTAAAAGATAGTTTTATTGAGGTAAAATCTATAAACCCTAAAATATATGTGTTTTAATGAGTGTACAACAATGATTTTTAATAAACTTACATCACTATATAACCCTTACTTCAATCATATATTTCCTTTTTATGAGCTATTTGTTCATTCTTTTCAATTTGTATACCTTCTTGATATGTTATGAATATTAACCCTTTTTTATACTTATTACAAACTATTTGCTTTTAATTCAGTTTGTATTACTCTTAGAATAAAGTCTACAATTTAAAGTTTTGCTAGTGAGACCTTGAATGGGCCAACCTTGCTTATCTCTTCAGCCTTGTCTCTTCCCAAGTCCCTGCCTTGCACACCGCTCACAGTTAAGCTGACATGCCTTGCTCCCTTTGGTCTTTAGGCTTTTGCACACGCTGTTTCCTTTACCTGGAACACTTTTCCTTCATCTCTTTACCTGACTAATACCTACTCATTCTTCAGGTCTCAGCTTAAATGTCACTTCTTCTGGGAAGCATCCCTGACTCCACCCCCAGACCATGGTAGGTGCTCCTTTGACGTGCACCATAGCACCCTATACTTACCCATGGTGGCTCTTAGCTTTTTACTGTACTTGGTTGTTTAATTACTTATTTCTCCAACTAACCTATAAGCCAGGGACTAGGTCTATTTGCATACTTTTGTATCATCAAGGCTCAAAAGTATTTGACTCATGGATCAATGGATGGATCAACGGGTAGATCAATGGATATAGTCATATTTAGCAATTTCCATTTGAGTTCTTCCATTGTTTTTTAAGCATAAAAAAACCTCCCTAGAAGCCCAAAGGATATGAACACTTTAAAGACTTTTGATACATATTGCCAAATTTTCTTCCAGAAAGATCAGATTAATCTTTGTTTACAAGCAGTGTATAAAAATTGGCCGGGCGCTGTGGCTCACACTTGTAATCCCAGCGCTTTGGGAGGCTGAGGCAGGAGGACCTCTTGAGGCCAGAAGTTGGAGACTGGCCTGGGCAACATATCAAGACCTCTGTCTCTATGAAAAAAGAAGGTAAAAACTAGTCAGGTGTGGTAGCACGTGCCTGAAGTCGCAGCTGCTCAGGAGGCTCAGGTGGGAGGATCACTTGAGACCAGGAATTCAATGTTGCAGTGAGCTGTGATCCTGCCACTGCATTCCAGCCCAGGCAACAGAGTGAGACCCCCCCATCTCTAAAAAAAAAAAAGAAGCCAAATAAATAAATTTTAAAAGAAGTTTCACTGTACCCTGACCCTAAGTATGCTCATCATCATCCATTTTCTTTAATAACAGCTATTATTTACTGAACACTTACTGTGTATTAGATATGGTGCTGAGCACCTTATGTGCATTATGTTATTGAATTTTCACATCACTCCTGTGGAGTAGGTATTATTATTATCTTTATTTTACCAAGAAAAATTGAGGCTCAGAGAAGGGAAGTGAATTGTCCAAGTTTATAGGTCTGGTGTCTGACCCCAGAACCCCTTTTCTTAATCACTAGTATTTTATTGTTGTTTGAATTTACATTTTTATCATAGGCTAATCATTTTTTAAAATATTTACTATTATGTGTTTTATGTTCCGTGTTTTGTAAATCATTCATGTACTTTGCCCAGCTTTCTCCATGTGTACTTTTTTTATATTGATTTACAAGCATTCTCTTTTTTTAAAAAAAATTTCAATAGATTTAGGGGGTGCAAGTGTTTTTTGTTACAAAGATGAATTGTATAATATTTTAGTTTACCCATCATCAGAATAGTGTACACTGTACCCAATAGGTAATCTTTTATCCCTAACCCCCTTCCTCCTTCTTTCCTTCTAATGTCCATTATACCACTTTATGACCATATATACCCATTGTTTAGCTCCCACTTATTAGTTAGAATGTATGGTATTTGTTTTTCCATTCATTTTGGTTTCCCTCCGCCCCTCAACCCAGCTTTTCCCGACTCTGGGAAGAACAGGGAAGAGAAAGCCTGTTTTTCCATTCCTGAGATTCTTCATTTAGGATATTGATCTCTAGTTCCATCTAAGTTGCTACAAAAGACACGATTTCATTCCTTTTTATGGTTGAGTAGTAGTACTCGATGGTATGTGTGTGTGTGTGAGAGAGAATATTAACCTTTTTCTCTTACGTTGAAAATTTTGCCCTTGTTTTTTATTTGCCATTTTGTTTTGTTTATTTTATTCATTTTGATGTACATTTAAAAATTTTAATGCCATCAATCCAAAATATGTGAACATGTGTGTTTTTTCCATTATCTTTTTACTTAGTTCAGTTTTCCATCAATAGAGAACAGAAATAGTCCCCTGTATTTTTAAATTGTTTATAGTTTTTTTATATTTTCCTTTAATCATCTGAAATTAATTTTACTGCATGATGATAGGTAAGGATTGCATTTATTAATATTAATATTTTGTTCCAAATAGTTAACAACTTATTCCAGTTCATTTTATGAAAAAAATCACTCCTTTTTCCCAATGGTTTATAACTCTCCCTTGGGAAATATTGAAATCACGTATAAGCTGGAGTGTGTTTCACTGAAGTTCCATTGCTAGTCCCATAGGTGTTGGGTTAGTTTAGCATGACTACTTAGTATTTATTGAATTACATGGATAGAAAATAAACTTTAAACTAGCTTAAATTTTAAAATTTGACTCAAGTGCCTGGGAAGTGCAGAGAAAGAGCGGACCTTTGGTGCTCAAAAGTATCTTCAGGTCTCTTATCCTTTGGCTTTAAGTGAGAGGGAACAGTTTCTAGATTATGCTCAGTCTGAGAAAGACACTGTGCAGCACTTCCTAGGTAGCATGATTAAATATTGCTCCTGATTCTGGCAGCTTAGGAATTTACTGTTTTTCCATTAAATGCCTGCTGTCCTGTGGGCTCTAGCAGTGCCTGCCCTGTTGAAGCATTCACGTGTCCCTGTTTTGCATTTACTTGTTGATTTATTAAAAAGAAAAAAAGCCTAGCTACAGTTTTTCATTTAAAAAACCTAGTAATAGGGAAACTATTTCCAATTAAAAAAAAAAAAACAGTGTGATTATTGATAAGCCCCTTTACCCAATCTGAAATATGCCCGAGGCCGGGTGTAGATGACAGAGACTTAAGAATCTTGTTCATCAGAAAATACTTCACAAGTGCTATTTTATGCAGATAATCCCATCCATTCCCTTCCTCAGGTTCTCAGTGCTGAATCCTTTTCAAATACTTTTACAAACTGCCCTGCATTTTCGCACCCATTTGAGCATCCCAGCTGCTCACCTCAGTGCCCCTCATTTGTCTGTTTGTCAAGGGAAGGTCTGATGAGCTGCTCTTGGCTTTGAAATGTAGTGAAAAGTCCCATGCTTCCCTAGACTTCCTGAAATGTGGGGGAAATATTTCATTTATTGAATAGGAGAGGATATGCTGAGAAACAAATGGGGAGAGGTAGCCCTGTGTTCCAGCTTAGATTTTATGGAGCTGTTTGATTCAATTTAAAAAAAAGTTATTTAGTACCTTTTTGTGTCTGGCACTATACTTGAGTTTGAGGATATCTGTTTATTTACTAACTTATGCCACTGCTGGGGATCCAGCAGGCAATTAGTCCCTGGCCTCAGGAAGCTTAGAGTAGAAGAGAGATTGATGTTAAATAAGTAATTAGGTTACAGTGTAGTAATCACAAATACAAAAGCCTTGAGGAAGAGAAAGAAGAACAGCAAGAACTTATGAGTTGAGCCTTAAAGAGTGAGTGGGAATTGGTCAGCAAACAGGGTTAGGGGTGAGTAGCAGGAGGGAGGGAAGCAGTCTTAAGCATGAACTTGAGGCCCAAGGCTACAAGTGGCATGATGTGTGCTGGGAACCACAGGCAGTACAGTGCAGTGCCATGGGAAGTGCAGAAAATGGGGCTGAAGAAGTAAAGATAATTTCTTCTGAATTTTAACATTTGTACCCTTATTTTTACCTTGAATACAGTTGGCTTTCCTTTAAAGTGACTTTGTTTAAATTTGTGATTATGGGCAAGAAAACTCCAAGTATAACTGTCTTAGTAACAGCTACCATGTTTCAATGTTTTCTGTGCAGTAGACACTGGGTTCAACACTAAATAGGCATCATTACAACCACCTGAAGTACTACTATTATTCTCCCCATTTTACAGATGAAGAAACTCATTCTCAGGGAGGTGTTGAGACTCCCCCAGCTGAGAGTGGCAGAGCTGGGATTTAAACTTTGGTTGTCATAGTCAGATAGCAACTACTAGAGTAAATTACCTTCTGGGTGTTACCTTCTCTATGTCTATCTAGGTGCTATTTGATTTCTTCTATTTTTTAATCATTTAGCTTCATGTTTGCTCTGCTATAGTTTGAATCACTTGCTGCTTGTGCCTTGGTACTTGATAAACTCAGTTCAGCAGAAGTCTGTTGAGAGCCTTCTCAAGCACTGTGGGATGATACAAGGCATTATTCTTGCCTTAGAATTTACAAGTCTAGTGGGGAAGGCAGCTACCAACTAAACACGGATAATTAAAAACCTAGTATGATGAGTAGGATCGGCACAAACTAAGTATGTACATAGGAAGAAAACATCACTTCTGAAGGGAGTAATGGACAGGGAATGTGAAACAGACTAATTGGAAAGGATGGAGGAGCAAAATATCTTTGCAGCTAGAAAAATGAAAATCCGTTTTTTTACTTTTAGGTATTAATCCCTTTCAGCTCTATTCACAATTAAAGCCAATTTTATTCCTATAGGGTGATTATTGTGAGATATTGTTATCTAAGACATGGTAGCCAGATACTGCAGTTTCTATTTTTGGCAAGTGTGTGTTTGTGAGTATTACTTTGCTCCTTGCCTATTTTTCCTCTCCCACCTGTGTACCTTTCCTCACTTAAAGAAAAGCGAAAAAACCAATAACCTCTTTTATACTGTTGCAGATTCATATGGAAATCTAAGAAATTATTATTATATTTAAAGAAAGATGTGTTCATGCAACTTGCTGATTGGAGCAGTGATTCTGCTATTGTTGCTTCAGACATTTGTAGAAACAGCAAGAATTTGGGAGAGCCCTTTCTTCACAATTACAATATTAAGCCTTTCTTAGGCAAGAATTAGGATAAACCACATGTTAGCATCTTATAGCACATTATCTTAATCTGTTAAGGAGGATTGATTCTTTGGGGTTTGAGAAAGTGATTGTGGTTTAGAATAAAAATAGTACCTGCCAATTTTTCTAATATAGACTTTATGGATGTGGGGATGCCCTAAAAGTATTTTCATTTCTTTCTTCTTAGGCCTTCAAAAATACCTGTAATAACATGAAGCACTGTAGGGTCTGGAAACTGCCTGAATCTGAATCCTGGCTTTGATAATTTACTAGACTTAGATAAGTCACTTAACTGCTCTATACTTTGGTGTGCCAACCTGTAAAATAGAGGTAATAATACTTCTTTCACAGAAATATTGTAAGGATTAAACTGGAGAATGTGTTAGCACCATGCCTGGCATCAAATAAACATACGCTCACAAAGTATTAGTAATTTTTATAATGATGATGTTTTAGGGTTGCTATTAAATATTTGTTTATTAAGCAATTTTTTCATTATAACAAATTTGGTGGGAAAGATATTTGCTTTATGATAATATAATTCAAATGGATGCCTATTTCAGAGTTTAGTTTTTCTTTATCTCTTCTTTCTTTAAAAAAATTTTTTTACTTCATAATGACTTCATTTTTTTAAAGTTAGGGAATCTTTGTTTTAGTTGCTGATCTCCACAGCAAAGTGTGTTGTATGTGATTTTGTAATGATCCTGGAGCATCATACAGAATGATTAATGCAACTGTAATCTTTAAAAATCTTGTTTCCTTCAGAGTTGATTGATTTAATAGGCTATGCTTAACAGCATATTAGTCTATTGGATGTTTTTCTGTATGGTAGGACAGATCATTGCAGGTGGCCACCTTAGTTTGTATAGCCAAATCATAGACTGAATGTGTTGGTGTTTTTAGTGATTGAGGCTATAGATCATGTGGCAAAATAGAACAGAAATTGCCAGATATTATTTAAATATGGAGAATCCAAAGACACTGAATGTATTCATGGGTTTAAATATATCTTTGTACAAGGAAACAATAGGTGAGAAGAATGATCTGTCTAATCCAGCTATTCCAAGCAGTTGGCAGTTGAAATTGAATGCAGCTCTTAGAAGATGCATTTCCAAAGCAACTGAATGTGCTTTTTCTATAAGTGTCTGAAGCAACAATAGAACATGTGAATGAAATCACATATGATATAACAAGAGGTCTTTGGTTCAGGCTTTGGTTGCATTTTGATTACAGTTTTTATTATTGAATCCCTGTCAGAAAATAGAACATATTTCTTCTTAGAGTACTAAAAAAAATTCACCTAATTTTTCTGACAGCATAATATTTTCATTTGTCTTTTTGATATCAAACTATGACTTTCTCAACTCTGAGCATTTTTATGCTGATTGTGTGGTTTTTAATTAAACTTGAAGGGAAACTGCATTGACTGTATAGGAAGTCTGATTAGGCAAGGTACAGCTGAAAAATCCAGAAACTCCAATACTAACTTGACTACTAAACATTCTTGCATGATACAGAATCTTGAAAATTAAATCTAAGACTTTTAGGAGAAAGAAAATATTCTTAGGGTTTTTCCATTTAAGTACCACTTTGTGGGATTTTAATCTAGAATATTAAAAATATTGAGAATTTTATTTTTAAAAAAGCATGAGAAGTCTTCTTGTGTTCTTGAAATTTTCTTATAGAAAATTATAGTCGTGGCTCAAAAATGAAAACCTTTAAAGGCACAGAGATGATTTGGATCTCTGTGTTGATGAGCTTGTTCAGAATACCAGTCTACTGAAAGTGAGCAATAGAGATGTTGGTCACCAAATTAGTCTTTGGTTTGTTTCCAGCTGTCCTTTCAGGTAATTCAAGAAGGAAGACTGTTTTAACAGGCCTCAGCTGATACTTTTTTTCATAGCTTTTTCCCCACTTTATTGGATTGCATTTATTTGTAAACATTAAGTTCCTGCTATGTACAAGGCTTTACATCATTTAAGCTGCTAGTATAATCTACTCTTTTTAAAGTAAGTCACCTTATTTTGAATGTGTGATTTAGAAAATTGTATGGTTGAGGTTCTTTGTTTTTCTCTTTCTTCATTTTACTGATACACTGATCTCCCATTAGATTTTGTACTTTTTTATTCTGTATTTTACTTGTGGCTTACATTTCTGACATAAACATAATAGTGATTCTCTCATTAGAAATAACCTTTCTGGGCCGGGCGGGGTGGCTCACACCTCTAATCCTAGCAGTCTGGGAGGCTGAGGCGGGAGGATAGCTCGAGGTCAGGAGTTAGAGACCAGCCTGAGCAAAAGAAAGACTCCATCTCTAATTTAAAAAAAAAGAAAAAGAAAAAGAAATAACCTTTCTGCAATAGTTCTGTGGACTCCAAAGAGAAACCTTTTTTTTTTTTAAGAAAATTAATTTTATTTTTTTTGTGTGTGTGTATATATATATATTTTTGTTTGTTTGTTTTGTGAGACAAGAGTCTCATTCTGTTGCCATGGGTAGAGTGCAGTGGCATCATCATAGCTCACTACAGTCTCAAACTCCAGGGTTCAAGTGATCCTCCTGCCTCAGCCTCCTGAGTGGCTGGGACTACAGGCACATGCCACTGCGCCCAGCTAATTTTTTCTATTTTTGGTAGAGATGGAGTCTTGCTCTTGCTTAGGCTGGTCCTCAAGTGATCCTCCTGCCTCGGCCTTCCAGAGTGCTAGGATTACAGGCATGAGCCATCATACCCGGCCTATTTTATATATTTAAGGTATACAACATGATGTTATAGGATACATATAGATAGGAAAAAGGTTACTATAACTAAAGTGAAACCTTATATTAGGTCATTAAATATGAAATGTGTGATTTTGAATCAAAAGTGTAGTTTATTATATCTCAAGTAAGAAGCAGTACAATTAATCAAAGTATGCACCTAAACTATAGACACAGTTTTGCCATCTTAATGGTAGCTTGTTTATGCCACCAGCAAAGAAGCCTGGACAGCGAGTGGCAATGAAATCATGAAAGACATTTTCCACAGCTTGTTGAGAATAGAATAATTTTCCTTGCAAGAAGAGGTCCAAAGCCTGGAAGGAGTGGTAGTCAGTTGGTGCAAGGTCTGGTGAATATGGTGGATGATGGAGAGTTTCCAAGTCCAGCCTCTCTAGTTTGAGTAGCGTTGATTGTGTGACATGTGGTCTTGCAAGAGGCCTGTCTCTGTTGACCAATCTTGGCTGCTTAATTACAAGCATCCTCATCATTTCGTCCAACTGGTTTCAGTAGACATCCACTATAATCGATTGACCAGGTTTAATGAAGCTATAGTGGGTAATACCAGTGCTGGGCCACTAAACAGACACCATTAGCTTTTTTTGATGAATATTTGATTTTGGACTGTGTTTTGGCACTTCATCTTCATCCAACCATTGTGCCGAATGCTTGTGATTGTCAAAAAGAATCAATTTTTCATCACATGTAACAATACGGTGTAGAAATGGTTCGCCTTTATATCGTGATAGCAAAGAAAGACAATCTTCTAGATAATTTCTCTTCTGATATTCATTTAATTCATGCGGTACCCATCTATCCAACTTCTTTACCTTGCCCATTTGTTTCAAATGGTCCAATATTGTTGGAATAGCAATGTCAAACCTTGCTGCTAATTCATGCATAGGTCGAGATGGATTTGCTTCCACTATAGCTTTTAGTTCATCATTATCCACCTTGTTGTCAGGTCGCCCATGTGGCTCATTTTCAAGATCAAAATCACCAGAACAGAACTTCTCAAACCATAGAGGTACTGTGCATTCATTAGCCACATCCTGCCCAAACACTTCATTGATATTTCAAGCTGTCTGCGCAGCATTGGTGCTATGACAGAACTCATACTCGAAAATAACATGAATGTTTAAGTTATCTATGGTTTCACAAAAATTGCTCAAAAAACATTTGAAAGATAATCACAAGGCAAACCATACTTTTGAAAGAATGAGGATGTACCTTCATAATAAACATAAAACAAGAAGTGTCAATGTGAAATGTCAGAGATATAAACTGTCAAACTTAGTACTTAAGGAAATCGGACATTTCATACTTAATAACCTAATAGCTTATATATGGTTCCAAATTCAAAGACAAAGGAAAAAAATTATTGATTGGACAGTTGCATTTGGAAATTGTTTGAATATACAAAAATGTTACTTCAGAATGTATGGGTCAATAGTTGAGAAAATACCTTGTAACATAATTATTTCTTAATGCCTAAAATTAGGAAGTTCTCTTTCCTCATTTTGCTTTTCGCCTACTTCACTCGATTTATTACTGACTTTCTGAAATACCATTGTGGAAATTGAGAGTAGAATTTCTTCTAGATGAGTAGGCAATGTGACAGTGAATTGAAATAATGGAGTTTTAAAAAAATGCTGCTAAATCTTTCTCTATTACGTTAGTCTGAATGGTAGAGTATTTTGTACACTGACCATAAGTATATATTTCTACCCTGCCAAATCCAGACTCAAAAGGACAGAGGGGAAACTCTCTCTGGTCAATTTAATAATGCTTATATGTGTTAAGTATTTGTTCTCTAGGAAATAGGCTGCATTGTAGCATAGAGGTTAAATTGGCTTTAGGCTCTGTAGCCAGATTCTGGAGTTAAAAATCTCAGCTCTAACACTTTCTATGTGTATGACTTTGGGTGAATTAACTTTTCTAAGCCCCAGTTTCCTTATTTGTAAAGTGGGGATAATTCTAATACCTATCTTACAGGATTATTGTTGGCTTTCATGAAAGAAGTGAATGAATGCTTAGCACAGTGTCTGGTACTGGGGCATAGTGAGCGTTCTGTGATACTAATGACTGCTAATGATTACTAATGTTAGGTAGATTTAATTTTTTGCTTTCTGAACAGTATTGTGTACACTACTTAATTTTTAGAAAATTATGATAGCTTTGCTTCCCATACATATTTATTATAGGTGATATATTTTGGTCTTCACCAAATTGTGTCAAATATATATTACTCTCAGATATGTTACATTATGAGAAGTATACGGCACACCCTAGATTGAAATTGGCATAACCATCTCTGTAATGGTAACGAAGTCATGTATAATAAAGTGCATTTGAAGATAGTGAGAAATGTAGTTTGTGGTTATCTACAGCTACCGTTAAAGCTATTAAAATTCTTTTTAGGTAGAGATGCAATGCACTTTTGCACTGGGCATATGAGTCCCCACTTAATGCTAAGTGGGCACAGTTGAGTGATTTTTAAAATAATTTGGGGCTTCGTTTATATTATTTGTCTGAAGAACTGACAAGAAATAGTCTTCTGGCAGTTAAGTGTGTCATTTCTTGAAACTGCTTGTAGTGAAAGTTTATATTATTTAGCTATCCTAAATGACAGTCTTCTTGAAATGTCTCAAAACATCATCTCTCACTTGTAAGGTTTTTGTGAATTTCTGGCTTGATAACTTTGGATGTCAAAACCTTAAACCATTTGCCAGAAATGTGCAGTGGTATTTCAAGCTTTCTTTGCTACTGAGACTACCAGAGCACAACTCCAGTTTCTTGCTTGGGGGATTTTGGATGCTGTGGTTTTATATTTCCTTACCATTCCTCTGTAAGAAATCTAGGAAGTTTCTTGGACTATGGATTACTATTGGAATCTTGGGGTTTATTCACAAATATTGCTTCTTGGAGCTCACAGAATTTCAGAATTGGAGAATTACTACTATAACTTCTCATTTTCCAGAGTTTGGTTCTGAGAATAAAAGTCAGAATAATTCATCTCTTAGGCAGTTTCAGGAGAGTTTTTGCTACAGTAAAAACCCTATACTGCATCTTTAGTAGGAATTGATTGGAGATTTTTTCTAGAATGCTAGGTATTCAGTTGGCTATCTGTTTTCTAGACTAGACTTAGACTGAAGTACAGGAGGTCATACATTTAAACATGGCTATGGCAGTAGGCAGATGACCTGAATTAGTGAAGCTGGCCAGAAAGGCTCTGTGGTAGGTTGGAGACTATGAGCTCTATCTTCAGGGGCTGCCAGTTGTTACCCAGTATAGACCCAGTGTTGCTAGAAGAGTCTTATATTTCAAGAAACACTAGTAATGCAGATTATATAAAATCTTCTGATTTTTAAATGTTGGCAACTGAATTGGCTGGGAATGATTTTGGCTAAAACCAAGTTTAAACCATAGGAATATTTTTGGTTTATCTGATAAGAAACCTGAAGATATATAGTCCTGGACTAACTCAGCAGCTCAGCAATACCATATGGAATCCAAGTTCATTATATCTTTCTGTTCTGCCATTAATAGTGTATTAGATTCCCATATTTATGCTTGTCTCCACATAAAAGATGGCTATTGTAGCTCTAGGCAGTGCATCCATGTTTGTTGCAGAAAGGAATAAAAGGTACAGTGCCAGTAGTGGCTGTACCTTTTATTAGGAAAGTAAAAGTTTTCCCAGAAATTAACCACCTGTTCCTAGCAAATTTCTCTTTAAGTCTGTGACCAGAATTGGTCACTACCTCTAGTGACAAGAGAGCCCGGGAAAGCAAGTATATGGCTTTCCATCTTAATCATTGAATGGTAACAAGGGAGAAGGACGGAATAGGATTGGAAGGATTTTGTCAAACTTTGTCTATCATAAGAACTAATGCTGATTTAAATAACTATATCTAAGCTTTGCATAGTGGCAGTATTTTAGCCAGTGCGGTTTATCTGAGACACGATTATTGCTTTAAAATTTTTAAAATAAAAAAAAGAAAATAAAGAACTGTATCTTGAGGGCTAAACAGAACATATCTGTGGCTCAGATTTACGTAGTGGGTCACCAGTTTATGGACACTTTATAACAGTATTCTCACCCCCGCCCCCACCACCCTCCCGCTGTCGTTTCAGTAGTCTGCTACTCATTACTGGGTCTATCAGTCATTTAGTAGATTGTCAAGGAACTTGAAATTAGAAAGCTTGAGTTTAAGTCCTGGTACAGAGACTTGTTAGCAGTGTAATATTGGGTAAGTTTGCTTAATCTTTCTGAGCCTTCCATTCTTCATATGGAAAGTGGCATATAACATTGCAATATAGAATAGTAGTTAAGTGCAGAGGTTTTGAAATTAGAAAGCCCTCAGTTGGAATTCTGTCTCTACCAAGCAAGTTGCATAATCTCTGTGTTTCCGCCTCTGTAAAATGAGACTTACGTAAAGACTTCACATAATTTATGAGGACCAAGTGAAATACAGTGAAGTTTCCCCTTAGCAGGGTTCTAAAGTGAGCAAATAAGGCAAAAAGCAAATATAGCGAAAATTATCCTTGAAAAAAATCCCTTAAACCACCCATAAAGAACAATATACAGTGTTTTGGCCATACAACTCTGTAACTGAGGCTGTCTGAGGGGATATAGTTTCTCCTGTTTCATGCTCACTTTGTTGGATGCACTTGTTGAGTGGAATGGCAAGTAATATCATGTGCACTTTAACTTGTATTTTAATTCATGTTTATTTATTCTCTACCCAGCACATAAAATTAGCATAAATTAAATGTACATTTGATGCAACTCCAGGGTTACTATGGGTGAGATGCTCACATAGAACCTGTCCCTTTTAAGCTTTCAAATAAATGGTAGCTGTTATTGTTACCATAGGTGCAGCATGTGCTGTTTGAGGGTGAAGAAATTTAGGTTGTCTAGGGCTTAGTTTTGCTGTGCAACATGGACCAATGATGATTTTTTCCTTCTACATCAGCCAGCATTTATAACAGATGAATATGACCAAGGGAATAATGTTATTGTTTTAAAGATAAAGATATAAGATTATCAATTATATTTCAAGGGAAAACTAACATAACTGCCTCCAAATTTATAGGCTAAAATTAACATGATCCTAAACAAATAATGAGCTAATTTTTATTACATCTTTTTTCATTGTTTAAATTGTGAAGTATATCATTCACACAGAAGAATATTTTGATTATTATTATTTATTTATTTATTTTTTTGAGACAGAGTCTCACTCTGTTGCCTGGGCTAGAGTCCCATGGCGTCAGCCTAGCTCACAGCAACCTCAAACTCCTGGGCTCGAGCAATCGTACTGCCTCAGCCTCCCAAGTAGCTAGGACTACAGGCATGTGCCACCATGCCTAGCTAATTTTTTATGTATATATTTTTAGTTGTCCAGCTAATTTCTTTCTATTTTTTTAGTAGAGACAGGGTCTCGCTCTTGCTCAGGCTGATCTCGCACTCCTGAACTCAAACGATCTGCCCACGTTGGCCTCCCAGAGTGCTAGGATTACAGGCGTGAGCCACCTCACCTGGCCTATTTTGATTATTAAATGCAAAAAACTGCTTCCTTTTATAATAAATTTATGATATAAAGGTTTCAAAGGACAAAGTGATATTATGTAGAATGCAGGATGTCAGGAAACTCTAATGATAAAATTCATCTGTAAGTCATTCATCACGGATGTTAGCCATTCTAAACTAAAGCTACACTGAGCCAGAAACCGTTACAGATGATCTGTTTTACAGTGTTGACATATATGTCTCACAAGATCTTATACCACTGAACAGAAGTATTTATTATGTATATAATGATATGATAATCTTTGTACACTTACTCTCTGAGTAACATGGATTTGTTGCTTAAATATTGGGACTTCAGTTGCTTGGGTCCGATTGTGATGCTCAAATATAATGAATCATATATAGAGTAAGACATAAATAAAGGTTAAGTATCCCCAACATTGCCATACAGGGAGACAGGCAGGGCCCCCCTTTTCCTAGAGGAAGTGTTTATTTTGCAGGTTACAATGGGCAGGGAGGGATGCACCCTCTGAAAGTTTTTCTTGAGAACCAAAATTTAAAACTAAGAATAACCGTGATAGATAGTAAAACTCAAACAGCAATTACATGCTTTTGTTTAAGTCCTTTCTATTGAAAGTAAAGTTGTCTAAACTTGTACCTTATCACTTGTTGCTTGGTATGGGGTTGTCTTGTTTTTAAACAAAGGAGGAAAATCTTGTTTTAAGGTGACTCATGTAGTGATGTAGTAGGTTAGTAACGAGGTGGTGTTTTCTTTGCTTAATATGAGCGCTGGAAATAACAGACACTGGTAACTTTCCCATAGAATTTAACTCTTATATTTGGGAATTCCTAGGAATCTGTGTACAGGTACTTGGTTCCATGAGAGTGTTAATGATAAGAATGGCTAAATTTCACTACTATGTGGCCATGGGAATTTAAGGTATGGCATTTATAATATATGAGTTATAATTAGCTTATGCTTTTAAGTCTTTAAATAATGAGCAATCTCCCTTACCTGTGATTATTTTTCTCCTACTGTCCCTTGAGACTCATTTATCTGTGATTGGATGATTTATTTGTTTAAAGTTAATTAAATTCAGCTACTGAGACTTATTTTTTTAAAAATCTTTCTGTGTTATGGAACTAGGTCTAATGGAAACTTGATTTTGGCATTTTTATAGCTATATGAATAGTGCCATGATACCTGGAAATACTGTTAGTAAAAAGGGGGACAGGTATAGTTAATTGGAAAGATACATGGAAATCTATTCTTCTAGAGGTTTTTGTAATTTCCTATAAGAGAAGTTGTATTGAAACTTAAACTTGTGCTATTTTTACAGTAGGGCAGAGTATAGTTTTTAATATAAACCCTCTAAAGCTAAAGTTTGGAGAAACTTTTAACTTAGGGAAAGGATTGTAAAGCAATTAAGGTTTTGTCAGAGTTGTTGCATTTTGACACTAATTAATTGGCAGTTTTATCTGGGAGAGAAGAATTAGAGATTTTTTAAAAGTAAGAAAACTTTTAAGGCCAGATGTAGAGTAGCCAATTTGGCTCTAAGTTTTTTCTTTCTTTATTTGGAAGATTTCAGTTAGTTAAGGAGTTCTAGGCTCTAGGGGAATGAGACTACTTTTAGCAAATGTAACTGAGCTTCTGTCTTCGAAAGACTGTTGTCTGGTCCTAAGGAAAATGGACAGTGTACTTATACAAATAATGCAACAATTGCTTATCATCTTTGAACTTCCTTTCTTTGGCATTGCCTTCAGTTCTTTTAAATATCTCCACGGGTAGTAAATCTTCCTTTGAAGATGAATTTGATGTTTGGAAATAGCCAAAAATAATTTGTATCCATATCTGATGAATATTAATTAACCAATCTCAAACATCTTAATTGAGTGTCTTTTATATTTCAGGCCCTAGGGAATATAAGAATGTCTAAAATAATCAGTTCCTGTCCTCAAAACTGGGGTAGAAAGGTTGATGCATAACCCTGGGGCAGATGGCACATCTAAAAGACTGTCTAAGGGATTTGTTAGGGAGATGCAGGGCAGGGAAGGGGACTCTCAGCCATGGAACCTTATTCACAAAATTAATAATTTAGTAAAAGAAAGAAAGAAAATGAAAATAGGCTTGTCTGTAAGTTAATGAGATAATTTTTTGTGAATCATGACCTGTCTTAAACACAGTTTCCAAGCAGATAATTCCAAAAATTTTTCAAGTAGTGGGATATCATAGAACTTCTAAAGATGACTATTTGAAGAGAACACTCATTTAAAAATGTATATTCTATTGTGTAGGCTAAAAAAGATACTTTCATTAGCTTATTATTTTATAGACTTAAATTGAATTCTTTATTTTTGCCTTGAGAGAGAGTCTCAAAAAGTATTCACCAGAGAAAATTAGGACTGATTTTGTCCATTTCCCCCCCCCCCACTTCTCTTAGATGTCTCTACAACTTCCTTTAAAAAAAATTTTTTTTTCCTGGTCTAAAGAAGACAAGAGTCTCCTTTCACAACAAATATGAGCGGGAGAGAGGGAAGAAGCGGTAGTAAAATTGAAGAATATTTTGAGCTAATCCATATCAGAGACAGAGTAGTTAAAATTGGATACTTATTTCCTCTAATGGTGTAAAAGATGTTAAATGATAGAAAACTGACCTCTGGATTGAAAAGACAAATTATTGAGTTTTTTTAGAGGGACAGAAAATGGATGACAGAGAGGGCAATCTTATAATTTATTATTCAAACCAGGATAATAATAGTAGTGATAGGAGTGCTAGTAATCATTTTACTGTGCAAGAGGTGTTAACTAAGATGGGCAAACCAGGGCATATGGTGAGGGGGATTCTAGAACACAATCCTAAAGTGAACCCAGGGATTGCTTTTTTAAAGTGGTTGTAACACACTCATAACAAAGGCTGCTTTTACGCAACCATATGAGTTTGTACTTTTACTTTGTAACTAAGCAAAGAAAAGAGCTTATAGCGTATTAAATGTGAATTTTTGAAATTAATTTTATTTCATGTATATCTCTCAGAAAGTAGTGTGCATTCATCTCATTTGTGCCTGTGTTAGTTAAGGAATAGGCCAAGCTACTATAAAAAAGAGACTGCAGCATACTGAGACATATTAGTAAATAAGTTTATTTCTCTCTCTTATAGCAGTTTAGAGGAAGAACCATTTCGTGTTAATCAGAGGTCAAAGCATTGCTCCAAAATGGAATAGTTAGACTCTCCAAAATAATGCTATATTCATGAGCATATGTTGCTGGGTTTTCCTGAAAACTCTTTTGTTTGCTATTTTGGCTATTTAGAATCTTTACTTAAAAGTCTGCCCACATCCTGTTATCCTGTGAGGCTTTGCAACCTCTTATCACCTGAAGAGTGAAAAGTTTAGAAACTAGCATTTATCTTGATATTCATTGGGTAAGTTTTACTATCTAATCTAAGTAAAAAAATTCACTTTACTGAGGGGAAAAATATTTTATTTAGAGTTTGTTACAATTGTATTCTTTTGTGACCACCTAAATTAATTATTTCCCCCTCTGTGTCTCATAGAAATTTTATACATATCCATATCTTTATAGCATTATATTTTTGTTTTAGGAGTCAGCCCCCTCCCATTAGACTGAGGTCAGGAACCTTTCTTACTCATTTTTGTAACCCTCTTAGTGTCTAGAATATAATAAATACTGTCAATGAAGAAGTGTTAATCTCAGTTATAGACTTTCTCATTACTAAAATCAGACAGTTCTGGGGATGATGATTTTAACTAAGCATATTGGATGAATTGCTTGTATTTTGTATTATTAAATAGGTTGAGAATGGAAATTTAAATTTATAGGCTGCCTTTTACGTAGGAATGGAATAACATGTAATTAAAGTCATGAAAAAGATAAGTTGGCATTAGTAAGCAGTAAAGTGAGTGAGAGTGGGATTGAGTAGATTTTATAGATAGAATAGAATGTGTAAAGACATGACAATATAGCCATTTGTAGAAATACACATGATTTTATTCAGCCGGAATAGAGAATATATGTCAGGGTCAGGGCATTATGGGAGAGGAGACTAAAGAGGCCAGATCATGAGGAGCCTTTCGTGATTCAAGGTTGAATTTTTATCCTGAAAACCATGAGGAAATATTGAAGAATTTAAGTAGAGAAGTGATATGATCAGATTTTCACTTTAGAAAGATAGCCATCTAAAAATGTATTAGTGGGAGCCAGATGTACTTACTGAATTGGGGGAAGGGTGAAGGATGGTAATTGAAAAGGAAGGGTCTAGAATATGGCTTCAGTGTTACAGATTTGGGTAGCTGAGTGGATAGTGGTGCCACTCACTGAGATAGACAATACGGGGCCCAGTTTAGATGGTGGGGTAGGAGGTGAGCATCTTGAGTTTGAGGTATTCAGTTACCCCGCTGTATCTACGAATTCTGAATCTGCAGATTCAAGCAAGCGTGGATTGAAAATATTAAAAAATAACTGTAATGACAACAAAATAATGCAATAATAAAAAATAATACAAATTTTAAAAAGTACAGCTATTTACATAGCATTTACATTGTATTAGGTATTATAAGTAATCTAGAGATGATTTAAAAGTATACGAGAGGATATGCATAGGTTATATCCAAATACTACACCTATAGTATAAGAACTATAGTTCTTAAAGGGTGATTATATCATGGACTTGAGCATTTGCAGATTTGGGTAGCCATGGGAGTCTTAGAACCAATCTCCTGTGGATACCAAGGGATGACTGTTTATGAAACAAGGGAAGGTCCCAAATTGGATAGATACATCTGCTTAGCAAGGAGATCTAGGCTGGATACAGAGAAAATGATAGTTATCATTTATTGAGATTTTTCTTAAATGTTTCAGGTGCTGTGGTAAACACTTTATATATATATATGTGTGTGTGTGTGTGTGTGTGTATCATGTCATTTAGTCCTTATGAGTTATTATGATTCTACGGTTACACAGTAAATGGCAGAGTCACTTGACTCTAAGGCTGTGCTGATGCATTGAGGATATGAATGCTATCATCTATGGAAAATGTATAGGGTGAGGCAAGTGGAGAACTAAAGGGTCATTAAAGTGTGAGATAAGAGAGGACTAAAGATGAACTTTTGGGGAATTGGACATTTGGGAGGCTAATGGAGGAAGAAGATCCTACAAATAAGACTGAAAAAGAATATCAAGAGCAGTGTTACCCAAAATATGTTCCCTGACTCATTTGTCATATACAGTACTTCTTTAAAAGAGAGGGAAATGTTCTATAGTCAAGTACATTTGCAAAACGCTGCCGAACGCCATCTTGCAGAGTCACAAATATCAGTGTATTAAAAATCTGAGAGATCCTGTAGTAAAGAAACCTATTTGATCATGAACCTTTGTCTTAGTCCCATTATTGCTACTGTAACAAATACCACTGACTAGGTAAATTTATAAAGAATAGAAATTTATTTCTTATAGTTCTGGAAGCTGGGAAGTCCAAGACAAGGTGCCGGCAGATTTGGTGTCTGGTGAGGGCCTTCTTGCTGCATCCTTATGTAGCAGAAGGAATAAATGCTGTATCCTCACATGGCAGGACAAAAGGGATGAACAGTTCCTTGACACTTTTATAAGGTCATTAATCCCATTCATGAGGGTTCTGTCCTCATGACTTAATCACTTCCTAAAGGCTCTGCCTGTTTTTGTTTTGTTTTGAGACAGAGTCTTGCTCTGTTGCCCAAGCTGGAGTGTAGTGGCGTGATCACAGCTCACTGCAACCTCCAATCCCTGGGCTCAAGTGATCCTCCTGGCTCAGCCTCCAGAGTAGCTTGAGACTACAGGTGCGTTTCACCACACCTGGATAATTTTTTATTTTTTGTAGAGATAGGGTCTCACTGTGTTGCCCAGGCTGGTCTTGAACTCATGGCCTCAAGCTATCCTCTCACCGTGGCTTCCCAAAGTGCTGGGATTACAGGCCTGAGCCACCATGCCCAGCTGGCCCCACCTCTTAATACTATCACACTGGTGATTAAGTTTCAACATACGAATTTGAGGGGGCTCATTCAGACTACAGAAACCCTCTCCTCCCCTTTTCTGCACAAAGTCAATTGATACCTGAGGACTGGAGACTCTAGTTAGGATGAATGTAGGTGAGTGTGGCATCACAGACTCTAAGCAAAGAAAGAGAGAGTTGAAGGAAGTGTTCACTATTGGGTCAGATGTATTGGAGAGGTCAAGAGAAGTAAGAGCAGAAAGTTGACTTTAGCAATTAGGAGGGCACTAGTGACTTATATGAGATCAGCTTTGGTAGAGCAGGTGGTCAGAAAACTAGTTGCTGCGGGTTAGAAGGTAAATGAGTGGTGAGGAAAGGGTGGTAACAAATAGAGACTATTCTTTTCAAAACCTTGTCTCAGAAGGAAAAGAGAAGAAAGTAACTAGGGGAGAATTTATTGTAGAGAAGGGCTCTTTTGGATTATTTGGAAGAGACGTGAGAATATTCTGCTGAGGGGAAGGGTCCATTAGGAAAGAAAGGTGTCAAGATATGGTAGGGAAGAGAGGATGATTCATGGAGCAAGATTCTAGGGAAATGGGAAGAGAGACATTCCAGAGGACAGATGGAGAGATTAGCTTTGGAGGGTGGCAAGCTCTAATATAGTAATGCCCATAGGAAATTCCAGGTAGGATTGTTGTGTTTGTTGTTTGTGTTTGGGTCTCCTTTTTATAGCTTTACCGAATCTACCTATTCATTGTCACAGTGTTGGCTGTGCCTTCCTCTAGCAGCTCTTTATTTGTACTAATTTGCTGCTTCATATCTGCTTCTAACTAGAAAACCAGAAAACCAAGTTTTTCAGGAATGAAGAGTAAATAAACTGAAGGTCTAAAAAGCACCCCCCCACCCCCAAAGGAAGGAGTTTATAAGCTTTGGGAGATCTCTTTTCTGTTCTTAGAATCCCTTTTTTAGGTGAGGTGGTAGGGGGTTGTGTTGAAAACTGCCAGATGTTTTTTATATGTATTTACTATTTTTAAAAAGTCCACTATTACTTCATTTCTCTACTTTTTTTTTTTTTAATTCTAAAAGCCCTTTCCCTCATTTAAAAAAGCTTCGTGGTAGATATCCTCAGCTATATATTATTCATACAAAATCTCTTCAGTTTAAAGATGGATTTTAACTAGAATCTAGAATATTAGTGAGATGGTCAGGACATAAGTTTCTGAATTATAACCACAAAATTGTGCAAGATTAAATATTCTTGGTAGTACCAGGTATTCGTGGTGTGGTCTGTACTGAGGCCTTTTGATTTATTGTGGGTGATGCAGTTCTGCTCTGTGCTTTTTATGGCTAATTATGGTACTTTTGTCTAGAGCTGGATAGCCCTTTTGGTCAAATGAGAAGTCTGGAAATTCTGTAGTTACCTGTAGACTACTCTTCACAATTCAGAAGTTTGGAGGCTATTTTTTTTTCTATAATTAAGACATATGTTCAACATTTTAGAATTTACTTAGAAATGTAGGCTAAATCCAGTGGGTTTCATTGAGATAACATAGTACAGGGAAGTATTTGTATTAAATATGGTTGCTAATCATGTGCAGTAGATGCACAAGGGAATTTAAGCTGAGCAGATTTGTGGGGTAAATCTCTATCCCACCCAGTCTCTCTTGCTGGTGTCAGGACTGTGTTTTTAAACAAGTGATTCTGGTAAATAAGCACTCAAATGAAAACTACTGTGCAGGGAATCCAGCCTGTGATTATGTCTGACCCAGCCTGAGTCTTCCTCTGACTGTAACAAAAGTATCCATGATTAGAACCTAAATCAGATGAGTACATGCTCAGGTGCTTTACACAGGATGATCTTTAAAAAATTTTTTCAGACTTCTGTTTGTTAGCAGCTTTATTGAAATATACTTCAAATACTATTCAGTTAACACACTGAAGATATTTACCTATTTTTGGCATATTTACGGATATAGGTACCCATCACCATAGTCAATTTTGTACGTTTTTATCACTTTAGAAAGAAACCCCCTACCCTTTAGCTATGACCACTCTATCCCCTCAGCCCTAAGCAACCACTCTAGGGATTTCCCTATTCTGGACTTTCATATGAATGAAATCATGTAGTATATTGTCTTTTGTGACTGGCTTCTTTCAGTTAGCATAATATTTTCAAGGTTCATTCATGCCGTAGCATGTGTTAGTACTTCATTCCTTTTTATGGCCAAATAATATTCCATCGTATGGATATAGTACCACATTTTGTTTATCCTTTCATCCACTGATGACATTTAGGTTGTTTCCACCTTTTGGCTATTACGAATAATACTGTTATAAATGTTTGCATACAAAAATGGAATACTATTCAGACATAAAAAAGCATGAAATCATGTCTTTTGCAGCAACTTGGTTGGATCTGGAGGCCATTATCTTAAGTGAAACAACTCAAACAGAAAGAAAAATACCACGTGTTTTTACTTATAAGTGGGAGCTAAATAATATGTACTCATGGACATAGAGTACATGTGTAGAATGTACGGACAGTGGAGACTCAGAAGGGTGGGTGATGGGAGAGGGATGAATGATGAGAAATTACTTGATGGGTACAATGTACATTATTTGGGTGATTAATACACTAAAAGCCATTTAACAAAATTATACTTGTACCCCATAAATTTATACAAATAATTTTAAAAAATTTACGTACAAGTTTCTATATGGAAATATTTTCATTTCTTTTGGGTATATACCTAGGAGTAGAATTATCAGGTCATATTGTAACTCTGCTTAAGTGAGGACCTGCCAGACTGTTTTCCAAAGCAGTTACACCATGTTACATTCCCACCAGCAGTGTATGAGGGCTCTGAATATTATACATCTTCATCAATACTTGTTATATCTGACTTTTTGATTTGAGCCATCCTTGTGGGTGTGAAATATTATCTCACTGCAGATTTTTTTTTCTTTTTTTTTTTTTGAGACAGGCTCTTGTTCTTTTGCCTGGGGTAGAGTGTAGTGGTGTCATCATAACTCACTGCAACCTCCAACTCCTGGGCTCAAGTGATCCTCCTACCTCAGCCTCCCAAGTAGCTGAAACTACAGGCATGTACCACCATACCTGCCTAATTATTCTATTTTTTGTAGAGACCTGGTCTTGCTCTTGCTCAGGCTGGTCCTGAACTCCTGGGCTCAAGTAATCCTCTGGCCTCAGCCTCCCAAAGTGCTAGGATTACAGGCGTGAGCCACCATGCTGGGCCTCATTGTAGATTTGCATTTCCCTGATGGCTAATGATATTGAACATTTTTTCATGTGCTTAATGGCCATTTATATCTTTCTAAATGTCTATTCAGATCTTTTGCTCATATTTTAATTGAGTTATTTGTCTTTTTATTATTGAGTTATAAGAGTTCTTTATGTATTCCAGATACAAGTTCCATGTCAGATAAATGATTTGCAAATATTTTCTCTCATTCTGTGGGTTATCTTTTTACTTTTTTTATGGTGACCTTTGAAGCACAAAAGTTTTAAATTTTGATGAAGTTCAATATATCTGTTTTCTTCTTTTGCTGTTCTTGCTTTTGGTGTCATATCTAAGAATCCTTTGGCAAATCCTAGGTCATGAAGATTTACTGCCATGTTTTCTTCTGAGAGTTTTATACTTTTTCTCTTATATTTAGGCCTTTGATCTATTTTCAGTTAATTTTTGTATATGCTGTGAGGTAAGGGTCCAATTTTATTTGTTCGCATGTGGCTATCCAGGTATTTCAGTGTCATTTGTTCTTTTTAAAAAACTAAACTCAAATTCTATATAAAATGCCTTTTATTATTTTAAATTAGTAGATCTTTATAATGACTTTTTCTACTGTTTGTGTGATTAGGGTTGCTATTAAGACTATAGAAATTTAAACCATCAAAATATTTGGTTTGTAAAAATTACTAGGTTTTTACTTTGCATTCATATGGATCCCATCCCAGAGAGTTGCCCAATTTACAGGTTGTTTTCCATGCTGTTACACTAAGTTTCATACATAAAACTCCAACTCTGTTTTCTTGGGATTTTGGTGGGAAAGAAATACACTTAATGCCCAATTTCCTCTAAATTTCTTTCCAGCCATCCCATGGGACATGAAGACTCCTCAGTCTTGGGCTTCATGATTTTAGGCTTTTTTTGTTTTTGCTAGTATCTGTTAGTTTCCAAGGTGAGGTTTAGTCAGCACAGTTTCTTTCATTATCTTCACATATGCTAGTGTGTAAAAACTATTCTGTGTTTTATATGGTCATCTTAGTGTTTATAAAAGATAAGGAAATGTTTTCTTCATATTAAATTACATTTAAAGAAGCTGAAAACACTTCTTCCTTTCCACAAGTTAATATTTAGTAATAGCATCCCCTAACCTGCACTGCAGATGACCATTTAAAAGTAGGTCTAGAGGCCGGGAGTGGTGGCTCATGTCTATAATCCCAGTACTCTGGAAGGCTGAAGCAGGAGGATAACTTGAGCCCACGTGGCGAGACCCTGTCTCTATAAAGAAAAAAAAAAAATTAGCCGGACATGGTGGCACATGCCTATAATCCTAGCTACTCGGGAGGCTGAGGCAGGAGGATCGCTTGAGCCCAGAAATTTGAGGCTGCAGTGAGCTATGACTGCGCCACTGCAATCCAGCCTGGGTGACACAGTGAGACTCTGTCTCAAAAAAAAGAAAAAAAAAAGTAGGAGGTCTGTTCCCTGTGCTATGATGAGCAGAAAGTTTCTTCTCTTCAAAGGCAAAGAAATAAGAACCACCACCATTTACTGAGCTCTTACTCTGTGCCAGGCACTATTCTGAGCTCTTTATAGGTATTATCTGATTCAATCTTCATAACAGCTCTCTGAGGATATGTACTATTACCATCCCCATTTTACAGATGAGGATATCGAGGCACAGATAAGGGGAAGAACAGAATTAGAATCCAGGAAGTTCTGATTTCAGAGCCCATTGCCTTAACAGCACATACCAAAGATTGGCCTGTCTTATCTTCTTGTTTTAAATTGCAATCTTAAATTCCATGTCATTTTTAGTAGATCTAGGAAAGAGGTGCCAGGAAATAAACCTAACATACCCTGTTTTGTTTTTTCCTATGAAAGCTCAGGCTTATCCTCTATTAACCCTCATAAAACAATTCCATAATGACAACATCCAAAATGTACAAAAATCTCCATGCATGCTCCAAGGCTTTTTGGTGTGTTATTTAATGTAGTCTGTGGTAATATCTTGCATTTATACCACTAAATTACAGGTCCCAGGTGCTATATTGTTAACAAAATAGCATCCAAAGGGATATTATCAAGTAAAATAGGTGGCCCCACACTAATACAAGCTGCATGATGTTAAAGAAACAACATTGGCCTGATGGGAGAGCCGTTTATCTGGCTTTGCTAACATTTAACTCTGGCCCTGGCCAGTCTCTTGATCTACCTAGTCCTAGTTTTCTCATCTGAGAAATAGAGTTGAATCTCCAAGGTCCTTTCCAGCTTTAGCATTTAGAGATACTACATGCTATTGGTAGAGTGACTTCAGAACTATAGACTGGATGTTGAAGGGGTGCTATGATTCGTTTTTGTTTCTTGGATTTTATGTAATTATTGGAAGGCATACAGAATAGGCTGAGAGATAATTCTGTTAACTGACCTCTGGATCCATGGAGTAGAAACCTCTGTCCCTGCACAGGAAATATAATTTACATGCTATGTTTTGGAAATGTATTTTTAGATGCTCTTAGTGTTGTATTAACGATTTGCCCAGAGGCTGTTCAAGGCTTAAATATATATTCTCTAATGAGTTAATGTATTACTGATTAAAGTTAGGTTTTCAGAAACTTGGCTTTTAAATCATTCTTAAAAATGGACCTTTTGGTACAGGCTGGGAATAGGAAGGCAGGTGGGGATTGAAGGACGGCTTAGGATCCAGATTTAGTTTTGGCCTAGGAAAATAGCAGTGGTTTCTAGTATATGCTCCCTTGTTTATTTTTCAGTACTATGTGACCTATACACCTTTAATAATAATAGTAGCTGCCACTTAGAATGCCTACTGTGCCTGGCAGCACTTTGACAAGAAATCTGTAAAACTATTATGGTTGTAAAAGAAACCCTGAATAGAGATCTATGCATGTTACCTAAAGGAAGACTTAATATTGCAAAAATGCCATTTCTACCCAAATTAATTTCTGTATAGACTTCAATGCAGTCCCGGTTTGAATCCCAACAGGCTTTCTCTTGAAACTTGGTAAGATCACTCTAAAATTCATGTGGAAGAGAAAATGCTTAAGAATCGCAAGATATTTTTTAATAAGAAAGTGAGAGGGGATGTGCCCTATATAGATACATAGTAATAATATTACATATTATAAGCCATTACTAAAGCAGTATAGATTACTGGAACAGATATATTAATAGATTTATGTATATATAGAGATTTACTATATGATAGGGATAGTGTTTCAGATCAGTGAGGATAGGAAGAACTACAACTGGAATTTCCATATGGAAAAAAGTAGAGCCCCATATTAGGCCAATCTCAAAAATAAACCTCAAATGAATTACAGAACCAAACATTTTTTAAATATATAAAGTTATTAGGTGAAAAATACAGGAAAGTGGCGGGGCACGGTGGCTCACGCCTGTAATCCTAGCATTCTGAGAGGCCGAAGTGGGAGGATTACTTGAGGTCAGGAGTTTGAGACCAGCCTGAGCAAGAGCGAGACCCGTCTCTACTAAAAATAGGAAGAAATTAGCTGGACAACTAAAAAAAAAATATATAGAAAAAATTAGCCGGGCATGGTGGCGCATGCCTGTAGTCCCAGCTACTCGGGAGGCTGAGGCAGAAGGATTGTTTAAGCCAGGAGTTTGAGGTTGCTGTAAGCTAGGCTGATGCCACGGCACTCTAGCTTGGGTAATAGAGCGAGACTCTGTCTCAAAAAAAAAAAAAAATATATATATATATATATATGGGAAAGTATGTTTATGACTTTGGAGGAGAAAAGACCTTTTTAAATAAGTCACAAAACGCAAAAGCCCTGAAAGAAAGATTACTAAATTTGACTGTATCAAAATATAAATATTAATATAATAAATGACACCCATAATTACACTAGAAAACAAGCAATTATGTGTTGCAAGGACAATCATTGTAGCATTGTTAGTTAGAGGGAAATAAGACAAAACAAAACCAAAAGCAATCTAAATATCTATTAATAGGAAATGCTTAAATAAACTCTGGAACACTATCCAGTGCTTAAGAAGAATGGGATAAATCTATATGAACTAACAGGGAATGATCTTCCAAATGTATTGATAAAATAAGTAAATTATGCAACAGTGTATATACAGTATAATACTGCTTACGTAAAATAAAACATTATTTCTGTAGTTGCATAAACATACATTTATCTAAAAATCTGACTAATAGATATTGGTTACCTCTGGGGAGGAGACTGAGCCTGGAGTTTGTGGTTAAAGGGATCTTTAGGCTTTATTAGCGTAGTTGTAATTTTATATAACAATATATTATTTGATTTGTTTAATTTAAAATAAATTTTTAAAAATATGGTGATAGTAAATTTTGGTTGTAAAAAAGCATAAAATACTTTGTACAATGTGAACTCACTTTTGCTTAATAGGTACATTTTTATGTTTGTTTATCTGTAGCATAATATATAAAAACAGTCTCTCTGGTAGAATTATGGGTGGTTTTTAATACTTGATGTGTTCTTAATGCTTATATAATTTTAACTTTTTTCTTTAACAGTGAACATATTTGTATAACAGGCAGTTTTTCAAAGAGAAAACAAAGGGGTCCTTTGATAAATGTTGAACCTCTTTAAAAAATTCACTTGACTCTTGATGTCTAAGTTTCCATGAAAGTTACTCTTAAGCATAGTATCAATTGATGTAAGTTTGGAGGGTGGTGGTAACCCATATAAGGGACATAGGCTTTCATTTGAGGAAGCTGTAGAATTAGAATTTAATCCACTTTAATACTATGAAAGGTGTTGTTACATTTCCTCTTAACAAATTCATTTCCTATTAGCTATTTAATAGGTCAAATGGAGTACTTGGTGGATTATTTTTGAAAATGCTGACAGGGTACAGTGGCTCACGCCTGTAATCCTAGCACTCTGGGAGGCTGAGGTGGGAGGATTGCTTGAGCTCAGGAATTCAAGACCAGGCGGAGCAAGAGAGAGACCCCTATCTCTATGAAAAATAGAAAAATTAGCCAGGCGTTGTGGTGCGCGCCTATAGTCCCAGCTACTTGGGAGGCTGAGGCAAGAAGTTCGCTTGAGCCCAGGAATTTGAGGTTGCTGTGAGCTACAATGACACCATTGCACTCTAGCCGGTTGACAGAACAAGACTCTGTTTCAAAAAAAAAAAAAAAGTCAATAGAGTTGGGTGTGGTGGTGCATGCTTGTAGTCCCAGTTACTAAGGAGACTGAGGTGGAAGGATCACTTGAGCCGAGGAGTTCAAGGCTGTAGTGTGCCATTATGGTGCCTGTGAATAGCCACCGCACTCCAGCCTGGGCAACATAGTGAGACTCTCTCTTAGAAAAAAGAAAAAAAAAAATGTTGTCGATAGAGATTACCAAAATTACCAGAGAGTCTTCCTTCATGGTTTGTGGTTGTATTAGAGTGTGAACTGCCTTTAATTTTTGTAGTGGATTCTTAAAGAGAAAATGAAAATAATTTTGCTTATTTTCTTAGCCATAAGTTTCATCTACTTCAGAGAATCCACATATTTCTAAAGGCAAGTGAGAGGTGTTTTTCAGAGTCCACAGGTTTCAGGGTTCAGTTCTACAGACTGCCCTTACTTCAGACATCAGTAGCAAGTATCAGGTCCTCGGGTTACCAACATTTCTGTCTAACTTGGCTACAATGTTGGGGGTTCCCACAGCCCCTGTCCTCAGATTCAATAGTTTGCCGGAATGACACACAGAACTCAGGAAAGCACTTTAGTTAGTGCTACCAGTTTATTATAAATATAACTCAGAAACAGCTAAGTGGAAGAGATGTATAGGGCAAAGTATGGGGGTAGGGACATGGAGCTTCCATGTCCTCTCCAGATATGCCACCCTCCCAGCACATTTATCTTTCACCAATTTGGAAGCTCTCTGAACTCCTTCATTTAAGGTTTTTTATTGAGGCTTCATTATATAGGCATGATTGATTAAACCATTGGCCATCAGTGTGATTAGCTTGATCTCCAGTCTCTCTACACACCCCCTCCCAGGTTGGGGATGGGGCTGAAAGTTACAAGTTTCTAATCAAGTTTTGGTTTTTCCGGTGACCAGCCCCCATCCATCCTAAAGCTATCTAAGGGCCAACCAAGAGATGCTTTATTAGAATAAAAGATGTTCCTGTCACCCTTATCACTCAGGAAATTCCAAGGATTTAAGGATGTCTGTGCCAGGAACTAGGGAAAAAGACCAAATATCTTTTTATGATACCACAGCAAGAAAGCCTAGTTTTTCATTAATAGGAGTTGAAAGTTAGTGCCTGCTTGATAGAAAAACAACACTTTAGTGGTGGACCTTCTTTCATAATTCCCTAAAGGTTGAGTAAGACTTGGTGAAGTAAAGAAAGGGGAAGAACTGCAAAGGCATGGAAGCCAAAGATACTTGGATAAGTGCAGATAAATTAAATATTCTAGATAACAAAGCACTTGATGGGAGGAAGAGGGAGATGTTAGATTAGAGAGCTAAGTAGATAGGAGCCAAGCCCTGGAGGGCCTTTTATGCCTTGGTGAGAAATTTAGACTTTAGCCTATATTTTCAAGCTTTAGATTGCATCAGAATCCCTTGGAAAGTATGGAAAAATGCAGATTGGCCTGGGAATATGCGTTTTTACAAGCACCCTCAAGCACCTCTGACACACAAAACACTGCTTTTGGCAATGAGGAACATAAAAGTTTTTATGTAGAGAAGTAAGGTCATAATTACAGTTAAGGGTGGATCATTGCAGTTGCCAAATCCTAGAACTAACAAAGAAGGCTCAAACTAAGGCAATTGTGGTTAGGATAGAGAGGATGAGATAGATTAGAGAAATATATAGAAAGTAAAATGGTAGAGGCCTGATGATGGGTTATGAGGTGAGTTAGAGGGGGAAGACAAACTATCAAAGATTTTGAGCTTGGTTGGGCTGATATGGTAGATGTCATTAACAAAAATACAAGAAGTAAAACTTTTGGTGGGAAGAAGATGAGTTCAGTTGTAGACATGTTGAGTGTGTAATCCTGTGGAATATACAGGCAGATATGTTTCTGTTAGTAGGATAGCCAAGAGGACTGAGGATGAAAACGTAGATGTAATAAATTTGTAGGCTTTTGTTGAAACTCTGAGAGAGATGAGATCACTGAAGGAATGCCCAAGGACATGATCAATGCCAAGGACAGAACCCTGAGAACCCCCATATTTAAGAGGTAAAAGTAGAACAGGAATGAAAAGGAACAACCAGAAAGCAATTTGTGGAAGACCAGTACAGAATAGTATGCAAAAAGTTTTAGGAAGGAGTGAATGGCCCAATTTTGTCAAGAGCAACTGAGAAATTCAATAAGACAAAGAAAAGTGTTAGAATTAGTAATATGGAACCTGACAGTGGCTTTGCCTAGAGTAGTTTCAGTGGAGAGGTGGGACAGAGAAGTCTGCTTGCAGTAGATTGATTGAAGAGGGAATGGATCAAATAGAAACAGTGATTATGGAATCTTCTCTTTCAGAAGTATTCCCATGAATGGAAGGAGGAAAAGGATTGTATTTAGATGGAGGAATATAGGGTCAAATGAAGATTTGTCTGGTTTTAAAGTATGCAATAGATTTGAAATTTTTATTATTTATTTATTTATTTATTTTTGAGACAGAGTCTTGCTCTGTTGCCCAGGCTAGAGTGCTGTGGCTTCAGCCTAGCTCACAGCAACCTCAAACTCCTGGGCTCAAGCAATCCTTCTGCCTCAGCCTCCCGAGTAACTGGGACTACAGGCATGTGCTACCATGCCTGGCTAATTTTTTTTCCTATATATATTTTTAGTTGTCCAGATAATTTCTTTCTGTTTTTTAGTAGAGACAGGGTCTTGCTCTTGCTCAGGCTGGTCTCGAACTCCTGACTTTGAGCGATCCACCCGCCTCTGCCTCCCAGAGTGCTGGGATTACAGGCATGAGCCACTGTGCCTGGCCAAATTTGAAAATTTTTATGTTGAGGGAAATGAACCAAAGGGATGGGGCTGGAGGAAGCGATAGAAGATAAAAGTGAGAGAGGGGATAATTGATGGGACCAGGTCCCAGAGGAGGGGGTCTAGAGTCTGGAACAGGAGAGGTTAGCCTGGAGCAGGAAGAGATTTAACTCATCCTCTGTGATTTAAATATCAATTTCCTGTTATGGTTGAATCTTACTAAACAGGATGACATTCTCATTCTTTATTCCTAGGAGAACTTAAAATATCTCCGATGTGTAGTTTTATCAATCTGTTGTACATAAGTAAAAATTTCTTTATACAATATAATATTTGGATATTATATAGTATGTCATATGTAATTAGTTCACTAATCTGTTACCTTGACTGCTGTAAAACATACCTAAAACCTTTCTGAAACATGATAGGAAAATATGTCTTCTGTTTCTTTTCGAATTTATCCATTCTTCTTTTTACAGTTGTTTAACACAGTGGCCATCCAGTAAAATGACAACTAACATAGGATTTGGAATATGTTTGAATTGCAAAGATATGCACAAAATATAAAAGGTATTCATCATTTAGGATTTACATTTCTTGAATTTATTAACTCTATGAATAGGTGCCTTTTGTTGTTGTACCAGAATCCAACTTGTCACTAGACATAAGAATTATTTTCCTTTTTTTCTTTTCTTTTCTTTTTTGTTTTTTCCATGTTAGAAGGGGAATGTGCCGATGTAACAAAGTTTGAGGGAGGCACATCTCATAGAATAGCATGAAAACCCAGTCATCACGCTTCTGAAACAAAAGGATCCTCAGCATAAGAATTTAATTTGGCCATTAAGAAAAAAATTAAATTATCTTTGATGATGACTTGGTAGACTTCCAGCTTGAAGCATATTTATTAAAAAGCTTGTATTGTAAAGTTCTGTATGAGAATAGAATGCTACCTTGAGTATGTAATGGGTGAAAAAAATTCCAGGCTACCATATTAAGGCCAGTTATAAATCATTGTTGATTTCAAGTTTGTTGGATTCATTTGATGGAGATGATAGTAGGAAAAAGAAACATGCACATCAAAATGGATTTACTAGAAAAAAGGCTGTGAACTTTTTAAAGGTTTTTGATAAGTATGCCTAATTGCTTTCTGGAAAAGTTGTATTAGTTTACACTTCCGTCAGTAATAGTAGTGAGTATGCCCCAAACATTTTCTAAGTATTAAAAATTACATTCTCATTTTAGGAAAAGTTAGATTGGCATGGTATAGCTATTTAGGTGATAGGCAAAGTTGACAGCTATTTATTAAGCTCTGTATCTCCCTGAAGCCTTCAGCCATGAGTTCTGTAACCAGACTACTTCTATACATCTTAACAAGCCAATTATGCAGTTTGTTTCCCAATGGAGATGTTTAATTTTTTTTCTCTCCTTGAAGCCTTTAAAAGTTTGAGTTCATTTTACAGTTTTTAGGGAATTTTTAAGTTCTAATTTCACTTCTGAGGTATACTTTTCATAATTATTTAATTATTAATAAAGTAATTGAGAAAATAGGCTCTACAGATGGTTCACAATTCCCTAATTCCATTTAATATAAAGATTTTATTTCTTTTTTTCCATTTTAAAACTATTCTATTCTTTGGTGGCTGACTGATAATAAACTTGTTTTATAGCTACTATAACTGAGATTTGGGAAATCTTCAATACTTTACATGTGTGTAGATGTTAGCAGTATATCAAATTCTAGATCTTAGTCTTTAGTTCTTTAAAAAAATCTTTAATCGTTTAACACTTTGTTCTTACATTCCATTTGCGATCATTGGTTACACATTTGTGTTTGAAGACATTAATCACAACTTAAAATATATAATGGACATGTGAATACTATGTATATTTTAGATTTCCTTATATAGTGAAATATGTTATTCAGAACTCAATGTGGTCATTTTTAGTTTGATATAAATATTTTTCTGAAAAGAAGGAATTGAGCTATAAATGGATTATTGTGAGATGTACTATTTGGTCCTTTGGGCTCAAGGCTTAATAAAAAGACCCCTGAACTGAGGCAGGAATCCTGAGGTCTAGCCCTGGCACCATTAGTAATTGGCTTTATAACCTTGAGCAAATCACTTATCTCGGTGTTTTTATAAAATGTCATACCTAAAGAATATAATTAATATGAAAGTATTACTCAAATATGAGGTAATATTATTAGGGAGAAGGAAAAACCTTGGCCTTTGAGATTTGGGGTAGTAGGAAAATAACTTCTTTGATTAAGTAAACTCAGCATGTGCTATTAGAGAAAGCAGTACAGTGTAAAGCAAGAGTCAGAACTCATTTGCATGCCAGAGCCAGGCAGGTATCATGAATATATGCACTGGGCCTGTATAAGACTTAGAAAATGATTGGAGCGTGTGACAAATCAGTCTCTGTATATCTCTTGCCTAAAAAATTTCAGACTAATTTAAAAAGTACTATGAGAGCTATACAGAACAGTTCCACAGGCAGGATTCTTCCTGTGAGCTTCTGGTCTTCAACCTCTCTGATTTAAAGAAAACAATGTTGGAACAGAAATAGAAGTCCTAGCCTGCCATTAACTCGCTGGGCAATCTTGGGCAGATCACTCTCTCTCTCCCAGCTTCAGTTCCCTCATCTGTGTGAGGTGAACTAAATTTATCCGTAATGTCCTTCCAGTTTCTGAGAATTACTTTCTTTTATGTTAAGAATTAGCTTATGTTCTGGTGGCAGCGAACTGATGTACCTGAGTGTATTTTCTATCTTACTATTAATATTCCATCTCCCAGGCAGTTGCTGTGTCTTACCTCTGTTGTTAGCTCAATAAGGTTAGAACACAGATAAGGAGGCGAAAGAATTCTGTGATACTTTGAGGAATTATCTTAGTTATGTATTCATCAGATTGGCTAGAGAAAGTTCTGGCTTATGCAAGATTTATTAAGGAGAAAATGTAATGTGTAAAATTCTTTTCTACGTTTTAAAATTCAGGAAAAGAAACTTCCTCTGGGTATATTATTCCTTTGTAAGTGTTAATCACTCTTCACAAAATCCCAGTCAGGGAGAATGGTAATATTAGCTCCATTTTATAGTTTAGAAATGGGAAATATCTCAATGTTTATGAGTTAAGTGGGCTGAATTAATAACAGAATCCTGGACTCTCCAGGATGAAGCCTGGATTCCATTTAGCCTCTTTATAATATTCAACACACTGCCTCCACCCTCCACTGCACTCTCCTCACATTGCTGTATGTCCAAATCTTCTGTGTGTTAAGGCCTAGTTGAAATACCTCTCTTCCACAAAGCCCTCTCTAATCCTTGAGCAGAAAGTCACCTTTCTACCTGGTAATTATATTTTCCTTCCAGTACTAAACTGAGGGTTACTTAAGAGTGAAACCTACATTTGATTCATGTTTTTATACTGTTCAGCAGAGTGTCCTACATATAACAGGCACTCAATGATGTCTGATGGCCAGATAGCCAGATGGATAATTGATGGATGGATGAAGAAATGAATGATTGAATGAATGACTAGAAAGCTCTTTATCCTAGAATGATATACAATATATTATCTTTGCAGTTGGTTTGCTCTTATTTTTTATAGGATTCTCATGAGCAAATTATTTTGTAATAAATTTTTAAAAACATCCTTCATCTTTCTAACATTTTATTCTCTTACATCTTTAGGTGTCAAAATTTGTATACGCAACATTTTATTTGTGGCATTGCTTTCACCAGCATAATTTTCATGAGCCTTGGCCGGGACTTGGAAACATTGCATCTTGTTTTGATGATTTTCTGATGGGCCAGAGGCCTCAAATGGATGTCACATGCTGTTGGAGCAGATCTAACAAAGAAAAAGACCGACAGTTGATCCTCTTTGTTTCAAGTAGTCTGTTTTCTCTCTTTCTTTCTCTCTTCCTCTCTCTCTCTCTCTCTCTCTCTCTCATTAGTGTGATTCTGGAAGTGTTTATTAACTTTAAGGATGGGTTGTAATTTCCTTTCTAATATCCATTTATTCACAGTAGCATGTAGTAGGTACTCAATTAATATTGGAGTGAATGAGAAAATGAACAGCATGTTGATTTTAACAAATGTACCACTCTACTGGGGGATGTTGGTGACGGGGGAGTTTATACATGTATGCAGGCAGGGGGTATATGGGAAATATGTGTGCCTTCTGTTCAGTTTTGCTGTGAACCTAAAACTGCTCTAAAACATAAAGTTTATTTAAAAAAAGAACAGCAGAAAGCTCTGTAGCAAAGTAGAAACAGCATGCACCTCTGAGTAAGAAAAACCGAAGTTTGAATACTGATTCTACCTCTTATACTTATCTTGGATAAATTGTGTGGCTGAGTCTGTATATATGTATAATATAGAAATTATAATACTTAATCTATATTATGGATTTTTCAATATTCTTTAAAATATTTGTCAACATACATTCTGATTTTTTTGTTTGGAAAATATAGTCATTATATTTTAGTTGTTAGACTTCTCACCATGGAATTTTAAAACTATATATCTAGGCACATTTTTTAAAAAAAATGTACAGACATGAGATTTAGGGAAACTCATGTAATTTAGCCACCAATTTGTATAATTTGTATAATTATTAAAAGTAACACCAAATGCTGTATTTGCTAAGATTTCCTGTGACTGACATGAGAAAATCAACCAATCTTGAGCCAGACTTTTTTAGTTGTTCACTTGCTGCTTTGAGCTTGTTTTTCTTCCTATCCATTTTTGATAAAGCTCAGAAAAATTAAAAATTTGAGATCTTGAGTTTTATATTGCATCATTATTAGTTATAATCAGTATATATTTAGTAGGATATAGCTGGATCTTCTCTTTTTTTTTTTTTTTGCATATGCCTTACACTAATTTATGACTAGTAACTCATTTAATATGGAATATCTTCTATAGTAGAAATCTAGAAGTATGAATGCTGAGTAAGGTAATAAGGGAGATTTGCAGTTTATATTTTTTTGAACTTCTCTTTGTTTCCATATGTTTCTGCAATTTTTAAAAAAATTTTCATTCATTGATTTATTCATTCTAAACATATATATTGAGAATCTATGTGTCATACATTATCCTGGGTAGTAAGTATGCATTGATGAATAAAGCAGACATAATTCCTTCCTTCATGAAGCTTATATAGTAATAAAGATAGAATTAAGCATGTACACAAATTTGTAATTACAAATTGTGATAATTCTATGACGAAAACAAATAGGGAACAGTATTTAGATTGGATGTTAGGAAAGGCCTCCTTTAAGGAGTCATACTTAATGATGTTTGAAGAATGAGTAGCCACAGGAAAAAAGGAAAAGAGTAGTAGTCTAAACTAAAGTCATATTCAAAGGCCCTGAGGTAGGAGAGAGTTTGGCATGTTTGAGGAGCAGAGGGAGGCCAATGTGGCTGGATCATAATGCAGTGGGGCTGAATGAGGAAACTAGAGAAGTAGACAAGGGTCAGATCACATGAGGCTTTACAGACCATAGTAGGAATTTTGGATTTTTTCCCCCCAAGAACTATGGGGAAATCATTGAAAGATTTTCAGCGTGGGAGTGACCATATTTCTGCTTTCAAAAATTCCTTGGGCTGCTGTGTGGAGAACAGATTGTAGGAGATAAGGGTGGAAGGAAGGAGCCTAGTAGGGAGGCAATTGCAGGTGAGAGGTGATACATGGAGATGATAAGAATTAGATTTAAGACATATTTTGGAGACAGAACCTACAGGGCTTACTGATAAGTTGAATAGGAGGCTTGAGGCAAAGGAATAAGTTAAGGAATGATTCCAGATTTCTGATTAGAGCAATTGTCGTGTATGTTTGCACTGTTTTCTGAGATAAGATAAATACTAGGCCAGGGCAGATTTGGGGGAGGGAGTGAAAGTTGGAATGAGGGGTATAGTTCTGACACGATAAGTTTCAAATGACTGTGAGACTCCCAGTGAAGAAGACAAAAATAGTTGAATACATGATTTTGGAGTTTAGAGGAGAGGTTTGTGCTAGGGATATACAGATAGTTCCCAACTTACCATGGTTCAACTTAACAATTTCTTGACTGTATAATGGGTTTATTAGGACGTAGACTCATCCTAAGTCAAGGAGCATCAGCAAACAGTTGATGTTTAAGATCCTGGGACTAATGAGATCACCTAGGGGAGAGTTAGAGATTGAGGGAGGGAGAAGAGGGCCCAGGACCAACTCCTAAATCTTTTGAGATTCTATAACATTATGATTAACTTAATTTTCTGACCAAGTTAGATGTTATCTGATAACCAGAGAGAATTCTGTATCTCCATCTTCTCTTTTCACAGCTCATAAAGAAAATAAATAAAACAAATGCAACTATAATTTTTTTTTAGTCAAACATGTTAATCTGAAGACCCCTTTTAATAAAATATCTTTAGTATATTCATAACCTTTTCTGGAAAGCAGTCATTATTTTGAACACTTCCTTTTGAAGGGGTTATGAATAGATATGGAAAGTGGAATAAGCTAGACCAAATACTAAATTTCCCAAGAACTTTTCCTAGAAGCTTGTTTATTATAAACCAATCAGTCAGTCACTGATAGCAATTTCGATTCTTATCCATAATTTCTTCAAAAAACATAATGGAAAACAGAAGGGAGCTTTCCCTTGGATTGGGGTTTCCAATTAATTTATTTTTACACTATTCAGGTTCAGTGTCCTATACTAATAGTAGAAGTTGGTTGAAGTTGAAGGCAAAGGTAGGTGATGACAACAAAGTTCAACTTTTCTTCTGGATATGTGACTTTGTTTTGTTCCTCCCCCCCCCCCCCCCCCCGGATGTTTTTGAGCTACTTGTACATTTTAAAGCTTTTTTATTTAAAAAGTTATATTAAAAGCCATTTTAACCAATTCCATTTTTCTTGGTAATCCATAAGTACCATGGATATTTTGTTTTGCTTGCATGTTGGTTTGCTTGCTTGTTTCATTAACCCTGTAGTCCTAAAACTCACAAAATTAATTTTTAAAATTCTTCTTTCTAACATGAGGCATTTCAGAGTCCTATTACTTTCACTTTTCAAAAAATACTTATCAGGATACCAAGAATATTCACCTGCTATTATAAGCCCTCCTTCTGTATTCCATATCACCATGTTAAGAGAGTACTAGCTCCCCTGCCTTCTTTAGTTATTGTTCCTTTACCCACCTAACCTTTTGTAAATATCATTAAACTCTTCTGGGGGAGGGAGATTTCTTTCTTTTTTAATGTAGGCTCTAGGCATAGGAATACACATTGATTTTTATTATTACCGGTGTTTCTTAGGTGAGAGCCATGCTGATGTACTGTGCTGTTACAAACAGTGGGTACTAATAGTCAACCATTTCCATAAGATGCTTAAAGAAACATAAAGCTGTAAACACTCTGTTTTCAAGAATTAGAGCTGAAATTAGTTTAAAATCAACATGTGCATAATACAAAAGAAGTAATTTTATTCTTCCATAATGTCAAAAACAAAAGATTAAGCATAATGTCTATGTACCACTGCTTTCCATCAGTGTTTTTCTGTTTAAAAAAATCAACAAGGGCCAGGCGTGGTAGCTCACGCCTGTAATCCCAGCACTTTGGGAGGCTGAGGCTGGAGGATTGCTTGAGGCCAGGAGTTCCAGACCAGCCTGGGCAACATAGCAAGATCCTGTCTCTACAAAAAAAATTTAAAAATTAAAAAAATCAATAGGCTTATTAAAGGATTTGGCTGAAATAAGAGTCTTCCCTGAGTTTTACTAAGTAATTCATTTCAATATGCTACAATTTAACTATTTACTTGTTGAACATTTGGGCTGTAATATATATATAAAATTCTGTAGGGAATATTTTGTGTGTAAATATTTATACACTTCTCTGATTATTTCTTTAAAATAAATGCTGTAATTTACTAAGTCTAAGGTAATGAATATATTTAAGACTTTTGATATAATGTCATATTACTTTTCAGAAAAAATGTTACCACTTTATACTCCCAGCCATTAGTGTGTGAGTTCCTCTTTCTCTTTTCCTAGCTCTGGAAACACTTACAGTCTCATATCTTTTCCAATCTGAAAGATGAAAATTATAATTTGTTTTATTTTGCATTTATTTGATTAAATAACTAAGTAGGACATGTTTATTTTCTGATTTCTTTTTAAGATGTCAAATGAATCAGAAAGCACTAATATAGATAGACAGAACAATATATCTTTATTCCACCCTGACGTGAAAAGGAATTGCCTACAAATGGCTGCAAGAGAGTATATTTTCAAATCTTGCTATCTTGAGAGACTAGATGTAAACTTTCAAATATGTTATGAATAGCTCAAGCTCTAACCAGTGTTCAGTAGGATATTAACATTCTGAATTCAATGTTCCAGAACATAAATTTACTAGTTCTCCGAATACACTCGAATACAAATGGAAAATTCAGCAGCCCTACTTCAGTGATTTGCTTACAATCCACCAATGGGCAAAATGCAAGCAGGCCTGCCAGCTGCTCTGCATCTGCAAACATTTGTGCAGAACTAATTTTAATAACAGATGTTGAGGGGAAAAAAAAAACTGCAGCCTCCCCTCTGAGAAAGTTGAAAGTTGGACCTATCCCGTGACTTCTCAGATGCCCCATAACCCTGTTAGCCAGAGTTTCATTCCTAAAATACCATATTTTGCTTCCTTTCCTTCTCATATGAGAAGTTTTAGAAATGCTTAAGGGAATCTAACAACTTGAGAAAGTCTTAATACTGCTTCAGTTGACCCCGTATGATGTTGCCGTGTATAGAAGATTCATTGTCTACAATTAGAGTTCCCCCCTGAAAGATTCCGTTCTGACCTTTGTGGTGTGCAGACTTCATTTGTATTATATCCTCTAAAAGAAAGCCTGTTTATTTGTTTTGTATTGAGGTAAAAGTTACAGGTCATGAAGAGACACTTTAAAAGAAAACTATTATTTTTTACGAAATAGACAAAGAAAGCATGATAATTCCAGTAGAAATTTGCTGAATCAAATGATGCAATGTACAGATTTTGGTTTTTATGATACCAGCATTCTAGGTCTCCAAAGAAGCTTACACAGGCCCCAAGAGATACCATTGTGACATTTGTCAATATCCTCGCTTACATGTCAGAGTTTAATAAAATCTGGTTCTTTCTGGGGCTTGCTTACTGCTGAAAAGCTAAATAAATTCGTTTGTTGTTATTTGATTTTTAAATTTATTTTTTATTTAATTTTTTAAAACTAGGCAATATATTTACAAGTTTTGAAAGTCAAAAACTTACAAAAGGGTATATAGTTGAAGCCTTCCTCTTATTTCTGTCCCTTGGCCATCAAGTTCTCTTCACAATGAATGTCATTAGTTTTCTGTCTCTTTCTAGAAGCACTCTATGCATAAACATGAAATATGTGTGTGTGTATGCATTTCCCCTCTTTTACACTAATGGTAGGATACTATATACAGTGTTCTATGCCTTCTTTTCACTTAGTCTGACTTAGAAATATTTCCATATTAGTACATGAAAAGCTTCCTTGTTTTATTTATTCCTAGATAGAATTCCATTTTTTAAATGTACCATAATGTATTTAACCAGTCTTTCAGGCTTTTATTATTATAATAAACACTACAGTGAATAACATTGGGAAAATGTCATTTCATACAGTTATGATCAATTCTTAGAAATGGAATTGCTGGTCCAAAGGGAATAGTTTTATTTTTAATAGACATGCTATTAATAAAAGCAAACCTGAAAAAAATAGTGCTGACTAATGTCCCATGCAAGAAGTCCATGCCTAAGCTCCAGATTTCTCTCTAAGATCAGGCCAATGATTATCATAAACTCCTGTGCTTTAGTATCTATTTCTATTGCCCATGAGGAGTTCTGTTTTCAACTGGGGCTTGATTCTGTGCAGAGGTTGACACAGACTGATTTTTGCAGGGTACCTTCCTGTGCTTTGCCTCTGTTCCTGAGAAAAAGCCACCGTCAAAAGCAACTTATCTTTTTCTGTTAAGTTCTTATTAGAGGAACTCCTTTCTATGAGAGTAATCAGGTCTTGTTCACAAGAGTCTCTGCTAATCTCCTGGCCTGAGCAGGGTGACTCTTCCCTATGGCTTATGATCCTTCTTCATCCTTCCTTGATGCTCTCCCATTTTTGGTCTGTAGTCTCCTCGCTCTTACTAGTTGGGGCTAAATTCTTGTCCTGGCTCTTCCCTTTGGCCTAAAGCTTGGGGACTCGGGACCCAAGGTGTTTTCCTTTGGCTTCTATAAGAAACCTGGGAAGCTGCAGTGGCCCTGATGGAAAAACTCTGGAGATGGGATTATGAGACCTTAGAAGCCAAGCTAACTGAGGCAAAGGGCCCTGCAAGGGGAGAGCCCTGTGGCTATCTCTGGAGCCCTACCGCAAATTTGTGCTTTGACTCACCATCAGGCTGCTCTTTAAGGAATGGTTGGCTTGGATTTTAGGCAGCCAACACTCTTGGTTGTAGGAGGTACTCCTTGATCACTGGAGCCCTTAGATTACTAAGATCCCTCTTTAGTTTGGGGTAGTTTCTCACCACACTGGCACTCATGACATCTCCCAGTTATGGTTGAATAGGTAAGACCCCACGGTATTGACCATCCTTCTGGAATCTCTGGCCCTTGAAGCAATTTCAGAATTCATCTCCAAAATCCTTTTCCTAAGGTGGAAATTAACTTAGAAAGATGCCCCATTTCTTTGAAGAACTCTTCTCTAGACATTACTCTGTTACCTGGCTATGGGGCATTGCTATTTTATGGCTAGAACCTTTGAGACACTTCTGCTCTCATCTCTTTGTTCATTTCCTGACATTGCTCAACTTGTAGTCAGCTCTGGGCTGCTTCTGTTAGCCTCCATAGAGTCCCACTTTTCCAGGTTATTTTCTATGATGCTGGATGAGAGGGACTGAAAGTCTAGTTTTCCTCCCCATTCAGAGGAGGGGGAGGATTTCACAAGCCCTTGACCAATATATGGTAGAGACTCTTCTAAGGATTCTGTAGTGGGGACTGAATTTTATGTGATCACCTTGTCTTTTACTTGCATGAGGGTTTTCCCCCAAGGAGCATGGCAACCTTACTATGGTGTCGGCCCCTGAAATGTGGGTGACTGAGGAGAAAAAGGCAGATTAGAGCAGAATCTGTAATTGGGCTTCTCTCACCTTTAAACAGTTTTATGGATTCAATGATCTTGAGAGGTAGGCCCTACTTCTGCTGCACCCAAAACTGAATATGAGTTTTTAGTACATGTCAAGGGTTTGAATCAGGGAAGGAGAGCCCCAGAGAAGTATTCAGGTGATATTCCCCTTAGATAGTTTTAATGATTGATGTAACTATTTCTCCTAAGAAGAGGGAATGAATCTCTTTGAAAGATTATACCTGAGATTTACAGCCTTTCACTCAGCTCCTTCTAGGCAGCCTCTCTCGTCATAATCCAGTTAATCAATTAGAATGCAAAAATGACCTTGCTACAGCGTGAGATCTTGTGGTTGGAATGCTATATAGGAAATCAATTGCAAATACAAAATCATCACTCACTTCCAGTTCAACCTATTAGTTCTTAATTTTAGGTATCTCTAGCATTCCTTGCTAATCAACCTAGGTTCTTCATCCAGTACTAGAGCTAAAACTTTCAGTTCTCTTATTTATAAAGGAAGCAATCAGGCTCTTTACTTGCAAGAAAATAGGCCTAATCTTTGGTTCTAAGTAAAAACTATTCTTTTCACAGTCATCTGAAACTTGACTTGGTAGCATCTCAGGATTCTATCTCAGTAACAGCAATCTTTCTGCACTTGTCTTTCTTTCCTTGTGTGCATCCCCAGACAAATGTCCAAGGGAGGCTTTTCTGTTTTTCTTACTCAGTGTCTTGTCTTCAAATTTCTCTTGCTTTCTAAAGTCCCTTAGTTTCTCTAAAATAGCCTTCTTTTTGCTGTTTAAACCCTCATTTACCAAAGAAATAACAGAGCTCTACCTCTTTGCACACTCTACAGAAGCATACAGTGATCATATTACATGGTATACACATTAGCATTTCTAAAACCCAATTTACTTTCATAGCACAGGTTCCAAATCAAGCTACAAAGAATTTTTAAAGGTGTTTGTATGGCAGAGTTGAGGGATGGTTGTAATTAAACCACAGATAGCTCTCATATATTAGTATGAGGAAAGAAATAAAGAACTAGAATTCTATGGTTTTAAAGACCATGAAGTATATACGGTAATTTACCAAGTAAATGGGAATAAACAAGAATTGTGTGCTTTCAGCACACATAAAGTTAAGCTTGCAGTACCTCCTTATTTCACTAGCCTGCTGTCACCTCATGAAGTTGATAGAACTGATTTTTTTAAAAACTCCTACACAGATTGTCAGGCTACAGTTGCTGCAAATAAATAAATAAATAACTCCTACACAGCACAAGATGGAGATAAGCAGCTGACTTGTTAATAGCAGAAGCCTAACTCAAAATGGAAAATAATAGAGTATTTGGTTTGCCTAAGTAGGGACAAACCAGCCTCTCTATGGATTATACTTCAATTTTAAGCCACTTAATTAGCAACTAGAGACATAAATCCAAGAGTTTCTCTTTTATATCTTGAGATTCCAAGTCTAGAAGTTCTGAGATGCTGCTGCTATTTTTTTCTTATAGTTCTTTTTGTGGGCTTTCAGCCAGGATTGAACATCTACCACTGGCTTCTTTGCTTTTCCCTTTCTTTATAAACTTGTTTGTTACTTGTTTATTAACTTGTTCTTGCTTTCGTGGATGATTGCTTTTCAAAATCTGCCATGGTACCTAACTTAGTGTGCATGTTACACTATAGAGGTGTTCATCAAATACAGGTAGTGGCCCTGTATGTAAACTGAATAACCTGTACATATGAATGACTGCTTTTGGATACATCACTTTCCTTTTGATAGTTTTGCTATCAATTGTTAGTTTAGGAATCCAAGCATTAGTTAGGAATGTTTCTGCAAGAATACATAATTTAAGATCTACACATAAATTTCTGAATAATCTTTGTACTGCTTGTTTCCAGTTAATTGATTTTTTTGGACTGATTTCAAACTCTTCCAGCATAGTCTCCTTTGCTTCCATATTTCTGATCTAAGAAGGCACTGATTTTTAATCACAAATAGACTTTGTTTTAGTTCTCATTGCTATTTTCTCTTCAGCATTAACTATGTCTGTCTTTTGTATCCTAAATTAAGGACTATACAAAACTGGGCTGAGGTGGGAGAATCACTTGGCCCAGGAGTTCCAGGTTACAGTGAGCTGTGGCTGGGCCACTGCACTCCAGCCTAGTCAGCAGAGTCAGACCGTGTCTCTTTAAAAAACAAAACAAACAAACGAAAAAGCCCAAACCCATTTGGATTCATTGAAATACCTGGTCCTCTTCCCCTTAAAGGAGTGATTTTTTTAGATTAATTCTGATTTCTTCTTGGTATGGCTGATTCTTACTTAAACTAGGGTTAAAAGTTCTTCAGAGTTCTGACAAATGATGCAGTGCATTTTAACTCTCATGGCAAATTATCCGCCAGGAGAGGTTGAATCCCAAGTCATCCCTTTCCCCTAATACTTCACCATTTTACAGACTTAATATGAAACTGGGTTGTAAAGCTGTCCTATTGGTGTTCCCTAATTTCCAGGTTAAGTTTAATCTGCTGATGTTTTTTCATCCTTCCAAGCTCTGATGTTAAAATAATAGTATGATTATGTCTCAGCACAGCAGCAGTGATTTAATTGTGGTGCCCTATCAGTCTTAAGTTGCAGGAATTACTTCACACTCCTTTTAATTGTAGTCTTACCATTTTAGCATTTTAGTCTGTTTTTGTATCTGAGTCAAATATGTATAACAGAGAAAACATTCATCTCTTATTTCAGTTTGGTTATAGAGAAACTGTTCCTTCAGTGCCTCGAGAAGTCATTGGAATTTGGCCGGGCGCGGTGGCTCACGCCTGTAATCCTAGCACTCTGGGAGGCCGAGGCGGGTGGATTGCTCAAGGTCAGGAGTTCGAGACCAGCCTGAGCGAGACCCCGTCTCTACTAAAAATAGAAAGACATTATATGGACAACTAAAAATCTATATAGAAAAAATTAGCCGGGCATAGTGGCGCATGCCTGTAGTCCCAGCTACTCGGGAGGCTGAGGCAGTAGGATCGCTTAAGCCGAGGAGTCTGAGGTTGCTGTGAGCTAAGCTGACGCCACGGCACTCACTCTAGCCTGGGCAACAAAGTGAGACTCTGTCTCAACAAAAAAAAAAAAAAAAAAAAAAAAAGAAGTCATTGGAATTAGAGACCTACTGCTTAACTATTTTTTCATAGGAGTCATATGATTCCACTATTCTGGTTTTAATGCAGTAATTTAGGTGCTGCAGAAGCAAATACGTTAGACCAGTGGTTCTGAAACTTTAAGGTATATCTGAATCACCTGAAGGGCTTGTTTAAAAACACATTTCTAGGCCCTACCCCAAGATTTTTATTTGGTAGATCTGAGATGGGGCCCAAGAATTTGCATTTCTAATAAAGTTCTTAGGTGCTACTGCTGGTCTGGAGACCACACTTTGAGAATCACTGCTTTGAGGATTTTTCTCCTATTTCAGAAACATACCCTTTTAGGGCAGATGGTTATATTAGAAAAAGAGAACAGAAAAAAAATTTTTTTTTTTTGTTTTTTACAAGCATGAAACAAAGTTTATTGAGAAACAACAAGGTACATTTACAGAGCAAGAGCAAGTTACGTTCACCACAGAATGATGAACGGACCCCTTCATAACAAAAGGGGCAGAAAAAAATATTAAAAATCCAAACAATCTCAAGGAGATGACAGGATCTAATGAGTTTTTTTGAAAAAGTAAAATATTCAGATTATCTCTGTGTGAGGGTGTGAATTTGCCACTGTAAGTAGTGTAGCATCTGTATGGGATCTGATATGCTATCATAAGTGAACATGCAAAGAATGAAAAGAAAAACCTCTAAATCTTATCTCTGTCAGTTACAATAAAAGACTTAGAAGGGGAGAAGGAGGTATAGTGGAAGAGTATAAATGTTGTATGGAAGAGACCCGAATTAAAATCCCTGCTCTGCCACTAATACTTAATGAATGATTTGGAGTATATAATCTCACTGGGTTATTTTAGTATTAAATGAGATAATAAATGTGAAGTGCTCTGCTTATAGTAGCTGTCCATCAAGGTTACTTTCATAGAAGCTGGCCTCCTCAGTTGCTTTTGTAAGCTCAGGAATCTTTTCAAACTCTATGAATGATAAATTTCATCCAAAATCATTACCCATAAAATAATGGGGCCTGAACAATTGCAGCCCTGTGCATGCTATAGAAAAGCAGACTTAGAAGATATGGGCCTTATTCTCCAAGTATACAAAATCTGCTTAGGGAGTTAGGATTCTTTCCGTTGAAAATACCAGAATGCCATATTAAAATGGGATAAACTGTGACATTTTTAACATAAGAAGCCCAGGGGCAAGGCAATTACTGAAATTCCAGGTACTTTCCATCTTTTCTGTTCTGCTATCTTTAACATACTACCTTTTGTCCCTGGGCCTCTACTTTCAAGGTCACAAAATTGTCACAGCTCGAGATATTGTATCTTTGCACAACTGCATCTGAAGGCATAGAAAGGACAGTTTCTTTTGTCAGGTCTCCTTTATTAAGGTGGAAGGCCTTTCCCACAAGCCCCTAGCAGACTTGCCCTCAGGTCTTATTGACCAGGATTAGGATATATCGACCATGTGCTGGGCTCCAGGAAGGCTGAGCTGCAAAGGCAGGTATCTAGCATTTTTAGCCTGAGTGGTGGGACTGGTAGGTGAGAGATGACTGAGTAGACAACAGAGAATCTGCCACAAGGAGACAAGACTACGAACAGATTAGAGAATAGTTCTAGGCAATTTGTCATTAGGCTGAATTGTGTGCTCTAGGCCAGAGAGGTTGGCAAACTTTTTCTGTTAAGGATCAGATAATAAATATTAAATATTTACTAGCAGTAAATAGTATATATTTTAGGCTTTGCTAGCCACATATGGTACCTGTTACATATCCTTCTTTGCTGTTTTTTTTTTTTTTTTTTTTTTTTTAAACCAATCCTTTAAAGATGTGAAAACCGAGGCTGGGCACACTGGCTCACGACTGTAATCCCAGCACTTTGGGAGTCTGAGGTGGGAGGATTGCTTGAGGCTGGGTGTTTGAGATCAGCCTGAGCAACGTAGTGAGACTCTGTCTCTACAAAAGAAAATTAGCCAGTCGTGGTGGTTTGTGCCTATAGTCCCAGCTATTTGGGAGGCTGAGACAGGAGGATCGCTTGAGCACAGGAATTTGAGGCTACAGTGATCAATGATCGCACTGCTGTACTCTAGCCCAAGCAACAGAGCAAGACCCTGTCTCAAAATAAATTAAAGAAAAAAATTTTTTAAATGTGAAAACCATTCTTAGCTTGCTGGCCATATAAAAACAGGCTGTGGGCCAGATTTGGCCCACAGGCTGTAGTTTGCCAACCCCTGCCTACACAATGAAGGCTCAGAGGGGAATTTCCACTTCAGTAAGGCTGTAGTCGTCATTTTGAAGCTTCCTGAAATTCTGCAATTTGGTGCTTTGAAGGATGGGTAAGATTTGGACTGAGAGATGTGTTCCTTCTGAAGGGTGTAGTGAGACAAGGCTGTGTGATGCTTACTGTGACATAACTGTGTATTATATGCAGAGAGTGGAGAGCAGCAATACGTTTGCAAATGAAATGGGCTAATTGCAGAGTTAGGGAGTATTGTATCATGAATACCTTGATTGCCCCAGCCACTGACAGGCCAACCTACTAAAAGTAGCTCTGGAAAATAAAGATGCTCTTTTGGCTTAAAGCTTCCACGTTCACCTGGAGCCCAGGGGAGGCAGGGTTTCATGTAATAATTGGCTCTTCTAATAGGAGCTGTTGCTACTATGAGTAATGAAAGGACAAATATGTGTTTAGGGGAGTGAAACCTGTTGGTCTCTTCATCATACCTGTATACAAAGATTATAACTCATCTTCAATTTGTGTATTTGTTATTGGCAACAAGGAAGAATTATAACAACTAATGCTAAATCACTTATTCATTGAACATTTATTGAATGCTTACTGTGTGCCAGGCCCTAGAGATGTAAGTTGAAAAGCTCACAGTCTAGAGAGGGAGAAAGAATCTAAATAGAAATAATTACAGTAGAGTGAGATAAGGGTTAGAGAATATATGTGCAGAGCCAGGCACAGTGGCTCGTGCCTGTAATCTCAGCTCCTCCAGAGGTTGAGATACGGGTATCGCTTGAGGCCAGGAGTTTGAAGCTGCTACTCCAGCCTGGGCAACAGAGCGAGAGAGCATCTAAAAAAAAAAAAAAAAAAAAAAAGCCAGATCTAGTGGCTCTCACCTGTAATACTAACACTTTGGGAGGCTGAGGTAGGGGGATCACCTGAGGCCAGAAGTTCGAGACCAGCCTGAGCAATATAGTGAAACTTTGTCTCTACAAAAAAAAAAATAGGTGGGCATGGTGGCATGTGCCTGTAGTCCCAGCTACTTAGTAGGCTCAGGCAGGAGGATTGGATGAGCCTAGGAGTTTGAGGTTGCAGTGAGCTATGGTGATGCCACTGTACTCTAGCCTGGGCAACAGAGCAAGACCTTGCCTCTAAAAAAGAAAGAAGGGGCCGGGCGCGGTGGCTCACGCCTGTAATCCTAGCACTCTGAGAGGCCGAGGCGGGTGGATCGCTCAAGGTCAGGAGTTCGAGACCAGCCTGAGCAAGAGTGAGACCCCGTCTCTACTAAAAATAGAAAGAAATTATATGGACAACTAAAATATATATAGAAAAAATTAGCCGGGCATGGTGGCGCATGCCTGTAGTCCCAGCTACTCGGGAGGCTGAGGCAGTAGGATCGCTTAAGCCTAGGAGTTTGAGGTTGCTGTGAGCTAGGCTGACGCCACGGCACTCACTCTAGCCTGGGCAACAAAGTGACACTCTGTCTCAAAAAAAAATATATAAAATAAAAAAAATAAAAAAGAAAGAAGGAAAAGAATGGAAGAGAAGGAAGGAAGGAAGGAAGAGAGGGGGGAGGGAGGGAAGGAAGGAAGGAGAGAAAAAGAAAGAAGGAAAGAAAACAAAGAAAGAAAAAGAAAAGAAAAAAGAAAAGAAAGAATGTATGTGCAAGGAGCTATGGAACTGTGGTGGATGCCTAGAAGAAGGAACCACTCAATCTGTCCTGATTTAAACTTTCAAATTGACACAGTCTGTATTGCTGTCCTTCAATTTCCATAGATTATATCCTTTTTTTTTTTTCTTTTTTCATCTCTGGAGAGGATGGTGAAAGATTATATCCTTAATACTAGACAATTAATTTGCAAATCTGTACCATTGATCACAAAGATGCCTGTGTAAAATACTGTAGTTGGGTCAAATTCATATTGTCTCTCCAGAAAAAGCAAACATTCTGCTGCTGCTTCTAAGTTTTTAGGATCCTTTGTATATACAAGGTATATAACTACAGTGTTATATTTCTCATTGTACAGCACTTAATTAATTTTGTGCTTCCCAATGTATTCGTGTAAATATTGGATTCTAATAAACAGTTGTTTTCTCCATAAAACCTTCAGAGAAGATTCTGGTGGTAGACAGAATAATGATACCCAAAAGAGTCCTCATCCTAATCACCTATGATACTGTGAATATACTGTGTTACATGGTAAAAGGGAATTACTAATCATACTCGTTTTTTTTTGAGACAGAGCCTCACTCTGTTGCCCTGGGCTAGAGTGCAGTGGCATGAGCTTAGCTCACTGCAGCCTCAAACTCCTGGGCTCAAGTGATTCTCCCGCCTCAGCCTCCCAAGTAGCTGGGATTACAGGTATGTGCCACCATGCCTGGCTAATTTTGCTATTTTTTGTAGAGATGGGGTCTTGCTCTTGCTCAGGCTGGTCTCAAACTCCTGAGCTCAAGTGATCCTCCCACCTTGGCCTCCCAGAGCGCTAGGATTATAGGCATGAGCCCCCTAGCCTGGCCAACTTAATTACTTCTTTAAAGACCCTGTCCAAATACAGTCAATATTTTGAGGTACTGGGGATTGCAACTTTAACATCTGAATTTTGGGGGACACAATTCCGCCCATAACACTCCCCTAGGTCCTGCAGAAGGAGCACAGGTTTGCCAACACTTTGATTTAGGACTCCTGGCCTCTAGACTGTAAAATAATAAACTTATGTTGTTTAAGCCATCATGTTTATAGTATTTAATAATTTGTTACAGCAAATTACAAGAAACTTTATGAATAGGAGATGATTAACTTAATCATGAAACAACTACACAGTGGAATATTAAGCAGCAATCAAAAATAATGAATATCCATCAATAGATGAACAAAATGTGATATATACATACAATGGAATATTATTCAGTCTTAAAAGGAAGGAAATTCTGACACCCACTACAACATAGAGGAACCTTGAGGACATTATGTTAAGTAAGATAATCCAGCCATAAAAAGACAAGTACTATATGATTCCACTTATATGAGGTATCTAGATTAGTCAAACTCATAGAAACAGAACGTGAATGCTGTTTGCCAGGGGATAGGGGAGGGAGAAAGGAGTTTAATGGTTATAGTTTCAGTTTTGCAAGATGAAAAATCTCTAGAGATTGGTTGTATAACAATGTGAATGTACTTAACACTACTGAACTGTACCTTACAAATGGTTTAAAATGGTAATTTAAAAAATGTTTTATTTTCTGTCATTTTTTTAAAAAAATAGTGAAATGAGATATTAAGCTAATAAAGCAAGAACAGAAAAATAGGCGCAGTATGCTTCCATTTATATATTTTAGAGAAAGAACATATATACACATAATGCTTGTATCTACACAGAATATCTCTGGAAGGACACCTAAGAAACTGATGTAATAATTACTTCTGGGAATGGGATTGTTAGAGAACGAGGAGGTAAGAAGATAGGGATGGGAGGAAGACTTAAATACTCTGACATATTCTGAATTTTGTTTACTACATGCATGTATTATGTATTGAAATAATTGTTTTTAAATGTGTAACTTGATTAGGGACTTCTGAGAGATTTTTTCAGTTGAATCCTTAGGCTATGAAATTGCTTTGTCAATCCAGTTACACCTAAGTGTCAGGATATGTCTTGGCCTTCAAAGGATTAAAAGCTCTTAGTGTCAAAGTCATCAGGCTTTAGGGTACGGATATATTTGTTTGATGTCTGATAGTATATTTTCAAAATCCTTAGTTTCTTTAAGTACAGCTGCAATGTATTCACACACACAAAGAAGAGAGGAGGAAAGATGGAAGAAAAAAAGAATGAGAAAAGAAAGTCAATAAATGTTTCCTGCTTCTTAAAACTATTTAATCTATAACAGGAGTAGAATAAAAGAGACGTAACAATAGCAACAAGTTTCTACTCTCGTGGGATTATTTCTTAAGACTTCTGCTTGCAAATTGTTAGGTAACTGCACAAGTTAGATTTTAACACTCTTCAAAACATCCTTCTTAGTATTTGAGTTCATGCACCATAAAGATTACATTTTATTACTGTAATTGTTCCTTAGAAGCTGTTCTTTTTTTTTTTTTTTTTCCGAGACAGAGTCTCACTCTGTTGCCTAGGCTGGAGTGCCATGGCGTCAGCCTAGCTCAGAGCAACCTCAAACTCCTGGGCTCAAGCAATCCTTCTGCCTCAGCCTCCCGAGTAGCTGGAACTACAGGCATATGCCACCATGCCTGGCTAATTTTTTTCTGTATATTTTTAGTTGTCCAGCTGATTTCTTTCTATTTTTAGTAGAGACTGGGTCTCATTCTTGCTCAGGCTGATCTCGAACTCCTGAGCTCAAACACCCTCCTCAGCCTCCCAGAGTGCTAGGATTATAGGCATGAGCCACCCTGCCCGGCCTTAGAAGCTGTTCTTGATTGAAACTTCTCATTATGTATGTATGGATGTGTTTTCTTACCAATAATTTTAACCCGTTTTTCTCTAAACAGTACTTAGCCAAATGGACATATTTCCACAAAGCCATATACTATCTTTATGGATTCTGTATTTACATAAAAAGCAAAAAACTTTTTGTAACCTATTGAGTTATCTTTCCTTTTTTGTTTGGTGTTTTACCTTAGCTAATTCAGCACCCAGAAAAGTGCTTAGTACACAGTAGGGGTACAATAAATGGTAATGAATGACTCATTGTGGGCTCAATACTTCTGGGTTACATAACAAATGCAATTTTGCCTTTATTTAAAAGTGAAAAACAAAATTTAATATAATCAAAATTTTCCTGGAAGCCAAAAGTTTCTTTGAAAGAGAATTTAAACCGAAATGTGTAAGCCTTTTGTTAATAAATCTAGGAAAAAGATATTATTATTATTGTTATTATTAGAAGCACCAGTAATAATAGTAGCAGCATCAAAAGCCAAGTCATGATAGGTGTTTTTCTTATGCTATTTCTCGTATAATCTTTCCAACACCCTATTACATAGATGTTATTGTTGTGCCCATTTTTGTGGATGAGGAAATTGAACTCAGAGAAATTAAGGAATGTGTTCAAGATCACATGGCCATTAAGTGGCAAAAAGAGGACATGAGCTCAAATTGTTTAGTTAAGATTTGGGGCCAGGCATGGTGGCTCACGCCTGTAATCCTAGCATTTGGGAGGCCAAGGCGGGCAGATCCTTTGAGCTCAGGAGTTCGAGACCAGCCTGAGCGAGAGCAAGACCCCGTCTCTACTAAAAATAGAAAGAAATTATATGGACAACTAAAAATATATAGAAAAAATAAGCCGGACATGGTGGCGCATGCCTATAGTCCCAGCTACTTGGGAGGCTGAGGCAGAAGGATTGCTTGAGCCCAGGAGTTTGAGGTTGCTGTGAGCTAGGAGGACACCACGCCACTCACTCTAGCCCAGGCAACAGAGCGAGACTATTTCAAAAAAAAAAGATTTGGGCTTGGTGCTTCCAATGCAAGAATATGACTTTGACTTTGTCCTCTTCAAAATTCCTACCAAAATGGCAAAGAGACATTTAAGAAAAGAAAAGAATGAAGAGATAAGAGAATTGGTATCTGCACTACCAACTGGGGAAGACACCATCCTCATGCTAGAAGAAACGTAGGGGGAATTTCTACAACATGAAATTCAGGCAAGACCGGGTTGAGGTAAGGGCCTACCAACCTGAGAGAAACTATTAATATATATACTAATAAAAGTCCACCTAGGGAGTGAATTAAGGAAGCATCTTTTATTCCTAGCTTACTAAAAATACTTGAAATAACAAATGACTATTGATTTTATCAAATATCTTTTATCATCTACTTAAGTAATTTTATACTTTTTCTCATTTGACTTAATATACTAAATTATTTTAATAGAGTTCCTAAGTATTCATTCATCCTTGCATTCTTAGAATAAGTCCTATATAGTCATAAACAAGACAGATCACACTACAGAACCCAGGAATAACTCAGGAATTGGAATTACTAGGTATTTCAGAAGGCAGGGAAAAGAACGTGAAATATCCTTTGTCTTCCTTTAGGATTCTTAACATTTAATTTAGAACTAAATATTTTGGTTTAAGTAAATACTTATTCCATTAAGCAATTATGTTGTAATGCTGTCAGCACACTGAAATGGATACCTTGTATCCTAATGAATTGTTTCAACTAGTAAGTACACAATAAAGTGTTAAAATAACTTTAGGAATGTAAGTATGGTTACAGGACCTCTTTCTTGAAAGGTCATTTTGAAAGAGCTAGTGTAAACATGCTGGAATATTTATAGGAATGGAAACTGAAATCTTAACTAGTATAATTTGTATTAACTTATATTTTTCTCTCTTCAGTTTTTATACACTGTGTCAGGGCAAGCCACTTTTGATATGCTTAATGTTATCTGTTGTGGTATGAGCACTTGGGAGAACTGAAAGCATCTCTGATCTCTACCTTATTCCTTCAAATATTTTATTTATTATTTATTAAGCCTTTATCTTTCCTAATATGACTTCAAGACACCTTCATGTTAACTGATTTTTTTAAAAGCCAGGGAGAGTTAATGTTACTATTTTTTTCTCCTCCAAAATGCAAGGGAATAAAGGGATAAGGAATACAGAAATTTTGCATTTGTAGAATTTAAAAAATGATTTTAAATATTTGGTTGTTTCTGATTATTTTCTAAAAGAGGAAAAGAGAAGGATAATGGCAGATAAGACTTGGTTGTAAGAAGGAAAACCGGCTAGGCCTGGTGGCTCATGCCTATGATCCTAGCACTCTGGGAGGCTGAAGCTCGAGGATTGCTTGAGTTCAGGATTTCAAGACCAGCCGGAGCAAGAGTGAGACCCAGTTTCTACTAAAAATAGAAAAATTAGCTGAGTGTCATGGTGTGTGCCTGTAGTCCCAGCTGCTTGGGAGGCTGAGGCAGGAGGATCCCTTGAACCCAGGAGTTTGAGGTTGAAGTGAGCTATGATGACACCACTGCACTCTACCCAGGGTGACAGAGTGAGACTGTCTCAAAAACAAAAACAAAAAAAGAAAACCAAAAGTAGGCAAAGGATCAGAGTAGGAAAAAAGTAAGAGGAAAGTAAGTCAGGAGCAAAGCATTTATCAGAAATAGTAACTGAGCTTTACTTTCTTTCATTTAAGTTTATTTGTACTCTAAAACACTTCATCTCTGTGGTAATACTACAGGTTAACATAAAGCCTCAGCTTTGAAAATTTTAGTAGGAATCAACTAGGATAGCCATAGAGTATTGCTTGAACTCAGTTATATATGACTAAGTTTCAGCCAGTGGTAGTGAGTTTTGATGACATAAGCATATACATTGATGATCTATCTAGGGATAATTCGGTTTCCAGCAGCTATAACCCAAACAGCAAACATCTGAATGGAATCTAATGGATCAGAGTTGGAGCTTTTTCTGTTTTTTTTGTTTGTTTGTTTGTTTGTTTTGTGTTTGTATGTGTGTATTAGTCATAGTGAAAAATACTCCAGTGTTACCAGCTAATTATTTCACTCTATTATCTTATTTTCCTTATCTGTCTTCTAGATAGATTTTGAAAAAGAGATTGGAGAATGGAAGAAAAGATTTAAAATTAAGCTGTTGAGGGACTTAGGTAGGGCATGTCTTTTCGCTCTCATAAACAGTTATTAGCAGAGGGCTAATGAAACTAGGCTAGTAGTTTGATTCTCTAATCAGGCCTTATGTTATATTCTAAAGCCTATCTCTAAATAGTCACATCAAATGTATATCTGTTATTGTGAGGATAAATGAACAGGGTTAGTGGCACTATCTTTACAGAAAAAGGTCAGCTCATTGCCCAAATTGGGAAACCATAGGAAATGCTTCAGCTAATCCAATATTCCTCAATCAATTTTCCAATCACCTAACCAGTCACCTTCTTGGCTGTATTCTCTCCAAAATAGCCATCACTAATCAGAATTGCAGCTTCTTTCCTGTGAGCTAACAGTGATTCAGTGATTTCAACTGGCTTTTTCCCTCATGCTTATGGGCTCATTTTTGTCTGGGTCTCTGAAATGATCTCGTTTGTATTACAGAGCTCTCATTTGGAAGACAGTGAATCAGCAGCATTGCTATGCTATGAATGTGAAGAATCAGAAATCTTTAGTGAGTCCAATGTACGTAGGTATATGTTTTTATACAGCCTTTGGTGATTCAGATAAAAGGTTTTTGGGTAAAATTGACTCTTATATGAAACTGGTATAGTGCCTATTATTTTATCTCTTTATCTCTTTAGCCCTACTCAGCCAAATAGTCAGGGAAGGCAAATAGGTGACTTGTAATGAGTGTATATATAAACAGTATGCTATATTTATATGTATAATAATCTCCACTCAAAACACATCAAAGTAGAAAAAGTGTTGTATTCTGGAAACTTGAGTGAATCTCCTTCAATTGAAGAATATGATTGTCTTTGTGGGATTTCTTTTCTCTCATACTTTTTTCCTTTTCCCTGTGGCAACTACTTGATATTAGTGCTGCCCTAGGGCTTTTATTCCCTATGCACACAGGCCTAACAGGAGGAAGGAGAGGAATGTGGAGAGACCTCTGCCCCTTCTGTAATCCTACTCAACCTCCAGGAAACCAGAAAATGGATAGAAACCGCTACTTAATCCTGTGCATAGGATTGTTGGAGGCCTCCATAATGGGGAGAGAAACTGTCCCAGGGGCAGGGTGACAGTGTGACTGGAAGAGGTCACAGAGGAAGAGAATACTGGCCCTATGCTCCAGATAAGACAGTGACAAGAGCAGGTTGGGGTGCTAGTGGCTACAGTAGCCTCTAGACTCCTGAGGCTTCTTGCCTTTTCCCTACCCCATACCTACTGTTATCTTGCCTAAAAGGAGAAAAAGCTCTGGATGAGTTAGGATTCTAATTATTGTATTATGGGTGCTCAGCTAGGAACAACCGGATTCATTTACCATTGTAGGACTATTTCTTCCCCAGCCTGGTGGTCAGGAAAATGCTTGTTACATTAGTTTATTTCCTAAGAATAAAACTTAATTTCTTTATTTTTCTCATTTCCCTGCTCTTCTGACCTCCCACCCCCACCCAACTAAACACGAAGAGGGACACATATAGGTAGTCATACTATTCAAACTATTTTTATGGTCTGTTTCATTCCTTTGCTTGGTTTATTGTATCCTTGAAGGAAATGTATTTTCCCTCTGTGCAATCAAAAAAGCTTTTTATGTTTGAATAGCTCAGTGAAAGAAAGATGTTAGCCTTTTGTGTTAAGAAAGAAAAACCCACACTCTAGAATCAAATGTGGAGAAGGCAGATGAAAAGAAAGGAAAAATCTCTAAAATGTAAGAATTATTTGGTTTACAACACTTTTTAATGTTTAGACTATAGATTTGCGTTATTTTTCTAGGACAGGACAGGGTCTCAGAATACAATATTATTCTTTTAGACATCAGCTTCTCTGGGATTTTTCACATGGAATCATTTTGTGGGGTGGAAAAACAGTCTGAGGTAGAGGGAATACTGAGCCTGACTACAGTAAGTTCAAATGAAGGATTTAAGAATTTTAAAAAGTTATCAGCACTAAGGTAAACCCTAATTCAAGGCCTGCTGTGGAGTAGCAATCCTTATGGATTAAAGATAGAAGGGACTATAATCCTCAGTATTCTTCTGAAATATCCTGTTTTTCTTATGTTTTAAATCTTGAAATGTGATGTATGTGATGATCAAAACAGTGAATGATTTGTTAGCTCAGAAAAGAAAACTACACTTAGGAGGAGAAAACTGCTGTGGTCATTGTAAGTCTCCAGAGATTGTAATTACAAACAAGATGGTTAGTAGGTTCTGTCTCTAGGTCAAAATTATTATAAAAAAGAAAGAAATGATTGGTAGGTAAATGTACAAATACAACAATTACAAACTGGGTGGAGAGTGGCACTGGTGTATAGGCTGACAGCAAGCACATCTGGTCATTTCTGATCATTTGTATTTACCCTCCTTTCTGCTCTCTGTACCATGTGTATTTTCTATATGTTTTTTCAGACTCGTTTGCAGAAACACCTTTCACTAGCCTTTCACTTTTTTTTTTTTAGCCTTTCACTTTTATATTTATTATCATAAATATAAAAAGGGAAAGAAAAGAAAAATTTCTTCCTAAGGATATGAGTTTTATTTATTTATTTATTTATTTTTAAGTTTTATTTCAGAATATTACAGTGGTACAAACGTTTTGGTTACATAAATTGCTTTTGTACCATTTGAGTCAAAGTTATAAGTGTGCCCATCACCCAGATAGTGTATATTGTACCTGAGTGAATTTACCTGTCCCCTCCTTACCCCTCCCACCTGCTTGATTTCCAATGAATGCTATTTCCACATGTACACATAAGTGTTCCTCTATTAGTTCCAATTTAATGGTGAATACATGTGGTGTTTGTTTTTACATTCTTGTGATACTTCTCTTAGCAGAATGGTCTCCAGTTCCATCCGGGTTAATACAAGAAGCATTAGTTCACCATTTTTTTTAATGGCTGGGTAGTACTCCATGATATACATATACCACATGTTGTTACTCCACTCATGTGTTGAGAGGTACTTGTGTTGTTTCCACATCTTTGTAATTGTGAATTGTGCTGCTCTAAATATCCAAGTGCAGGTGTCTTTTTTCCCTTTGGGTAAATACCCAGTATTGGGATTGCTGGATCAAATGGTAGTTCTGTTTTTAGTTCTTTGAACTAAGGAGATGAGTTTTATTATGAGTTTCAAATGGCCAGTTAGCCAACAGCAAACAGCTGTCCCATGGGAATTCAGAATTAATTTGAATTATTTCTGGATCACCTCTGCTGCATAGTAGGGAGATTGCTCCTTAGGAAGGTGCACAGTCAGACAAGGAAGGGAAAAGTGTTGCTAGTGGCAAAACATAGTTTTATCGTGAACAGTATTTTCATTTTTTTTCTTTGGAAGAGGTCTGATCCAAGTGATTACTCTGGTAGGAAGCCTCTTGTGATGTTAAATTTATTTTACTTTGTTCCAGGATAAGATGTAAGAAAGCATAGCTCAACTCTTTTATCCTAGAATAATTATTATGAGAAATAATTTTCTTTTCTTTTAGAAATCTTATCCTCTTGAGTGACTTATTTGAGGAAAAATGAGATTTGTAGTAATCTTGGGTACAAAGACTTTTTTTTTGGTGGGGGGATAGTCTCTTGCTCTGTCGCTCTGGGCAGAGTGCAGTGGTATCATCGTAGTTCACTGCACCCTCAAACTCCTGGGCTCAAGTGATTCTCCTGCCTCAGCCTCCTGAATAGCTGGGACTACAGGGGCGCGTGCACTATGCCCTGCTAATTTTTCTATTTTTAGTAGAGACGAGGTCTCACTTTCGCTCAGGCTTGTCTCAAACTTCTGAGCTCAAGCGATCCTCCCACCTTGGCCTTCTAGAGTGTTAGAACTACACGTGTGAGCTACTGTGCCTGGCCCAAAGACTATTTATGAAATTAGCCTAACTTAAGTCAGTGGTTCTCATTGTAGCTGCATGTCAGAATGACTATATGAACTTTAAAATAAAATGTTTTTTTTGAAACAGGATCTTGCCCTGACACCTGGGCTAGAGTACAGTGGCATCATCATAGCTCACTGGAACCTCAAACTCCTGGCCTCAAGTGATCCTCCCGGCTCAGCCTTCAGAGTAGCTGGAACTACAGATGTATGCCACCATGCCTGGCTAATTTTTCTATTTTTTTGTAGAGTCCAGGTCTCGATATTGCCCAGGCTGGTCTTGAACTCCTGGCCTCAAGCAGTCCTCCCACCTTGGCCTCCCAAAGTACTGGGATTACAGGTGTGCACCATCGTGCCTAGCTAGCCCTTTTAAAATAATTTAATAATAGGGTCTCACCCCTGTCCAGTTAAATCAGGATCTCTGTGAATGGGGCCAAAATATTGGTTTTAAATGCTCCCAGGATTATTCTAATATGAATCAAATGTTAAGAACACTGGTTTAACTGGTTTAATTTTTGCCCCTCCAAATCAGAAATCTAATCTGCAATGTTTGTAACATCTGTTTCCTTGAAGAGCAGATGAAACGTGAGATTGACTAGAATTTTAAGAGTTGACTGTATGTATTTGATTACTCAGGTACAGCAGAATTAACTTCTATTCAGTGAAATTCATGGCGAGGCTTCCGTTAAAAGAGAAGCAAGATACTGAGATTAGGTGATCTAAATCCAGTGTAAACCTATGTCAATGAAGGGTAAAGTTTTCCATACCTTACGGAAGAATGAAAAACTTATACTTCCTGAGTCAACAGTGCTAGGGAACTAGAGTAAAAAAAAAAAAAAAAAAAAATTAAAGAGTGCTTTATACTTTGTATATTATACTTTTATCAAAATAAATAAGTGCACTTTTCTGTATAACTTGATGAGTTTTTACAAACTGATGTTTACACAAACACAGATCAAGAAATTGTGTAACCTGTACTAGATCCAGAAGTACTTTGGAAGGCCAAGGCAGAAAGATCACTTCAGGCCAAGAGTTCCAGACCAGTTTGGGCAACATAAAAGAGACCCTGTCACTACAGGAAATAAAAAAAAATTAGCTGGGCACAGTAGCGCATGCCTGTAGTCCCATCTACGTAGGAAGCTGAGGCGGAGGATCACTTGAGCCCAGGAGGTTGAGGCTGCAGTGAGCTATGATCACGCCACTGCATTCCAGATCCTGTCTCAAAAGAGGGAGAGAAGGAAGGAAGGGAGGGAGGAAGGAAGGAAAGGAAAGGGAGGGAGGAAGGAAAGGGAGGAGGCAGGAAGAAAGGGAGGAAGGAAGGGACTATTACTACTCGCCCGGAGTCATCCCCCTTTTATCAGCCTCCCTGTTGCCTTCTTCCAATCACTACTCACCCGCCCAGCCATCACCCCCCAGGAATAATCACTATCCTTACCTCTTGACCATATGGTTTTGATGTGGGCATCAAGCTATGCTCTTTAGAGGACCCTCCCTAATTTATGTAAAACACTCCTAGAAGGTTTGGTACATTATCTGTGCTGAGTAGAGAGCTGGGGCAGATGCGGAAATCCCTTGTGTCATCAAGAGAGTCAGAGCAGTGCCACTGTTGTCTGCAGGCACAGTGAAGTCCATACTTCAGCTCTGGAGAGAAAGAGGAAGAAAAAGTGGGCATCCTGACCATCTTTCATTTTCTTCACCATCCCTAATTTGGCTATGGCATGACTAACTTGTGGCAACTTCTAAAATACATTCCTTAAATTCATAAAATGGCTATTTAAAGACCAGAAATATCCTCTTATATGTCTCTATATTACCCATAGCTCCTAGCATAGTGATTTATTTGCAAATTGCACATAGTTAATGCCTTAACTAGGAAATCTAAAAATGATACTTGAGATACACCATACTTTTCTGTGTTGGCTTTGTATTGGTCTGGCTTCTGGTCCCTCTTTTCACTGGAGTCATATTTTTGAGACATCTGGCATGCAAGAATACAGAATGTGGCAGTAAAACAATTGTAGGCAGAAACCAGGAGCTTTGGCCTAATTTGCAAAATTAACCAAATAAAAGCTCCAGCTAGCTGAGTTATCTTACTTTCATAATCTGAGGCAAGACCTACTTTCCTCTTATTTTGGTTTGGGAGAGCAAGAAAACAGGAGTTGGAAGGATTTGTAGGTTTTTTTCATTAATAAGTTATACAGACTTCTTAAGATTATAGCTTGGGAAAAATTTACCCTTTGGAAGGGGTGAACAACTTAGTGAGCACTTACTATGTGACAGACATTGTGCTAAATGCTTTTTATACAATTTAGTATTGAATCCAAGTCTTTGAGATAAATACTTCTGTTTAAAATATTAAAGAGGTAAAGCCTCAGTTTAAAGGTGAGGAACCAGGCTTGCCTAAGATATTTGACAATACTGGTAGTGACAGCTAAGTCTGCCTGACACTCCCAGTTTGAACTCTTAATGTTAAGCTAAATTGCCTTTGCCCTTGAATGTAATATTGTTATTTTGGTGCTAGGAGGTCAGGGGCAAGTGGAATAATGGTTCTCAACTCTGGTTTTCCACAAGAATAATCTGTGGAGCTTTTAAAAAATATAGAAATTTAAGTCTCAAGTTAGGAAGTTTCTCGTTCAGTACATCTTGGATGAGCCTCAACATCTTTATTCTTTACAAAGGTCCATAGATGATTGTGCAGTCAGAGTTGAAAATCGTAGGCCGGACACGGTGGCTGATGCCTGTAATCCTAGCACTCTGGAAGGCTGAGGCTGGAGGATTGCTTGAGGTCAGGAGTTTGAGATCAGAGTTGAAAATCATGATTCTTAGAAATTCCCTAGGGGCCAGGCGTGGTGGTTCACACCTGAAATCCTAGCACTCTGGGAGGCCAGGAGGATTGCTTGAGCTCAGGAGTTTGAGACCAGCCTAAGCAAGAGTGAGACCCCCTCTCTACCAAAAAGAAAAAGGGGTAGGGGGAAAAGTCATTCCCTAGGGAAGAACTACAACACTACAGATTTGGTGGCATTTAAAGACTGCATTTGTAATATTGTAAAGACACACTATTGTCAGAAGTGTAGGGAAGGATGAGGTAGCTTAATGATCAGGTTTCATGTTTTAGGAGGTAAGCTGGTATTTATCACTGGAAATTGGATATATCCCTGGGGTATTTTATAGCCAGATTAATTCTCCATTCTTTCTATGAATTTCTAGAGTGCTATCACTATTGCACTCAAGCACACTCTTTCTCAACCCTAGTTTGCTGTCTCTTGGATGTCTGTTTTTCTCAGTGCTTGGGGTGGAGTCCTGGTGAAGCTGCAATTTCAGAACTATTAGGCAAGAGCTGCTAACCATGGAGAGAGCAGTGAATGGTCCTGATTAAGATAAATGTCATGAGAGAGTTGGAAATTTAACAAATTCTTAATCTCAGTGGATCCTATCTTCTTAGTCACTCCTGGTGCCTTTTGTGTATTTTCTCTAATCTCACAATGTGCTTTGGCAGTAGGGAAGGGGCAGTAATTTTTCCTCTTACTTTACAATTAGGAAAGTTGAGTTACAAAGGCCATGACTTGCTTGAGAACTATATAAGATTGAAAAAATGGCTAACATTTTTTGAGCACTAAACATGTGCCTGGCTCTATACTAAATGTTTTTACGTGTAGTATCTCACATTACATTTCTGATGTCAGTAGTGTTATTTATCCCTGTTTTTAGAGGTGAGAAAACTGAACTAACTTATTCCACAATTATTTGAGTCTACTCTGTAGTCGGTGACATGCTAAGCAATGAATATCCAATAATGAACAAAGTAAACCCTGCCCTTATGGAATTTACAGTCCATTGTGAAAGACATAATAAAAAAAATAAGTATTCGGTTATAAAATGTGATAGTGTTAAGAAAAATACACATGGAGACAATAAAGAATAACAGGGCAGAAGGCTGGGCATGGTGGCTCACACCTGTAATCCCAGCACTTTAGGAGGCTGAGGCTGGAGGATCGTTTGAGTCCAGGAGTTCCAGACCAGCCTGGGCAACATAGCGAGACCTCATCTCTACAAAAAAAATTTTTAATTAGCTGGGTGTGGTAGTACATGCCTGTAGTTCTAGCTATTCGGGAGACTGAGGTGTGAGGATCACTTGAGCTCAGGAGCCTGAGGTTGCAGTGAGCTATGGTTGCACCAGTGTACTCCAGCCTGGGCAACATAGTGAGACCCTGTCTCTCAAAAAAAAAAAAGATTAACAATAACAAGGTAACAAGGCAGAATAGCCATTTAGATAAAGGATAGTCAAGAAGGGCCTCTCTAATATACTGATATTTTAGTTCACAATAGTTAAGGGATTTGCTTAGGATCACATATCTAGTAAGTGGTGTGAGTCTGATTCCCAAGGCTGTGCTCACCATGCCATATTGCCTGTCAGACACATGCTTGGAATCCACCCCAGGGTTGTGAATCTCATCTCTGGTCATATCAACATTCACACCATGACACTGTACAGATTTTCAGACGGGACAGCACAAAATTTATAAATAATAAATTACAATAAGATAATTATTTCAAAAGAATCCTGTCTTTTTTAAAAATGCTTCATTAAAGAGAATTCTAGGAGGCAGCAGGGACCAGGGAAAGAGCAGAAAGAGTTACAGGCAGTATATGAATTTCAGTAAATGATAGAGACACACAGCTCCAAAGAAGCTGAAAATCTGCTATAATTCCACAGGTGCATTTTTTACATGAGGAGGTGCCTTCCTGGCATGCATGGCTGGGGCCAAAAGTTCCACTTTGGATCAATATCTCATTTCCTGGCTTTGCTTGAACTTAACGCACCGGTCCTTACCCGACTACTCATGGAAGAAGCTGATTAGGGACTGTTAGGTGATGGCTAGAGAACCTTCCACGTGCCAGGAAAGAATGTGGGAGGAAGGGAAATTCTGCCCTTGGAAAGGGAAAGAGGTGAACATTGAAATACAACCTTGAATTTAAATGTTGCAGTCTTCTGAGTGCAGTGCAGTGTTTGGCCACATTATCTTTTTAGGGTTTTCTAACAGAGTCCCTCTGACTTGCCCTTTGCTCCAGAAGAATCTGTTATTCACTTGTTCTTTTCCCTCCAAGAATAGAACAATTCTTAGGCTGGTCAGCAGAATTGTGATGCAGGTTTTCTGACTCTGGATTATGACCTAACTGTTTAGATCCGAATAATGCCTCATGTAAATTTCTGTCTGGAAAGATGCATGTATCATTATTTGTATATACATCTTGATTAGTGAAGATTATAAATTGGCTTGATCCTGGCGATCTGAATGTTTAGTCAGAGGTTACAATAATATTCAAACCCTTTGACCCAGAAATCTAATTCTTGAAAATGTTCTCTGAAGAAATTTTAAAAAGTATATGTACTAAAATTTTAATGAATATGTTTAGTAATTGGTGGGAGGAGATGGTTAAATAAATTATGGTAATAACTTAATAAAGTCATTAAAATGGAAAAACTTAAATAAAACTATATAGTTCCATGAGAAGTTATATTTGAAATGTTAAGTGAAAAAAATAAATAAATGGAAAAATAGTTGCATTTCTATCTCACTCTGACAAAATAAGTTACAGGTGGATCAGAGAATTAAATGTAAAAAAATTTGATACCACAAGGAAGAACATATAGAAGAAATTTTTTTTTACAATCTTAGAATAGGGAGACCTTTTTAAATATGATGCAAAACCTAGAAATCATAAAAGAAAATATTGATAAATTCAAGTACAGAAAGCCAAAAAATTCTACATTAAAAGATCCTACAAACAAAGTAAAAAGACAGGGTAGGAAAAAGATTTTCAACACATATGAGAAAGAGCTAAATGCTATACTACATAATATATTCTATAATATTTTTTAAAGATCAGAAACACAATAAGTATGCAAAAGAAGTTAACCAACTTTCATAGAAAAAAAGATATACAAATTGCTCTTCAACAAGTGAAAAAATACTCTGTAGTCCTCATAACCAATACCACTTCTTACCTCACAGACTGACAAAGATCAGCAAAGTTTGATACTGTGTTGGCAGGGTATGGGTGAAGTGGCATTGCTCTGTACTTTTGGTGGTGCATAAATTAGAATAATCTCCATGGAGGACAATTTGGCAATATCTATCAAAATTCTGGATGCCCATAACATTTGCTCCAGAAATTTTAGTAGTAGAAATTTATCCTCCAGAAGTATTTTTTTTTTTTTTTTTTTGAGACAGAGTCTCACTCTGTTGCCCAGGGTGAGTGCCATGGCGTCAGCCTAGCTCACAGCAACCTCAAACTCCTGGGCTCAAGCAATCCTCCTGCCTCAGCCTCCTGAGTAGCTGGGACTACAGGAATAAGCCACCATGCCTGGCTAAATTTTTTTTGGTTTTTATTTTTAGTTGTCTGGCTAATTTTTTTCTATTTTTAGTAGAGATGGGGGTCTCGCTCTTGCTCAGGCTGGTCTCGAACTCCTGAGCTCAAACAATCCACCTACCTCAGCCTCCCAGAGTGCTGGGATTACAGGAGTGAGCTACCACACCCAGTTTCAGAAATATTCTTATATGTGTGAAATTTTGCATATTTGCAACATCATTTGTAAGAGCAAAAAATAAGAAACATCCAAAATGCCTGTCAAGATGTTTCCATATGAACTAGTATGTAATTATATCCTAGAGATATTGTTAAATGAAAATATCAAGGTGTAAAGCAGTGTATATATCATTTGTGTAAGGAAAAAAAAATAGAGAAAGAAGAATACACTTAGCTCCTTAAATATGCTTAGACTATATCTGGTAATATACATAAAAATTTTAAATAGTGATTTTTTTTTTTTTTTAGGAAGAATTAGTTGACTGAGAACAGATGTGAGATGGAGACTTACTCTTTTGTTTATTATACTGTAGTTTTAAAAATTCTGTGCCATGTGTACATGTTTCCTACTTTTAAAAAATACTAAAATGAATTAAAAGGAGAGAGTAGAATAAAATTTCATAGCCACACTTCATTTATTCATTCCATAAATATTACTTTAAAAGAAAAAGACAGCTCTTATCCTCAAGCCTACAGCCTAGAAAGAGAGACAAATATATAAGTAAGATGACTGAAATACAATGTATAAGTATGATAACAGAGTAGACGTGTTTATTAGGTACAGACATAAGAAGCGAATAATCCATTCTTTGCTTGATATGTCAAATTAAAAAGTGAACAAAATATACACTACGGTTACAACTACATGAAAACTATATATAAATAAATAACAAAAGAGGAATCAAAATACACAGAAAAGGCCTTAAATATAAACAGTTTCATTCAGGTGTAAGGCGATGAAGAGCTTTTGGCGTGTCAAAGTTGTCTTATTTATATTTTAGAGTCATTTTTTTATTCACTTCTTATTTTTAAAAATAAAGTAATCTAGGGCTCTGCAAGTTCGTACCTCCAGATTGGAATCTCTTACTTGTAACCCTAAAGATGAGAGGATAGGCCAGGTATGGTGGCTCATGCCTCTAATCAATCCTAGCACTTTGGGAGGCCAAGGTGGGAGGATCACCTGAGCCCAGGAATTTGAGGTTATAATGAGCTATGATCGTGCCATTGCACTCCCGCCTGGGCGACAAAGCAAGACCCTGTCTCTAAAAAAAATAAAAATAGCCAAATAAAATCAAAATGAGAGAATAGGAAATGTTGTAGTTGCCCTAAGGTAATACAGGAGAGAAAGAGGCTTTTATCATACACATCTCTCTACCTTTTCTCTGTTACCATTTAAGTCAGAATTGCTACCGACTACTCTGAAGAGCTTTAGAACTGATTAGTGTACAAGTTATGTCCGTAGGTGTGTTTAGTGATCTTTGGGGGAGGTTTCTTTCTAAATTTTTGGTATTAAACTGCTTTTTTCCTTCTCAAGGAATTTCTTTAACACTAGGAGACCCTCACCCAGGCCATTTTAGATGCCTTAAAGATGAGCTGCAGAATAGCCATGACTATATTAAGCAATTCTGGAATCCAGAATTTATGGCCTTTCTTGTTATAAGCTCTATATAACAAGTAAATATCAATTAAAATCCACTGGTACATTAATCAAATGTGATATTACTGTGTAGTAATAATTTAAATTCTACCATGCAAAGTTATATCCAGGACTTATGATCAACCTCTGTCTCTCATTGTCATGCTTTAAAGCACTACTGCTTCATTTCCTTCCCCATCCATGGTCTCTATTGGTCTGGTTCTATACTACTGTCCTAATACTAAAGGCAGAGCAGAACTGGCCTGGGTACTTCCTTCCCTGGCTGTATTCATACTTCCTTGGCTGATCCCTATGTCTTAGGGTATGACCTTAACTTCCATTTCTTATGTATATAGTTAACCTTTCACTCATTAGTCTCTTTTTTTCTTTTAAGAGGTAGAGTCTCCCTCTGTTGTCCAGCTGGAGTACAGTGGCACACTGAAGCCTTGAACTCCTGGGCTCAAGTGATCTTCCCACATCAGCCTTTTCAGTAGCTGGGACTACAGGCATGTGCCTCACTCATCTATTTTTTAAACACATATGTATAGGGTACCTCATATGTGCTAGACACTGTGCTGGTTGCTGGGGATATAATGGTGTATATGACAAACATAGTTCTTCTCTTTGAAACTTACATTCTAGTGGAGAGAGTGGCTTTAAACAGCTAATTATGCAATGAATTTTAAAATTATAATAAATTCTGCAAAATGGAAAGTACACCATACTATGAAAATGTACTTGACCTGGTTTGGGAGAAAGGGAGAGTAAGGGTTAGTGATCGAGGGAAAGCTTCCTTGGGGAACTGGTATTTTGAGTTGTACTCTGAATGATGAATGGGCTTCTGATATATCAGCACCACTATATCCCCAGCAACCAGTATGTCTGGTACATACGAAGTACTCTGTACATATTTGTTAAAGAATAAGAAGTGAAAGGTAACCAATATATACAAGAAATAGAAGCTAAGGTCATACCCTTAAGACTTAGGGTTCAGCCAAGGAAGTGTGAATACAGGCAGTGAAGGAAGTTCTGCTCTGCTTCTGGTGTTATGCTTATGTATATTTATTTATTTTAGCCATAAACAGTTGGGTCTTCATACTCCTGTGATTTGGTTTGGTTAACTCACTTATCAGGGGATGGAGCTCTTAATAAAAGAGAAGTTGACAGAAAGCTCGTATGGGGTGGTGGTAAAGAATGTGTGACCCTGGATTATTTTTCCTTCTCTAAGTCTCAATTTCTTTATCCAAAGAATGAAAATAATAAATAGTATACCTATTTTGGAGGGTTATTGTGAAGATTAAATGAGATAATGCCTGCAAAGCACTTAGACTAAGGTCTTGCCTTTAATAATGTTAGCTACTGTTGCAATATAACAATCTCATGAAGGGTTCAGATGCTCTTCTGAGAACCACCCACTCTTTGTGGCCCATGGAGTGGCACTCTATACATAAGGTCATATGTGGACTTGTCTAGCCACCATTACTGGACTTTAGGAATCTAGTCTCATCAAATGGTAGAGAAACATTACATAAGTGGTTTAATTTTACAAATGTCATTTGGAGATGGAAATGGAAGCTGAGAAAGGGTTGCTTGCTTTAACCCTAGCTGTAGTTTTGCTTTGAAGCTGGCTTTTCATAAATACCAATGAGAGGGTTCTGTCACTTGCAGGAAACTCAACAGAATGTAGTTTAGTTGCTTGGTAACGTCTGTGTCTCTTTGTTTCCCACAATACTAGGTAACTAATGTGTGTAATTATACTGCTGAGCAAAGCTTCAGGTTGATCAAGGTTAATTGTTGACAGTATTTGAAATGTTAATAATGTCTCCCCCAAAACTGCTTTTCCAAAATAGATGGTTCTGGCTTCACAAAAGATTTAAATACCATTGATTTCTTCATTCATCGAGATGTAATTCTAGGCTTGGAAACTGGGATCTTCTGATTTAATACTTTCTAAGGGATTAGTACACAGAAAATGTGTTTTCTCTTTTGCTTTAAAGTTTGCCACATTGCTTGCTTATAGGATTCTCACTGTCTGACTTTTGTTATCTTTAGCCTGTTGTCTAACACATACATTTCTGCCTTTGATCCATTTTTGTGGAATTAGGAAGAGGGGATAAAGCATGCCATCTTTCTGTAAGAGTCCTGGGAAGTTTTGAGTGGGTGGAAATCTATTCTAAAAATTCACAATGGATTCAGACCCTGCCCAGAAAGTCTTTGCTTTGTGTTTAAATTTTTTGTATAGCTTAAGAACGTAAGAGGGCAGGATTTTAAAGGGAGTTTTGCTACTAAGTGCTACAAAAAGAAAAATTAAGTTTCTTATGTAGTCAATGAAAGTTCATTGCAGTCAAGTTAACTTACTGAATTTTTCATAGACTTCCTGTGGTGAGATGATTCCAAAATGGTGCATAATTTTATTTTTTAAAATACAAGTGAGCTTTGTATCTTGTTTATTTGGTCCAACATGATGACTCCACTTGACTAGCTGCCTTTTCTGACACTTGGTCTTTAAGTGAAGACCCAAAGCATCCGCTAAATTGTTCTGGCAGTGGGGAGGGTGTTAGATAAGAAAAGAATTGTCTAGAAATAAGGCTTTCCCAGCTGTTACAGGAAGATAAGCAGAGGTTCTACCATATGTAACTAACTTCTTTAAAATGATTAAGTAATGTGTTATATAGCATTACTACTAAAACCTAAAGTGGTGTGGCCTTTTATTGATCTAGAAAAATATTCACTAACAGATGCTGTAGCTGTGTTGGTTTTTTTCTCTAGTCATTCATTCTGGCTGTTGTTGTTGTTTTGTTTTTTTTTTTTTGTTGTTGTTGTTTTTAATTAACCTGTATTCTTTCTTCCTTTGTGTTTGTGCTGCTCAGCTTCAAAAGCTGTACTGAGAAATGTACCAAGTCACAATGTGTGTACCTGGAACTTCCTAGAAACTGAGCATTTTTTTCCTGTGGAAATTCATCCAAATTTTAGAAGAATTACAAAGTGGGAAAACCAAGTTTATTTTATTGCTGTTGACTATTACTTAAATTAGGAAAAGGAACTTAATCCTTGGGCTTCTTCATCACCTACTTAGCATGTGCCAAGCATTGTTTTAGTTGCTTAAGACACAAAAACAAAAATTGATGGCCTTAGGAAGCTAGTAAGTAATCTGATACCTGTTAGTATTTCAACCTCTGCCTCTGGGCCAAGGAAAGAATCAGACCTGGATTCAAATCCTAACACTACTATGTGTTGTTATTTCAAAAAGAATTTGTTGCATTCATTCTGTAAGAGAGAATTTCCATGTAAATTGCTTAGATATGTATTTAAAAGTGCCTTGTACAAAATAAGTTAAGGGAATTTTGTCCCAGGATTTACCCATATGTGTTCCCGAGTGTGTGTTTTCACAACTGATCTGGCTTAACATCAGCAACAATTTGTAGTATGAAAGCCAAGACCACATGGGTTTATATTTATAGAATTTAGTCTCACACATGTCATCAGAGTTGAGGGAAATGATGAAGGAAATGAAAAAATCAAGTTCTGTGGTTAGATAGCTGATACCTTTTGGTATGGTTTGCATCTTTTCCTTTTAAGAACTTTATCTGCTTTACTCCGTGTGGTTCTGGTGGGGCTGAAAAACACTTGACCTTGCTTTTACTCATATACCATAGACCCATGTCAGGCTGGTCAATTAAAGTACCTCTTTTCCCTAGATACTATGGTGGCACATGACTCAAGCAGGGCTAATCAGTATCATTTTGAGAGACTGATATAGATCTCTCTGGGGTTAAAAAGGATTAATTTTTTGTCTGGATTCTGATTTAGAGGATGATATGTGCTTGGTGTGGTGGGTGGTCAGTCATCTTACCACCACATGGAGGCAGTCTGCCTAAGAATAAGAAGAAATTGGTGTCAAAAGAGAGAGCAGGCCGGGCGCGGTGGCTCACGCCTGTAATCCTAGCACTCTGGGAGGCCGAGGCGGGTGGATTGCTCAAGGTCAGGAGTTCGAGACCAGCCTGAGCGAGACCCCGTCTCTACTAAAAATAGAAAGACATTATATGGACACCTAAAAATCTATATAGAAAAAATTAGCCGGGCATAGAGGCGCATGCCTGTAGTCCCAGCTACTCGGGAGGCTGAGGCAGTAGGATCGCTTAAGCCCAGGAGTTTGAGGTTGCTGTGAGCTAAGCTGACGCCACGGCACTCACTCTAGCCTGGGCAACAAAGTGAGACTCTGTCTCAACAAAAAAAAAAAAAAAAAAAAAAAAAGAGAGAGCAGAAGATAAAAACCCAATAACATCACTGAATTTCTGAATCCTCATTGAATTTGCCAGTTACAGGAACCACTACTTTTTGTTTTTCTTAAGTCGGATTGCTTGTAACTGAAAGCATCTTACATAATAGAGTATCCTTATCTATGATTGTGGTAGTCATTTGTATTTGCCAATATTTATGGTTCTCCTCCTTCATACTGGTAGGATTATACTTCCTTGGGAATTAGGCTTGATCATGTGACTGCTTTGACAAATGAAATATAAATTGATTTTTGTCACTTTTAGGTAGAAGCCTTTGTAAAGTCTTAAGAGCTGATGCATGATTCATTATATTCCAGTCTCCCTGCCATACTCCAGATGAGAGAGGACAATGTGGAACAGATTTTCCACCAACCTTGGATGGACATGTAACATAAATGAGAAACTGTTGTTATCTTAGGCCTGTGGTCCCCAACCCCTGGGCTGTCGACCAATGCCAGTCTGTGGCCTATTAGGAACTGGGCTGTACAGCAGGAGGTGAGCAGCAGGCCAGCAAGCAAAGCTTTACCTGTATTTACAGCCACTCCCCACGGTTCACATCACTGCCTGAGCTCCGCCTCCTGTCAGATAAGTGGCAGCATTAGATTCTCATAGGAATGAGAACCGTACTGTAAACTGCACATGTGATGGAATCTAGGTTACACGCTCCTTCTGAGAATCTAATGCCTGGTGATCTGAGGTGGAGCTGAGGTGGTGATGCTAGTGCTGGGGAGTGGCTGCAAATACAGATTATCATTAGCAGAGAGGTCTGACTGCACGATAAATACAATGCACTTGAATCATAACCTAAATCATTCCCCTACTGCCCCCCCCATAGAAAAATTGTGTTCCATGAAACTGGTCCCTGGTGCCAAAAGGCTGGGGACCGCTGTTTTAGGCAACTGAGAATTTGGTGCTGTATGTTATTACAGCCCAACTGACTGATTGATACATGTGTGGAGTACATTTTTGTTTACTAAATTTTTCTAAATATTTCAGGTGAAAAAAATTCTGTATAACATCTAAAAACACTACTGTCTACAGAATGAGATTATTAAAATATTTAGTATATGTAGCTATTCTGGTTCAGTACTAAGCTGTAGGCTAGAGGTAAACAGCAGTGTTTCCTGGTTTACCGTACAGGAACTAAACCTGCTTTTAGGGCTATGACCTCTGACCAAATTATAGTTGCCTTATTTCATATCTTGTGGCAGGACAAAGTCTATAATGATAGTTGTTTAAAACTCAGACACTATGTAAGCACTCTAGCCTTGCCCATAACAATTCCTCTTATGTGGGCAGGATAGTGATGACATCTCCCTAACCAGGCCTTACAATCTGAAAATAGACAAACCAGACAAGTAGGAGGAAATGGTTCAAGGACAGCTTGAATAAAAGCCTGATTTGCAGCCATGTAGTGTTAGTATTTAGGCCTTGAAATTAAGAGAGCCCTTGACAGATAACTGTCAAGGAATGTGCCTATAGTCTGCAATGTGGGTGAGTAATATAGGGTGGTGAGCTCTGTGGGCATGAACATCCTCTTTGAGCCTTACCTGGAGTATTAGAGGCAATGCCATTTGTTCAAGGCACATAAAACATACCCTCTTTTCTCTTCTCCACCCAAACTCTAGACTTCTAAGGCAATGTATAAAATTTTTTCACTGAAATTTTAGGGAGTATTTTTCTCAATATATATATGTATAATTATTATAATCTTCTTTATCTGTATTGGATTCTGCAGCTTATGTGAAGGGCAACATATTCTCATGGGCAGAGCACATTAGTGATCTGTCATTTAACCTTTGGGGACTTTAACATCTCTACCGTAAAATGGAAATAAACATTTTTCTTCCTCTTATCTGTCCTTGATTGTGCACTTGGGAAAATGCAGTACATATTATATTTGTCAGGACTCTTGATTGTGAGTAATAGAAACTGACTAAGTAGGAAAATAAAGATTTGTTGGTCCATGTAACTAGGAAGGGTAAGGGATGAATTTAAGGTATAATTGGATTCAAGGCCTCAAATTATTTCATCAGGATAATCTCTCTTCACTACATACCTCTGCTTTTTTCTGTGTTGGTTTCATTCTTGTGGAGGTCCTCCCTAAGAGGCAGTGAAAAAACAGCCATCTACAACTTCAGCTTTATATTTTATCAGCTTAGCCACCTAATGGAAAGATACCCTTTTTTCAGTAATTCCATCAGGAGAGTAGGAAAGGATGATTCTCTTCAAGAAAATCAGTTATTATCAGAAGAAGAGGAATTGATGGGGCAGGAAAAACAACAAAATGTTTATTACTTATAAAGTCAAAGTTGTAGAGTGTACAACTACACTACAAAGTTGTCTGTCGCACACACAGTTGGTTGAATACCTTATATTCATGCTCTCCTACCATTCCTAATAGGAAGCTCAGTTTTGTTCAGGTAGGTAGGTTTCCATCTCTTCTCTGTAGCCAAATACTTCAAGGGAAACTGGCCCAGCCCCAGTCCCGGCCCATGAACCCTGATTAGACCCAGTCAATCAGAGGTTGGCTTAGGCATGAGTATGTGATCCAGTTCAGGATAGTGAGATGAGAAGGGAAGCTTGGGGGCCTGGGAGGCTTCTAGGACAATTTTCCTTATACTTAAAAAGATGTACAGGGGAAGGGCTATTTTCCTCAGATGACTGGTTTTTGGGATATATGTGATGAACTATGATTGTGGCAGTCATCTGGAACCTGAGGGCAATGTTGACACAATCAGGACGGCAGAACAGAAAGATGGGAACACTGCATCTTTGATAAAGTTCAGCTACTGAATTAACCAACTCTGGTCCTTTTGTTATGCAAAACGATACTGTTCCTTATTATTTAAGCCATTTCTAGGTAGATTTTTTTAATACATGAAGCTGAAAAATAGAGATATTGTGAGTTCCTCAATCAGAAAAGAAGCTCTTGGAGGGCTTTATAGTTCCACTGGACCTAGTACAGTGCTTTGCACATAGTTAAGCTTAGTAAATATGTGCTGTGGAAATATAGTTGTCTTTATTTGTATTTGTGATTTAAGCACTGAAAAAAAACTTTCTAAAAATTCAATACAAAAGCCAATAGATGGGACTAAGCAAGCTAGGTGCCTGTGGGTGGGCACCAAGGCCCAATGTGGGATATTAGAGCCCAAGTGGGTGAAGAGGGCATCCACATGGAGGAGTTACCCTGAAGCAGGATGGTGAAGCCTGAGCCGGGTGACGAGGGAATTCCTGTGGCAAGAAGGGATTAGAGGGTGGCCCAATATGGAGTGTTAGAGCCTGAAGAATGTGAGGAGGCATCCACACAGGGGGACATTGGCCCAGTACAAGGTGTCAGAGCCTGAGTTGGGTGAGGAAGATATCTGCTTTTACTGTTCTGGAAACATTTCTATAACTTTGTAATCATATGTTCCCAAAATGTACCTGTATTTCATTTTATAAACTGTCATAAAGTTAATATTCCTAATGCCTATTTTTTAAATATGAAACTATTGTTTATTTGAATATATCACACGAATTTCCTCAAAGACATGTCTGATTAAAGCAACTATACCTTCACAGAAAGTCAGCTTATTTTCAATAATGTATAAATTTCATTAATTGTAATCTATTCTGCTTTTCTAAGTTTCAAAGTCAACCTGATAGAAATTGCCTTTCTTTTTTTATTTTTTTAGCGACAGGATCTGTGTTGCCCAGACTGGAGTGCAGTGGTGCTCCATCATAG